>NW_024467122.1:0-1375000 GCF_017591425.1 Ochotona curzoniae | reverse complement strand
ATGTCGGCTCTCTGCGGAGTCCCAGGCCCAGGAATTGCCATCCCGGGGTTAGAGCAGCCAGAAAGGGCCCATGGTTCTACTTTGCTCTCAGAACACCCGACTGTTGGGATTCAAAATTCACACTCCTCTTTCAGGATCCCTTTTGCAAATTCCATGGCTAACACATTCTAAAGGCTGAGTTTGGGGGTGAGGTAGATCTGATTTCCTTGGGCTTTTGCAATAAATCTCCCCTTACCTGTGCAGTTGGGAATAAATGTTGCAAAGATGTTTGCCTGTAGTCAGCTGTGATTCTGTTGTCTCATTTGTTTTGTTTACCTACTGGAGGAAATAGGGGCCTGTGGCTTCCGTTCAGGAGTAATTTGTGGAGATTATTTAAACAAAACAAAAGAGCAGCATCCCGGGTGAGGGAGGTAGCAGCCCACAGCGCTGTTTCCCTGAGCTCCTGGTCCCCCAGGTAGGATGCCAGGAACCGTGGAGGTGGTCCACTGCAGCTGTGTCTTGAGGTCTGATTATCTTAAGCAAATCCCATTGCACTTGTAACTGCTGTGGACCCAAGGAACGAGCCCTCCCCCCCCCCCCCCCAGTGGCTTCCTGCTTACTGACTGTGCCCTGGCACTCTGCAAACAACTAATGCCTTATCTGTGGAGTTTTGGATACATTCTAAACCCTGCTTGCTCTTCTGCCCTTTCCTAATATCATGATAAAAAAAACAAAACCACTTGGACTTATGGAAGCTTTCACCATTTGCTCTGAGTGCTGCAGCCAGCCCCTTTCGCCAGCAGTGTCTGGTCAGGTGTGTTCACCTGGAAACATGGGTTTTCTGGGGCTGGACACTCCACCTGTGCGGCTGTGCGGTCGGGTAGAAGGTGGCGGAGTGTGGAGTTGTAACGGGTCACTCCACTGACAGAAGGCATGCTACCCAGTTTGCTTTGCTCACATTTTCTCTGTGATGTGTTGTTGTTTGGCATTGCGCTGTTAGATCTTGGCACAGTTAAGTAGTATCAGAAGATGGGTAGGATAAGCAGGGCATGTTCCTGTGATTTGTTGAAAGAACCCTGGGGAATGGAGCTTTGCTGGTTCATGGTTGAAGCAAGGCGTCACCATGAGCAAGCACTGGCAGCGTTCTTTCTCAGCTCCCTCGGTCCAAGCAGGAAGAGCACACGGAGGCAGCTCGCTCAGGGACCGTCTCACCTGCTGACCTAGAGTGAGGCTATGGCTTGTGGGGCCCTGTGCCTGCCACCCCGATCCGTAGAGCGAGGCTGTGGCTTGTGGGGCCCTGTGCCTGCCACCCCGATCCGTAGAGCGAGGCTGTGGCTTGTGGGGCCCTGTGCCTGCCACCCCGATCCGCGGCACTGGCATGTACTGATTCGCCTCCCCTGTGCTCAGTTTCAGTCTGGAAGGCTTGGCAGGCGGAGCTGTCGCGGGCAGCCAGCCGTCCTCATCTCTGGAAGGAAGTCCTGCACGCAGCGAGCTGAGGCAGCCTCTGGGCCGAGAGCAGCGGGGAGGTTCACTGCTCTCGCTTTCGGAGGAGGAGCTCGGGGCTCTGCAGCAGGAGCATGGGATGTTCGATCAGCAGGTAAGACCAAGACACGCATGTCTTCCAAAAAGGGCCTTAATTACGAACGTGGAAGGCATGACTCACTAAGTGTAGGGTCCATGATGTCTTACCCATTGTAGAAAACACTCAGTCTGCCGGTTAAAATTCCTTCCACACAGGTGTGAGTGTTCCACATAAGCTAACTTTCTAGAATTGAGAAAATAGAACATGGGAGTTTTTGTTACATAAAGCCTTATGTATCACTTGCCAGAGGTAAAGCAAGGACAGTGTGTTCCTGTCCTTGTTACACTTGCCAAGGTTTCTGGAGAGTCTGCTTGCTGTCCCGGCCTAGTGAGAACTCCTTTAGGTCTACGCCATCTTGCTCGGCCCCATCAGCTCGTTTCCACGTTGGCTCTCCTGACAACGCCTCTTTAGAAGTCCGGGTCTTATCAGTCAAGACATTTCCTTGGTTCTCTTGCTCGATCACTGGCTTATGAGCTGAGAATTGGAACTGCCCGCTGCTGTCATATCCCGCTTGTACCTTGTCCTGTGTTCTTGTGTTGGGTTCCATCTGAATTCCCTCAAGGAGACATTTCTAGTTGACCAAAGTGTGGAGCACGTGTCTGGGGCGTGACGGGGGTTTGAATGAATTCTAGTTCTGGAATGTTTACTGGTCCGTAGCGATGGCCGAAGACAAACTTGACGCCAAAGGGCTCCCTGATGGTGTCACTCACGTTCGGGAATCGCACTGAAGGCCTGGAAGGCTTTGGCTGCCAGGATTTTGCCTCCGTTTCTGCAAAGGTTGGAAGCAGTCAGGAGGAGGAGCATATTGAAGCAGCTGATTCAGAGGTGTGTGTCCCAACAGTGACCAGGAGAGGCCGGAACAATAGGACCTGGTAGTCTTTGTTAGCTGCTCTGTGCACCTTTGGTGCGAGCAAAGAAGCCAGCACGAAATCTGAGAAGAAACTGCATTTCTAGTTTAGGGCATCATTTGTAGGACCCGATAAGACAGTAGAAGCATGTGTTTGTGAATGCACTGTTCTCTTAGAGGGTAACTACTCTCTCTTCAGCTTAAGCTCTCCAGCCCCTCTGCTGGACTTAGCCCAGGCCTGGTCCACTGGGCGCAGAGTCCCTTGTCCACCTAGACTTAGCCCAGGCCTGGTCCACTGGGCGCAGAGTCCCTTGTACACCTAGACTTAGCCCAGGCCTGGTCCATGGGGCTCAGAGTCCCTCATCTGCCCTGAGTTGGTCCATTTGGTTCAGAGTTCCTCATCAGCTCTGAGTTAGCCCAGGCCTGGTCCATTGGGTTCAGAGTTCCTCATCAGCCCTGAGTTAGCCCAGGCCTGGTCCATGGGGCTCAGAGTCCCTCATCTGCCCTGAGTTAGCTCAGGCCTGGTCCATGGGGTTCAGAGTCCCTCATCAGTCCTGAGTTAGCCCAGGCCTGGTCCATGGGGCTCAGAGTCCCTCATCAGCCCTGAGTTAGCCCAGGCCTGGTCCATGGGGCTCAGAGTCCCTCATCTGCCCTGAGTTAGTCCAGGTCTGGTCCATGGGGCACAGAGTCTCTCATCTGCCCTGAGTTAGCCCAGGCCTGGTCCATGGGGCTCAGAGTCCCTCGTCCTCCACCTCCCTGTTTGCGGGCGTTGGATGAGCATGCAGAGCACTTGCCATTTTGTTAGTGCTGTATATGGAGTGTCTTTCCTGAGACTGACACTTCCAGGAATTTGGCCGTGAGTGATGTTATCGCCTCTCATGTTCGTCTGAAACGCACTTCTGTTTAGCCTCTTGATGAGGTCAGCATTGTGGTGCCTGGTTCTGCTCAGCCTCCGGGTCTCCTTCCAGGCCCCCAGCCCCTCTGCAGCCTGAGAGCAGCTCCTTGGAACCGCTAGTGTTTCTCTGGCAACAACTTCCTGTTGAAGGCCGTGCCTCTCGCTGAGGTCATTTCTCAGACCTCACAGCTGTATCTGAAAAACAGCTCAGACGCCATGGTTACTCATGACCAAGTCTAAATAACTCAAGCCTGTGACCCAGCTGAATCAAGTTCTTACAAGTAATGAGTTCCTTTGCTTCCCTTTCACCATGTGTGAGTCATGGTTCTGTTCCAGTGCGAAGGGAAAGGGCGAATGGTAATTAGAATTGATTTGATTGGTCTCCCTCACAACCAGAGGGGAGGTGCCCATCCTTGCTGGGCCGTGTGCTCCGGGTGCCGCCTGCTGAGGCCGCCACGCGCAGTGTCCAGTGGCCGTGAGCCCTTGCTGGGCCGTGTGCTCCGGGTGCCGCCTGCTGAGGCCGCCACGCGCAGTGTCCAGTGGCCGTGAGCCCTTGCTGGGCCGTGTGCTCCGGGTGCCACCTCCTGAGGCCGCCACGCGCAGTGTCCAGTGGCCGTGAGCCCTTGCTGGGCCGTGTGCTCTGGGTGCCGCCTCCTGAGGCCGCCACGCGCAGTGTCCTGTGGCTGTGAGCCCTTGCCTGGGCCGGAGGAGGAAGGGACAGAGTTTACCTGTTTGCTGTGGTCCTGAAGCCCTTTACACTGGCACCTCAGTTGCCAGCGTGGCCTGCTGGACTTGCCCTCACATCCCTAGGGGAGGCTAAGGGGTGCTTTCATTCTCAAAAAAACAAGTGCTATTTATAGCTTCATCTAGGCACAAGTTATTTTTGCCTGATTATGCATTCGGCAGATGTCCATTAAACCCCCACCAGGTTGGAGGCGTGTCCAGGGGCTGTGGGCCTGCGGGAGGACCTCTGTCCGAGGTCCACGCTCTGCTTCTCCACCATCGTGATCTGCTCACCACCCGTCCGTGTCCTGTGCCTCAGGGGACCGTAGTGGGTGCCCCCAGAGGGTCGACGGCCAGCTCAGAGCCCCTCTTCACTTTGTTCTTCACAGATGTGTCACAGATCCAGGCAGCAGGGGTTTAACTACTGTACGACAGCCATCGCCTCTCCGCTCACGAAATCCGTCTCATTGATGACCATCAGCCACTCAGGCCTGGACAGTGAGTATTCTGGGCATGTGCTGTCTGCCTCGCCTGAAGCCCTCCCCGTGTGGCCTGCCTCTCCTTTGCAAGAAGGCCCAGTGCCCCATGGGAACAGCGCTAGGCTCTGGGCCTGCCTCAGGCTGCCCGTGACCCTTGGCCTGTTCAGTGCCTGCTCCATTTGTGTACCACCCTGCACATTACCTCCTAAGTTTCTTAGTTCAAAGTGATTTTAGTTTTGAAAAATAGTTGCCATTGAGCCTTGTTGGCAAAAAGCTAGTTGGAGAAGTGAAACCAAGCATCCATCAGGTTCTTCACTTGATGTCTCATGCATTGGCAAGCCTTTGCCCGTGTTTCCTTGCCCTGGTGTGGACGTCAGGAACACATTCTGCCTCATCTAAGTCCTTCAACATGTCTTTCCCAAGAATACCTTTGTATGGCCCTAGAGCAAGGGCCTAAACCAGGAAGCCAGTGTTGATCCAGTGTGGTGTTTAACATGTCCAGTTCTGCAGACCAGTGTCAGAGAATGCCCCGGTTAGACAGTCTTGTCTCCTGGCTCTAGAAGTGTTGCTCATCTGGGCTGGGTCTTCCATGAGCTGCCGCCCTGGGAAATGCCACACAGCAAAGGCCCATTGGTCTAGCAAGGGTCAAAGGTTCGTGTCCGAAGCAGCTGGGGGCCAGGCCACGTGCCTGGGAAGGTCATGTGGTGACGTGACAGCGTGTAACTGGGCACTGAGAATTAGATGCTCTGAAACATGTTTGCCACAGATGAGCAGGTTGTTGTTTGAGAAGAAGGATGTGTTCTTTGCTCAAACACTGTCTTCTGAAGCTTCTGGGATCCCAGCCTGGTGTGCCCTGACCTGTGTTTCTTTTCAACCCCCAGATGTTCCTTAGTGTGACAGAGCTGCCCTGCACCCCTGCCACGATCTGCCTCGCCACACTCGCCGCTCCCCTGCGCATGGCGCTTCAGTCAGTGGGTGATGCTGTTTAATCGGCCCTCCTTTGCATTTTAAATAGGGCTGTACCTCAGGAGGACTTTCCACATGAAGTTACAGGAAGCCCTGAGACAGGAAAGCACTCTCTGATCTCCTTCGTTGCGCTTCCCATAGATTTGGCCTTGGCTTCAAGGTTTTGCTGGTACTGGATAGAAATGATGGGTTGTTTCTAAAGGATTTTGTGAACCAAAGCCACTTGCTGCCCTGCACCTTCCATCTGCAGCCAGTGGACACATGGTCCCAGGAGTCTGCCTTAGCATCCAAGTGTCCCGGCACCAGGAGGGTGTGCCCCACAGGCCTCTCCTGGGGCATAAAGCAACTGGTTACCTCTGCTCCAAAGAGCAAGGTAATGTCAGCTGTTTCTTGGTGCTTCACAAACACCATAAATAGTACACCTGACTCCAAAAACTAGTCTGTGGTTCTGGCACATCCAGCTCTTCCTTCTTTTGCTGAGAAGTGTGCCACTCAGCCCAGTGGGGTCTGACCTCAGGACCAGCCTAGACCTGTGGGCAGCACGTCCTGCTGCGTGCTGTCTTGGCACACCAGCCATAAGTCAGTGCACGCTAGGATTTGCAGACAAACCCAGCCCACCATCCCTAACCCCTCTGCCCCATGCACTTGATCCAGTTTCTCAACTGTGTTTCTTATTATTTGGACACATGGCAAGTCCTGTTGGACATTAAATGCTGACTGTTGAAGGGAAGACTAGAGCTGCTCTCTGTCTGTGTGCTGTGCCTGCCCCCAGGGTAGCTGTGTTTCTCACTTTGCCCCAGACTCCAAGGCACGGGATTCTCTGTGTGAGTCATCTTTGGCTGGTGTCTTCCTAGCTTAAAATGTCATCATTCAAATATTGGTACGCTTGGATTTCCCAACTGGTGTTTTGTTGTAACCATTCTAGCTATAGGACTTTGTTCTTGCTGTAAATTCTGCCTCAAGGCTTCAGCCATGAAGGAGGGTGACGGGGTGACCTGCTGGGAATGCTTCGTACCATGTCCTGAGCCAGTGTGGTCATCACAGTGGAGGACTGTTGTTCATGGCCAGCAGAATCCTGTGAGCACAGGTGAAGCGCTGTCACAGGAACAGGCATGTTGTTCCTGGGGGTCTTGGAAGAAGCCATGCCTTCTGTAGGTGCTGCCCTAGGAACACAGAGCTGCCTGCCTTTGCCCTCCTCACCACGCCAGCTTCCACCTGTGACCTGTCATCCTCCCTCTAACGGGCTTACAGCCACTGTGACCATCTTTCACAACTGTTAATCTGGGGTACATCCATCCATGGAACTGTGTGTCAGTAGTGTCTTGTTGGGCCATTTGCTAGATTCGAAAAGCAGACAAGTGCCGTTGGTTCTGAGCTGAGTATTTAAAGATCTGTTCGTTCCGGGGAGGTACTGGATTGGGAAGTGGCCAGGCAGCAGCCAACGTAGGGTGGGTGACATGTTTCAGCCCCCATGTGTCACCCACTTGTTTCTGAGGGAATCCGAGGAGCTGAGGCCTCACCTGGAAGTCCCCCCCAGGCAGAAGCAGCTCTAGAAAATGTGATCACAGCATTTCTGTGTTTTGCTTTGGAGAATTTGGTGTGAGATCTTGATCTCCCAAACAGTTGGGAAACAGAAATCTGTGGTTTCCTGATGGGAGCTGAGAATCAGCTTAGTGTTTGTAGACTGTAGTTATCCTGCGTTTGAAACTCTTTGTTGTACCCTTCTGGGAAGTGCTCCACGCAGCAGAGGGTGCTGGTTTGCCCTCAAGTCCCTTAGCACAGTGGTGATCCCTCTCAGATGTTTTCATCTCCCTGTGTTTCGTTTTCTCCTTGATCTTGCTCGTTGGTGTTCTCAGTGACACCTGCCCTGGAGCCGTTCCCGCCTTCACTCAGGCGTGTCTTGACCAGTGGACAGCATGTCCATTCTCAGTCCAGGTTCTCGTCTCCCACAGAAATGGTAAGCAGACATGAGTGCTGTGTGCAGCTCGTAACTGCCCTGGGTTGAGGTGAGCATGTGTTCGCCCGTGAGTGCAGACCACCCGAACAGAGAAGTCCACAGAGTGATCCAGAGAGTTGCCCTGAAACTAGAAAGAAGGAGCAGTGATTGGGATGGGCCGTCCAAGAATGGAGGGTGTGAGAGCACAAGGGCTGTGTCTGAGCACCAGAGGGACAGGTGCAGGACCTCTGAGTGGTCCATGGCACACAGCAGTGCTCCCTGCCTCCCACTGTTACCTCACACATAGCCAGGCCCTGGCTGAAGTGTGCATCATGGAAGCAGGCACTGAGACAGCTAGCAGCATATAGCACGTGGTCGGGGGAGCAGTGGTAGCTGTGACTTCCAGCCCCGCAGACCTAACTGGCTGCTGGCCTATTTTGTGTCATCCTCTCCCTACCAACCCCCAGAATGGTCCTAACCATTTATCATAAAGGTCCAATTTTCTGTGTTTGCCTCCTCCTGGCTAGCAGGTCTGCTCCCTGCCTGTGCAAAGTTTTGAAACTCCAACCTGTCTCATGTCCTGATGGCTTCATTTCAGGTGCCAGAGGATCCCCTCCGTCACTTGCAGGGGTTGTAGCCCATGGTCGTTGTCCTTCTGAGGACTTGCTGGCTTGTGCAGCAGTTCATGCGCCAGGTTGACCCACTGCTAGATTCTGTAGAATCCATCTGCACGAGGCAGCCAGGGGGCCGGGACACACATCTGTGTAATACCTCGTTCCACAAACCTGCTGCTGTTAGAGTCGATGTGGCAGATTACACTCCTCATTGTGGACTTTCCTGCCTGTCCACCAGTCCACTGGCCACGGCCGAGTGCCCACAGACTCCAGTACCTGCTCACAAAGCTGACCTGCAGTGTAGGCTGTGTTGCTGCAAGGAGTCGACGGATTTGTGAAAACCATCCTGAAGTGGAGCACAGTCTTATGTTAGGATGAAGGAAGAACTGGAAAACTCACTAAGGAATTTTCTTCCAATTTCCGATTCCTGAGTAAATCAGGATGAGAGATGAGTGAGCCATGATTTCTCTCAAGGGCAGGAATTGATACGACAGAGGCGAAGAGTGGACATCTTGTTTTGGGCTTTAGGAGCCGTTGGAGATGCTCAGTGGTCCTCCCAGGAGTAGGCACACTGGTGTGTACATGCGTCTGTTAGAGCTGATGGGGCAGGTTGGCAGGCCCTGGGACTGAGCTGCCCTAGGAGCGCTTCCACGAAGCGTTTCGAGTGGACTAAGCTTCCCAGCAGGTGCCATTCTCAGCCTGAAGGGCAGGGAAGAGGGTGGCACGTGGCCAGGAGTGTGAATTATTTTGGCCACGCCAGAATTTGAGGCTGTGATTCACATTTTCAGCCTCACCTGCTGACGAGGGTCTGCAGTAAACAGAGCTGACGCAGCCCCTGGAGCAATTAGACCCCTCAGAGGCCGGTCTCCTGTCGCTCTGGAGTGAGTGTGGAAGGCCAAAATGGAGAATTATTTCCTTCAATAGGGCACAGAACATGGGTGCCTTTTCTGTTCATCCTGTGAGAATATAAACAAGGCAGGTGTGTAAGTGTGTCTGTCAGCCTTTACTTGGAACTGCCTCTTCCCTTTTACACAAAGCTGAGCAAAAGAGGCGGCCTGGTGTTTCCACCACAGTTGTTTTGCGAACAGGAGCCCGGAATGAGTGACTGCCTTACGTGACAGTATGCAGTCCTTTCTCTCCAGAGTCTAGACGCCACTGGCCCAGGGCTGTTCTTCCCAGATGGGCAGAGTCCTGTGTCTCCTCAGTAATTTGATGAGAAGCTACGGGAAGCCTGACCTTAAAGCCTGGTGCCCCTTGGCGTCTTGAAGCTGCTGTGTCTGAAGCTCAGTGCAGGGAGCGTCTGTTGTGCCCTTTGCAGGCTGACATGGCAGAGCAGTTTCCAGAACCTCCCATGTAGCAGCTCTTTGTGCTGCATTGCCTGCTAATGCATTCATTTCCTTTGCTAATATTGCAGGCCCTTTAATTTCTAGCATCCCCTGAAGTAAGTGCTGGCCACTTTCAGAGGCTCCAGCACAGCCTGAAGGAGAATTAATATTTTTTTCCATGTTCATTGGTAATGTTCTTTGCAGTTGGGAAGCCTCTTTCCAAACTGCTGCTCACACACCTGACACATGGAAAGTGCCTTTGGAATCGGTAAATATTAACTCCTTGGCCGTTCACTAATTGTAAGGCTCTAGTCAAAACAATTAGCCAAGTCTTTTGAGTTGAAGTGTTAGCTGGCTGAACTTTTATCATGTGTGTGAGATCCGCTGTGACCTACACACTTCCTTCATAAAGCAGCTGCCATCAGTAAGCCACTCGACACCTCGGGTGTCAGGTGTGTCAGAGCCTCCACACAGGAGGGAGTTCGTCCGGACTCTCCTGGCAGTGGAGTAGGTGGACTGAGTAGAGTACCTGCACACAGGAGGGAGTTCGTCCACTCTCCTGGCAGTGGAGTGGCTGGACTGAGTAGAGTACCTGCTCTCTGACCTCCACACAGGAGGGAGTTTGTCCGGACTCTCCTGGCAGTGGAGTAGCTGGACTGAGTAGAGTACCTGCTCTCTGACCTCCACCCAGAAGGGATCGTCCGGACTCTCCTGGCAGTGGAGTAGCTGGACTGAGTAGAGTACCTCCACCCAGAAGGGAGTTTGTCCGGACTCTCCTGGCAGTGGAGTGGCTGGACTGATTAGAGTACCTCCACCCAGAAGGGAGTTTGTCCGGACTCTCCTGGCAGTGGAGTGGCTGGACTGAGTAGAGTACCTGCTCTCTGACCTCCACCCAGAAGGGATCGTCCGGACTCTCCTGGCAGTGGAGTGGCTGGACTGAGTAGAGTACCTCCACCCAGAAGGGATCGTCCGGACTCTCCTGGCAGTGGAGTGGCTGGACTGAGTAGAGTACCTCCACCCAGAAGGGATCGTCCGGACTCTCCTGGCAGTGGAGTGGCTGGACTGAGTAGAGTACCTCCACCCAGAAGGGATCGTCCGGACTCTCCTGGCAGTGGAGTGGCTGGACTGAGTAGAGTACCTCCACCCAGAAGGGAGTTCGTCCGGACTCTCCTGGCAGTGGAGTGGCTGGACTGAGTAGAGTACCTCCACCCAGAAGGGAGTTCGTCCGGACTCTCCTGGCAGTGGAGTGGCTGGACTGAGGACTCCCACAGCTGGCTGAGTCCTGGGAGGAGCCTGAGACGCTGCAGTGTCCTTTCAGCTCTACGGCTCATTGCACCTGGCGTGGAGCTTGAACTTGGTGTTGTCCTCTACCAAGAGCACAGCAACAGCAGCGGCCCTTAAGCGTGCAGGCCAGACTGCAGCCCCAGAGTTGGGCTCTTGAGAAAAATGGGCCACTGGTCCTGACACCGGGCTGTCTCCTGGCTCTCTGCTGCAATAGTGAAGGCTTGTCCAAACTGGGGGTTCCTATCACTGGAATGTATGTTACCAGCTCTGTAATGCTTTGAAATACTGCCTCCTGCTTGTGTGTCCGGAAGCGTAGGTCTGTGGCAGGACATTTGTTAGCCCAGCCCCGGGATCCGTGCTCTATAAAGCCCTGCCGTTCCCTGGCGTACGCTCGGCTGCTGCAGCGTCTGTGGCGGCCCTCCCATGAAAGAGCATTCTTTGTGGGATCAGGATGCGCCCTAAGGAGTTGGACCTCTTAGAAGAGGGGGCGTTGTTGGGGGTGTCTCCTGTCCCGGTTCTCCTGCAGAGGTGCAGGCCTGGGTGGTTGTTGGATCTGAGCCTTGAGGTGCCTACCGAGCAGAGCATCGTTTCCCACCTGTAAGAGCTCCCTCTGAGTTGCACACTGAGTAGACCAAGCTCACGGGCAGAGAGCAGACCCTTCCAAGGAAAGGAGTTGGCATTCAGGCAGTGCCAAAACTGTAGGCAACAAGAACATCTGTGAGGCAAGCTAAAGGCTGAAGGTTGTCGGCTCTCCTGATACTGCATTTTGACAGAGGGGTCCTGCATGAAAGCTAGCCCATAGTGACTCCTACTGTCAGCTTGAGGAATTGACACCCGGCTGTCAGTGGTCTCCTGAGGCACGTGGGCTGTGGGAGCCCAGTGAGATCGCGGACCGCATCTGGACATTCAGATGAGCTCAGGAACCCAGTGGGAGTTCTCTGCTGCCTCCTGTGAGTGCATCTGGCACGGGGCACGGCTCAAGTGCTCGCCGCTGGAAGACACCCTGTGTACCGCTCTACTTACTTTCTACATCGGAAAGAATTTCCTGGACAGTGTAGCCAGACGGCCATGCCCTCAGGATGGTTGTGAGGTCACGGGGCGGTGCTTACAGCAGGTCCTGCCAGGGAGTCTGCTGTCCGCTCTGCTTCCCGCACTGGAGGCCCTGTCCTCCGTGGTATTTATACCATCTAGCACATGGGAATGTGGAACCATATCCTTCCAACCGAGTTCATAGGGCTGAATAGAGAAAAAAAATTGCGAGTGAAGAGTGTCCACAGAATCTAAGAACACAGATGTCCACAAGGCTCTCCCAGAGCCAGTAGTGCTTGTGGATGTGACATGAGGCTGGCATGGTGACACGCCAGCCCATAGACATCCTTCATGGGCTCCAGCCGGCGTCCATCTGCCCCACCTCCAATCCAGCGACATGATCTGGGAACGCGTTCTCCCCTGCAGGTTGAGTGAGTTATGGAGTGTTCTCCCACAGTGCCCCTTGAGCGGGCTCAGCCAGCATGTCTGGTAGCTGGTCGCTGGGAGGCACCGATGCCCAGCGTGTAAGGATGTGATCATGTGTGTGACTAAGCTTGGGGGCTATAACTCTGCTATTAGAGAGTTCACCCTCTGGGGGGCATTGTACCTCATGCCTGGACTCTAAGACCAGCTGTCAGAGTTCTCCATAAACCCTGAAACCTCAGGGGGCATGCACTTCTGGGCCTGGAGCCACCAGCCCCCTCCCCTGTCACTTAAGTGCCCTGCCTGGGGTCTGCGCTGCAGCGTAGTACCAGGTTCGGCATCTTCCAAAGGTGGCCGCTGCAGGGAGCGGGCCTTGGTGGTAAATTTATTACTAATAGTTTACAGTCCGCAGATAGGAATACCCAGTGGACTTGATTGGCACTGGGAGAATAAACCTACCCTCATCCTTGAGTGGGGTTGCCCTGCACAAGAAACACGCCGTGTGAGTGGGCCAAGCAGCAGCCAGTGCCCTGGGAAGCAGCAGGAACCCGGGAGTGGGGCCTGTGCAGGTGCAGGCTGAGGACCAACATGCTGGAGGGCAAGGCTCCGTCCTGGGGCTGCGGAGTGGGGGCCCCAGTGGAGAATCAGGGGTGTCCCACCTTGTACCTCACACATACCCGGGTCCCAGATGCTTTGATTGACAAGTGGGTGTGTGCCCGACCAGACCTGACTAGTTGCCTGCCTATCTCATGGATCTAAGTCTGTTTTGAGAGCCCAACTGTGGCGATGTGATATAATTTGTACCAGATCTGAAGAGATAAAGTAGGCATGCGACCCCCTGGAGAGGCAGGCATCGGTGCTAAGAATATTTTATACTTGTTTACTTTAAAAAAATGTTTTTTTATTTGGAAGCTCTAGTGACGGAAGGAGAGATGGGTGCAGGTGGGCAGCACAGTGGATGTGGCTCACTGCCCAGGTGGCTGCACTCACTGTGGGGGCTGGGCTAGGTGGAGAGCAGCAGAAAGCAGGTGGCTCTGACTTCCCACCTGGCCGCAGGGACCCCCACGGCCCTGGGCTGCTTTCCGCGGCCTTTGCAGGTGACAGGCAGAGAGCCAGCATGTCAAGACTCCGCGGTCTCTTTCACGTTCCGTCCCCAGTGTCCCTTGCGTACAGTGGAATGGGAACAGGCTGAAACATGCACATTTTCTTAGCATAGTTCTGTTTGCAGAACATGGCATTGTGCCAGCACAAAAATTTAGGCAAATTTAGGCTGACCTCTGGGGTGAAGAGGGTGGGTGGAGAGCCCCGTGGGCATTCACAGCACACATGCTCCTCCGAGCTGATGAGCTTAAGGCCGAATCCTGTGGGGCACCTCGGGCTTTCTGTGTCAGGGTTATGCTTATGCAAATAAAGGTTGGTTTTGATGATCTGTGGTTTTGTGACCCCGAAGGGGATGGTTTCATCGTCAGGAATCATTTACTTCACCAGGGAGGGGGCTTGGCACAGCCAGGACGGTGGTGTCTTTCTGGAAGAGTCCCTGAAGCCATGTGTGCAAGCTAGCGAGTTGTAGTCTGTACCATTTGAGTGGAGCTCACTCAGCGTGTCCCTGGGGTATAGTGGCTTTAGCGTGCACTCCATTTGACGCATTGAGATTCCTGAAAGCCTGACAGAGGAGTATTTATTTACTAATTTGTCTGCCCAATAAATATTTTCAGAACCTGCTCTTTGCTATGTGCCTTGACCTGGAAAAACATACATAGGTTGCAGACCAGAGGGAGACCTGACAGGACATGTTGAGTAAAGCAGTAGAAATGGTCGTTGAAGTTCTGTGAATGTCTCTGACTCCCAGGAGATGAGCCGAGTCTCCCCGGAGAAGTCGTAGGAAGGGCAGGCTGGCAGGAAACTAGAGTGGGCCCACGATGGGGATACTGTGGAACTGGGCTTTACCACGCTTGTGGCTTCACTAAAAGTGACCGAATTAATCACTGAAACTTGAGGCTGTCCTCACTGCAAACGTGTTGGGGGCTGGGAGGAGGTTAGAGGCTGTGCAGGACTCCACTGACACCAGGCCAGGGCGGCAGCTTACTGAATGGAGAGTCAGGACAAGGCCTGGCCATGCGTACTGTGCGGGGAGGAACAGGCTGCGGAGAGGCCCCGATTGGACGGCTGTGGACCCATGCCCAGCAGGCGGTGGTCTGGAGCACAAGACCAGGTCCGGCCTGACAGTAAAATGTGCGGCACACACATAGGGTCAGTGGGGGCCGGCGTGCAGGGACGTGGGGTGCATCCCAGGAGCACACCCCACATGTTTGCAGAAACTGCAGCTGCGGGCGGTGTCCACTGGAGACAGTTCATGTCTTGTTTCATAACAAATACGCACTGGCTGGATGAATTCTTCGGCGCAGTCTTTGAACTGTGCGTGTTCATAAATGAAGGTGAAAGCATTAAGGCTGCTGACGCTGCGTGTTTCTCCCCGGAGGGAAGAGGTGTGTGAGCTCTGACTCCTTGTGTCGCCCGCTGGCAGTTCAGCAGCACGTGCAGCTGGCGAGGCACGTCTCTTTCTCCATCGGCATCTCTCCACTCCTGAGGTCTAAAAGGCTGGATTCCAGTGAGGAGGAGGAGCTGCATAGTAAGTAAGCAACTTCCGAGTCCACTGCGGTGCGGCCCCTGGCTCGGGAGGTGCTGCGGCCTGGGCACCCACCGTCCTCGCCCCTGTGCATGCCAGCCTTGAGTTGTGCTTCTGCGCTTGGCTCTGCACGCCTCTACGGTCAGTGGCCGCCCACTTCCGGCTACCTCGAGGCCTAGGCAGTGTGTCCCATCCCGCGTTGTCCCCCTGCAATACTGAACAGTTCTACCAAACTTTCCTCTTGGCCATGCCTATTTTATTTTCCTGTGTCATGGGAAAGATTAATAGATGCCAAACCGAGGCATTAGAAAGCTTACGTTGTGTTTTTTAAAGATTTATTTTATTTTTGTTTGAAAGGCATACTACAGAAACAAGGAGAGAGGGAGAGACATCTTCCATCTGCTGGTTCATTTCCCAAGTGGCTGCAGCGGAGCAAGCAGCTGCTTCGGGCTCTTCTGCGTGAGTGCCCACGGCCAAGGACTTGAGCCACCCTCTGCTGCTTAACTGGGCCATTTCTCCTTCCACAGACAGAACCTGGATCAGAAACAGAACAGCCAGGACACGAGCTGAGATGCAGCCTTAGCCTGCTGCGCCCTGGCACTGGCCCAGCACAGGTTATCCTCAGCACTTCTCTCCCAGTGCAGGCATTGGGCCTGGCGATGACGTGTCTGTGTGCAGCTTCCTGCCGACGAGGGCCCGGAGAGGAGGGAGCAGTAGAGGTGCAAGGACATGGAGACTTCGTCCACCCCATGTGTTTTGGGCATGGGAGGCATGAAGCTTAGATGGAACTTTTCTCTTTCTCTCTCTTTATCAGTAACTAAATAGAGAGATGTGTCCTTTGCGCTAATGCCCTGCGAACAAGGATTTGGGGGTTAATACATTTTTTTTTCTCCTTTGAACTCTGTTTTAAACTTTCAGCTTTTTGGTAAACTGTTTCAGATAAATACATACTTACTTTGTAATACCTAACTTAGAAAGAGTGCTCCCTTAGCCAGGAGGACATGGGGTGTGCAGAGCGTGCGACACGCGTGAGACCTGTGCTCAGGGTAGGTGTGCGGGCTGCGGTTAAGTGGGAAGAGCGGCAAATGTCACCGTCAGGAGAGTCGCTGTCCTTGCTTGTGTGCTGTTTGCGTCATAGTCTGTGTTTCTGTTTCAATGGGAAAACCTTTTCTTAAGAAAATGATTTGTTTATTTGAAAGCCAAAGAGATAGCGAGGGAGAGAGCTTTTCCATCTGTTGGTACAAGCCCTAGATTACTGCAGGGGTCAATCAGGAATGGGCCAGGCCACGCCCAGGAGCCAGGTGTGTCACCCAGGTTTCCCACAGAACTTGAGATGGCCCAAACACTTAGAAAATCTTTCCAGTGCTTTTCCCAGGCTGTTAGCGGGAGTTGGAACTGGGGTAACCAGGGTATGAGCTTGTGCCCGTGTGGGATGCTGCTGGCACAAGCAGCACTTTTGCCTGCCATGTTACAATGCTGGCCCCAGGAAAACCTTTTCCTAATATTGAATAATAAACTGCTTTTATGTCATGCATCTGGTTTTATGAGTGAAGCATATGAAAATTCTTATGCTTGGAGCAGACATTGTGGTACCGCATTTTAAACCACATTTTAATGTCATCACCCAGTGTGAGTGCTGGTTTGAGTCACTGCTGCTCCCTTTTCGATCCAACTCCCTACTAATGGACTTGGGAAAGCCGTGACAAATGACTCAAGCCCTTTGCCCCGCCGCTCTGTGGTAGGTCCAGACCCCAGTTCTTGACTTGAGCCTTGCCCTGGCTCTGCCTGGGTCTGCTTGGGAGGAGCCAGCAGGTGGAAGATCTCCGTCTGTCTCTGCCTTTCAAGTAAATAGATAAATCTTAACAGCCATAAAATATTCCGACGAGTGAGCCCCTAGTTGTTTAGCACTTCCTGACTGTTGATGTGTCGCTTGGGCCACTGGGTTCACCTGGAGGGGAAGTCCCTTACGTGCGGTCACACAGAGTTCAGTTGACTTAGTTTTAAATGGAAGTATTTACCAGGGTTCAGTATATTGTTTCCTCTTAATACTTACCTGAAAAATAGATATTAATGCTATGCCCATTTTGAAGGGAGGAGAGTTGTCAAAATCCATGGGAACTTGGGGTGTTCAGGGAACTCAAGGACGTTTCACCCCAGTGTCTGTGATGCGTCGAGAAGTAGCTGGCCGGATATTCACAGGAACTACCACAGGGTCACCTGGAGCTACATTTAATGCTCACGGGCACTGCCACCTCATACCACCAGGCTGGCATGGTGGAACCCTGAAGGAGAAGCTTGAAGAAACTCCTCATTGAGATATTGGATGTTTTTTTTAAATGTGTTCCTTAAACTCGTAAGTCTCAGTGAGGATTCTCTGCACTGAAAAAGCGAAGAAACGGCAGGAGGGGTGCAGCATGTAGCCACATGATTGCAGAGGACCTGGAGCGCCTTGCTGTGCTGACCTGTGTTTTCTGGAAGCCTCGGTGTGGAGACTGTGCCTACAGCAGCTGGTGGAGCCAGGTTGCATGGGGACAACTTGATGTGACCTTGTCCATCTGTTGATCCCAAGTCAACTGCCTGCGCGTGGGGCCCACAGGAATGCGTGTGACCTCGAGCGTAGTGATTTTGTAGTGGAAGTAACAGTACTGGTTTCATATTCCTAGATGCTCTGAAAACCTGGCGACAGTTTAGGAATTTCACGGGGAGGAATTGCGGATTAATTGCTGTTTTTGGAGCCACATCTAATGGGTCAAAGGCTCTAAATGAAATCTCAGTAGTGAGAAAGCGGAAGTTCTCATAGGAGTCACAGAATCTCCCAGTTCCCAACAATATTTTGCTTTTTAATTTTTGGTCATTCCCCAGAAACCTGCTGTTTGGTTACTCTTGGTGATCTTTTGTGTTGGTTTGGGTTTTTCTGCTTTATACATTTTTTATTCATATTTCTGTAGTGGTAAATTGCTAGTCAACTGCTAAATGCATATTAGTATTTGACAGCTTGAGAGAGTTTACTACTGTGTTTGTCATTAAGGCTGTGTTTCCATTTAAAGCCACCAACATAAATGAATCTAAGTTTTTAAAGAATACACTAAGGTTGGGCAGTGTTGTGGTGCAGTGAAGGAAGCTACTGCCTGCAGTGTTGGCATGCCACATGGTTGCCTGTTCAAGTCCTGGATTAACCAGTATATGCATGGTTTCTCCCTCTGGGTTCCCTCCTCTCCCTCTCTTCCTGCTTCCCTCTCTCCCTCCCTCTGTCTCCCCTCCCTCTCTCCCCTTCCCTCTCCCTCTTTCACTTTCTCCCTCTCTTCCTCTCTCTCCCCCTCTCTTTCCCCTTCTTTCTCCCTCCCTTTCCCTCCCTCTCTCTCTCCCTCCCTCTTTCTCCTTCTTTCTCCCTCCCTTTCCCTCCCTCTCTCTCTCCCTTCCTCTCTCTCTCTCTCCCTCTCTCTCCCTCCCTCTCTCTCTCTCCCCCTCCCTCTCTCTCTCCCTTCCTCTCTCTCTCTCTCCCTCTTTCTCCCTCCCTCTCTCTCTCTCTCCCTCTCTCTCCCTCCCTCTCTTTCTCTCCCTCCCCCTCTCTCTCTCCCTCCCCCTCTCTCTCTTTTTCTCTCCCCCTTTCTCCCTTTCCATCTCTTTCTCCTTTTCTCCCTCCACTTTTTTCCCTCTTCTATTTCATTTTGGATTTCACAGTACAATTCCATGGGCTCTGGGCTTTCACCTAACCCCTCCCCAAATTCCCTCCCTCAACTGGTTTCCTCCATATTATTATAATAGTATAGTACTTGCTCAGCAGTCGTAGGTCCATCCTTCTGTTATTTAAATGTGTCCCGATACAGGCAATGACAGACAATCCTGCATCCTATTGTCAAGATACATTTAACAGTTTTATTGGGAGTCCATTTTTAGTCAGGAAGTAGAAATGCATACTGCATTGTATCTTTACAACTGGATATGATAGTCTTTATACATTTGCTTAAATGAGAAGCTATGGAACAAAATCAATAGTAGGAGTAAAGAAAAAGGATTTACAACACCGTGGAGTTAAGTAACGTGCTACTGAATAGCAAATGTACTAATGAAGAGTTGAAAAAGAAAACGCAGAATGCTACTGTGTGATCTGTGAGTCAGTGAAGGACTTAGTAAGAGAAAAGCAACTGTTTTGAAGAAATGAAATTCAAAATAATATCAAAACCCATGGGTTGCAGCAAAAGCGGTATTGAAAGGGCTGTTGATCTTACAATTTGCGTTAAGGTTGCCTTATATCAGAGAGGACATATGGCTGTTCAATATAGTATTGGAAGTCTTTGCCAGACTATTAGGCAAGAAAAAGAAATTAAAGGAATTCAAATTGGAAATGAGGAATTGAAATTATCTCTATTTACAGATGACAACGATTCTCTACTTAGGAGAACCCAAAGACTCAGTCAAGAGACTGTTGGAACTCATAAGAGACTTTGGCAGAGTAGCAGGATACAAAATTAGTGAACGCAAATTGATGGCACTAGTGTACACAAATAATTCCAAGGCTGACAAAGATTGTAAATACAGCCCCCTTTAAAATAGAGGAGAGGAATCTTAAATACGTAGGAATTAAGCTAACTAAATATGTGGAAGACCTCTATGATGAAAACTATAAAACATTAAAAAAGAAAGAAAGAAAGAAATAGAAGACATTAAAAGATGGAGAACCTTACCATGTTCCTGGATCGGCAGGGTCAACATAATCAAAATGACCATATTATAAAAAGTAATATACAGATTCAGTGCAATCCCAATCAAAATCCCAACGGCATTCTTAGAAAAGAAGGTACAAAAGTTCATCTGGAAACACAAGAGACCACAAATTGCTCAAACTATCCTGAAGAATAAAAATCAAGCTGGAGGAATCACAATTCCAGACTTAAAGACGTACTACAGAGCAGTGGTCATCAAAACAGTCTGGTACAGGTACAGAAACAGAGAAGAAGATCAACACAACAGAATAGAAACACCAGAAGGAGCCCACGCATGTATAGTCAACTAATCTTCAACAAGAGAACTGGAAACAATGCAGGGAAAAGCCTGGGCCCTTCCACAAATGCTCCTGGGACAACTGGATAGCAGCCTGCAGAGGGGAGAGACAAGGCCTCCCTCCTGTCACCTCATATAAAAATCATCTCTAAACGGATCAAAGACCTAAATCTGCACCCAGAAGCCATCAAACTATTAAAGGCAAACATTGGAAGTTCTCTGCAAGATATAGGAATGAGGAAAGAGTTCTTGAAAAAGATGCCAAAAGCACAGGCAGGCAACGCCAACATAAACAAATGGACTACATAAGAAGCCTCTGTATGGCAAAGGAAACAACAAAGCGAAGAAGAAACCAAGAGTAGGACAAAATCATTACACACTACTCATCCAATAGAGTAATCCAGAATGCAGGGAAACCCAGAAACCCAGGGACAGTAAAGACAAACAAAAACTGAAGAGGAGGGCAAAGGAAATGAACAGATGTTTTTCAGAATAATTCAAATGGTTACCAAACATATGAAAAGATGCTCAGGCTCCCTAGCTGTTAGGGAATATAAATGAAAACAACATTGAGCTTCTGCCTAACTTCAAGGAGGTTGGCCTACATTCAGAACTCTACTCACAACACCTGCTGGTGTGGAGGTGGAGGGAAGGTACCTTTCTTCGCTGCTGGTGGCAGTGTAGGCTTGAACAACCACTGTGGAAATCAGCACGAAGAGTGCTTCGAGAACTCCAAATAAACCTGTCATATGACCCAGCTATGCTCCTCCTAGGAACATATCCAAAGAAAATGAAAACTGCATGTGAGAAAGGCATCCGTAATCCTATCTTTACAGCAGCACAATCTATAATAGCAAAGACATGGAAACAACCCAGATGCCCATCCAAAAAGGAGTGGTTAAAGAAAGTGTGGTACATCTCCTCCATGGAATAGTGCTTGGCTGTTAAAAAAGAGTGAAATTATTCAATTTGCAGCCAAATAGTCCCAACCATTAAAGTGTTTCCTCTGAAATAAGTCAATCCCCAAAGGACGAATTTTCCTCCCTTCTTATAACTCTTATAGTAAATACAGTCTTTTAAAAATAAGTACACTAGGGTTGAAACGCTGCTAGTTCCGACACCTGAGACATGCAGAGGTGGGAGCTCGGCTGAGGCACCCTGCCCCTGATTTGCGGCTTTTTGCCTCGCAGCTGCTGTCAGCGTTTAGTGGTGAGGTACGTGCTGAGGAGCAGCAGGCTTCGGAAGACTTGGGATTTGTTTTTGTGTTTGCTGGGAGTTATACCCACCTGCTGGTTATTTAAACGTATTTTTCTGCAGCTTGGAACCTTTGGGGAGTGAGTGGGTCAGGTGCTGAGGGGCTGAGCGTGCACTGTGGTGCCGGCTGTCACAGGGCACGCTGCTGTGTGAGCGGTGCTGTTTACTTTCCTGCATGTCCACGCACACGTGCTTTGTGAAATCGGTGGGTTGTGACTTAACTCCTGGGTGACTCAGACCTCACTGACGTGTTCCCTGGTGTTTGTGCTTCGTGACGTGCTATCTGACTTGCCTTGGGGTCTCTAGCAGCCTGCGTCCGCAGTTACAAAGATGCATCTGTGCGTGTTTTCTCATCTTCACCTGGAAGACGCGCTGTCCCTGCCTCTCACTTCCCAGACTAGGAGCTGAAACCCTGCATTGTGACCCATAACTGGTGATGGCGCCAACATGTAAAGCCAGCTCTAATGCTTTCTTCTTCGGTAGACTGTTTCTGGGAATTCTCAAGAGAGTGCAAGTGACTCACTAGCCAGATGCCTAGCATAGCGGCCTGAGAGCAGGACCAGCAGTGGCCAGTGGGAGCTTGCCTGCCTGAGAGCAGGATCAGCAGTGACCAGTGGGAGCTTGCCTGCCTGAGAGCAGGACCAGCAGTGGCCAGTGGAAGCTTGCCTGCCTGAGAGCAGGACCAGCAGTGGCCAGTGGAAGCTTGCCTGCCTGAGAGCAGGACCAGCAGTGGCCGACGGGAGCTTGCCTGCCTGAGAGCAGGACCAGCAGTGGCCGACGGGAGCTTGCCTGCCTGTGTTCTTAGGGTCAGGCCTGGATGGCGCAGACATTGAGCAGCACCTGCACGTACGTGTGCATGTGTAAGCACTTGCAAGAAAATGGATCCGGAGGTTTTCAGCTACTTGAATCCAAGATTAAGTTTATTTTTTTATAAGGAATTCATTCCCTTCTTACTGATCTAAAGGGTTCAGGTTAATCTTTAGAAGGCGGCGGCAGCGTGCATGGCCTTGGCGACTCTGTGTCCGATGCGGCCGTGTCGTTGGGTGTAGAAGGCATCTGACTGTGCCAGGATGAGGCCCCGATGTTGACACATCCTATGCCTCTTGTCTTCCAGGCTCACACTCCTTCCCCCACCCCAGCGCTCGTGTGACTGAGAGGTAAGTACGCACACCTGGGCACTCCTTTTTCCCAGAATGGAAGGATGGAAGCCGCGTGGCTCGGGGCCCCTGAGGAAGTGCGCTGAGCTGGGCTCCGCGGGGCCCTGAGTTCTTGAGGGTAAGTCTGCAGGAATGACTAGACCGAATCATTGCCTTGGGCATTCTCAGTCATTCCTGCTGCTGCAGCAGGATTTTACAGAACTTGGTGCATTTGGGGATAATCCAGACTTATAACTCTTGCAAGCCATGTATTAATCATTGAAGAGTAGAACAGTCCTAGGCGGGTGAGCAGAGAAACCCTCCATAACTTAGCAAATGAACTCTCCCACATCCTACCTGGTGAGGTCTAGGAAATGCCACGTCGGGGCCTGACCGGAAAGGTCCAGGCTGAGCTAGGACAGGCCAGCTGACTTCTTCCTGTCTGTCCAAAGCTTTCTATATTAGTCTGTCTTTCTGAGCTAATGTGGAGGCTCCTGAGTGACCCCTGATAGCCAGTGCAAGAGAGAATGGGGGGAGGCAAAGTTAGAACTAAGTAAGGACCAGAGAAAGCTCCTCTCCTGGGTCCAGAAGGAAATTTATAACTCTTTTATCTCTGAGGACCACCCGGGGCTCCTGGCTGTTCCAGTGTGACCCTCTGAGGAGGGTTCTGGGCTGCTCCAATCCTGTGTGGGAGATCCAGTAGGAAGTGCCTGACCTCAGAGTTCTCAGCCTATGAGAGCACTCCCCTGTGATCCCGTGGAAGTCTCCCCTGTTTTCATGATGAAGGTTCATGTGGGGCACACATATACATGTTACTCTGAGTTTGTACATGCTTTGCTTCTGCTGATTTCAAATTTCTGGGTTTAACAATTTCTGTGGTAATGTGTAAATATTAGGCTGCTTCAAAAAGTTCATAGCATACACATTTGAAAGGTGTTGATTTGGGTGCAGAATTGTTTAAATTTGGGCATAGTTTTTTTCCGTAATGCACGTAGCACACAGCTACCTGAAGGTCCCTGTATCTGTGGATTGCAGAATTTTTGCCCCCCCCCCCAAAAAAAATCTATCTTGTGTCTCTGAAAGAGCTTGTGAAGTGCTCTGTGTCTGCATTGTACGGTGCTGCCTTGGTCCTCGCTACTCAGAGTGAGGCTGTTCTGTGCCAGTGTGTGCAGTGCAGTGCCCTCCTCATGCCGGTGAGCAGGGCTCCCCACGGCAGGAACTCGCTGCTGCCTTTTGCTGCTTGTGGGGTCCAGGACCCCAACTGCAGTGTCTCGCAGCTTCTGGGAGCTGGGCTGTGATGCGCTCTTTCCAAGTCTGCCTTTTCACACAACAGCACCAACTGGGAGTCCAGGCCATCCCCATGCTGCTGCCTTTCGGCCACATCCCCCAAACCCAGTCCTGGAAGGGGATTTCCTGTCCATATAGCAGCCTGCTCTGGCTCACACCCAGACCTCTGCAGGCAGAGGGGCTCCGTGAGTGTTCCAAGTATCAAAGCTGACTCAGCATGGATGCTGTTGCACTGCGTGGAACCAGGCAGCCTGGATCTTTACAGCTCTCTGTGCATATGCTCTGCCTCCAGTTGGCCTGCTGCATGCCCTGTGTATGCTCTCCTCAGACAGCAGGGCTGCAGGACCACCCCCAGCCCCCTGTTTGGTGTCCAAGTCCTGGAAGGCATGGGAGACCTCTAGTGGTGAGGAACTAGGTGCTTGGTCAGCGGGGAGCCTTCCTGGGTTGGTGGCTGGTGACAGGGACTGCATCCGTCCTTGCTGAGTGGGATTTTCTTTTCCTGTTTGTTAGACTGAGTACTGTTTTAGATTAAGAAGTCTCAGGTGAAATAATTAATGAGTAACTGACAGGATCTTTTTAGCATGTGATCCATAATTGCAGCATGAAGGAAGATTGATAGAAGAGAACTCAGCAGGGTCTTGGCAGTGGGCTGCAGGGGATGTGGCCCTCGCTGTCCTCAGATATTGCATGAAATCCAAGCCAGTTTCCAGTCTCCATCCACTTCTGGCCATTCAACTTCTCCAATCCCTAAAAACAGGTTTCTCTTCTTATTTTGTTTAGCATAATAGAAGAAAGCTACCCTCCCAAGAAAGATGTTGAATGGAAGAGTGGAACGAAGGTCAGTCGTACGTTCAGCTACATCAAGAATAAAATGTCCAGCAGCGGTAAGAAGAGCAAAGTAAGTATCCCTGAGAGCTCTGCCCTGTGACGGTCAGCCTTCCTTGGACCACCCCGTCACAGCCTGTGCGCCCCCAGAGCTTAGTAAGGGGGACCCCAATAGAAATAAGCTCATGGGAACGGGTCAAAGAACCCTGACCTTGGGTGAAAAGCCACACTAAGTAGACACAAGAGGTGCCACCCTTGGTGAGCTTGTCCTGTGTGTGCTGAGAACTTTCCTTGAGCCCTTAGCTTCCAGCACCCTCATCACACACACACAGGTAGTCCATGCACCCAGGGAGAGCTCCCCACGTGTGGAGAGGATGTTGACATAGGGTCCCCTGCTTGCACCCGCAGCACTTACAGCAGTGACAGGTATGTGATGTCGCAGCACAGATCAATGCTTGGCATAAACTCCAGGTGGTGCTGGGGATGCCACATCCTGTGTGGGGAAGTCTGGTAGGAACCCTGACCCGGGCCCTGCTGAGGCAGCTTCCTCTGCTGTTTGTGGTGGGTGACAGCCTGTGAGGGTGGGTCACGTGTCAGAGTCCCTGTCCCCTGAGTAGAAGCCCGGTGAACACAGCCTCACTCAGCCCTGTTGTCGTGTCACTTGGAGAATGAATCAATGCATGGAAAATCTCTCCGTCTCTCTGCCTCTTTGAAGCAAAACGAAAAATAAATAGGCAGAATGTTTTTGCTTTCAGATGTCATAGAAGGGGGGCACTGGGTGTTTCTTGTAGCGGTTGGGAAACCCACATCCCGCCTGGCTCCACTCCCTGCTGATGCGCTCCTTTGGAGCCAGCTGGCCGTGGCACGCATGGATCACTGCCACCCACAGACGTGTGCATCACGTTCCTGACTCCTGGCTACGCACTGGCCGAGTCCCTGCCCGCTAGGAATTGACGGCAGAAAACACGAGGAAGGCAGATGACCCCTCAGAAAAGAAGAAGAAATTTGAAGATCAAGTTAGTTTTAATTGCTAGATCTGTTTCTAGTTAGGAACAGAATGTAGCCTCCAGTGGTTGATGTTGACGGCGGCAGTTTTACGTGCTCATTTTAGCTCTTCCAGATATAAGGAAAATAATCTGTTGAAAGAACCACAGAGAGAGGTAATTCTGTTTTGACTAATGTATTCTTACTTTTCTAAAGAAGTCTATTTTAATGGGAAAAAAATGAAGTTAGTTTTCTTATACTGATTCTCAATTTTAAACCAAAGTGGATTACATCTCAAATCAGAAGCAAAAGCCTTCTGCCTCCAACTTTGCCTATATTTCGTTCCCTGCTGACACACCCTTCAATAAAATACAGTAAATAAGGACAAATTTGAAACCCTTAAATGGAGGCTCTTGCAAGGAATCACTGTTTGTACATTTGTGTACACATGTGAACACATGCTCATGTATTTACAAACAGGGTTCAAGATGAGGGAATAAGGCCAGCACAACAGCTCAGTGACTAAATACAAGTGCTGGGATTGCACATGGGTGCCAGTTCGAGTCCTGGCTGCTCCACTTCCCATTCAGCTCCTTGCTTGTGGCCTGGGAAATTACTAGAGGATAGTCCAAAGCCTTGGGACTCTGTAACCGCATGGGAAACCTGGAAGAGGCCCCTGGCTCCTGGCTTCAGATCAACTCAGCTTTGGCCATTGCGGCCACTTGGGGAGTGAACCAGTGGATGGAGGATCTTTCTCTGTGTATCTCCCTTTTTTATGTCTTTCCAATAAAAATAAATCTTAAAAAATAAAAAGAAGGAACTAAACACAAATGCAGGGACTGCTCCGTTCTCCCCAGTTCTATAGACTTCAAAGAACAACAGTGTACTTGCTCATCCTCTGCCAGCCAGGACAGAGCAAAGTGGCAACCAGGGAGACGCACAGTCCAGCGAGCCCTGCCTGGCCCAGGCACGGTGAAATATTAGTACATATTTGGCCTTGGTTTGTAATTGTTTTCCAAAAAATTAAGGTCAAGGAGTTTAGAATGCTCACTGGTAGTCCACATATTGGCAGCGAAGCTTCGAATGCGGCTTTCCCTGTCTCTCTTGTCCTTGTGGGGTCAGTGGAGGAAATCCCCCCGGCAGATTGCTACAAGCAAAGTATTGCCGAGAGCCTCCTGCCTGTATGCTCCCAAGTACCTAAGAGCTCGTCATCTTGACTTTGAAACATTTATGATTGATTTTGAATGAGTTCAGGATGTGTTTGGTTTTTGTTTTGTTTTAAACTATCAGTAAATAATGGAGTCCCTTTGTGTCCTTCCCCCAGTGGCACAATGCGTGGCTCGTGAGTAATCTTGGTGCTGAGGTGACACCCACACCAAGAGCCCCTCCTTCAGGAAGGTCTGGTCTTGACTTCTGTATCTTCAAGCAAAGCTTGGAGAAGTGAGCCTTAGGTCGCAGGGCTGGCCCAGGGCAAGGAGGGCTCCTGGCATGTAGTGCCCAACTTTCCTGCTTGCTCTCAAGTCTGTTTCTGAATGCTTTATGCTTTTCTCTTCATCCTCCTTTAAGCATTTGTAATTTCACGGACTGCTGTTTGCCAGGAGAAGGAGATAGATAGCAGAAGTGGCCTGTGTCGGGTCTCTCATCACTGCAGCAGCAGCTGACCTGCCAGCTGACTTCTCCCCGCCCCGTTCCTCCAGGTTCGTCCTCCTTCCTTCACACGTGGCTTGGAGGTTTGGTCTCCGAGAGCTCTGCAGCCTAGAGGCGGTGTGCTTCCCACGAGCAGGTCCTCGGAGTGCCCCAGCAGCCAACTAGCTAAAGAAGTTACCGTTTTTTGTTTTTTTTTTCAAGATGTGTTTATTCATTAGAGAGACTGGGTTAGATGTAGGACAGAGCTCTGCTGTCCATTAGCTTACTCCGCCCTGGCCACAGCAGGCCGGGAGCCAGGCGCTTCCCAGTCCCCCAGCATGCACGTGCGTTGCAGCGTATTAACCTGTCTGTCACCGTAGTTAACTTTTAAATCGGATCGTTACCAAACCTGTAAGACAAACTGGCTTTTTTCTGTTTAAGGTAAGAATGAAAATGTGAGAGTTTAAACTTTATTTTAAACATTTACAAAGAAAAAAAATGTTCCATCTGCTAGTTGACTCCCCAGATTGTTGCAACATCTGGACCTGGGCCAGGCTGAAGCAAGGAGCCAGGTACTTCATCCAGGTTTCCCACATGGATCCAGGGGCCCAGGGGCTGGGACCATCTTCCACTGCTCTTCCAGGCACCTTCGTGGGGAGCTGGACTGGATGTGGAGCAGCCAGCACCCAGATGAGGTGCTGGTGCACAGACAGTGGGTTAACCTGTCTACACCCCAGCACTGGCCCAGAGATAAGGTGGTTTTGTGTTGTGGTCAGTGTCCTCCCCTGGTGTGCCATGCACCTGCATCGGACAGCAGCACAGAGACAGGAGCGCTGCTTGGCGGGGTGACCCCGACGAGTCTGTATGGAATCATAGAATTTCTCTGTACTGGTAAAAATTGAAGGTGTTGCTAAAGATGTTAAGACTGAATTTTCTGTGAGACTGATGTCTTGCTGTGACAGACCATGTAATCCATTTTACAAATAATGTAACCTGTGTCCTTTTCAAGGAAAAATTTAAGCATTTGCTGCATGTTAATGTGGCAGTTGTGATTCTGAGTTGTGTTACCATTGGTTTGGAAATGTCAGCTTCCTTAAAGTATCATAGATAGGTTTATGTGAAAATAGCATATAGTGACCAGCCCAGTTGCATTGCACGTAGCTTGGTAAACGGTGGCCGGAGGTGGACAGTCTTGACGGTGTTCACCTGCCTGACGAGGCTTGCATCTCCAGGAGTGTTTGGCCTGCTCTCCCCTCCCCCTCCTTTTTAAAGACATTGTTTAAGGGATTTTGATCACGATCATTAGTGGGATTCTTTGACTTTTTTTAAGGGGTTGGGGAGGGACCCTCAACAGGACATGTAACAGGAAGGGTTGCTGTTCCGCTGTGAGCTTTCTTGCTAGGGAGTGTTTAGGGCCTCACGTACGCAGTGACTGAACTCATGCAGCAAGTGGAGCATCCCTTCAGACCTGGCTCCCTACGTGCTGCCAAGCTGCTGCCTTGGAAGCACTAGGCTGGTTGGAAGTGTTTGAGATGCACTTGGCTGGCAGTGGGAGCTCCCTGCTTCCACGTGCCCTGGCAGACCACTGCCCAGCTGCTGCCCTGTACTGCCCGCTTTCTCTCACTGAGCCCGTCAGGCTCCCAAGGTACCCCGCAGAGGAGTTGGGGGCTGGTGGGAGCTCAAGTCCCTGTCAGCACATTTCCTCTCCATTCTCCCTCTGGGCAAGGATCTGCATTGTGGCAGTTTAATCACGCCATGTTGCCACAGTTGTCTAGAATGTTCTGGTTGCTAAATTGCAATTATTAAAGGAGGCAGGTCCAGAACACGGCGCTGCACGATTCTGCTTTCATAGCATCCAGTTGGAGCGTGGAAGAGGTGACTTCCAGACCAGCCAGTCACCACGGGAGCACCAGCAACGGCAGTGAGGCTGTGTTATCTGACTCTGTCCTTCCCGGCAGATCGGAGTCCAGCCTGCTGCCACAGTCCCCCTGCTGCAGCATGAGCTGTGCCTGCTTGCACTGGTGGTGCAGTTCACTTCCTGTGTCCCTCAGCCCCACTAGTGTTCTCGTAGTTAAGACTGTCGTGAGGAGACAGGCCGCCTCCGCCCGCCCTCCTTCCGTTTCTCAACTGGTCTCCGGCTTCCTCTTGGGGTGTCTTCTGCAGAGGGCAGCGACAACTGCTGAGCTGTGCCTGGTGGGCATGAGCCCTCCTCTTGGGAGAGTGTTTCCTGGCATGGGGGCCAAACCATGTCGGGAAAATGGGGTCGATTTCCTGAGGTGCCCCTGATAACAGTGAGATTCTTAGGACCCAAACCTGGGGAGGTAAGAGCCTGGCTTCCTTTTAAGCACTAAACTCTAACAAACACTGGAGGAGACAGCACGGTTTGTTTTGCTTTTATCCTTGAAGAACTACTTTGGATTTTTGCAAAAGATGAAAAATGACTTATGATCTATTGAGATTCGGAGAGCATTATGAGACTTGAGAGAGCGTGGCAGCACTGCAAGTGTTGGGGAGCGGGGCTTTGGCGTTCTCCGGTTTGATGGTTGTTATGTGGAAAAGCCCTCGGCCAGTGCAGCTGAGTGCCAGCACTCATCTTTAAGACTGCAGGGTTTGGGTTTGTTTTTTTCTCGTTTTGGGGATAGAGTGTATGTTCCTCCGTTTTTATTAGACATCTGCAGACTTCAGCAGTTACTAATTTTTGCTTAGTGCAGCTTCCTGTTTTGTAAGTGAAGAAGTTTGTTTTTCTTCCTTCCGCTGCCCGCATTTCTTACACTTTAAACACGGTGGTTGAACTCTTAGGTTTTTGTCATGCACATTATGCTAATAGAGGGCTTCCTGTGAACCATAAATGTTTTCATTCTAGACTACCAAGTGGGCTTGAAACAGAAAGAGACCTGGGCTCTGGTTCTGTCCCTGCTGGTGATCCCCAGGGCTGGGTCTCCCAGGCTTGGCCATCACCTGCTGTGTGTCTCAAGTGTATTGTTAGACACTGCATCTCTTAGATGGAAAACGGAGTGCAGAGTGTGGGTCATTTGTGAGGAACACATGCAGTTGCCTGTCGCAGTGCTTGGCATGAAGGAACTGTCCAGAACTTCCCTGGCAGTTGTGAAGTGGGTGCTTGTGCCCAGCCCACACACTTGTGCCACAGGAGCAGGGAGCATTGTGACGTGGTGCTGGTGGTGGTGGTGGTGGTTGGGGAGCGCAGCCATCTGCCCGGAAGCCACACTGCTCCTTTGTTGAGCGGCAGTGAAGTCCACTGTGCGTGTTCAGCTGGCAGGTGCTGTGCCCAGCAATGCCTCTGCAGAGCCCAGAGTCCACTCGCCAGCCCTGCCTCCCAGGGACATTGGGTGCCAAGGATGGCCCTGGCTGCTTTAGATATATTCTTTTCAAGCCCCAGCAGTCATCACTGTTCCTCCAGCTCTCCAAGGGTTACGTTTCTTCCCATCCCTGCTTGTGACTGTGGGAGCTTTGTCAAGTTCTCTTAGGGTGGGGCAGGTCTAAGTCATTTTTCATGTTCCTGCCCTCCTTGTGGCCTCTGCCCCTCAGAGCTGCTGCTTCCCCCGCTGGGCCTCTTCTGCCTGACTGCGTCGTCCTCCCAGCGTGAGCACTGGTGTAGGTTTGTAGGTCTTGGTATGCTGACCAGCAAAGACTGGAGCTGTGGGGGGTGGAGAAGCTTTGCAGTGTGGCAGAGCAAAGGAGGAAGGTTCAGTGTGGGTGTGTAGAGCAGCTTGAGCCCTCCTTCCTCTGCACACATGCCCGCTGCCTGAAGCTGGCCCTGAGCTCTGCCCCTGTGTGCACGCCTTGGGGCCCTGCAGGCGGTGCCGGAAGCCTCTCTTGAGCTGATTGTTGGATGTGGCATCTCTTGGTGGCAGTAGCCCTAAGGGGCTCTGGCAGACTGCCCAGTATTCCTCGGGCTTTGTACGACAGTCCTCTGGTTCACCACTTGATTTCGTTTTGCCCGGTTCCTCATCTAGCCTAGACCATTCCCTGACTGCTGCTGCCCACCTGCTGTCTGGGGGCGTGGTTATGGAAGAGACTTTCCTGTGTTCTCTGAACTGTTGATGTTTTTCTTTGACAGGAAAAGGAAAAAGAGAAAGAGAAAAATAAAGAGAAGGAGAAAGACAGTAAGGAGAAGGAGAAAGATAAGAAACCTATCAACGGACACTCGTTTAGTCCCATCCCCGTCGTGGGCCCCATCAGCTGCAGCCAGTGTGCGAAGCCGTTCATCAACAAAGAAGCCTTCACCTGTGCCAGTAAGAATCGCGGCCACGTGTGGGGCAGGGCCGCACTCGCGGGTGGCCCTGGCTTCCTGTCAGCTCCATCCCCTGTCTGTTGCCGTTGCTGGGACAGTAATCCCAATCATGTCCTCACAGGAAAGAGAGTCCCGGATGTATGAGGCAGCCGTGTTGTCTTCCCTGTCCTCTGATTCTGAGACTTCCTGCTCCCCGAGTCTGTCAGCACCAGGCCCAGCCTCTGCCCAGCAGCCTGCTGCAGGCTCACAGACACTCCTCTCTGCTAGGCCTCTGCCCTGGGTCTGCCCTGGCCATTGGCCACCTGGCCTTGGGTGGCCACAGACAAGTGCCCTCAGAGCCCCCCACTAGGAAGCGCCTGTGCTGACAAGCCTGGGTTTGCGTAAGTGCTTTCAGACAAACGTCGCACATTGTCTTTCCTGGACTGGACACTACTCAAGCCCTGGTCCTGCCACTGGACTCCACAGGGCGTGTGGCCAGGTGCCTCTAAAACAGTAGTGTCTTAAGACCGTTACGTGTTGCATAGTATCTGTCTTTTTCATTTTTTCACAAAATCTCAAATGTAAAAATCATTCATGGTCCTATGAGTTACCCCAGTTGGCCACCAAGTCATCACTTTTGATTCTCTGCTCTTAGTCCGTGTTTCTGGAAATCTGGTTGTTACACACAGAGTGATGTGTGTGTTTATACAGAGAGGGTTCTTGCAGTCAGAGGTGGCTGGGGGAGATACACGCAGCCCAGCCCACTGAATGAAGACTAAGGTAACAGTATCTGATAATTCAAATGCCGAGGGGCAGCCTGGGGTCTTGACCTTGGGATGTGTGACTGCTGGGGAAGGCGGCAGGCATGTCTAACCAGGGAGCTGTCCCTGGCTGGGGACTCCACAGCTGATGCTGGGGCGTGTGACTGCTGGGGAAGGTGGCAGGCGTATCTGACCAGGGAGCTGTCCCTGGCTGGAGACTCCACAGCTGATGCTGGGGTGTGTGACTGCTGGGGAAGGTGGCAGGCATGTCTGACCAGGGAGCTGTCCCTGGCTGAGGACTCCACAGCTGATGCTGGGGCGTGTGACTGCTGGGGAAGGTGGCAGGCATGTCTGACCAGGGAGCTGTCCCTGGCTGGGGACTCCACAGCTGATGCTGGGGCGTGTGACTGCTGGGGAAGGTGGCAGGCGTGTCGTGACAATGCTGACTGTGCCAGGCTGATGGTGGCTTTGCAGTGGCTCTTTCCTCTTGCTGCAAGTGACTGGCCTGGAGGAGGCTTGATGGAGTCTTCAGAGGTTGGGCTTGCTGACACTCATGTTTAGGGGTCTTTCTGGGTGTTCTCTTTCTTTTCAACAGCTACACTATCGAGGCTGTTGCTGATTTATTCTCTGATGACGGCTTCAGAGTCCTTTTGTGGTAGGAGGTTCCTCTTGATTAAGCAGATAGACCAGTTGGACCAGCTGCAACCTAAGAGGAAGACTTGAAGCGTGTGTGTGGTGGGTTAGGTGTTGTTTTGGGTTTCTTGCTAGTTTTCTGGCTTTGGACTCTATCTCTTCCCTAGATAGTGAAGCATCTGGACTTGAAGGAGGGGTTTGCTATGTGAGAGCAGGGCCGAACAGTGCACTGCTCTCTGTTGGGTGTGACATTGTGTCACAGGGAGAACTGCACACGACAACACACTGTTTTTCATTTCTTGGCGGGGTTGAACTGATAGGAGCAAGTTGCTCTTTTCACTCAGCTCCTGACAGAGTTGCTGTGCAGAAGGCACATGTGTGGCTGTTAGTGCCAAGGAGTAAGCTGAGCTGTGCCAGTAAAACTCACCCAACAAGAGCAGTGTGCTGTTTGCATCCTGCACTCACATGGCAAACCCCTGGCACATGCAAAGCCCAGCATGAGTGACATGCTTGTGGTAGGCCTGGCGTAAGCAGCCCTGCAGGAATGACCTTCGCACTGTTCTGACTGCCCCCTCATCTCTCCATTAAGCCTGTTTCTTTAAGCTAATCCCTTTAATGGTTTGCTTAATTTTTTGCTGAAAGAGGAGGAGAAGCACTGCCTGGTATAGAACAGTTCATCCCAGACTTACAGCAAGTGTAACAGGACTTGTTAAAACCGTGTGCTGTTCAGTTGTCAGGTTTTCCCTACTGCATGAGAAGGTCATGTGGGTTGTGCCTTTGTGCTGTCGTATTTCCTTTGAAGGCTGTGCCCTTCCTTGCCCTTTTATGCATTTGTTGGTTTAAAACTTGGATTTTAAATCCTATCTAGTTTAAGTAGAAAGGAGGGGCAGCACTGAAGCAGGAAGGAGGAGGATTGGGGTTCAAGAGAGTGCATTTGGGGAGACAGCAGCCAGCAGGGGGTCACAAAAGAGGAAAGAGGAGGCAGAGAGTGTGAGGGCTGGATGGGGGAGAGGTGGGGCGTGAGGAGAGAGGCTGGGCAGTAGACACGTTGGGTGTTACCAAGAAAGTGGAGGCGTTCTACCCAATTCCAGGTTTTGCCTTTTGCTGCGGGTCCTGCAGCCTCTGCCCTCCTGCCTGCGGCTGGAGAAATGCACTTCCTGTTTCATCTGCTGCATGGGACCCTGAGCCCTCTGCAGCAGAGCTTAAGCCAGAACACAGGTGCAGGGCATGCTCCTGTGTCAGGCCCCTTTGGTTCCTCCCCTGGCTCCATGTCTTGGCACAAAGAGTGCTGATTGCACGTTCCTTGTCCGGCACAGGGAGCTGTGACCCTTAGCAGAGGCCAGGGTATCAGAAATCACCATGACGGCTTACAGTCCTGTTTCTGTTTTTATGCCAGTGTCATTCTGCTTTTTTTGTAGTAGCTCTGAAACCTGGCAGAGTGATGCCTCATACTTTGTCTTTATTGCTGTTCAAGATTGCATTTGGATTGTAGGTGGTTGTTTCTCATTCTGTGTCAAGAATGCCTCTGGTATTGATGGAGTTCGCTGTGGTGAATTTGTTACACATTGCTGTGACTGCGATGGATGTGTTGATAGCATAATTCTTTCAATCTGTAGACTTGGGAAACTTCTGCTTTTTTATGTACAGATGTCATTTTTTTTTTAAAAGAGCTTTTATTTATTTGAAAGGTGGAGTTACAGAGAGAGGGAGAGACAAGAGAGCAATCTTTTTTCTTAAAAAAAAAAGGATTTATTTATTTTTTACTGCAGAGTCACATATACAGAGAGGAGGAGAGACAGAGAGGAAGATCTTCCATCCAGTGATTCACTCTCTAAGTGACCACAATGGCTGGAGCTGTGCCGATTAGCAACCAGAAGTTTCTTCCGGGTCCCCCATGCAGGTGCAGGGTCCCAAGGCTTTGCGTCATCCTCAACTGCTTTCCCAGGCCACAGCAGGGAGCTGGATGGGAAGTGGAGCTGCCAGGATTAGAACTGGTGCCCATGTGGGATCCCAGCAAATTCAAGGCGAGGACTTTAGCTGTTAGGCCACCGCACCAGGCCCAGGAGTGATCTTCTATGCCTCCAAATCAAGGCATAGACAAGGCAGAAGCCAGAAGCCTAGAGCTCCTTGCTGGGCTTCTCCATACGTGGCAGAGACGCAGGCACTTGGACTGTAGGGAGCCAGGCTGGTGCTGGAGCAGCAGCTCAAACGGGATCCTGGCATCATGCGGCAGCTTGGCCCATGGCACCACAGTGCCAGTCTCATAGTTTTCTCAGTGTTTTCAGGGCTCAGCTCCTTTGGCGTCTTGGTTGACCTCGTCCCGAGGCACTCGGTACGTATTTTGGTTTGGGGAGTTGTTGCGAATGTTCTTGGTGGTGCATTTTCAGCCAGGCGAGTGTTGCTGATGAACCTGGTTTTTGCGAGTTGGTTTTCTAGCCTGCAGCTTTCTGGATTCTCTAGTCAGTCTGTAATAGTCCCTTGGGGTCGGGTCCTTTGGTTCCCCAAGGAGAGAACCGTGGCGTCTGCAAACAGGAGGGATTGCCTTCCTGCCTTCCAAGCTGCACAGCCTCTGTTCCTTTCTCCTGCCCACTGGCTCTGGCTGCAGCTCCCAGGACTGTGCTGAGCAACGGTGGGCAGAGTGGGCACCTTGGGAGGTGCAGACGTGGGTGGGACGGCGTCCAGCCCTTCCCGTTCAGGGTCAGGGCTTGTCACGCACGGCATTTGCTGGGTTGAGCTGGGCTGCTTATTTCCCTAGTTTGCCCAAGGTTTTCCTCATGAAAGAATGCGTTGTATCAGGTGTTTTTTTTTTAAAAAGATTTATTTATTTTTATTGCAAAGTCAGATATACAGAAAGGAGGACAGGAAGATCTTCCATCCAATGATTCACTCTCCAAGTGACTGCAATGGCCAGAGATGAACCAGTCTGAAGCCAGGAGTCAGGAACTTCCTCCAGGTCTCCCACATGGGTGTAGGGTCAAGGCTTTGGGCTGTCTTTGACTGCTTTCCCAGGCCACAAGCAGGGAGCTGGATGGGAAGTAGAACTGCCACGATTAGAACCGGTGCCCATATGGGATCCCTGTGTGTTCAAGGTGAGGACTTTAGCCGTTAGGCCAGTGCACCGGTCCCTGGTGGTTTTTGTGCACCAATTGAGATACTCATGGATTTTTATCCTTCGTTCTGTTGGTATGATTTATCGTGTTCATTGGTTTGCTAGCTTCTGGGAAGGTGTAAGGAAATGCTTGCACTGCTGTGCTTACTGTCAACCAGCTTACCACAACAAAGATATGGAATCAAACTGATCCTCATCTGCTGTTGGCTGGATAAAGGAAGTGGAATGTCACACAATAGAATATTACTCAACATGCAACAGGAATGGGATTTTTATATTTGCGACAAAGTGCATGGAATAAGCCAAACATAGAAAGACAAAATATATGGACTATATAATTTGTGTAAATTTCATATTCTTGTTATATATGTGTATATGTGATTGTATATATATGTGTGTGTCTGAATTATGCCCGCTGCATAATTGCATAACCTTTCTTGAGTCCCGTGTTATATTCATTTCATTACTTTCAAGAATGTATGCATGTGTAGGTATATAATATTTATTTCTAAAGCAAAAAAGTTTGAATGCATGGAAAAAGAGTGTGTTCCTTGTGGACTCCCATCTGTGCCTGGCCTTTGAGGACGTCCCCGCCTCTGGTGACCGGGCTGTGAGAGTGTGTGGAGCTCTGCTGACCATGCGTGGAGCGTCTGCCTCAGCTGGGAAGGCCAGGGGTCAGTCAGGTCACAGGTAGAAGGGCAGTGAGCAGGTGCAGTGGCCAGGCTCCAGTTTGGCACGTCCCACCACCCATTGAGTCGGGAGATTGTGTAAGTCCTTCGTTGAGGCTTAGATGTCCCTATCGATGATGGCTTTTCTGTGATGTTCCAGTATAGCAGCGGTTACTCCCCCTGTCTCTCTGCAGGTGGTACTCCCCCCCACCCCAGCTTCTGAAGGGATGGTGCTCCCTTGGCTGCCCCTTGTTTCCAGCAGTGGAGACTCAGTGTCCAGATCTGGCTGCTGCTCGTGTGACCAAGCTGGACATTGCTCTTTTTCAGGCTGTGGTGCTTTTGTTCACAAGGGCTGCAGAGAAAGTCTGGCCTCCTGTGCCAAGGTCAAGATGAAGGTAAGATGCAGTCGGACCTCGGTCTGCACCAGGAGCCCCAGCTCCACGTTCTGGCAGTCTTCCCTGCTCTTCCTTGTCAGGTCATGCTGTATTTCTCACCGACTGCCTGTAGCATCTTGTTGTTCTTAAAGTGATCTTCTTAATGGTGTCTACAGGACACTGCCTGTTCCCACACGTGGCTTCCTCTCTCAGGACCAGGAGGGAGGGCAGCCGGTCGAAGCCATTTCTTTGATCTGCTGGCGGTTGGGGCTGCTCTGATGAGGTGGCTCTGACTACCCAATAAAGAATGAAAGGCTTTGTCCTGTGTGGTGCCTGCTCTGAGCACACAGGGAATGGGCGCACCTGTCAGGCTGAGTGCTGCATCTCTGGGAGCGGGTTCCCTTCCTGTCAGGAGGCGGCTCTGCAGCTCACGGGTACACGGCTCAGAGGACTGCCTGCCCCCCCAGGGCACATGGGTACACGGCTCAGAGGACTGCCTGCCCCCCCAGGGCACATGGGTACACGGCTCAGAGGACTGCCTGCCCACCCCCAGGGGCACATGGGTACACGGCTCAGAGGACTGCCTGCCCACCCTCCCAGGGGCGCACTGCTCTGCTCATGGCAGGCTTCCGTCTGGAGTGCCCTGTTCCCCTGGCACCCAGGCATTTCCCCATTGACACGGGGGATCCAGGACTCTGGTCTGAGCAGCCCTGGACTTGGGGCAGGGGTCAAGTCTCTACCCTCAAGGCTGACTCAGCAGAGGTTTTGTTAGTCTCACACAGTATGTTTTTTTAAATTTGGTTTAATGTCATTTGTTTTCATGTTGAAGTTTTTGTTTATCATGGAGATAGCTCCGATCCACTGGTTTGTTCCCCCAGATACCTACATCTTGGCGTGGCCGACCTGAAGTCGCCCTGGGTCTCCCACATGAGGGCAAAGACTCAGCTAACACCCAGCGGCATGTTCATGGCAGGTGGATCTGAGAGCCCAGTGGGGCCTGGGAGCCACATACTGTGATTCGGGCACAGGCGGCCCAGCCACTGAGCCGGACACATGCCCTGTGCGTCATTCTCAAAGGTCACCTGGTTAAGTCATTTTAGATTTCTTCTTTCTCCTGGAAGGTCTCTCAGCCCAGGCCCAGTGTCTGCTGCCCAGTTCTTGCACTGCTCCTTTCTGACTTTTTCCACAGAACTGTCACAGTCTCTAGGATAGTTGACTTTAGTAACCTGTAACTCCCTCCCTCTGGGACATAAGCTCCAGGTGGCCCGCAGCCTGTAGCAGTAAGTGGTGGCATGTTAGAGTGTGGCCTCCTGGGACAGGGGCCAGGTGCGAGGGAGGGCGACGATGGCCCCCAGCTGGAGTGAGAGGCCGCGCTGAATCTCAGGCAGAAAGGGGACGCAGGTGGTCTCTGCTCACTCCTAGTGCTACTGCAGGGCAGTGAGGATGCAGCCAGGAAGAGGGGTTCCTCCTGGAATCCCAAGTGGCCCATCTCTGTGGTGTGACTGCAGTGTAGCTGTGTCCATGTGTACCATCTCAAGGTGCTTTTTTGCATGCTACCGCAAAAACTGCAACGCATAGAGTTTTGTTAGCTTGTAAGTGCTAGTTGCTGGAGAAACAGAAGTTACTGGAAACAGGCAGTTACTGGAGGGACAGTGCTGTGCCAGTGGCCTCCCCAGGAGGAGCCAAGTGAAGCCGGAGCCCTGCTGCAGGAGAGGCAGCCCGGAGCGCACTCAGCAGCGGCCTGGGACTCGGGCCATGCCTTCCAGGGGAGCTTCCTGAAAGCGGACTTGGCGCCCATCGCCAGTGCAGTCCTCAGGGGTGTCTCCTTGTTCTTCAGCAACCCAGGGGGAGTCTCCAGGCGCACGACACGTCCTCGCTACCCACAGTCATCATGAGAGCCAAACGTAAGTATTTGTAGAGTCCTGACGAGGCTCCTCCCTGGCTGTGTGGCTCTGGGCGTACGAAGCCAGCTGGCGTGTTGCTTCCTTACTTCGTCACGGCTGCGATGCCTGGCATGTGGTCGGAGCTGCCAGCCAGTGGCATGGCCCTGCAGAGCCAGCTGCCGGGGCACCACAGCCTGTGTCTGGGCAGGTGCCATACTCTACTCTGCTTCGCTTGTAGTGCGAAACTGAAACGGTTGCTTTTAAATGGCTCGCGCTCCCCCGTTGTGTAGCTCAGGAAGACCTTGTTTGCTAAGCTACTGTGTAACTTGAGAGTGGCTCAGTGTTCAGGGGCCATGGCTGCTGTCCAGGATTGAGTCCTTCAGTCACCCTTTCTCCCCAGACTGAACCCTGACCCTCCTCCTGAGGCTGCACTTGACGGCACATGCTGGCCCCCCTGCATCCTCGTTTCCTGTCTGCTTCTTGCTTCCCTCCTACTAGTCTGCCTTTGTGCTGGGGCTTGCCCGCAGCTTTGTCCTGGGCCTCTCAAGACTTCTGTGTGCTGGCGCAAGCTGCATGGTGGTGTCCCTCTGAGCCTGTGGCACGTTTTCCTTCTCTGCTCCCCCGTAGATGGGCTGTTTACATATCCCCCAGCTTCTACCATAAGCAGCTCAGGAATCAGCAGATGTCTTCCTGGCTGGCTCTTCCGGGAGACTGCCGACAGACACTGTCTTTCCAAGAGCAGTTCTGGATCTGATAGGAGGGCCCATCGCTGGTCCTGCGCTGGAGTCAGACCCCAGCTGGCACTGCACTGCCTGCACCATGATGGATGCCCGCAGGGGCACTGCTGCCCACTCCAACCTGGGGACACTGCGCCTTGTGACTCCTGAGTGCTGTCTGCCCGCAGCTCCAGAGTGGCTGTACTGCCTGCACCTCTTCTCAGGGCACTGAAGGCATTGTGGGATGACGAGAAGGGAAAGTTGCCAGCCTGGTGCACATTTGGACCTGTCATCTGGCCACTCTACACACCTGTTAGGAGTCTGGTCTTCCAGGGCTCTGCTGTGATGTTAGCCCATATGTCAGACGCCTGCTTTCTGTCCCATGAAACAGTGTCTGCCTTACAAGAAGTCTCTGATATGTAGGTTCCTTCTGGGAATGGCCTCTGACCCACACAAATGTCCTGAGTCTCATTTTATCCCACATCAGCCATAATGTGTTTTAGAGGAAGCAGTGTGGATTTCACATCATGTGCACTTGGGTCCCAGCATCCCTGCTGGATGGTCCTGTAGCCTAGAATGTTCCTGCGTCTCTTGCGCAGTGAGGTGTCATGGCGTCTGAGTGCTTGTGGCTGTGCAGTGAGAACTCCTGTCAGGCCCTTCCTGGCAGGTGCTCCCTGGAGGAGCTGTGCTTGTAGCCATGCTCTCAGCAAGGCCTCTGAGCTCTGAGATGCTCAAATAAGGAAAAGTTCCTTCTAGGCTGCCTTTTCCATACAAGGTGCTGTTGGTGCCTTGGGCTTTGCCTGGTGCCTGGGGGCTTTGCTTGGTGGGGGCTCTGTCTGGTGGGCGCCCTGCCTGCCAGCCTATCCCTCTGCTGCCTCCTACATCCTGTTGACTCAGCCTGCAAAGCTGTTCTGCCTTCCCGCTAGTGGTTCTCGTTTCCATGTCCCTCTCCCTCTGCCCTGCTCGCATCTGTACCGTGCTATAAGAACAGGCGTTCTGTCTCAGCTGACCGCGTGTGCTCTCTGTTCTCCCCTCAGACACACGTGGGGCATGCGCATTCCCCTGCTGTGGGGCCTGGCCACGCGTCATAGTTCTGGTGTCTGATGCCGATCTTCCTGAAGCACTGAACCTGTAACAGCCTCTCCTCCCCCAGTCTTACTTCCTGCAGCCTGTGAGCAAGATCACCCGAGGGGCCTGTGAGGCAAGCCCTCCAGTCCCAGCACACAGAGGGCTGCAGAGTGCTGGCAGGGCCAGGAGGGAGATCACCCAAGGGGCCTGTCAGGCAGGCCCCCAGTCCCAGCACACAGAGTGCTGCAGAGTGCTGGCAGGGCCAGGAGCGAGATCACCCAAGGGGCCTGTGAGGCAGGCCCCCAGTCCCATCACACGGAGGGTTACAGAGTGCTGGCAGGGCCAGGAGCGAGATCACCCAAGGGGCCTGTGAGGCAGGCCCCCAGTCCCAGCACACAGAGGGCTGCAGAGTGCTATCTGACGGGCCTTTGCGAGCTCTGCTGTTGGCCACTCCCGAACAGGGTGGCCCCAGTTCCTCTGAGGTTCCTGTTGGCACCTGCTCCCAACCTTGACTGCATGATTCCCATCTCGCCTCCCCGGCTGCCCCTCTTGTTAGTCTCCTGCTTGCCTTCCCAGATACATGGTGCCAGCTTGTCCTGTGCGTGAAGGACAGCTGTCGTGCCGAAGCGGAGTCGCTCAGCCCAGGGGGTGTCCTCCTTTCTAGTTTGTCCATGCTGGTTTTGCTTGTTACCGACAATGTGACATGGAGTAATTCAGGACCTGCATCTGATATCAGACCCATACTAGCGTAGCCTGCAGAACAGCAGTGCCAGCCTGTTGCAGAGGTTTTCTCCCAGTTTCCCCTCAGAGAAAATCTGTGTGACAGCACCTGCCAAGTGGACACAGGTATGTGGTGTTCCAGTTGGATGCTGTCTTCCCCTGCAGCCTCGCAGCCCAAGGAACGCCCTCGATCCGCAGTGCTCGCCGAGGAGGCCACTGCTGCCCCGGCATTCACCAGCAGACGCTCCCAGCAGGGCGTCTCACTCTCCAAGAGCGTCTCCATACAGAACATCACAGGGTAGGTGGCTGGCGAGTCCTCGCCCGGATCGGGAATCGTGTGTGGAGTACTGTCTGTCATCAAGACGACCCCAGCAGGCTGAGCTGCATCATCCAGCCCTCCTTGTGAAAATCTTTCTAGATCAAAACAAGGAGAATAGAAAAAAACGATTTAAGCCTAAATTTGTCCTTTTGACTACTTCGATGTCAGGCTTTCCTGTCACTCAGAGGACCTGGGCTTGTTTCATGTCTCTTAACTGCTTGTGTCTAAAGTCACAGGTCAGTTTCTTAGAAGGCAATCCTGAGGCAGCCACTACGGTTGGGCTGCCAGGTCCCTCCGGGGCCTTACTGTTGACTTATACATCAGATATCAGCACAGCGCTGGCTGTGATGTCGCTGGCTATTTGGGGTCACATGCCTACCCCCCATCAAATGAATAACTCATTGCAAACGTGGGATTCAGTGCATCTCTTGCATGTCTCTGAACCTTGGCCGGGAGTTCCAGCAAAAGGACACAGTCTCCTTTTGTCTCTGTCCCCTAGCCTCTGTGTCCTCTAACCTCTGTGTGCTCTAACCTCTGTGTCCCCTAACCTCTGTGTCCTCCAACCTCTGTGTCCCCTAACCGCTGTGTCCCCTAACCTCTGTGTCCCCTAACCTCTGTCCCCTAACCTCTGTGTCCCCTAACCGCTGTGTCCTCTAACCTCTGTGTCCCCTAACCTCTGTGTCCCCTAACCTCTGTGTCCTCCAACCTCTGTGTCCCCTAACCGCTGTGTCCCCTAACCTCTGTGTCCCCTAACCTCTGTGTCCCCTAACCTCTGTGTCCTCCAACCTCTGTGTCCCCTAACCGCTGTGTCCTCTAACCTCTGTGTCCCCTAACCTCTGTGTCCCCTAACCTCTGTGTCCTCTAACCTCTGTGTCCTCTAACCTCTGTGTCCCCTAACCTCTGTGTCCCCTAACCTCTGTGTCCTCTAACCTCTGTGTCCTCCAACCTCTGTGTCCCCTAACCGCTGTGTCCCCTAACCTCTGTGTCCTCCAACCTCTGTGTCCCCTAACCGCTGTGTCCCCTAACCTCTGTGTCCTCCAACCTCTGTGTCCTCTAACCTCTGTGTCCCCTAACCTCTGTGTCCTCCAACCTCTGTGTCCCCTAGCCTCTGTGTCCCCTAACCTCTGTGTCCTCTAACCTCTGTGTCCTCTAACCTCTGTGTCCTCTAACCTCTGTGTCCTCCAACCTCTGTGTCCTCTAACCGCTGTGTCCTCCAACCTCTGTGTCCTCCAACCTCTGTGTCCCCAGCCTCTGTGTCCCCTAACCTCTGTGTCCCCTAACCTCTGTGTCCTCCAACCTCTGTGTCCTCCAACCTCTGTGTCCTCTAACCTCTGTGTCCCCTAACCTCTGTGTCCTCCAACCTCTGTGTCCCCTAGCCTCTGTGTCCCCTAACCTCTGTGTCCTCTAACCGCTGTGTCCTCTAACCTCTGTGTCCTCTAACCTCTGTGTCCTCCAACCTCTGTGTCCTCTAACCGCTGTGTCCTCCAACCTCTGTGTCCTCCAACCTCTGTGTCCCCAGCCTCTGTGTCCCCTAACCTCTGTGTCCCCTAACCTCTGTGTCCTCTAACCTCTGTGTCCCCTAACCTCTGTGTCCCCTAACCTCTGTGTCCCCTAACCTCTGTGTCCCCTAACCTCTGTGTCCTCTAACCTCTGTGTCCCCTAACCTCTGTGTCCTCTAACCTCTGTGTCCCCTAACCTCTGTGTCCTCTAACCTCTGTGTCCCCTAACCTCTGTGTCCCCTAACCTCTGTGTCCCCTAACCTCTGTGTCCTCCAACCTCTGTGTCCTCCAACCTCTGTGTCCTCTAACCTCTGTGTCCCCTAACCTCTGTGTCCTCCAACCTCTGTGTCCTCCAACCTCTGTGTCCCCTAACCTCTGTGTCCTCTAACCTCTGTGTCCCCTAACCTCTGTGTCCCCTAACCTCTGTGTCCTCCAACCTCTGTGTCCCCTAACCTCTGTGTCCTCTAACCTCTGTGTCCCCTAACCTCTGTGTCCTCTAACCTCTGTGTCCTCTAACCTCTGTGTCCCCTAACCTCTGTGTCCCCAGCCTCTGTGTCCTCTAACCTCTGTGTCCTCTAACCTCTGTGTCCTCTAACCTCTGTGTCCCCTAGCCTCTGTGTTCCCAGCCTCTGTGTCCCCTAACCTCTGTGTCCCCTAGCCTCTGTGTCCTCTAACCTCTGTGTCCCCTAGCCTCTGTGTTCCCAGCCTCTGTGTCTGGCTAATGTCTCCCTCGGGTATATTTTCTTTGTATTTCCACTCTCTCCCAAAGCCCTCCTTTCAAAGTTGTACCATTATCAGAATTTATGTGTGTTATGGCATTGACGAGTTGGCCTTTGATAAAATGTAAAGTTGTAACTGGTTGGCCTTGTGTCTCATGACACTGATCTGATCGAGTGCTGCTGTGCTAGCAGTTGGGTTCAACTGAGAATGTCCAAACAGTTGCCCTTGTTTTCAGTTTGTGGTCTGCAGTGGAGAAAGTGCAGTAGTTAGGCAGCAAGTTTTAAATAAATGTCTTTTGGAATGGGCAGTGTTCTGAAGCCCAAAACTCTCCCTGCTGCTTGTCATTTTTTAAAATGCTCAGATGGTTTGGGTTTGCAGTGATCTTCAAGTTCCCATGTTGGTTGCCGCTTTGTGCTTGGCAGAAGGTGTCATAGGTGGCCAGTACCTCCGTGGTGTCCAGGTGCTCTGAGAACAAATGGCTTGCTGGATACATTTGGCTGTATTTACCGCTTCTTATCTCTAGAGTTGGTAATGATGAGACCATGTCCAACACGTGGAAATTCCTGTCACACTCAACGGACTCACTCAATAAAATCTGCAAGGTCAACGAGTCAACAGAATCGCTTACTGATGAGGGTAAGAGGAAGAGGGACCCACAGCACATTGCATGCTGAGCTGGCCGTCCTTGCCCCATTGTCAGCTGTGCACTGAAGGGTGCCGGCCTTTCTTCTGGCCACCCGTGTCTTCTGCCCCTGTGGCTGCCATGCCTTCCCCCTCCTGGACTCCTTGCACACATTTAGAACCAACATTCCTGGTGTGTCGTCCACCAGCTCTCTGCAACTTGGAGAGACCCTTCCGGTCCCAACTCCATATAGGAATCGGGTCTTTATATGCGATGCTTATCACTCCCAAGCAGAGTCTTGAATCGTGGGTCATGCCACTGGGGTGTGGACTCCTGCAGTTGTAGGAGGCGCTTCCCCTGCACAGCCATTGTAAGGGCAGGGTGTGTGTCCTGTGAAGCCACTGGCTGCTGAGGTCGGGCTTTGCCACAGTTGCAAACCCATGGTCTCTGACACTTTGAGGCGTAGGTACGGATATGAACGAGGGGCAGCTGATGGGAGACTTTGAGATCGACTCCAGACAGCTGGAGGCGGAGTCCTGGAGCCGGGTTGTTGACAGCAAGTTCCTGAAGCAGCAGAAGAAAGATGCAATCAAACGACAGGAAGTGATCTATGGTAAGACGCCGATGTGCGGTTGCATCGTCCAGTGTTTCTAAGCTGACAGCTTACTGCACTGAGAAAAGTTAGCTCTTTCACAAAAGACATGGGGAAATTTTCCTTTAAGAACTTGGGGTCGCAGGGTGTGAGCTTGAGAGTGTCCCTTTTTCCACTTCACCTCAGTATTTTCATTTTCCGAGCATTTGTGCGGCAGTTGACTCCCGTGGCTGTCTGCGAACCAGACAGGACACACGGTGTCCAGCAGCACAGTCTGCAGGGGTACTGAGTACAGTGGAGACTCATTTGAGATGGGTGGAGCCCAGGAAACCTGTCCTCAGAAGGCAGAGTTAGGTTATGAGCATACTCAGGGTTAGGGTGTGGTAGGAAGAAGCAGCTTCTGACCCCCGATGGAAGGTTCCAGTGGGGCTCTGGCTGCCTTGTGGTTGCCCGGGTGAGCCCCAGGAGGAGCCCTGGTCCCAGCCTTCCCGTGTCTCTGCCGTCCTCACAGAGCTAATGCAGACCGAATTCCACCACATCCGCACGCTCAAGATCATGGGCGACGTCTACGGCAGGGGCATGGTGACCGAGCTGCTGTTTGAGCAGCCGATGGTGGAAAAGCTGTTCCCCTGTCTGGACGAGCTCATCAGCATCCACAGCCAGTTCTTCCAGAAGATTCTGGAGCGGAAGAAGGAGTGTGCAGTGGATAAGAGTGATAACTTCCTCATCCGAAGGATAGGGGACGTGCTTGTCGGTCAGGTGAGGATGTTGGCACTGCTGCGGGCAGCTTGGCTCTGTGAGCCTCCGTGTGCTCTCCTGTCAGATGGAAAGCACAGTGGGTTTCTCCTAAAGCTGACGAGGAAGTTAGAGTGCGTTGTCTCCACAGAATCCCTCATTCGTATGTTAGCCGTCCTGCCTCCATCCAAAGCCCCGGGTGTGAGCCAAGGCGCCCTTGCTGGCAGCATGAGCTAACCCCTGTGCCTCACTGCTCAGCCAGCATCGTCAGCTTGGGCAGGAGCAGTGAGAACTGCCCTGACATACAGAGCGCCCCAGTAAGGCCGCCTCCCCGTGCGTGGGCACAGCTGGTTCTGACACACTCAACACTGCACAGCTTTCAAAATGCTCTTGTTGGGAAGGTTCATGCCTGCTCCCAGCACCTTGACAGGCAAAGGGTTGTGACTGGGATCGGGGACGTTTTCTGCTTCTGGGTGGAATTAAAGGCTACCTGCCAGTGATTGGACATTTGGCCTGTCGTCCTCTGCATGAACACAGTAGGACTTGCATTCTTTCTCTGGCTTCTGTCTGCAATGAAAAGAATGCAGAGTGCATGGCAGCATAATTCACAGCACACAGTGCTGTCAGAGGTCATCGCAACTGTAGGCTGTGTTACTCCGGGTGTGTGGGCATGCATGTTTATAGCTGTGTTACTCCGGGTGTGTGGCATGCGTGGTTTATAGCTGTGTTACTCTGGGTGTGTGGGCATGTGTGGTTTATAGCTGTGTTACTCGGGGTGTGTGGGCATGCGTGGTTTATAGCTGTGTTACTCTGGGTGTGTGGGCATGCGTGGTTTATAGCTGTGTTACTCGGGGTGTGTGGACATGCGTGGTTTATAGCTGTGTTACTCCGCGTGTGTGGACATGCATGGTTTATAGCTGTGTTACTCCGGGTGTGTGGCATGCATGTTTATAGCTGTGTTACTCTGGGTGTGTGGGCATGTGTGGTTTATAGCTGTGTTACTCGGGGTGTGTGGGCATGCATGTTTATAGCTGTGTTACTCTGGGTGTGTGGCATGCGTGGTTTATAGCTGTGTTACTCGGGGTGTGTGGGCATGCGTGTTTATAGCTGTGTTACTCTGGGTGTGTGGACATGCGTGTTTATAGCTGTGTTACTCGGGGTGTGTGGCATGCGTGGTTTATAGCTGTGTTACTCGGGGTGTGTGGGCATGCGTGGTTTATAGCTGTGTTACTCTGGGTGTGTGGCATGCGTGTTTATACATGTGTTACTCCAGGTGTGTGGGTATGCATGGTTTGTAGATATACTCACGCACTGGACATTTGGGAGATTTCCACTGCTGTGTACACCTGTGTGGGTGGACGTGTCTGGACGTGCTGGGCCCGCAGTGGTCGTGGAAGTTTGGAGGGACTGGGCGTCTGGTACAGGCTGCTGTGGCCTGTCGGGGCGTATTGCTGAACCGACACTCCAGGTTTGCAAAGTGCTCATTGGATGTTGCAACCTGGCTTGTGGAGTCAGTGCTGCTCTCTGTCCTGCAGTTTTCGGGTGAGAATGCAGAGCGTTTGAAGAAGATCTATGGCAAGTTCTGTGGGCAGCACAACCAGTCTGTGAACTACTTCAAGGACCTGTACACAAAGGACAAACGCTTTCAGGCCTTCGTGAAGGTACGGGGGTGGGCGATGCCAGTGCCCGTTAGCACCCCTGTCTCAGCTCGAGCCATCTGCCAGGAGCAGACCTCATAGTTCACCTGTTCTCTTGCAGAAGAAGATGAGCAGTCCCATCGTACGGAGGCTCGGGATCCCGGAGTGCATATTGCTGGTAACCCAGCGGATTACCAAGTACCCGGTCTTATTCCAGAGAATCTTGCAGTGCACCAAAGGTGAGTCTGCTTTTCCTCCCAAGCTGATTGGCCAGCTGTCTCCCCAGGCAGCAGCAACACCAGAGCGCCTGTGAGACGCTGCTTCCTGTTCACTGGGACTACAAGAGAACCAGCCCTGTGTTTGATCAAGAAAATGTTCTTCTTGAGTAAAAGCTTGGAATGTTCTAGTACCAGAGTAAGAGTGGGCTAACACCAGAGGGAAAGGAGCCACCTACTAGTTCCATCCAGACTCAAATGACTCACTCCTCCTCTGGGGGCTGCAGTGCTGCTGCTGCTGCTGCTGCTGCTGCTGAATCCACATCTCCTAACTGCTCCCTCCTCTCTCTCTCTCTCTCTCTCTCTCTCTCTCTCTCTCGCTCTCTCGCTCTCTCTCACTCTCTCTAGCTCTCTCCACCTCCTTCCCTCTCTCCCTCTCTTCCCCTTTCTCCCTCCCCTCCCTCTCCCCCTCTCTCTCCCTCCCTCTCTCTCTCTCTCTCTCTCTCTCTCTCTCTCTCGCCCTCCCTCTCTCTCCCTTTCCCCCCACCTCCCTCCCTCTCTCTTCCTCTCCCTCTGTCCCCCACTCCATCTCTCCTCCCTTCCTGCTTTCCCTCCCTCTTTTCTCCTCTCTCTCTTCCTCTCTTTTACTCTGTCCTTCCCCCTCTCTCACTACAACACCCTCCCTCTCTGTCTCTTTCATCCTATCTTGACTTATAGGCAGTTATATCAAAGATTTGGAAAGCAAAGACAAAGCCCCTACTTCTCTCCTCTGCCTCTTTCCCTCCCTGAATGCCTGTGGGGCCTTTGGAGTATAAACACGGCTCACACTCCCCATCTGTCCATGCCCTGGGCGTGTACACACGGCTCATACTCCCCTTCCGTCCATGTCTTAAGCATGTACACATGGCTCACACTCCCCATCTGTCCATGCCCTGGGCGTGTACACACGGCTCACACTCCCCATCTGTCCATGCCCTGGGCGTGTACACACGGCTCATACTCCCCTTCCGTCCATGTCTTAAGCATGTACACACGGCTCACACTCCCCATCTGTCCATGCCCTGGGCGTGTGCACACGGCTCACACTCCCCTTCCGTCCATGCCCTGGGCATGTACACACGGCTCACACTCCCCATCTGTCCATGCCCTGGGCATGTACACACAGCTCACACTCCCCATCTGTCCATGCCCTGGGCATGTACACACGGCTCACACTCCCCTTCTGTCCATGTCTTGCGTGTGTACACACGGCTCACACTCCCCATCTGTCCATGCCCTGGGCGTGTACACACGGCTCACACTCCCCATCTGTCCATGCCCTGGGCGTGTACACATGGCTCACACTCCCCATCTGTCCATGTCTTGCGTGTGTACACACAGCTCACACTCCCCATCTGTCCATGCCCTGGGCGTGTACACACGGCTCACACTCCCCATCTGTCCATGCCCTGGGCATGTACACACGGCTCACACTCCCCTTCTGTCCATGTCTTGGGCGTGTACACATGGCTCACACTCCCCTTCTGTCCATGTCTTGCGCGTGTACACACGGCTCACACTCCCCTTCTGTCCATGCCCTGGGTGTGTACACACGGCTCACACTCCCCTTCTGTCCATGTCCTGGGCATGTACACACGGCTCACACTCCCCATCTGTCCATGCCCTGGGCGTGTACACACGGCTCACACTCCCCATCTGTCCATGCCCTGGGCATGTACACACGGCTCACACTCCCCTTCTGTCCATGTCTTGGGCGTGTACACATGGCTCACACTCCCCTTCTGTCCATGTCTTGCGCGTGTACACACGGCTCACACTCCCCTTCTGTCCATGCCCTGGGTGTGTACACATGGCTCACACTCCCCTTCTGTCCATGTCCTGGGCATGTACACACGGCTCACACTCCCCATCTGTCCATGCCCTGGGTGTGTACACACGGCTCACACTCCCCATCTGTCCATGCCCTGGGCGTTTACACACAGCTCACACTCCCCATCTGTCCATGCCCTGGGCATGTACACGCAGTTCACACTCCCCTTCTGTCCATGCTCTGAGTGTGGGCTTTCTTTAGGCTTGCACTCAGGATAGCAGAAGTGCTAGGTACCTGGCCTCATGTTCAGTGCTTTTTCATGGTTTTGTGTGAGCGCAGAGGGAGTGGCAGGGAGCACAGGATGGGTGCTGGCTCTCCTGGGCCCTCTGCTGTGAGAGCTGCCCAGAACAGAGCTGTGCTTTTCTCCAAGACAATGAGGTGGAGCAGGAAGACCTCGCCCAGTGCCTGAGCCTTGTGAAGGATGTTATTGGGGCTGTGGACAGGAAAGTTGCGAGTTACGAGCGGAAAGCGCGTCTCCATGAGATTTACACCAGGACAGACAGCAAATCCATCATGCGCATGAAGAGCGGGCAGATGTTTGCCAAGGAGGATCTGAAGCGCAAGCAGCTGGTACGCGACGGGAGTGTGTTTCTCAAGAGCTCTACTGGCAGGCTGAAAGGTGAGGTGTCCTTGGGCCCCGGGGATTTGTGCTTCACCTGGCCGGACGCCACCTGGGAGCACCAGACCTTTCTTGGCTTCTAACCTGGCATTGAGGCAGACTGATTTGAAGTAGCAGCCAGAGTGATGGGAATGAGCTGACTTAGGCAGGCAGGGACAGTGGAGTTGAGGTAATGGAAAACCACAAAGGACAGCATGTTCTGGGCCGTGCCTGTGCCCAGGGGATGCCAGGGGATGCTAGGTTTGACAGTTGGTGTACTCAAGTCTTTTGTCCTCTATAAAGCAAAAAGCAAAAAAAAAAAGGCACTGCCTTCCGTTTGGTTTCCCTCAGACTGCCCACGTGGCTCGCCATATCCACCTAGAATACTAGGTCAGCTTTGTTCTCCGGTGTATCTCATTTTGGCCAGAGCAGTGGCTGCCCTCGAACATGCCAGCAGACTCTGTCATTACCACCTTGTGTGGGGAGATGGGCTCGGCATGGTGTGCCTGAGGCAGGGGCGCACGAGCAGGACAGCGGAGACACCCGTGAGTTTGGGCCAGCAGCGCTGCTCGGATGTGGACAGAAGGGCAGGAGATGTGCAGAGCAAAGGGCCTCCCTCCTGTCAGCACTGAGTGGGTGTTCACGATGCTGTGCAGAGTCCAGGTTCCCTCCCCTGACCCACGGACTCTGCTCTGTACAGGCCGTGTGCACTGCGCCCGGAGACCAACAGAGGCCCCACGCCTCTTGAGGGCCTCCGTGCTCAAGATATGCTGCAGCTTGGAGCCTGCGCTCTGCTCTTGCCTCTCCACAGCTTATTCCATCATTCCCAATAAAAACTGCTGGCCCCAGCTGTGGGGGTAAGGCTGTGGTCCAGCCGGGGGCTGGAACAGGAGGTGCTGTAGCCTGGAGTGCCTCTGCGGGAGACAGCAGTTGCTGTGGAGTCGTTTTCAAACCCAGGGGAACTCCAGGAGTAGCCAGACCTGTCAAGGCCCTGTGGTGAGGGACAGGGTGGATTTTCTTCAATCCCCTGGCACTGATCATACAGGTGTCAAGATCCAGGCAAGGCCAGTGGCCTCTCGGGGGCAGACCCCCTCACGTTGTCAGGGCTTTGCAGTGCGCTCCCCAGGAGAGGGGCTCCAGGAACCACAGGGTTGCAGGAAAGGCCAGTAGCGGCCCCGCCTCTGGGGGTGCTCCCTGACTCAGTCCTGCCCTTGCCCTCTGTCCTGTGCACTGGAGGGGAGTTCCTTCTGGACAGCCGGGGGCTCTGAGCAGATCCACTGACGGAAAACGTCATGACCTTCTATTGCCAAGCCAGCTCTCAGACTCAGAGGTGGTGGGCTCCTTTTATTTCATTTCTGTGTTCCTAGATCCAGCTAGAGATGTCTGTTTCCATGCAGAAAGCTGTTGTGTAGAGAGGGGCAGCATCAGGGCTGTGCACAGGCCGTCATCTTCTCCAGCGGGCGAGGCCCACATCTGGGGCTCCTTTGCCTTAGCTGTGTGCCTGCACCGCACCAAGGCAGCCTTCCTGTGCGATGTGTCCTCACAGGTTGCTGGTCACTTCATTTTGAAAAACTATTCTTAAAATATTGCCTTAAGGGATATGTCTTTCCAGGGCTGTGGTGACCTGCAGAGCCTGAAGACCCTGGCTGGGCCGGGCGGCCTGGGCTTTGCCCCAGGCGTGTTCTGCTGCCCGGGCTGTGGGGAAGCTGCTGAGTCCTCACTCTTCCCTCTTTGTTTCCACTTTGCAGAGGTTCAGGCGGTTCTACTCACTGATATTTTAGTTTTCTTGCAAGAGAAAGACCAGAAGTATGTCTTTGCCTCACTGGTAAGTGACACTGCTATGATCAGGCCGGGTGTGTTGCGGCGAGGCGGGCTGGACGGGTACGGCCTTGAAGCCCTGGCTGGCTGGAGAGCTTGTGAAAGAGTCCGCCCCATCACAGCATTGCCCTTGCTTTTGTCAAAGTGTCTGATCTTGCATTGCACCAAAGCCACCCTCCAGTGTTGTGTGGTGTGCAGTGGCCGTCTCTCTGCTCCTTGCAGGACCAGAAGTCCACAGTGATTTCTCTGAAGAAGCTCATTGTGAGGGAAGTGGCGCACGAGGAGAAGGGCCTGTTTCTCATTAGCATGGGGGTGAGGGACCCCGAGATGGTGGAGGTCCACGCCGGCTCCAAGGAGGAGAGGAACAGCTGGATGCAGACCATCCAGGACACCATCAGCACCCTGTGAGCACGCCCCCGGCCCAGGACCCCTGGCGCAGGCGGGCGGGAGCCTGGCAGCTGAGCAGCCTCTGCATTGTCTGTCTAGGAACAGAGATGAAGATGAAGGCATTCCGAGTGAGAATGAGGAGGAGAAGAAAATGTTGGACACCAAAGCTCGGGAGTTGAAAGGTCAGCTGGGTGGGCTGAGGGGTTTGGAGGCCGTCATGGGGCACAGGGGATACTGGTCGTCATGTCTGGGTGTCGGCAGCACAGCAGGGTCTTTGCCAAAATTCACAGTCAGTTGTCAAACTCGGACAAAAGGGAGAAAAGAACATGAGAATGGGAGATCTGGGGCATCTCTGTCACCTGCTGCCACCCCCTACTTTGTCGTTCACCTGTGTGTTCATCAGGGAGCAGGGGCCACCCGAGACTGACTTCCAGTTTGGACACTGGTTTTTGGGGCCTGCTGGCGTGGTGGCCTCGCTAGCATCCTGCTTTATAGAAGAGGACACGGAAGAGCAGTTCACAGCAGCAGGGCACGAGGCCTGGGCTCCCTGACATGCCAGCACCCCGCTGCAGGCCGCTCAGGGGAGCTGCGCGGGGAGAGCACTGCAGTGGGCTGCTGCAGGGAGCTGCCCGCGTCCTCCCAGCCTTGCTCTGGAGAAGGGGAGACAAGTCCGAGCCAGTCCACAGGTCGGGGGTTAGCCAGCCATCCACATGGGGTAGGCAGCAGCTGGCAGGGCACTGCATCTGCAGGGAGCTGACCACATGATAGGGTGGCACCAGGGCTGGAAAGGCAGAGCAGCCTTGATTTCTTTGGTTGACATCAACACAACTGGGAGGGTCGCCGAGGGCGTGGAGGGGCCGAAAGTGGGCAGGCCAGCAGGACGTCTGTGGAGCTGGGGAGAGGGACAGTGAGGTCGCCAAGCCTGGGGGAATTGCAGAAACTGCTCTGCTGTCACACAGATGCCAAGATCCAAGGAAGCAGAAACAGGACAGGCAGATGAACTGTTTAAACTTTAAAAAAATGAACTGTCTAAATAATCTAAACTTTAAACAACAAAATGAGTCATCCCTGGGGGCAGACCCCCTCGCGTTGTCGAAGGCTTCAGCACTCCCTGGGAGAGGGGCTCCAGGAACCACAGGGCTGCAGGAAAGGCCAGTAGCAGCCCCGCCTCCAGGGGGCGCTCCCTCAGTCCTGCCCTTGCTGGGCACACTCTCTGGGCAGCCCGGTAGCTCTGAGCTGAGCGGCAGTGCTGTGGCATAGTTAGTTGCTGCCTGCAGACCCTGCGTCTGCGTGGGCGTCAGTTCACCTTTTCACTGCTCCGCTTCTGCTCCAGCTCCCTGCTAACCTGTCTGGAAATCCAGTGGAAGATGCCTCCAGTCCTTGGGCCCCAGCCAGCCACCTGGGAGACCCAGATGAAGTCCCGAGCTCCTGACTGTAACAACCATTTGGGGAGTGAACCAGCAATTGGAAGATCACCGTGTGTCTGTCTGTCTCTGTCTCTCTCTGACTCTGCTTTTCAAATAAAATCAATCTTTTCAGAAGATTTCTAAAACATAATTTTTACAGATTAAAAAATAAAATAGGAGCTGGCATGGTAGGTTAAGCTTCTGCCTGCAGTGGCAGCATCCTGTATGAGTGTCAGCTCATGTCTTCACTGCTCTTCTGGTCCAGCTCCCCGCTGATGTGCCTGGGAAACCAGTGGACGGTGCCTCCAGAGCTTGGGCCCTGCCCAACCCATAGTAGCCGTTTGGGGAATTCACCGGGAATGCAAGACCTCTGTGCCTCTCTGCTTCTGCCTCTCTCTGGCTGCTTCTTGGATGGGGTGGAATAGGACAGGACAAGGGCAGGGTCAGAGCAGTGTTAAACAGCCTGTACATGGAAGGGGGGAGTGGTCCGTCTGGAGACGGCCTTTGCTAGTGGCACTCCCCATGGCAGGCAGTGTGAGGGTGCTCACCATCGTTGCCAGCCCACAGAGCGCCCCGTAAGGCAGGGACTGTCTGGGGTGGCTGGGGTGCTGCCCTGCAGAGAGCACAGCTGTGCAGAGAGGAGAGTGGAAGGGTCCTTGAAGGCACTGACTTGGGGTGAGTGGCTGCAGACTGCTGGCCATGACAGGAAGTGGGCAGTACAGCAGCAGGGGGCAAGAATGAGGTCCTGGCTCGCCAGGTTGGGCACTCCCATGTCAGCCGTGTTTGCTGAGAGCCGCTCTCCACGTCAGATAATTGTGGAGAAAACCGTGTGTCTCCCCCTTACCCACATGGCTAATTCTAGAAGCAAGGTGGTCTTGACAAATGTCCCAGAGAGGAAACTTGGTACTGGACACGGGCCCGTCCTGAGGACAGGGTTAGTGCTGTCCCTACTGCATGCTGCCACAAGGTGGCACTTGTGTCCTGGTCCTAACATGCCGCCCTGCCCCGTCTGCCCTACAGAGCAGCTCCAGCAGAAGGACCAGCAGATCCTGCTGCTCCTGGAGGAGAAGGAGGTGATTTTCCGGGACCTGACCGAGTGCAGCACGCCCTTACCCGAGGACTGCTCCTCAGCACACAGCCCGAGAGCTCTCTTCCGCTCCAGCACGCAGGAGGCCCTCAGAGGAGGCCCGCTGATGAAGAGCGCCATAAGCGAGGGTAAGTGGTGCTCGGCACACCCCGTGAGAGCTGCTGCTTTGTCCCGTGTCCAAGAGCCAGGGAGCTCCCGCCACTTTGATGGCTTCCAAATCCTGGAACTCAGGCCTCCTATGGGACCAGTGGGAGCCCCACCTCATGAGCCACCGGGGTGCTGGTGCCATCCCCGTTAGCGGAACACAGCCCCAGGCACTGCAGCATGGCATTGGAGGTCCCAAGCATTCGCCCAGTTTTTACTTTCCTTCTGAAGGACGGAGCTGTGACAGTGCCCTAGTTTAACACCCAGGCCTTGTGCGGTAGTGACTCACTGTCGGGGGGCCGGGGAGCAGGTGTGCACGCCCTGCTGGGGCCTGCTGCTGCTGCTTCTGCCACAGGCCAGTGCTGCCTCCGACCCCCTGCCCACCCCTGTCTCAGAGCCCCCTGTGCGCTGTGCTGGCAGTACTGCAGCACCCACTCTGAGAGCGGGTCCCTGGCTGCCTTCCTGGGTGGGTGGCATCTGCTCTCCTGCCCTGTGCTGTCCACCAGGCCAGGCAGGGGAGGGCCTCAGAGCTCAGTGGTCAGGTGTCCCAAGCAGTGCCATGGGACAGTGGGGACCATGGGCTTGCTCTGTGCATGAGGCCGTGTGTGCTGGGAAGTTGTTGGGTGGGCAAGGGGCCCGTGTTCCCTGTCCATGTCACCAGGTATACTGTAGCCTGGGCTGTCGCTAAGCAGACTCTGGCGAGGGTGGGTTCCCAAGACCCTGCTGCTTACCTGAGTCCCTGAGGCTGTCCCTAGGCGCAGGTGGCTGTGCCAGCATGGGCCTCGTTGCCTGGCATGGTGCGTCCCAGAAAAGCAGTATAGACCTGCTCTAGCTGGGGAGACCTGCCTGTCCCCAGGCCTGGGTCTGCACAGACAACAGTCACTCTGTCATCGGCATGTGTCTTCTTTTTCTTTTTCTTTTTTTTTAAGATTTATTATTTTTATTGGAAAGGCAGATTTACAGAGAGGAAAGACAGAAATATCACCCATCTGCTGCTTTACTCCCCAAGTGGCCACAATGGCCGAAACTGAGTGGATCTGGAGCCAGGAGCCTCCTCAAGGTCTCCCACGTGGGTGCAGGGTCCCAGGGAGCCAGATGGGAAGTGTAGCAGCGGGAACATGAGCCAGCGTGCATGTGGAATCCTGGCACTGCGGACAGGGTTAGCCTGTCCCCACACTGCCCTGGCCCTGCTGTGTGCATTTCTCATGTCCCCGTTTGGGTGTGCTTCCGCGTCCCCGCCTCCTTTGGCCGTTCTCTTCCTCTGGCTGCTTTAGCATGTAGATGCTGATTTGACCTCATTGGACCACCTGCTCTGCGTCCCTTCGCTCTTTGCCCACTCTGTCCCATAGGCCTGTCTTCCCGTGAGCTCTGTTCCCCAGGAGCTCAGGCGTCTGTCTGCTAACAAGGATTGGACTGGAGTGTTTTCACTTCTTCACTTTTATTTGCAATTAGCTTCTTACATTTTGAAATTCAGATAGCTTGCTCACTTGCCAGAACTTCCCCAGGTTGTTTCTGGGTTGTGTTCTTTCAGAGCCAGACAGCTGCTTTCCCGGGACTTGCTGGCCCTGGTCCCTGACCCCTGACACTTCTTTCCTAGTGTCTACTCTGCCTCAGCCTGGAGGATGGCTCCTGCCCTCATGTACCGTGGCAGAGTACTGGCCGGTCAGACGTGAAGTCATGTGCCCCTCGCTCCCACTCTGCGTGGAGGAGCCAGGAGCTGCCGTTTCCCTGGCTGTTCGAAGGCCAACCCCTCACTGGGACCAAGTGTCTTCGGGCTGCTTTGGGTGTGATCTGGCAGCCGTGTGTGCCCTGTCTGCTCGTCGTCCCTCCTCATGGTTTCCTGGGCCTCATGTAAATCAGCGTGGAGGTTTCACCTCTCAGGTTCTGGTAGAATCCCCCAGAGCCAGCGTGCACCTGAGCCCTCGTCTGAGCCCAGCGTCCTCGCATGACGTGCTCTGTGCAGCTGCGTCCCCTCATGTGCTGTTATCTCTTTCCCAGTGGAACTCCTGCAGGGCCTGGTGAGTGCAAGTCTGGGCGGCATGATGGGGCAAGTGGCCAGCAGCCCTGCCGAGCAGGAAGGCGCCGTGGGCCCTGTGTCCCTGCCGCGGCGAGCAGAGACCTTCGGCGGGTTTGACAGCCACCAGATGAACGCTGCGAAAGGTAGGGGCTTGGGCACACGCCTCCGACCCCCAGTTACACCCCCAGTTACAGCCACACTTACACCCACAGTTACACCCTCAGTTATACCCAGTTACACCCACACTTACACCCCCAGTTACACCTACAGTTACACCTACAGTTACACCTACAGTTATACCCCCAGTTACACCCCCAGTTACACCCCCAGTTACACCCTCAGTTACACCCACACTTACACCCACACTTACACCCGCAGTTACACCCACACTTACACCTACAGTTACACCCCCAGTTGCACCCTCAGTTACACCCAGTTACACCCACACGTACACCCTCAGTTACACCCCCAGTTACACCCACACTTACACCCGCAGTTACACCCACACTTACACCTACAGTTACACCCCCAGTTGCACCCTCAGTTACACCCACACTTACACCCTCAGTTACACCCCCAGTTACACCTACAGTTACACCCCCAGTTACACCCACAGTTACAGTTACACCCACAGTTACACCCGCAGTTACACCTACAGTTACACCCTCAGTTACACCCACAGTTACACCCCCAGTTACACCCTCAGTTACACCCACAGTTACACCTACAGTTACACCCAGTTACACCCACAATTACACCCTCAGTTACACCCACAGTTACACCCTCAGTTACACCCAGTTACACCCACACTTACACCTCAAGTTAATACCTAGTTACACCCACACTTACACTCACAGTTACACCCCCAGTTACACCCACACTTACACCTCCAGTTAATACCTAGTTACTTACACCCACAGTTACACCCAGTTATACCCACACTTACACCCACAGTTACACCCACCCTGCTCGGGCAGGATGGGCTCCGGAGGAGCTGCAGGGCAGCCAAGAAGCAGCAGCGTTTACCTTCCTCCTACTTCGTGGAGGCTGTCTCCACAGGGCACCTGGAGCGCTGTCTGCCTCAGGCCGGAGGCATGGCCCAACGCTCTGTGTGTCAGCCCCGAGGTGTGACCCCAATGCTGTGTGTGTCTTGTGTAGGAGGTGAGAAGGACGAGGGAGATGAAGGCCAGGACCTCAGGCGCACGGAGTCCGACAGTGGTCTAAAAAAGGTACCTGGTTCTCCATACCTGCTCAGCCCTCCCCTCGGGGCACAGCACCCTCGGAGCTTTTCTGTCTCCATCTTGGCTTAGAAGTCTCCCTTGGGCCTTCAAGAAAGTCCTGCATTGTTTCCAGGGTCACACCTTACTGCTGCTTGCCCTGCCTGGCCTGGCATTGTGCCTACCTGCACAGCAGGACCCTGCTAGGACTGGTGTCCCACACCGCGGGGCATCCGTCAGCTTCAGGAGCGCTGGCTATGCCCTCTCTGCCACCGGGGAGAGGCCGCACTGGCAGACTGAAGGCAGCCTTGCGCGGGAGGCTCACTTCTGAGGCATCTGTCTTGTTTTGTAGGGTGGGAATGCGAACTTGGTGTTCACACTGAAAAGGAACAGTGAGGTAAGGACCCTCCTCACCCCCCGCCGGGCTGGCGTTTCTGCCTGCTGCAAGGTGACTGTCCCCAACAAGGGGAGGCCCGGCTGCCCTCACTCTACAGATCGGGCCAGGGTCAGCTTCCTGTCCTCTTCTTGCTGCCCCACTCAGAGTGGCATCTTGGATTTGGCTTGTGGCCATGCCCTTGGCCTCTCAGTGCTGCTGTCCATCAGCCTTCTGTGAACATGGGCAGTGCACCCCCTCTGGAGTCCGAATGCATATGGCTTAGCCTTGTTCACACACCTGGATCTTGAAGCTTCAGGGCTCAGCCGCGGAGGCTTACTGGGAGTGATTGGCGGTGCCAGCTAGGCCTCTGTCCAGTGCCTGTGTACCTTCTGTGGGTGCTGCTTCTCAGGGCTGTGCCTGCCGAGGTACTGTGTGGGTCTACCTTCCATTCTGCTCCCCTTGGCTTATAAGGGCCCTGACGCAGCAGCAGTGCTGCTGGCCTTCACATGTGCCCTGGAGAGGCCTGGAGCCTGCTGCTAGGAGGGGCTGTGCCCTGGAGAGGCCTGGAGCCTGCTGCTAGGAGGGGCTGTGCCCTGGAGAGGCCTGGAGCCTGCTGCTAGGAGGGAAGAGTTAAGACTAGCCTTGCTCCTACTTCGAGGCCGTGCCACCCTTACTGCCTTAGGGCTCTGAGCTGCATTGGTTTGTTTATCTGAACGAGCTGGAGAGAAGGGGAGAGGTCTGTCTTGCATCTCCCTTACTGGCTGCAGAGGCCCGGAGTGGACCAGGCTGGAGCCACGAGTCAGCACCTTCCTCCGGCTTTCCCATGTGCGTGCAAGGGTCCTGGCACTTGGGTTGTTGTCCACTGCTTGCTCAGGCCAATAGCAGGGAGCTGGAAGGGAAGTGAAGCAGCTTGAGAGACAGATCTGTGCCCACAGGGGATGCCAGCCTTGCAGGTGATAAATTGACCCGCTGCGCCCTGCACCAGCCCTGAGCCTCACTGTTAACTGTGTCATCGTGGGGACAGGAGGCAGCTTTAAGGGAGGGGAGAGGGTGGAGAGAGCTTGGCGGGAGGGTGGTGGAGCGGCTTTGCATCTGGCACCTTGTGCTGTGAGCGATGAGGCAGGCTGTGTAGACCCAAGGGTGCTGATCCATGCCCCAGATGCTCAGCTGGACCTGCGGGCTGGGGGCCGAAAGACAAGGTGCGTGAGAGGATACGCGTGCTCTCCGGAGACCTGCGTGCTGTCATTAGCGTTGCATTCTGTTTGTCAGTGACGTTTTGGTATTATTCTGAAAATGCTGGTATCTCAGTAGTGCGCTTGACTCGCCAAACACAATCCCGCCCCAAGAGCTGCCTGCCCGGGGTGAGTGGGCTGTCTGCGAGTTACATGAGCGGCCCACTGCTTTCTCGCCTCACTGCAAGCATGGGGCTTCTTGCTGGTCTCCTCACAGCACTGGGCCAGGCTGCACCAAGCCCCGCTGCCTGCCTGGCCCAGTGGCTGTCAGCCAGGCCCCGCTAAGCGTCATTTTCCTCTCTTCTTGCAGCAAGTGGCAGAGAGCATCGTGCACCTCCACCAGCTCCTGAGCCGTCTGCAGGTAGGCGCCTTGCCCGCCCTCAGCCCTGCCCCACACAAGCATCCCTGGGGCCTTAAGGTTAGCTTGTTTTCCACTGGGGTCTCCCAGGTGCACCTGGGGATTTGCAGTGATCGCCTGGCGCCTGCTCGGGGTAGCCCACATCTGGGGCTGTCCACCCCAGCTTACTTCCTGTTCTGGAGCTGGACCTATCCCACTTGCACAGCACTACTGCCAGCTGCTCGGTGGCCGCTGCGGTCCTCACCCAGCTCTCCTCCCTTCTGCCTGCCCAGGGCGTGGTGCTCCAGCAGGACAGCTACATCGAGGACCAGAAGCTGGTGCTGAGTGAGAGGCTGGTGTCTCGGGGCCTGGCCCGTCCCAGTTCGCTCATCGAGCAGGAGAAGCAGCGCAGCCTGGAGAAGCAGCGTCAGGGCTTGGCCGACCTGCAGAAGCAGCAGGCCCAGCACGTGGAGGAACGGCGCAGGCGCGAGCGCGAGTGGGAAGCCCGTGAGCGGGAGCTGCAAGAGCGGGAGGCACGGCTGGCCGAGCGGGAGGAGCAGGTGCAGCAGGGGCGGCGCGAGCTGGAGAGGGAGCAGGAGGAGCTGCGGCAGAAGAAGGGAGCCTACCAGAGTGACCTGGAGCGGCTGCGTGCGGCCCAGAGGCAGCTGGAGAGAGAGCAGGAGCGGCTGCGGCAGGACACAGAGCGGCTGGGCCAGGGGCCTCTGGAGCGCGACCCCTGCCAGGTAACAGGCTCTGCAAAGCCAGGCCCAGGGGCAGCACCGGCAGCGGCCTTGCACTGAGAGGATGTGGGCCTGTCTCACGGAATCTCCTTTAGGCACACGCAGGGGCGGGACGGGGGTACTGCTGCTTCTGCTTTGGGCGTGTCCGAGAGACTGCAGTGACAGCAGTGTTGGACAGTGTGCCCAGGGACGGGAGGGCTGGGCTAACTCCCCGCCATCTTCAGCTCACGAGCAGCCCTCTCTTCTGTGCTGTGGTGGGTCCAGTGTTGTGCCCAGGATTAGCCCTGGCTGGCAGTGCCAGCACTAGGCTGGAGTGCCCGTTTGAGTCTCACCTGCTGTGCCCTTCATCCACCCTCTTTGCGCCCACAGGAGGTCCAGATGGCGGCCCAGGCTTCTGGCTTTGGCCTGGCCAGCCCTGGCTGTTGCTCGTATTTGGGGAGTAAACAAGTGAATGTGGAAGCAGTTGCTGCTTTTCCTCTCTGCCTTTCAAGCAAATAAAATAAGTAAATCTTAGAAAACGGGCGTATCTCCCACTTGAAGGCCTCAAAACTGGTGCTCTGGTGGGGAAAGCAAGGTTGCAGGAGGCCCGAGCCCGGGATGCCACGGTCAGGAAGTGGCCTGAGATGGCCGGGACCTCAGCCATCAGGCTCTGATAGAGCAGGTGGGTGGCAGCTGCCGGCCTGCCACACAGGTGCTGCCACAGGGTGCTCCTGGGAGGCCTTGGGAGGCCCACCTCTGTTCGCTGTGCTGGCTGCTCATGGGAGCGCCCAGGTGCTCAGCGCCCTGATTCTGTGTTGAAGTTGGTGCTGTCCCATGGTGATTCTAGCACGTGGGTATTCATGACAGGTGAAAAGCTGGGGTAGACACATGTCTGCCTGTCTTCAAACGCCCACCTGGTTGCCATGGTAGCCTTGAATGGTAAAAGACAAACGGGCATCTTCCAGAGGGGGTGGCCTTCATGCCCTGCACAGGTGCAGGATGCATGGCGAAGGGTTCCAGGTGGTTATGTGGCTTTGGCTGGGGCTACTCTCCCCCCAGGACAGCTGGCCTCCTACCACAGGGCACACCTGTGAGAGATCTCCTTTGTCTGGGCTGACCCCTCACTGGGAGCTTGGCCCTAGCAGGCATCTGAGCTCCTGGTGTGAACCAAGGCCCTCCATGCCTCAGCCTTGAGAATGGGGCTCTTGGTGTGTGTTGGTACAGGGCTCTGTGCTCCGGAATGCTGAACTCAGTGCAGGTGACACAGGTGCTGGTGGCCTCCACGTGCCATTGCTCAGGTGTTCCTGTCCTGAGCAGGGGCGGGGTGCAGCGGCCCTGAGGGCCACGGGGGAGTCTCCAGACAGCACAGTGGGTGACCTCAGTGGAGCTGGGAGCCGCCGGCAGCATGCTGACTCTCTTTGCTGTGCGCAGGTCTCCCGGCCGCATGGCAAGCTGATGAGGATCCCGTCCTTCCTTCCCAGCCCTGAGGAGCCGCCCCTGCCACCTGCACCATCCCTCGTCAAGTCTGGCTCCTTGGACTCGGAACTGTCCGTGTCCCCAAAAAGGAATAGCATGTCTCGGACCCAGAAAGACAAGGGGCCTTTTCACATGCTGACTTCAGCCAGCCAGACTCACAGGGGTCCAGAGGGGCCGGGCCTGCCCCCTGGCTGCTCCTCCTCCTCCTCCTCCACTTCCTCGTCCTCCTCCACAGCCTCCTCCCGCCTGTTTGGCTTAGCTAAGCCCAAGGAGAAGAAGGAGAAGAAGAAGAAGAACAGAGGTGGACGCGTCCAGCCAGGTGAGACGCCCTCCCCGTCTGTACTCAGCAAGAAATAACGTTTGCGCCGTGGAATTGTGAAAGCTGGGACAGCCCCACGGGCCCCTCCCCACACGGGAAGCGTGCCCTGACGACCAGGCCCCCTTCACCTGGAGGTGCTGGGCCTCGCAGGAGTGCTGGACAGCTGGGACTGTGATGCAGCCAGGAGGGGCCTCCGTGCCATCCTCCAGCAAGCCCTCTGGGCCCCCACATTAGGTGGGATGCTAAAAAGATGGCTGTGTTGGCAGCTGTTGTTCTTACATCCAAGTGTAGAGGGGTGTCGGGGTGAGGGAGGTCAGGGCAGCCTCCCACACTGAATCCCCCAGGAGATGCCATGTGCAGGAAGTGCAGCTGCCACGAGCCCCTTCCCTGTTGGGCTGGGAGGAGGTGAGAGAAGCTCCCTTCTGACCCTCCTCTTCCCTGCCTTCCATCTTGCAGAAGGCCCAGTGCCCGAAGCACCAGCCGAGGGGGAGGAGATCTTCTGCTGAGCCTCTGGCCCATGCTGAGGCAGCTGCTGCCCGCACTGCCTCCCGCTGTCCCGCCTGCATGCCCAAGTTCTTCGAGCACCAGACGCTTGTCCTCCCAGGCCGCCCCGGAGCAGCCTACCTCGCACTCAGGGCCTGGACTTTGCTCTGGCTGTCCCCTGTGAACACCCAGGCCTCCCAGGCAGGGCTCGCAGCAGCCAACTCCAGGGTGGGAATCCTGGCACGTCAGGGACCCTGAAGGCTGAGTGAGTGGCCGCTGAGCCTGAAGCTCCCTGCCTTTCATCTGAGGGAACAAGCAGAGGTGGGATTGTGTCTGTCCACTCGTAGGGACCAGCTGCAGCATGGTGCCGCAGCGTGAGCTGGGAGGCTGGCTCAGGGCATTCAGCTCCGCCCCAGAACCCTCAGGCTGCTTCCTCTCAGGGGAGAGCAGGCAGGGCACTGGAGCCGCCCGCCTGATCTCTGCGTTGGGCACTTAGGGAAATAAGATCTTGTTTTATCACCAAATCCAGAGGAGTATACTGGCTTTCCAAGGAGTCTGCCCTCCTGTTCTGGGGACAGATCAAAAGCCGCCTCACCAGCTCTCTGTGCAGTGTGACTTCCTGGCTGCCACTGAGCGGCCTCCCGCTAATGTCCTGAGGCTCTGGGGTGGCTGCTGGGGGTGCCTGGCAGACCACGCGTGGGGGGAACTGGGCCGGGAACTTCTCCATCTGCGTCAGGAGGCCATGGCCAAATTTGGTTTCCTGAAACATTGTTGGAGTCAGACGTGTCGGCGCGCAGCTGCCCAGGTACTGCCTGCTTTCTTTCTCTCCACTCCTGTTTGCGCTGTTGAGGTCTGTCTGCTGACTTCCCCATGGGCGTGTAGGGGACAGCTTTGTCACTGCTGCTTCCCCAGGGTCCCCGGAAGGGAGACCCTGGGCAGTTTAGTGCATCCCATGTGGCCTTTGACCCTGCGCTGTACCCTCAGTAGCACGGGGCCTGAGTGTACTCTGAGGAAATGCCAACGCCTGTGCCTTGGTGCTCGTTGGCGAGGTGCAAGCTGGCCTTGCAGCAGGGGTATTTATCTCAGCGTATTGAGAGATGAGGTGTTGATTGTGTAGCCTAGCCTTGTTTTATTTATTGTGTGTGCGTATGTGCGTGTGTGAGGGCGCGCTGCGCTGGCCGTGCGGGGCAGGAGGCAGCGTCTGGGCCACTCACACACGCGTCTTCCCGGGATCCTATGGGGACCTGGGGAAGCTCAGGCCCGGGCCTGCCCGCTGCAGCCTGGGCATTTGTCACAGTGTCGTCCTTGTCTGAGAAGCCCTGAGCAATCTCAGCTTGTTTGTAAGTCTGACGCCCTCTCGTTTTCCTGTTGGAGCCGTGAGGTCCCCTCTGAGATCATGAGTGGGAAGCTGTCCGGTGGCTTCACCCCAAACCCCAGCCAAGGCGTGCTGGTGTCCTGGCCTGTGACCAGGGGCCCCGTGGGCCTGAGTGGACACTGTCCACAGCCCGGATTCAACTTGCAGCTTCCCCTGCCCCCAGGCCGCGGTGTCAGGTCTGCTCTTGGGGTTTTGGTAGCCATGGTTTAGGTCTAGACCTCACCTCTGCCCACCCCACCAGTGTGAAGAGCTTGACAGGCCTGGGACCAGAGTCTCAGGTGTCCTGGAGTCCTTGTCAGGAGCATGTCCTGTGAGCCCAGTGCCCACTCAGCTGCCTAGGGTGGGGATGTCTCTGGCCCCTGCCCCCTGCCTTGCAGCTGGCCACAGGACATTGGTTGCTGCTGCGGCTGCTGGGCTTTGGCCGTGGCTTGAGAGTTTGGGTGTGCCCTGGATCAGGCGCCCGACCTGTCACTGTCCTGATGATGAACATTGTGTCCCCCAAAAGGTCCCCCCTTTGAACCAAGTGCCTGGTTGTGGGTGGCTTTGTGGAGGATGGGCTGTGGGTGACTGCCTTTGGTGGCCAGCTTCCTTCCACAGAGTCCCCCACGTGCCTGGCTCCTCTGGTGCCACCCCGGCCCCACGAGCTGTCTTCTGGAAAGGTACGAAGTCTGCCTTTGTCCTCATCCATGTCTCAGGGCGACAGCACCGGCCACCGTGCTGTCTTCTCCTCACCCGGGTCTCCCTGCGGCCCTGGGGCTGTGTCAGGTCCTTTGCACGTGGCTGGACTGACTGCACCCTTAGAGGGTAGCACCCTCACCCTTGGGGCTCTACTTGCAATTACTTCCTGTTCTTTGTCTCTGAAGCTCTTGCTCCTCAGCCAGTTCGTTCTTGCCCAGGATGCTGGATTTGCCCCGGAGCAGAGATGTACTCCAAGGACCTGTGGCCACTCGTGCTGCAGGACAGCCCGGCTTGTGGGTGGACTCTGTCCAGCATGGTGTCTGACCGTGTGCCCGGACACTGCCTGCCTTCAGTCAGCCCTGGCATTCCTGCCCACCCCGAGACTGAGGTCGGAGGGTCGCTTGCACTGGTTCTTGCCTTGGCTGTCGCGTGAGTTTGCTAAGTCCCCTTGAGCTTGGGTCGGCCACCTGCTGGCCAGGCTATAGAGTGGAGTGCGGTCACGCTGCCATGGCAGGGGGCAGGGGGCGATGGGAAGAGGCAGACACCTGCTTCTTCAGTTACTCTGACTTCCCCAGTAGTCAGCAGGCTCACGGGCTGGAGGGAATACTGCCCGCTACATGCCACTGTGCACAGGAGCCGGGTGGCCTGCCCTCCCCTCCCCTAGGGACCTCCAGGGCACTGAGGGGCCTGCCTCCTCCTTTACCTGTGGCTCAGGGTCAGCTGATGGTCTCCTGTGTGTCCCCCACTTGCGTGTTATGTGGGGGATAGCCGGCCGCCCAGCCCTGCTTTCTCTGTTCAGCTCCCAATGTCCCGCCAGCATTTCTGCGCTCAAACCATTGAGTGAGTCTGCTGGCACTGCGTGCTGTATATCGATCTGTAATTATGTACAGAGTGAGGCAGTTGTAAACTGCACCTTCTTCCTTCAGTGTGTTTTCTGGAATCTTGCCACAACATACTGGCTTTGTATTGTATTTATCTTCCTTCCGGAGTTACTGACTGCAGACTTGTAAAGTCCTCCCCTTCCCAAGCAATAAACTTCCTTTGAAGGAGTGATTGTCACCACTGACTCCAGGGGGAGGACCAGGGCCACCCCACGGTGCAGCCTGCTCTCTGCCCCAGCAGGGGAGCCTGTGGCATGAAGCCGCTGCTGCCACGTGACCCAAGGACCCCAGTCCTGACGTGAGCAAGATCCTCCGGTCCAGACACAGACACGGGGGAGTCAGAAAGACCTGGGGACAAATGGAGTGAAAACCAAGAATTGCAGACCCTTTCCCCACTGAACTGAGCATGCTGTGTCTGGCAGTCCCAGCGTACCATGCTGGCACAAGCCCTTACTGCTGGGAGGGGGACAGGGGACCCCTGAAGGCACAGAACCCCCGTGTGAGCGGGCACTGGGGCAAGGGGGCTGGGTCAGGGCCTCTGGAACGTGACCAGCAGCCGGCTCTTGAGTGGTCCCAGTCCACACACCTCGCAGGTTCCCTCAGAAGGCCTGCTGGTTTGCAGTTGCCCCAGGTGCCCGCGAGCAGGGTCCAGCAGAAGGCTGCCCAGAGTGGGTGCTGCTGTGGGCCTCTATTGGAGCCCAGGCCGCCCCGCCACACTTGGGGCCGCGTAGGCAGGGCTGGTCTGGCCCTTGCTCAGAGCTTCGCCCCTCCACTGCACGGCCTGGGGCTCCTTGCCATCCTGCCAGGCGCTGCTAGTCCTGCTCCCGTCTCGGCAGCAGCCGTGCTCTCAGAAGCCTCTTGTCACCGCCCGAGCCCGGGCATGCAGCCTGGAGCCCAGGATGGCAAGTGTGTTTCGGTGCCACAAGCCCCACCTGTAGCTCACCCAAGTACTTGCTTAGCGCACGTGTTCTGGACACAGCACTGAAGCCATCCCTGACTGGCTGCCAGCAGGACTCCCACAGGAGTCCCGTCGACTCTTCCCCCCCCCGAGGATGTTGGGGGGCTTTGCCTGGTAACGGCCAGCCCCTTGTGCTCCCCTCCATCCTTGGTGAGTCTCCTGGGCTTGGAGAACGCTGCCACTTGGGGAAGTGCCCAGCCTATGGGCAGCGCAGTCCCTCATGCTGGCACAAAGCCAGTTCCCGCCGGGGCCCACTGTCTTCCCTTTCCCAGGAGCAGGGCGCCCGCGGGCTTCCCAGGAGGCTCCCGTAGCCCTGGCAACAGGCTTCCCACACCCAGGTACTGGGTCCAGCTTAACTGTCACCATGGCTCCAGTGGTTCCCCCCCACCCACCCCCCCCCGCCGCCCACCAGGATGCCAGCAGCAGACTGTAATTCCCATGGCCTCCTGCTGGGCTACCAGCGGCTGGCACTGAGCCAGGGATGGGCTGCCCTGGGGAAACACATGCTGAGGTGACACCCCCACGAAGGCCATTTGCATGACAATGGAAGGTCCCTAGGTCACAGCAACACACTGCCCAGGCTTCAGAGATGGCCAGGAGGGGGCATGAGTGGGCACAGCTCCTGGCACATCGCTGGCAGGGCTCAGCCCTGGGGCCTGGCCACTGCTGCCCGAGGTCCAGCAGTCCCTCCCTCCCTCCCCCACTGCCAGCTGCAGAGCCTGCTGGCCAGTTGCCTAGACAACCATGGATTGTCCCCTGGTCCTTTGGGGGCCATTGGAGGGGAATGCTGCTCAGCTGAAGCAATGAAACAAGGGTCCTGTCCTGCCCAGCTGGGCCAGGCGAGGAGCTGATCCCACGCGGAGGTGGCGGGGCGGTCGGCAAGGTCAGGGCCATGGCCCTGCGCAGGGCGTGACCACTGGCTGCCACCCCGATGGACAGAGGTGACACGGGTATTCACACAGGGCTGGCACCTGGCATGCAGCATGGCAGCTGAGCTGTGGATTGGAGATCTGGGTGTGGCCGGGCAGTGCCTGGCACAGGAGTGCCTCCACATGCTGCTGGCTCTGCCTGGCCCCGCTGGCCCACACTGGCCATCTTACTTGGATGCTCAGGACCCTCCCTGCCTCCAGGTCTCCGCCTCTAGGAAGGCCCAGAGCCCTGTAGCTCTGCCTTCCCCCTGCCAGGCCACACTGCCCAGGCAGGACAGTGAGTCCCAGCCGGTCTCGCCCTGCCCCACTGAAAGCAATGTGGCATGTGTTGCGTCCTGAGGCGATATGCTCAACCCCCCAGCCTCAGAGTGCTGTGATGGACAGTCCTGGATTCATCGACACATCTGGCTGCTCCAAGTCCTGAGTCCTCTGGGGCTGGCACACACCGGGGTCCCCACAGGAACCCTGGCCACCAGCCTGGGGACCTGTGCTCAGCTCCAGGGCCGTAATGGGAGGCGTACATGAAGCTGCAGGGAAGCCGAGACTAAGAGCATGATGCCAGGTGGGCAGGTTTGTGTGTGCAGACCTGCGTCCCCAACCAGCCCCGTCCTTTCATGGAAAGCAGAAATGAGGCGCCGGGCGCACAGGGGACAACCACAGAAACTTCTTAGTGTTCTGCACATAAGGGATGCATGCAGTAACTTTTTTAAAAGATTCATTTATTTGAAACAAAGTTAGAGAAAGATATTCCAGGTGCTGACTCACTCCCAAAATGGTCACGTAACCGGAGCTGGGGCTGGGCTCCCACCTGGGGGGCTCCCAGAGGCTCCCCTAGGCAGTGGCAAGGTGCTGGGTGGGATGTGAAGTGGCTGGGACTTGAACCGATGCCCCAGGGGGATGCTGGTACGTGGACTAGAGTGCAGCCATTGTGCTGACTCACCCTGGTGCCACTTGTAAGCAAGGCTTTCCACTGCCACTGCTCACCTGGCTTCTTTGCACTGTTTATTGGAAAGGCAGAGACCTAGAGAGAGCAAGCGTCTATTGCCAGTTCAGTCTGCAGATGCCCACAGCCAAGCCAGGATCCAGGTCTGGGTCTCCGGTGTGGGTGCACGGACTGAGACACGGCCCTGCTGCCTCCCTCTTGGACATGCCGTGGGCCTAGGAAACAAAGCCTGTGGGACGAGGTGGCCTTGTCAGGACCCAGGACAGGTGGGCTCGCCCAGGCCACTGCAGGATCCTGTCTGGTGGGGCTCTGCCAGCTGGCCAGGGCAGGGCGTCCTCATGGGCTCTGGGCAGGTCTACTACATGCCTCTGTGGCTGGCGACAGGAAAGGAGACCCTCAGCTGAACCTGTCCCCAGGCTCCTACCCCTGCCCCACAGCAGCCCACTGGCACGCCTGGGTCTCAGCCCTTCAGGAGACACGCGAGGCCGCCCTGGCTGCCTGTCGGGGACCGTCCTCCACACGCATGCATGCTGGCTGCCAAGGCCAGAGCGGCTGCTGCCCACAGGCTCATCCCGGAATATACTAAGGCACTGTCACACGTTTGCTCACGAAGGGGGAGGAGCAGTGGGGTGCCTGTCCAGGAAAGCAGCCGTCACTGACAGGCAGTGGCCCCTCCAGGGCTAGCGAGGCTCTCTGGCAGAGCCTAGCACAGCGGGGGACAGCTCCTGGCAGGGCCCTGAGTAAGAAGTTCAGTACCAGAGGCACCCACACCTGCTGGGGATCCATGAGCAGCTGAGGCGCCTTCCAGAAAGGCAGTGTCCCTAGGGGGCCCACCTGGCAGGCTGTCAGCACTGGCCGTGGGCTCCAGGGAGCTCCCACTTCAGCAGTCTGTACCATGCCACGCTCCTGAAGCAGCCCAGATGTGACCTGTACCCCAAATCAGAAAAGCTGTGGGGCTGGGGGCGTGACAGGTGCAAGTGATGGCATTCTGCACAGCGGCCTCCTCGGGTCGTCCTTGCCCTCCCAGGCCATGGGACACAGTGACCCTCCTCTGCACAGTGGCTTCCTCAGGTCGTCCTTGGCCCTCCCAGGCCATGGGACACAGTGACCTCGCCTCCCTTCACGGGCGCAGGGCTAGGCGCTGTGCTCAGGCCCTGGCCAGCTCACCCCACATGCGATGCTGCAGCCTCCCACAGGGCATCCACCCCTGCCTTCCCTCCAGGCGAGGCCTCCGCTCCCTGCAGGACTGTCGTTGTATGGCCTGTATGTGGCTAATGCGCTGAAAGTCTGTGGCCTGGCTACCTCACAGGACCTGGGCCGGTCCGTCCAGGTGGCAGATGTACCCAGCCAGTCCACAAAGTGTGTGTGTGGTACAACCCTGGGGGTTGTCAGTGACTTCTGGCCACGAGTGCCACCGTGAACATGAGCTAGGCCCACAGCTCATGACAATGGATGGCAGGTCTCCTTGGCACCCACCCCCGAGCGAGGGTAGGGTAGGCGGCAAAGGTGATGCACGCCAGGGGGCACTGCCTCCCAGGGCCCAGCTCAGTTGCTGTGAGCACTGGGCCTGCAGGGCTGGAGGCCTGAAACACAGCCTCTGCCGCGTGCCCAAGACTGGCAGATAGTTCTCCACTCTTTATTAAGTCAGAGCACAGAGCAGCCCCGGAGCACCCCGCCCCTGGCACTGCTTCACCAACCGGCAAACTCAGGACCAACTCGTAGGGGCAGGGACGCTGCAGGCTGAATAAGTGCTGGCAACTTGGCCCAAAGTCCCCACAGTGGGGCAGCAGGCACAGTCCCTGCTCAAGCACCAGGAACCTGCCCATGGCTGCAGAGGCTGGGGAGAGAATCAGGCCTGCGCAGGCTAGCAGGATGAGGGCAGGCTCACGACGGGCAGCTCAGGCATGGGCAGCACCAGTGGCCCCCTCTCTGGGGGCTGAGCCCAGGTCCCTCAGCCGTGCTGAGTGAGTCCTGGCACCCCAGGCCAGGCCGGAATTGGGGGGAGGCCAGAGAGCACACGAGATCCCCCATGAGGCCCTGAAGCACTGCTGTTGACGTGGGTACAGGTGCCCGGCCGGCCAACTGCCAGAGCTGTATTCGGCGCCCCTCTGCGGGCCGCAGCTGTGCAGGGGTCTCCCCCAGCCCGAGGCTGCTGGCCTAGGGCAGCCAGCCTGGAGTCGCAGAGGCCACTGGGGCCTGCAGGACGCTTGTCATCTAAAGCTGGAGTCCCCGACGCTGTGGCTCTCCCGGCAGGTGGAGCTGGCTTCCGGCCACTCTGACAGGGCAGCTGTGGGAGGAGAGGTCAGTGCCTCTGGGCTGTGCCCAGGCAACAAGCAGCAGAGGCACAGGAGGGGAGCCCAGCCGGACACGGGCCCTCTGGGCTTGGGCCCCCCTTGCGCCCTAGCAACACTAGGAGAGGATAGACAGGACTGGCGTGCCCCAGCATGCATGTCCTGTTGGCAAAGGGGCCAAGGCCAGGGCTGCCCAAAGTTATACACCGGCACTCCCAGCTGAATTCTCACTGCTCAGCTACTGAGTGGGGTGCCTGGCGTGCCCAAGGCTCTGTGGTATCTGAAGCAGGGCAGGCACTGACCGTGGCTGAGAGGCTCCCAGTGCCCAGCAGCTCCAAGGGCTGTAGGTCCAGGGTGGCCAGGCAGCCCCGGGGGGAGGGGCAGCACCCACAAGCAAGTCCTGGGAGAGACGCGGCAACAGGGCAAGTCCAGCCTTGGTCTGGGAGGCTGAGGTGCAGTGCCAGCCACCGTGCCAGCCCCAGCTGCTGGTGTATGGTCCTACAGGGCAACCCCAACCTGCAGCCTTGCTGCCCTTGCTGTCCTAGTTGCTGGGAGTTGGATTCCTGACCACTGGTGTCCACAAAGCCACCAGCCACCCACACTGACCCATCGTTGTCCCGTGTGAGTGTGACCATGCGACCACCTGGCCAAGCCTCGACCCCCCGGCGTGCCAAGTGCATCCGTCAGGTCTCAGGTGTCCCAGACCAAGGGGAGGCCTGCTTGCTGGTGAAGCAGGCCTCTTCTCACCTCCCTACACTCATCCAGCAGCCATGGCCCCCACTGACACAGTCACAGGTTCTCTCCCTCTGAGGACCACACCCCTGCCTCCCAGGCGAATGGGGAGCTGGGCTGCTGCACAGCACAGGGCCTGCAGGGCCGTGTGCAGATGGGGACATGTGGAGGGCGGGGCCTGCAGGGCCGTGTGCAGATGGAGACACGTGGAGGGCGGGGCCTGGTAGGGCCGTGTGCAGATGGGGACACGTGGAGGGCGGGGCCTGCAGGGCCGTGTGCAGATGGGGACACGTGGAGGGCGGGGCCTGCAGGCCTGGGCAGGTGTTCATTGTCACAGTCGTCAGTCCCTATGCCCATGTCCTCCTGCCTAGAAGGGTGCTGGGACCCAGCCATCCAGCATGGGGTCCAGGCACACTCCCTATAGAGGCAATGCTGGGAAGCAGGTGGCAGTCAGCCTGTGGGTGGGCATGGCCAGGACAGCAGTGCACCTGTGCACGGGATGCAGTGGCCTTGCTGGCAGCCTAGGGCCCCCATGACATCATAGGTGGGTCCCACATCCCTGAATCTGCCCAGCGCCAAGCCACTCAGCCTGGTGACACTGGGCAGTGTTACCCCTCCCAAGGCTTGACCCAGCTCAGCCCTGGCAAACCCCCTGTCCAGAAGGAGGTGAGCAGAGCTGGCCCTGCTGAGTGCCCACTGTGCCCTCAGCCCCCAGCTAACAGGGCCACTGCCCACTGTGCCCTCAGCCCTGCAGAGTTAACAGGGCCACTGCCCTCAGACATGCACACACACACAGGGCAGCTGCTATCTTCAGACACCCACAGGGTGGCTGCTGCCCTCAGACACGCACAGGGTGGCCGCTCTGCACAGGGTGGCCACTGCCCTCAGACACGCACACGCACAGCATGGCCACTGCCTTCAGACACTCACACGGGGCTGCCCTCAGACACAGCAGGGAGTGGGGGCTGTTGCTGTGGGATGCAGGGCGGCTGGCTGGGCCTTGGGGCTCACCTGCAGGCGGGTGGCGAATCCTCAGGCAGGCAGGTGCCTCCAGGTGCTCACGAAGGCCGTGGGGATGAGCGAGTAGGGCACGGTGGTGACACAGCTCCACGTGTCCGAGGTCGGGTCATAGCAGTCCAGGGTCTTACAGCGCTGCGTCCCGAAGTAGCCACCCACCACATAGAGCTTGTTGCCCGCAGCCAGGGCGTGACAGGACATGCGCTTGGAGGTCATGTCACCCACACGTGTCCACTGGTTGGCTTCGCAGTCGAAGCGGTACGCGGAGGCGGCCGTGAATTCCGTGTCGCCGCCCATGATGAAGATCTGGCTGCCCAGCACGGCAGCGGCTGTGTAGCGCCAGGGCTGCGGGCACTCGGCCTGCACACTCCAGCGGTTCTCCGAGGGCTCATAGCACTGCACCTTGGGCACCATGGCCCGGTGGGTGCCCGTGCCCCCGAACACAAACAGCTTGAGCCTGGCACTCACCACGGCGGCGTTACTCACACCATCCCGCAGCGGAGCCACCATCACCCACTTGTTGGCCACGGGGTCGTACCGCTCCACCTGCTTGAGGGACACGGAGGGTGAGGCCGGGAAGACGCCCGCCAGTGATGTGTGGCCCCCCACCACATACAGGGCGTGCTCCAGCTCGGCCGAGCCGTGTCCAAAGCGGGCAACGAGCATGGGCGCTGCCTTGGACCACTCCTCGCGCACCGTGTCGTACACCCACACGTCCTTGGAGACCCCGTTCTCGGAGCCACGGCCCCCCGTTACGTACACCTTGCAGCCAATGGCCGAGGCGCTGAACTCCTTGCGGGGGCTGGGCAGGTCGGCCTTGGGGATGATCTCTTTGGCCTTGTGGTCCACCTGGTAGATCTTGTCGCACATGAAAGTCTGCCCACCCAGGATGAGCAGCGTGTGGCCGGCCTTGCGTGGCCGGGCGCAGGGGCTGCTGACCACACCGTCGTTCTGCAGGATGCGGGCCTTGCAGCACAGGGCCTCTCGCACCAGCCTCTGGCTGTGCTCGTCAGCCAGCAGCGGGGCCTCGGCGGCCATGGCCTGGCGCAGGCAGTCGGAGGGCAGCAGGGCCAGGCGCACGCCGCGCAGCAGCTCGGGCAGGTGTGCGCGGCGCTGCTCCGGGTCGTGCTTCACCCAGTGCAGCACCGCGTCCAGCACAGCTTGCTCATCCTCCGTCTCCAGCTCGTCGCTGGAGATGAGGCCCAGCAGTGCGTCCTTGGAGAGGCTGGCGAAGTCCTCGCCACGCCGCACGCTTTCGAAGTGCAGCAGGCACATACGCCAGGAGAACTCGTAGAGACGGCGGCACTGGTGGGCATCTGACAGCATCATCATGCCCAGGCAGTTGGAGGGCTGCAGCCGCTTCTCCAGGAACTCGGCCGCGGCATCCCGCACGTCGGGGAACTGCAGCATGTCGCCTGCCTCCAGCAGCGACTCCGCGTTCTCCTCGCTGATGACGATGCGTGACGAGTAGGCGAAGTCCAGCAGCAGCTCCAGCACCTCAGGGTGCAGACTGTCCCGGAAGTGCACTGTGTCGTCCCGGCTCTCGCGCAGCCCGTGGCTGAACATGGCCTCGAAGTAGCGGCTGGAAGCGGCCAGCACGGCCCGGTGGCAGGGGAAAGCGCGGTCGCCGGCCCAGAGCGTGACGTCAGTGAACATGTGGTGCTGGCGCAGCATGTTGAGGTGGGTGAGCACGCAGTCGGGGTGTGAGGCCTTGTGGAACAGGGTGGCACTCGAGGCACCGGTGCTGCCCCGTGACTTGCGGGTCTCATGCATACTCACTGACATGGTGCAGCAGCCTGGGGGAGGCAGGGGATACGGCATGGTGAGCTGCCCACAGGGACACGGGGGTGAAGGACCCCGCCCCGCTCAGCAAGCACGCTGGTGGAAGAGGGCCCAGCTCTGGGCACCATCGGCCAGGACACGGGCCCCATGTGGGCCTCCTGGAGCCAGCTGTGCTGGCCCAGGCTGGGGGAGCTCCGGGCTGTGACACCTGTCCTTGGCCCCGTGGCTACCTCTACCATCCTGGGGTACAGGGCCACATGGGGGACAGGGCCACGAGCACACGCAGCATGAGGGCCCCTCAGCTTGTCCCTGGGCCTCTGCAAAGGCTAGGGTCCCCGACCACCGGGAAGCTCCCCACACCAGGACAGGGCTCTGGCTCCTGCCCGGCCCACCTTCCCCAGGTAGCTAGGAGACTGGCAGGGCAGACTGTGGGTCTGCTGCCAGCAGGCTCCGACCCCAGGACACAGCTTTGTGGCCTGGCCTTGGCAAACATGGGCATAGCGGGCTCCTCGTGCCAGACACAGCTGCCCATGGGTCAGAAGCACAGCTCAACTCCCTCGGTACATGGCGTCCAGACCAGGGCCCCCAAGGTCACCTCAGGGCATAGCCTACACGCCTGGCACACCCTCAGCAACTCCTCCCTTGAGTTCTGTCTTAGCGCAGGGAGAGGGCTGTGCACGGCGTTGGTCCCCAGGAACTACTGATGGGGTCACAGTGCACCCCCAGGCAGGGGCACTCTCCCACAGGAGCTGATGGCACAGGAACACAGCTCAGGAGCCTGGGGTGAGCAAGGCACGGGTGCAGTGGGCACCTGCAGAAGGTCAGGCCCCATGGGGGAGCCAGGGACCAAGGCTTGCAAGATAAGGGAACTATCACGCAAGGAGCAAACAGCACCTTCATACCCGCAGCTTGCATAGGGTGGGGATGGCATGGAGGTGCTGCTCAGTGCCCACAGCTGCTGCCCCAGGCCCCAGGGCCAATCCTGTGCACTCAGCACGGCCAGCAGGCTCTCGTGCTCCGAGCTGGTCCTGGAGCCACCATGGCTCCCGGCTGTGTCCTCACCCACAGGACTGCCGGCTCTGCCCATGCAGGTGGAGCCGGCGAACAGGGCAGCCTGGATACCGGGTCCCTGAGCTGCCGCAGTGAGCTGTGCGGAAACCCAACAGGCCAATTTCAAAGCCATCCCGCACCAGAGGCTGGCGACACCACAGGCTGAGAACTAAGGGATGCAGGTCGTGGAGCCGGGCCCTGGGCTGCCCTGCCAGCCAAAGTGCCAGACCTGAGCATGGCACAGAGGTTTACATGGCAGCAGCAAAACTGCCTCCCCACGCACACATGCCAGCCATGTGCACACACACACACACCAGCTACAGACAGGCAGACCCACCTCAACACTGCTGCTCATGCAGATGGGCCCTTCAGACCAAAAGGCAGCGCCTGGCCAAGGCTCCTGCCACCCCAGGCCGACCCTGCCTGTCATTCCCATGTGGTACCCAGCAAGACGACTCTAGGGCAGCCCAGGCCCCAGCAGTGGTGTCCACAGGTCCTCCATATGAGCCTGAGGGGCTCCCTGGGCCTGAGGTTTGCCTCTTGATTATTACCAGCAAGGAGGATGGGGTGGCGGGGAGAGAAGACAGAGATCTTCCATCCACTGGTTCACTCACCTGGCCAAAGCCAGGAGCTTCTTCAGGGCCCCCCATGTGGGTGCAGGGCCCAGGCCTTGGGCCCTCTGCAGCTTTCCCAGGCCATTAGCAGGGAGCTGGATCAGACATGGGGCAGCTGGGACCCGAAGCAGCGCCCACATGGAATGCCTTCTGCGACTTGACCTGCTGGGCCCCAGCTCTAGGGAGTGGACCCTTTGCAGAGTGAGACTGACAACAAACTCCCAGCCACAGCCCAGACACACCTGTCAGCGCTGACGGACCCTGAGCGAAGGGCCGCCCACAGAGTGGACGCCCACCTCGGGGGACTTCCCACAACTATGTAACAGGTTCATGCAGCACACACTCAAGCCGCAGGCCAGCCAGAGCTAGACAACAGAGACAGCCACCCAGGTCTCTGTAGACACTCATCTCCTGTCCTTTCTTGTTCATTTGCAAGGGCCTGAGACAGAGCTCCCACACGCTAGTTCACCCGCAATGTGCACAACAGGCAGGGCCACCCGGCCGAGGGCACAGACCCAGCTCAGCCCGGGCCCCCCACTGGGGCAGGGAGATGTGTACCACAGCTGCCTGTGCAGGAAGCCCGTCCAGAAGTAGGAGAGCTGGGGACCTGGTACACCAGAGGTGAGGACCCCCATCTGATTCCATCCAACCCACGGGAGGACCTGAGTAAAAACGGCCAGCGGCGTCAGCATCACCGATGCACACTCGGCCTCGGGGCTCCCCTCGGGACAGGGCTTGGCAGTGATGCAGTGGATGAGCCACCATTGTGACACGGTACTCGTGGCTGAGGGGGCTCCTGTCCCAACTAACACTGGGGAAAGCAGCGAGGACAGCCTGACCCTGGTCACCAAGGCCACCTGTGACCCAGCAGCTCTATCCCAGCTTCCCCCTCTACCACTCTTTCAAATTAAAAACAAGCATATCTTAAAAATAAAAAGGGACCACCAAGGTGGGCTTCCTGCACACCAGCCACATGAGCTACATCAACAAAGCACAGGAAAGAAGCTTCTGGAAGAAACGGGCCCACCTGGTCCTATCCGCCCTGTGGATGCCTGGAGTGCACATTCAGGGTCCCAGGAATTACACACTCCTGTTCAGAGCAAACACATGGGCCCTGCTGTGCCTCTCTGCCTCCCATGGCCCAGCCCTCCTTGGCTCCTGCCTGACCTGGGTCCCAGCAGGCTTTCCTGGGTCCCATGGGGCTTTCCTAGCTTCCCCCCGCCACCAGGCCATGCACACCAGCCATGCTCCATCAGCACCCTCAGGATGGCCCGGGGCTGTGGCAGCACAGGACCCTGTGTGTGTGTGCTCTGTCCACATTCCCTCCAGCCCCTGGGTCTCGGAAGGCAGGCAGCACTGGCACTTCCTGAGCACCCCGGGCTCCTGCCCGGTTCTGAGGCAAGCATCCCAGTACCAGGAATGGGTGTGCAGGTGCCCCAGGCATCTGTTGTCTCCAGGCCCAGGTCCTGAGAGGCCGGCGAGGCCACGTGGCCAGCACCGGCAGCCTCCTGTCCCGTGACTGCACCTTTTGGTCAGGATGGTGGCTGCAGTGGGTCCGCTTGTGCCCCAAGGGCTGGGGGCACTGGCTCAGCAGCCCCCTTCCCCAGGGAAACCCCTGCCGCCCTTCTCACTGACCTCTGGATCCCTTCCATTCTGCGTCTGAGACTGGCACCATGCCCGTTACCCCCACAGGCATGTCAAGCTGCTGGCAGTGCCCCATGGCCATGTAGGGCTGAGGTTTTGGCATTTCTTGTTGCCTCCACCCGGGGATCCATTTTGTCTTTACCGCTGCAGGTGGGCAGGATGGCAGACCCTTCCCCCAGAGCCACCTCCACTCCTCACAGGCAGCCCCTGAACCCGGCCCTCTCCCAACCCTGCACGGCTCACTGGAAGGTTCCAGGCCCCAGACAGGCCTTTTCCGGCTGACAGCCACACCGTCCGCCAGCTGAGCTTGGCAGAACTTGCAGGAACACTCAGGAACGTTCCCTGCATAGCACACAGTGGCCGTGCAGGGCTTAGCAGGCCACCGGGAACAGGCAGGGCCAGCAGTCGCTGACCTAGGCTCTGGGGGAGGGGGTGGGAGCATCAGGAGTCAGGTCAGGGTGGCCAGTCCCAACCTCCTCCACTTCCGGAGATGGATGGAGATGGCATGGGGGGACCCCAGCCCCCCAGCAACAGGGGTCCAGGAGGAAGGGGCAGGCAGGGGGCTCAAAGGACCGGAGCCTCCACTCACAGAGGGCCTCTACCTGCTACCACTCCCCATCTCAGGCCCCCAGGAGCTGTGGGTGACTCCACTGTGCCCGAAGAGCCAGGGCTCACCGACCCTCCTGCCCCTCCCTCTGCAGCACTCACCGCCTCGGCCCCATGCACCTGCCAGGCACAGGGTCCTGCTTGGACTCCACTGATGAAGCCACAGCTGGCAGAGAAGGGAGGTGGGACCCCCCAGCAGCCACTTTCTGCTCTCCAATGGGGAAATAAAGGCAACTGCATGCCTAGGACTCGCGGCCACCCTGCCTGCCTGGCCTGTTCCTTCCCCTGTCTAGTCCGACTTAGGCTGTGCAGGACGGCATGCCTGCTGCGTACACTCCAGCCCCAGTCGGGAGCTGGATGCCCTGGCCATGGATGCCCACGCCTAGAAGAGGAGCCGCCCCATGGCCTGCCCAAAGTGGCTGGCCAAGCATGGCAGGAACTTCCCAGCAGAGCTTCACTTAATTAGGAAATTAATTGCCCTTTGCCTGGGTTGATCTGGGCCCTCTCTAGCCCAGAGCCGAAAGCCAAGCTTCTCTGTTGGCAATCTGCCCCCACTCCCACCCACAGGGTGCCACCCATGCCAGGAGGCCGAGGAAGGACAAGGAAGGACACCCACAGTGACCCTCGCAGAGGGAGCCAGGAGGCAGCCTGCCTTTCTCCTGCTCTGACTGCCCGGCCAGGGGTCCCTCCCAGGACCCCCTTGGTCCTCTGGCTCTCTGTCCACCATTTGGCTCGGTGCAGGGGTTCCCTCATGCCCTCTGTTGCGGGGCTCAGGGCTCCTACAGCCCTTGCTCAGGCCCTGGCCTGGGGAGCAGCTCTAGGGATGCAGCAGCCACATGCCACCCTCCATGCCCATCCTCACAGCCACCAAGTGCAGCTTCACGGGCCCCTGGCTCTGTGCAAGGCAGGGCGGGCCAGGGGAGGCAGCACTGGGGAAGGTGTCCACTCCCGGAGGACAGGAACACCAGGGCACAGCAGGGCCAGGTGCTCTGGCATGGCCAGCAGGTCATGGGCAGGGGTAGAGATTTCCTGGGCAGCGGTGGTCTCAGGAGGGCAAGCTAAGGCCCGAGAGCCCAGGACCTGCAGAGAGCTGTACAGCAAGGTGGGGAGACACACGCCCAGATGCCAGGCCCACTGGCTCCAATGTATAGGGGGAGTGGGGGAGCTGCCCGGGCTTTGGCCTCATGGGCAGGTGCCCGGGGCCCTCCCAGGGCAGTGGCTGCCTGAGGCCTCAGAGCTACCATTTCTTGAAAAAATTGTTTATCCGTTTATCTCTCTACCTGCCTTTTTATTATTTATTTTTATTGAAAGGCAGATTTACAGAAAGAAAGGCAGAGAGAAAGATCTCCCATCTGATTTATTCCCCAAATGGGTGCAATGGCCAGGGCTAGGCCAGGCCACAGCCAGAATCCTGGAGCTTCCTCTGGGCCTCCCACATGGGTCCAGGAGCCAAATCCTTGCTTTCCCAGGCACATCAGCAGGGAGCTGGATCGGAAGTAGAGCAGGAACTGGCGCCCAGATGGGATGCAGCATCGCACATGGCAGCCAGGCTGCTGGGCCGGTACAGACAGGCCAGAAGGCACTTAAGCCACCCAGGGACCCTGCTCTGCACAGGCATCCTCCACCCCAAGTACAGCTCTGGATGGAGCCCGGGGCTCCCAGCTTCCCCCACCGGCCCTCCTCCTCAGGCATCTGAAGAGAACCAGCAGGTGATGTGTCTCTTTCAAATTAAATACTTTACAAAGATTTGCAACCTGCAGGTAAGTCACAGTGCCCACCCTTCACGCTGCCCCCAAAGGGCACCCAAACAGAGCTAGGGGTTGGTGCAGGTGGGGAGGCCTGGCCAGGTGGTAGTCACCAGGACCCACACAGGCCAGGCCAGCAGGTGACACCTGGGGGAAGGCAGGATGCTTCCCTGGCAGACCACACGCAGTGTCCACCAGTGCCACCAGCCCCTGAGGGCGGAACCTGATCCAAGATGCAGGCAGACCCTGGGCGCCCAGCCACCAGCTGCCCCCTTCCCGTGGCCTGGCAGACCCCAGGCTGGCACTCCCACCTGCTCACACCCTTTGCTGGGAGCAGCTGGGGACCCCTGGGCTGGTCATGCACACCGCTGGTGGCAGACTGGCTGGGCCTGGGGCCCAGGGGTGCGGTCTTCCACCACCCAGGGAACAGGCTGCTCCCATCGCCTACCAGCTCCTAGAGTGCAGGACTGCACCACGGTGACACCCCACCAAGGGGCCCAGGCCTGGCATCCCTACCCGCAGGACCAGGCTCGGATCCGGCCCGCACCCACTCACTGACCCAGTACATGCTCCCACCCTGTCCGCTCCACAGGGTTCCCGGCCCCCCGCACTCACTGGCCCCACAGTCATTGAACCCCGCACTCACTCACCAATCCCCCACTCACCAATCCCCCACTCACCGACCCCACACTCACCGGCCCCCGGCCCCCGCACTCACCCACCCCGTCCCCGCACTCACTGGCCCCCGGTCCCCGCACTCACCCACCCCGTCCCCGCACTCACCCACCCCGTCCCCGCACTCACCCAGCCCGTCCCCGCACTCACCCACCCCCGTCCCCGCACTCACCCAGCCCGTCCCCGCACTCACCCAGCCCGTCCCCGCACTCACCCACCCCCGTCCCCGCACTCACCCAGCCCGTCCCCGCACTCACCCAGCCCGTCCCCGCACTCACCCACCCCGTCCCCGCACCCACCGGCCCCGGTCCTCTCACTCACCCACCCCCGGTCCCGCACTCACCCACCCCGTCCCCGCACTCACCGGCCCCCGGTCCCCGCACTCACCCACCCCGTCCCCGCACTCACCCACCCCCGTCCCCGCACTCACCCACCCCCGTCCCCGCACTCACCCACCCCCGTCCCCGCACTCACCCAGCCCGTCCCCGCACTCACCCACCCCGGTCCCCGCACTCACCCACCCCGTCCCCGCACTCCCCCCCCCCCGTCCCCGCACTCACCCACCCCGTCCCCGCACTCACCCACCCCGTCCCCGCACTCACCCAGCCCGTCCCCGCACTCACCCCCCCCGGTCCCCGCACCCACCGGCCCCGGTCCTCTCACTCACCCACCGACCCCCGCACTCACCGGCCCCCGGTCCCGCACTCACCGGCCCCCGGTCCCCCACTCACCCGCCCCGGTCCCGCACTCACCCACCCCCGTCCCCGCACTCACCCACCCCGTCCCCGCACTCACCCACCCCCGTCCCCGCACTCACCCACCCCGTCCCCGCACTCACCCACCCCGTCCCCGCACTCACCCAGCCCGTCCCCGCACTCACCCGCCCCGGTCCTCTCACTCACCCACCGACCCCCGCACTCACCCGCCCCCGTCCCCTCACTCACCGGCCGTCCACTCCCGCACTCACCGGCCGTCCGCTCCCGCACTCACCGGCCGTCCGCTCCCGCAGGGTCCCCCAGGCCCACCGTTGCCGCCCACAACCACTTTCTCCGGACAGCCCGCCCCGCCTTCTGGGCCGAAGCGCTGCAGCCAATCAGCGTCAGACTTCTGTGACGGACGGGCGGCAGAGCCCGTGGTGGCCGCCGAGCCGGGGGTGGGCGGGCCAGCCGCGCCGGTTCCGCGGTGGGCGGGGCGACGAGAGGACGAGGACCGAGCTCTTAAAGGGACAGGCGCCCATGGCCCAGGAGATGAGTTTCTGGAGGCTTCGGGGACCTTGCAGGCTGAGCGCGGGCTGCTGGCGCTCTGGGGGCTCCCCGGCCGAGGGTCCATCGCGGTCCTCCACCCCTGGCCCAGCCTGATGTGTGTGGGAGTGTGTACATGGCGTGTGTGTGTCCTGTGAGATTCCCCAGGAAACGCGGATGTTTGAAGGCTTTTCCACTTACTATTGTAAGTTTTGACGAGTTATTTTTAAGGTTTACTTTAAAATAATAATTCAAGCGCCGGTAGCAGAGTTCAGTGACCAGGGCCAGTGGATTCAGCCGGCTGCCCCGCAGCTGGCCTGTAATTGCGGCCTGCACCCTCCCTGCTCGGGCGAGATTACAGGTGCCTGCATCCAGGACAGGCTCTCATTTCCCCATCCGATGGCCAAGGCCTAAATTAGGTCCAGGCCTCGGCGAGGGCCAAGCCGGCTCTGCGTGGCAGCGAGGTGCCCCGCCCTGACCTGCCCACCATGTGGCCACGAGGTCGCCTCCAGGTCCCCCAGCTGCCAACACCTCCTGTCCCTCCTAGCTCCCCCTAAACCTGTTGGCAGGACAGAAGGGTCAGAAGGGAAAGCCTTTCTCACTGGCACAAACTAAATGCAAACTCGAAGGCCAGCCAGGCAGTGGCCCCAGTCCATCCATGTGGGCAGCCCCACTGTGGCTTCCTCAGAGAGCTGTGTGGCTGCCAGAGCACCAGCCCCGACATGCCTGTTCCGGGCAGCAGAAAAGGTGGCTCCTGTCAGCTGGGTTAGCTCCCCTTGCACTACCTGCGGTGCTGCAGCATGTCCATGTGCCTCTCATTCCACAGGACCTGCCAAGCCAGGGCTGCCCTGCCCTCTGTCCATCTTCCTGACCTGGAGCCGCCCGTCAGTACGGGAATGTGTGTGTGGCTACGGGCAGGTCCACACTCACACCTCACCAGGTAGGCTGCTGTCTGCCCCTGCAGAGCTGGGGTCTCAGCAGAGCCGGGTCTCAGCAGAGCTGGGGTCTCAGCAGAGCCGGGTCTCAGCAGAGCCGGGTCTCAGCAGAGCTGGGGCCGCTGCAGAGCTGGGGTCTCAGCAGAGCCGGGTCTCAGCAGAGCTGGGGTCTCAGCAGAGCTGGGGTCTCAGCAGAGCCGGGTCTCAGCAGAGCTGGGGTCTCAGCAGAGCCGGGTCTCAGCAGAGCCGGGTCTCAGCAGAGCTGGGGTCTCAGCAGAGCCGGGTCTCAGCAGAGCCGGGTCTCAGCAGAGCGGGGTCTCAGCAGAGCCGGGTCTCAGCAGAGCTGGGTCTCAGCAGAGCTGGGGTCTCAGCAGAGCCGGGTCTCAGCAGAGCGGGGTCTCAGCAGAGCTGGGTCTCAGCAGAGCTGGGGTCTCAGCAGAGCCGGGTCTCAGCAGAGGCGGTCTCAGCAGAGCTGGGGTCTCAGCAGAGCCGGGTCTCAGCAGAGCCGGGTCTCAGCAGAGCTGGGGTCTCAGCAGAGCCGGGTCTCAGCAGAGCCGGGTCTCAGCAGAGCTGGGGTCTCAGCAGAGCCGGGTCTCAGCAGAGCTGGGTCTCAGCAGAGCTGGGGTCTCAGCAGAGCTGGGGTCTCAGCAGAGCTGGGGTCTCAGCAGAGGCGGTCACGCAGACCTCTGAGTGGGTCTCCAGTGAGCCCCAGGTGGCGGTTTGGTCACCACACAGTCAGCAGTTTCTGATCTCAGGCCATGTAAGCTCAGCTGAGGCCTTGCAGCTACCAGGAAACAGAACCTTGGGTCCCTGGTGTGGCCCAGGCCGGGGGGACAGGGGAGGGAGGGGCATGGTGGGCTAAGCTGCCATCTGCCATGCGGGCATCCTAGGTCAGAGCCCGGCTACTCTGCTCCCAGCCAGCTCCCTGCCAGGGCACCTGGGGAGGCTGTGGGAGACGCCCCAGTGCTTGGGCCCTGCCCCCACAGATGGAGCCCAGCTTGAGGCTTTGGCTGTCATGGCTCCTAGGGGAGTGGGGGAGTGACCCAGTGGGTGAAAGATTCAATGGTGTGTGTGTGTGTCTGTGTGTGTCTGTGTCTGTGTGTGGGGGGTGTGGTGTGTGTCTGTATGGTCTGTGTGTGGGAGTGTGTGTGGGGGTGGAGTGTGTGTCTACTGTGGTGTGTCTGTGTGTGTCTGTGTGTGGGGGGTGTGGTGTGTGTCTGTATGGTCTGTGTGTGGGAGTGTGTGTGTCTGTGTGATCTGTGTACGTGTCTGGTGTGTATGTCTGCCTGGTCTGTATATGTGTGTCTGTGGTGTGTGTGTGCCCGTGTGTCCCTGTCTCTGACGCTGCTTGTCCGAAGACGTGTCTTCACAAAGCCTATGAGTGTGCTCACTGCTGCCTGGGGGCCTCAGTGGAGGAGAGGAATGCTCTTCAGAGGCCAGGTTGCATGTGTCAGAGTAGCCCCCTGGGAGTGGGGGCGTAGGGGCCTAGAGGCCTGGGGATGGGGATTCAGGGGTTGTGTAGCCCCCCGGGGGGTGGGAATGCAGGGACCCCTGGTGGGGATTCATGGTCCAGGGCAGCACGCCTCCCGGGGCAGGGGCTTCGGGTTCCTGGTAACCCCACTTGGAGTGGGGGCACAGGGACTGAGAGGCCTGGGGATGGGGGTGCAGGGGCTGGAGTAGCCCCCCGGGGTGGCCCTCCCGGGGTGGGCACAGGGACCCGGGTGGCCCCCCGGGGTGGCCCCCACGCAGCCTGGTGAGACAGTTTGGCTTGTGAGTCCCAGGGATTGATTACTCTTTCCAGAGATCATTCAAGCGCCGGGGCAGAAGGTTGACACATGAAGTGAAATGACGCATTGCCGTGCATGGATTAGAGAAGAGGAGAATAAAGGCCTGTCTGCTCCACGGGAGGGAGAGAGGGAGGGAGGAACTCACCCAGAGGCAGAACAACTCGGGTCTCCTCCCCGCTCTGCCTCATTCTGTGAGACAGCCCCAGCCGGTCCGATGACTCAATGAGCTACCCCTCTTCCTGCAAGCACCAGGATCCCATGTCTGTGCCAGTTCCTATCCCAGCTGCTCTCTGTCTCATCCAGTTCCATACTTATGGCCTGGGAAAGTACAAAGCCTTGGGACCTACACCCACGTGGGAGACCTGGGGGAGGTCTCTGGCACCTGGCTTCAGATTGACTCAGCTCTACCTGTTGTGGCCATTTGAGGAATGGGAAAGCAATGGAAAACCTTTGTCTCTTCTCTCCGTAAGCCTGCCTTTTCAATATGAAGAAATGAAATCTTTTTAAAAAATGAGACCATCAAAAAGGGCTTTATTTGTGCAATTCTCAGTTTTCTCATCCACCAAATGGGCCTAGTACCAGATCCTGCCTGGTAGCAGTGAGAGCTGTGGGGCTGCAGCTGGAAGAGCCTGGCTCCTGAAGCGTGGGCAGTGAATTCCTGCTGAGCCGTGTCCCTGGCTCCGGCACAGCCAAGAGGGGACACCAGCCACCACAGTGGTGCCCGCAGGGTTAGAGGGGCACAGACACAGGCCAGGCATGGGCCAGCTGACCCGTGAGGGCGGAACAGGGTGAAAACCAGGGTGGTGCAAACAGCAGGAAAGAACACTGGCCTGGCAGCCAGCAGAGGGTAGAGAACAGGGTCCCCCGACACAAGCTCTGGCGGTGGGAGGAGCCAGCTGTCCGCCCTGTTTGCTGGCCAGCACCGACGCCAGATCCCACCCGGAGGTGTGGAGCTGCCAGGGACAACCCAGAGGAAGCCATAAGCCATCTTCCTGTGTCAACATGGTTGCAATTAGAAAAGTGGGTGCTGAGTGAGAAAAGCAGACGGAGAGGAGAGGACTGAGTGCATTAACTGGATGCTGTTTATACAGAACTGTTTACATCGTGTAGACATTGGAAGCACAATGTGTGGCCAGCGTACACACACCGTGCAACAGTTTAGCAAAGGGTTTGGAGGTCGGTGAGTGTGGTGGTGACTTCCCGGCACCTGTAGGCTATCAAAACTGCCTTACAGTCGCAGCAAGCAGGTGTAGCCTGGTGACAAGGAGGGGGTCTGGGAAGCCCTGGAAGGCACCGCCTGCAGGAGTGCCCTCTGGAAGCTGGTGGGAGTCAGGAGACACCTGCCCGACCTTTGGGGGTTTGCACCAAGTCATCTTTAACAACAACGACAACAAAGTTTTATTTTTATTGAATAGTCAGAGTCATAAAGAGACAGAGAGATCTTCCGTCTGCTGGCTCACTGTCCAGTGGCCAGAGCTGAGCCCATCCAAAGCCAGGAGCTTCCTGAGTCTGCCCGGTGAGTAAGGATGCCAAACACTTGGGCCATCCCCTTCTGTAATTCCAGACGACCTAGCAGGGCCCTGGCTGGGAGGTGGAGCAGGGAGCAGGGACCGCACCTCTGTGGGGTGCAGGTACTCAGCCTGACACAGGGCTGCTCCCCTCCTCACGCCCAGCCAGCCAACGTCTAAATCACTCCCTGCATTCACTTTTTGGGTCAGCCCTGTGTTAGCACTGCATGGACAGGGACAGCAGGCTGGGGACAGATCCCGCTGTGGTGCCTCGGGAACCTTGTGGCGCCAAGTCGGTTCTGGGCCTGACGCTAATCAGAGGCAAAGAACAGTCAGGGCAAGGAGGCGCTGCCCAAAGGGAGGGCCCATGGGTGCTGGGGGAGGGGCCGAAGCACAGACTCCCGGAGGGTCCGCGGGTACAGTGATGGGGAGGTGGAGACACACCTGCCTGGAGGACTCCCCGCTGTGTTCCCCAGCCAAGCTTCGAACACCCCAGAGAAAAACTGTTTTCCAGGGACAAAACTTTGCTGAATCAGACTTGCAGCTCTCAAGGTGACTGGGCAAGCAGAGTGCAAGTGGGCTGGGGGTCATCACAGTGGTGCTGCTTGACCCTCAGACATCACCAACTCCCCGAATCACTTTGCCTTTTACTTGAACAGCCCCCACCGACCCAAGTGTCCTGGCAGCTGGGCTGGGCCAGACCCAGGCTGGTGGCTCTCACTTCTGCCTCAGGCTGAGGAAAACTCAGAGCAACTGGGAAGTGACCCACACCACCACCCCTCCCAGGAGGAGCCTGGGCTGCCCAGAGCTGGGGCAAGGGCAGGCGGGGTGCTCCCTCTGCCCCTGGGCATCTTGGGCCCCAGCTCCTCTTTGGCACAGGCCAAGCACTGGGCAAGGCCAGTGCGTCCCTGGCCCTCGATCCTGGCCAGTCTGGGACTCGCTCCGATCCTGGTGAGTGGGCCAGGCTGTGGGCAGGCCTTGGGTGGGGCTGACTGGAGGCGCAGGGAGCAGGAGCAGGGGTCTGCCAGGACCCCACAGTGTTCGAGCCCTCCTCCTCAGCTGCCTTGCTCTGGCAAGCCAACTTTCATGACCCCATGGGGCCTGCTTCCGCAGCCCTGCTGACTGGGACCTGCCTAGGAGCTATGCAGGGCCAGGGGCTACTGCAGCTCCCCACCCCCAGATGACATGGCCTCATCCTGCAGCATTGCCCGACATCTGATCATGCCAGTGCAGGTCTCCCAGGTCCTGGAGGACATCCTAGTAGCTGGGACCCAGATGAGGCTGGTGGAAAACTGGGAGTGGGAGGGGGGACTGCCTGCCAGCCCCTGGATGCCTAGCAGGGATTTGAGCTGAAGGCTGGCAGGTGTTTGTGCAGTTTCCACGTGCCCCCACTCCCGGGACCCAGGGCCCCTGGCTTGGCTGGTGAGTGGGGATGGGAGGGCGAGCCAGGGTCAGTAGGCCTGACTCGGTGCTGCTTGCCTTCAGCTGGCACAGTGCGCCTGGCCATCTTCCAGTCCCCCTAAGGTCAGCCAGGACTGTCACTTGGGACCTGGGAGGGAGGCAGGCTCACAGCCTGAAAGGCCGGGACTGGCGGGCATGGCTCCCGGAGGCTCCGTGCTCTGGCCCCATGTCGTCGCAAGGTCTGGGGTGGTGGCCACGGCTCCCGGAGGCGCCACATCTTGACTCAGGTGCCCTGACCCCGACAACCTGATTGCGGCTCCCTGACCTCAGCACCCTGACCCCTTGTAGGGCTAGCAGGCTGGCCGTGGTCCACCCCAGGCCCTGGCCGACGCCCTGTGGGGCTAGCAGGCTGGCTGTGAACGGGTGGCAGCAGGTGTCAGGCTCCTGGCTCCAGAGGGCACATAGGAAGGCACCTGCTCCCAGGGGTGCCCAGCTGGGGTGTGTTCATGGACGAGACCTCTTGTTGGCTTGCCTCTGGTGCTCTTCACGCTGATTTTGCTCAGAGTCCCCCACTAGTGGACCACGTTCCACGCCAGGGCTTCGCTCCTCAGCCCTCTCTCATCCAACCACCTTGTCTTCATAGAAGGTGTGTGTTTCTTACAGAAAACGCGGAGTTAGATCTTGCTCTTTATAAAATCATTTTAGAAAGAGTGAGAGAGGGCAAGTGAGCAGCCCTACCCACCGGCTCGCGTTGGCTGGCATGTCAGAGTGCAGTGCTCAACCCATGCCTCCCGCGGCCTTCGTGGAGCCTGCTCTTCTGTGTCTCCTTTTCCCCCAGGACAGGTGCTCTGAGAGCGCCCGCCCCGACCCTGACATGGCATGGCGAGGGTGAGGCCGCTGCTGCAGCGGAGGCCGCCGGTGCCTCTCTGGCCGTTCTGCTCGGCTGTGTGTTGACAGAGAGGTAAGCTGGCTGCCCGGAGGGACCATGGCCAGCTAGCCGGGTGAGTGCACGAGTCGGGGGTGCGCTTCCCTGACCCCCACCCCCTCGTCTCCTCAGGTCTCCTGTTTGAGCTCCTTCATCAAGCGATCCTGAGCCCCGAGCCCCTCACTCTGCAGGCCAGGCTGATGCCCGCCTGCCGCTGGCCTGGGCTTCTGTGCCAGGACCTGTCTTCTCCCTGAGCCCTGTGGGCCTACTGCGAGGGGTCGCACCTGCTGGACGGGTGCAGCGCCACCCTGTGGTCACTGAGGAGCAGTGTTTCCAGGGCAGGAGGGGCAGGCTGGGCCTCCCCTCACGCAGCCTGGAGGGGAGCCTTTCCCCTGGACCGCGTGAGGCTCTGGAGTCACAGGCCAGCAACGGCCTGAGTCAGCTCGGAAAACAGGGACGTTCTGCCTAAGATTTGGGACAAACAGTTTTAAAATTGGGCGTATGCTGATGTAGTTAATCCAGCCACTCTACCTCCTGAGGCTTGAAGCTTTTTAAAAAATAAAACCGCAGCAGGACACCCGCCCTGCATGGTTGTGCCCACTCCAGTGCCTCAAGTGACCCCTGCCACCAGAGGCCGTGGGGAGCTCAGGAAAAGAGGATCGAAAAGCCAAGTTTGTTGATGAAATCCATGTTGGACAGGGACTTGCACAAGTTCACGGACATGCCCTCCAGGCCCGGGAGACTGGTGTGATTGCAATTTCTTGGGCAGACACAGTGCCCACATCCCGCTGAGGTCACCTGGCATGCTGTAGGGGTGCTGTGGCCTCTCCAGAGCCATAGTCACATCAACCCTGCACACGGCCACCTGGTACAGTGAGGATGCGTCACTAAGTGATGCCCTGTGGGTGGGGCTGCGTGAGCCCTGTGGGGGAGGCTGCGTGTGCCCTGTGGGTGAGGCTGCGTGTGCCCTGTGGGTGAGGCTGCGTGTGCCCTGTGGGTGGGGCTGCGTGTGCCCTGTGGGTGAGGCTGCGTGTGCCCTGTGGGTGAGGCTGCGTGTGTCCTGTGGGTGGGGCTGCGTGAGCCTGTGGGGAGCTGCGTGTGCCCTGTGGGGAGCTGCGTGTGCCCTGTGGGTGGGGCTGCGTGTGCCCTGTGGGTGGGGCTGCGTGAGCCCTGTGGGGGAGGCTGCGTGAGCCCTGTGGGGGAGGCTGCGTGTGCCCTGTGGGTGAGGCTGCGTGTGCCCTGTGGGTGAGGCTGCGTGTGCCCTGTGGGTGGGGCTGCGTGTGCCCTGTGGGTGGGGCTGCGTGTGCCCTGTGGGTGAGGCTGCGTGAGCCCTGTGGGGGAGGCTGCGTGTGCCCCTGGGTAAGGCTGCGTGTGCCCTGTGGGGGAGGCTCCGTGTGCCCTGTGGGTGAGGTTGTGTGTGCCCTGTGGGGGAGGCTCCATGTGCCCTGTGAGGGAGGCTCCGTGTGCCCCTGAGTGAGGCTCCGTGTGTGGTCCAGTGTTCCCTGGTCTGTGGGAAGTGTGAGGAATCCCTTGGCCCTGAAACGCTTAACTCCTCAGTCGAGACTGCGGCCTGGTGCTGCCATCTGGGTGGACTTGAGTGACGCCGGAGCACCAAATGCAGCTTGCAGAGCTGTGACAGGTTCATTCCAGGAGATGCCATTAGATAAACAAGTTTGTGTATTCACAAAGCACAAGTCCCCCAGCTCCCATCAACACTCACTCCCAGGCCGTGGCCCTGCTCACGTCCAGTGCCAGACCATTGCCTTACCCCAGCGCCTCCTCCCCTCTGCACTTCCACCCTGGGACCCACCCCTGCCTCCCTGTGGCTTGGGGTCTGCTGAGCCTGTCACACACGTGCTGTGTCCCCTGAGTCGCGACTGCTGAGGGTCTTGGTGCTATGTATTCCTCCTCTGAGGATGGGCAGTTGAGCCCCACTTGCTGGTTGAGTGCCCAGTGTGGTCTGCATGTTGGGGTTTGGGACCCTCATGTCTGTCCCTGGGTGGGCCTGGGAGCGGCTACCCGGGTCACCTGCTGGCCCCTCACTGGTTTGTACTTTTTTCTGTAAGTGGATGTGCTTCTTGCTGGATTGGGGAACATGGCCGCCGAGTGAGGTAGGTCAGCTCGGTGGCCTCGTGCAGGACTCAGATGAAGCGTGGGCAGACAGGTGCACTCTATCTCGTAGGCTTTGGAGACTGGCTGTCTCCTGCTGTGACTTTGGGGATGCAGAAAGTCTAGCTCAGCGACTCAGAGCCCAGGGCTTGGCTCCAGACACACAGGAGCGGGAAATGGGATTCAGCTGTCCAGCCTCGCGCGTCAATGTGGTCCACAGATGGCCTCGCTGCTGGACACCCCTGCACCTACTGACAGTTTGGGGAAACCCCTGTGGTCTTAGAGGCTAGATTTGGGGTCCAGGCAGTGCTGAGGAACCACCTCCCTCCCTTGGCACCCCAGGACGCAGCGGCATCCACAGAGTCCCCCAGGCAGTAAGATCATGTCTTTAGGGTCATGCTCCTGTCGCTGCCTGGGAGGCGCCGGGAATGGCAGAAAGCCTGGAGTGGGAGTTGGGAGCACACACAATGGCTGCGCCTGCAGGGCCTGGGTGGGCGCAGCCATGTGGACTCCTGGGGTCCCTGCGCACTGCGGCTCGCTCGCAGCCTCGCTCCTGGCTGCTCTCCGCACACCTCCTGTCTGGCCTCCACAGAGAGCTTCTTTCTCTGCCTTGTGCCTGCAGAGCTGCAGCGCCAAAGCAAATTCCTCACCCCATGGAGTTCAGAGGTGAACTTTGCCTTTCTGGAGCTCACACTTGTCTGATGGCATATCCTGCCTGCATGGCCCAGGGGTGGTCTCCGTGACCGCTCCCCCTGCTCCAATAGTAGCTGTAGGAGGGGGGCTGCAAGAGGCACCCCACCCTCATAAAGGCTGGTGCATGACTGGCACTGTGAGTTAGTGGGTTAGTGGGGTAAACCTCTGGTTCTGGCCTCCCAAGAGGGCACTGGTTTGAGTCCCGGCTGTCCACTCCAGTCCTCTAGCTCCCTGCTACTGCCCCTGGGAATGCAGCAGAGGGTGGTCGGGTGGCCCAGGTGCTTGGCCCCTGCCCCGTGTGAGGGACCCGGATGAAGCTCCTGGCTTCTAGTTGACCCATGCAAGCATCCGGGGTGGGAAGCAGTGGATGACTGTTCTCAGTCTCTCCCTCTCTCTCTTTCCTCTCTCTAACTCTGCCAGAAACAAAGCTAGCCGGCTGAGACTCCAAGCCCCGGCTGACCTGGGTGTTTTGGCGGAGTGAGTGCCTTTGAAGCCCCCGTGAACTCAGGAAGGGGCCGCACTCTCCTTCACAGACCTCAGGATTCAGGGGAGCTGCACAGCAGCTGTCTCGGCAGGGGACGGGCGAGGGGCAGAGTCTCCTGGCCCCTTGTGTGCTTGCGCCACCCTCTCCGGGGAGTCCCTGGGGCTGGCTTTGGCCTGGACACACTGTGACTGGACCATGCAGATTGGGTGGCTCTGGGCTTGAGGTTCCAGTTGGGTTGAGCAGGGAGGAGGCCAGGAGAGGAGTGTTGTGGGTGAAGACGCTGGGGATGGGGTGCCCTGACCACTAACTTGGGGTTCCAGGCTGCTGGCAGGTGAGGTGGGTGAATCTTGCGGCACAGCAGGGGAGCTGAGCTCATGCTTATCGGGTGTCTGACCAGAAACTGCGCTGGTGACTAAGTAGTAAAGGGAGACCTCCCACCAGAGCCCAGGAGTCTTGGCCTCACTTTGCCATGGGAATAGGAGGATGCCGGCAGGTCCGACTACCCACGTATCGGGGATGGGCATGGGGATTCCAGAGGGGAGCAGCTGTATTCTTTACTGATAGAGGGAGACAGGACAGGGACTTGAGGAGGGATGCTGGACTGGATGCTGGTGGACACATCCCTCATGTATCTGTTGACCAGCTGTAAAGCCAAGCCCCACTTGCCCTGTTCCCCCATCCAGGTCCTGGCTGGGAGGTGCAGAGTAAGTGACTCCCCACCAGGTGGCGCTGTTGTCACACACTTGGAGACCCGGCGCCTGTCTCCATGGTAACAGGCTCCCACATTTGTGGGGATGCTCAGCTTGGTCCTCTGGGGGAGGCTGTGTGTGTGCGAGGAGGAGCTTCTGAGTGTTCAGAATCTGCTCACGAGCAGCTGATGGAGAGAGGGGGACAGAAGCAAGGACATGGCGTCTCATGTGGCAAGGCCATGAGGCGAAGCGGGGAGATGAGTGGAGAAGACCTCCAGATGGGCCGCAGACGCTGGCCCCTGGGCTGGGACGCAGAAGCCCAGGGCAGCTGCAGGGCTGGGGTGCCTGGGCAAGTGCCCAGCACTGGGGAGCTGCAGGCGAGGGCTGCTTTTGGGAATGACCACGGTTCCGTTTCCATGCCTCTGGGTGTCAGAAGTGAGGACAGACTGCAGTGTTGCCAGCCTGACAACTCTCTCGTGTGATCAGAACTCGACTCTGATCTTCCCCTGCAGATGTGGGATGCAGCTGTTCACTGTGCAACTGTTACACCCCCAGGCAGGCGTGGGCCTTGCCCCTGAGGGACACACAGCTTCCTCGCTAGGAGACATGGCCTGCCCTGCATCACAGCTGCAGAGGCCTTTGGGATGTGCCCAATGCCCCGCCAGTGAACAGGTGCATGTCAGGAACCCCTGCTGGAACCTGTGCTGTTCACTGCTTCAGAATTCTGTCCTGCTTGGGGCCACAGGTCATTGCTTGGCCTCAGTTTCCATGGGAAGGCAGGAGAGGGAAGAGCCTGGAAGGCGAGGCTTCCCTCCTCGACACGGCTCACCCTGATGGCAGCTCTGTGTGTCTCCTGGAGCAAGTCATAAGTTCGGGATGTTTTGAACCGGCTTCAAGCTCACAGTATGCAGGTCTGCCACGTGTCCATCATGTACAGTCCTGCCCTCTTGCCTGGCTGCCAGGCTGTGGACACAGAGCGCTTCCTCTGGGGTTTGGGAGTTAGCAAATAGTTGACTCTTCACCTCTGGGACCCCCTCTATGTCTCCGTCAAACAAGGACATTCGTTCCTGTCATTGTCCATGGAAAGATGGCGGCCGGCCTGTGGGTGGGCATGGCCAGGACAGCAGTGCACCTGTGCACGGGATGCAGTGGCCTTACCGGCAGCCTAGGGCCCCCATAACATCATAGGTGGGTCCCACATCCCTGCATCTGCCCAGCGCCAAGGCCACTCAGCCTGGTGACACTGGGCAGTGTTACCCCTCCCAAGGCTTGACCTGGCTCAGCCCTGGCAAACCCCCTGTCCAGAAGGAAGTGAGCAGAGCTGGCCCTGCTGAGTGCCCACCGTGCCCTCAGCCCCCAGCTAACAGGGCCACTGCCCACCATGCCCTCAGCCCCACAGAGCTGCCTGCCCAGCACATCCTGGCACACACCCTGCGGTGCTCTCTGAGTGCTGGGCTGTGGTGCACTTGGTTCTGGTTCGCTTTGGGATGCCCTGTTCGTGCCCTGTCCCATTAGCCCTCACCAGAGTCTCATGTCTCATTTCTGTCCTGTGGGAGACCAGAACCTTGACTCCAGGCACACCTGCTAACCACCCTCCCTCCAGAATTGCCCCAGGCAGTAGATCAGCACCCCCTCAGTGACATCCGATGGCGTTCATTCAAGTCCGTAGGTTGTGTCAGTAGTGTTTTCTTCCCCTGGAGGGGAATATTGACAAAGTGGGAGAGAGAAGTAGATCCTGCATCTGTTGAGTCACTTTGAAGACGGCTGCAGTGGCTTGGGTGGGGCAAGACAAAGCCCTGCTCCCAGAACTCCCTCTGGAGGCCTGTGGGCATGGCGGGGCTAAGGCACCTGGGGCATCCTCCGCTACTTTCCCACGTGCGTTGGCAGGGACCTGGGCAGAGGTGGAGTGGCCGGGACCTGGCCTGGCACTCCCCATGTGGAAGGCTGACAATGCAAGGGCCAGCCCCTCCGCCCCGAGCTGTCTTCTGGGTCTTAGAAAATCACACTTTCAACTCTGACAGTGGGAGGATCACTGCAGCACTGGAGGATGTGACCCCTGTGCCCTCACCCAGTGTCCCTTGGGTATCACCACAGTGCAAGCACACAGACACCAACATGAATGTAGTCAGGGCCCTGGCAGGGCCACCCACCCCAGGACCCTCCCACCAGCTTCCTTCTGGGTCCTTCCTACATGTCCACAGCAGCTGGGCCGGGCCGGGCCAAAGCCAGGACCTGGAGGTCTCCCAGATGGTGGCAGAGGTATGAGCCCTTGAGCTGTCATCTGCTGCCCCCCAGGCGTGCATGAGCCGGGGCTGGATGGCAAGCAGAAGGCCGGGACGCCCTGCAGGCACTCTGACGGTGTGCAAATAGCTGACACTGGAACCGTGGTGACCAGTGTCACCCTTGATGGCTTTTTAAAAAATTATTTATTTTCATTGGAAAGGTAGATTTACAGTGAGGAGACACAGATATTTCCTCCATCTGCTAATTCACTTTCCAAATGGCCACAATGGCGAGAGCTGAGCCTATCTGAAGTCAGGAGCCAGGAGCCTCTTCCGGATCCCCCACGTGGGTTCAGGGTCCCAAGGCTTTGGGCCATCCTCGATTGCTTTCCCAGGCCACAAACAGGGAGCTGGATGGAAAGTGGAGCAGCCTGGATTAGAACTGGTGCCACATGGGATGCTGGTGCCTGGAGGTGAAGGATTAGCCAGTTAAGTCATTGCATTGGCCCTGCTGCATTACTTCTTAGCTGTGTTTGATGCCGGGGACTTCCGTGTCAGGTGCGGCCTCTCATTGGGGCCAACAGAATGGTCAACCCCCCAGTGGTCCGGCAAGCAGTGAGCCGGCTCCGTCTGCTCTGAAGTGCAGCACCCAGGGAGAAAATTCCTGAAGCCCAGAGCCTGGGGTGGGGAATCCAGGGTCTCATGGTATCAAGCCTTGAGGTGGCTGGGGTGAGACCATCCCAATGTCGCTGGTAGACTCTCCTGTCAATTCTGATAGTATAGCATCGTTTGCTCAAGTTTCCTAGTTGCATGAAGTCCACAGAAGCAGCGCAAGGAGGACCTGGTAAAGCCCACGGCTCTGCCTTGGACTCTGCCTTTCCATACCCACTTCTGTGACAGGCACGCTGGCAACACCAGGGCGAACGTCTGGGCCAGCCTGGTGCACGCTCAGTCCCTGGCTGCACCCTGGGGAGCGCAGGGTCCCTGACAGCCCCTCCCCTGCCGCCCACCTCCCCACGCAGGGTCCCTGACAGCCCCTCCCCTGCCGCCCACCTCCCCACGCAGGGTCCCTGACAGCCCCTCCCCTGCCACCCGCCTCCCCACGCAGGGTCCCTGACAGCCCCTCCCCTGCCGCCCACCTCCCCACGCAGGGTCCCTGACAGCCCCTCCCCTGCCGCCCGCCTCCCCACGCAGGGTCCCTAACAGCCCCTCCCCTGCCGCCCACCTCCCCGGGCAGTACCCATATTCAAGTAGACCCTAGACATGTAAATGTTTCCCGGCATCTTCCCACCAGGGTGTTGCGCTGCCAGGACAGGCTGAGGTCGTGCCCCCAGGGGATCCCCGGCACCTCACAAGACCTACACAGGTGTGAACCCCAAGTGCGGATGCACACCCTGCTTCCACTGTCGGGGCGCTCTCAGCTGACCCTAGGGGTCAGAACTGCCCATCCCCTCCTGCTGCCAACCTGGTTGGCGACCATGGCCCTGCCTGACTCTGGGGAGGGTGTCGCAGGTGCTGGGGTCAAGGCAGGGGTCGCACACCCGTGCCCGTGCAAGCGTCCTTCAGCGTGTCCCAGGTGCCTGTGCTCCCCGGGCAGATCGCTCTCCCACATGCAGACGGGAGTGTGGTGGGGGCAGTGGTGTCAGCTGCATGCAGAATTCATCCCAGGGACAGGAAGTGAAGCGGATTTGTAGTTCCAACACGTTGCCCAGGATGGACGGCCTGTGGCAGTTCTCCAAGCGACCTGCAGCCAGGGTGCCCCGACCTCCCGTGCTGGGTGTGGGTCCCGCTCCTGTCTGGAAGCCAGCACCTTCTGGAGCCCTGGCCTCTGTGGACGTGGCTCCTGGGCAGATCCCCAGGCCTGGCTCATGCAGGTCTCCTGCTTTCCCAGGTCATTAGCGGGAACCGAATGGGAAGTGGAGCAGCCAGGACCTGAACCAGCGCCCATAGGAGATGCTGGTACTGCAGGTGGTGGCCCTGCCCGCTGAGCCACAATGCTATACCTGGAATCTGAGTTTTACAAACCTGCCTCAGCAGATGGCTCAGTGTGGGAGCTGTGTGTCGGCAGCACCTCTGCTGTGCTGAACGCTCGCGCTTCCGGGTGTTGAACCAGCAGTCTCACTCCTCACTGCACGTTAGCCTCACTTGGGGAGCTTTCAACAAAGCGCTGCCGCCTGCTCCCCAGCCCAGCCCAGTTAACTGGAGTCTCGGGCAGGAGCTGCAGCAGGAGCCCACGGAGGCTGCCCAGTGGGAGGGGACGCAGCCGGGCAGGAGCCGCGCGGTCAGCAGTCGCCCGTGCGTGCCCTGGGGTTGCGGCTGGTAATTGTCTCGGCGTGACTGGTTATTAAAGTCGTAAATCACCTGGCATACCTGGCCATGGCGTGCCATAGTCTCTGGGTCAGCCTTCTCTGGAAAGGCCAGCTCGGGCCAGCGTCTTGGAGTGTTCTCGTGTGAGGTGAGTGACCTCTGGGGGCGGATATGCAGGCCACACAGGCCACCATGGCAGGTGCCTATTGAGGGAAACTCAGACGCTTCCTGCTCACAGGTCTGGGGGCTGCGAGTTCACCACTTCTGGTTTGAGACGCTGTGAGCAGAGGGAGCCAGCACCGAGCATCTCAGGGACCATCAGGGACCTGTGTCGGGCAGCCCACTCAGGATGTAGCCCCCTCCTCAGCCTCCACCGCCCCATCCTGCCCACGGGGGGAGGATTTCACAGTGACCCCGGGGGTCACACACAGGAAGCTGTGAAGAACCAGGCATAAACACGGGGAGCTGCAGGTCACCACTGGGGAGACACGGGCCTGTCCCTCAAGTCCTGAACACAGCTTGGGGTGTGTGTTCTACCAGTGTGCCCAGTGTCCTGTGACTGGCCCTGCAGTGAGGGCTCCAAGGACCCCGGGCTGTCACACACTACAGCACCCTCAGTCTCCACCAGGCTCCTGGGAAAATACAACTGCCAGCGCGGAAGATGCATGTCCCCGGGGTGGGTGTGTAGCTGGGGACGCTGCGTGGGACACATGGGGACACATGGCTGGGGTATAGCTGGGGGTCTCTGTGTGTGGGACATCCGGCTGGGGTGTAACTGGGGGTCTCTGTGTGTGGGACACATGGCTGGGGTGTAGCTGGGGGTCTCTGTGTGTGGGACATCCGGCTGGGGTGTAGCTGGGGGTCTCTGTGTGTGGGACACACGGCTGGGGTGTAACTGGGGGTCTCTGTGTGTGGGACACACGGGGACACATGGCGGGGGTATAGCTGGGAGTCTCTGTGTGTGGGACACACGGCTGGGGCGTAGCTGGGGACGCTGTGTAGGACACTGCCTGGGGTGTAACTGTTGTGGCGAGGACTTTGGCAAAGCAGCCACCAAGATGGATGTTTTACCGTTAGGGTTGGCCATGACATTGAGAATGGGAAGTCACGTTCCTGTGGGGTTTGCTGACGTTCAGGACGTGTGACCACAGGCCCCTGACCCAGGCCTCGTCGCAGCCCAGTGTGCTCTGCCTTGGGCTCCGGGGGCGAAGGGGGTCCGAGCTGGCTGCAGCCCCTGACTCTGGGCTCCATCATTGTCATGCACAGGACATTTAGCATGGAGACAGTGACACTGTGAAATACGCAGCCTTGCTCCGCACATCTCCACCAGCCTCAGAAGCAGAAGCAGTCCTCCCATTCAGTCGCTTCCAGATGCCTGCCACAGCTGGAGCTGGGTGCTGAAGCTCTGCCTGGTCTCCCTGCAGGCACAGGCCCGGGCACTGGAGCTGTCAGCGCCGCCTGCCAGGGCATGCCTTTGCAGAGCCCCGGGACTAGTGACTGCCCTGGGAGTGGACGGGGCCGCCTGCCCTGGGAGTGGACGGGGCCGCCTGCCCTGGGAGTGGGTAGGAGGAGGCGTCCTCTTTCCTGTGTGTTTGGCTCCACAGCTCGGCGTCCCGGGTACAGGCACCAGGCTCCGTGCCCCTGGGCGCAGGCACCAGGCTTGGCATCCGGGGTACAGGCACCAGGCTCGGCGTCCCGGGTACAGGCACCAGGCTCCGTGCCCCTGGGCGCAGGCACCAGGCTTGGCATCCGGGGTACAGGCACCAGGCTTGGCGTCCCTGGGTACGGGTACCAGGCTCCATGTCCCCGGGTACAGGCACCAGGCTCGGCGTCCCCAGGCGCAGGCACCAGGCTCAGCGAGGCCGTTCTCACGTCCTGCTGCTGTGTCCCTGCACGCTCATGGCGTGTGTGACACAGGTTCTCCTCCCAGGAGTGGAGTTGGGTGGGCGCTCTCTCTCAACACTTGCTAATTCACTTACCTGTAAGGTGGAGCCAGAGTCGCAGCCCACAGCTAGCTCCCAGCGCCCACGGTATCGCGGCTCCTCAGGCCCCACGTGAGGCCCACACTCAGGTCACCAACATGCACGCATAAAGATGGCTGCGGGGCCTCGGCCAAGCCATCCTTTCTTCTGGAAAGTTGTCTGTAAGTTCGTTAGGCGGATTCTGGAATGTGTACGTAAAAGTGAAGGGAAGGCACGGGGCCAAAACAGCTGAAGAAATGTTGGAGTCGGAGACCTTGGGTTCATTTTGAGAGTCGCCATGAAGCTGCACCGTAACGACGGCAGGGTGATGGCAGGGTCGAGGGTCCGTCACCTCTGGCTGAGGTGACCGGCTGCTTGAGGCAGAGCTCTGCCTTCCAACCCAGGAGCGGCTGGCCATCGTCCACACCCGGGAAAGCAGCCGGCTCTCTGCACCTTTGGCAGGACGGAGACCGGACCTGCTCCACCAACTCTGAAACTTCTGGAAGGAAAGGCAGTAACAGCTGTGGCCCTGGCCCAGGGAGATTCCAGCTGGGACACAGAACATGCGAGCCGGGAGGAAGCCCAGGGCTGTCGGAGTGTACCCACAGGAAGCACATGGTCCAGGGGAGGGCCAGGCCAGCGAGTCCACGAGACGCACGCACGGGCAGGTGGGAGCTGTGTGGGCACAGAACTAGGGCAAAGCACACAGCCTGTTCCCAAGATTATCTACTATTTATTGGTAAGGCAGAGTGACAGAAGAACTGAGAGAGAGAGAATGAGAGATCCACTTGCTGGTCCATTCTCATCTGGCTGCAATGGCCGGAGCTGGGCCAGGCTGAAGCCAGGCGCTTCTGCTGGGTCTCCCATCTGGATGCAGGGGCCCCACACCAGGGCCAGCCTCTGCTGCTTTCCCAGGCCACAAGCAGGGAGCTGGATGGGAAGTGGAACATCTGGGATTTTATGGGATGGTGGCATTGCGGGTGGTGGTTCAGCCCACTCTGCCTTGGTGCCAACCTGTACAATCCAGTTTTTAAAAAGAAATGGACCATGAACCGAGCATACATGGGCTTAGAAAACAGATACCTCTCCAGCATCTGCCGAAGTTGCTGTCAGGTGCCAGCCCCCAGTAGGCCGAGCAGTCACCTCCCTGTCCCCCAGTCCCAGGCCAGGGAGGGTCACAGTGTTGAACTAGAGCTCGTGCTGGCACTGGGGCCTGTGCCGCGGCCCGTGGGCTGGGCCAAGAGCGTAGCAGCTTCCTATGAAGTTTAAATGCTTGTTTAGCGACAGTCCTCCTGTGTGCTTCTCCGAGAGAAGTGAAAAACTGCATCATGCAAAAATCCTGATGCACCTTCATAGCAACTTCATTCGCACTCACCTCACCCTAAAAGCAGCCCGTCTACACCTGCTGGTGGGTGGCACACCAGCCGACCAGAGCTCCACTCAGCCCCAAAGACAAGTTAACTGCAGAGACCCACAGGAGATGGGCAGATGATGCGCTGCTGGGGCAGCCTCACCTGTGCCCCCCGGGAGGGGAGTGTGGGCCTCGGAGCTGCCTTCCCTGGAGCGCCTCTGCTGGCGGCCTGGCCCGTGGATTCTGCCTGGATTTGCTGCTCTGTGGCTCTGCCCGCAGGCAGGCTAGGGCATTCCTGGCACAGAGCTGAGGAGGCACAGGGCCAGAGGAAGCCCCCGCCCACGGTCCTGCAGGTGTCTGAGAGCCGCGCGCTGGGGAGTGGCTCAGGGATCCTGTCTGGCAGGAGGGCCGCTTCCTCACGTACAGAGTACAGAGTACAGAGTACAGAGTACAGAGTACAGGTACAGGGTACAGAGAATGGAGAGAAGGCCTCCTTCACTGTTTGCTTTCCGTGGGCTTGTTCAGCCTCTGACAGACGTGCGGCTCGGACACGCCCTGAAGTTGCCGCCCCATCTACCCGGGAGATTCCTGGATTCTGTGGCTCCGTCTCTCTGCCCCCAGCCCGGGGGCCACCGTGGGAAGAGCGAAGCCCATGGGGTCCAGTGGATTCGGCTGCCTGTGCAGCCAGCATCCCATGTGGGCACCGGTTCGAGTCCCAGCTGCTCCACTTGTGATCCAGCTCTTTGCTAATGCACCTGGGCGAGCAGCAGAAGACGGTCCAGTGTGGGGAGACCTGAGAAAGCTCTTGGCTTTAGTCTGGCCTCTCAGCTACCCTGGGAGTGAACCAGCAAACGGAAGCTCTTTCTCTCTGCAACTCTGCCTTTCAAATAAATAGACATATCTTTAAAACACAGAGATGGAAGCATGTTGGTTAGCAGAACAGCGTTGCCGAGTGGCAGAACCCCGCAGGCACGCTCCGGCATGTGCCTCCAGATCTGGGAGCGCAGTGGGGAGCCGGGGCTTCACTGAGCGAGCTGCTCGGGGCTCCACTCTGTGCACCCCTCATCCTGCTCTGGGACCAAGGTCTACCCCGAGCTGTCCCTGTGGGGCTGGTGGACACATGGAAACCAGCAGATCTCCTAGGGCCTGGGGAGGGCCTGGCTTGTGGTCACTTCTGTCTCGTGTCTTCTGTTAGCACCAAGTTGTTTGGTCGAACTCAGAGTCAAGGGCGGCCTCAAGGTCAGCTGGCAGAGTGTGGGAGAAGTGAGGGCCGCTGAGGGCTTGCACTATGCCTTCAACCCCAACACCCCTCAGAGCCAGCATCCCTCCTGGCACAGGAGTGTGTGGGTTTCTCCAGCTACATAGACTGGGCCCAGTGGGGCCTTCTAGCTGGTGGCTGAGTACTCAGGATGGCCCATGGTCAGACTCACTGGCCATCTGTGCTGACCCGACTGTGGGTGGACAGAGGGAGGAATGAAGCAGGTTGGGGTGTTCCCCAGTGTCGGGGGGGTGTGGTCTTGCTGAAGCAGGGAGGCGAGTAGAACCCAGTGGCCATAGGCTGCAGGACCGTCTGTGTGTGGCATTGCCTTCCCCACAGCTCCCAGGAGAGCATCTGCTGGGTCCCGCAGGGCTATTTCTGGTCTCTGGCAATCCCAGCTGCCTGATGTTACGTCACTGCCCTGGGCATGCCTGGTGGGGAAGCCCGTGCTGGGGTCTGCCTAACTCCAGGTTCTGCCAAGTTGGCCTCTGTCTGCGTGAGGCTGTCACTAGGTCAGCGTGCTTGGGTCGCATTCCTGGGGACCTGGGGTGAACAAGGAGCATGATTGGGCAAGGCTGCTGTGGGGACTCGCTTCAGGACCACGCTCAGGTGTGCGTGGGAATCCCTGGGGGCCTGCGGCAGTGCAGGCTCCGGTGCAAGGACAAGGTCCTTTCTGAGTAGCAGCACCAGTGGTCACAGCTCCTGGATCTGCTGACCCACACAGGGTCTAGGACTTCTTCCCCAAGGAACGGGTATCTGCACCCCAGCTGCCATTCCCCACAGCTCTGTAAGGGCCTGAGCACTGCCTGGGGTGGGGCTGTAACTCCTGGCCAGCTCCGCCCCACCCTGTGTGCTTCCTGGCTGCCAGCCGCCTGATCAGCTGTCCTGCAGCAGCGCCATGGGGACAGTTAAGCCTCCTTGGGCTCTGCTGTGCATCCCGCCCCTCAGGCCCTGGGGACCTGCTCTTGGCCCTGGCGGTGGCCGCCTGGAACAGCAGCTGCTGTCCCTTGCCCTTGGGCCAAGCCCCACACGACTTCTCCCATTGCTGGTCCTTTGGAACAACAAGGCCACCGGGACATTCTGTGGACACTAGGCAGGAGGCCCCCGGACCAGGTTCAGACTTAGAAAGATGGGCATGGAGGGGTGGTAGGAAGAGGAGCTGGAAGGAGCTCAGGTCTCCCAAGAGGGTGCTGACTGAGTCAGGAGCCTGATTCGATCCAGGCCTCCTGGTGGGTTCAGCTTGGCTACCTCGCAGGGTGAGCTTCAGCAGGGAGCTGCAGCGGACACAGAGTGTTGCCACCGGACACAGGGATGCTCAGAAGTCAGACAGAAAGCAGCTAAGTGACCACCCTGAGTTGGAGGAAGGAGTGGGCGCCGACATGTGCCTGCCTGCGCCCAGCTTGGCCACTGCCCAATTCTGGGGGTCCTCGGGGTTTGGGCGCTTCCTGAATTGAGGGACTGCCTCCCCTGTTGTTGTCCCCGATCCCAGAGGACAGGGTGATGTCACACACCTGCCTGGAGAGGTGGGCCAGGACCCAGGGAGCCCCCACAGGAGCCAGCAGCCATGGCAGGCAACATCCTGCAGGCAGGGGGTAGATGGTGCGATGCTGTTCTAGAAAGTTCTGGGTGTCACTGCTCAGGGTCCCTGGGTGCATTGGTCAGCCCCTCGTACCTTGGTGTACCATGGAACTAACACAGCTGCCTTGTGGTGCTGCAATGAAGGGTGATGGCCAGGGTGTGGTGGTGGGGGTCTGTGGGACCTGGAGCTTGTGGGATAGGTCCTTTGGTGAAAAGGTGTGTGACGTCACAGACTCATAGCTATAGAGAGAATTGTATCTGCTGATACAAAGTGAAAACAAGCTGAACCGTGCTCGGTGGGCTGGGGTCTCCCGTCCTTACGGCTCAGGTTTCCTGTGGCGCCCCAATAAGAAGACTGGCTGCCCGGGAGCTTGGCTGTCACCCGAGGCAGGCGAAGGACACGGTGCTTTTGTCTGCCTGCTCCGTGCACACACTCCCTGCGTGTTTTGGTCTTGCTTTCCTTCCCACGAGTGTTTTGTGATGTTTTTACGGAGCTATCAAAGCCTCCTAGTGGGTTCCGGTCTCCTCGTGTGGCTGATAAAGCTGGGATTCATTAGGGAGTGTTTAGGGAAAAGCGCCTTGTCGCTCGGCCACAGTTTTTTGGCAATATTTGCAAATGAAAAAAATGTTTAAAATTTTATTTGAAAGGCAGAAATTGAGAGAGATTGAGAGAGAGTGAGTACTGGCTTTGCTGGTTCCCTCTCCAATGTGAGTCAAGCTAGGTCTGGGCTGCACCGTGCTGGGGCTGGGCTCAGGGGGCTGGGCTCGGGGCTGGGCTGGGGCTGGGCTCAGGGGGCTGGTTGGGGCTGGGCTCAGGGGGCTGGGCTCAGGAGGCTGGGCTGGGGCTGGGCTCAGGAGGCTAGGCTGGGGCTGGGCTCAGGGGGCTGGTTGGGGCTGGTTGGGGCTGGGCTCAGGGGGCTGGGCTCAGGAGGCTGGGTTGGGGCTGGGCTCAGGGGGCTGGTTGGGGCTGGTTGGGGCTGGGCTCAGGGGGCTGGGCTCAGGAGGCTGGGCTGGGGCTGGGCTAAGGGGGCTGGGCTCAGGAGGCTGGGCTCAGGGGGCTGGTTGGGGCTGGGCTCAGGGGGCTGGGCTGGGGCTCAGGGGGCTGGGCTCAGGGGGCTGGTTGGGGCTGGGCTTGGGGGCTGGGCTCAGGGGGCTGGGCTCAGGGGGCTGGTTGGGGCTGGGCTCAGGGGGCTGGGCTCAGGGGGCTGGGCTGGGGCTGGACTAAGGGGGCTGGGCTCAGGGGGCTGGGCTCAGGGGGCTGGTTGGGGCTGGGCTCAGGGGGCTGGGCTCAGGGGGCTGGTTGGGGCTGGGCTCAGGAGGCTAGGCTGGGGCTGGGCTCAGGGGGCTGGTTGGGGCTGGTTGGGGCTGGGCTCAGGGGGCTGGGCTCAGGAGGCTGGGTTGGGGCTGGGCTCAGGGGGCTGGTTGGGGCTGGTTGGGGCTGGGCTCAGGGGGCTGGGCTCAGGAGGCTGGGCTGGGGCTGGGCTAAGGGGGCTGGGCTCAGGAGGCTGGGCTCAGGGGGCTGGTTGGGGCTGGGCTCAGGGGGCTGGGCTGGGGCTCAGGGGGCTGGGCTCAGGGGGCTGGTTGGGGCTGGGCTTGGGGGCTGGGCTCAGGGGGCTGGGCTCAGGGGGCTGGTTGGGGCTGGGCTCAGGGGGCTGGGCTCAGGGGGCTGGGCTGGGGCTGGACTAAGGGGGCTGGGCTCAGGGGGCTGGGCTCAGGGGGCTGGTTGGGGCTGGGCTCAGGGGGCTGGGCTCAGGGGGCTGGTTGGGGCTGGGCTCTGGGGCTGGGCTCAGGGGGCTGGTTGGGGCTGGGCTCAGGGGCTGGGCTCAGGGGGCTGGTTGGGGCTGGGCTCAGGGGGCTGGTTGGGGCTGGGCTCAGGGGGCTGGTTGGGGCCGGGCTCTGGGGGCTGGGCTGGAGCTGGGATCCGGGGGTACTATCAAGATATCCTCTTGAAGGGCACTACAGGGAGCTTGTTTCTCCTCTGAGATTTGAAGACAGCAAGGGCCAGCTGCTCCCAGAGTGCACCGGGAGAGGCTGGGAGACTGATGGAAAAGTGGGGCTGTGGCACCAGCCACAGCAACGTGCTCCAAACCCCAACCTTGAGCACGAGTGGGGTCGTAGCTGCCGACCTACACCCCTAGGGCCAGTTGAACTCAGGCCCCTTCCCAGGGGTCAGAGGAGGGCAGGACCACATCTGTGTGTTCCAGTCTGAGGGCATAGCCTTGTTAACTATGTATCCAAAGATACCTCCCAGCAGGCGATATGTGGAGGGGCCACAGTCTCTGCGCACGGGTGCCAAAGACGGAGGCCAGGCACCGCCTGGCTCAGGACTCAGAGGGCTGGGCCACACCCACCATCCAGAGGGCAATGTATCTACCACCTTCTTGGGCTTTGCTACGACATTGTCCAGTGCCTACTTCATGCTGTGCCTGGGCTGTTGTCTCCCGTGGCATCATGGCCGCAACTTGGCTGGGCCCTCTGAGGACACTGCCTGCTCCCCTCCAACTCTTCCAGGAGCTGGGAGAGGGAGACACGAGGAGGGCCAGGGACCTGGAGGACCGGCAGCTTCCTGGCGGTTGGGTCCGGGTGAGGTGGTATCCTGGGGACAGCACTGGGGCAGCCACCCCTTAGACCCGCGTGGCCATGTTCCCCGGCTGTTCTCAGCCTGCAGGCATGCAAGTTTAGCTTAGCTCTGTGTGTGGAGGTGGGGGAGGCAGAGCTGTGGCATTCACGGCCCTACATGACACCTGCTTCTCCCACTCCTCGTGGCCTTGACATCTGCAGTTTGTGCTGTTTACTGAAACACAGAAGCCATGGGGATTCAGGAGAGGCCGCCCCAGGAGGGGTGAACCCCGGCTCCGTCGGCCTCCGTCTGGAGTGTGTGCTCTGTCCTGGGAGGGGTAGGTGGCGCCTTCAGAGACCTGACTCCAGGGAACTGGCACAGCAGGGACTCATTGCGCTTGATGGTGCATCCGCAGTGTCTTCTGCCTTTGGGCCTTTTGTTCTTAACTCAGGGCTGGGACAGTGTCACTGCAGCCTCTCTCCTTTCCTTGGCTGCTTCCTGAGGCTTCCAGCTTCGACACGGCTTCTCACATGTCTGCAAAGCCCTGGATCACATGTGCCTGGGGAGAGGCAGGTGGGACTGGGGCTGGCCCAGAAAGGACAGGGCGCTAACGCCCAGGACACATCCTGCGGGCTGAGCCGAGATCTCTGAAGCATTGAGGCAAGGGCAGTGGGTGTTGGGCCCTGGCCGCTGGCATGTTGGCTTCACCTGGGCAGTTAGGATGTGGCTGCCATGAGGGGCTGCTGATGCCTCATGGTTAGAGGACCCCCCTTTGTGGCTCTAGTGTTTAATTTTCTTCCTGGACTGACCTGTCTCCGCTTCTCGTCCAACACAGGGGGCCCCAGTGGAGGCTCAGGGCTGAGGCTCACTGGCCCACACCTGGGCAGGTGGGCAGTACCACCCACAGGCAGGTGGGACACCTGCGGGAATCTGAAGTCAGGGCTGTCAGTGCTGCTTTTCTGGGCAGAAGAACCTGCTCAGGCTCGGCAGTGCTGGCAGCTCCCTGGACACTGCAAGCTGAAAGTCACTGAGCTTTCCTGCTCCGTGCCGGAGGCTGTTGAACGCGGCCAGTGTCACCGAGATGAGGCGCAGCACAGGGCCGCTGCAGGAAACTGGCCTTGCTGCTGGTCCACCGTGAGGTTGTGGCTGGGAGGGGCCCTGCGGCCTGCCCCGGAGGAGGCCTGTCTCGGGCCAGGGTGGCTGCGTCCAGACAGCTTTTCAGTGTGCTCAATCCTCCAGCACAAGCTCAGGAGGTGCCAGGCACACGGGACAGGGTGGCGGCCCCAGGGACCCTGGCAGCTCAGTGTCCTCCAAGGTGACCGATGCTCCACGGACCGCGGTGGGAGTGAGGACCTGCGGGCGACTTTGGGTCCATCTGGGGCTGCAGAGTGAGCGACCTACTTCGTACCCTTCGGCATGTCGCGGAGTTGACCTGCCCCCTCATGACATCCTGCCTCGGTGGCCTTGTCCCCGGGGTGGTCGGGTGGCTTGGCGTCAGGCTGGGGTCCTCTTCCCGCTGACCTGCAGGCCTCTGATAGAATCAAGGGGAGCCCGGGAAATGCTTTGGGGGCTGTGGCGGAAGAGGCTGGGTGGGAGGCAGACGGGGCCCACACCACCACTTCTTGGCTTTGAACTCTGCTTCCGGCCTGCCTTCCTGCTGCCACGGTGTTGGTTGGGCTGGGGAAGCCACAGCTGGCACGGGAAGCCACAGCTGGCGCTGGAAGCCACAGCTGGCACGGGAAGCCACAGCTGGCGCAGGATGCACGGCAGAGGAGAGGGGCACAGCTTCAGAGCCCAGGCACGTGGCTTCGGCAGTGGTCAGTGCCTGGATCTGGCAGGCAGCCATCACATACCCACGTGTCCTGCTGCCTATCGGTTGCAGGTCAGCACCTCTGGTGGCTGTAGCCAGGTGCCTGTGCCCAGCACACAGCAAGCTCGGTGTGCCTGCTGGCCCTGGCCTCGCCTTGGCCACCGTGGGCACACAAGAGAGAAGGCCTCCAGCGAACTTACAACAGGCCCTTGAAAGCAGGGCTCACCCCGAGTGTAACTTCTGTTCTGACAGTTTCTGAGGTACATTCTAGGGAGTGGGCACAGGCGCCCTGAGAGCCACTTCCTGGCAGGTGTCGGGGCAGCCAGAGGGCCGCAGCTGGGAGAAGGGCAGAGCAGGCCGCTCAGCAAAGGCGTGTCTCACGGCCGGCGGCTCCCTGCTTCCAGCATCCGACTCAGACTGGACTCAGAGGGCGCTGCTGACTCCACAGGTGCAGTGAGCCCTCCTCATGGAGGTCAGGTGTTCCTCACAGAGCTGCACCTGTGGGGGCCTTGGGCTGCTTGTGTGTGGGGGCGTGGACGGGGCTGGGAAGGACTGGAGCGTGGCGGTGGAGCGGGAGAGGAGAGCTGAGACAGGGTCCTGCTGGTGAGCGCAGCTGAGGCCGTGGTGCCTCCGTCCTTGGAGCTGAGGTGTAATAAACACGGAGACCAGGAGTGCGGTGCTGGGGAGGGAGCTGGGGTCTCTGTGACGGCTTTCCCGCTGCTGTCCCCATCGGCAGCATCTGGGTGCTGCTGTGCCTCGGCGGTTGACACTCCCCCAGCTGCCTGTCCGTCACTTCCCTGAGTGGGTTCTGGGGTCGGGTGCAACAGGGTCTGCTTGAGCTGCACTTGGTGGATAAGAAGGGGCTGGACATCTGGGAGGCGGGGAAGGGCAGCAGCGGTGGGTGGAAAGGAAAGCCAGGCAATTCTCGCCAGTCCAGAGGCTCCTGCAGATCCCAGCTCCATCCTGGGCGCCTGCCCACTCTCCCTGCCAGGTCTGCAGCGCAGCTGCAGCCGAACAAACAGGTTCCTGGTAGCGTCTTATGGGGGGACAGGGGTTGTGGGGGATGTGGGGTGTGCTAAACGAGGTGTCAGGGGGCAAGTGGGGAACATGGGGTGTGTGAAACGGGGTCATGGACCGGGCCGGTGGAAGGTTCGAGGGCTGGACTGCATCCTACATGGTGGATCTCGCAGGAATTGTCTGGAATCTTGTGGTCTTGGGGCCACTGTGGCGAGTGGCCTTTCTCCGTAACCTAAGAATTTGTCTACGCACGGGTGGGCATGTCTGTGAGGTGGGCTCGCCTGCTCCGGCCTGCCTGCAGGCCCCGAGGTCCCCGAGGTCCCCGAGGGTGAGTGACGCTGTTCGGCAGCAGAGCCACTGGAGACAAACGGGTGAGGGATGTCCGTTTATCCAGCACACATTCCAGCGTGTTAAAGGTTATGGAAGGGGAGGCAGGAGGGCGTCTTTCAGCAGCCTCGCCCACTCCCATCCCACCCAACAGTGACACTGCAATTGGCTAGAAGGCATGTCAGCCAGCACCTTCTGCACGCAGGGCTGGGAGCATGCCTCAGGTCATGGACAGGTAAGCTGTGGGCCTCGCCCACCAGGTAGCTGCCCGTAGCACCTGCACGTCGGGACAGACCGGACAGGACGGCTGTCTGCCGAGGGTCTGCGGCGGGCGCCTGGGCTCGGCCTGGGCAGGCCTGCGAGCGTTGTGGTGTCCATGTCACTTCTAGGTTCTGTTTACCAGCTCAGCCAGCAGCTGCCAGACTGAGACACAAACAGGCCGAAACAGAGCCATTAGACAGTGCCTTCTGCGGAGGGTGGCAGGTGCGGTGCAGGGTGGGGCGCTTGGGTTTGAGGGCTGCGTGGGGCTCTGTCAGAGCCTGCTCATGTTCTCACACGCGTGCACAGTGAGCTGTGACTCCCGGGACCCCGAGCCACAGCTGCATCTCTGCTGGTCCCTCCTTTGCCAGCCCGGTGCCCCTTTCCTGCTCAGGCTGTGTCCTTGTTGCTTCGTCGAGGCCACCCTCTCCCCGTAGGCCCCAGTCCTCAGCTTGGGGCTCAGTTGGCAGCCTTCTCCTCCACACATGCGCAGGCCTCACAGTCACTCTTCCTGGTCTCTTGGTTTTGGAATGGCTGGTGTGGCTGGGGTGTCCAAAGCAGGGGTCAGCTTGTAGAGTTGGAGTGAGCCTGCTTGCGTGTGCCCTTGTCGAGCTCTCAGCCTGCTGGAGATGCCATGTGGACCCAGTAGTGTGCTCACTGGCCCCTGTGCCGGCCGGTGGCAGGTGCCTGCTAATCAGTCAACCTGTGACTAGCGTGCACCGAGCATTCACAGTGTGCCGGGATGCTGCTGGCAGTCACAGGTGCGTCCCCGTGCAGCGGGCAGCGGTTTGTTCTCTCTGGAGGATGTGGTGGTCGTTTCCGGACGGCTGAGATGCCAGCTCTGATGACATGACAGTTGTTGCTGAGTGGCTGGGAAGTTGCTCAGGAACCGTCGGCTCGTTTCAGGGTGAAGGCAGAATACAGGGTGATTTAGCCTCCTAAAGGCACAGCGTGGGTCACCTGGGGTTTAGGGCGGATCGACTGAGTCCTCCGCCAGCAAAGCCACAAGTGGCCAGTGGGCGATTCCAGGGAACCCTGAGACCTAAATGGACGGGACTCTGTCCTCATTGATCATCACCCACCACGTAGGAGCGGGGCCTGGGCAGGGAGGGGCAGACAGAAGCGCTCGCCCCTTGTCTGCCATGGGCCCCTCTGGCCACAGTCCTCGCGGCTGACGCGGGCAGCTCAGCCCCCAGCGCTGACCCCTGGGAATGAGCTTACTGCTGGGCTAGCAAATATCCAGGCCCCTGAGCTGGCCCCCAAGGTGTGTCCCTCTTGAAACATCTGGTGGCAGCTCGAGGGGCTGCAGTCGCAGGTACAGCATCCTGAGGTGAGGTCTCCCCGAGGTAGCCAGCCTGCACCTGTCACCCAGCGACAGATGTCCTCAGGGCAGACACAGTCAGAGGTCAGTGGGTGCATGAGGGTGGAGACGGGGCAGTGCAGTCACAAGCTGAGCAGCGCCAGCACAGGAACCACAAGGAGGCCAGGGTGGGGTTACTGGAGCCTGTGCGAGGAGCCGCACCCTCAGAGTGTGAGCCCTGAGGCCTCAAGCTGGCAGTCCAGCAGCCCCAGGAAATGGACACATGCCATCTCTCTGAGCTGTGAGGCTGCTGCCGTCCCTCCCCGGACACCAGCCGGGGCCCGGAGTGGCCTTGGGGAGAGCTGGAGGCCGCAGCCCTCAGCCCACGAGCCCAGTGGAGTTGGGACACTGCAGGCATGGCAGGGGAGCTCTGTGGGAAGGCGTTCACATGACATGTAGGACGCTCATCAGGAAAGAAACCTGGGTTCCTTCTGGAAAACAACACAGTTACAAAAACCCCCGAATGCCCAGGGCTCGAGGTGGGTGAGGTGTCCGAGTCATTCAAACTGGGGTGAGGGCACCGGCTCGGGGTCCAGCAGGTGGGGGACGGAATGCAGCTCGTGGTCAGAAGGGCTGGGAGTCAGGTGCTGAGGCCCTGCTGGGCAGCTAGCCGGCCGGGGCAGGCGGGTTCTCCCTCCGGTCAGGGCCCCGGGGTGCTGGGCTGGGGACAAACACGGCATGGAGGCGCTGCTCATGCTCAGCCCCCGGCAGCGTTGTGTCCATCCTGGGAGTCCAGCACTGGGGCCAGTCAGCTCTCCACAGTGCTGTGACCTCCTTGTGGACTTGGCAAGTGGCTGCCTGGTGGACCTTTGTGGACAGGGCCCTCAGAGAGCTTGGCTGGATGGCGTTTGCACCTGCTCCCATTTGCACCTGCCTTCCCCCTGTGCCTGCCCCGTGCCAGAAGTTCCACACGGGTGGCCAGCAGGCCCCGGGGGTCATGGGGGAGTCTCTGCCCCGCCCCCGCCCCGTTTTATGACCCTGTGCAGAGGGTCATGCAGCTGGAAGGGGCACACAGCAGGGAAGGATGCGAAAGGCCTTGCCTGAGGAAGACTACTGGGAAGTGCCCCAGGGTGTCTCGAAGCCCCCCTGCACTTAGGCTCTGTGTGCAGAGCCAAGTCCCAGGGCTTCCCAGCCAGGACTCCCATGGGCCCTGAACAAGTCTGCCCACTTCCTGCCTGGGCCGCTACTCCAGTGTGAGGCCCTCTGATCCTGCCTGTGTTGGCACTGCCTGAGGTGCCAGGCAGCCGGAAGCTCTCCTCACTACCCTCTCCCCAGCACGGGCCACAGGATGAGCGCTTCACACATGGCTTCATGCCCACTAGATTGGCCTTCGCCAGGTTGGTTTTCCGGGCCACGTGGAGCCCAGAGAGGGCGCGGCTCAGACTGTGTTGTCGGCACCCCTGTGGGCACATGGAAGAGCTGAGCGTCTCTGCTTGTCTGTGTGGCAGGAACAGGATGTTCCTTCGCACAGCTCTGCAGACTTCTGGCCATGGCCTCAGATGTCCCCTGCAGGACAGCGTGAAGTGGCAGAGCAGCTTAGGCAGGCTTTGTCGTGGGCTGAGCTCTGGACAGGACAGGGTGCTGGGACAAGGGAGAGCCCACCCGGCAGAGGGATGCTGTCTGGGCCTGGCTGGTGCTTGTCAAAACCCACCAGGAGCTTCAGAACTTTGTGGGAAAATGGAGGCCCCAGGTTGGTTTATGGGCCTGGCCTCACGTAGCAGGTAACCAGCATCCCAAGTGGGAACGGATTCGAGTTCCCGCTGCTCTGCTTCCGATCCAGCTCCCTGTGTGAGCCTGGGAAAACAGCCAAGGATGGCCCTGGTGCTGGGACCCTGCACCTGCATGGGGGACCTGGAAGAAGCTCCTGGCTTCAGCCTGGCCAAGCACTGGCTGCTGCCAGGGAGTGAATCAGTGGATAGAATATCTGCCTCTGTAACTTTGCCTTTCAAATAAGGAACCCCCCCTTTTTTTCCCAGTAACTTTATTTTGGTACAAGAAATGTTGAAATCTGTGCAGACCAGGAATCCTCCAGGAGTCCCTGGCTGCCTGTGGGGAGAGATCTGTGCACAGGTCCGTGGTCTCAGATTCTCTGCAGCTGGATCCCCCACTTCATTTTCACTCCATTTGCCCATGAACCTTCCAAGATTCCTCTTGCGTGGAAGTTGCTGCTCGTGGCTGTTTGTACACTTAGTTAAAAGTGTTCTTTGGGGACAGCTGTGCTGAGTGCTGGCACCAGGGGCCTCCCGCAGTGGGTACAGCCTCACTTCTGGTCTGTGCGTGGCAGGGATGCATCCTGCGAGGTGAGGCATGGATGCTGCAGTACCGGCTCCCCAAACCTCACCCCTAGCACCCCCAGACCAACGGATGCCACCACACCACAGGTCTCTTCAGGACATCCCTGAGTCCTTGGTGAGGGGTGCCAGGCCCAGTGCTGGGCCAGGTCAGGGGTGCTGTCGGCTGCCATTCTGTGTGATCTTAGAGAAAAGCGTGGGGGTGTGGCAGAAGGGGACGCATGCGCATGGCCTCTGAGAGTTGCAGGGACACAGAGGGACTCCGGGCCTGGGGACCTTTCAGAGGGTGCGGTGAGTCCCCTAGGTGTTCCTGCCGCCTTGGCAGCCCACCACCGTGGACACGCTCTCTCATGAGTGGGCACGTGGAGTCTCTCATCTGGTGGCTACAGAGCCGGGTCAGGTGCCATGCGGCTCCGTGCCTACGTGGCAAGGCCCACACCTCAGTGAGGTGGTCCCTGAGTTTAACTGCAATTTAAAGGCCTGAAATGAACTCAAACACGGAGCTCATCCGTGTCAATCCACACATGACTGCCCCAGGGCCCCTGGGGGTGCATGGGTGCCTGTGTACATGTGGCTGGGAGAGGCAGTGAGCCCTGCTACATGCCACCGCCCCAGAGCCGCCTGGCACAGAGCTGCTGTGTCTCCCGGATGGGCCTGTCCTGGCGCTTGGGCGGCAGCCCTCCCTCAAGCTTATAGCTAGGGGAGCCAGGAAATGGATGCATGCATCAGAAATGGTGCCTGTGGGCCCTATCTGACGGATTGACCCCGACAGCTGTGTTCTGGGAGCTGCTCCTGGGACTGGTAAACAGTGGGCTAGCAGTCTTTGGTTGCCTTGAAGGGGTCCCCAGCTTTGGACCCAGCATGACAGCCTAGTGGCTGAGTCCTTGCCTTGCAAATGCTGGGATCCCATTTGGGCGCCACTTTGTGTCCTGACTGCTCCACTTCTCTTCCAGCTCCCTGCTTGTGGGGCTGTAGAGGACAGCCTAAAGTCTTGGGATTCTGCACCTATGTGAGAGACTCAGGAAGCTCCCTGCTCCTGGCTTCAGATTGGCTCAGCTCCAGCTGTTGTGGCCACTGGGGAGTGAGCCAGTGGATGGAAAATCTTCCTGTCTCTTTCTCCTCTCTGTAAATCCGCTTTACCAATAAAAATAAATAAATCTTTTTTTTTTTTTTTAAATAAGGTCCCCTGCCTTTTTCCAGCCATGTTCTGGAAGGAGCGGGGTGTCCCTGGCCCCTGGATGGGCAGCTCGGGACTCCAGCCCGGCTCTCCTCCACGTTCCTCCAGTACATAGCTTCCAGTGGCCTCTGGGAGGCAGGATTTGGTTAAACAAGTAGCAGCTGGTAACACCCGCGTGGCGCGCTCACTCGGGCTGAGCGTGCTCCAGACAACGCCCAGCACCAGGTCCTGATCACCGTTGCAAACCAGCCAGGCCTCACAGCCTCTCCTGACAAGTGCACGCGAGGTGGAGTTGATGGGCGGCTTCAGGGGTAAGCGTTGGCTCCCCCAGCTTTGCTGGACGGTGGGGGTGTCCTCCCACCACCTCGTCTTCTCCACCAGGGCCTGGGTGTACGTGTGGAACCTGGCCCAACCCCTTGCCTAGGAGACCCCTACCAGCACGCCCAGTGGGAGACAGACCTCCAGTTTATTTCCCATCTCTTCCCTTTGTCTCTAGGGCTCTGAGCTACACCCAGGCTGCCCAAGGAGCTCCCCCTGTGTCCTTCTGGAGGGCCAGTCTGTCTCTTCTCTCCCTGCTTGGCCAGCATGTAGGCCAAAGGGAAAAATTCCTGCCAACCACACATGGTCAGCTCCTCCCCTTACTGCCCTCCCTGTGCCAGCCGCCACCCTCCTGGGCTCCTGTTGGTCTGGGGAGCCCTCCCTGTGCCATCAGCCACCCGCCCGGGCTCCTGTTGGTCTGGGGAGCCCTCCCTGTGCCATCAGCCACCCGCCCGGGCTCCTGTTGGTCTGGGGAGCCCTCCCTGTGCCAGCCGCCACCCTCACAGGTTCCTGTTGGTCTGGGGAGCCCTCCCTGTGCCAGCTGCCACCCTCCCGGGTTCCTGTTGCTCTGGGGAGCCCTCCCTGTGCCAGCTGCCACCCGCCCGGGCTCCTGTTGCTCTGGGGAGCCCTCCCTGCAGCCCCTTCGTTTCCAAGCCTGCGCCCACAGATGCCCTGCATTAACGTCTAATTGGAAGCTAACGCATCCTCATCACGGTTGACCTTATTTATGGCGTGCCTGGCATCTGAAAGTCAAATTTGCATCCATGAATTCTCCAATAGTCACTTAAATATGTAAATATTGCACTTGTGGGGAGAAGTGGGGGAGCATCCAGCCTGGGCTGCTAAGCTGCAAGATGCGACTTCCTTCCCCTGTGGAGACGGGTGGGGTGGAGGGGGCGGAATCATTGGCACCTCCTGCCACCAACTGATGAGGAGAGCCTGGGGGGACGCCTGAGCCAGAAAGACAGGTGCCTGAGCTCAGCTGAGCAGGGAGTTCTGGGGGGCCAGGGCGATTCACACGGGGTGCAGACGAGGGCCCCACAGGGCACCCTGGCGCGAGTCGGCGGTTCACCTGGTGCCTGTGAGCCCAGTGGCACGTGCCCAGTCTCTGCGACCAGGGCTGCGGCCAGGACACAGGACAGAATCAGGGGCCCCACAGGGCACCCTGGGGTGAGTCAGCAGTTCACCTGGCGCCCGTGAGCCCAGTGGACCGTGCCTGGTCTCTGCTGCCAAGGGCTGCGGCCAGGACACAGGACAGAGCTAGGCAAGCGCCACTGAAGCCAACATTCTCATGTTGATTGTTTCTCCTTCCTCAGGACACAAACTGAAAATGGCCTTGGTGTGCGAGGACGCAAGCCTTTCCCACGGCCGACCAGTGCTCTCCCAGCAGGGTGCGAGTGTGAGCTGCTGTCCTGTTTTGTTGCTGTCTTTCCTGGTTTCATCGGAGAACAGGCTCTTCACGAGGCCACCGGTGAGGAGCACAGGGAAGTGGGGTGTGTCGGCTTGGCCCCTGCACCCCTGTAGGAGACCTGGACAAAGACCCTGGCTCCTGGCTCCATCCTGGCCCCTGCGCCCCTGTAGGAGGCCTGGACGAAGCCCCTGGCTCCTGGCTCCATTCTGGCCCCTGCGCCCCTGTAGGAGAACTGGATGAAGCCTCTGGCTCCTGGCTCCATCCTGGCTCCTGCATCCCTGTAGGAGACCTGGACGTGGCTCCTGGCTCCACCTGTGGAGACCTGGACGTGGCTCCTGGCTCCATCCTGGCCCCTGCATCCCTGTAGGAGAACTGGATGAAGCCTCTGGCTCCTGGCTCCATCCTGGCTCCTGCATCCCTGTAGGAGACCTGGACGTGGCTCCTGGCTCCATCCTGGCCCCTGCATCCCTGTAGGAGACCTGGACGTGGCTCCTGGCTCCATCCTGGCCCCTGCATCCCTGTAGGAGACCTGGATGTGGTTCCTGGCTCCATCCTGGCCCCTGCATTCCTGTAGGAGACCTGGATGAAGCTCCTGGCTCCTGGCTCCATCCTGGCCCCTGCGCCCCTGTAGGAGACCTGGATGAAGCTCCTGGCTCCATCCTGGCCCCTGTAGGAGACCTGGACGTGGCTCCTGGCTTCAACAGGTCCAACACTGGCATTGTGACCATTAGGAAGTGGGCCAGTGGATGGTCTCTCTAACCCTGACCTCTAACTAAATAAATAAACCTTTTTACAAAAAGTGGAAGAGGAAAGAGGCAAAGTTGTTGAGCTGGGCTAATGGCAGGCAGGCCACCCCTGTCACCAGGCTCTACTCAACTTCTTGGGCCATCCCTGTCACCGGGAGCCATGGGGGCCCTGCAAGAAGCTTATGGTCAGACGCCTGAGGTCTTGGAACACGGTTGAGTGGGATGTCTGTTGCTGGGATGGGGACTCAGCTACCCACAGGTGTGAGGAGCTGGAAGGACAGACCTGGGTGGTCAGGGCCCTGGTCCTGCTGCGCTGTGGCCGCTTGCCTATTTCATGGCCAGCTGCAGCACTGCATGCCTGGCTTGTAACTGCCATGTTCAGGTGTGAGCATGTTTGTGTGTGCACGTGTGAGTGCTGCATGTGCAAGCAGATATCTGCACTCACAGAGGTATTCCGTGAGCCCTCAGAAGCTGGGACTGCTGTGGTCCACTCCACTTCAGCCACCTGGGCTGAGACTGCAGGCGAGAGGGGCTACAAGCAGCAGATTCCTCAGGGGCCTGGTGCCTGTCGTGTGCCTGTGTGAGCCTGTGTGTCCATCAGTGTGAGCCTGTGTGTCCATCACTGTGAGCCTGTGAGTCCATCAGTGTGAGCCTGTGTGTCCATCAGTGTGAGTCCATCAGTGTGTGTCCATCAGTGTGTGAGTACACCATCCTGAGCCTGTGTGCACCTGTGTGTGATTCTGCAATAGGAGCTGTTTGGCTCCTGGTGGAATCCAACCTTGTTTAGATTTGCTGTGATTAAGTGATGAAAATGCCTTTAGGACACGGGTTTAGTCTGCTAGCTGCTCTGGGCTTCATGCTGGACCCTGGTGCTCATTCACCCTCAGGGTTACAGAGCTGTTCCCGCCGGGCGCTAAGCAATGAAGTGATGAGCACCTCTGGGAACAGGAGGCCGACCCAGCTGGGGAGGGTGAGTGGGAGCCAAGCCCATTGGGGTGTGGCCCTGAAGGGCCTGGACAGCCATCATGCTCTCTCCGCCCAGCACAACATGACTTCCTGAAGACACAGACAGATGTGGGTTGAACTCATGGGTTGGGGCCACAGGGAGCTGGAGCTGGTTCTCATTGTGCAGGGCCACCTGGTCCTGGATAGAAGCACTGGAGAGCTGGGCTGAGGAGGGGCTGGCTGATACCAGAGGGACACAGCCATCTCTGTCCTGTCACCATGCCTTCATGTAGCCACAAGTGTTGACAGCTTTCCATAGGCCAGGTCAGGCCAGGGCATGGGCCAGGGCAGGGCACAGGCAGGGCAGAGCAGTGCAGGGCACAGGCAGGGCAGTGCAGGGCACAGGCAGGGCAGAGCAGAGCAGGGCACAGGCAGGGCAGGGCAGGGCACAGGTTGGGCAGGGCAGTGCAGGGCACAGGCAGGGCAGAGCAAAGCAGGGCACAGGCAGGGCAGGGCAGGGCACAGGTTGGGCAGGGCAGTGCAGGGCACAGGCAGGGCAGAGAGCAGTGCAGGGCACAGGCCAGAGCAGGACAAGCCAGCGCAGGGGACAAGCCAGGGCAGGGCAGGGCAGGGCAGGGCACAGGCAGTGCTGTCCTCCATCCCTGTGGACGTGGTCAGCTCCTATTGGTCCCAGCTCAGGCAGGAGGCAGCCCCTGGGCAGGGTTTGTGCTGTGGTGCCTGGCCCCTCTGCCTACCTGCTGTGAAGTTGGCAGCTGGCCTAGAGGGTGACCTGGTTATCTAGAATGTTCTGCCTATTACATGTGGGAGTGCCAGCCAGTGAGTGGAGAAGTGGGCGGGGGGGGGGGATCTGACCTTGGGCTGCGGGGAGCTGGGGTCCCTGGGGGTGAGTCCAGTCCTTGTGCCAATGTCCTGGTCAAACTGGCAGGAGGCACAAAACCTAGTGGTGATTGGAAAATGAATCCTGACCTGGAGGGTTGGGGAGGGCTTCCCAGAGGAGGTGGCATCTGGACACAGCTTTGAAGGAAGGCCCAGTTCTCTGAGTGAGGAAGAGGAAGAAGGGGACAGGATGAGAAGGAGGAGGATGGGGGAGGAGGGAAGCAGAAACAGAAGGGCGAGGAGGAAGAGGAAGCAGTGACTTCGGCTCTGGTTTTTTGGAGGCTGCTGGGAGCCCCTTCCACCTCAGAGCTGACCTTGGTGGCAGGTGGAGTTCAGCCTTGTGAGTGGCCAGTGGGAGCGGCTCGAGTCCCCAGCGGCCAGGCAGGGGCTCCCCACATGGCCGCTCAGGTCTTGGGCGCTTGGTGGATGTCCGCCTCGGGGGGGCAGCCCGGCCCTGGGGCAGGAGCTGCTGAACTCGCTTCTCTGAGTGCTGGGGGTGGAGTGAGGAGGAGGAGGATGCGGGGGAATTCCAGCTACTAGCCCTTGCTTGCCTCCATGTCCCTGCAGACCCATGGTCTCCTGAGGCCTCTGAGGCTCCGGTCCCCTAGCCCGCCTGATGCTCGGTGACCTCTCCTGCTGCCCAGGCCAGCTCGGGCCTGAGCTGAGTGTGCTTCCCCCCAGTGGCTTGGGAGCTGTATTGCAGCCGGCGGAGAACTTAGTGCAGGCAGCTGGCCAGGGGAGGCAGGTGGCCCTGGGCATGGTGAGCCTCGGCCCTGCTGACCGGCCGCACAGGGGCCTGAGCATGGGGTCAGCAGCCACTGAGCGAGGCCTCACAGCACTCGCAGCAGAAGTGATGCGGTCACTTCTGGCTGGGCCAGAGGACTGGCTATGGTCGGAGGCTGTTGTTTTAATGTTTATTTTGTATAATGTGTATTTGAAGCGGGGGAGACAGGGGACACTGTTCTAGCTATTTAATGTTCATTTATGCATTTGAAAGGAGAGAGGGAGGGGGGAGGGAGAGAGGGAGGGAGTGTAGGAAGTCTTGAGCCGTTCTATTCTTCGTCCTTGGAGGCATGTGAGCACCAAGCTGGGCAGGAGGAGGAAGTGGGATTTGATCCATGCAGTCCTGGGAGGGATGCAGGGCCCCCCTGCAGCAGCTTAACCCACTGCCCCACCATGCCAGTCCTGATGGCCTTGTACACACCTCTGTGTGTTAGGGACCAGCGTGACAGCTGGGCCACATGCCTCTTCTCTCCACCTTGCTACCCATGATTTAGAGTAATGCTACAGTAACTGCTAGCACCAGCCTCCATGCACATGTGATGTGTGTGCCACTGTGCACATGTGTGACTGTGTCACTGTGCACGTGTGTGATATGTGTTTCTGTGCACATGTTGACTGTGCGTGTGGCTCTGCAGGTGTGGTCATGTGTGGGGCTGTGCTCATGTGACTGTGTTCATGTTGTGTGTATGTGGTTATACGTGTGTGGTTGAGACAATACTGAGACATTATTGCAGGCTGTGAGAAGGTGGCTTCACCGTCTTAGGGCCGGGGCTGGTGTGCAAAACTTGCAGGGTTTGGCGAGCCCGAGTGAGTGTGAGTGCATTAATGTGTGTGTCTGTGTCTGAGTGTGAGAATGTGTCAGGGTCTGAGTGTGAGTTCATGAGTGTGTGAATGGTGTCAGTGTGTGAGTGTGTGATGTGTGTTAATAGTGTGAGTGCATGGGTGTGTCAGTGTGTGAGTGAGCACACACCGGCAGCATGAACCCTCTGTCTTTCAGTAGGGGCGGAGCAATAATTCACCTGAGATGTTTAATTAAACTGTCACTGTCCCGTGAAGTCTTCTCCAAGGACTCTTGCTTATTCTCCCATGGCAAGGCATGGCATACACACATCAGAAGCGGTGGCATGCCAGCTGGTTTGCCATGGCCCTGTCACCTGTGGTCTCGCTGACTCCGCATCCCTGTCACTCCCAGTGCAAGGTCCCAGGTGCCGCCCCTGTGGAGGGTTAAGAGCAAGGTTGCTGGACTCGGGAGAGGATGTGGAGGCCGTGGCCCAGGAGTCTCCCTGTCCCCATCTGCACACAGCGTTTTTCACCTTGCTCTCTGCCCTCCTGCTCCCTCCTCTGGAGTACACGGCCCTTGGAGTGGATGCTAGGTCTCCCTCAGACCTGACACAGTTGTCTGAGTAAGGACACAGCCCCCTGCACGTGAGGGGCCTGCTGGGCTGAAAGCGGGCTGCCTGTTAAGATGCTGCACTTCTCACAGAGCACCTGCTATAATTAATCAGTCATGTTTTATTGCAATGCTCTCCAGCTAGAATCATCCACAGCCTTTCAAAAATGCAATCTAGGGACAAGGAGGGCGGGGGAGCAGGTGGGGAGCAGGGAGCACATGGGAGGGGGCGAGGTCCCCACCCGCTCTGGGAAGGGCACCATGGGCCCAGCTCCCAGCCCCAGCATCCGCAGGCTTTGGCTTTGGATTGGGACGGGGAGGACGTCGCAAGGGCAGTGGGCTTGATGGCCACTGACTGCTCCTGGGGCGGGCGCTGGGAGGTGGCCGAGACCTCACTGTCTATTCGCGTAATTGGTATTCAGTGGTTGTATGGCAGTTGCATGCCCTCTCCAGCTGACCCAGCTCCATGGCCGCCCAAGGCTTCAGGTCTACAGCTAAGCCAGGCAGGCCAGTGGGGCCTGGGGCAAGTTGGCAAAGAAGCGTGCCTCCAGTTTGGACAGCTATGGGTTACCAATTCCTGTGTCTTTGCTGGGCAGGCTGGACTGCCTTCTGCTGTGGCACAGGACACTGCAGTGGGCATCACCTGCCCATGGCACAGACTCTACCCGGGTACTGCCTCCTCCCCCACTTGTCCAAGCCCAGGCCATCGGGAGGCAGCCAGGATCTGCCTTCCCGATCCGCTCTTCATGAATTCTGCCCATTCCCTTCCAGGGCTCCTGCCATGCATGTTATTGTTGAAAGCTCGTCTATTCTCTGCTGCACCCAGGCTTGCCTCTCTTACAGCGGTCCTGAAAGCCGAGGAAATCAAGCTGACTCCTGAAGAGGTGGCAGTGTTCAATCTCGGAGTGGCAAGGGTGGGGCCCGCTGGGGAGCCACGCTGCTGCTGGTGGGAGCAAAGCTGGCTGTGCTGTGTACTTTTCCAGAAGGCTTGGGGGGAGTGGGGGTCTCCAAGTGAGCCTACCAAAGTTCAGTGGTTGCAGTCAAGCCCTGTCAGCGGGTCCACACGCGTGCACAGTCAGCCTCTTGCACAGGCTCACGTGGGACATGTCAGAGTCGGTCAGCAATGGCCTCCTAAGCTGTGCTGCTTCCTCCTCTTCAAATGTTGATTTATTAATTTGAAAGAGTTAGACAGAGGGACAGATAAGGAGAGAATCATCCACTGGTTCACTTCCCAGGCTGGATCCAGCTAAAGGCAGGTGCTGGGCTTCATCTGGTCTCCCCTGTGAGTGCAGGGGCCCCAGCCTTGGGGCCATGTCCAGCTGCTTGTCCCACGCCTATAGCAAGGAGCTTGATCGTGAGCTCAGCAGCCCGGACTGGAATGAACACCCACATGGGATGCTGGCATCACAGATGGCCGCTTTACCTGCAGTGCCACAACGCCGGCCCTGTGGTTTTCTTCTTTGTCGGACAAATGGGAAATGAGGGGTGAAAGCTTTCCCAAGCGTCAGAGAGTGGAATGGCTGCCCCTCAGGGCTCTAACCACACGGCGTGCATCTCTGCGCTTCACAGGTGGCACTGAGCTCAAAGGGGACCTGCGACGGATGTGTCAGGTGATCTGAGAACAGGCCTTCACACAATCCAGACACACCTGGGGAGAGCAGGTGCTCAGGTCCAGAGCGGATGGGCCGCATCGGGCACACGCGGAGCTGCGGGTACGTGCAGGGAGTGAATGCGTGCTGCGGGTACGTGGAGGGAGTGACTGTGTGATCCCCCCCACAGGGAGAAGCACTCCTGTGGAAAGCGCAGGTGGCTCCATTAGAGAGCTGAGGGCAGCAAGTGGCCAGTGAGGCAGATTAGACGTGAGTTAAAGGGGCAGGTGCCCCCCGCAGGAGCAGGTTCAGCCACTTCCCACATCCAGTGTCTCTGGGCTTCCAGCCTCAGCCCTTAGCATCCCTGGAGGCAGGTGGGTGGAGTCTGCTGCGTGGGTTACTTCTGACGACTATGGGGACAGCTGGTCTGGGGCTGGGAAAAGGTGTCTGCAGGGTGAGGAGGTGAGAGCTGGCCTGGGTGCCCTCTGCAGCATTGGATGAACTGTGGGTGTCTTCTCTCAGAGCTCCTCCCACACTAGGACATCTTGTGGGCATCAGGAAGTACCATCAGATGGCAAAGCCAGCAGGGTGCCCATCCATTGGGAGTCGGGGCTCCCAGTGACTTGGGGATGTTTACTGCGTAAGGGTGGGACTCTCGCTTGTGGCTCTCCTGGACCCAGTTCCCTGGCCAGGCTGTGCAATGTTGGTGCATTGACTGAGCAGGTGGTTCGGAGGCTGCCGTCCGCTCTGTGCGCATGGGGTGCTGTGTGTGCTCATGGGGGTGCTGGCAGTCTCCCCTGAACGACCCAGGCTGGCAACGCTGCAGCGGGGGGTCGGGGTGCCTGTTCTGACACAGCAGACCTCCCCGAGCAGCTGCTCCGCTGTGGTGAGGTGACTGGTCGGAACTCCTGCTGTCCAGGCCCGTACCACTCCTTGGCGTGGACAGAATCTGCCCCAGCTGCCTGCGTGCCCGTGCAGCCAGAGACTGACTGCTCCGCACACGGTGCCCTGCGTGGACTCCTGCTACCTCCTCCGAGGGGCTGGACATAGCTTCCTCACTCAGCGCAGGAGGGTAGGAGGTGTCCACGGGTTACACCCGCACCATACACCACACACACAGCACACAGCACACACTATATCCCACAATTCCACACACACACATTCATCACACACACACATATACACGCCATGCATCCTACACACACACACACACACCATGCATCCTACACACACACACCATGCATCACACACACACCATGCATCCTACACACACACCATGCATCCTACACACACACACACCATGCATCACACAGACACACACCATGCATCCTACACACACACACCATGCATCACACACACACCATGCATCACACACACAGCACACAGCACACAGCACACACTATATCCCACAATTCCACACACACACACTCATCACACACACACATATACACGCCATGCATCCTACACACACACACACCATGCATCACACACACACACACACACACACACCGTGCATCCCACACACATACACACACACACCATGCATCCTACACACACACCATGCATCCTACACACACACACACCATGCATCCTACACACACACACACCGTGCATCACATACCACACACACAGCACACAACACACACTATATCCCACACATTCCACACAGCACACTCACATTCATCACACACACACACATACACGCCATGCATCCTACACACACACCATGCAACCTACATACACACACACCGTGCATCACACACACACACACCATGCATCCTACACACACACACACCGTGCATCACACACACACACACCATGCATCCTACACACACACCATGCATCCCACACACACACACACCATGCATCACACACACACCATGCATCCTACACACACACCATGCATCCCACACACACACACACACCCCGTGCATCCCCCCCCACACACACATCGTGCATCCTACACACACACACCATGCATCCTACACACACACACACATTCATCACATTCTGCATGCCACACGTTACCCCCGACACTCATGTCACACCTATAACCCACACATCATGTATCTATACTTTCTGCACACTACCCCATACATGTGTACATATGTCATATGTGAACGCCCACACACCACACACACTACACGATACATGTGTACATATGTCATATGTGAACGCCCACACACCACACACATACACACTACACGATACATGTGTACATGTCATATGTGAACGCCCACACACCACACACATACACACTACACGATACATATATATGCACATCCCACACATGAGCACACGTCATCTACCACCCACATAGACACATCACATTCTATATGCCATATATGCCACACACGTGTTCACACACGCCATACTTCACACACACTATGTATACACAGCATTCCCATACAATAGATACCATACACATTACATACCCCCATATACTACACACCATCATGCATCACACACACACACACACACACACACACACACACACACACACTCTGGGAAAGACTGATGTGTCACTGTGTCCGCTGTGAAGGTGTGCTGGGTGGACTCTGTGCCCCAGGCCCCGTGCTTAGTCCAACCACTTGGGCTGGGTGGCTATGGCAACAACAGCCTGAGGCCTTAGAGCCCACGAGATGGTCACTGTGCACAGCTCTGGGGACACCTGTCCTGCAGGCCACGCAGGCAGGGCTGGCAGGGCCCTTCTGGCTCTTGGTGTCTCCCTGTGCCCTGGCACCACGTTGGGGCCAGTCCCACCCTTGCAAGACACAAATCCACCCACTAAAGCAAGCCCTCGGGGCTGGCATTTCAGCATGGTAGCCAGGGCAGTGGTCCACTTACACCTCTGAATGCCAGCCTGGACGGCCAGAATCCAGGTGCATTGAGGCACTCGGGGTGGCGGCAGAGGAGGCCTCTGGACCTGCAGCCTCGGGGCTAACCTAGAGGTGCAAGGGGAGCTGCACGGTCATCGCCATGCTGGCCATGCTGTCAGCGTGGAGACAGGCTCCTGCCTGCGTCCCTACCTTGCCCCCGTGCCTGGCACTTGGCTTCCAGGCAGGTGGCAAGCCTGAGCCTGCCTGGCCCCATGCGTCACAGCCAGGCCAGGCCAGGCCCCCCTTCTGTGTGAGAGGCCTCTCCCCTTCCTGGGCTCACTCCTCTTCCTCATCTCCTCATCCTGCAAGGGCCAACCATACGGGCACAACCTGCCTCCCTCAGGCAGAAACCTTGGCCTGGCTGCTGTGTGATGCCTTGGCTAGAAGAGGCGGCTTAGCAGGGGTGGGGGCCACAGGGGGTGAATGCGTGGAGTTGCACAGCACTGCCATCAGTGCTGTGGGGCTGGGAGCCGACAAGTGAGTGTGGCCCAGGGGACTGAGGAATGCCACGGGCAGGGGAAGGGAGGCCTTGCTGCCCCTCCTGTCCCCAGCCGACGGGACAACAGGGCAGGAGCTCGGGCCACCAGCTGCTGAGAGGGTTACTGGCTGAAGAGCGTGTTGGGGAAATAGGAGGCACAGGGTGAGGGTGGTGGGGAGGAAACGGGGGCAGGCAGTGTCACGGCAGGAAGACATGTCAAGTGTTGTTGCTCACAGAGCCGGGGCCTGGTCCCCTGGTACCTGGCAAGCGGCCTACCCAGAGGGTATGGAGACCCTCGGAGGGTCTCTGCTTCCCCAGACACAGACCTCTTCCACGGACACGGAGGGTGGTGGTGTTCTGTAGGTGTTTCCTAAGTGGCCACAACTGCCACCACAGCCCTCTGCTCCTCTGGGCTCTGGGAGACGAGGGCCAGCTGCATGACCTGGTGGGATGGGGTGGTATCAGAGCTGCCTGGGGAGCTGGGGGGAGGAAGGCTGTGCCCTGGAGTGACTGGGGGCCCCGGGCCACGGCACAGCCACCTGGGCCTCACGTGGCAGCCGCGCTCACCTCCAGGGTCCGTCTACTCCCCGACACTTTGTGGCTCTGTGAAGGTGGCAGTGAGTGAGTGTCAAGTGTGTTTTTCTGGCCGGTGAGTGGGAGGCAGGGTCCGGCTCAGCCCTGGCTCCTGAATCCTGGCTCTGCGTACAAAACCAGAATGAGCGCAGTAAAAGCTCAGTAGGCAGATGCACATTCCACGTGGCACCAGACAGCAGCGCCGGCTCCGGGCCCGGCTTGCCCCTTGGTCAGATTTCTGTGGAGTCACCATCCCGCCCTTCCTCTTTGCCTCCTCCTGGGTCTCCTGAGCACGCGTGGTCTCCGGGACTGACTCAGTGCTGCACCACGCAAGTGAAGGGGACATGGCTCGGAGCAGTGGGGGTGGGGCTGGGGGAAGAAAGGGTGTAAGGGACACTGGGGAAGCACGCTAGGGGCCTGTCCTGAGGGAAGGGCCCTGGGGGGCTTTGCTGAGGTCAGAGGCTTGGCAGTCTGAGCTGGCAGGGACAGGGTGTGGTGAGGCTGTCGCCCCACTAAGACCCAACACTCAGCTCTTCCCGGAGATCACTGGGGCTGTGGGGAGGGGCTTGGGGGGAACGCCCTGGTGTCTGTGCAGCCACAGAGCTGGGCAATACTAGCGGTGGTCCCCAAGAAGTCCCTAAGGGACCTGCAGAGCCAGACCCTTGGGTCTTGGCTCAGTCCCGAGCCACCTGCTGACCAGAGGGTCTCTTGTCCTGAGCAGAGGTCAACCAGCACCATAGCGTGTACATGTGTGACCCAACACACACTGCCATGCCCAACAGGAGCCACCCACTCCCTGGGGGATGGCATCCCTGCCCCCACAGGCGGCCCCTTGCCACCAGCCAGTGGTGATGCTGCAGGAGTGGGGAGGGCTGTGCTGAGCTGTTTGGCACCAGGAAGAGACATGGCTGCAGCTGGTTCCTGCAGGGCGCTCCTTCTCTGCCTCGCTCCTTGGGAGCCACATTTTGTCTTCCTGGGTGTCTCTCCTGACATTGGAGCTGGCCTGACTGGAATGGACGTGGAGGCTAGGGAGGACCTGTGCACGCGGCAGTGTCTGACAGCCACACACGACCACATGCTGATGTCCACCCCCGCCCTGGTGGTACGCTGCCAACGCCAAGACAGGCAAGCAGCCCCTCTCGGGGCACTGGCCTCTGTGTGCTCTGAAAGTGGCAGTTGCTGATCCTCACGGCTTACTGAGCCGTGTTTGCTACCAGAAACAGCAAGGAGATGACCACGCAGTGTAGCCCCCGTGAGCGGCCTTCGTGGACGCAGTCACCTCCCAGGCGTGGAGCGAGCTCAGAGGCACCGTGTGCACGAAGCTGGTGACACGGCCTGCGGAGCTAGCCACCTTGTCCTGACATCAGGCCTGCTCCAGGCCTTCCCTGGGGGCGGCTGGGCAGACACACCCACCGGGTTCTGGCACGGGAGGCCAGAGGACAGGTGCGGCTTAATCCCGTGGCCGGGTCAAGTGCTCGCTGGATTCCTTCCGCCCACGGAAAATGGCAGCCCCCGAGCCTTGCTCTGGCCTGGCCTGGCGAGGGAGTGAGGACAGTTTCGCAAACTTGCGCCAAGCTCCCCAGAGCACACATTAAAATTCCACTTCCCTCTCTGGGAGGCTTCCGACCTCGGCCGGCTCTTCCTGCAGCAGCCAGGCGGCAGCCCCCGGCCATGGCGCTCCCCAGCCCCTTCCCTGAGTGGGTCTGTGACAGGCCGCCCTTGTTTTTTATTTTAGAGCTCAGGTACTGGGAGAGAAAGCCATGGAGGTTCAGCTTCCACCAAGAATCAAAGCTGACATCAACTGAGCACTTAGTGCCATGCAAACCGGGGCTGTCACTCATGGGAAGCATTTTAAGGAGAACTGGTCTCAGCTGGATGAGATGGCATAGCGCCTGTCTCCTCCTGTGGTTTTGGGTATGAATGGTATGTGCTGGGGATGATTGCCTGGGGTTCTGGGGCAGGTGGGTTGCTGTAGGCGGGGTGGGACTAGGGCAGGAGAGGAGGCCGGAAGAACAGCTGGCCTCCCCTCTGGTTGCCGCTGCACAGGCCGTGGAGCCCACCCAAGGTGGGCTTCGCTGTCAGATTGCTTGCTCACCCGGCTGGCAAGGGGCCTCACAGTACACGCTGGGGTCTCAGAATCCCTGCACCTCGAAGCACAGGGCCTATGCCAGCATGCATGGGAGCTGGGGCTGTGGCGGGGGACTGCCCAGGTGACCATCACCCTACAAGGGTGGAGGCAAGTCAGCCTTGTGTTCTGTCTTCACCTGTGTCAAGCCAAGGTCACCAGGCGTGGGGTCTGCTGTCAGGGGGTTTCACAGCCCGCACTGCGCCTTGTTGGTGTGGGTCAGCAGCAGAATTGAGGGCCGAGAGCTGGTCCCCACTACTTCCGGCTGGTGGGGAAAGGAGGTGTCGTTGTGTAAGATGGGGTCCTGCTGGACAAGGAGTGGAGCCTGGCCTCGTCCCCCTGTGTACCTGACAGCCTGGCCATGAACGAGGGCGTCTCGACCCTGGGCAGTTGCAGGGGCTGGCAGCGGCTGTGAATGCCTTACTGGCTGTTCCCAGCAGGTATCCAGTCCTCAGGACTCGCCAAGCCCTGAACTGAGGCAGCACTGTGGCCAGGACCAGCTCCTGTTGCAGGCTCCACGCAGGCCAGCTCTCTGCCCCAGCCCAGGGGCTCCTCTGGGCTCCTCTGTCCCTCCTTCATCTACAATGTTGTCACAGGACCTGATGATCCTAGCGGTCAGACTCTGGGTGGCACAGACAAAGGACATTAGTCTTCTAACCTCTGGGACCCCATGTTCACAATGGGGCCCTGAAGCACAGCCAGAGAACATACGAGCTCGGCTGAGTTACCAACCGCACACCTCCGTCCCTGGGTGTGAACCAGGCGGTGGTGCTGTGGGCTCTGCTCTCAGCTGCTGAGCTCAGTGTTCAGCAAGGTCCGTCACACAGTGTATGGCCATGAGCTGGATGACTGTGCCAGGGCCGGATGTGGCCTGCCTCCTGGCGGTGCCCTAGGAGAGCCATGTCCCTGTCCGGGTCTGCCTTGGTGCCTGCAGCCCTGGCTCACTGTGTCCACTGCAGAAGGGGGAGAAACAGACGGGTGGCCCCGACGGCTGACAGCTCTATTCTTCCGCCACCCCTGACCCGAGAAGGCCTTGGCATCCGCTAGCCTGTGACCTGACACCTGCACTTCGGGCCCAGAAGCCACAGGCCCTCGGTCTGGCCCTGCTGCCGGAGCTGTATGGGCATTCCAGCCCTGTCAATGAGGTCGGCCTGGCCACTGACAAGGCTGACCCAGGCCAAGGCAGAGGGAGCTGCCGCTGGTGAGTGGATGCTGAGCAGTGCTGGCTCTGCCTTGTGGGACCAAGGAGATGGTGACCTCTAGGCTGCCGCTGGCTGCCAAGGCTGGGGCGTTAGCTTGGGCCCTGTGCAGGGCTTCCCTGGGGCTGGGCACGTGGAGCACTCCGTGGGCCTTGGGGGACCTGGGAATTGGGGTGCACTGGGTTGGTTCGCGCTTGCTCACTGCTGCTTGTGTGTCCCGGCATTCCGAGGTGCAGCACCTGCTCCAGTCCTGGCTGCTCGGCTTCCTACCGAGCCTCCTGCTGATGCACCTGGGAACGGCACGCCTTCCTGGGTTCCAGCCGCCCATGTGGGAGCGCTGCCTGAGGGCCTGGCCTTGACTTTGGCCTGGTCAGCGCTGGCTGTTGCAACCTTTGGGGAGTGGGAACTAGAGGGAGCAAGTTCTCCCTATTTCCTCTGTCCCTCTCTTGCTTTCAATCAGACAGACACATTTTAAAGTAAATACAAGGAAAAACTGACACCCACAACTCCAAACTTTTTCTACTTTAAAAAAAAATGATTTCATTTATTGTTATTGGAAAGACAGATTTACAGAGAGAAGGAGAGACAAAGTCCTTCCAACTGCTGGTTCATCCCACTGTGGCCACACTGGCCACAGCTGAGCTGATCTGAAGCCAGGCTCCAGGAGCTTCCTCTGTCTCTCATATGGTGCAGGTCCCAAGGCCTTGGGCCATGATCTACTGCTTTCCCAAGTATGGAGCTGGATGGGAGCTGGAGTAGCTGGGACATGGACTGGTGCTCATATGGGATCCTGGTGCATGCAAGGTGAGGATTTAGCCGCTGAGCCATCATGCCAGGCTCAACCTCAAACTTTCATATTTATAAGATGATGTTGGTGAGAAGTCCGGGCTGTGACGTAGTAGGCTAAACTTCCACAGGCAGTGCAGGCATCCCGTACTGGAGCCTGTTCCAATCCTGGCTACACCACTTCCTGCTACGGCTAAAGTAGTGGGAGCTCCTGGATGAGCCTGGGCAGTGAGACAATTTTGGGTGTAAACCTTCAAATGAAAGATCTGTCTCTTTTTCTCTCCCCTTCTCTCTCTGCCAAATCTGCCTTTCAAGTACAAAATAAAAAGTAAGATCTTAAAACAGGAAATGATGCTGAAAAATACATTGTCCATAAATGAAACCACAGGGCACCTGCTGTTAGTGGATGGCATCTTTGAGGACACTCTTGGCTTTTTCAGGCTCAGAAAATGATTCTTGGCAGAAACCCAGATCTGTGACAGGAGTGGGCTCTCCGAGGATGGCTGCTGGGCGGGAGGGTGAAGGCCCCTTAACTCTTTAGGGGATTTCTTGACTAGAGACTGAGCAAAGTTGACACTGTGGGATCCATAGCCAACGAGTCATTTCTGTCACCGTGGCCATCCAAAGCGTGGGCAGGGAGGCAACTGGAAGTGTCCTGTTGAGCTGTCCCTGTGCTGCCCATGAAGTGGGGTGATGTGACAGGTCAGGACTTCAGACAGACTCCCTCACTACCATACCATGTTCAGAGCAATGTGGTAGATGTGACTCCAATACCACCAGCCATTCCATCAAACGTGATGGCAGAGGCTGCTGGAATGCATGCAAAAGCACAACCTCACAGTGCGTCCCATGCGGGCGATGAGCTCACGGCCCCACAGTGCGTCCCATGCGATGAGCTCACAGCCCCACAGTGCGTCCCATGCGGGCGATGACCTCACAGCCTCACAGTGCGTCCCATGCGGGCGATGAGCTCACAGCCTCACAGTGCGTCCCATGCGATGACCTCACAGCCTCACAGTGCGTCCCATGCGGGCGATGAGCTCACAGCCTCACAGTGCGTCCCATGCGGGCGATGAGCTCACAGCCTCACAGTGCGTCCCATGCGGGCGATGAGCTCACAGCCCCACAGTGCGTCCCATGCGATGAGCTCACAGTGCGTCCCATGCAGGCGATGAGCTCACGGCCTCACAGTGCGTCCCATGCGGGCGATGAGCTCACAGCCCCACAGTGCGTCCCATGCGATGAGCTCACAGTGCGTCCCATGCAGGCGATGAGCTCACGGCCTCACAGTGCGTCCCATGCGATGAGCTCACGGCCTCACAGTGCGTCCCATGCGATGAGCTCACAGTGCGTCCCATGCAGGCGATGAGCTCACGGCCTCACAGTGCGTCCCATGCGATGAGCTCACAGCCCCACAGTGCGTCCCATGCAGGCGATGAGCTCACAGTGCGTCCCATGCAGGCGATGACCTCACAGCCCCACAGTGTGTCCCATGCAGGCGATGACCTCACAGCCTCACAGTGCGTCCCATGCGATGACCTCACAGTGCGTCCCATGCGATGAGCTCACGGCCTCACAGTGCGTCCATTGCCCTCACCCACGGCCCTGTCCACATCTGTGCTGTGGCTCTGTTCCAGCCCCTGGGGCAAGCACCCAGAGCAGGATGCCTTCACTCACCCCACAGGTCTCGTCCATCACTCAAGGTTGCTGAAATTTTCTTGGATTCCTGCTGTGTCAGCTGACTCAGTTCTGTCTCTCCATTATGTCATTACAAAATCTGACAAGTGTGCAGTCTTCCATTGCATCCGAGTCATTGATAAAAATGGAGAATGGGAACCAGTGAGGACCCAGACACTGTGAATGGTGTCAGAGAGCAGTGGTTCAGCCTTGATCTGTGCTCTCTGGTGTCTGCCCACTGTGGGGGCAGGGGACGGTCTCCAGAGCTTAGGGCCAGTTGGGCTCTGGGAAGTCCAGCTTTTCTGGGTAGCCCTGGTGCATGTGGGCTAACTCCCCGCCGACGCCCAGGGAAGCTGTCAGGAGATTCTGTAGGGATGCAGCCAGGACTCCACCGCCTGTGGCACTCCTGGCTGGGCTCTCCCCACTCCCATGTGGACATTGCGTATCAGCTGCTGTGTGCAGGGCTCAAGGTGTCCTGTTGAGGGGGCTGAGTGTTGTCAGCCCAGAGGCAGCTCCTGGGAAGGAAATGGATGGAAAATGGAACTCCTGGGGCCCAGTGTCATGGCTCGATTGGATAATTCCCCTCTTGCAAGTGCTGGGATCCCATGTGGACACTGGTTCATGTCCCAGCTGCTCCACTTCCCTTCCGGCTCCCTGCTTGTGCACTGGGAAAACAGTCGAGGACAGCCCAAAGCCTTGGGACCCTGCACCCACGTGGGAGACCCGGAGGAAGCTCCTGGCTCCTGGCTTTGGATCAGCTCGGCTCTGGCTGTTGCAGCCACTTGGGGAGTGAACCAGTGGATGAATCTTTCTCATTGTTTCTCCTTCTCTCTGTTAAGTCTGCCTTTCCCATAGAGAAAGGAAAAGAAAGGAAAAGAAGAGAAGAGAAAAGAAAAGCAAAGCTGACTCCCTGTACTTGAATACCAGGGAAGCAGCCACTGTCTGCCCCCAGCCCTGGGAAGCTTGTTTACCTGCAGGCCTGGATTCCCTCGATGTCCGTGTGAGATATCGGGGTCATCCTGGGAAGCAGGGGAAGGCCCCGGCACATGGCACTGAAGGTGGCACAGATTGAGAGGTCCGTGGGTTGCTTTCCGCCAGTCCTGGGAATGGCAGCTGTGGGAGGCACCACAGGAGCCGGTACAGCACTGCCCACCGGCCTGATGTCAAGGCCAGGCGCAACCTCCTGCACTCGGTGCCCCAGGTCTGACGTCAGGGAGCCTGCTTCCTCAGAGGAAATCAGGGTGGGCATTGCTGCAGTGCCTCCCTCGGGGGGCTCCAGGAGCCCGGCAGGCCAGGGAAGGACATGGGCCTGGGCTCAAGCAGTCCTGCATCTCCAGCCAGAGCTCCCGGCCCACCGTCTGCCTCAGGGGGCCCTTGGGGCCCATGCCCAGAGCAGTTGTGCAAGCGCTTGGGGCTCCTGTTACCGAGAACCGGCGGCAGACCAAAATAAAGAGTGTGGGGGGGGTAGCGGGGGCAGGAGGCCGCCCAGGTCAGCTGGGAATGCCTGTCAGCCATCCAGGGCGGCTCCTGGGTGGCCTGGAGGTGGGTGCCTGAAGCGCACAGTTCTCTCCCAGCCTGCGCCCTGTGCACAATCACGGCCTAGCTGCCTGATCCCGCTAAGGGGGAGCCTGTGCCCAGCGTGAGAGAGTGCGGTGGGACTGCAGGCCCCCACAGCAAGTGCAGCTGAGGCTCGGCCTTGAGGCCAGCTGGGCAGCTGCCGCCTGGGCTGGTGGATCCCTGCACGCAGCATGGCTGAGCAGGAGGCCAGCGGGCTGCAGGGGCTGCTGCACACGCTTCAGGTAGGAAGGGACGGGACCCGGGGGCACATCTGGTGGGCTGGGCTCACATAGATACCTCTGGCCACTGCTGCCTGGTCTTCTCCCCAGCCACTGGGCAGGAAGCAGCTTTAAGCTGATCCAAGCAATGCTGCAGTTTTCAACATGAGATGCCACTGCGAGGATTGCTCGGCTACAGAGAGCCTGGAGAGCTGGCTGGAGGAGGTGGCAGCGGTGGGCAGGGAGACCCTCAGCCTGCTGCTCCCTGTCAGAAGGGCCCGAGGCAGAGACACTTGCTGGCAATGCATATTCCCAGCCAGGGTCTGGCCCAGGGAGTGATCGGAGCCTGGGAACCTGGTCCCTTGGGATTTGGAGACTCCTCGATCCAGGGCGGCGGGCTGCACGGCTGAAGAAGCTCCCGAGCCTGGTGTCTGCCCAGGCACATACCGACATCCTGGTGTGGGAGCAGTCAGTGCTGGAACCTGGAAAGCCCCAGGCTATGGAAGGCAGGTGCCGCTGGGCCACGGCTCTGTGACCCTGGAGCCGCCCCCATGCAGCTGTGTCCGTGTCCAGGGCTTGCTCCACCTCAGGCTGTGAAGTCTTGGGTTCACAGATACAGAAAGCATGAGCAAGCCACTCACTCATTCCCAGCCATCCTCCGGTTCTGAAGGAAGTCTATTCCTGGGCATCCTCGTACCAGGACCCCAAGTCTCAAAAGCGAGTGACCTTCACTCGGCTGCCGCCTGGGGCGCTGGGGAATATATGCGTCTTGTATCATTTATTTAGTTACATGAATCAGTGAGATATTCCTGTATGTGTTCACTCCCCAGATGGCTGCAATGGCCAGGGCTGGACAAGACCAAAACCAGGGGCTTCTTTTGGGTCTCCCATGTGAGCGACAGAGGCCCAGGCACTTGGGCCATTGTCCACTGCTTTTCCCAGTTGCAGGGAGCTAGCTAGGCTGGAAATGGATCAGCTGCGACTCGAACTGGTGCCCACATGGTTTGTAGGTGATGGCTTAACTTACTGCACTGCCGGCCTGGATTTCCTGTCTTCTGATTCATTCCAGCTGGCACACCTGGGGCAAGAGGGCACGACCAGGGCTGTGGGGGTGGCTTCCAAAGAAGCCAGTGACTCTGAGATTCTCTAAGAACCAGATGGACAAGTCTGCATTCCCAGCATTTAAGGAAGTGTTCATGGATGGCAGTCTGGAGAACTAGAAGGTTGGAATGGACTTTCCCGAAGTTTCAAACGTTCAGAAAATCAGCTGACTTCCCTTGTCCAAAGCCTTCCGTGAAAAGGGAATTTGAAAGTCAGTACTGACGGACAGGCGGGGCTCTGGCTGCAGCCCTTCGTCTGAGCTCGCCTCTCGGCGACATGGGAATGGTCACTCCAGGACACTGCAAGCAACCAGTGACCAGAGAAAGGCTGACTCTTGTTCACGTGGGCCTGCACACTAAGCCCTATGTTCCTGGGCGATCAAGCAGGTCTGTGTGCCCACAGGAGCCCACCTTCTGCCCCTGCGGTGGAGGCTAAGGCTGCCTGGTACGCGGTCAAGCTGTGGCTGCACCATCTTGCCCTGCTGCTGGACTGAGTCTGAGGTTCTAACAGATAGGGTGCTGTGCACTGCACGAATAAAAGATAAACAACTCGTGCTCTTCATGTCTGGGGCATGCATCCAGGGGTGTGGACCAGACCACATGTCCAATGGTGTGGCCCAGAGCATGGTCCAGTGGCATGGCTGGGGCATGTGTCCAATGGTGTGGACCAGACCACATGTCCAGTGGTATGGCCCAGAGCATGCATCTCATGACATGGTACAGACCATGTGTGCTGTAATGTGGCCCGGAGCATGTGTCCAGTGGCATGGCCAGGGCATGTGTCCAGTGGCATGACCAGGGCATGTGTCCCATGACATAGTGGCGTTGACCATGTGTGCTGTAATGTGGCCCGGAGCATGTGTCTCATGGCAAGCTGTTTCTGGTCACAGGTCTGACTCTGCTCCTGCAGACTTCAGCTGGCTGGGGGAGCCCCTGATACAGAGATGCCTGTGGGGGAACCCAGGACCCCCCAGCCAGACTGAGTCCTTTCTCCTTGAGTGCAGAGGACACACAGGCTAGGACAGGCTTTGTCTTGCTCCTCAGTGCGTCTGGAAAGGCCTGGCTGGAGGAGAGCAGGGATTGCAGGCCCATGTCTTTCAGGAGTGGCCCAGAGAGCACCCAGGGCTGCAGGAAGGGGAAGTGACCATAGTGAGGATTTCTGGTGGACTCTCCAGCAGGTGCACGTGGGCCTGGGTGCGCGTGCTGCCGAGCAGGAAACACGTCAGCTCTGGTGCTCACCGTCTGCCTGGGCAAACCTGTCCGTCGCCGGCCTTTGTGTGCACGTCTGTGAGGGGTGGCACCCGGGACAAGCTGGCCAGGTCCTGTGGGTGGGGGTGGGTTGTCTGAGAAGCCAGGGCCGCTCCCCGGGCCTCTCCCCAGGCTGCCCAGGGGCCATGGAGTCAGAGGACGCAGCCAGGAGGTCGGACAGTATGCCCGCACTTCTCGCCGACCTGCCTCGCTCTTCGCTGGGCAGACTCCAAGATGCTCGGGCAAGTGCTAAAGTCTCTTTCCACCCTGCTCTCACCCTCCGTGAAGTTCCCAGCTAATGGGGAAGATGGGGCGCTGCCAGGATAGCGGCATACAGGCTCCACGCCAGCTCTTGTGTTGGGAACCCTCGCCCAGCGGCGCCCCATAAAACGCCAATTGAATGAATACTTTATTGAGACATGTGTCTGTGGGATTTGGCATGCTTGGAGCTGTTGCATGGGCACATTTTTGCATTTGTCCTTGATTATTTTGCTTCAGGGACTCAAATCAAATCCCATGTCTGTGTCTGCGCCAAATGTGCATGGTTAACTGCTTTCCTGAAGCTGGGCTCTGGCCATGATGTCAGCTGCAGGTGTGGGTGAGGCAGCAGGGTGCCCGGCTCCCTGTGTGAGGCTGAGGGTGAGGCTGAGGCAGCAGGGTGCCCAGCTCCCTGTGTGAGGCTGAGGGTGTGGCTGAGGCAGCAGGGTGCCCGGCTCCCTGTGTGAGGCTGAGGGTGTGGCTGAGGCCGCAGGGTGCAGCTCCCTGTGTGAGGCTGAGGGTGTGGCTGAGGCCGCAGGGTGCAGCTCCCTGTGTGAGGCCACAGGGTGCTCAGCTCCCTGTGTGAGGCTGCGGGGTGCCCGGCTCCCTGTGTGAGGCTGAGGGTGTGGCTGAGGCCGCAGGGTGCAGCTCCCTGTGTGAGGCCACAGGGTGCCCAGCTCCCTGTGTGAGGCTGCGGGGTGCCCGGCTCCCTGTGTGAGGCTGAGGGTGAGGCTGAGGCAGCAGGGTGCAGCTCCCTGTGAGGCCGTGGGGTGCCCAGCTCCCTGTGTGAGGCCGCAGGGTGCAGCTCCCTGTGTGAGGCTGAGGGTGTGGCTGAGGCCGCAGGGTGCAGCTCCCTGTGAGGCCGTGGGGTGCCCAGCTCCCTGTGTGAGGCTGCGGGGTGCTGCTCTCCCTGTGTGGCGAACAGTTGGTGTGGCTCACAGACATCAGGCCTTGAGGCTTGCCTGGGCTCTGTCTGGGAGAAGCTTGAGTCTCCTGACCACCAGGGCAACTTTGAACTCTGGCTTCGCCTCAAGCATTCGCAGAAGCAAAGGCAAAGACACGCCCATTAGACGCAGCATGAAGGTGTGGGCGACACTGGGGTGCAGGTGGAGCCAGAACTGGGAGAGCGCCCTGTCTGGTGCGTTGATGGGCTCCGAGAAGGGCTTGGGGCTGAGGACCGAGACCAAGCCCCTTCTGAGCCACAGGCTGAAATGGGTCTGCCCTTCGGCTCTCACTCTATGTGTGGTTTCCCCCAGAACTGCCCTGACTGCCCCAGGAGGCTCGCTCAGCGCACCTGCTCCGCTTACCCCCGGCCGAATCCCGCACAGCCCCTGCTCTCCGAGTGCTCGCCATCCTCTGTCAGGGTTGGGGTCTCACCTGTCTCGTTCACCCTTTATCTCTGCTCCCTAAAGCACTGCCTGAAAGCTGGTGGGTGCTCAGTGTTTGCTGACTGACACAACGTGCCTGGCATAGGAGGAAGCTGGAGTAGGGTTATATAACATCTTTTCATCATCACGAGAACGGGCTAATTTTTGTCAAACCCTGCTAGCATTCCCTGGGATGTTAGGGATCTGTGAGACACCCGTGGTGAGCCATGGCTGTGGGTGGCGGTTCCTGAGGGCCAGTGCGCCTCTGCCCTGGGCACAGGTCCCCAGGCTCGTAGGTCTGAGCTGCAGGCAAGGCAACCTGCTGGGACCCCACAGCCCGGGACTGGTCTTGCATTGAGGAAATTTCGACTCCTTCCCTGATGGGAGAAAAAGGCTCCAGCAGCAGCTGGGGAACACAAGTGCTGTCCTTTTCATTTTTATCTTAACAATGTTGCAAGGAGAAGTTGAGGGGCACCACTTCCCACACTCTAACTACCACTTCCCGGTGCAAGCCGGCCTCTGCTCTCCTTCCTTGCAGCGGGAGTGTAGCCATCACCTAAGGTAGGGCTCATGGCGAGGCTCCTCAAGTGAGAAGAGAAAGGTATGTGTCAGTCAGTATGGCCTCCCCTCAGCTGTTACACTGTCTCGATATTAGAGCATCCGTGGGTGAATATCCCCTGTGCGTTTGTGTCTGGCTTCTTGGGTTTGGTGTAACGCCCTGCAGTGTCATCTGCTTGCTGAGGCCTCATCTTGTTCACCGCTGAGTAATATTTCTCCGTGTGCCTATACCACGTTTTGCTTATTCGGGGCCAGCTGAGGGACATCTCAGCTGATTCCCCATCATGGCTGCTGTGAATTGAGCCGCCCTGAGCTTGGGGTGCAGGTAGAGTTGAGATGGGGCTTCAGTGCCTCTGGACGCATTCCCAGAAGTGGGACAGCTGGGTCAAATGGAGGTCCTATTTTTAGATTCGGAGGAATCTCCATACTGTTCTCCATGACAAATGCCCTCGTTTGTCTTCCCGCTGTCAGGGTGGGGGCTGGGCTGGGCTATTTTCAGACTATTGGATAATAGTCATTCGGGCGGGGTGGGGATGCCTCGTTCCCCGACATCCTGTGCACGCTCCCTGGTGCTCCTTGGTCGTTTGGTTTAACGTCTATTCAGACCCTTTGTTGGTTTCTTAGCTGGATCACTGTTGGTGAATTGCTTGAACTCCGCACACACTCTGAATGTTCGTCTCCCCGTCTGTTGCCCGTCGGTTGCCCATCGGTTGCCCGTCTGTTGCCCGTCTGTTGCCCGTCGGTTGCCTGTCAGCGACCTCCTCCATCCACAGGCGCTTCCTCCCTCCCCGTCCCGTGTGAGTCTGTTGTCCCTTCTACCTCTGCTTTCACCATCTGCTCTTGCAGTTTCCGGGCCCCTCCGAGCTCTTGGAGGCTCTCTTCCCTGTTTTCTGTGACTTCACGTCTAACATTTAGAGTCATGTCCATTTTGAGTGGCTCTTTTAAAATAGGAAAGGCAGAGGTCTTTTTTTTTTTCGAACTTCTACATGTGAAAATTGGATTTTTCCAATACCAGTTACAGAAAAGATCGTCCTGGCTATTTGCAAAGTTAGTAGCACAAGTTGGCCGCAGGGCCACGGGTTCAAGTCTGGGCTTTTTTTCTGTGCCATTGCACCGCTGCCATGCTGTTTGGCCACAACAGCCATCTTGTGTCCTGCGGTCTGGCACTGTGATCACCAAGGCTTTGCCTTGCTGACTCAAGATTGCTTTGGCTCATGGGCGGTGGTGCTGGGGTCGTCTGCGACTCAACAGAAGTTTAGGACTTTTTCGAGTTCTGTGAAGAATGACATTGGTGCTTGATTGGGCTTCAAGTCAGAAAGCTGCTGTGGGCGCTGGTAACGTTGGTGATGCTCATTGCCTCTGCCGCCCCTGCCTCAGTGTGCCTCTCGTTTCTTTCATTACTGTTTGTCATTTTTGTTATTAAGATGTTTTACATTGTTGGTTAAATTTGTCCCAAGTTACTCAACCTTATTTTATAGCTATTGTGAGTGGGATTATTCTTATTAATATTGGTCTCACACTATTGTTTATTATAAAATTGCTGTTGATTTTGTGTGTTGGTTTCGTAGCCTGCAACTCCGCTGAATGCTTTTATCACTTGTGGAGTTGGGGTAGTTTGGGTCCATGCTGTATAGAATCATGGCGTCTGCAGGCAGGGCGGATTGCCTTCCTGCCTTCCAAGCTGCACAGCCTCTGTTCCTTTCTCCTGCCCACTGGCTCTGGCTGCAGCTCCCAGGACTGTGCTGAGCAACGGTGGGCAGAGTGGGCACCTTGGGAGGTGCAGACGTGGGTGGGACGGCGTCCAGCCCTTCCCGTCCAGGGTCAGGGCTTGTCACACACGGCATTTGCTGGGTTCAGCTGGGCTGCTTATTTCCCTAGTTTGCCCAAGGTTTTCCTCATAGGAGGAGTGCCACCCTGACTCTTACAGGATGCCCTGGGGTGCACATGGTTTCAGCTTTGGGCTTCAGGTTAGAGGCAGGGTGGTCTCAAGGTCAAGGCTCCTTCTCCCCCAGTGAGAGTTGGCTTAAGGGACTCGGAGGCCAGCAGCCCCTCCAGTGGAGCTCAGTGCCTGGATGAACTCGCCCTGCCCCTGGCCGGGCCTTCAGCAGCTTGTAGGCACCGCTAGTCCCAAGGCCAGCCGCCAAGGGCGTCCTATAGCTCTGCCAGAGAGAGCTACCCCAGGCCGCCCTGGGGGCGGCATCGTGCAGAACAGCTGCGTTAGGAAGAACTCATCTGCAAATCCTACCCATTCAGGCAGTGTACACGTCCCAGGGCTACAAGAGTCCCAGAATGACTGCCGAGCCTAGGCGACGGTGAGCGCTCTACTCCGAGATCGCTCCAGGTCCTGTGGCCTCGGCCAGCAGTCAGGACTGAGGCCAGCACAGCCTGGGCCTTCGAGACTCCTTTCCCACATCCCGGGCCCACCAGACATGTTTCCCTGACGAAAGCACACAGCTCACTTTCAACAATTCATGCAGAGAAGGAGGGAGGAAAGCCATCTCTCATTCTCCCCGGCTGACTGAGCCTGCGCTCAGTGTTCCATGTATGGGTGTCGGAGTGCCTGGAAAATGGGGTTCGAAGTGTGAGTTTATTTTTTTAACTTACACCTCCACATATTGTCAAAGAATTTGTACATCACATTTTTTTATACCAGTGTGCACTTCGTGCTTTGAATTAGATTTTCCCTGAGCTTTTTGACGCACTTTGGCGCCCACACCGGTGTGTGATTGTAGCCGTAGGTTAATGCTTGCGTCACACTGACACCCCAGTGGGACTTGTTCTCACACGTCACTGTGACTAAGCATTGCCGCTGCACAGCAGAGACTCCGCTGAGTGGGCTGTTCTGTGCTGTGCTTAGTGTGTGGTTGTAGCGTACTTTTGTTTAGTGCTTCGTTGGAACTGACTCCACATTTCTTGTTCTGTGTTGTTGGAAGCTGCACCTGTTACCTTCAGCAGTCAACTGTGTCAAGCGCCTCTCGGGTGGGCAATTAGTTGTTGCAAGACGTTTTTCCCACAACCTGACTCCAGTGCTTGGTGATGCTTGCAGTTCCCAGCAGGCTACTTTCTCTAGTGTCTTGTGGCTGTTGTAGCACGTGCTGGCCTCATCAGGCGCCAACAGCTGACAAACTTCTGGCCATGCCAGCTTTTTGTTTGGAAATCACCTTCTGTCCTGATGGCGTGCTGCCTCGGTATGCCTGGCAGCCTCACAGTTAACGCCAATGTTTGAGTTTCCTTGCTGGGTGGGCTTTGGACGCTGGCACTTGTTCTGTCTGCCTTTCTCCCTGGGCACCTCCCTGGGCCGTGGCATTTTTCAGACCTCTGAGCTGGAGCATCAGCCCCCTCCTGGACACACCTGGGTCCTCTTGTTTTCCCACTCGTTTGTTGAGTGTTCACCAGAGCCAGATGACGAATGTCTTGACTGATCACCAGAGTCTAGCCTTCCTTGCGTTACCATACGCTTGTGTATGCAGAACTGCCCCGCAACAGCGGGACTACCGCGACGAGAATGGTGGTCAAAGCAGGTTTGTTGAGATCTGCTCCCATATCGGGGTCTCCCGTCCCGCGGAAGAAATCACCCGACACTGGACAGCGTCTCAGAGGCGCTTTATTCAGACCTTCCGTTAAAACCGTTCTGTCCGTTAATTCCGTTATGCAGAAACCCCTCCCCCGCCAAGCCCCTGGCTTGTATGTCAATCCTGTCCAATCAGCTTAAAGATCACTAAGGCACACCAATCAGGGCAAAGGGCCAATCACAGGGCAGGAAATTGTCAGTGCCCCCAACACTCCTGGGTGAGGTTCATTGGTCTGCCTAGTAGCTAAGGCCCATGGGCTGCGGAAGTGGCACATGCACTAAACCAAGCACTCCTTAAGTGGTGGAGTAGTGGTGATGACGGTCTTGATGTAAAGGTCTGATTGGTCAGTCCACTTAAATGAGTCTGGGTGGCTATTCTCTGCAGGAACTTTTGACACTACCTAGGGGCTCGCCGCCTGCCCCTGGGTCCTCCGGGCTGACAGAGTGTGGTCTGAGGACAGAGACACAGAACGTGGTGGTCAGATTGGATGCTCACAGAACGGTCCAGGGCGGCCATTACTCCATGCCTGCAGAGGCAGATCCCATGGCTGCACCTGGCTCAGCAACTGCATTTACCAAGCCATCCCTCCCAGGTCTCTGTAAACATACCTGGCAGTGAGTTTCAGTAGTTAACAAGCTTCCCCTGCCCCTTGGGAGGGTGCCATTTGAAACCTCCAATCAAGAAACACTTAAACTTGGGCGACAGGTCAGTTGGTAGGGTTTACTTGAGTCATGTTTCATGGAATGCGGATCTTAAAGGTGGAGGATGAGAGCAAGTCCTGACCGAATAAGGGAGATTGACATTGGGTCTCCGAGTGATCGAGTCTTCCGACTCTCCCCATGTCAACTTGATCTTGATCATCTCAGCCTGCAAATGTCACAAGTGCCTTTGACGGAGCAACCAAACAAAAATTCTTGCCTGAACAGCACCGTAAAACGTGAGGCTTTCTCTAGGACCTCACGGCTCGATGCGGCTGTGAAGGCAGCAGCAAAACCTTGTTAGATGTGGAGAACCCCAGGATAAACAGGGCCTCGCCAGGACCGGAGGGAGCAGACATCTGAGAATCTTCTGGAAGTGACACTGTCCACACAGATGTAAACGCACACGTCTCAGAACATTTGCCTGCTGCTTGGTGACGTGTGCCTGCCACGGGACAGTTGAGGAGATCAGAAGGAGAGAGCTGTTGGTATGAAATGTGGGGAGGGAGTGAGGTGCACTGTGTGTTTCGGGAGGACCCTGGCTGATAGCACCTGGGACGATTCAGATGAACTCACACTGCAGGAATGAAAATTGCGGATAAGGCATAGGTACTTTTTCTGAAAAGTGCTGTTATTCTAACGAGATAATGAGCCTTTAATGGAATGAGGTCAGGGGAGGTGAGCAGCGCCAGACAACGCAGCCCTGGCCCTGTTCTTTTGCCTAAGTCCATCTTCCGCTGCCATAGAGAGTGGCCCAGCGTGGGCACTCATGGTCCCGGGGGCTGGCGTGTGGTGGGGGCCCTCGTGCCTCGCCATGACGTGGCGAAGGACATCTCAGGGGAGCCGGGGCGTGCTTTGGAAGGAAGGCCCTGTGGTGCTGGCAGCATCAGTGTCCCCAGGGGCTCTCCCAGGTCTCACCTCTCAGCCAGAGCTTGCTGTTCCAGAGCATGCTCTGCGGGAGGTCAGCGCCGGAGGCATCTCTGGCCTGGACTAGCTCCAGCTGAGCCATGTGTAGGGTCACCTTGCACACACAGGAAAGTAAAAGTTGCATGTAGGGGCTACCAAGACTGGGGGTCCAGGGAGACTCCTCGCTGCTGTAGACATAGTGGTCAGCCACACTGGCTGGTCTGCACATGGAGCCATGCATTAAAATTAATTTTTATTGGAAAGGAAGATTTATGGAGAGAAGGAGAGACAGGGAGAAAGATCTTTCGATGCTGGTTCACTTCCCAAATGGCTGCAGTGGCTGGAACTGAGCTGATCAGATCCCAAGCCAGGAGCCAGGAGCTTCTTCCAGGTCTCCCACGCAGGTGCAGGGTCCTAAGGCTTTGGGCCATCCTCCATTGCTTTTCTAGGCCATAAGCAGGGAACTGGATGGGAAGTGGAGCAACCAGGATATGGACTGGCACCCATATGGGATCCTGGCACTTGGAGGTGGAGGATTAGCCAGTTAAGCAATCAGTACTGGGGTGAGGGCAGAGCTGGACCTAGGACCTAGACAGGTGAGCTTTCAGCTTCCCAGCTCCACCCCATACCTGCCGTGTCCGGCAGCCCAGTCCCGCCAAAGTTCTGGGCCTGACCCTTTGCCTGTCTCTCGCTGGAATCATGCTGGTCGCAGGTCGGTAGAAGGGAGGTGGTTTTAGCTGTAGTGGTTCGTTCTTGGTGCCTTGCAAGACCCAAGGCATGTCAGGATTTGGCTGGGGCAGTCTAGGGTCTTACAGCCTCGTCTCAGAAGCTCTGTTTCCTTAGCCTGGGAGGGACCTCTCTCTGAGTCATCGTTGTTCGACTTTGCAGCTGGCATGGGAGACGCTGATGAGAAGGCCAAGGGCAGAGCGGCAGGGTTGCTGGCTTTGCTGTCCTTGTTGAATTCAGATATGCAGAGGAAATGGGGGAGGGGCCACAGGCAGTGAGTATGGCGCCCGTGCTTGGTCTGGATGGCATTTGGGTCTCAGCCTGTGCCCATGGACTTTCCCATCATGAACATATGCGCAGGCTTGGGGCATGCGGAAAGCAAACTCAGTGAATAGGGCCTCATCGACCGAGTGGTGCGCAAGACCTCGCTCCTACTTCTGAGCCCACCACCGCTGCAACCAGCGGATGGAGGCGACAGACTGCAAAGACATGCTGGTAGCCGAAGGGGGAGAGGCAGTGGGGCCTGACCCTGGTGTCCTGGGAGGGGAGGGGAATCCCGAGTGGTAGGGAAGGTCGCTTTAGACAGATGTGGACACCTCCAGGGAGTCGTCCACCTTGGGGAGGGATTTGGTGCTGCAGTGTGTAGGTGGGCAGAGTCCACTTGTCCATGCTTCTGCAGCCTGGGTCCCTCCTCGTCCTGGGGAGCCAGTGCTCGAAGCTCTCTGGTGAGCCTCTCCAATCTCCAGTCCTGGAAAAGGGGGATGCGGGAAGGTGGGGAGAGAGCACTGGAGTGTACCCCCGGGGCCCAGCTCACAGGCATGGCAGCCCACTGTGCCCCAGGGCTCCGGCTCACAGGCGTGGGAGCCCGCTGTGCCTGGGCCCCAGCTCACAGGCGTGGGAGCCTGCTGTGAACTGGGCCCCAGCTCACAGGCGTGGGAGCCTGCTGTGAACTGGGCCCCAGCTCACAGGCATGGCAGTTTGCTGTGCCTGGGCCCCAGCTCACAGGCGTGGGAGCCCGCTGTGCCTGGGCCCCAGCTCACAGGCGTGGGAGCCCGCTGTGCCTGGGCCCCAGCTCACAGGCATGGCAGTCTGCTGTGCCTGGGCCCCAGCTCACAGGTGTGGGAGCCTGCTGTGAACTGGGCCCCAGCTCACAGGCGTGGGAGCCTGCTGTGAACTGGGCCCCAGCTCACAGGCATGGCAGTTTGCTGTGCCTGGGCCCCAGCTCACAGGCGTGAGAGCCTGCTAAAGAGCAAGTGACATGCTGGGAGTCTGTCTCTTTGCAGTGAAGACCTGGCTGGGAAATGGACATCGGCTGTCTTGGGAAAGGTGCGGTGCATCTGCCGTGGCCCAGGTAACGTGTTGACGTCAGCGATGATGCTCACAGACACACCTTGGTCCCATGGGGCCTGAAGCACGCCCTTGCTGGAATTTCTCCAAGAAGGGAAATTTGAGACTGCAAATCAGAGAAGAAATGGAGATGTTGATCTAGCGTAAGCGACTTCATAAAGCAACGATTTTCAAGAAGTCAACAAATACTACAAAATTGGGGAATCAGGAAACAGCTGTGTTTTACGCGACACCTGACAGTTCCTCCAGGTCCGTTCGCACGTGTCTCTCGGTGAATTCTGTTGGACACTCGCTCACAGGAAGCTTTGGAACGCCATCTTAGGATGTGGGATGGTGCGGCCTCGTCATGGCGGATGAAGATCCGCTCTCACGATGCCAACAGGGAGACACTTCTTCTGGCTGCCGTGTGTTCCGGGGTCATAGCATGGAAAAGGTCGGGATTACCATCAGAGCTGAGGAAGTCTCGGTCAGGTTCTTTCAGAACGAGCTGGAGGCTCTGTGGAATGTTCTGTGGAGTGGCCCCTGTCTCTATCACCGCTGGCCACACTTGGCGCTGGGCACCGCAGATGCTGGCCCCCCGAGACCTGACCAGTCAGCAGGTGTGGCGACGCTCCTGGAGACCCTGCTGCACCGGGTGGCCCGCAGCAGCCGCGCCTGACAGCACAGGTACAAGCCCCCAACCTCAGGCTCCTGTGAAAGCTGCGAAGCGCAGGGACCTGAGCATAGGGTAGGGCCGCTCCATGTCCTGAGGAGTCCCCCGCAGGGAAGGGAAGGGGCTTGGCGTGGAGGAACTGGGGAGCCTGGAGGCCACCAGCTGGCTTGAGAACAGGGTCAGGAACTGGCTGTGTGGCTTCAAATGAGATGCTTGAATGAGGGTGTGTGTGAGGTCCCCGATATGCCCACAGGGCAGTTGCTTCCCGGCAGGGCCAGTGGCTGGGGCCAAGCAGGAAGTGGTTGCTGCGTCAGGGACATGGCCCTCCCTGACCCATCTCTACCTCCCCACCCCCAAGCCCTGAACCCAGCCTTGCTGTGCCACCCAGCCTGTGTTGCCCAGGGTCCCAGAGATGCGTAGGCATGCTGTGAGCCTTGCTGCCCACCTCTGGTTTCTCAGGAATGACACACGAGGGGTGGGCGGATGGCTTTTGCAGGCTCTCCTCCTAGGAAAGTGGCCGGGGAGGCAGAGGTGGGGGTGGCAGGCCTGAGCCCAGTTTCCTGCCTTGTCCCGGTGGCTCCTGGCTTCAAAGGCCTGGGAGTCAAGTGTGACTGCAAATCAAAGAATCCCGCTGGCTTCTCCTCCCCTGTGGCCTTCCGTTCCTCTCCTGCGAGGGCAGATACACAGGGAGTGGGAGAGAGGCAGATGTGTGGACATGTGCATTTAAGTGCATCTACATATGTGGTGTGTGTGTGTGTGTGCGCGTGTGAGTGAGAGCGAGCGAGCAGGTCTGTCCCGTCCCTTGGAGGTGACTGGAATCCCAGGGTCAGTGGTTCTGTCCATGTTAAAGGCTCCTGGGGAAGTATTTCCAAATCGTTCACGCCAGGTAGCAGCAGCCGCGCCCTGCCTGGTGCCTGCCACGCTTGTGGACTGTGTGTGGTCGCGCCTTCAAGCCTTTGCCCCCACGAGCCGGGCAAGACCGTGACCTGCGCTTGCTTGCTTCGGCTAACGGGACCGTCAGTGTTCATGGCTGAGTTTGTGTAATTGCTGTGTTTGTCTCTTGGGGAGAGGTACCTTTCACTGGAAGTACTTCCTGAAGCTGTCAGTGTCAGATGTTACAAACATCAATCTTTGCTCCCAGGCCTCAGATACAAAAGCACAACTCCGTCCCCAGGGCGGACAGGGCGGCATTGGCAGCAGGCACCATGTCGGCTGGGCTGAGGCAGCCGGGGCCACCGCCCTCGGCTCCCAGCTCTTGTCTGCGAGCCCCTTGGTTTCATGCTGAGCTTGGGTCACTGTCTGCCTCTCTCTGCGGCTGACCAAGCCTGCCCCTGGTCAGGCTCCACACTGCTGTGCCCCGTCCTGGGATGGCAGTCCTCAGGGTCTCCCCCGTTAGCCCTGGGGTGGCTTGCGTGCCACAGGTGTCACCCCGCCCTGAAGAGTCCCCTTGCTCTGCCCTGTTTTGTCCCAGGCAGTTCTGAGTGTCCTACACCTCCTTCAAATGTCCTGGGCATCTCAGAAGAGCAGGGCAGCCACCCAAAGGTGCCTTGTGCTCACATACCCAGACAGACCGGGACTGACACCTGCTCCCCCGGAGTGCTGCAGGTGGAGCGCTCTGCACACCCACTGGCAGCCACACCTGCGATCACGTGAGCCACTGATGTCTCAAGGACTCCGTTTTCTGACCGTGGAGCCTGAGGACGTGGAAATTATTTACAGACTTGGCTGGAATGGGAATCCAATAATCGCTGTCGGTCTTGTTGAGCAGCCCGATTGAGGGCCCTTCCCGTCTGGCGTGGGTGCCGCCCTCCCCTCAGAAGCGTGGCGTTTCACCTCTGCGGCTGATGGCAGATGCTGCAGGCAGGGGTGGGAATGTAACCAACGCCTGGCAGGGGTCCAGAAGGAAGAGCTCTGGCATGGCTGCCAGTGGAACCTGCCAGAAGACTCCTGCGGAGAAGGGCAATGGCTCCGTGAAGGGCAATGGCTCCGTGAAGGGCAATGGCTCCATCCAGGCCCGGCATGACCCACATGACTTCTGGGGTGGTGGCACCTGTGCAAGGCCTAGGCCTTCCTGGCGTCACAGAAGAAGTTTTGGGGAAGCCCAGAGGGGTTAGCGTTGAGGCCATGGGCTTTGCTAGCTTAGGGGGCTGAGGCCTGCGAGGGCCTGGGACTCCTCGGTGATGAAGACGTTGGTGCCTGCTGTTCTGGACCACAAGTAGGAGAGCACTTCCGGCCTCAGGCGGGTGTGGGAGGGAGAGCTGAGCGAGGCTTTGGCACTGCTACTGCCCCCAGTGACCCAAGGAGAGGCTTGTGGTCTTTCCAGAATTTTCCTTCCTGGAGGATGTGCAGGCCTCTCTCTTGCTCCGTCTCTCACTGCCCAGGGAGCACCCTGAAGCTGCCCGGGCAGGTGGATTTCCACAATGGTGTCCACACCACTGCAGGCCTGGCCTGGTTGTTAAACGCGGTGCCACTAGGCTGTGCTAGAGTATAGAGAGTGCTCCAGGCGCTGGCCAGTGGGCACCTGCCTGGCATTTCTGTCACTCTCCCCCCTTTTCTTTTTTGACAAAGATAAATGCTGCTGATGCCAGGGACTTGGACGCTGTGTGCATGGCACTTTTAGATGGAGGACTTTGGGTGACATAACTGTGGGTATGTGGAGCTGGAAGCCGTGTGCGCAGGACTGTGTGTCTGCGTAGATGTTAAGTGGTCTCCTCCCAGCACCCGGCCCCGACACGGGGTCCCCTCTGCCTCTGCCCAGGCTCCCGGCACCCTGCCCCGACGCCGGGTCCCCTCTGCCTCTGCCCAGGCTCCCAGGACCCGGCCCCGACACCGGGTCCCCTCTGCCTCTGCCCAGGCTCCCAGGACCCGGCCCGGCATGAGAATCCACCTAGCTCCCCGCTGTCTGCCTGAACTACCTGTACCTGGAGCTTGAGACTCCCTTTTCTTCTCCCCTCCCTGCCCCCCTCTGTGCTCATGGCTTCCCAGGCAGGGCATTGGGGAACCATCTGAGACTTCGGCCAGCAGAGTCCCTGACCCGCTCCTGTCCCCGTGGAGGTCTCAGCTCCTGGGACCTCCAGCCGGCAGGTGTAGGGCTGGGGCACCTTGGCTTGGTGCTCACACGAGCTGGTCCCCCCTGGGAGTGCCTTCCCCTACTGAGTCCTGGGGGACCCTCAGCCAGTCTCCAAGGGGCCTGTTTCCCTTCTGGCCTCTGCGAGTTGGTGCTGCCTGGGCCATTTGCTCGGCAACTTCTCAATCGTCACTGACAGTCTCGTGGCAGGCTCGCCGAAGGGCCTCCCACGTGATTAGGGAATTGACTAGAATTAGATTAGGCCACAGATTAGGGGAAGGAAGACACATAGCTGTGCTGTTCTCCACAGACGCCTGGAGTGCGCAGGCTCGGGCCACGCTCGCGGCTTCAGCCTCCGCTGGTGCTCGCCTGGCGCCCTGGCTTGCTCCGGCCCCCGTGGCCCCCGTGGACTCGGCCTGCCTTCCGGGGAGACGGGGAGACTGACAGTCTCGTCAGAATGACTGGCTTCCCTTCCCTTTCTTTCTCATTATTCGAGAATTCTTTCTCCAGTGGGAATCTGAGGGTGTCAGGAAAAGATTGATTTGGCGTCAGATTGAGCTAGCTATAATTTCCAGTTTTCCTTGTGACTAGCTTTGTTTTGCTGGGCAAGTTTTATAAATTCTCCGAGTTGGAATCTTTGCACAATCATCTCGTTCACATCTCACCGAAGTGCTGAAGGTGGGCATGCCTCTGTCTACTTGAAAAACAGACTGCCAGAGAGAGCAAGACAGAGCGGCCTCGCACCCACTGCCTTACTGCTCCGCCGCCTGCAACAGCCAAGGCTGGGCCGAGGCCGAGTCAGGAGCTGGGAGCTCCGTCGGGCTCCCGCGTGGTGCAGGGCCTGGGCACCTGCGCTGTGCCCTGCTGCCTCCCACAGCCATCAGCAGGAAGCAGAGTAGCTGGGATGCTAGAGGTGGGTGCCCATGGCGGAGCTTAACCTCCTGAGCCACAGTGCGCACCCTTGTGCTAGGTGAGGAAGCCGAGGTCAGACACGTCGCTGTGCGTGTCACTCGGTGTGGAACAGGATGACAAAGCCAAGCCTGACCTTTCCTTGCTGTGGTCTCAGCTCCCCGCTGCTGAGCAGAGCGCTTCAGTCTTCACTGTTCCTCCATCAAGGCTTTCCCAGACCTACGAACCTAACAACCCTAACTTCAGGTGAAAAGAGACGGCAGCAGAGGGCTAGGATCCCAGGGCTCCTGTGGCCGAGGCCGGGGTCCCTGGGGTGGGCTGGGGTCCCCTGGGTGGGCCGGGGGCCATGGGGTGGGCCAGGGTCCCCGGGGTGGGCTGGGGGCCATGGGGTGGGCCGGGGGCCATGGGGTAGGCCGGGGTCCCCGGGGTGGGCTGGGGGCCATGGGGTGGGCCGGGGTCCCCGGGGTGGGCTGGGGGCCATGGGACCCTCGGCCTGGCAGAGCCTCTGGCACCAGGTGTGCCCTCTGCTGATGCTCGCTTGGTGTCTTTTCCTCGGTAAGACAGACCGTGTCCGTGCTGGCGCCTAAACTGCTTCCAGGGAAATGCGAAGGCTCTGAATGGGCAGCTGGACCCCAAAAGCCAGAACAGTGTGCGCAGGCACCTGTGCCTGCAAAGGGCCCCCATGGCCTGAGCTGTGTGGGCCTGCCGGGCCGCAGGTGGCACAAGCCAGGTCTGGGTCCAGCAGACCCCATGTGAGTCACATGGTACAGGCAGTGGGAAGATTGGGGCTTAGTTGGCAGGTCAAAGCGGCAGTCCACTGGCAGACGCAGGGTCTCTCCACCTGCTGAATGGACAGGAACCCACACGGAACCCTGGCAGAGCCCTGGCAGAGCCCTGGCAGGGCTGTTCTTTGCTTGACCGTGTCCTCCAGTAACTCCTCTTTCTTGCTGTAGCTGAGCGTCTGCTGGTTCCCCTGGGCAGCTCTCCCATGGTGGGTCCATAGCTTCCTGTGGCGCACTGTGCATCTGCCCCTCCGGGCCCTCCTCACTGAGCCTCCTCTGGGGATGCATCACTGGTGACAACATGGGAAAAGGGGGAGGTGCAAGCATGGTGACACCTGCGGGGCCGTGTGGGTGGGACGAGCAGATCTCAACCTCAGGGTGTGTGTGCATTTCCTGCCTGACTGCACGTGGCCAAGGGCAGCAGCCTCCCAGAGGCAGGGTCCTGGGGGCGGCGCCTGTAACACTGTTCCTGTGGGTGAGCCCTCCCAAGGCAGGAAGCTGGAGGAGGACCGCCCAGCATCCCTTCTCCACGTCATCCGAACGCCCATTCACATTCATCTTGCTGCTTGTAGGCCAACTGGATTTTCATTCTTGCATGTGGTCGCCCACTCTCCATCCGTTCACACATCTAGTTACTCATTTTGCATTCGCCATAGTGAACGTGGGAAACAAGGCTTTAAACACAGAGACCTCACGGGTGGGACTCACCATCTGTGCTTCCCCCGCAGGTGCTTACGGCTCCTGGGCTAGTCACACGGCGCCCCCTGCTGGCTTACAGGCAGGGTCCCAAGCCATGCCTGGTAGTTCCACCCTAAGGTTCCTGTCCCTTGGGCACCTCCCTGTGTCATGATGTCTGTTCACCCGACCTGTGCCTGTGAGAAAGCAATGTTCCTTCTCAGACATGCTTTGCTAACGGCTGCACGATTGTTGCGGTTGGAAAGTAAACCAGCGCGGGCAGGTGTGGCAGACGCGGCCTCTTCCACAGCGTCCGAGGGCGGTGCCCGTGTGGCTGGGTGCCCAGACCTGCATGCCCCATGGCCTCACGGGATGCTGAGCCTGGTGTGCCCCTACAAATCCCCCTGAGCCGGTGTAAAACGTGTCGGGTAGAAGGCTCAAGTGTTCTGTGCTCTGGGACCTGGCCCTGGCGTGAGCCCGTGCCTGCCCCAAGGAAATCAGGGCACGCTGCGCTCCGACATCCCCTACCTGCTTCCGCCTCCCCTGGCATTTCCACTGCATTTAGTGTTCTCATCCTAGAAGCCTGCGGTCATCATTGGAAAATTAGAACATGGTTTCAGCAAAAATAACTTGCAACCCCACTAGTCGGGAACAACCGTAATTAGTCCATTCCCCGGATAGTTTGGTCTCATCTCCCTCTTTAGACTCAGACAAGAGCAATATGGAATTGTGCACATCACAGACACGCGGCCGGGCCCCTTCGGGGGGCTCATACATCAGAAAACGGTTATTTAGGGAACTGGCGGCTGTGCGTGCCACCACGTGGGGACTTCTCCTGATTGGGGCCAGGGGTGGGAAGCCAGGGCCCTGAAGGTGCCTGATGTACCATGGGTCTGGACTCCAGGGTCCTGTGCCCGCCCCCACTGTGGGAAGCCCCCTGTGCAGCCCCCCCCCCGCCAAGCGTGCCCTTGGCCTGTGCTCCAAGCCGGTTCCCACTCGGCCTGGGGGCTGGTTTTTCTCCCACGTTGCCCGTTGTCCAACGATGACTCATGCAGCTGCCGGGCAATTACCGCTGAGTGAGTTAGAGGAGAAAAGGAAACACTGCTGGCGTTTAGAAGAGGGACACTTTCATATAAGGCCACCCTTGGGGGACAGAAAGGCTGAGAACATTCCAGACCCCAAAGCAAGCTGCTGTGCCGAAGGAAGTGAAGTCCCGGCCCGTCACTCCGAGTTACCGTGAGCATCTGCACGCATTTGCGTGGGCGTGCAAGGAACTGTCTGTCCCCCCGGGCCTTCCCCTGCCCCTCTCGTGGCTGCAATCCTCAGCCTCTGGCAGGCCAGCCGCCGGAGTGACGCTGTGCTCTCCACTTCCTGAGCTGCGGCAGGAGGTCCTGATGGACTGAGTGTGTGGCGAGTCCGGGCATGTGACGGTGAGGTGTGGGGCGGCCGTCCCCACCACAGATGGACACACCTAGCACATTCCCTGGAACTCAAGGCTCTCAAGGCTCCATAGAGAAGAGCCCTTCTCCCCCACGGAAGGACAGATATGTGTCTTGAGGCCAAACCCTGTGTGCTTGGTACAGCAGGAAAGCTGGCAGATGGCCGTGCACTCAAGCCAAGAGCCAACGATGACTTCACTGGTGAGAGCAACGGGCAACGACACGGCCTGGAGATAAACATGGCGGAGGGCCAGCTCTCCTCGGAGCAGCCCTGGCCGTGGCGCTGTTCCAGGGTGGGAGAGATCGCGCTGGACCCGAGTTAGGAGGTCAGGAGGAGTCTTTATTTCCCAAGCTTGGTAGCGGCCCCCCCTGCACTCCAGGAGCCACTGCGCTGAGCAGCAAAGGGGTTTCTAAGCTCTCATCCTCCAGTCAGAACGAGAGCCACGCAGTTTCAGGCAGGAAGCAAGTTAACAGAGCCCAAAGTTACAGTTAACTAACACGGCACAACAGACGGCTGGGGGGCCAGGCGCTCGGAGCCTCTGGAGTAATTCCTACGCTGTCAGTTGTTGTGAATGGACAGGTTGTTGTGAGGGACGGGGGCGCTTTTTGCGCCTTCAGTGAACTTGAATGTTGCGAGCGGAGGTAGGAAGGGCGGGGTGCAGGAACTCTGGTTCCGTGCCCTTTCTGCTGTCAATTAACCTGACAAGTGGCATGTGCCATCAATGTCGGTGCCCCATTACAGAGCAACCTGGTTGGAGGCCAGGCTGCCTGACCCTTCCCACTGCTCCAGGCCAGGGTCGGGGACACACTGAGCTGTCCTGATGTGAGGCTGGGCAGGGAGCGTAAGGTGAATGCTGGTGGCAAGGCTGGTGGACATCCCAGAGCATCTAGCGCTGAGTGGACCACAGCACACCTGGCCTTACTTCCTCAGCTTGATAAATGCTCGACGCTCCTCTGAGACTTCGCAATGGGGAAGCAGGTGGACGGGCATACAGGTGCTCTGGGCTGCCTGCGTAACTCCTCCATCACCCTCAGCTGGGGGGCCTCCAGAGTTCATGACAAGCTCTTGCAAGGCTATTTTTCTCTGGGAGACTTCCTCTTTTCTTCCCTAATGGACTTGGTGCGTGCTGCGCTGCCAACCTGTCAGAGACGCTGTAGCGAAATGAGTGGGTTTTTCACATAAAGCAGCTGCGCATGGCTCCAACACCAGCCTGCACCTGTATTAATTTAAGAGACATTGTTACTCGTTTACTTATTTAAAGGGGGTAGAGAGAAAGAGCAGGGATACGCTGCTACTGGCTCGCTTCCCAGACGCTCATGGCAGGGCTGCGCTGGGCAGAAGTCAAGAGCCTGGAGCTCAGCCTGGGTCTCCTGCAGGGTGGTGGGAACCATGTCCCTCATGTCCCAGCTGGGATTGGAACTTGAACGTGAGCCCTCCGCTCTGATATGGGATAGAGGGAGGAAAGAGAGTCTTCAGCTCTAAGCCTTGAATGTTCCTGAGAGCTAACAGTTGGAGTGGCTCCCCTCAGCAAGTTCATGTCAGTTGACCTCACAGTTTGTGGCGAATGACCCAGGACAGCCCGGTGCCATACGTTGCCTCGGCCAACGAGGGTGACGCTGCGCGATGCTCCCACGATGCTCCCACGCGGACTCAGCCAGCAGGGGGAGCTGTAGAGCTTCAGATACCAGTGAGGGCTCCGCCGGCCCTGTGATGGACAGCCACTGGCTTCACCAAGTCACGACCTCCCGAAAGAGCAGGATGGCGCTGTCCTGTTCCGGGGAACCTGCACTTTATAGGGTCAGCTTCCTCCAAGAAGAGTCGGCAAGGCTTGTGGGGGGTTCTGCTTGCCGTGGTGGCAGTGCTGGCTAAGTGAACCCCTGCTTCTCTCATCGTTTCCTCACCAACTGTCTCCAGTTACCTTCCCAAGGTGAGCATTCTCTCAGCTGGTATTCTGCTTCCTCTTGTGGCTGTCCCAGGGTGCCCAGACAGCCCTCCTGCTCCGGGCTTGGCTTGGACTTCAGCGTGACGACTTGTCAATGTTTTGTCACATGGGTGGCATCCTGTGTGTCCTCACCTGAGGCTTGATGTGTGCGTGTGAAGTGCATTTGGTCCGTGGCCAGTGGAATGGATGGGTCGGGACAGGCGGCTGGAGGGTTGCCAGTCCTCTCCCTGACTGCGTGGGTTGGCCCACATGCTCCGTTTGGCAGCCGATGCTGTCTGGTGTCTGGGTGCTTGGGCCCCAGGTTCCTTGAGAGGCTCAAAATCGAGAGCAACCTTCTAGAACGATGAGAGTTGATAAAGCAGTGGAAACTGCGTTCCAGGGAGGAGAAAGAGCATTGCCTGGCCCTCCTTAAAGTGCTGAGCTCAGATCCTGCTGAGCGCCTCCTGGGCCCTGCAGGCAGGAGAGGAGGGAGCCCCTGGCCGCAGGCTCGGCTCCCTGTCTCCAGACAGCCAGGGCTGGACTCTCCTGGCTGCTGGCCACACTGTTCACGACGAGGCTGCTGTTGGCACGCTCGGCAGCCTCGGTCCCCGGCAGAGCTAGGCGCTGCTCTGCCCCGTCCCCCACTCTCACCTCTTCAGCTCTGTCTGCTCACCCTGATCTTCCACAATCCTGTCTCGGGGTGAGCTATGGTGTCTTCATGCTCACCTCTGGGTGGCAGCTTCACCCTCCTCTATGCCCTCTGAGTTGGGAGATGCAGGCTGGGCCTGGAGGTTTGGTGCCAGCCTATCAGCTGTTTGTGACTGGCAGGTGGGAGGGTAGCCTCTGGGGTCCTGGAGGACGTGGGCGGCTTCTGGGGTCCTGTAGTTTGGTGCGCGGCCTCTGGGGTCCTGGAGGGCGGAGGGCGGCGTCCGGCGTCCTGAAGGGTCGGGGGTCCTGTAGCATGATGGGCAGCCTCTGGGGTCCTGGTGCCTGCAGGGCGAATGCGTGTATTACAGCAGCAGTCCTCGTGCAAGGTTGCGTCTGGACGGATAGGACATACTGCAAGCAGGAGTTCCCACCCGTGAGCGATGAGCCTGATCTGAAGACTGTGTGTGCTGTGTCAGCCATGGCCATTTCATGAAGGTTTGTTTATTTATTCGAAAGGCAGAGTGGCAAACAGAGAGAGGGAGACACAGCAACGCTGTCCACTCACTGCCCAGATCCCCTCCTCACTCTCCCCTCCTCACTCTCCCTTCCTCGCTCTCCCCTCCTCGCTCTCCCCTCCTCGCTCTCCCCTCCTCCCTCTCCCCTCCTCCCTCTCCCCTCCTCGCCCTCCCCTCCCCCCTCTCCCCTCCTCGCTCTCCCCTCCCTCCTCCCCCCTCCCTCCCCTCCCCTCTCCCCTCCCCTCCTCCTCCTCCCCTCCTCGCTCTCCCCTCCCTCCCCTCCTCCCTCCCCTCCTCCTCTCCCTCCTCGCTCTCCCCCCTCCTCCCCTCCTCACTCTCCCTCCTCGCTCTCCCTCCTCCTCTCCCTCCTCTCTCCCCTCCTCACTCTCCCCTCCTCCCTCTCCCCTCCCCTCCCCTCCTCGCTCTCCCCTCCTCACTCTCCCCTCCTCGCCCTCCCCTCCCCTCCCCTCCTCGCCCTCCCCTCCCCCTCCCCCCCTCCCCTCCTCCCTCCCCTCCTCCTCCCCTCCTCCTCTCCCTCCCCTCCCCTCCTCCTCCCCTCCTCCTCTCCCCTCCTCCCTCTCCCCTCCCCCTCCTCGCTCTCCCCTCCTCGCTCTCCCCTCCTCGCTCTCCCCTCCTCGCCCTCCCCTCCTCGCCCTCCCCTCCTCGCCCTCCCCTCCTCACTCTCCCCTCCTCGCTCTCCCCTCTTCACTCTCCCTTCCTCGCTGTCCCTTCCTTACTTCCCCTCCTCTGTACCCCCAATTCACAGAATTTGAAGCCAGACATTCCCAGACTCACAATCTCTTTCCTTTATCTTTTTCTCTTAAAACCATTTGTTTATTTGAAATTTAGAGTTACAGAGATAGAGCAAGGCTCCACCTAAGAATTCACTTCCCGATTGGTTGCAATAACCAGGGCTGTGCTGAATTCAGGAACCAGAAACTTCTTAAGGTCCTTGCGTGTTAGTGGAAGCTGTCCAAACACCCGGGCCATCTTCTGCTGCCTTCACAAACCTAATATTAGCAGGGACAGGGACCTGGATTGGAAGTGGAGCAAGTGGGACAGGAAGCATGCCCACATGGGATGCTGGTGGTGAAAGCAGTGAGTCAAGGGCTAACCTGGCACCCACAACGCCAGCCCCGCTTCCCCTCTCTTTGCTTTACTAGGTCTGCGGAAGCAGTTTGTACACTTGCAGCAGCAGGTGGGCTGTAGGAAGGCAGACATTCTATCTGCTCATATCCTCAGCCCTGAAATGTCAGTGAGCAAGCACATCCTGGACAGAGGGCCCTGTGTGAGTTAGACCCTGCTGAATTACTGCAGTGGCATCCACACTGCTTGAAATGCAGTGGTAGCCCAATGAATATCTGCCAATTATACCAGCACCACACTTCCAATAACCGGGCCCATCACGGGCAGATATTGGCAAGAAGACGAAGAGGAAATCTTTACACTCCCGAGGGTAATGGCTGCCATCTTTCAGGAGAGGGAGATGAGTCAGTTATCAGGCTGAGATGGATGCTCTGGGTCGCCATGCCAAGTCCACACCCCCGCACCCAAGGCCAGCTGAGTAGACGGTGGGAAAGTCTATGGAATGCAGTCTGTGGCTTCAGTGGGTCAGCATCCGACCCCGTGTGCATGTCTCAGGATCAGGAGGTGGGCGTGGGGCCCTCTGCCACTGCAGCCTGGCTGGTGTCTAGGAGGGTCGTCAGCTTCCCAGGATTGCAGGCTGGAAGCTGTCAGCTAACAAGGCTCCCCAAAACGTGGATCAGAGAGAATCTGCTTCACACCCTCACCCCTATGTCCCTGTGAGTGGCACTGGGGGTGGGGAGGAGGGGAGGGAGAGGACAGTGGGCAGTGGTCCTTAAGGCTTGGCTGCCACGATTCTTGTGATTGTCCTAACTCCAGGCAAACCTGGCCTGGAGTCTGTAACTGGGGTTGGCCTGGTGTCCTGCAATGGGCAGGCACCAGGGACCACTGAGCAGGGCCAGCAGAGATTGAGGGGGAGTGGACGGGGTGAGCAGAAAGGCTGCTGGGGGGACAGGATGCTGGAAGAGAAAGCAGTCAAGGAGGCTCTGTTGCCCAGGGTGTGGTACCAGAGGTTAGCATAGGCTCACAGCTTGGGAACCCTGCATCCAGGCCACAGCCGCTGGTCTGCGTGCCCGTCCCACCCTGCCTGGGCCCATCGGGGACAACCAGTGCCTTGAGAATTCAGCTGCGTTCCCAGCAGACTAACCAGCAGGTCCCATCCCCTCTCAGGCCTGCTTTGCAGAGTCAGACACACCCGCAGCCACACTGGCCCCTGTCATCACCATGGATCTCCCACGGGTGCTGGTCAGCACAGTGCATCCCCCACTGTGGAACTGGATGAGGCAGGAGAAGTCGTCCCTTCATGGTCAGTCTCTGCAAAGAAACCAAGGACGCCAAGTAGGAGTCTTCCGAAGGACCCCAGCGGAGCCTGGCGGTGGAGCCAGGGTTCCTGCCTACAGGCAGGTGCTTCTCCACAGCTTTCTTGTAGCCACGGGCTCCAAGACCAGTTGGCAGAAACCAAGTTGCTGTGTGGGGTGCCAGGGCCTCCTCTCCTAGAGTGTGGGCGGGACTCCACAGGCTAGGGCGGCTCCCGCATGGTCAGAAGTTGGGGCGGTGGGGTTGTGGGATGCCTCCTCTGCTGTGGTCACCAGAGCTGACAGTGGAGGCCATGCATTGGCTGTCCCTGTCTGCTGAGCCACCTGCCCACGGAGTGCTCGTCCGTGTGGTTGTTGCGGCCCTCGGCATGGTTACCTTAGCGTGATTTAAGTGTTCTTGGTGGTAGATGTGACAATGTCCCGGTTGGCATGCTAGGATTAGATTCTTCATAAAAGAAATGTTAATTTGACCTGTTTACCACCTTCTGCCCACTGCGAAATTTGCTGGGTTTCAAAGCTTGGTTTGTGATAGGTGAAGGAAAGTTGCTCTTAGACTTTGTTCAACTGCCCTTGCCTCGACGTCCCCCTCAGTGCCAGGGGATAGTGATGGTCAGTGGGCAAGGGGGGTCCTGCCTTGAGGTCTGAGAGGCATGGGACAGTGATGGCTGGGGCAGGGTAGCACTCAGGGCTGGTGCTGGCTGCATGCAATGCCAGTTCATGTGTGCACAGCAAGCCTGCATGCCTGTGAGACACAGCTGACTGGGCCTCGAGGTGACCAGAGGCCATGTGGTCCCAGCGGCCCCAGATGGGGGCTCAGACATGGGTTGGACTCCTGCATGCTGGCTGTGTGGTCCCTCAATTTGCACTCAGCTCGTTAGAGTTTGGGACACAGGTACCTGTCACCTGGTGGCCTTGGGGGCTTCTCCAAGCAGGGCTGGGGCTCCTGGCTGCTCTGGGGCACAGTCAAGGAGGCATGGCCATGGGCCGTGGGGGTGGCACCGGCTGAGGAGCTGCTTGTGGCCGAGGCCTGCTGGGCACTGACGTTAGCAGAGTTGGAGCATTGTGACCTGGTGAGGTGGAGCATCTCCCACAGGCCCTGGTCCTTGATGATGTCCCTTTGTGAGGCACAGCCCTGGCACTTGGCTGAGCCTGAATGGCAGCCGAGATGTGAGCTGGGCGTTCTCACCTCTTTCCAGGTGCTCGTAACCCAAGTGTGACTGTCGTCCTACAGAGCATGTGCAAGTCAGGGAGGAGTCTGGCATCTGGTTAGGTGCAGCCCTAACCAGCTCTCCTGGCCTTCTTGGCTTCCCTGGCCTCCTGGCCTCCTGGGGTCCTGGGCCTCCTGGCCTCTGGGGCCTCTCTGGCCTCCTGGGCCTCCCTGGGCTCCTGGGCCTCCCTGGCCTCTCGGTCCTCCCTGGCCTCTCGGTCCTCCCTGGCCTCTCAGTCCTCCCTGGCCTCCCGGGCCTCCCTGCCCTTCTGGGCTTCCTGGCCTCCTGAGCCTCCCTGGCCTCCTGAGCCTCCCTGGCCTCCTGGGCCTTAGGTGCTCTGAGCACCCACTCCCTGCCTCCCACACTCTCATCCTGCAGCCCCAGGTTCTGTTGACCCTGCTCAGTGGGTAGCTACATTTCACACGGTGTGATGGGCCTGGGGTCAGGTGGCTTCACAGTAGCTGGGGGCCTCTCCAGATGGAGGAGGCTACTGTGGGAGCAGGAACCACTGGTACCTACACTGCCCTGGGATTCATGACCCCAGGACCTCAAGATAAACATTGAAACTTGGGCCAGGTGCCATATTCATCCATGCTGGACAGGAAGGAGGCCCAGGAGTGTAAGATCAGCCGGGATCAAGCCAGGTTGTCTCTGCCTGGCGAGGTGTCTGGCATCTGGTGGGGAGGTGGGACTGGGCTGGCCGCTGCATGGTTGGCTTCACTGCTGTCCCCCTAATTGCCATTTGCGATCAGCGCTCCCCACAGTCATTCATGGCTGGCTCCACACTTAATGATGCCTTTTATTTAACCAATGGGCCTTCTCTAGTGACTCTGTAAGCTGCCTGGCTGCAAGAACAAATTTATTTTTGGCAAGATGGCTTTCTTGAGCTGTGAACCATGCCCTGCGCTCTCAGCTCTCGGGTTTGGAAGAGGTATGGTTTTGCTCTGTGGAGACTGAGGGTTCGCAGCTCACGGCCCGCTCTTTCTGCTGTGTGGGCCTACTCGTTATGGGGCTCAGTGACGCCTGAGGGCTGCTGTCAGTCAGCCCTGGAACCCTGTGCTTCCCAGGGTCAGGACGGTTGGCAGCGTTGAGGAGGGCCCTGCATGCTTCCAAGTTTTGAATCTGTGATCGTATTGATAGTTCCCACCCACAGGACAGTGGAGGCTGTGGACTTGCCTTGGTCAGATGGAGAGTCACCTGGTCAGATGGGGGAGTCCCTGCTCAGATGAGGGGTCCTTGGTCAGATGGGGGAGTCCCTGCTCAGATGAGGGGGTCACCTGGTCAGATGGGGAGTCACCTGGTCAGATGGGGGAATCCCTGCTCAGATGGGGGAGTCCCTGCTCAGATGGGGGAATCCCTGGTCAGATGGGGGATCCTTGGCCAGATGATGGGTCCCTGGTCAGATGGGAGAGTCCCTGCTCAGATGAGGGAGTCCCTGGTCAGATGGGGGGTCACTTGGTCAGATGGGGAGTCGCCTGGTCAGATATGGGGTTGCCTGGTCTGATAAAAGTGTCCTTGCTCTGATGGGGGTGCCCTTGGTCAGATGGCGGGGTCACCTGGTCAGGCCCTGGACTTGCTCGGTCTTCAGTTGCCATTGGGCAGCTTGTGTGTGCTCTGCAGTGGCGTTCTCCATGGACACACTTTGAGGTCAGTGCTGGCCATCAGGTTCTGCCAGTTGGCTGTTTTCCGCTAGTTCCCTTCAACGCCATCCCTTCCCATAGTTTGCTAACCACCAATGCTGTGCTCGCCCAGCTCCAGGGGTGGGCTGGGGTGGGGTGTTGTCTAACTGCCCTCTGCTGGAGGCTGGGCTGCACTGATGTTGGTGTTGCCAGCTGCGTGGAGTGGCCGGAGACCTTGGCTCCCGAGGTTATGTCCAAGATGCTTGTAACTTCCACCTGGTCTCCTAGGTGTGTGACCCACGAAAGCCAGCCCCATGCAGACAGTTCCAGGACCCTAGGCTCGGGGTGTGTGGGCACTGCTTTCTGTAGTCCTGGGAAGCTCCTCGGCAGCCATCCCTGCCAGGGAGTGACACCTGTGGGCGAGGCCATCTGGGACGCTGCAGATCCCTGCTCCCAGCTTGTTGACCTCAGCTGGCCCCACAGAAAGCACAAGGCCCTGTGGGTCTAGTCCTGCCCCAGACTGCCTCCTGACATCAGAGCTACAGCACCGAGGCTCTTGTTCCAGGTACTAGGATGCGGGCTGGTCTGTCACAGCTGGGTGCTGTGAGTTCTGATGGAGGTAGGGATTCCTGGGGTCCGAGGGCCTGGAGGCATCCATTGTGAGCCCTACTCCTGGAGCTGTGCTGTGCCCGACCTGCACAGCTACATGTAGTCACCGTGGGAGCACGTGCCAGGACAGCTTGCAAACAGGGGACTGCAGCTGGAACAGAATGAGAGGGGTCGGGGTGGCACTCCCGGGGTGTGCTTGGTACCAGTGGGCCTGCGTGGGGCAGAGAGTGGGGAGGCCGGAGATGGGTCTCCAAGGCAGAGCCATGCAAAAGGTTTTAATTTCCTAAGACAATGAAGACTCAGGAGGGGACAAGCAACAAGCAAATTTATTTTACTTATTTGAAAGGTGGAGTCATAGAGGATACAGACCTGCAACCCATTAGTTCACTCCCTAGGTAGCCACATGGCGGGCCGAAGTCAGGAGCTTCTCCCCTGGAGTGCAGGGGCCCAAGCCAGGGGCCCAAGTGCTTAGCCATCTTCGGCTGACTTCCCAGGTGGAAGTGGAGTACCTGGGGCTTGAGCCTGCACCCTTGTGGGGTGCCAGCTTTGCAGGCTGTGGCTTCACGCACTGTGCTGCCGTGTCAGCCCCCAACACAGAGGAAGCAAGAACGCTGCAGTGTGGAACCCTCAGGTTGTGCGAGACACGCCTGTTCTTTCCGTGCCTGCCTCTCAGCCGGCCAGCAGGAGAGTCCTGAACGGCAGGGGACCACTTGAGGATTCATTTAAAGCATCATTACAGGAAAACCCAGGCCCCTTGCAGCCTTCTTCTCTAATTGCTCATTTATTACCACTGTGGGTGAAATAATGGCCCTGTGTTATTCTTCTAAACGGTGTGAAATATTTATTGGTCAACATAGCAGCGTGTAAGTTAATGCCAGTGGAGATCTGGTGGGCCGTTTCTCTCTCCATCATTTTCACTTAAAGGAAAACCATGTCACGCCCATCCCTTCTGGCTGGCACAGTGGCTCACTGAGCCCCAGGCGCTGTCTGTGCAGCTCAGGGTGTGACCGTGGGGTGGGGTGGTTAACTGCGTGAGAGCAGGATCTTTAATTTTTCTCAACCAGCTTGTTTTTTTTTTTTTTTTTAAAGAAAAACTGTTTCTTCTTCTTTTTTTTTTTTTTAAGATTTATTTATTTATTGGAAAGTCAGATTTACAGAGAGGAGATATAGAAAGATCTTCTATCCACTGGTTCACTCACCAAGTGGCCACACATGTGGAGCTGAGCTGGTCTGAAGCCAGGAGCCAGGAGCTTCTTTTGGGTCTCCCACGTGGGCGCAGGTCCCAAGGCCTTGGGTCGTTCTGTACTGCTTTCCTTGGGCACAGGCAGGGAGCTGGAAGGGAAGTGGAGCAGCTGGGACATGACCCGATGCCCCCACATGGGATCTTGGTGTGTGCAAGACAAGGACTTCAGCCACTAGGCTACTGTGCCAGCAACCCTTCCCACTGCCAAAAAAAAACCAAAAAAAAAAACAAAACCAAAAACTATTTTATTAATGTAAACAAAACATGTTTTGTGTATCACAAGAAGGACTTTAAGAACACAGGATACTCCCAGCCTTCCCTCCTTCCTCCTCCGTTTCTCTAGGTTTTTCTTAAACACAGGCTTAATATGGTGTTCACCAAGTAAGAAGGAGAGAGACCACTGTACCGAGGAACACAGCCAGGGCTGTGCGTCACCCTCAAATCACAATTTCAGCCTTATACTTTTTTTTGTAGGCTGTATGTTATCAAAAATCAGGAAGAACACGCTCCATTTGTCTTTCTGGGTCTGGTTTATTTCACTAAGGATAGTGGTCTCCAGGTGCATCTACACTGTTGTAAAAAGTCCTACATTTTATGGCTGAGAAGTCTTCCGTCATATATATAAACATATTTTTAAATCCATCACCAGTTGACGGACATTGGATTGACTCTGTTTCTTAGCTATTGTGAACTTGGCTGCCATTAGCCTGTGGATACAGATAGCTCGTTCACACGCTGATTTCATTTTATTTGGGTGAATTCCCAGGAGTAGAGTGACTGGGTCATGTGGTAGATCTATTTTCAGATATCTGAGCAGTCTCCATCCTGTCTTCCATCATGTTTGCATTGGCTTACATTTCTACCAACAGTGGATTAGGGAACTGTTCCCCCACATCCTTGCCAGCATATGTGTTTTGATTTTTGGATGGCAGCCATTCTAACGGAGGTGAGGTGAAGCCTCATTGTGGCTTTTATTTGCATTTCCCTGGTGGCTGGTGAACCTGAGCATTTCGTCATGTGTCTGTGGAATTTCTGTTTCATCCTTTAAGAAAAACCTGTTCATGTCCTTTGCCTGTTTCTCAATTGGGAGTTTGTTTTGTTGTTGTTGAGTCGTTGCATCCAACCTGAGCCTCTATCCAAGAAGTGCAGCCCAGACAGCTTGGCAAAGCAGCAAAGTTTATGGAGGAGGTGCACAGACTGACCGGCTGGGTCAGCTCTCCTTTCCTTCAAAGAGTGACCCCAGCATGAAGGTTACAAGGGTTTTTATAGAATGGGTGGATTGGGCAGCTATGGGAACAGAGGGTGAGTTGGGCAGCCATGTGAAGAAGCTATGGGAACAGTGGGTGAGTTGGGCAGCCATAGGAGGCAGCCATGGGAACCAGGCCACACAATATTAGTTCCTGGAATCAAGAGTTTCTGGCGGGACATGTTGCACCTTGTGCTTTGGCCTAAAAAGCAGGAAGCTGGCAAAGCCTTTTGTACAGAGCCATAAAGAGCAGAGTAGCAAACTTACGCAGGTCTGGACCAAAGCGACTCCATCTTGTGACTGGAATCCACAGAGTTTCTTGAGCTCTTCATGAACCAAAGCGACTCCATCTTGTGACTGGAATCCACAGAGTTTCTTGAGCTCTTCATGAACCAAAGCGACTCCATCTTGCACTGGAATCCACAGAGTTTCTTGAGCTCTTCACAGATCCTGGGAATCAATCCTCTACAGTTGCATAGTTTCTCCCATTCTTCACTTTGTTGACTATTTCCTTTGCTGTGCAGATGCTTCTTAGCTTGATACAGTCCTACTTATTTGTTTTTGTTTTTATTGTTTGTGTTTCTGGAGTTTCATCTGAGGAGTCCTTGCCTATGGTGATGTCTGACAGTGTTTGCTCTGTTTTCCCGTAGTAACTTGATAGTTTCAACTTTTAGAATCAGATCCTTGATTCATCGTTTGTTGATTATTGTGTAGAGTGTAAACTAGGGGTCTTGTTGCATATTGCTGCACACAAAGATTCAACTTCCAAACACCTTCTTGTTGAAGAGGCTTTCTCTTGGGAGTGATATTAGATCATTTATCAAAGATGAGTTGGTTGTAGAAGTGCGAGTTAATTTCTTGGGTTACAATCCTTCCGTTGACCAACACGACTACTTGCGTCGGTGCCAGGCTATTTTGATGATCACTGTCCTTTGGTATGCCTTGAAATCATCCGGCTTTGCTGTGTTATTTAAGATTGCTTTAATTTTTTGGGGTCTTGTGTTTCCATATGAATTTTGGCATCACATTTTTTCTGCATCTGAGAAGAATGTCAATTTCACTGAGCTTGCATTGAATCTGTAAGTTGCTTTGGATAGTATGGACATCTTGATGATATTAATTCTTCTAGTCCGTGAACATGGAAGACTTTTCCATTTGTATGTCTTTCTATTTCTTAATGTTTTATGCTGTTCATTGTACAGATCTTTCACATCCTTGCTTCATTCATGCCAAGTCTTTAGTTTTTTGTTGTTGTTGTTGTTTCCTGTCGTGAATGGGACTGGATTTACACATTATTTCTCAGTCATGCATTGTGTATATAGATGCTGTTGACCTTAGTGTGTTGATTTTTCTTCTAGATTTATGTTCTGTGACTTTACTAACCATGTTATCAGCAAATGGATAATTTGATTTCCTCCTTTTGTTTGCATCCCTTTGGTTTCTTTTTCTTTTCTACTGATTTTGATTAAAACACCAGAACTACATTGAGTAGCAGTGGACAGTGGACACACTTGTTAGCCACTGTGTCTTGGTGGAAATGATTCCGACTTCTCCCCACTCACTGATTTGTCACACGTTGCCTCAATTGTGTTCAGGAATGATCCTTCTATATCCAATTTGCTTAAGTTTTTTTTTGTTTGTTTGTTTTAATCATGAAAAGATCTTGGTTTCTTTTTTTTTGTTAAATTCTTTTTCATCTATTCAAATGTTCATGCTTTGCTTTTTATAAAAAGATTTATTTATTCTTATTGGAAAGGCAGATTTACAAAGAGTGGGAGAGATGGAGAGAAAGATCTTCCATCCCGTGGTTCACTCCCCAAGTGACCGCCATAGCCAGAGCTAAGCCAACCCAAAGCCAGGAGCCAGGAACTTCCTCTGAGTCTCCCACAGGGGCACAGGGTCCCAAGTCCCTGGGCCATCTTCTGCTGCTTCCCAGGCCACAAGCATGCAAATGCATGGAAAGTAGAGCAGCTGGGATTAGAGCTGGTGGCCACATGGGTTCCCAGTGCATGCAAGGCGAGGACTTTAGCCACTGGGCCGTTGTGCTGAGTCCTGTTTGTGGGTTCTTGTTGTGCGTGTGTGTGTGGTCCCTCTTAGTCTGGGTACGTGACCTCTGGGGTGTGCAGCTGGATTTGGTTGGCTTGTGTTTGCCAAGGATTGTTGCATCTATGTTCATCAGGGATCTTGATGTTCAGTTGTTTTTCTTCATCACATCGTTGTCTGGTTTCTAGCCCGTCTCTGCTTTGTTAGTCATGCCCTCTGCTCTTTCTCTCATCTCTCACTTCCTCTTTCTGTGTCCCTGGTTCTTATTAATGCATCCCCAGTCCTTATTATACAACACTTGCACAGCCTTGCAAATAAGGCGTTTGTCCCTCCCTCTTCATGGAAAGGCAGGTGTCCTGGAGTCTGTCCAGCTGTGTGTGGGCAGAGAGATCATCTGCATTCCTCTGGGAGCCATGTCAGGCTGGGCCCTGCAAAGTCTTCAGAGCGGCAGATCAGCTTGGTCCTAAAAAGTCAGAGGTGCCAGCTGGGGGTAGACGTCTGTGACACCTGCTGGAGGGACCCAGAGGACAGGCCTTCTGGTAACAGCCACCAGGAGGTGCAGAGAGCGGCACCAGAATGCCCTCCCCAGGCCAAGGCACCCAGGGGCGGCAGAGATGGGGAGTGAATGCAGAAGTTGCATTGCACTAGGAGACAGACTCACACTTGTATTTTGTCTAGCATGCTTTTATTTTTACATCATTTTTGATCTGTAAAAATACAGCATTAAGGGGCCCGGCACAGTGGCCTAGCGGCGAAAGTCCTTGCCTTGAATGTGCTGGGATCCCATATGGGATCTGGTTCTAATCCCGGTGGTCCCACTTACCGTTAGTCCCTGCTTGTGTCCAGGGAAAGCAATCAAGGCTGGCCCAAAGTCTTGGGATCTTGCACCCATGTGTGAGACCTGGAGGAGGCTCCTGGCTTTGGATTGGCGCAGCTCTGGCCATTGCAGTCACTTGGGGAGTGAATCATCAGATGGAAGATCTTCCTCTCTGCCTCTTCTCCTCTCTGTATATCAGACTTTGCAATTAAAAAAAATACAGCATTAAGGGCTTGGCGCGATGGTCTTGTGGCTATATCTTTGCCTTGTGTATGCCAGGGGTCCCATGTGGGCACTGATTTGAGTCCCAGCTGCTCCAGTTCCCATCCAGCTCCCTGCTTGTGGCCTTCAAGGGTGCCTGGAGCCTTGGGACCCTGCGCCCGAGTTGGGGACCTGGAGGAGGTTCCTGGTTCCTGGCCTTGAATTGGTTCAGCTCTGGCTGTTGTGGCCACTTGGGATGTGAACTAGCATGTGGAGGATCATTCTTATCTTTCCTTCTCTTTGTGAGTTTATCTTTCCAGTGGAGATAAATAAGTCTTAAAAAAAATACAGCATCAAGGTATTCTCTGTTTGGGGGTGTGTGTGTCGGGGGCACTGTTCAGTTCTGTGCTAAGTGGTGCTTGTGGCCTGAGGACGATTCCCTGGGATGGAAGGAGTGTCGGCATCACTGCATCCTGAGGGTGGCACTGGGCTGCACGGCTGCCCTGCCATTGTTGCGGGTTTACCCCATGTTTCTTGCACAGCCCCGTCCTTGGCACCTGCTGGGAATACAGGGATGCACAGAGCTGGGTCTTCTTTCCTTTAGGGTTTTATTCTCTGGTGAGGAGTAAGCAAGATGACTGCCAGTGATACCACATGGAGACGGGATTCCAGGGCTCGCTGGTGGGTGCGCTGGAAGGCTCAGCTGGCTCTGACCACGTAGGCACAGGGAGAAGTGTGGCTGCAGGGAAGGGAGCGGGTATATAATGGAAGCAGCAGAGCAGGAAATGGCATGGCTCAGGCAGGAACTGCGAGACGTCATGAGTTTGTAGTATGTTTACCTTGGGCAAGGGTGCCTACGCAAGGCTGGGTCATGGAGAGACTTGGACTGATGAGCTGTGCTTCATCCTGGGCGTGATGCAGAGAGATCACAGTCTGTGGGCTTCACTAATGGCAAGAGTCAAGCTTTGCCTTAAACGATGCTCTCAGAAATACATCTAAGCATGCAAAGATCACTGGCCAGATTTCCAGGAGCCTGGAGCGGCTTCTGCTGTGTGGGTCCTCCGGGGGACAGACACAGCAGTTCCTGGCTCCCTGTGGGCTTAGTGTCCCTTCTATTCCCAAAGGACAGTGTACAGCACTGCAAGACCCTTTCCGGTCTGCCCCGATTCTGTCCCAACGTGGGCAAGGGGCTGCTCGAACAGCGCAGTGTGCCCATCAGCAGCATCAGCAGCAAGAGCTCCAGACGGAGCCCAGCTGGGGCACACAGTGGCAGCGGGGAGGCTGTGGCCAGGGAGAAGATGCCGTCCCTGGCTCACCCCACCTCGTATCCCCTGTGCTTCTTCTCATGTGCCCCTACATTCTCACCACAGAGCTCCAGCGACCGGGAGTCCATCCTGACCATCCTCCGCGTACTGGACGATCTGCTGTCTATCGGTGAGTCGGCACTGCCTTGTCTGCTTGCCTGGCGGCGGGGTGAAGGGTGGCAGTTGGACGCACAGCCATGGCTTGTCCCAGGCGTCCAGGCGGCCTGGGTTTGCTCTGTTCCGTTTCCATGGGAGAGATTGAATTGACAGCTCTCTGTTTTCCGTTTGGGGATTTCTAAACCTAGGGCCTTCACTCTTACCATCTGCCCTGGGGTGATCCCAGCACAGGTGACGTTCAACTCCGGGTGGTGCTTCAGCATGTCCCACCTGTGAAGCCCAGGTCCTTAGGGGTGTACCTACCCCTACCCTGGGGGAAGCTACTCCTCAGTGGTTGAGCCCTCTCCTTCCCCTCGCCCATCCCTGGTGCCCAGGGCAAGAGTCAGGGGTTGCAACCTGCCTTCCCTGGTCAGGTGGAGATGCGGACATGATGCAGGAGCTGGGCCTGGGTGTGGAGAAGCGGTGGGTTCGATGGCAAAGTGAGGCATGGCGGAGTCAGCTGTCACCGGGAGCTCAGCTCCAGGAGCTGAGTCCCCTCAAGGGTCTTGATTATCTGATGTCCACTTGCTGACCATGTCCACAAAGCCCGCTCAGTGGCATTAGGAAGAGCTGTGAACACCCACCAGGCCACACTAAGCCAGCAGGCGTGGCTGCAGCCTGAGTTACAGATTCCGGGGAAGGTTTCTCCTGGGCCAGGCTTCCTGCAGCCTGCGGGGGAAGCCCTCTGTGGGAGAGAGCCGCTGGTATGAGGCTCGTCTCACTCTAGTTCTTCAAGGGGCACCCTGAGCTCTCCCCTGGACATGGGGCCTCCCTCTTTTAGAGGCCAGAGCACCTGCTACACTGACCCCCTGCCCTGTGTGGCCCCAATGTGGGTCCAGGGGATACCTGGACATGCTCCAGACTTTGAACTTGACCCCAGGAAGGGGGGGAGCACCGTTCAAGATGGCTCTTAGGTAGAAGGACCATGCCCACCTCTGCTGTGGCTCCTTCGAGTCCCCACAGTGAACACTGCTCCTGAGGGGCCTGCCCAAGGGTTTCTGTCAGCAACTGAGGCTGGTGTAGGAGTCATGAGGACCCAACCCCTGCCTCAGACAGCCCACCTGTAATGCAGAGAATGAAAATCCCTCTTCTGCTAAACGCATGACCATGTTTAAGCCCACATGCTTGTCCACACACGTGTGCACACACACATGCCCATAGCACATGTGTGCACACACGTGTTGCAGACTTTAGCAGTTCTCAGGAAGTGGGCTCCGGATTCTCCTGGGGACCTGAGCCAGATTCCCGAGCAGTCTGCTCTTGTCCTGTCTCGCACCCCTTCTCCCACGGCCCTGCACACAGGTGTCTCAGGAGCAGGCAGGGTTGGTTGCTGGGAGGAGCCTCCCGCCCTCAGCGGTCATGCCTCTCACGTGTGGCCCATCCTCCCTGCTCTCCCCCAGGCACAGACCGCAGGATCCACTACATGATCAGCAAGGGTGGCAGTGAGGCCCTGCTGCGGACCCTGGTGGACATGGCGAGGACGGACCCCCCAGACTACGAGGTCCTCCTGCCTCTTTTCCGGCTGCTGGCCAAAGTGGGCCTGAGAGGTACGTGTAGCCTGGGCCCAGAGATGCCCCAAGGTGCTTCTGGAACTGTAGCCTGAGGGCCACAGGGAGGCCGGGGAGGCACAGGGAGGCCCTGCACAGCTCCCTGGGGAGGCGGGACTGCCCAACCTGCCCGGCATCTTGTTGACTCGGATTTCAGCCAATCCAAGGTGTGGTGCCAGGGCAGAGGAGGAGGCTCCAGGGGTCGTAGGGCGGGATGCGGTGGGCGAAGGGGGTGGGGGGCTCAGATGCAGCTGTAAACAGACATGGCACTGCTACTCGGTACATGAGCGCCAGTCTGTGATGGGGGTGCGCCTCCTGGAGCTGCCCCACCACACTCCCATGGCTGGGGGTTCAGCCCAGGGGAAACCACTGCCTCTTGGTTCTGGAGGCCGGGAGCCCAGGGACTGACAGGCTGTGTCCCTGCTGGAGCCTCTGCAGGAGACTGCTCACAGCACCGCCTGGCTCTTGTTCAGTGGCAGGTAGATTCACCTGGCCTGCCTGTGGCCAGCTGCTCTGCATGCTGCTGCTCCTGTTGGCACCCAGACAGGGCAGCGGTGTCTAGATTTGTGGTCTGCAGGAGTCTGCATGTCCTCAGACCCTTTCACACCACAATAGCATTCTGGGGCTATGGGTGACAGTGGGGCTGGAATATGGAGGACAAGAGGAAGTTGGCAAAGAGTAAGACGGCCGAAGTCCAGGAAGAGGTCCAGTACTGGCAGCTGCATCCCAGCCAGCGGGTTGTGACAGGCTGGGCAGTTACCGAGACCTTCTGAAAGCTGGTGAGTTCAGGAACTGCTCGGGTTTCTGTGATGACTCGGGAGGTCCCAGGAGTCTCACACGTGGGGTGTGGTGTAGGGCCGGGGCTGGACCACGGAGGGCGAGAAAGGGATAAGGGAATGCTGGGCCTGTGACTTCCAGGCTAACGCCCTTGACTCTTACTGTCACGATGTTGCATGTATTATTGTAATATCACATCCCTTGAAATATCATACAATATCACATTATAATGGGTGCTATAATGTAATACACAGTCATACCATACCATAGTATCAGACATTATAATGTTATAATACGCAACATCGTAATATACACTATAATACTATAACACAGACCACTGTAATACCATATACCATCATACCATGACATAGATCATTGTAAAATCAGACACTAACATAACATATGCCCTGTAATATTGCATGCAATCATAATATTGATATCATTATAATATTGATATCACTGTAACATATGCTTTACAATACTATATATTGTATACTATTGTAAGGCTATATATCATATACTATTATAATATTGTATTTCACTGTGGTATAATATACTGTCATGATGTTGCCTTCAGTTGTGTCACCCAGACGTTGCCGTCCTTGACCTTGCACCCAGGTTACTGTGGTGTGACCTGATGCAACAGAAAAGGGTTAGCTGCCTGTGAGAGGAGTGGGGTAAATACCGTGTATTTCCATGCGTATTTATTCACTTACTCCTGTTTATTTGCAAGGTAGGGACACCGGGGAAAGTCAGCTAGTCCACCTACTGATGTCCCACCCGCATGCCCACGACTGCCAGGGCAGCAGGCCAACCGGAAAGCAGCTGGCAGGAGCTCAGTGCAGGTCTCCCCGTGGGTGGCAGTGCAGCCCAGGTGCCCAGCAGGGAGCTGGCCTTGAATGGGCTGTGGGATGGGGCGGTGTGTGCTGGGCGTCTTAGCTGCCGTGTTGACGTCCTGCTATTTTCCGGTGAGGCGATGGGGCATGCACAGTGAGCTGGTCTCCTTGCTGGTGTCCTTTGGTCCGGAGGTAGACATGTGGAGCCAGGATTCATTTCCAGCTTTAGTCCATCTGCCAGGGACGTGTTCCCTGCCAAAGCAAGCCCAGTGACTGGGGCCTGGGGTTTGTGGAGGACACAGTGAGTGCGGCTGGAAGCACAATCCGGGCTGTCAGAGGAGAAATGGGCATGGAACACGTGCTTTTCTGATTTCTTAATATTTGTTTCTGTTAGAAGTAAGGACTGGGGCCAGCAATGTGGCATAGCAGCTAAAGTCACCACCTGTGATGCCAGCATCCCATACAGATGCCAATTTGTGTCCCTGCAAATCCACTTCTGATCAAGCTCCTTGCTAATGTCCTAGGGAAAGAAGATGGCCCAAGTGTTGGGGCCTTTGTCCCCCATGTAGGAGACAGAGATGAAGCTCCTGCTTTTGGCCTGGCCCAGTCCAGGTTGTTCCAGTCATCTGGGGAGTGAGCCAGTGGACAGAAGACCGCTCTCTCTCCGTAGCACTAGACTTTCAAATCAACAAATATGTGCTTGATACATAATGATGTGCAACAATCAAGGTCAGGCTCTACAGGGCAGTAACTTGAAATTATTTGGGAGCAAATTTTTATTTTGTTAAAATGCGCTTTTGCAAATTCTCTATCGCATGGGAAGATGGCCTCTTACCCACCTGAGACTGAAGCCATCATTAGTGGTTTGACATATTCTGTGCCCTTGTTTCTTCCTATTGGCAATGTTTTAGGGAGAAATACAGATGGAGTTTTGCTCTAAGATCACTTTTTTAGTGTATTTATTTGAAAAGAGATATTTTCGTGCATAACCACAGTACCAGGTTGCAGTAGGTTTTGTCTTACAACCAAATCCCCAAGACAGGCTGCCTTGGGAGACGTGAAGCTCATTTCCCCGACCGAGCTGCAGGCTGGGCAGCAGCAAGGGCCCCTGATGGGTGGACGGAAGGGGCTGTGCGGGAGGAAGAAGTCACATCTCAACCCAGGAGATTCAGGGTTTGGCTTGTGTAACTGATGACCCTAGGGAGGACTTGGGTCTGGCAGCAGAGTTTTCTTGGGATGTGGGACCTCCATGGTGGCACCTCTCCCACCGGGCTGCACCTCCCACCCTGCAGCTGGGGCAGTTGCACCCAGACCAGTGTCACTTCTGTCCTTATCTGTCCTCCTGTTGGAGGCGATAGGCTCATGCCCCCACGTGACATCTGACCATCACTTACTTAGTTTTTCTTAGTTTGGACCTGATCTCAGAGGGAGCAGGCTGGCCACACTGTGCAGTGTCTACAGAGGACAGAGGCCTGTGAGACCCAGGGGCTCAGGAGTCCCGGGCCCACAGGCCTCCATGCCACGCACACAGCTGGAGTTAGCCCCTCTGATTTGCTTGATCACCATGGGGCCATTGTTTGGGTTTCTCCAGGAAGTGTGTGTTCCTCCCTCCACCCCCTGTCCCATCCTCTTCTCGACATCTTCTATGATTTTAAGATTTATACAAAATGTAACTGAGACAGCCTGGTTTGTGTCCTCAGACAAAAAGATTGGGCAGAAGGCACTGGAGCTGGACGCACTCGACCTGACGCTGATCCTGGCCAGGAAGAATGTGTCCCACAGCGGGAACCTCCTGCACTGCCTCTGGGCTCTGCGTGTGTTTGCCGGCCAGGGTAAGTGGGCAGGAAGGGGGCAGGAACAGGGGAGATGTGGTCCCAGCCTGAGTGACAGGCCTGACAGCAGAGCCGCCCGAGGTGGGTGGCACTTGCCCGTCTCCTGCTTAGCTGGGGCACTGTCAGACTTGTTTCCGGGGGTGGTCCTGGATGCTGCTTGTCCTCAGGGCTACTCCAGATCTCTGGGGCGAACAAAGCGGAACCCCCGTGCCAGGACGAGGCCTGGTCCTTGTGTTCTGGGTGTTGCTGTCAGTTGCCATGCTCCTGAGGTGACATGTCTGTTCAGATCCGCTGCTTTCCAGTTCAGTGAAGTCATGCCTTGGCTCGTGCGCATGGAGGTTGGGAAGGCTTAGCATCTGGTTCCCTAGGGAGGCGTTTCCAAGAGTTTTGGGGGCTCTACCTTCCAAGCGTACATGTCGGGAGCGCAGCTGTTCATTTCTCCTTCCTGAGCTCAGTCCTCGGGGGTGGAAGTGACATGTGTTTCAATGAGAATTGCGCATAATGGGCAAAGCTTGTGGCTTAGTGCCAGGAGTCCTGGGTCTGGATGGTTTGGCTTCATTTGAGCCTTGGAATGGAGGCACTTAGCCTGGCTGACCCCAGCGTCTGCTCTAAAGTCGTAGAGAGGATTGTTATTGCTGCTGGCTGGCTCCAGTCGCACTGACAAAACGCCACAGTCTGGCAGAATGTTCTGGAAGCTGGGAGACAGAGCAAGTGTCAGCAGGGTCAGTTCTTTGGGGACCCCTGCCTTGGCGTCCTGTTGGAGCCTTGCCCTGCGTATCCCTTTTGTCCCACTTTGACTCACCTCTTCAGGAACTGGGGTGAGAGCTGCAACACGTCTGGCTCACAGGTGAGCTCACAGATGTGGCAGAGATGGGGTGAACAATGTCCACGGCAGGCTGGCTGCATGCTCGTGTCCCTTCCCTGTGGTCTCCTGCAACAGCAGCAAGAGCGTGTCCACAGGGAGTGGGTAGGCGGCTGCAGGAGGAGTCCTGGTTTCCCTCAATGAATTCTGTTCTTGAACCCGGGAAAGATATTTGTTCTAGGCGAGGAGGAGATGCATGCTGGACAGTGCCCCAGGCCTCCCATCTCAGGCACGCAGAGAGGGAAGTGGGGCTCATGGGAAGAGCTCAGTGACGACACACAATACGGGTAGGGGGCACTTGGCCAGTGGCCAGGTGTGCCACCTGTTTGCCAGCTGGGAGCTCCTGGACAGTCGCTCATCCTCTGTGTGGTATTAGGTGGTCATGGAGACCTAGGAGAGCCCCGACATGGCAGGTGCTCATGCAGTCTTGGCATTGTCCTGGGATGTGAGGAGGTGGACCTTTAGCTCAAGCCTGCATTTACTGTCAACTGATGGTTGCATCCAATGCTCTGGACTGTTACACTGCCTCTCTCGAGTGTTGGCTCTGCTGAGGGGCAGGCAGTGTTCAGGAAGCCACAGTCTGAGGGTACTCAGTGGGCCATTAGTCGCTGTGGAAGGTCCCTGCAGGTGTCCTGAGAGGAGCCTGGTTGGGGCCAGGCCAGCCGGGCAGCCCGTTGGCTGCTGTCTGGTGAATAATGGGTATTTCCAGAGCTGCCAGACATCTGGCCATGTCAGTCACCCAGCGAGTGATGCCTCGGCACGGGCTCTCACCCTCTCCCTGGCCCACGTCCAGAGCTGTGTGCATGTGACACCACACTGTGCCTCACTGCCCTCAATACCTCAGCTTCCCAGGTTGCCCTGAGTGTGCTACAAGCTGTCTTCTGGTGTGGAAGCCAGGACCGAGTGGGCAGCATCCCCAAGTTCAGCCCATCCAAGCGGTCATGGCCCGCACTGCTCCAGGAGGACCATTCAGGCAGGCGTGATCCAGCCGCTGAGACAGCCGTGCGTCTGCGGGGTGGACAAGAACACACAGAGAGCCACGTCCATGCCTCCAGACTTCCAGTTAGCTGCCGCTGCTCTCCTTCTCTGAGCCCTTCTTGTTTCTGCTTACTCCCCCAGGGCACACGGAGTTCTTAGGCCCTCTCTTGGATGTCCTAAGTAGTCAGAGCTGGGGGGCAGCTCAGTGCCTTCCCCTGCCCACCTGCAGGGTCTCCCCATCGCTTCCTGTCCCCTTGTGGTTCTGGGGGCCAAGAGCTCCCGGGGCCGACAGGATGGAGCTATTGACCATATTATGTGGAGGTCAGGGTGACTTTGGAAATGCCAGTGGCTGGCAGAAGCCTCGCCTGTCTAACCAGACACCCTGCTGGTGTTGTTCTGCCATGCAAACCCAGATTGTGTTTTCCATGACCATCCAGCAGGCCCCACCATTTGGTGTCCACTGACTCAGCTGAGAGGAAACTGGTGACCACCGTGGGCAAGGAAGGAGCCGTCTTGCTGATGAGGCTCCCTTGGGGGTGTGCGGGGTTTGGACTGCGACATTGTGATGCCCTTGGTGCTAGAGGCGCCGAGCCGGTCAGCTCAGTCTTGATGCACCTTCTCCACATTCTGTCTTGCCAGTCTCCACAGCAGCCATGCTGGGCATCAACGGAGCCCTGGAGCTGCTTTTCCAGGCCATCCCTCCTTACACTCGCAAGCGTACATGGACTATCAGGTAAGAGCCCCTGCTCAGCCTCTGTCTGGGGACGCAGGCTCAGGTTCAAGGTCGTGGTGGCTTCCCCATTTGTAGGTGTGGGATGTCGACTTGCATCCTGGCTGTGGCCCTCCCTGGGGGTCGTCACTGTCCTTGCTTGGGGTGAAGGGGTGAGTACAGGGCTGGGATGCGGCAGAGCTGAGCATGGTGCCCAGAAAATGCACGCTCCCACGACCAGGATTGGATTTTGTGTTCTGCAGCCTTTGGGAACCCTGTGTTACCCAGAGAAAATCTACCCAGGAAGAGGATTGTCTGGAACCAATAGGGTCGCTAAGGAATTGGCCAGCCCAAGCTCTGCTGCGGGCTGGGTCGTCATGGTGGCAGGCTGGTCGCTGAGTGGTGCAAGTCTCCTCTGCCCGCCTCTGCCTGCTGGGGTGGAGCAAATCGTGGCTACAAAGAGAGGGCTGCGCGGGGAAGCTCTGAAGAGGCTCAGCCCATTAAGACCCATCATTTACGGCAGTGACTCAGCAAGGACCTTGAAAGAATATTAGCAGAAATTCAGCCACTTTCTGAGATCTATGGGGTCATTTGATAAGGAGCATCCCCGTGCCCGGCTGTGGTGGCTCTGTCCCCGGCCTCCCCCACCAGGCTCATGTTCCACCTGATTATTTTCCTCCTGGGTCATCATAGCGAGGCCATTATCATCCATTCTCACCTACAGCTTTCTGCACCAGCATTTTCTGCAGTGAAATACATTATATCCTGGCAAAAAAAAAAAAAAATGCTCATTGAGTAAGTCGGAAAGCCTTGAGTTTAGAAAAGTTAGGTAGGGGTCTTTTGGAAGGAGACTTAGGCAGAAGGGACCGGGACACTGATGTCCTTGGGGGCCTGGGGGTGAGGCCGTGCTGGGAGGCAATGAGTGGCTTGTCCATTAGTCCTGGAGCCATGGGCAGGCCTGGGGGTGAGGCCGTGCTGGGAGGCCCTGCACAGTTTGTCCGTAGTCCTCTATGTCCACTGTGGTGGGCCTGACTTGGGTGTGTCTTGTGGTCCTGGGGTAAGGCCTTGGCTGCTGATGTCTGTGGTGGCCACTAGGTGGGGGTTTATGTTGGCGTGGTACTTGAGGCTCTGCCCCCAGGCTGCCTGAGCCAGCTGCTAGGGTGTCCAGCCCAACTGAGGACTCACCTACACCATGCAAGCAGCTGTACCTGCTGGGCCCACCCTCACCGGAGACCCACCCAGTCATCCCTCCTTGGTCCTTAGGGCTGCTGCTGCCAAGCTGCCCCAGGAGCTGGCTGACTCCGCTTCCTGCCAGGCTGTGGGCTAGGGGCCCTGTCCCGTGTGGGTTCTGGGTGGGCACTGTATGACATGAGCTTCTCCTTCCCTGTTCACCATCGTTACTGTCCCCGCAGTTACAGGAGAATGTGTTAAAAGCTAAGAAGCAAAGTGACAGGCTGGGCTGGAAGGGCGGGGTGGGAGCTGGCCTGGCAGGTGCGCCCTGGCCGTGGGCGGCTGGAGCGTCTGCCTCCGCCCCGGCAGGTGCGCCCTGAGCCTTGTGTGTTAGACCCCTGCAGCCGAGCATGTCTGCTCCAGTTCTTTTCCCTTCACACCCCAAACCATGGAATGATGCAGAGACTCCTTCTTCCGCCGCTTCCTCCCAAGCCTGCTGCTGGCTCCATCCCCAAAGCCACCGGGTGTGAGGGTGTGGGGGTATGCCTCCCCACGCTGAGGTAAGAGCTATGGCAGCCACATTCTGACTGCCTTAGAGGAGTTACTGGTCGTCCAACTCTCCCAACCCGAACCTAGACATGTCTGAAGGTGTGCCGACCGCATCTCACCACAGGCTTTAGGGGATTGTGTGTGACAGGACTGGTGAACCTTGCTGGGCTACAGCGCTAATGGCACTTACTAATTCAAGGTATAGGGACTCCTGGCTGCTTGCTGCTGCCCAGCTCCTCACAGATGCCAAAGCCTGCGGGCGCAAGGGGGCTCCCAGGGAGAGGAGATGATCTCGTGGGCGACCACCAGGAGCCCCATGGTGTGTCACCCCGAGAGCCACGGAAGCTCCCCAGGCACTGGCCCCTGCGCTTCCTCCCTGCCTGCCCCACTTCTCCTGCAGTGATATATAATTAGTCGTGCAGCTGTGCCTGGCGCGGCCCTGTCTCCAGCTTCTACTCAGGATGAAATTGATGCTGAATGCCCTGACCATGCCGCACTGGAGATGGGGCTTGGAGGGCAAGGTCATGGCCCTCTGAAGCCCTGGGTGAGCCTCGCGCTGGGGGTGGCTGCTCCAGGCCTGGGTCCTGCCCCATGCAGGCACACTCGCAGAGGCATGCATGGGAGCCCATCTCCTGCCTCCGTGTCTCCTGACGGCCCCCTGGTCTGAGCAGGTGCTCAGCCTTGGGCAGCACCTCTAGCCCTCTGGCCTGGTTTTTGCTGGCGTGAAAAGCCACAGAGAAAGTTCCTCTGTCCTGTGCTTGTCCCTCTCCCTAGCCATCTCCCTGAGTGTCCACAGTCTGTCCTGCCCTGGCCTAGCCCTCGGACCCAGAGATGGAAATTTACGTTTCTAGCGGAAGCTGTGGAGGCGGCAGAGGGCAGAAGGCAGCATTTGCATGGAGTCTTCACCTACTGCAGGTTTATTGACCTGCACAGCTGGGCAGCTAAGCACAGAGCTGGGCTGAGAGCGATGAGGGATGGCATTGGTCCAGGAGTGCTGCCACTTGCTAACTTGTTCCGCCCTGGGTGAGCTTGTTCATTGGCACGACAGCCACCATCAGCCGTGCAAACTCAGGAGGAAAATCGCTAGAGCCAGAGACGGATGCCTTGTCCACTCCCGACCCATCCTGTGACCTGACGCTCCTGTCAGCCCAGTCCCAGGGCTCTCCGTGGGGAGCAAACTCTGCTGTCCAGGGGCTGTGGTTGTGCCAGTGTCCATGAGCAAGGACATGGCCATGCGGCCCCTTGGCCTGTGAATCATCACTTTCCGGTCATCAGGGCCCAGGGTCCATGTCTGCTCAGGCTGATTTGGAGCCTTCGGTGCCCTGCGGCCGTTGCCCGGCACACGGAGGACGTGGGCTCCTCCTCCTGCCTGGAGTTTCGCAAGGCCGTGGATGTCGGGCAGTGTCTCGCTCAGGCCAGCACCCCTGTGCCCCCTCCCCTCCAATCTACATGGTCCTGGCAGGCATATGTGCTTTGATTTATCGCTGGAGCGGGAGCTGGCTGTGGGCTGCGCAGTTGGCCATAGGGGGAGGTAGATGTGTGTGGCCCTTAGCAAGCCGCTTATATACTCATCAGCACTGCTGCCCCTTGCCCCTACGCTTACTCCCCCTCAAACCTTGGCCGTCCCAGAAGCTCCCAGGGCCTGGAAGCATGCAAGGCTCTGGTCTTCCTTCCAAGGCCCCAGATGCCGGCCGTGCTGGTGCCTGAGCCTGGTCTAGTGCAGGGTTACTGGGCACTGCTTCCTTGGCACTGCTGGCTGGTGATTTCTTCTTCAGTTTATGAGCTGGAGAAAACTCCTCTTCTCCGGCTGAGTTCCTGTCGTTCCCAGAGCCAGGCCTGCCAGGCCTGCCAAGCCACTGTCCTGTCGTTCTCTGGGTCTGCTCAAGGCTGGCAGTGGAGGAAGAGAAGAGATTCAGCTAAAGCAAGGTCCTGAGCCCAAGACCGAGGGCTGCCCGGGCACTTGGCTGTTCAGATCTGGAGACCAAGGGCTGCCCGGGCACTCAGCTGCTCACATCTGGAGACCAGGGGCTGCCTGGGCACTTGGCTGCTCGATCCTGGAAACTGGGAGCTATCTGGGGACTCAGCTGCTCAGTCCTGGAGACTGGGGGCTGCATGGACACTCGGCTGCTTGGTGCTGGAGACCAGGAGCTGTGTGGGCACTCGGCTGCTCGGTCCTGGAGACTGGGAGCTGCATGGGCACTCAGCTGCTTGGTCCTGGAGACCGAGGGCTGGCACAAGCTGCAGATTTTTCTGTTTTTCAAACAGCTGCTGGGGTCCATCCGTGTCCCTCCTGCTGGGACTGCCCAAGCAGCAGGGTGTCTGGGCTCAGCAATCCGGTGGGCTGACCCGGACTGCAGCCCAATGCCAGCCTGTGGTGAGGGCGGAATGAATCCTCTCCTGCAGCATTGATCTTGGCAATGAGGCTGTGACTATCAATCCCCTTCGTTTTCTTAAGAAGCTGGAGGGCTGTCCTGATGAAGACCTGTTCCAGTCCTCCAAGCCACTGCAGCTAAAGCTTAGAGGCCTCTAGGGACCTTTCATCCACTCCCTGCATCACTTTATTATTTTTAAAAAGATTTATTTATTTATTTGCAAGATACTGTGAGAGAAAGAGTTCTTCCATCAGCTGGGGTCCGGAGCTTGGGGTTCCGCCCGGGTCTCTCCCATGTGGGTGCAGTGTTTCCTGCTTTAAGCAGCGAGTTGGATTGGAAGTGGAGCAGCATAGACAGTCCGAGCTAGTGCTCACATGGGATGCCAGCGTCTCAAGAGGAGATGCCACCCACTGCAGCCCATCCAGGCTGCCATCTCCTTCCTCCCAAGCTGAGAGCCTGAGCCACGCCTTGAGCCCAAGCTTGAAGGCACAACTCACATGCTCGGCTACTCAATAGCCCGAACTAGGAGGGCTGGGGATGAGAATTCTCGGCTGAAATCGTCCCGTGTGCCATGGTCCGTGCCAGCTGTAGGGGCCAGGAGACCAGGCTTGTCCAAGCCACTGTGATGGCTGCGCAGCAGGCAGCCTGTGAAGACTGGCGAAGGCAGCAGCTTCCTGTCCTGGGGGAGGGCTGTCCAGTGCCTGTGCCCCTGGGAACACCCTGGGCACTGGCTTGTCTGCTCTGGGCCCAGCTCCTTGGGCGTCTCCTCTATCTGGGTGCGGCCTGCCCACACCACGCAGGGCATCCCAGTCCTGACTGCGCCTCTCCCAGCAGGGTGCCGTCATCTCAGGGGTGGAGCAGAACCGCAATGCACAACAGCTGTGGCACTGCAGTGCGTGGCTCATCCTGAGATTCATGCTTAGACTGGGGGTTGGGCAAGCCCACCCTCCCCAGGGATGACAGGACAGGGGATGGCCAGAATGGTGCTGGCCAGATCAGCTTGGCTGTGTCTCAGTGTTCAGAGACAGACCCAGCCAGGCCAGGCTGACTCGCTGGGGCCTGTGAGGTTCAATATGGAAGCCTGTGTTTGACTTTGCCTGGTGGAGCCAGGGCGATCCCAGCAGACACAGACAGGCCCCACTGGGCAAGCCAGCAGAGATGGGCCAGAGGCAGCTGCCCCCAGGATTGGTGCAGACTGGGGTTCTCCATCCCAGCTCAGTGTCCACATCCTTTTACTGTTGGGACCCCTCATGGTTATTCCTGACTTAGAGAGCCAGGGCCTGAGTGCCCTCCAGGGAGCCTTGGGTGTTCAGCCAGCTGGATGCACAGTAGTGCGTGGGTGCCTAGGGTTACACCGTTGACTACCCGCCGGGCCACACAGTGATGTGATTGCAGAGATGTGCTGTCTCAAGGGGCGTGCAGCCACCTGCACGCTAGTGGGAAGATGAATGGGAGGGATGCTGTACTGGGTGGATGTCCAGGAGGCACCCCTGGGCAGGGAAAGGTCTCCGACATCTGCCGTGGACCCAAGAGGTGTCTGAGTCCCTCGGTGGTCAGGCAAGTGGGACAGAGCTGCCCAGAGGCTGACCTCAGCAGGCAGGTGGAAGCATATGTGGAGTGGGTTCAGGGGTGCTGGGTACACTGCAGGGGAGTGAGTGAGAATGTGGAAGGAATGTGCCCGGAGGAATGGGAGTACAGACCCACTGAGAGAGCCCAGGAAAGCTGACAGACTCCTAAAAATATTCAGCTTTGTGATAACCAGAGAAACCTGATTTGATACAGACATCAATTTCACAGATCGGAGCAGCAGAGTTTGAAAAATGGTAATCTTTATTGCTGGTGAGGGTTCAATAAGACAGACCCTCCGCTTGTCCTGCTAGAAATGCAGACGGTAAAATCTTCATGCAACTGGGGTGATGTGCATGAAGATTTTTAGAAGTTGCCAGTCTGTAACCCACAGTCTTCACGCCTTGAAATATGTCCTGAACGATTATTGTGAAAGGGAGCTGAAGGCTTGTGAATAAAAGTATTGATCAGTGTTATTTATAATTGGAAATATAACTAGAAAAAGTCCAGTGATAACGAATGTTGATAAAAGTGATGTATTTATGCATTATAATGTTACATTGAAAGACACAAGCTAGATTAGTATTGATGTTTGTCATGGGAAATAGGTTTTGATAAAAACCATGTGCTGGGAAAGGTCCAACATGCAGTGTGACCCCAACGGTGTCACAATGACAGGACAGAGAACCAAGTCCGCTCTGATCTTCCGGACTGGGAGCAAAGCCGCCAGACCACAGGCAGGGGACCTGTGTGCGTGATCACTGTCAGAGGGCAGGGGTCACTGACACCCGTGGGGGGCCTGTGGCTCTCCCGGGTTCCACCTTGGAGACTGCCCCGAGGAGAATTGGGGTGCTGCCTGGCCACCTCCCCGACTTAGAGAGCAGCTGATGACTAGAGAGATGGCCATGAGTAGCCCTCTTGGGACAGATGGGGTCTCTGGGAGGGCCATGTAGTGAGTGCATGTTGGTGGGGAAAGGCCACCGAAGGGAGTGCAGGGAACACGGGGGTCCTACCAGGCAACCTGCACTGAGTTCAGGGAAGCATGTTGTCCTGCAGAGGGGCGTGGCCAGTGCTGGGACTGAAGCTGTAATGGCTCCCACGTCAGGTCCGAGTGCCACAGTGAATATAGGAGCACACAGGTGTTCAGTGCCCGGCAGGCAGACGTCCCAGTGGAAGACTCAGGTGGAAAGGTCCTGAGAGTGTGAAGGCAGGGGCCAGCACTCCGTAATGAGGTCAGGCATGCAGTCGGCAGCAGTCGGGAGCCCACACAGGGACGGCCACGATCAAGCGAGGACACTGAGAAGTTACTCTAGTGGGACCCCATGTGTCCAAAAGCTGGGTGAAGATGTGGAAGGGACAAAAGTGAGGTTCTAGAGGTGAGATCTACAGTGTGATTTTAACTAGATGAAAGAAAGCTGCAAATGGGAGAGGAAAAGGTGAACTTGAAGGTAAAGCAAAAGAAAGCTTCCACTGTGAGATAGAGAAAAGTCAGGAGGGAGAGCAGGAAGAGCAGGGAGAGGAGGGGGAGGGGGAGAGGAGGAGGGAGAGGAGGAGGAGGAGGGAGAGGAGGGGGAGGAGGGAGAGGAGGGGGAGGAGGGAGGAGGGGGAGGAGGAGGAGGGGAGGAGGAGGAGGAGGGAGAGGAGGAGGGAGAGGAGGAGGAGGAGGAAGAGGAGGGGGAGGAGGGAGAGCAGAGAGAGGAGGGGGAGGAGGGGGAGGAGGGAGAGGAGAGAGAGGACGGAGAGGAGGGGGAGGAGGGGGAGGACGGAGAGGAGGGGAAGGAGCAGGGAGAGGAGGGAGAGGAGGAGGGGGAGGAGGGGGAGGAGGGGGAGGAGGGAGAGGACGGAGAGGAGGAGGAGGGGAGCAGGGAGAGGAGGGAGAGGAGGAGGAGGGAGAGGAGGGAGAGGATGGAGAGGAGGGGAAGGAGGGAGAGGAGGGGGAGGAGAGAGAGGAGGGGGAGGAGCAGGGAGAGGAGGGAGAGGAGGAGGGAGAGCAGGGGGAGGAGGGAGAGGACGGAGAGGAGGAGGAGGGGAGCAGGGAGAGGAGGGAGAGGACGGAGAGGAGGGGAGCAGGGAGAGGAGGGAGAGGAGGAGGGAGAGCATGGGGAGGAGGGAGAGGACGGAGAGGAGAGGAGGAGGGAGAGCAGGGGTCCTGTGAGCTTGGGGGCAGCAGCAGGCCGACTGACACACCAAGTGACAGTCCCTGGAGCGGGATGTACGCAGAGCAGTAGACGTGAAGACATAATGTCCTCCATCTCTGGAATATGATGAAAATTATACAATTAGCGGCCCAGGAAGCACAATCAACCACAAGTGCAGGAACAGGAGAAAAACCACTCCAAGGCAGATGGTAATCAGAGTGATGAAGAAGAGCAAATCTTAGCGGCCTCCAGCAGAGACACCATATACGTCATCCTCCAGAGCACCAACTGTGGCTTCCGCCTCGGGCTCCTCAGAGGCAGTGAGCTGGACCCCGGAGGGCGGGCTGCACCTCGTGCGTGGGACACACACTCAGCCGTGAGAGCTCTCGGAACTGCATGTGCCGCACGGGGGAAGGCTTCACGCAGACCAAAGCTAACGGACGTCGCCCCAGCCGACTCTCCCAGCAGGATGTCGGAAGAGGACTCCTGGCAAGGCACCATACCAGGTGACAGGTGGGCTCAGACTGTCCCGAACACCCAGCAGCCCAGAACAGGATCCACGAGGCAGCTCACTTGACCTTCTCTTTATTGTTTCAGTCTCTGTAAAAGTGTGTGTGATCCCAGTGTGGCTGTAAGGAGCAGAGGCTGGAGAGCGATGCAGGCTTTCCGCTGGAATTGTCTTCCTCAGAAACGGCTGTGGAACATTCCAAGCTGGATGTGGTAAGCTAAAGTGCACGTTAAAGCCACCGCTAAAGCAGCGAAGTGCAGGGCTCATAGCTGATGAGTCACCAAGATGCTAAACTGTAATAAAAATATCCAGTTCCCTGAACAGACATTGCAAAGAAACCGGACTTCGTGAGAGGCTTACATCTCAGCCCGTCAGAAGACAGGCAAAGGCTCACAGGGAGGCAGCTAAGACACGCTGCAGACACCATCAAGGGCAGTGGCTGGCGCCATGGTTCATCTGGCTAATCCTCCACTGTGAGTGTCAGCATTCATGTTCCCATCCTGCTCCCTGCTCATGGCCGGGGAAAGCAATGGAGGGTAGCCCAAGTCCTTGGGACCCTTCACTCACGTGGGAGACCTTTTGAAGCTCCTGGCTTCTGGCTTCAGATTGGTTCAGCTCTGGCTGTTGCAGCCTTGTGGGGAGTGAATCAGCAGATAAAAGATCTTTGTCTCTATTTTTTCTGAAAAGATCTACTTTTCCATTGAAAAGAAGTAAGTATAGATTTTTAAAGGATGCAGGTAGGTTGAAAGTGAAAGGATAAGATATTCAAAACTAACACAAAATTAGAAGCACCAAGTGTAATGTCGGATAAAGGGTTCAGAGTGACCAGGGTTAGGGAGTCCATGTGATCAAAGGTCAGAGAGCGTGAGGCTCCTAACAGGGCTTCGAGATGACCGCAGTGAAAGCTGCTGGAACGGAGAGGAGGAACAGACACAGCCACTGGCACAGGTGACAGCTCATGAACACACAGCCACAGCTGGGACCGTCATACCTCTATTAGCTGATGGGTAAGCAGATATGAAATCAGCAGGGATAGAGAAAAGTGGAATAGTGCAATCAGCCAGCGGGACTTAACCGACGTTGACAGAACCCTCTGCTCCCCAGGAGCATGCTCTGTGTTCCTTTCAAGTTCCCACAAGATTCTTGACCAAGTTGGCTGTTAGGATGTGCCATAAAACAGACATAACAAAGCTATGTGCCTCAAATGACATCAAAGGTGTTCTTTGGACAGGGTGAAATTAGCTTATAAATCAACAACACCAAGAAAAAACTTCCAGAAGGTTTGGAAATAACGGAGAACTTTTAAAGAAACAAGTCTAAGGAAATCTCAAAAAGAAATTAGGTAATATTTTAAAGTGAATCATAACTATAGGCAACATTTTAAAATTTCTGGAAATGTCCAGTGCTCGGCGTATATGAACACAACCATGCTCACACACCAGCGAAGAAGGCAGAAAAATCCGGTTAGTGACCTCAGCTGCGTCCACCTTCAGACCCAGAAAAAGAAGACGGAGAAGACCCTGCATATTTAACAAGAGCGTGAAAGCAAAAAGAAAAAAATGAACAGTATGATGAGAATGAGCAAAATACTTCAACAGCTTTGCCACTGAGAAAAGAGAGGTGGCCGCTGTGCCTGGAAGATGGGTTTGCTGTCCTAACTCACTGAGAAAACATAAAATGTACGATGTGGCCCCCCGTTGACCACTTACAGTGGCTACAGCTAGGACAACTGACCTCGGCGAAGAGGAACTGGAGTCTCATGCACTGATGGTGAGAAGGTTAACATGATTTAACGCTTTGGAAAACAGTAGGTGGTTTCTGAAGAAGGGCTCATGTTCCTGCCGGGACATCCATCGTCCCTCCTCTGGGTGTTTCTACAAGGCGAAGCAGTGTCCTTTCGCAGACTGTGGTCCCTATTGCCCCTGGTGGATTTATTCCTAGCAGCCCGAACTGTCCATCAGCTAGAGAGGGGGATCGCTGTCATGTTTCCATACGATGGGATGTTGCTTAGCAACAAGAATGAATGATGATGCTTGCCCCCACATGGACAGATCTGGAGATCATGGTGTGAATCAAATCAGTGTGTGTGTTAAACTTCAGATATGTGGGTTTTGGAGAGGGCAGGTGGAGGCAGGGCAAAGGCAGAGGATAGGGGCTGCACAGAAGCTTCCAGCACTCGGGCGTGTGTGAGGGATCATGGCTGAGCTCATTGTCTTCCTGTGGTCACACAGATATGTGCAAGACAGCAGAGGCTAGTGCGTTGTGCATGTCACATGTGTGATTCATTGGGCACAATCGTTTCTTAACTCTTGGTTAAAGTGGAGAAGACATTTTTGTAAAGAATATGCACAGTATGACTTTTGAAGAAGGGCATCAATAACTCCACTTGTTATAGAGTGATGGGACTACAAATGACCAACTTTAGGGCCTGGCACCATTGATGGCTTAGTGGCCAAATCCTCACCTTGCAATCACTGGGATCACATATGGACGCTGATTCATGTCCTGGCTGCTCTACTTCCCATCCAGCTCCCTGCTGGCGGCTTGGGAAAGCAGTGGAGGACGGCCCAAAGCCTTGGGACCCTGTGCCCATGTGGGAGACCTGGAGGAAGCTCTGGCTTCTGGCTTCAGATAGGCTTAGCTCCAATCATTGTGACCAATTGGAGAGTGAACCAGTGGATGGAAGATCTTTCTGTCTCTCTCTCTCTGTATATCTGATCTTCCTTTTCAATAATAATAAATCTTTTAAAAAATCATCAACTTTAATTTTTCTATTATAATTAGGCATTACTCTTATAATTCTGAAAAATAAAACTAAATGAATATAACGGTAGAACCACTTGGTCCCAAGTGTACTGAATGCTCTAGTGTATTAGTCAGCTTCTGTTGTTATACTCAGATGCCCCAAGCAGACTCCTTATGAAGAGGAAATATTTACCTGGCCATAGTTTAGCAGGTGCATGCTTTGGCTCTGCCAAGGGGTCCGTGAGGGAGAGCAGAGACCTAGGGAGAAGGGACCAAGCAACGATCCAGGAGGCACAGGGGAGACTGGGCTGAGTTCAGGCCTTTCTCGACACCTCCAGCTTGCCTCCAGGGACCCTAGGGCCTCCCACCAGGCCCTGCCTCCTGAACACTGTAGCTGGACCCAGTTCTCTCTATTGGTAGCATTTACTACGAGGCACAAGATTAGTGACCACAGCACATTCAAGCAGCAGCTCAGGCATACTGGGTGAAGAAGCCAGGCTGGTTGGGCTTGCCCTTCTGTGGGTTGACGTCCAGCGATGGGTCACTCTTTCCCCAGCTGTTTTTGCTGGTGGACTCCAGATGCTGTGGTGCATGCTGTGGCAGGATACGTCCACCTGAAAAGCCCTCAGGCTCCAGCCATGGGCACCCTTCCCTGAACACCACCCCTGGGGGAAGCGCCCACTGGCTTCATGGGAGGCCACGCCTGCTCGTGGGCAGGGACACAAGCCACGCTCCAACCACAGCATCTGTTAGTGTGTACAGCAGGTGCCTGGGGAAGTAAAGGAAGCTGTTCTGGGCAGAAGATGAACGGGAACAGGAAGCAGCCTGGGGTCTGTGGGATGAGTGACGAGGGGGTCCCACCAGAAGGGGGTCCCACCAGAAGGCCGAGTCAGGAGACGAGAGAAGGCCCGTGAGCCATCTACCTTCTCTGTCTCTGCTATCCTCCTCGCTCCACTTCCCTCTGTCCCGCCCATCACTGCCCTGCCCTTATCTTTTCATCTTAGTGGGATTTTTTTTTCATTCTAGGAAAATACCTTGTGTTTAGTGTCAACTTGAACAGTTCAAATTTCTGGTACATTTGCTCCACTGCTCACAGCTTTTAGCTAAGCTTCAGACTCATAACTGTGTTTTTCATATGTTTTTCAATTTTTTATAGTCTTACCTTTTTAAATTAAGATTTATTTGTTTTTATTTGAAAGGCAGATTTATAGAGTGAGAAGGACAGACAAAGGTAAATAGAGAGAGAGAGAGAGATCTGCTGGTTTATTCCCCAAATGGCTGTAGCAGCTGGAGCTGGACCAATCTGAAGTAGAATGCTCATCTCCCATGTTGCTGCAGGACCCCAAACACCTGGACCATCTTTGCTGAATCCCAGGCACATTAGCAGGCAGCTGGGTTGGACGTAGAGCAGGTGGGACTAGAACCAGCTCCTCCTGGGGTGTTAGTACTGCAGGCAGAGACCTAGCCTTCCACACCATGAGGCTGGCCTGAGAGGATAATGGTTTTTAATTTGAGATGCAGAGGGGGGGTTTCTGTTTCACTCTCCAGATGCCCCTAGCAGCTGAGCTGTAGTTGGGAGCTGGGACCTCAGCACAGGTGGCCCATGGGGACAGCGAGAGCCCACCACGGCAGGCATCACCTGTTGCCTCCCAGGGTGTGCTTTAGCATGAGGCTGGAGTCAGGTGCTTTCCAACAACAGCATCCCAGACTCAGAGCCCAGCATCGTGCCCTTGTCCTTAGGGCTGGGGCCTTGTCCCCATCACAGTCCCAAAGATACTAAGTTTCCAACCACAGATGTGACTACTGCTTAGCACATATGGGATTTTTGTGTCAAAATGCATGCAAATATGCAGAAATGGCTTGTCCAAAATTAAAATGCTTTAAAAGTAAATACATAAAAAAGCTGCATGTGAGAATATTCTGAAGAATGCAAATCAGGTACCCCTGGGATTCTGGGAATTGATTACTGAGCTTCTTTGGTGCTGAGTGTAGCTTGCAAGGCTGTTTCTGCCTTACACAAGCAGATCCATCCTGCCAGGGCTAGTTTCAATCAATAGTCCTGTTCGATCTTGCTGGAGTTCGGCCTCGGTGTTGCACTGCAGGACCTCAGGGTCAGATGAAAGGAACAGACTGGGCCGGGTGGAGACTTGTGTCTGATACCGACCGACCTGCCCGGCCAGGCGCATGCGCCGATGTGGCTGTCCTGTTCCAGTGACCCCGACTTGATGTGCCCCATTGGGTGGGTGTGATCAGTGGACAAGCTTGTGGATACTGACACGCAGGTGTACAAAGGAGTGGTGGTCAGACTCAGGCCGTCTGGAAGGTTCTGTGAGTGCTCTCTTGGGCTCTCACTCTGCTGGGGTACAGGTTTCCCAGGTGATAGCTGGGGCCACCCTCCCCTCCCTCTCCGGAAAACAGCTCAGTGTTTTTCCTTGTGAATCCCCCCATGCTACTGACATTTCACGATTTTAATATTTCCACAGGTTGCTTTTAAAGGGTAAAACAATTTTAGATTCCGACACATAGCAATAAATATCTTTTAAAAAATATATATGCATTTAAATATTTATTTGAAAGGCAGAAAAAGAGAGAAGGAAGGAGAAAAGATAGTTTTTACCAATTAGTTCATTCCTTAAATGGCCACAATAGCCAGACTGAGCCAGTGCAAAAACAGGAGCCAGGTGCTCTGTCGGGGTCTCCCATGTGTTTGGCACAGCGAGTGCAGTGGCGGGAAGCTGGACTGGAATGGGGCGGGTAGAACTGGAACCTGCTGTCTGATACAGGGTGCTGGTGTTGGGCGCAGGCCCCTGAAGCTCTAGAGACTTCCTGAATGCTCTACGCTAAAGGGAAGACAGTGGGGGCACCCTACCCTGCACCCCCAGTCAATAGAGTCATGGTTTCCTGTAGTTTACACCAATCTGGGAACATGGGTCAACCCAGGGCTCCAGGCCTCCACACGGCGCGTGCAGGTGTGCCCCAGCCTTTTTCACAGCATCTACACACAGCCAGATTGAAGGTCAGGACAGGCGCTTGAGGCACCTGCCAGGGCAGGAGCGAAGTAGGATGCAGCTCCAAGCCTCCATTTCCTTGAGGTTGAAGTATTTGTGCCTGCCCCTCACTTCCCTCTCCCACCCTCAACCATCATGGTCACATATCACTAAGTCCCATTTCAGGTGGCGAGCTCGGGGCCAGCTGAATCTCCCAGAGTGCTGGCCAGAGTTCATGTCCAACCCCTTAACCAGACGCTGCCATGTAGTCACATGATACAGCCGCAGAATTAAAACATGAAAATGGTGGCGGGGAGCAGAAAGCAAGCAGTGGCCTCCACACGTGATCCTGGTCCCTGAGACCTAGGGCGCTGGAGCAGCCCCCTGGGTCCCAGAGGCGGAGAGAGCTGGAGCGCTCCCTAGGCCCCCCAAACCAAGAGACCCGGAGTGCGTCCCCCCAAACAGAGAGCTAGAGTGGGTCCCTCACACCGAGAGAGCCAGAGCGCTCCCTGGGTCCCCCGAACTGAGCGTGGCTCCCCAGGCCCCCCAAACCAAGAGAACCAGATCAGTTCCCTGGGTTCCTGGAACCCAGAGAGCCGCAGTGGCTCCCCAGAACCAGCCCGCAGCTGGAGCATGCTCACACCACTCTGTCATCTGGAAGCAGTGGGCACTACAGCTCCCGATTAGCTGGCTGCAGCTGGCTTGGCTAAGAATAAAGATGCCTGTGTTACACTGGCATCTCATTCCAAGGATGCTATGTCTGAGAAATGCAAAGAAACGGGCTTAAAAATCTCAGTTCACTGTTTTTTTTTTCATTCTATTGTCTGCAGAATCCAAATATTTTCTTACATTTTGTTGGTGATTGGAACAGGTGCTCACTCCAAGTATGGGGGTAGGGAGTGAGAGAGAAACACCCAGCCTCTGGTTCATGCGCCAGTGCCCACAGCAGTCAAGGCTGGCCTAGGCCAAACTAGGATCCCGGAAACCTTGTCCTGGGTTCCACGAGGTTGGCAGGGGCCCCCAAGTACGTGAGCCACCACCAGCTGTGCTCAAGCTGTGTGTTAGCAGGATGTTGGAGTAGAAGCAGAGGTGCTGGGACTTGAACCAGCCCTTAGATGTGTGTGGCCCAGGAGCTGGCTTAAGCCGCTGCACCCCACGCCTCTCTCCTCCACACGCTATGCCCTGCATGCACCGCTCAGCCCAGTCCATGTGCTGTGTGCTCTGAGGACCAATAGCGTATGATTGACACCCAAGCTGTGTCATCAAGCTATGCACTGCTGTGTGGAGACAGCCAAACCACCCTGCCAACCCCGCTGCCCAGGCAAAAATGAGTGGCCAGCCACGTGCACGCATGTAAGTATGCACCCTTTCTTCACTGAGGCCAACACCGCAGCAGCGAGAAGGAAGGGTGCGGACATGTCCTGTGTGGGCAAAAGCTGACGTCTTAAGACGACTGTTTCTAAACAGAAGATCCGGTTTTCTTTTTCTTAATGCATTTGAGCCTCGACTTCTGCCTCTGTGTTGGGCACGAGTATGCCTGTCTGATGAGGTTGAGGTTTCCAGGCCCAGGGATGGCACTCGCGCCGCAGGGAAGAAGCCGTGCACAAGCACTCCTCAACGGGAGCACAGCATGCCTTGCTGGTGCCGGTGTTCACAGGCGTGCTGGGCCAGCCAGGGACTGCCACGTGCAGCCAGCCCTGAGCTCTGACCCGTGGATGTGCTGTGCTGGATCCTTGCCTGTCGGGGCTTTCCACTGCTTCATCTCCCTGCAGCCTCGATCATATGACTGCAGGGACGTGGAGCCCATGAGCCAGAAGCTTCCAGGTGTATCTGATGGGACAGGGCTGGCTGGCCTGGACAGGAGTCAGGGCCTGCCTCTCCACTCTTCCTCCCTTCCCCTCCATGGCGTGGGAGGGTGACTGCTGCAGGAGAGCGAGGGAGTGAAAGGACAGATGGGGAAGGTTACTAATGGCTGGATTGGAAGACCACCGAAGGAATGGGAGCGGGGCCTGGGGGCTGCAGTCTGATGCTGAGCTCCCGCCTCTCAGATGTGGGAGGAATCACTCACTGCCTTTGGAGAGTCCGTTACAAGTTTTCCCTTTCATTTGTAGTGAGTTCCACTCTGCACTGACAGTTTCTTTGGATGGTTCCTTGGTGTGTTCAGATGAGTTTGAGCGGCACACATGTACTTACAGACACACGTGCGCTTGCCCCATCATTGTGTCCCTCCTGGCCGCAGGTCTCCGGCGGCTTGCCTCTGCCGCCGGCCCTGATGACCTCTGTGGCGGTGTGCCCAGCACCGACAGGTGTGCTAACACACCCAGAGGCCTAGCTCCCAGGATGAGGAGGCGTGAGCTACAGGTGTTCACACCGTCAGAGGTCTATGCTGCATGGCGTGCCCCTGGGCGCTCCTGCAACATGCTAACTCTGTGTCCCAAACCATTCCTTTCATCTCGGACTTTTCTTTCTTGGGGTGGGAATTTAGACCCAGCTGCTGCAAGTGGGGTGGGGATGTCCACTGCTGGGCCCATCTGGGTGCCATCAAGTATTCTCGGTTAGACCATCCTATCCCCAATGAGGGTGTGTGGCCAGATTCCAAATGAGTTTTAAAAGAAAGCATGATCAGCCCCCTCTGCCGAGAGGGCACTCTCCGTGGTTTTTGTGCTGAAAACTTGCATCCTGGAGCCCCCTCGTGGGATGCACCATACTTTACTTTCTGGAGAGTTCTGGGCTTGGGGAAAATCATGGGTTCCCACAGAAACCCACAGAGCAGGCATGCAGAGCCACGTGGCTCTTGGTGTCGGGTGGACATGGTGTAGAGTGCCGAGTGGACCCATGGGTGGTGACCGTGAACTCCGGCTGCTGCTAGCCACCTGGCTTGTGGACTCAGTGACATGACATTGATTCTGTGTGCGCCCTGACTGGGGACATTGGCAGTCTATCTCTGTGAGTGTAATTTCAGACACAGTGAGTATTATGTTTGGATTTTCTAAGGGTTCAAAGATAGCTTCTGGGCTGTAGCAGTTGAGTGGCAGGCGGAAGGCATATACTACTGAGAAAGCTGGCGAGTCCTTCCAGCCAGGCCTTCTGCACAGATGCCGCTGAGGGTGTAGGGCTGGGCTGCTGCAGGAGACGAACCTACATGTCTGTGGCAGTAGCTTCAAGTTTCCTCATTCTCAGAAGACGCCAGCTCACCTGGAAGGCACAGTTGCTGTACTAGCCTGCGCACAGTGCATGCGTCGCCTTGCTCCTCTCAACTTCCTGCAATGCTGCGTGAAGAGCACTCACGCTGGAGGACATGGCTGAGCGCACGCCTTGGAAGCTGGCTTGCTGGTCACTCCCTCAGCAGCCCTGAAGCTGGCGGCTCCTGGTAACCATGGCGCTTTCCTCTGCACCCAGGGGCGGCTGTGCGAGCTCTCAGGTTTGGAAAGACGGAGCTGCCGCCCACCCTCTTGATTTCCAAGGAAATTTTAATGAAACCACAGATGAAAAAAGAGTCAAAAAGTTGTTGATAATCTTGTCAAATGCAAACCAGGCTTTACTCACCTACCTGCCTATCTGGGGCAGACAGACCTGCTGCAAAGTCTGATAAGCTCTTCAGCCTGTGAACGCAACACCAAGGAAAGAGAGGTCTTGTCGACTGCAGGTCCGCTCACCTCACCCACAGCTCAACATTTTTGATTTTACAAAAATGGAAGGAGATAGCTTAGAAATGTGCCCATGTGGAAAATATCCCTGTCCCGGGTCCTCGCTGGCTGAGTGCTGGGGCTGTATTAGTTTTCAAGGTTGCCTTCCTCCGCTTTGCTCTTGGGAGCTGGCTACCCTAACAGCCTGCTGGCTCGATGGGTTTGTTCATCTGCAGGCATGATGGCCACGACTTCCCCTAGAGGGAGAGTAGGCATTTTCTTCCAGCCTACAGGTGGTGCACAAAGAGACAGCCCTGCACTGACCTGCTGGTGGACGAGGGGAGGAGACTCTTCTCTGACGTGAAGGCATGTTCCAGAGAGGACGGGAGGGGAAGAGGATGCAAGGCAGCATGGCACATCGAGGAGACAGCTGTCTGGTCACTCCGGGTCCTGGGAAAGGCTACCTCAGCAGGGCCTGACCAGGCTGGGGTTGGGACAAACACTCACACGGCAGAGGAGGTTTGCTTGGGACAGAGGACTGTGCCTCCATTGAAACGGACCATCAATTTAAATGAGGTTTTCTGAATTTACCCAGAGCTGTGACTTTTGGAGCAAGGAGACCTGACTTCACAGGCTCAGGTGATTTGTGCTCTTTGAGACATCTCCCTACGGGCAGATTTAACCGTGGGATGTTTGGAAGTCATGGTCATTTCTGTGTACAGATGGATGGAGGGACAACTAACTGGTCTATTACAACAAGCTAACTAATCAGCCTAGCATTACAAGTCAACTAATTAGTTCACCTTAGTAATTCAACTATCCCATCCCCCCAACAAGCCCACAGACACAAACTGGGTGGACATTTTGGGAAGAAAATGAATTGCTCCCGTTGCAAACCAAAGCAATGCAGAGGGCCTGGGCTCGATGATGTGGAGAGGACCCACCACACTCCTAGCCTGGACGGCTGGTGGGAACCGGCACCCCGAGGCCTCATGAACACAGACCTGCAGGACTCGGTGCTTGTCCGGCCTAGGCGCGGAAGGAGTGCAGGGGCTCCCCAAGGCTGTGCACTGTGGAGAATTAGATGCAGACCCGAGTGCTGCTGTGCTGAGATGGAGAGGACTCCCCAGTGCTCTTCTAAAAGTGGCATGCAGGTGCCGGGGCTTTGCCGGTTCTGCTTATTTCTGCTCTTCTTTCCAAGCCATGTGTGAGGCACCCTGAAGATGCACTTGGTACAGTGGAATACACAGAGAGCATAACTAGTCACTACTTTCAGACACTGTAGGTTTAAACATCAGCGTTTCCATACCAGAGAGTAAATGAGGAGCAATGCTTGGTCTCAAACAGCTCAGTGTTCTGGATATGAAAGGCAGACTTACAGAGAGGAGAGACAGAGAGAGAGGTCTTCCATCAGTTGGTTTAGTCCCCAAATGGCCACAGCAGCCCAAGGAGCCTCTCCCGGATCTCCCACGTGGGTGCAGGTCCCGAGGCTTTGGGCCATCCTCCACTGCTTTCCCTGCCACAACCAGGGAGTTGGGTTAGAAGCAGAGCAGCCAGGACATCAGTTGGTGCCTATATGGGATGCTGGTGCCACAGGTGGGGGGTTACCCTACTGGACCACTGACTGGTCCTCGGTTATATTTCTGTATATTTCAGATGGCTGTGTCTAGGGCTTGATTTCTAAGAGACTGACAGTTCTGTCTGTGAAAATACCACATCCAGCTCCAGCCATTCTCACTCATGTCCCCTCTTCCTGTGTCTGCTTCCATGCGGCGACTTCTTTGTGAAAGCAGGGAAAGCCTAGACTACCCATACCTCCCACTACACGCTCGGGGGGAGCTAGCCAGGTATCAACTAAGAGAATGGATGAAGCACAAAGAAAGGGCTGTACTAGTTAGTGCAGGCTGTGGGGAGCACGCCCTCGAAGAGGTACAAACAAGCAGGTGCACAAAGGGCCAGAGGAAGATCTGAGATGGAGAAAAAACTACCCAAGACACGAGTGAACATTTCCTATTTCATCAATTCAGTGACTCAGCAGCTCAGAGATCAGACGCGCAGGCCACAGAATGAGCTGAAAACGAAGAAGAAAAAGAAGTAAGAGCTGAGCTTCTGCTTCTGAGTGCCACGCACAGACCCAGGGCAGAGCCGACGCAGCAGGGAAGCTGCGTCCCGCTGCTGGGAACAGGCTTGCAAGGATCCCTGTGTCTGCAGAGAGACACCTGAGAGATTAAGGCGGCCAGAGTGACAGCTGCGGATAAGAAGCCTGCAGATCATGTTTTTATCTAAGAATAATTGGTCTCGGGAAGTCGCAAGTGACAGAAACACAGTTGCTGTGAATGACCCACAGCCCTGCTCAGGTGGCCTTGGAAGAGCAGCGGAGCCACAGTCTGCCCTGCCTCCTCCTGCTGTGTGAGGCCACCGTGGGTGATGGCAACAACCTGGGGCAAGCTGCTGTACTCCCGCACCTGTCTGCTCTGTGGGAAGGAGCTTCCCAGGGACTTTGCTTCCTCAGCCTGAGTGCAGGCAGGGGGCACACAGAGGCCCGGCTTGGGGAACGGAGTCCACACTGCAGAGAGAAGCAGCAGTGTTGCAACCTAGTGAAGCAAGTCCTGAGATGCTCTCTGGAGCTGGCTCAAGAGATGTTTTAGGGGTCTGCTTTCTGGAGAGCAGAATTAACCAGGAGAGCGCTGTGGCTATGCTGCTGAATTTTATCTTCACCAAGAACTGTGCGAGCATATTTCCAGCACTGAAAGCTGCAAGCAGCTCTTGGTAAACACAGAGCAAAGGAGAGGGGCAGAATCATTTCCCAGCTTCCCCTGTCAGCATCGTGTCCCACACTCCAACAAAACCAAAAGCACGAGTGCAAGTTACAAAGGAGAGAGGTTCCCAGCTGTAAAAGTACAGCGGGACACATTGTCTGGAGTTAATTCTGTGTACTCAAAGTTCAAGATAGCGAGCAGGAGACAGGCGACAAAGCACTGTATCAGAGAGTGAAAGTAAGTGAAACAAAGAAGTCTGGATCGATCACGAGGCTGGAGGAAAAAAGATGCAAAAGAAGGAAATAAAAACAGAACCAAGAGAGCAGCAGCCCACATTCAGTGCGGGGTGGGCCAGGTGCTCACAGCAGCCCACATTCAGTCCGGGGTGGGCGAGATGCGCACAGGAGCCCACACGCTGTCGGGGGTGGGCGAGGCGGGCACAGCAGCCCACATTCAGTCCAGGGGTGGGCCAGGTGCTCACAGGAGCCCACATTCAGTCCAGGGGTGGGCCCGGTGCTCACAGGAGCCCACATTCAGTGCGGGGTGGGCCAGGTGCTCACAGGAGCCCACATTCAGTCCAGGGGTGGGCGAGATGCGCACAGGAGCCCACACGCTGTCCGGAGTGGGTGAGGCGGGCACAGCAGCCCACACAGCTGTCCGGGGTGGGCCAGGTGCTCATAGGAGCCCACATTCAGTCCAGGGGTGGGCGAGGCGGGCACAGGAGCCCACATTCAGTCCAGGGGTGGGCCGGGTGCTCACAGCAGTCCACATTCAGTCTAGGGGTGGGCGAGGCACGCACAGGAGCCCACACGCTGTCCAGGGTGGTTGAGGCAGGCACAGCAGCCCACACAGCTGTCTGGGGTGGGCCAGGTACTCACAGGAGCCCACATGTTGTCCAGGGTGGATGAGGCAGGCACAGGAGCTCACATGCTATCCGGGGTGGATGAGGTGCACACAGGACTGGCACAGAGCTGCATTTAAACACCACCCATATGACATTCACTGGAGACACTCTGAAAACCAGAAACTGGAAATAAACAGGCAGATGAAGGGAAGCCTAAGAAAACCCAGTGGCCACGTGCGCACAGTAACATGAAGTGACCCCAATACCAGACACAACGGAAAGCACTGAAAGGGACAAAGGGCCAGCTCGTGTGGAGAATAAGAGCATTCCAGGTGCTGTGGTCAGATGTGCAGGCCTCCATCAAACGCAGTCAGAGGAGCCAGATGCATTTGCAGGGTACAATTTGCAAGGTTAAACACTAAAACTGTATATGGAATTTTCTACTAGAAACCAAAAAAGCCAGAAATCACCCATTCTTCTCCCAAAGGCCATGACAGATATGTCCCAGTACTATTCGCTGACTGGCTCTTTCTGGTGATGGGGGCAGTGGTCCAGAGCCACCCATGCATCCTACGTGGCTCTGCCTGTCCAGGTGGGTGGCAGTGCAGTGGCTCCCCACTCACATGGAGCACTGCCAACAGCACTCCCTCCATGGTGTCCTGGGTGTGGGCTGCTCCTGGAGCCATGTTCCGAAGGTGCCTTGAAGCCTTCTGACTTTGGAATCTATTGTAGCCATATCTGGCCATAACACAGGAGTCATTTACATGAAGCAATGGCATGATTTGGACAGAACAGAGCCTCTCTGGAGTGCAAAGCGAGCAGGGGCCCTGTCCCCTGCCCCCGGTCCGGTGTGGCAGAGGCTCACCTCCTTTGGGGTCCCACATGACAGGTGCCCACTTCTCTCCCAGTCCCACATGGCTGGGCTCTGTCTCTGCTGGTCCCGCATGGCTGGGTCTGCTGACAGGTGACGAGGAAGGCTGGCTGATTTGCTGTGGCATCCTGATATGGGCACACAGTGTACACAAGAGTGCCCTTCGCTGTGCCAGCTCCAAAGCTGGGTCAGTTTGAGTGTCTCTTTCTCATAAGGTTTGGATGCTTGTATCTCAACTTGGTGTATGTTCAGTGTTGTTCAGTTCATCAAGTTTGGGATTCCTGCACAAAAATGATGCTTAGGAAACGACAAAATCGTGTGTGAATGGTAGGATCTTCCAGGTCCTGGTATCCCACATTCAGATGAAGTGAAATATGGCCGTTTCAGTTCCCATCCAGCTCCCTGGCTGTGGCCTGGGAGAGCAGCAGAGGATGCCCCACGTGTGTGGGTTCCTGCACCTGCGTGGGGGATTTGGAGGAAGCTCCTGGCTTCAGATTAGTCCAGCTCCAGTTGTTGAGGCCATTTGGAAAATGAACTAGTAAGTGGAACATCTCTCTCCTTCTCTCTTTATGAATTTACTTTTCCAATAAAAAGAATTAAGTCTTTAAAAATAGAGTGGAATTTGGCTCCAGATCTGTCGGGAAACTCAGCGTCTGCTGATGTGTCCACAGGACATGTCTTGCTGACCCTGGGCAAGCAGTGGATGGTGGTGGTGATGGTTACAGAACAGCTGGGCCTGGAAGTGACCATGGGTTCCAGGACTCTGTGTCCAGGCACTTCCTCCTCCAAGGAGTCTGTGTCAGGTTTTCTTCTATTCAGGCTTTCTCCAGTACCGACCTCTCTGTGTTTGTCTCGGCCTGCACTGGGCTGTCTTTCCACAAGTATTTGCAGTTGCAGGTGATAATGAGTCTCACTAAACAGAAAATAAAGGTAGCCTGTGATCCACTAAATTCAGGGTGCTCAATTCAGGTGCAACGGGGCACGTGGTACACCCCAAGATGGTTTGGCTTCTTTAACCCAGTCATATGTGTTGTACATTTCTAAGGGAGTAACTCAGGTCTCTGAAAGGGCCCACGCTACTTATCGCCTTGCTGTCAAGGTTCTGGTTCTGGTTCTGGTTCTCACACGCGACTGTGGGTCTAGCCCATTCTCCTGCAGTGGACCTGCAGCTCCCAGCCCGGGCCTGTGACTGTGGGTCTAACCCATTCTCCTGAAGTGGACCTGCAGCTCCTAGCCCGGGCCTGTGACCGTGGGTCTAGCCCCACTCTCCTGCAGTGGACCTGCAGCTGTCCAGCCCAGGCCTGTGATTGTGGGTCTAGCCTGTTCTCCTGCCACTCTCCTGCAGTGGACCTGCAGCTGCCTAGCCCGGGCCTGTGAATGACTGGCATTTCTCATGACGCATGTACTGAGGACCTTGCTGAGGTCTGCTGGCTATGGAAGTACGGCTTGCTTCAAGCTCCCTAGTGACCAGGCAGGGAAGCAGCGGAGAGCTGAGAAGGAGACGGTGTGGCCCTGCCCTCCCCGCACCCCCACCTGGGGCTGACTCCATCTGATAGCACTGAGTCTCCCCAGTTGATGGCTGATCCATTTCCCAAAGACTGTAATGGCCAGAGCTGGGCAAGTCCAAAGCTCCCTCGGGATATCCCATGTGGGTGCCTGGGCCATCTTCTACTACTTTCCCATCACGTTATCAGGGAGCTGGATCAGAAGTGGGGCAGTTGGGATACAAACTGGCACCCGAAGTATGTATTATTTTTATGTGACCATCACATTTTTTTAATAAATAAAAGAGTAATAAAGCTTAATGCTAACCATTTCTGAGAGCTTAGATCCTTAATGATAACTTGGACAGCTCTATCTTAAATTATTTCAGAAGTAAGCTGCTTTCCAATGCTTGATGCAAAATGTTTATGCTGGGTTAGCATGGAGAACCAAGTAGTGATCCTATACGAATTATGATTCTGTGCCTGAATGTGGGGACACATTCAGGACGGTCTTGACCTGGGTTGCACACAGGCTTGAGAAGAAAGAACAGAGCTCTCCTGTCATGCCATGAAGTTCCCATGTGGGTGCATGTCATGGTTGCCCTACTCAGTCCCCAGGTTCCTTGCAGAGTCCACTCCCTCTGTGGCTGCCCTGGCTCTAGGCCTTGAGTGTCAACAGCAGCACCCATAGGTGGAGCAGGGACCATTCCTGGAGCTTTCTGCCCCACAACTCCCCACCAGGCTGTCTCTTATGTGCTTTGGGCCAGAATTGAGAACTCCAATTGTCTCTAAATCTGTCAACAGCTAGGAGACTGGGTAGCTCTCCCCTTTGAGTACCTGGGCACCGTGAGATGGATGAACCCAGGTCCAAGGTCCTGCTTGGAAGGAGTTGCATGGAAATCAGTGCTGGCCAGGCTGCTAGCACTGTCCACCGAAACGTTGTGACCCTCTGACATGCCGTGTCCCTTCCCTGCTCCCTGCTGTTCTGTGGGGCCCCAGGTGGAATAGAGGGACGTTTTCCTGCAAACAGAAAGAATGACAATTCCTGTGTGTTTCTCTATGTGGTGATGTGCTTTTAGGAAACAGCTAAGGTAAAAATGAGGCTGTGATAGCTCAGTCCTAATCCCTGGGTGGTGGGTGTTCTACAGAAGCAGAGAGGAGCCAGCGATGGGCCCAGCAGGCACCGGGGCCACCTGCAGCACCAGCATTTCATGCGGGCATTGTCCCACTTACGACCCAGCTCCCTGATACTGCATCCGGAAGGCAGCAGCAGATGGCCCACATACTTAGGCCATGTCATCCTGGGAGACCTGACTGAAGCTCCTGGACCCTGCTGTCAGCCTGGCCCGTGCCCGGCTGTTCATCTGGGGAGCGATCAGTGCATGCAAGAGTTTTCTTTCTCTCTGTAACTCTGCCTTTCATATAAGTAAATTAATTTCAAAAAGCCAGAACGGAGAAGATGTATGGCACACACTGAGGACAGGCTGCGGAGGGCAGACAGCGCAAATCAGGAAGAGAATCCCCCCGAGAAAGCATCCTGCCAGGCCTCAGAGGCGCCAGAGCTTCCAGCTGCTGAAGCCAGCTGGTGAGCTGAGCGAGTGAATATTTTGTTTTTTTTTGCGGCTGGGAAGTGGGGTGTCACTGTTACAAACACCTACAACTTGGGGAGCCCCTTTAGTGCTGGGTGTGGCATAGAGTCTGTGGGTGCCCAGGGTGCTGCAATGGGCGCGTTGGTCCCTCGTCCGTGAGGCTGGTGAGCACTCGAGGGGCAATGCCAGCAGGAGAGGAAGCCTTAGTCTTCCTAGAGGATTCACATGATGTTGGGCAGGCAGTGATGGGTGCTGGGGCCTCAGACGGAAATGAGTACGGCCCTGGGAAGGTGGTCTTTGTTACAAAGCAGAAAGGATTCGGCTGGTGGCTTTCTTGCCTTTCTAGAAGGTTGAACCTGCAAGAGACAAAACTGGATAACTAGCTGAGGAGATTTCTGAGAGAAGTGCTGGAGGTGGGGCTTGCTTTGAGTAAGATGTGAGAGGGGAACATGATGGAGAAGTCATGAACCAAGGAGGAGTCGCTACTCGGAAAGTCGGGAGATCCTCCAAGCCAGGAGGCACGTACTGGAGCAGAGACCCAGGCATGGCTGGAAAGTTCTCTGAGAAAGAGATTCTGAGTTTGTATGAGCCGAGCCAGGGCCAGGCTGAATGGGAGGGAACACACGGCCGAGGGTGGCAGGTTCCTTGATTCTGTAGAACGTTGGCTGTTCCTCAGGGAAGAATGACCCTAAAGGTGACTGAGAGGTTGTCATGGGTCCCGCCACAGGCACGGGCTCAGAGCTCAAGCACCTCCACTTGGTCCTAGAGGCTGAGCCTTCCTCTCTGTGTGCAATACTTTATTGTGGTCATCGTTGCAAGCATCCATGTTACAAAGACACTAAAATTACACAGAAGTTTCTAGAAAAAACATGAAGTACTTCTCTTCTGCGCACAATACATTTCTCTAGCCTTTTAATACTTACCACCTCTACATATGTGTGTTTGTACTGCAGACACACACTTCTCAAGCTCTTTCAATTTTTCTCATTGATATTTAGCTTTCTGTCATGTAAGCATTTCCACTGGTCAGACACAGCCCTGCCTTCACCCTTTGTGTAGGGGCACCATGCAGGCATATCCAAGTCCCCTTGGTGTCTGCGTGGGGGGCTGGAGATGTGGTACATGGCATTCTCACGCTTATGGGACTCGGATGACTTGCAGGGGTTCATTGTCAGCACAAGTGTCTCTGGATCCCCCCATCTGAGCGACAGGTTCTTGGTGGCTGTCTGCTGTCCTGGAAGAAGACTCAACTGCTTGAGGCTCTCACGACCTTGACTGGCAGGATGGAAGCAGGTGGCAGTTCTCCAGAACATGGCCAGGCGGAGCCCTGAGGTGCCCGCACCCAGCCTGTGCTCTTCTGCAGGGGCCAGCACCCCATGTCCTCTCCTCTATGACCCTGCGCTGTTGGGGACATTGTGACATCACTCAACAACCAGCTTCCTCCATGTGGAATGACTGGGATAAACACCACTAATGACTTTGCAGAGAGGAGACTGGCAGCGTTAGAGACGCTAGCCTCCCTGGACAAGATTTAAAAATCTCCCCAGTGTTTACAAGGAAAATGACTTCATGCAACTTCTGTGATTTGAACCTCATTTTGTTTACCAGAAAACGCTGAACAACTATGCAATACTCACCCTGGAAACGCCGTTGAGTCTTTAAGCCATCTAATCTTAACAATGGGGTTGTTAAAATAAACACGGGTGATTCCCACAGGCCTGGGAGTCCACAGCCCTCCTGCCTGCAGGAGCCGGCCACTGCCCTGCTTGGCACACGCTGGGCTGCTTTGCCCCGAGAGCTGCTCAGAAAGCCCAGTTCCTGTACATGAGCTGTCGCGTTCCAGTTCTGTTCCCTCACTTGGGGGACTGAAGGTCCAAATGCAGTGTTCTGGAAGACCTTAAAAATTAAGACAATTTCATTTTGCATTTCTTCATTGTGTAAAAAGATTCATTTTGGGCTTGGGTTTTATTTCCAGTGATAACCCATACACACAGAGAGAAGAAAAAGAATGAGTGCCATTAAGTTGATGGATCAGAGACTTAAAAAGTTTTAAATGAATTCCTCTCCCGAACCCAGAAAGTTATAAGAAAAAAGAAGGCCTTTCCCAAGCCCACTTAATCATCAGTAGCTCATTTCTGTCGCCCGGGCTGTCTTCTGGCTACGGGTGACTCAGAGAATGTCACGGACCTCAGACAGTGGAGGCTGAGCTAGCCCTCATGCGTCTCATTTAAGGGCACTTATTTCACATCACGTTTAAGGCCTGTTACACCATTTTTCTAGAACAATAGCCGCTATGTTTTGCATTTGGTCCCCTAATGGTACTGCCTCAAAGAATCATGGACTCTTTAAACTGTAAAAAAAGGAAAAAAAAAGTCTCCTTCACACCCACCTAAGCACTTCCACTCATTGCAAGGGCCAGGCCCAGAGTGACCGAGCAATGAGTATGACTGTCCCAGCAGTCATCTGTTCATTAGAGTAAATGCTTCTGACGTAATGTGCTGGATAGAAATGTATCTATTGCCACCATATTGCCAGCCACCATGCTTCTAGTGATTTAGAGGGGGACTTGGGCAGTGTGACCCTGCAGCTCCTGGGGATCTGAAAAAATCCCAGGAGCCAGGATGGGGACCTCCACGCAGATCGTCAGGGTAGTCCCCGGTTTCTTCCCTTCCACACCACCACTCACCTGTTGGCAGAGGAAGGAGGTTCCTGGGCTCTGGTGCCTGGCAGGGCTGTCTGGTGGACAGAGGTCACTGGCCTATGGCCCTGCAAGCTTGGCTTGGGCTGGAGTCAGAGCGGCTCTCAGATGTACAAAGCTGTCCTGCCTGGATAGGCTTCTGCTCACAGAGATGGCACCAGCACACAGCACTGTGTCTCAGCTGCTGGACCGGCCCCTTCCTACCTGGCATACCGCCTGTGCTGTCCTCACGGAGACAGCTTGACCCTGAGAGCTTGCTCAGTAAAGAAACCTGGAGGCTGGAGAGTGCAGAGGAGGGGCAATGGCCAGGGGCAGAGTCCCAGGGCCCAGGATGTCACTGAGGGAATCCAGGGCGTCCCGTGCACTGCCCCCAGTGGTCTGTGCACCGAGATGCCTGTCCCATGTCTGGCCACCAAGGGAATCCAGGACGTCCCGTGCACTGCCCCCAGTGGTCTGTGCAAAGCCCCTGGAACTGACTCCATCATGTGAGCCACTTCAGAGCAAGCAGGGCGCAAGGCGGTTGGATACCTCTCTTTTCCAATTCACACAAGTCCTAGTAGATCTAGGTACTTGTGGGGGAGGCACTGGCAGGAAGGAAGGCCAGAAGTGGATCCATTCATGAAACCGGTTGAGAAGGTTCAGCCTAGATTGAACTGCCCCGGCACAAGGGTCACTGTCACATGACCCTGACTCTTTTTTATTTCAAAGTTGATTCTTGTAAGACAGCTAAGGTGTGGTAGAGAAAGTGCCATATTTGGAATCAGAAGACTGTGAAAGCTCAGTCACCTCCCCCCTTGGGTGTCTTTGGAGAAATGGAGTTGGCTTTGGGTCTGTTGTGAGAACTGAAACAGATCAGTGAGATGCTGATGCTGATGCAGGCTCTGCCCATCAGGCAAGCAGACAGCGGGTTCCCCTGGCAACCGGCACACCCTCCAAACCGGGTTGACCTGCCCACTCTGCTGGCGGGGACCCGTTACAGCCCCTAAGGCTGTGAGGATGCAATGTTCTGATTACCCAGGAGGGTTGGCCCACCAAATTGGAAACCTGGCCCCATGACTGCACACTCGTGCTGGTCGTGGGAAGTGTCTGGGGACTGCGGAGTGCTGGGGGGGGGGTGTGTGTCAGGAGGACGTGCTGCCAGGAGGAGCTTGCGACTGCAGGAGGGACGGCAACCAGGGCACAAATGTTGGCACAACAATCCCCACAAAGTCACCAAGCGTGCGGGAGGGCCAGGAGCGGGGATGCGTACCTGGGCGTGAGTGTTGAGGCAGGCATCCCAGCCGGCACCTGCTGCTTCACTGCATGGCGGGGGGCGGGGGACTCGGATTTGAGGGTCTGAGAGCAGGACAAATTTAAAGTGTTCTACTTGCCCTTCAAAGACAGTTCCAACCACTCCCCTCCGCAGGCCCGTGACTCAGAGCTCTGTCTCGCTGTTTCTGACACTGGCAGCCTTCCTTCAGAAGACCCCATGGCCTGCTGGGGCAGGTGGGTGTGGGGTAGGGTTCCACCCACAGCCCCTTGGAGCGTCTCTGTCCTTGAGCCTGGTGGGCTGGCCTCTCACAGCTATTTCTGGACTGCACTTCCTCTGCCTGTTTGTCTGGCAATGAGCTGCTCCTGCGTGTCATCCCCCCCAGAGCTGCTGCAGCGTCTGGCCGGCGGAGGGGCTTCTCGGAGGAAGCTCGCTTCTGTGTCCGCCCTGAAGTCAGTGCCGCTGGTGGGGGAGGGGACGCGAGGGCACTGCATTTATGTTCTTAGTTTACTTTGCACAAGAAGCTCCTTGTGCATTCATTCCTCTATCGCTCTGCGGCGGCTTCCTGAGAGCATCTCATCATGCGGTGTAGACCACTCATTATGCTCCTGGACAAGGACTGTGGGCTGAGACTCATGTGGACGGGGAGTCTGGGATAACAGCCGGAGCCCTGCTGGGGCTGGGAACAGCAGCTGGACTCTGCCTGTGGCTCTGGAAGCTTCCAGGAGGGCTCTAAGCTGAGAAGCCCATGCAGTAGATCCCCTAGGCTCCTGTCAGCTCCCGGGGGGTTGGCACAGCCTAGCACCCCCTCACCTGCTCAGCACATGCCAGCGCCCTTCACTCTGCCCGCCAGCTCCTTCCCTGACCAACCCATACCTCCCAGAGTGGCGTGTTTCTTAGGATCATGAACCTACCCACGCCAGGCACCTCCACTGGAAGTCTGCAGTTGGGTTCACCCTGAGGGGAGTGTTCTGCGGCCACCTCTGCCGGGCCGTAGGAGCAGTTTCTCTGGCCTGAGACCCCCCTCTCCCCCGGCGGCTGCCACTCTTCCTGCTGCCCTGCAGCCTGCCCAGCTCTGCCCTACCTGAGTGTCCTGGCTGCAAATGCATTTGCTTGCAGCCTTTCGGAGTGCCTGCTTTCTCTTAACCCTGGGCACTGGAGCCTGCTCATTTCCTTTTGCTGCTAGATTAACCTTTGTGGCTCACCCGGGCAGCAGTTTGCCCAGGCTTTGTCTGGGCAATCCTAGTGTCTTGTTTTGTGACAAACCCTCACACTGTCTCCCCAGGTGGCTGTTCCCTCCTTGTGTTTCTTCGCCTTGACCGAGAACTCCTGTGCCCCCATCCCCACCTTTACTGTGGTTCTCATGGTTGTGCCTGGGGGCCCTGCTGCTGTGTAGGGATCTCCTTGTCCAGGATACCTCCCAAGTGCTCCTTGGCTGTCTGTGTCTTCTGGCTGAGCTGTCGGATGGTCTTGCTGGGTGGGTGGCAGTGCCTGCAGGCTGTCTCTGATGACATCAGGATAGAGCTTTGGAAAAGGTGGGGGAGGAGGGCGCTTTGTCCAGAGGGAAATGGACACGTCCCACGCTGGGCACAGGACGCAGCCCAGCCTGTCCCACACATTTGTGGTTTTGCTTCCTTCTCATCAGGCACAAGCACAGCAGTCAGCCCAGTCAGGCTGGGCTGGCATAGGTGGCAGCATCCACCAGCAGGAGCTGGAACAGGGCACAGACTAGGCCAGACTGTACAATAAGACTGTGGATGCTAAGGTGAGGCAAGTCAGGCCAGCCTGAGCCCAGTAGGGGCCAGGTAGAGTCTCAGAGATGGGGAATCTGGCAGGGCGTGGGTCATGGGGCCCACCTCTGTTGTGAAATGTGGGTTCCTGAGCCCAAGGGACAGGGGAACCAGTGGGGTGTGGGTCAATGGCCAGATCCTGGGGCCTGCCTTCTAGGTGGGTGCTGGTTTTGTGAACCCCCAGGGATGGGGATTTGGCAGGGCTTGGTTCTCCTGGCCTGGGGCCCTGGGGCCCTCCTACCAGGTGGATGTCAGGTTGGTGAGCCCCGGGGGTAAGGGATCAGGTGATGCTTGGGGCACCTAGTCCAGGTATTAGGACTTGCCTGCAAGAACATTCCCTACTCAAGGAAAAAGGTAGGGCAGTGGACATGGACCCTGTTGTAAAAGGAGAACATGGCAGCACATTTGGTGCTGTCGCAGAACAAAACCAATTGGATAACTACCCTAAACAACGATAACAGCCAAAAAGCTTGGCTCTGTGTCCCAGGCCCGTGTGAGCGGAGCCTACTGGTCAGAGCTCTAGGGCCTTCCCGTCTGTCCTCACCCTCTGCACCACCACTCTCTCTGGCCTCTGTCACCTGAGGGTGTCCCCTCATTGGCCACACGCTTCCTCCTGGCATCTGAGAGGCTCCTCCTTCTCCAGCTTTTGCGGGGATGTGCCGACTTGAGGAGGCCCACGGGGGCCCACTTTTCTGGCCACCCCGCTCTCACTCTTTCTTTTCATCACGCATTTGTGACTCATGCCCTCTCACAGCTCCTGTTGTCCGCTGACTACTCCTCTACTCTGAGCCTTAGAAGCTTTTTGAGCCCAAGGGTCTCTCAGCTTACTCTAGCACGTAGTTGGTGCCGAAAGATATTTGTTGAATGAATGAGTAACATATAGAAAGCTCAGAGGCCAGCACCTAGCTTTAGAAAAGGCTCCGTAAATATTTGATGGTGTTCTCTGTTCAAACACTGTTGCATGATGGGGGCAGAACAGCATAAAACAAAATGTGTTTCCTATTTCTGGACCTCATGACTTGAAGAAGGAGGCAGCCACGAGCAAAACAGCTCCACATGCTGGGCGAGTAGCTGCAAGCTGGGCTGTGCAGCTAGGAAGGCCTGGTGCACCTGCCCAGGGCTGGGACCAGGATGGGCAGCAGGAGGGGAGAGCTGTGGGGAAAGCAGCATGAGAGGGCCCAGAGGATCTGAGGCTGCACCTGCCACAGGCACGGGAACAGAAGACAGCATTAGTGATGTGCAAGGGATCAGGGGCCCAGAGATGGGGCCAGGTTGGCGTGAGACAAGGTCTCAGCTGGAACTGCCCCCTGTGCTGGGCACCTGGTCCAGGCTTCAGCTTTGGGCCTTCAGCTGGGGGGCTTGAGAAGATGGTCTTGATGGGCTGTAACTGCCGAGGGGGCTCAGGGTGCAAACAGGTGCATTAGTTACGGGCTATGGCAGAATTGGGGTGAGAGACAGCTGGGTGAACTGAATTCTAATTTGCTCTAAATAACAGCATTTTCCAACAGGGGACAGTGGCTCTAGAAATTCATTTCTCACTGAAGAGTTAGACTGTTCCACGCTTGGGCCTTGGCGATGGAGAGGCGTGGACAACCAGAGCCTCTCTGGAAGTTATCAAGGGGCTGTCGGTGCGAGTGCTGAGGCCCTGCTGGTCAGGACTGAAGGGTGCATGCCCAGGCCTGGGGGTGGTGTGGCTTTGCTCTGCAAGGGGAAGATGGAGGAGAATGCTGGGATCCTGGACTTAGAGTGGCTGTGTCTCACGCTGTCCCTCACTGCCTGCTGAGCTGAGGGCCCAGGGGAGGGCCTGTTTATCTCTGCGAACTCTAAACAGGACTTACAGCGCCACGCCTTGTAGGGCTCAAATGTGACCAACAGCGATGTATTGTTAGTGCAGCACTTGGGGTCCAAGGCAGCGCTCTAATTCTGGTGGTGATGACCAGAGACCCTGGTAATGCTAAAAGTTTCCTACATCCTGAAGAAAGATTCTGTTGACAACTAGCCCTCTGCTGGTTTACTGCCCAAGTGGCCACAACAGCCAGAGCTGGGTCAGATTCAAGCCAGGAGCCATCTGGGTCTCCTACGTGGATGACAAAGATCCTCAACTCGTCTTCTTTAGCCTCCCAGCCCGGGCACTGGCAGAAAGTTGGATCAGAAGTGGAGTAGCCAGGGCTTGTGCTGGCACTCTACTGTGGGATGCGCACGGCACAGACAGTGGCCTAGCCCACTGCGCCACAGCACCTGCCCCATGCTCACTAACATGCCGACGGCTTCAGCTCAGCTCTCGGAGAGGAGCGAGGGGGTGGCTGCCAAGTCTGGGCTCCTGCCCAGCACGGGACTGGGGCAGGGGGCGACAGCTGTGATGGACATGATGGGGTGTGGCCCTGGTGGCCTTTCGTAGCTGTGGCCTCGGGGAGAGCTGGATGGAGAAGGACATGCAGGATTCCCGCTGGAGAGCTCAGCCCTTGTGGGGTGCTGGGGGGTGGACGTAGACCTGGAGCACCGAGTGCCCCTCTTAGCTGTAGCTGAGGGACCCCCAGAACCCAGGGCTCCCGATTAGGCCCTGAAGGGATGGTAAGGCACCCCCCAAAGGCAGCAGTTCTGGGGCTCCTGTTAGGCATCTACCACATTCGGGCCTGTGATTGCTTGGAGCAGCAGCCCTTGTGTGTAATATTTACATTTTAGTAGCATAAACGCCTGCTCTGGTGTGCAAGGAGCAGCCTCGGTCTTCAGGGTTCTTCCTTTCCTTGTTGCTACCCTGAGGCGCTGAGGGCAGCTGTGTGTGCTGACCTGCGGTGCCGATGCCACAGGCGGTGGCTTAACTTGCTGCCCGCTAGGCTAGCCCCTTGGACACTGCAGCTTTGTTTTTGTATGTTTTTTGATAATGTGTGGTAATGTCAACACAAAGAGAACAGATTTGATCCATGAATACAATTTTAAGAATATAGCGATGCTCCCTCCGCCACTTCCCTGCCTTCCTCACCCTTCCTTTCCTCTCCCCTGCGCAGGTGGAGGCATTCCTCCAGGGTTTAAGCAGTGCACCGGGAGGTCAGGAGCTCACACAACCTTTACCCAGCCAAGGGACGCAGCCTCTGTGAGGATGGTCCCAGGCTGGCAAGTGCATTGAGAACTCTGCCTATGGCTTTCACCAGCCCTCCAACCCTCACCCACCCTGGGGCCCCCAGGCTCTTCAGGCACACAGTGAGAGGCTGACCACAGCTCTGGCCAGTGCAGGCAGCAGGGGCTGGGGGCTGAAGTGGGTCCTTTTGAGGGCCGTGTGCAAGATGGACCCTGTGGCCTGGTCTCTGCACTCGTGCCAGCACACGGTCAGCGGTGTGCTTCCTGGTTGGCAGGGGCCTGCAAGGTGGCTCCTGGAGCACGGGGATAGGGTGTGTGAGTGACGGGAGGCCCCGTGCACTGACTCTGCCCTTTCCTCTCTCCCCAGGGCAGCCACGGAAGTCCTGGCTATGCTGCTGCGATCCAGTAAGCACCTGCACGGAGGGTTGGTTCCTTCTTTTGCCCTGAGTCGGTCACAGGGCCCATTGCCAACCTCTGTGTACCAGAACACGCTCCGGGTGTTCGGGGTGAGGTGGAGACTGCTGTGGGCACTCCTGGCACAGGGCTGCAGAAGGAGTGGGCGTTGGGGTGTGTGTCCTGTGTGCCGTAGTGCTGCCCAGCTAACCCAGGTGGGGAGTCGGGCATGGATCTTCCACTGTGGCCAGGGGCCACACCAGCTCCTTCCGCCAGGGCCAGTCGGCTCAAGCTTGTTGCGGTCAGCTTCGGGTTCTCATGGGATAAATAGCCAGCGTGTGTGGGAGCGAGGTCCCTGGCTGAGTGGACGCAGCTGGAGGCTCTGCAGGTGCAGTGTTGGACGACCTGGATAGGGAGGGGCTGGTGATAAAGTTAGATAAAGAAGTTGTATTGGACAGGAGTGCTTGGTCGCTGGAGCCATCGCAACAGAATGGCCAGGCTTCTGAATGATTCAAGAACTTTCTTTCGCCTGAAGCCCTGGCCTAATTAGGTTGCGAATCAGTTTCAAGTGTGCCATGTAATAGAAGCCGGGATGCACTTGGGAGCAAAGGAACCCTGGCCTAATATTTTTATTTTTTGAGGAAAAACATTTCTTCATTTGTTTTAATTCAGCGCCTTGGAAACCGGCTGTTTCAATTGTTATTGCTGCTTCCCTCCGGGGAGCCCCAGGCCTGTGGGTAATAGGTGAGCTTTAATGAAACCTCCCAATAAATAAATAAAATCAGCAACATCCCCCTGCCAGCCATACATCTCTGTCAGCCACAAGCACGCGCAGGGAGCGGTCCACGGTGCTGCCCCTCGTAGACATGAGAGTGACTCGAGGCTGGATTCGCCTGGTTGGCAGAACTAGACCAGATCCCCAAGCAGGGACAGCAGGTGCAGGGGGTAGGGGACAGGCTCCTTTCGGGCAGAGCCTGGTTCAGCTGTGTGCCCTGGGGCGGCCAGTGTGACTCAGCACGTGTGGGGCCTGGAGGCTCCCGGGGGACTGAGGGCGGCCTGGCGGCCCAGCCTGAGGACAGCAGCTCCGCCACCCAGTCCAGTACTCCAGGCTGACGGAGAGCAGCTCCCCTGCCCGGTCCCGCAGGCCTGGAGCTCAGGGAGGTCCGCCTGCCCCTTTTTGCACCTGCAGCCTATGGTGCCTGGCACCTTGTTGAGCCCCCTGCTGCTGTGAGTAAATCCTGCCAGGACCCATGTGCTAGCCAGGAAGCTGAAGGAGCCCGAGGCTCTGGCTGCCCACGGTCCTGCAGTGGGGGCTGCTGCGGCCCCCAGCGTGGGTTCGCCTAGGTGGAGCTTCAGTGCAGGAAGTTGGGGTCTGTGAGCGGCTCAGGACCTTGCCTTCTGGCACCCAGGGCCAGGAGCCTTTCTGTGAACCTGTCAGCTTGTGGCCACACCCTCGCAGCTGCTGGTTATCCTGGCCTTGAACCTGGCTTGGCAGTCCTTACACCGCAGAGGGAGCACATCCCAGCTCTGAATGAAGCCAAAACACACTATTTACCGTCTCGGGCCGTCAGTGTCGCTGGGACAATAAACACGGGGAATGGCTGGGCAGCTGAGGTGGCCGGGCCTTTCACACGGTGGCTGGCTGGCGCTGCTCCCTGCTGGATGAGCAGAGGGGGTGGGAATGCGGAAGGCCTGGCTGGCCACGGTGGCCATGGGAGGACAGAAGGGCGCGGCGTGGTAGGAGGGTTGAGCTCTCTGCCCTGTGGCTCCTGTGCAGAGGAGGGATGGCAGGAGCTGAGAGGGCCTGGGGGCTTCATGTACCACGTTCCCTTCCAGGAAGGGTCAGTAAAGCAAGCTTGGGTGCCCTTGGCTTCTTGCCAGCCATCTCAACAGTACGGCACCCCACATCGGAGGCTGTGCTCACCCCAGGGTCCGTCTGCGATGGGGCCTTGCCCGTGGGCATGCGCTCTGGGGCGGGTCCTGTCTCCTTGTCAGTCAGAGGAGCTTGTCCCCATCCCTGTCCTGTTCGCAACAAAGCCTTCGTCCCTCCTGCAAGCGTTCAGCACAAATGCTCTTTGCCAAGGTGCAGCCTTGATGAAGGAGGCACACTGCAGTGGGGACATGCCTGCTCCGTGCTGGCTTCAGGGACTGGGACGGGTCTCCCAGCAGCATCTCAGTGTCGCCCCGTGGGCCAAAGATGAGTTTTGTTCTTGTTGTGAGCAAACACAGTCCGGGCTGGCTCAGAATCTCAGTCAGGTGCAGGTGCCAGGTCTGGGGCTAAGGAGCCAGTGCCTGGAACAGACTGGGGCCCGAGGACGGTGCTGGGCAGATGGAAGGCCGTTGGGGCAGCGAAGATCAGGGAGGCAAGCAGGGTGGCAAGTGAGCCAACGGGAGGTTTGGCAGGCAGGGACCTCCCCAGTCCCTCCTGCTTAGTACCTTGTCTGGCCTTTGCACGGGGACCCAGAGGGCGGGGCTTCTAGCAGCACTAGGCCTGGAACCCTGGCCCCATGGGGTCCCTACAGTGGGCGATGCAGTGACTCCAGGGCAGGAGGGGCCAAGGCTGCTGGGCTGAGAGGGTCTCTGCCAGTGATGAGTGCACAGAACGCAATGGGCCTCACCGTGGCCCCCTGCGTCCAAGCTGCCCAGAGCCACACTGGCCCTGCCCCGCGCCCCGCAGCCTGCACTCCCCTGTGGACTCTGCCTCCTCAGCAGGCCTGGCACCCCAGGGTCCTGCCTGCAGGTGCGTGTTCTTCTTCCACCTGTCCTTGGGCTCCACAGTCGGCGCCCCATGGGGGCCAGCAGCTCATGCTCTGTGTGTGCTCAAGTGCGGAGTCCGCAGGCGCACCGTGCCCCACGTCCCACAGCCCCCTGAGCCCCCACAGCCCTCGAGCCCCCACAGCCCTCGAGCCCCCGCAACGCCCCGAGCCCCCGCAACGCCCAGAACCCCCGCAGCCCCCGCGACCCCGCAGTCCCCCGGAGTCCCTCTAGCCCCCGCAGCCCCCAGCCCACCACAGCCCCAGAGACCCCGCAGTCCCCCACAGCCCCCCTCCCACCTCCTGAGCCCCCACAGTCCCCTGCGCCCCCCACAGCCCCCTTACACCCCATAGCCCCCCACAGCCCCCGAGACCCTCGCAGCCCCTGAGCCCCCCAAGCCCCCGCAGCCCACGCAGCCCCCCGCAGGCCCCCCGCAGGCCCCAGCTCCCATAGCCGGGCAGCCGCTCAGGCCTGAGTGCGCCCAGAGGCCTGCCTGGCGGAGTCCGCTGCTGTGAGGCCGCGTGGTGGCGCTGTGGCTCCAGGCTTCCGCCGCGGACGCCCGGCAGCCCCGGCCGGTGAGTCACTGGCGGACCGGGAGGTTGTTTTAATCCAATTCTGGCCATATCTGCTCTTCCGCACTATCTGTGGCTCCCAGCGCCCGCTGCGCGCCTTCTGAAGGAAATTAGCCGTGACGCGGGGCGGGAGGCGGGGACGGGCCTGGCCCGGGTGTCGGGGTGTCGGGGTGTCGCCTGGGCTTGGGGCCCCAGGGCCTCCTCCGCACCCATGACCTGCGCCCTGGCCAGAGCCTGAGCCGCAGACGGGCCGAGGGCGCTGTGGGTGGGGGCGCTGTGGGTGCGGGCGCTGTGGGTGAGGGCGCTGTGGGTGAGGGCGCTGTGGGTGGGGGCGCTGTGGGTGCGGGCGCTGTGGGTGAGGGCGCTGTGAGTGAGGGTGCTGTGGGTGGGTGCTGTGGGGTGAGGGTGCTGTGGGGTGAGGGTGCTGTGGGGTGGGGGCGCTGTGGGTGAGGGTGCTGTGGAGTGAGGGCGCTGTGGGTGGGGGCGCTGTGGGTGCGGGTGCTGTGGGTGGGTGCTGTGAGGTAGTAGTGCTGTGTGTGAGGGAGCTGTGGAGTGGCAGTGCTGTGGGTGGGGGCGCTGTAGGTGGTGCTGTGTGTGAGGGTGCTGTGGAGTGAGGGCGCTGTGGGTGAGGGCGCTGTGGGTGGGGGCGCTGTGGGTGCAGGTGCTGTGGGTGGGTGCTGTGAGGTAGTAGTGCTGTGTGTGAGGGAGCTGTGGAGTGGCAGTGCTGTGGGGTGACACTGTGGGGTATGGATGCCCAAGAGGCCTGCCAGGAGGAGCCCCTCATGGTGTCCACTTTCTGCCCCCTGCTACGCTCTGGAGCCAGTCTGGAAAGATCTAGAACAAATACTCAGGAGGAGAAAGGAGAGCAGAGGCTGGTGTTGGACCATGACTTCAAGTGGGCAGAGTCCTCAGAAGGTTCAATTATGACACCAAGGAGGAGGGAGCAGGTGCAGGGGAAGGTACTGCCTTGGAGCCCTGGGCCTCGGCGAGATACTGACCCGGGGCCCTGGGCCACAGTGAGGTACTGACCTGGAGCCCTTGACCACAGTGAGGTACTGACCTGGAGCCCTTGACCACAGTGAGGTACTGACCCGGGGCCCTGGACCACAGTGAGATACTGACCTGGAGCCCTGGGCCACAGTGAGGTACTGACCTGGAGCCCTGGACCACAGTGAGGTACTGACCTGGAGCCCTGGACCACAGTGAGATACTGACCCGGGGCCCTGGGCCTCGGCGAGATACTGACCTGGGGCCCTGGGCCACAGTGAGGTACTGACCCTGGAGCCCTTGACCACAGTGAGATACTGACCTGGAGCCCTTGACCACAGTGAGGTACTGACCCGGGGCCCTGGACCACAGTGAGGTACTGACCTGGAGCCCTTGACCACAGTGAGGTACTGACCCGGGGCCCTTGACCACAGTGAGATACTGACCCGGGGCCCTGGACCACAGTGAGGTACTGACCCGGGGCCCTGGACCATAGTGAGGTACTGACCCGGGGCCCTGGACCATAGTGAGGTACTGACCCTGGAGCCCTGGACCATAGTGAGATACTGACCTAGGGCCCTGGACCACCGTGAGGTACTGACCTGGAGTCCTGGATCACAGTGTGGTTCCGACCCGGGGTCCTGGGTGCTGGACCTGGAAACCCTGGTGAGAATGTTCATTTCTGAGTCTTGAGATTAATATTCCTAAGGAAGCCATTGAACTAGACTGAGTAAATGAGGGTCACCTGGTTGGGATTATACCAAACAATCTTCCTAAAGTTCATGAAAAAATGCATAAAACAAAAAAGAAAAAGCCTGTGCATGGACCTCAAAATCCTTTTATTCCGAACACGCCTGTCTTTGACGCCCGCTTTCCCCGAGCTTTCCGGAGGCCCTTCCCTGGGTCGGCTTCGGTGCTCAGTGTGCTGCCACAGGGCTGTGGGTGCTGTGGCCATTGCCCACGTGTCACAGATGGTTGGTTTAAAGGGCTGCCCTGCCACCAACAGCCATGCAGGAGCTGCCACTCCAGGGCTTCCACAGGGGTCCCTGGCCTGTAGGTGGGGTCACCCCGTTCCTCTGATGGCAGTGTGAAGTCACGGGGAGGTGCCCATGTGCAGGGCGCTCAGGCCTCTTGTCCCTCACCGACCCCACATTGCCCTGCGAGCTGGGGTGCGTGTGACCCCGGCAAGTCCTTCACTGACTGCGTGCCGCCCTGTGGGCTGGGCATCCTGTGGCCCTGGCATGTCCCTCACTGTGTCGCCTTGCGGGCTGGGCATCGTGCGGCCCTGGCATGTCCCTTACTAACTGTGTCGCCCTGCGGGCTGGGCATCATGCGGCCCTGGCATGTCCCTTACTAACTGTATCGCCCTGCGGGCTGGGCATCGTGCGGCCCTGGCACGTCCCTTACTAACTGTGTCGCCCTGCGGGCTGGGCATCATGTGGCTCCGGCATGTCCCTTACTAATTGTGTCGCCCTGCGGGCTGGGCATCATGTGGCCCTGGCATGTCCCTCACTGGTTGTGTAAGATGCCCGTGTTGTTGCTGCCACCTGGAGAGCCTCAGGGAACTCCAGGGTGAGCGCCCATGAAAATACACATGCGTGTCCCAGGATCTTACGACTGCTGAGTGAACCTGGTGCTGTTGTCCGTCTCCTTCCAGGAGTGGGCCGGGGAAGAAATGTTTTAGTGGTCACGGCACACGATCTGAGACCCAGTGCCTCCGCTCTGTGTGGGGGGCACAGAGGGAGGATGGTGGCCGTGTCCTGAGACTGTCCACCCATGGAGCTGCGGCTGCTTCCCTTTCAGTTCTCTGGCGCTGCTTCCATGTGGTGTTCGGACACAGGGAATGGTGATGTGGGTGATGCAGGTGCAGCCCTGTCCACCTGCTGCACGGTATGTGTTCCGCTGTCGTGTGGGACAGTTAGGGGCTAACTGGGGGGCTGCTGGGCCCTCTCCGTTCTCTTGGGTTTAGACCTGGCATCGCCCTGGCGTAATTGATGCCTGCTTATGGATTGACAAAGACAAAGTATCACAGAGATTTAAAGAGATAGACAAAAAGATAAACACCTCAGGGCTGCGAAGGCACACACTGCGGATCGACTGCTCAATTATTTATTTCTGTCGAGGTGCACATCAGGTGTTTCCTGCCGACTGCTAATAATAGCATGTTGTGAGTCCTGTCTGGAGGACAGGTAAATATTTAGCCGTTCTGTGACACCGCTTCCCGGGGTGCGTGACCCTGCCTCGGCGATAGCAGGTTGTGAGGTCCGCAGGCACTGTGCTGGCAGTGTCTCCGGGCGTGGCTGGGCCTCTGGGACACCCTGAACCCTCGACGCAGGAAGAGGACCGGTGGGTCCCAAGGCCGGGAGACCATGGCAGGCACCCCTGGCAGTTTGGGGCACTTTGGTCCCACATCTAACTTTGTGAAGGATATAAGCTGAGTGGCTTGGGCTGTGAGTTCCTGACTGAGTCTGTCTCACACATGCAGGGCTGGGTGAGGGGCAGGGTGGGAGGGTTCTGCTGCTCTCCTTTCTGGAGGAGAAACAAGAAAACTGTCCCATGGTGAGTCGTCAGGGGTGCGTTGGACCATTGGCTGCCATGGCAGAGGCTGGCTCCAACAGGAAACTGAGTGGACAGGAGAGCTGCTGGGCAGGTTTCCAGGCCAAGGGTCATCCCTCAGGGAATGGCAGAGGCTGAGAGGGGCGTCTGGGCCTGGCTGGCGCCCTCCTGTGAGCCACCCTGATGGGTCTCTGGGTAGGCCTGCGGCAACTGGTCCTACTGGCTGTCCAGGCCTCTCCTGTCCCACCGCTCCCCTGGGCAGCCTTTGGCTCCTGACTTTGTGTGGTTGGCACTGGTTTTGGCTTTTTCCCTTGTTGTGCCTGTGCAATGCAAGGATCCCCTATCCCCAGAGGAGAGTGGGTTCCAAAAGGCTGGTGGGAAAGGAAATGAGAAGATAAGGTTGTTTGGGTACTAAAATGCTCTGCAATCCACACATACTTTTCTCACGGGCGCCTTTCCCAGGAGCATTGGAAGAGCCCGCGTGTCAGCATCCTGTGTCCCTGCAACACGGAGGCACCAGCTCGGATACTCCAGCCTCAGGCCCCCTCCCTCACTGTGTAGGCCGCAGCTGCCACCCCACCTCGGCTCCCCAGCATCTCCTCAGCTTCAGGGCAGCATTTGTCATGGTGCATGTGTCTGTTGGGTGTTGGCATCCCCCAGGTCCCATGGATGTATCAGTCCCAGGCGGCCTGCTGTGTCCCCAGCTTGGCAGCTGTGGGTGGTGCCCACTGGGTGGTGGTGGCTCGCTGGAGAAGTGTTAGTCCAGTGGCTGCTGGTGGCACCTAGGTGTGGGTATGGGTCTGCTTTTGGCTCATGTGCTGCTGTGCTCCAGGGCAACGCGGGCTCTGCCTTGCAGGACAGCGACCTCTCGGTTTATCTGCATCTGCCGAGAAAATCTGCAAGTGGTCACCACTTTTCAGGAATCAGCTCATTGCAGAGAATTTTCTAACTAGCTGCAGTGAAAGCTGATCATTTTCTGTGAAACTTAACATGTCATTGGGTGTCAGATGCGGTGGTTTTCAATGCGCCATAAGAGTGGATACTACAGCTGGTTATAATAGAAACAAAGTGTTGATTAAAAATGCTATAACTGTGGGAGAAAAGGTGAAGATAGATGTGTTATGGAATTCATCAAGTCTGGTGAGAGATTGAGTCACCATAGGGGAGAGAACTTTGCATCCTTCTCTCAGCAGACACTGTTGCCAGGTCCTTCCTCACAGGCTAGCCACCTGCCTCACAGCCCACCTTCTCTCACAGCCCACCCCCTGCCTCACAGCCCAGCCCCTGCCTCACAGCCCACCTTCGCTCACAGCCCACCTTCCCTCACAGCCCAGACCCTCCCTCACAGCCCAGCCCACCCCCTCCCTCACAACCCACCTTCCCTCACAGCCCACTCTCTCCTTCACAGCCCACCTTCCCTCACAGCCCAGCCCATCCCTCACAGCCCACCTTCCCTCATAGCCCACCTCACAGCGCACCCCCAGCCCACCCTCCCTCACAGCCCACCCTCTCCCTTACAGCACAGCCCAGCCCCTCCCTCACAGCCCCACTCTCTTATTTACAGCCCAACTCCTTCCTTAAGCCCAGGAGCAGGAGGGTGGGCAGGGCATAGGGGAAGGTGGAGAAAGTTGTCTGCTTCATTGGAGACTCCCCTGATGGTGGGGAGATTCCTGTGACTTGGGAAGGTTCTAGAAAGTCCTCAGAAGGAGGCCCAATGTGGAGGAGTGGAGAGTGTTTCACACAGCACTGAGGGCTTGGTCTCTGACCGTGCCACACGCTGCCTGGGGAACTCAGGGCCGGTGTCTAGGTTTGTAATGGCGGTCAATGGGAAAACAAGAATTGCTCGAAGTTGAGATCCATTCTCAGCTGAGTTTACTGAAATGTATTATTTTATACAGGGAAGATGCCTGTGAGCTAATTCAGTGTCCCAAGTCTTTCTTGAACTAATAGCAGTTGAGCAGTTTCTAATATGGGAGGTGCTGAGCCTGGTTCTGTCCCAGCGCTCTGCTCGCTGCCCTTCCCTTAGCCTTTGTGTGAGAGTCTGCCCTGCGGGGGAGAGTGGCTTGGCCCCTTCTCCAAGGCCTCACAGACCTCTGCCTGTGGGTCAGCAAGTGACCCCGGTGACTTGAAGAAGCACGTCACAGTTGGGGGGTCTGGTGATGAGGGAGTTTTAGGTCGTGTGTCTTGCTGTGTGGCTCTGTCGCCAGGAGCCTTGCAGAATCCTCCCCATGTGCCGGCTTGACAGCTAAAGGTGTGTATGAAGTACAGAAGCCACACTGTGTTCCCAGCCTCGGGGCCCCAGGGACAGCGTGGGGCATCTGCTTTGGGGTGACAGAGGGGATCCCGGCTGAGCCCTAGACGTGCCATTTGTAAGCCCTGCGTGTCTTCATTCATACGAAGAGACAGATCACAAGAATTGACAGCTTGTCCGGGGGTCACCGAGATGGTTACAGGTGAAATGGATGAGGCAGTGTGGCGGCTGAGAGTGTGGGCGGGCTCGGGCAGGGGAGCCCGTAGTGGCGTCTGGGTCGTGTTTCAGAGGCCTTGGCGAAGGTCTTCTTTGTCCAGAAACGCCCTCTCAGTGGAGCCCTGGCAGACCCCTAAGGCCGTGGGCCTGAGGGTAGCAGTTAGCAACACCACTGCTCTGTGCCTTGGTGGTGTCCACGGAGGCGGCTGTGGGGTGGGAGGCCACAGGCTGGTGCTGTGGTCCTGGGATGTCCTACTGAGATCAGTCCACTGTGTGCAGGCTGACTCGATGCACGGAGGGCTTGGAAACAGACCGTGGAGTTCAGTGGGGGTTGGACAAGCCCTGCTGAGTCGTCTTCTGTTTCAGGAATGGGAATCCTGACAGGAATCCAGAAAGGAGTGGGTGAACTGTAAGTGGTTCAAAGAACTGGACTTCTAGAAGGATCCTGAGCAGATGGCAAGTTCAGTAACCCTCTAGGGCCAGAACCTCCAGGACCAGCAATGGCCCATGTGCTGTGCGGCTGAGGGCTGTCCGTTCTCAGGCATAGTGGGATCCTTGAGTTTCTTTGCCTTGTGTGTCTTGCCAAAAGCAAAGGTGGGTCCTCAAAGACACAAAATCCAGAGGGATCTTCCAGGATTAAGCCACTTGACACATGTAAATATTTGCAGAGCCAGGAGCCACTAACACATACATGTGGATGTAACCTGTATGAATCTGGGCTCAGGTCGGGTGGGCGGGTCAGGGCTGCTCAGAACGAAAGGCAACAGCAGCAGATGGGGGTCATTTTGGGGAACAGGTCAGGCTCACTCCACGGGGACTGCACGTGGACTGAGAAGTTCCCTTGCTCTAAGGCCTGGCTGGGCTCTTCCTTGTGTTCTAGCAGTTACAGGTGACAGGAAGATGGCGTAGGCTATGTGTCTCCGTCCATCCTGTGCCACTGATACAAAATGCCCGAAGTGGGTGATGCTTAGAGCACTCGGTGTGTGGAGAGGGCTCCCCTGAGTCAGGGCAGAGGACTAGCCAGTGGGGTGCAGCCTGAGGCCTCCCTTAGGAGGCTCGGAGCCCCTCACATGCACAGGGTAGCCCTCACAGGCCTAGGCCTGTCTCTCACAGCCACGTGTCGGGCACATGGCACGGGGGCTTGGCTAAGCCTACTCAGTAGTGCGCAGGGAAGCCCGAACTCCGGTGGATGGTTAGGGCACCTGTAGCCCTGCTTCTTGCATGGGACTTTCAAGAGGAGGAAGCTGCCGTGGTCCCACGCTCCTGTCACAGCAGAGCGATGCTAGAGCAGTGACCAGAGGGTTCTGGTGGTGGTGGACAGTGATGGCGAGGAGGGCAGCAGGCAGTGTGTGGCTGCTCTGTGCACGCATGAACGCCTTGCCTTTCGGGAAGCACTGTGGGGAGTGTGGCGCATCTTCTGCACTTGTGCTGGAGCCGCACTGCAACCAGAGTGACTGCCGGCGAGAGGCGGAGACTTAGTCCACAACGGTGTCCTTTGGGCACTGCTGTGATTCCATGAGGTCAGTCGAGTGGGGCTTGTGACTGAATCCTCGTGGGCTCTAGGGGAGCGAAGCCCCTGAGACCCGGACAGGTGCCTGCTCGCCGACTCTCGTCGTGGGCTCTTTTCTGTCGTGCTGTTGGACTTTGGACGCTGAGAGCCACGAGGCAGAATCACCCTCTTCATAAACTCGGCTGCCTCAGGTGCCACGTTGTAGTAATGTGTGTTGTAGTGACTGGAGTCCTCTCCCCAGTAGGAGCCTTGTCTGCAGTGACCACTAGGGGGGCCCTGTGGGATATTGCACTGCAGAATGTGGTGGGCGTGGCTGTGGGCGAGACCCCAGCACAGGAGGCCATGAGCAGCTAGTGAGTGTGGGGGAGACAGGGGGGTCTTCCTGGAGCTGCAGGCTGACAGGTGCGTGCACGGCCCTGACCTAAGGCCTGCACTGATCTGGCCAAGGAAGGAGCCCAGGGAGGCGGGCTGCTTGTGCTTATGAATCGGGGACACTGAGCCTTGGGGACTTGGCGGCTGCTGGGCCCTCCTGTTTGGGAGACGAACTCTTTGTGAAGATGGTCCTCTCGGGCCAGCACTGGAGCAGCAGCGAAGTGGTTACCATGGCAACCTGCTCTTGAGTCTGGATGCTGGGCCTCTAAGTTGGTGACTCTTGGCAAGGGCTGTGTGTTTTCTTTCTCTTGATTATCAAAGTTTATTGTGGAGTATGTGGTCAGTGACAGAAGTCAAAAAAAAGCAGATGACATTGTCAGCCCCCTTTGCCCCTGCATATGAAGTCGGCTTTGAGGGCTCAGCACCAGCATCCCCCACCCCCCAAATTAGAGGTACAAGGTGCAGGTAGTGATGTGCCAGAGCGGTGTCTGACTGAGGGAAGTCAGGCTGAGTCAGGGTCAGGTGCATCGGGCAGTGTACCAGGAGGCTGTGGGGGCCTGGCAGGGGAGCCAGTGCCTCTGGGGTGGGGCCAGGCCTGGTTACCCAGGAGAGACCTTGGAACCCCCCATGCCTGTCCTCCCCCATCCCCAGCCTGTTTGACCAAGTTAAGCAACAGGAAATAGTTCTCCAAGGAAGCTGTTTGTGTAAGCAGACGTGAGGCGGGAGTTGTGGAGCTCCCAGACCCTCGGCTGTGCGCTCGGCCAGCAGTCTCGGAGCCGCTCTGTGCTCCTCAGGACTCTGCCTGGCCCTGGTAGGAGAGCCCCTCCAGACTTGCAGGCTTCTCAGCAGCCTTCCCCCACCCACGCTCTGCTCACCCCCACCCACGTTACAGACCCTTCCCAGGCTCCCATAGGCACAACCGGACAAGGTCGTGGCAAGGGCAGCCGTTGCAGACTCAGTAAACAACACAGCTTGTTGGGGATTAACAGGAAACTGCAGAGAGCCGCTGCATTCGATCAGGGATTTTTCTCTCAGACAAGTAAAGATGTTTTTCATCACCCTCTTCCCCAGACAGAAGAGAGCCGTGGATGAAGCCTGCCAGCTCATCCCCTTGAAGACGAAGTCACAGGTCTCTGGGCTGGTGCTGTCCCCCAGGCCCTGCCCGTTGTGGGCCATTTTGACTTCTGTTCTGTGGTGAGGCTTCCCTTCACGTCTCTTACTTCATCCTAATTTTCTCCTAAGTGTCAGGGATTGGATGGGTTGGAACCTCGTTTAGGAACTCCCACGCTGGGTGGCCAGGACCAACTGGGGAGAAGAGTGTTCTGATACAAAAGGGAAATTTATTAGCGGAGGCAGGAAGGCAGTTTTAAAGTCCACAGCACGTCACTGGGTGCCCAGGGCTCATCTCAGTTCAAGGTCGGGGCTGAGTGAGATGCCGTCAAGAAAGCAAAAAATAAATAGGGCCGAGCACACAGCGGGGCTCCGCAGAGCAGGCCGTTTAGAATGCGAGGAGCACGCAGGGAAGACATTGCCCTCTGGAATGAGCGTGGCGTGTCTGCGTCAGGCTGTGCATTCACGCGCTCTCCCAGGGTCCCCAGGGGAGACCCCTGCATGGAGAGCTGTGATGGGGAAGGGAGCAGGGACGCAAGGTGGGCCATGCAGGTTGTGCCAGCGCCAGGGCCGGAGCTGCTGTGCTTCAGCCACAGACTGGGCGTCTGCCTGTTGGTCCACCTCATCCCAGCTTAGCCTGAGGCTCAGGAGCTGAATCTGACAAGGAGGCTAAATTCGCTAGCTGAGAGGCGTTCCTCTTGATCACTCTTGCCCTGTGCTTTGTCCAGGAGACCCAGGATGAGGCACAGGGTCCCAGGAGAGATCTGGGCTAATGCAGAGAAGCCATGGGGTCCACCGCGTGCCTTAGTGATAGTCAAGTCAGGTCAGACAGCCCAGCTGACAGCCCTGCTGGGCACCGCCAGCCTCTGTCCTGCGTATTTCCGGGGTTGAGCTAGCTTGACTATGGACTAGCTTGACCATGAACATGTGAGCCAGCCTCCTGCTATGATTCTTGTCTAGCTGTGTGTGTCTTGAGGTCTCCCTGTAGAGTCTTATATGCCAAGGCAGCGACTCCAGAAGGACGCCTGCCAGGCTGAGTCAGGTGCATCGGGCAGTGCGCTATGCGGAACACTCATGTGGGACCTGACAGAAGCAGGTGGTACTTTGAGATCCATGGGGCAAGGGACCCTTGGGGACACCCGAGAGCTTGTGGAAAGTCTGGAGGTGGGGGAGCTGAGGCCAGCAGTGGGGAGGCGGGGCTGTATGAGTGAAGTCCCCAAAAGTTCCTGCGGGGTCCTGAGTCTTCCCACACCTACAGGGAAGAGAGGGGCTTGGCACAGCTCTGGCCTTGCCCACTGGGCTTTTTGGCAGTAGCTGTGGCGTGTGTTGCATTTTGAGCAGTGGATGGCAGGCACCTGGCCTCAGACAACTCTGGTCAGTCCTAAACCGCGAGAAGACATGGACAGCACAGGGTGCAGCCTGGCTGCCGTGCTCTGGGGGAGGTGCAGGGGCAGCATCCCCCGTGCTGTGTCCCTCACTGTGTCTCCCGTGACCCAGCCTTTCGGTTGGCTCAACCCATGGCGATGTCCTAGGTCCCCTGAGATTCCTGACGGTGGGAATCTGATGGGCCCCCTCCTCGCTCTCACACACATCAGTTATAGACATGTTCGTGTTCCAGCTGTGAATTTGCTCAAAGCGTAGGTATTCTGTTACATAACCACTGCTTAGCAAAGCCGAGAGGAAGCATGGCCGGACTGCTGCCGGTTGAGCACAGCCCCCACTCGGCATCTCCCTCTTTCCCCGGCACTGCTGCCTCCAGCAAAGGTCCTGGCCCTGAAGTCCCACCTGTAGTACAGCTGGCGTCTCTCGGGGCCTCAGTCCCTGTCTCTTTTTTTTGGCCTTTTGAGACCTTGATGTTTTTGAGGCATTCGGGTCACATCCCTCGTTTGGGGGTGTCCAGTTGTCCTCAGGGAGTCTGTTGGTAGGAATTTTGCAACGTGGAATGCTAGGGGGCACTTCTGGCCATGCTGTCTTCCTGATGAGGCAACATCTGTAGCTGTACCCCCCTGAACCTGTGTCGGGATCTTGTGGGAGATCAGCCCCGGGGCCGTCTGGGGCCGAGCAGCTGGAGAACTGGGCCTGAAAATTGCCTCTCCCCTGGATTTCAGAGTCCAACAGCCGCAGGGCGGTGAACCAGGGCTACGTGGGCAGCCTGCTCAGGTTGTACCAGGATTGGCACAGCCACGACACGGCCAACAGCTTCGTGTTCCTCCGCCGGGGCCTTCTGCTCTGCCTGAGGAACGTCACGGCTGTGTGCTCTGGCCAGGAGGCCTTCCAGGCGGCGGGGGGCCTGGAGCTGCTCTTCAGCATCACTCAGGTAGGTGACGCCTGCACCCCGGGCCACTGTGAGGGCACCCCAACAGCTAGGAGCAGATGTACTCATGGCTGGAGGTGTAGTGGGGGGTGCTGAGAGTGTGGCCTTACGGGTGGGCGGCAGGGAGGGAGAGAATTGGGGTTCACACCCCCTTCCCATACACCTGCAGCTGCACCTGTGACTTGCAGCACAAGTCCATCTGCTGCTCCAGGGCTCAGCACACGTGTCGTTGTGTGGACTGTGCCGTTGCTGTAGAAATGCCACGTGCTCTGAGGTGGCCAGTCCCACCTCGCTTGCTGGTGCGTGTGAGCCGTGGCTGGCGGATTCACTGTGGGGATGCTCGGTGGATGTGACCTGCAGGGTAAACCCTCAGCGGGGCAGGCTGACACCAGGCAGAAGATGATAAGTCCGAGCTGTTCTGTGACAAGTCCCAGGTCCCAGGTGACCCACAAATGGACAGGGAGGGGCTCTTTAGAGACGTGAAGTCCTCTCTGGGCAGGTGACCCCCCCACCAGGACCTGAAGAAGTGCAGGAGTCTGGGGTCTCATTGGAAGGAGGGTGTCGTAGCTGCCATATGGTTTAGGGTCCTGGATGTCAAGGCTCCTGCGGGGCTGTTTGTTTCACATCCAGACTGGAGGGGCTGTCTGCCCTCACCTGCAGATGTCCCTGCAAGCTGCTCTGCCTGCCGCTGTCTGCTTTGCCCCTCTCTGGATTCCCTGCCGGGGGCTCGCTGTGCCAGGCTCCGTGCCCGTGCAGCTTTGAGCTGGCGAGGCAGCCAGGCTGGTGCATTTGCCATCCGGGGGTGTGGAGCCTTTCCTATTGAATCCGGCTTCCTTAAACAGTCACTCAGGCCACACTGCAGCACAGTGTCTAATCTTCTATCAGCTGTTGCCTCAGGCTGTCGCTCCATCATCCCAGCTTTCCCGGCTTCGCACCCTGAAATCACTGCGGGTGGCACACCATTTCTCTGGGGTGGGTTGTGCCACTGAGTGTCTCCAGGCTCCTGCCTGCTTCCTCAGCTGTGTCCCCAACTCAGCTCCTCCCAGTCCTGGGGACAGGTCCCTGCCAGCTGGCTGGTTCTCTGACCTGTGCTAGAAACCACCAGGTGGGGACCAGAGGACACCCAGAGGGTGTTTCTGTGATGGGAGCATGATGCCAGAATCCCTGGGGGCTGGGAGGCTGGAGGCAGACCCCAGCAGGTGCATGAAGATGAGGAGGCCAACGGCTCAGCCCAGGTCTGGTGAGGCAGGCCCCCAGCCTCAGTGGTGCTGGGCAAGGCAGCACCCCGTCACACTGAAAGCTAGCAAGGAGTGGTGACTAGCCCAAGGCACACTCAGGTGTGGCAGGGAGAGGTCAGGTGGTGTGGGTGACAGCCTCACGCTGACTGGTGTCCCCACTGCTCCTCCAGCAAGTCTTCAGCCTGGTAGATGACATGTTCTCCCAGAGGAGCTTCTAGAGTGGAGAGAGGCCTGGTGTCTGACAGGCTGCTGAGAAGCTACTCATTCTGGTGAAAGGCTGATACCTTCAACCCAGGGGCTCCTCATGCGGGTTGGGGTGCACGCCATGGGTGGGCTCAGCTTGAAGAGGGCTGGGGCTCCTGGGTGGCTCGCCCAGAGTCCCTGGATCCGGCAGTATCATTATAGTCGCTTTTCGTGACTTAGGAGGATGATGATGACGCCACCAAGGCTCTAGCAGCACCAGCAGTGAGAGGAGGAGGAGGAGGAAGGTGAACCGGGGGGTGGGCAGGTGGAGGAAGGAGAGGAGGAGGAGGGGGAGGAGGGAGAGGAGGAAGGTGAGCCGGGGGGAATGAGCAGGAAGAGGAAGGAGAGGAAGAGGAGGAGACCCTCCTCGTGGCTGAGCTCACTGTGGCTGAGGCTAGCCCAGCGATGTGCGAGTTCTGACTCTTGACACTAAAGTGTTTAAAGTGAGTTCATCTCACAGTCTCTGCAGTGAAGACACAAGGCATAGAGAGACAGAGAGAGAGAGAGAGACCGAGAGAGACCGAGAGAGGGAGGGAGGGACACAGAGAAAGACTGAGAGAGTCCACACCGTCAGCAGCCGTGGTGCCCACCACACACCCCCGTGCCCACCACACACCCCGGTGCCCACCACACACCCCGGTGCCCACCACACACCCCAGTGCCCACCGCACACCCCCGTGCCCACCGCACACCCCGGTGCCCACCACACACCCCGGTGCCCACCACACACCCCAGTGCCCACCGCACACCCCTGTGCCCACCGCACACCCCGGTGCCCACCGCACACCCCGGTCCCCACCGCACACCCCGGTGCCCACCACACACCCCGGTGCCCACCGCACACCCCGGTCCCCACCACACACCCCGGTGCCCACCACACACCCTGGTGCCCTGGTGGGGGATGCCATTGCCAGGAAAAGAGTTCTACATGTAGAATATCAGAACTGAGGGAAAGCCTGCAGTAAAGCAGTGATAGCAAGGCTGGCGGTGTGGGGAGATGGGACAAGCTATGTTAGTGCTGCTTTGAGTCTCAGCTGCTCTGCTTGGGAAGCAGCTTCCTGTTGATGCCGCTTGAAGTCCTCCGCATCCACGTGGGAGACCCGGATGGAGCTCGTGGCTCCTAGCTTCAACATGGCCGTGTCCCAGCTCTGTTACACCCAGCGGGGGAGTGAAGCAGCCTATGGAAGCTTCCCCTCTGTCTCTCTGTGACCGCAAGTGATACAGAGACCCTGAAAACCAGCAGAGAAAGTGGAAAAAATTGGGGCTGCTCCTATCCCACAGGTGTCCTCTGTGGCTCCCAGCACTGGGGCCTGGGCCTGCTCCTGGAACGCACGCATCCTCCGTGGCCCCCAGCACCAGGAGCCTGGGCCTGCTCCTGACCCACAGGTGTCCTCCGTGGCTCCCAGCACTGGGGCCTGGGCCTGCTCCTGACCCACAGGTGTCCTCCGTGGCTCCCAGCACCAGGGGCTGGCCAGCACAGGCCCGAGTGTGACTGCCAGGCAGCTGTCTGGGGACTAGTGCCACACCTTGGAAGCCCCCGCTCTCTGCAAAGCCATGCTCTACTATTTCTGCAGTCTTCTGGAGATGAGACCGTTGTGCTGTGGCAGACACTGCCGACACTGAAGACTATCAAAGCAGTCACTCTGAGGGTTCCTTTCTGGGCCGCTCCAACTAGAATCAGAACAACTCATGACACCATCACTCCATCCACATAAAAAACAAAAACAAAACAAAACAAAAAAGCCTCTAAAGGGCCTGGCGTGATAGCGTAGTGGTTAAAGTCCTCGCCTCGCACACGCCAGGATCTAATATGGGCGCCGGTTCTAATCCTGCCAGCTCCGCTTCCCATCCAGCTCCCTGCTTGTGGCCTGGGAAAGCAGTCGAGGACGGCCCAAAGTCTTGGACCCTGCACCCACGTTGGAGACCCGGGAGAGGCTCCGAGCTCCTGGCTTTGGATTGGCACAGCATCGGCTGTTGCAGCCACTTGGGGAGTGAATCAACGGATGGAAGATCTTCCTATCTGTTTCTCCTCCACTCCGTATCTGACTTTGCAATTAAAATGAAAGTAATACATTCTGTCTACAATATCTAAAGATTTAAATATTTATGAATAATTTAACCAAAGAAGTGAGGAATTTCTGCAGTGAGAATTATGAAACACCAGATAAAGGAATCAACAAGGAAAAGTTTCTCCTTGTTCAAGGACTCGAAGTGATACTGTTAGAACATCTGTATCACCTGAAGCAATCTGTGGATTCAATGCAGTTCCTATCAGAGTGCCAGGGACATTCCTCCTAGAATTAGAAAAACCAATCCCGAGATTCCCCAAACTCCCCAAATTCCCAAAACTCACGTGGGTCCACGGAGTGCCCGGAATGGCTGAAGTGAGCCTGAGCAGACCAGTGTGAAGCTGGAGGCGTCACAGTGCTTGAGTTAAAGCACACCAAAAGCTATAGGAATTAAAACATCATGACACTGGCATAAAAATCACACCTACATCAACGGAAGAGAATGGAGCCCAGAAATTGGACCAAGTGCATGAAACCCACTAAGTTTTAACACAAGTGCCAGACACACATTTTTAAATGCTATTCTTTTCAATAAATGATACTGACAAAATTAGATACATGTATATTCATAAGTATGTATATAGGAAGGAAACTAGATCCCTACCTGTTGCTGTATATAAAATAAACTCAGGTTAGGCCAGAGAGCTCAGTGTAAGTCTGGCAGCTACGAAGTCACGTCTGAGAAACACTTCAAGACACTGATGTGGCGATGATTTCTTGGATAAGACCACAGCAGAGCAGGCAAGAAAAACAAAGCTAGACAAATGGGACTATGCCAAGCGCACAAGCAAAGCAAACAATCAACAGAGTGGAGAGACATCTAATGGATTGATATCCAGACTACATCAGGAACTCAAAATGTATCAACAGCACAAAACCTCAACAGCAAAGAAGCAGCCCATTTATTTAGGAAACGGGCAAAGGACCTGAGCAGATGTTTCTCAGGAGAACTGCACATGACCAACAATCACATGGAAAGACCTTGATGTCCCTGTCCAGCAGGAGATGCAAACCCCAAACCCAACGAGGCCCAGACGGCTGCCATCAACAAGACAGAGTGACCAACGCTGTGGGGAGAGCCCGTGGGGAGAGGGTGACTCCCGAACACTGCAGGTGGGGATGGAAGTCAGCATAGCTGCCGTGGGAACTGGCGTGCAGAGACAAGCAGAGACAGAGCGGCAGGGCTGTATCTTGGGATGCAGCTATTGCTCCGCTGGGAATGTGTTCCTAAAAGGCGTGAGCTGATGGTATTGAAGACATGCTGTCCACACCATGTTTACAGCAGCTCTCACTGCTCACAATGGCTAAGATACTGAACCGATGGAGCTGTCCGTCTACTGATGACTGCACACAGATATGCGATGGGATGTTATTTGACTACAGAAAGAGTAAAATTCTGCCATTTGCAGCCAAATGGCTGGAGCTAGGGAACATCGTGTTGAGTGAAATAAGCCAGACAAAGAGTGACAAATGCTACATGTTCCGTCGTGTGTGTGAGAGCCAATGTTTTAAAAAGCATGTGGAGGATTGGGTGTGAATCGGTCTGGAGGCTGGGGGCGGGGGTGGTGGGGTACGGGCACTTTGTGTTACTGCCTCAAATTGCTGCTTTGTGAGTTTAAAACTTTCCTGAACTTGTTAAAAAATGCACTGTTCCATTTCTGCAGTCGTTTATGATGCAATCACGGGCGTCCCAGGCATGAGCTGGCTGGGAAGGAACCGTGGGTCCTCCCACGGCACTGGCTTTTCCCAGGGCCCAGCCTCTCTCCAGGAGCCCACGTCTTGTTTTCTGGGTCCCATCTTCCCACACAGACTGGATGTGAGGGTATGGAGGATGTGGGGGATCCTGCTGGAGGAAAAAGAGTGAGGACTGAATGTGAGGTTGAGAGAAAACTCTTGTCAGGATGGCCAGACAGGGGGAGGTGGCCATCGTGTGTGGGTGTGAGATGGTCGGCATGGAGACCACTCCTCAGAGTGCAGCAGCTCAGGAGATGCAGGACACTGGGTTTGAGAACCACCTGGGGAGTGTGTGAAGATGGGTTACAGCATGACTCGGCCGGTCTGGGAGCTCCAACATGTCCTTGGACACTGTCAGCTTTGCGGATCTGGAGGCCCCCCCTTGATGCTTGCTTAGGTCATGGCCACAGTCTCTGTGACTGGGGGTGGTGGGGAGGAGTGGAGGTGGTGTGTTGGCCAGTGACTGCTGCACTGTCCGTCTGTGGGGGAAGGAGTGAGCCCTAAGGGCAATGTGGCCAACCTGGAGGGCAGGCAGGTCTGGAATGGTTTCTTGGCCACTCAGCAGTGTGCACGCCTCCTGCTTCTGCAGCTGTGAGGGGCTGGGTCTCAGAGGGGGTGGTGTGAGGATGGTGGTGGAGGAGGGAGTCACCTTCTCTGGGATCTTCAGGTCATGCAGGGAAGCAGGGTTGGGGTAGTGACCATCCGTACAGGTGGCACGTGGGCTGTGAGAGTGGAGCTGGCAGAGCTGTGTGGGGAAAAAGAGCATCTCTCAGCTGCCAGGGGAGGACTTAGCCTGTTTGCCTCAGGTTGGGAGGACACCTTCTCTGCTGTGCATCCTTCTGGGGCCTTCCAGGTCATGGCTGGGTGGACCAGGGGGCAAGAGAAGCAGTGTGGATGTGGCGGGCCAGCCAGGCATCCTGCAGTGGCAGGTGCGGGGAGAGAAGGGCAAGGTGGGCTGGAATGTTGCACAAAGGGGGCATTTCCACAGGGGACAGTGCCACATGAAAAGCCTTGTCGGGTTCACAGTCATGAAGACCTGAGGGCAGGGCCCTAAGCTGGCCCAGTGCTTCTGGGACCTTTGGTGTGTTATCTAAGTGGATGCCAGTGGAGAGTGTTTATGGAGAGCAAAGAGGTCCCTTCTGGCAACAGGAGTCCAGAGAGCCGCTGGGGTCCACTGTCCCTCCCCAGATGGTGCTCTTCGCCTCACCCTGCCCCACATCTGCCACCACCCCTCATGTCTGCACCCTGGGGCTCCAGCATCCAGCCTGTGAGCCTCTCTGAGTGAACCACACCCAGAGCAGAGCAGAGGCAGCACAGGGAGGGGTGGGGGATAGAGGGGAGTAGGCGCTCAGATGGGAGATGCCCATGACATTGAAGAGTTAACAACAGAGCAAGAAGTCCAGGACTTGGATCAGAAGCTCCGCTCTGACCTCTTGCTTCATGATCGTGAGAGTGTAGCCAGGACTCTGCCCTGGATGGCCATGGCCTCCTCAGCTCTAGTCCAGACTCCTTTGGGGTTTCATCAGCTTGATGTCCCCCACTGGCTCCCACTGCTCACCTGCCCAGCTTGTTCCTCCTCTAGCCCGTTTGAGTCACACAGCCCGAGAGAGAGGTGCTGTCCTCATACCCCAAGACGAGGATGCCAAGGCACAGAGAGGGGAGCTTGCATTTCCTGTTCAGCCCAGGATGGGTGCTGTATGCACTCCAGGCTTACCCAGGCAGGCTGGAAGAGGAGTATCTACTATCCCAGAGGACCGGGCGTTTCATCAGGTGCATTGCTGGGTGTGGTAGGACAGGAAGCCCCAGAATCTGACTCTTGGTCCCTACTCTGGGACCTCTGTGGAGTGAGTCCTGTTTATTAGTGACACCATACAGGGGCCGAGGCTAGCTGTGCAGGCTCCTGACAATGTGTCGGGGTGCTGGCCTGCCCCAGCCTGCACCATACCTGCCCTTAGCTGACAAACAAATCTACGGGCCCAGTCAACCTGAACCAAGGGTCACCTCTTGGCTCATGGATATTCCTACCAGACCGGGTGATTAGCACCTCCCGTGCTGTGGTGTCTAGCTTTCACATCCCATCCCACACCCCACAGGCTGAGGTCCTATTCTCCCAGCTTCAACCCACACAGAAAAGCCGAGATCATGTTTGATAGCAGTGGCTGTGACTATTGTCTGATACCGGCCACCAGCCTCCCTCTTCTTCCTCCTCTGCCCTCACTCTGCTTGCCTTTCCCAGTACTAAACACCAGGGGCTGTTTGGCCCGGCCAGAGGTTGAAGCAGCTTGGCACACTCTGCTCGGGCCACTTCAAGCTGTGTGCTCTGCGGCTGGCTGGCTGTGTTCACACTCACACTTGGGTGTGCTCAGTCTTGGCTGCCTGGAAGTGGCTTCTCCAGGCTTTGTCTCTTGTTCCTTCCGTGTCCCTGTGATGTGTGCCTGGAGGCGTCCCGTGCGGCCGAGTTCCAGTACCCCCAGCCGCACCTGGCCTCTGCGGGAATAGCGTCCCCGAGGCTTGCCCTGCTGAACCTGCAGTGGCAGCCATTCAGCCACAGAGCGCTTACTGACGGAGTGCTGCCCACCTACACCCAGCTCTCGCTCTCGATTTAGTAAGCCTGTTCTTACATTTTTCACAGTGTCAGGAAAGAAGGGTCTTGTCATGTTCCGTTAGTGTCAAACGCTCCACGTGCAAGCCCTGTCTTCCTGTGCTTTGGGCAGGCACCCAGAGGGAGCAGTGCTGTGCGTGTTGAGACAAAGGCAGGCCATTTCAGTGAAGTGCCTGGGACTCGGTCTGCTCTTTGGAGCTCATGTTTTATCTTTTTGCCTTGATGTCTTCTCTTCACATAGCAGCTGAGAGAGGGAAGCAAGGCTGCATCTCTGCACCTGTGCACTCCGTAACTTGGGCGGAATTCACTTGGGCACGTGGGCGACTGAAGCGAGATGCCTACCCCGCGGTCCTGGACAATGTCTTACTTCATGGGCGTCCTCCTTGAAATAATTTTGAGTCTATTTTCAGCCTAAATGTATTCCAGTCCCATATGAGCTGTGAAAGAGAAAGAAAATGTGGATTGTAGAGTAGACAGAATTGTGCATTACAACGGGCAGTCTGCGTGTAACTCCTTGCCTGAGCTACCTGCCTGTTGCAGTGAGAGGTGTGCACCTGCCCAGGGGTGTCTGACACCGTCTCTCCTTGCCTAGAAACACCTGAATGACAGCAGCATGGAGCCCGTGGTCTCGGCCATGCTTCAGATCCTGCGACAGTGCTGCCCGAGGAGCCCCCTGCCCCTGGCCACAGCCAGTTGTGCCTACACAGCCCTGGTACCGGGGAGTGCTGCCCCGACCCCTCCCCGGGTGGTAACTGACGGTGAGAGGAGTGGGCTGCCGTCAGCTTTGTGGTGAGCCTGTGCGTTTGGGCAGCGAGTAGAGGAATGTGGATAAAACTAGAATCTGTCATCTCACTAGCCAACCACAATTTTCTAATCAGCTAATTATGGCTATGGATGAAAAAGCTGTTTTTCATAAACAAGGTGAGCAAACACGAGCTCCCTCGTTTAGTCACTAATTATCAGCAGTCTCCACTTTGCCTAGAAGCTCGTGAAGGCCTGCCTGGTCATCTGTGCTGCTCACAGCTCCGCCCGACAGCTTGTGGAATTTGTTTACCCCAAAGGTGCGATGGGGAGCTCCTGCTTGCCGGCCGCCCTGTGCTGCGCTCAGGGTTCCTAGTCTGCAGGAAGGCCTTTTCCTCCCATTCTTCAAGTGCTTCTGGCCTTGTCTCGCCCACACCACCCCACAGGTGTCGCTGCACCAAGAGGCACTTTCTGAGTCGCCTCCTTCACTTCCAGGGGAGGGCCCAGGCCAGGTGGTCTCTAAGTCACAACATGGCCGGTCTGCATGTCCTCTAAGCTGGGCTGACCTTCCTTAGGTGGGTGGACACTTGCTAACTGTGCCTGTGTTCTGCTTTGCTTGACACTGACTTTGCGTTCACGGGGGACGGGGGTCAGATGTGGTGATGTGGTGTCCCCCATCTGTGGGCACATCATATAACACACGCCAGCCAGCTTGTGTGTGTGTGTGGACACCGTGCAGTCACAGGTGGGCCTGCTCTGAGAGGGGTCGGTGCTAACTGCCGTGGGGTGAGGTCTAGGTCCCCAGCAAAGGGGACACCTCACCCACTGCAGCTCTTCTCTCTGCCCAGGGGATTTTGAAGATGATGGTGATGAAGAGCTGGATGAGGACTTGGATCCTGAAGAGGGGAAAGAGGTGGGTGTGTGTGCCCTTGCTCTGCCCTCAGGCCTGTGTGAGCCCGAGGGCTTGCTGCAGTGCTGCCGCGCAGGGACAGGGCCACCGGTCAGTGCTGCCACGCAGGGACAGGGCCACCGGCGCGCCCAGGGGTCACTTGGTTGTGGTGAAGACAGAGCTCTCTGTGACTGGACTCATTCACAGGCGGTCAGAGCGGTCCGTCTGAGGGAAGGCGGCTGTGGCAGTGGGAGGGTTTATCCAGGAACTTTCCTGTGTTCGGCACAGCCCTGCTGTGCGGGACCACTCCACTGGAGCCTGGGGCCAGGGCCAGCGTCCTCCCTCGCCTCCTCTGACATACACGACACACATCTGGCCGCCAGGGTGGCCTAGGCAGCAGGGCAGAGGTCAGCCAAGTATCTGTCGGTCAGGTAGCCATTGTTTGGGCTGTGTGGATGATTTGGTCCCAGCTGTGTGCTTGCTGTGGCTTTGGAGCAGGCACAGGCAGCAAGTCACGATGTGCCTGGGTCCTAAAAGTAGCAAGGTGACAGACTGGAGCAGTGGGGGGTTCCAGCCTCGGTGTTCTGACATCTAGCCTTGGTAATTCAGCTGGTAGTCACTGCCTGTGCCTTGCAGAACATGCGGCAGCCTTGCTGGCCTCCACTCACCAGACACTAGCACTGCCTTGCCCCATGTCACGAACCAAAACCACCTGCTGGAGTTGAGAAAATCCGCTATAGCTCCACAGGGATGATGTGCTGTCTGCGAGCTGTCTTTTGTTTCTCCTGGTGATGGTGGACATGGCAAGTTTCTTCTAGTTAGGGTTCCTTCATTCTGGCCCTCACTAACCCTACAAATGCCACCTTTAGTGACATTGCTAGGGAAGACCGTTCAGTTCACACCATCTCTCTCCCTCCTCCGACTTCCTTCCCTTCCTCCCCCTTCCTCCCCCTCCCCTCCCCCTTGCTGTCTCTCTCCCTCTCTCCATCCAGACAGAAAGCACACTGGTGGTCTCTGAGGCCCTCGGTGCCCTGCTGCTGATGGTAGCACATGCAGGGATGGACCCCTGGCCTCATGTCTAGCTTGAGGCTGCTATTGACAGCCTGGTGTTCTCGGGGTTTTGTTGATAAATAGAATCATTCTCAAAGCCATCAGTAGCAAATTGGCTCTTGGCTGGGGCCGGGCAGTGCAGGCGCAGGGAGTGTGTGTGGAGCGGCAGGAGCAGCGTTGGTGGCTGCGTCATTCATCACTGCCATTGCCCGTGCTCCTGCCTGCTGCTGGACGGCGGGACGTCTGACACGGGTCAGGCACCTCTTGTGTCTGATGCAGAAGCCAGACTCACGGGCATGTCTGGCCTTGCCAGTGGGAGGGAGGGCTTTCTGGGTCCCCACCCCACAGGGGGCGGCCCATGAGTGAGGTCTGGAGAGTGTTCACCCTCAGCCTGGAGCCACAGGGAGGCTGTGCGCTCCGTGTGTGTGTGTGTGTGATGAGGAGGAAGACGGAGGTGTGGCTGGCTCAGGCCTGGGCTCTGGGTGCCGCAAGGGCAGGAGCCTGCTGTACTGCCCTTGTGACCCCGGCAGTGCCAGCTGCCCGAAACTTGGACAGCTTGAAGCTGGCTGAGTTTGGTTTCTGGTCACAGGGCTGACTCAGGTCTTTTACCGTGGCTTCCTCGAAAGTTGCTAGGCGCTCATGGGGACCCGGACACTGGGAGGGGACTTGTGGCTGCACAAGGCCTTGGAGAAGCACTGAGCTCTTGACCGTGACTGGCAGTTCCAGTGAGAGAGGTGCTGTGGACAGAAGTGGGGTGGGTGTGGGTGCTCTCCAGGGAGACATCAGATGTGGATAAAATAAAGGTGAGATACCCCAGGTGCTTTCACACCCACTCTCCCAGCCCTCTCACCCAGGCACTGTGGTGGGCGAGGCCCGCATGCAGTATGCTGTTGCTGGGCAGGGTCACTCCTCACAAAGCCAGTGACCCCAGGCCCTGCCTTCAGTGTGGCTCCAGTGGGAGTCCCTGCCTCCCCAGGGGGTGGACTCCAGTCTCCAGCAGGGGGCTGCCTCGCCCCAGGGGCCCAGGCAGGGTGTGCCATGTGGGCGTTGAGGTGAAGGGGTCCTGGTGTGTGAGGGCACAGACACAGGCTTGTCCCCAGAGGAGTGGGAGCGATGCACAGGGCGATTGCGGTTGGAGGCAAACCTGCTGAGTGCACAGAGCTGGGTGGCCAGAAGTCACCTCTGTGACAGGGACATACTTGACTATTGTCCACAGCTGTGCCTGGGGCCCTTGGGAGCCTGGCTGGCCGACACTGGTGGTGGCTGCCACTTGCCAACGGCACTCTGAGGCTGTGTGTCACCTTGCCATGCATGGAGTGGGTCTGCCTGTGACCCACAGGGTCCACCATGCCTTCAGCTCCGGGCAGGGAGCATGGTCTTACTTGCGGGCAGACACACTCCTGCTAGTGGCTGCCTGGTTGTATTTTCAGTGGGAGCACCCGGGCCGTGGCAGGGCCGCAGTTGAGAGCTGGGGCAGGCAGGAGATGACTGGGACAGGAGGTGGCTGTGGAATGCGGGACACCCTTCCCGCAGCAGGACCCTTACCCTGACGTTGGAGGAGCATGGTGGAAGGGGGATGGGTCAGGAGTGTGAGCATTGGTTTTCCACGTTCATTTGCTGCAGCCCTTCAGTACTGCTGGGCTTTTCCTTGCGAACCAAATATACTTGTTAAAGACACAGGGGCGGCTTCTCCCCGCTTCTGTTGGAGAGACCTGCTGTGAGATGTGGAGGTGAAGGGATCCCTCGTGTCTCTCTGCAAGACCACAGCATTGGGCAGGGCGGGGCATCAGCGTCTGTGTAGGGCTGTGGGGAAACGCTGGCCTGGCAGAAAGGCAGCCCGGCCCTGTGAGCACCAGAGCCATGGTCCTGGGTCTGCCGGGAGGAAGGGGAGGGCAGAGGTGAGCAGGGTGCCTCCCGCCTCTCCTGAGACCTCGCCTTCCTGGCCCTCTGCTTCCTGTGGGCGGACGGAAGCCGCTCCTCTGCTGAGGGTTCCTTCTGTTGGGTGCTGCGTGGCTGGTTGTCAGAGATCTTTGTCAGGATGTGTCCTCCCCAGAGAGGCTGTCTCAGGCACCGTTCTGCAGCTCCTGAGCCCCAGGTTCAGCTGCCAGCATCCTGTCCAGGGCTCTGGTCTGCACGGGGCGGGACCCCTTCTTTGCCCATCATGTGGAGCCATGGGCGTGTGTCTGTTCATTGTCCATCGCCTTGGAGAGACCCTGGTCATAGCAAGTGCTTGCCGACTGTGTGTAGGAAGAGTAGAGGCCCTCTAAGAGGTGCGTGCACCCGCAGCCGAGGTGATGTCAGGGCGAGTGGTGCGGGGTCACCTGCTGTCCTGCTGTATGTGCTGTTGCAGTTTATGCAGTCCACCTCACCTGACGTGGAGCATTCCCTACACGTGATGTGGGCTCATAAATGTTGAGTAGCTTCTCTCCCTCCTTTTTTAAAAAGAACTATTTATTTTTAATTGAAAGGAAGATATACAGAGAGAAGGTGAGACAGAATGATCTTCCATTGCTGGTTCATTCCCCAGATAGCCACAATGAGCAGAGATGAGTTGATCTGAAGCCTGGATCCGGGAGCTTCCTCTGGGTCTCCCACGTAGGTGCAGGGCCACCCTTCTCTACTTTCCCAAGCCACAGCAAGCAGCTCGATGGGAAGTGGGAGCAGCTGGGACATGAAGCAGCACCGTATGCCAGTGCTTAAAGGTGGAGAAGTTGCCAGTTGAGCCACGGCGCTGGCCTTTCCTCTTTTGTTTGAAAAGTATCTTGCAGGTCGGAGCCCTGCCGATAGAGTTGTGCTGTGTTTGGGAGGCAAGGAGCTGCTTCCCGAGGCCCTGAGGCAGCACCACACTTCTCTGGCTGCTCCCGTGACTGCCGTGTGCCGCTTGGCTGTCCCATTGCAGGACGATGACCTGGACACAGACGTAGGCAAACCGAGTTCCAATCCTGGCTGTGACTGGCCTGAAGAGGAGCTGGCGCGATATGAGGCCATGTGTCCCGAGCTCTCCTGCAGCTTCGAGGTAGGCGTGGGCTGTGGCCTCTCTTCTTGCTGGGCTCTGCCGTGCTCTCTGCAGAAGCTGCAGGCCACGTTGATGGAAAGCCTGGTTCCATCCCCTGACCTTCTGGGGTGGGATGCTTCTGAGGCTCTCTGAAAAACAGCCAGAAAGGAGAAGGAGATAGCCAGCTGGGGTGCCAGCAAAGCCCTGCCATCTGATGCCCCACACCAAAAAGGGGCCCAAAGCCTGGGCAGGTGTTGTAACTTGTAATCTGCTGGGCCAGGAATCTGGTCCCAGTGCTGGAAAAGCAGACCAAAACCCAGTGACTTCGTGGTTCCCTGGCCAGCGTGGGACACTGTACTGGTGGCTTTCTGGTGGTGGCCTGGTAAGGGTGGGACAGGGCCTGGCTGCTGCTGCAGTTGTAATTGGCACCAGGACTCAAGAGCTGCCTGTGGGTTTTCCTAAGTCGGAAGCTTGGCTGCACTCCAGGGTCTGAGCCGCAGGGAGCAGGGAGTGAATCTACTCCATTGCCCTCTGGAGAACATGGTCTACACGATCCGAGTCTCGGTAACTGGAACTTCAGTTCACAAGGAAGGGCTTTTAACAGTCAAACTCAGCGGCACTTAAGAGGCCCCGCAGTGGGTCACTGTGAAGCCCCTGTAAATGAGGGGGATCAACTAGCTTGTAAATTCATCAGGCTCCGCTATGCTGCACAGGAATGTGCTGGGCCCACCCCGGCCCTCCCTAGGCCCGCTCGGCATGGGCCTCTATGATTCTGTCATCGAGTTGACCCCTAAAGGGTGGTGTCTCTTGGCTAGCCTTGAACAAACCTTGCGTTCTTCTCCATTTTAACCCTAAAGGAGCTGGAGCCCCGATGTGGAGGTGCGGCGAACTCGCGAGAGGCCTGCTGTGCCAATCCCCAGCACATTCCGAGTGCTGCCGCTGCCACACAGTGTGGCTTGGGTCAGGACCCAGAGGCCCAGGAGCAAGAATGCAGAAGCACTGGGCACGCTTCCCTCCTGAGCATGGTGAAGACGGCGAGGGCTGCTGTGCCCCTGGGCGTCCGGAGAAGGGCGAGGAGCCCTCGCCCAGGTGGACCAGGCGATGGCCTTGGGGTAGACTCACCTGGAAAGGAAAGCCCTTGCGTCCAGGCCTCCCCTGGAGAGCATGCGTGGGATGTGGAGGCCATCTCCTGCCCAAGGCTGGACGCCTCCTGGGACAGTCTTCCCGGACGGCCTGCACACCCACTGGCAGAGCTGCTGGAGCTGCACCCCCAGCACGCCCCTTTCCACGACCCCCGCCTGTATGTGGCCAAAGCAAAAGGAACCAGATCTGTGGTGGCCTTGGAGAGAGTGGCCTTTCCTGACCTCTGGGGACACGGTCCACCTCCCTCTGCCCAGCCCATGTTGGAACGCACACGTGGAGTGCAAAGGTGATGGTGCCACTGGCGGGCAAGCCCGGGCTTCTCTTTTCATTTCTGAGGGTAGAGGGTTTGCTGTTTGCAGGGCTGTGAGCACTAGTCAGGAGCCAGCTCAGGCCCTTGGGGAGATTGGCCAAAAGCACAAGTTAGCCATTTCAGGGTCAAGAGTGGGTGGCAGCAGGCGTGTCTCCCTTCTGAGAGTCCTTAGAGAGCCACCGTCCTTATGCCCACTGCAAGCCACCAATTTTGGGGGAGGTGATGTGATGTGTCCCCCATACCCAAACCCATCCTCAGAAGGAGCTTTGAGAGAGCCAGGGGCTGACCCCGGGGGCTGCATTCTTGTTTGCTTTAACCCGCCCCGGCCTCTTGCTAGCAGAGAGGGGTCGGGTCCTTCCACCCCGCCAGCCTAGCTCGTAGATCTTGGCTTGGTTTAGAGAACCAGGTGGAGCTGGGAGAGATGGTTGATTCCCAGAGTGCAGGAAAGTAAACTTGGCCTTGAGCTTAGCCAAGCAAGAGTGTTTTCTCTGGCAGAGGAGGCCACAGGAGGAAGGAGTCTGTGCTTCCCCCTTGGCGGGGTGGTGGCGGCCCTGCCCTCATGTACACTGTTGCCAGGTTCCTGGGAAGTGTAGCTTTGGGCTGGCCTGGTGCCGTAGGTCCCTGGTGCGCCATCTCCTGTCTGTTCCATTCCACCCCAGGGACAGCCGGAAGCTGCCTTGCCCCTGGCATTCATTTCTGCTCCCTGAACCTGGTGGCCCCAGGCTTCTGCAGCAGACGAAGGCCCACGAAGGTGGGGTATGCTGCCACCTGCAGCCCTCAGGTCGCCCTCAAATCCGTCTCTTAGTCCTGCTGGGATGGGAGCACCCCTGGCCTGGGTGCCCTGACAGCACTCTGGAGCCGTGGAGGCCCTAGCGGATGCACGGTGCCCCTGCCTGCCTCCCTGCCGCTGCTCCTGGGAAGGAGGGCAGGGCTGGGGCACGCCTAGAACCCAAGGCCGGACGCAGTCACACTTGCTTCTCTTTTTGTGTTTCTCTGGTGATTTCCAAGGCCCTTCCTGGGTGACCTACCGTGAGAAGGATTGGGAGTGAGGGCTGGCCCTTTAACTGTCTCAGGGATTCCTTTCCAGGGTCAAGATCCTCGAGGACATCCGGAGGCTTATCCAGCCAGCTGATGTCATCTGCAAAGTGGTCTTCAGCTTGGACGAGCCTGGGTAGGTGGTCTGCAGCTGTGGGGTGGGGTTCCTGGGGAACTGCGATGGACTGCAGCTGAGAACCTGGACTGTTCCCACTGGTAAAGCCCTCCTGCTCCTGAAAGCAGCACGGTGAACACTCAAGGTCAAGGGTGATAGGGGCGGCAGAGAGGAAGGCCGGTACCAGGGTGTTGGCTGCTAGAGCTGTGGCCTTGAGAGCTGCTTTGTACCCCGGCTGCTGCGCTTCCGACCCAGCTCACTGCTTGTGGCCTGGGAAAGCAGCAGGAGACGGCCCGAGTGCTTGGACCCTGCACCCATGTAGGAGGCCTGGAGGAGGCTCCTGGCTCCTGACTTTGACCTGGCTCAAATCCAGCCCTTGGGGTTCATCGGGGAGTGAATAAGAGGGTGGAAGCTGTTGCTCTCTTTGTCTCTAGAACTCTGCCTTTCAAATAAATAAATCTTTTGGAAAAGAAGATGCATAAGAGAAGGCTTGTCTTTAATAAATGTCATGCTATGTCCAAGAATAGCAAGCACGCTGCGCTCACGGCTTCTCCATTTCATCCCAGGCTTTCGCAAGACACTGTTTCCAGCTGCTTGAGGTTCTTTTCCAAGTTTGAGTCAGGCAACCTGCGCAAGGCCATCCAAGTGCGGGAGTAAGTGTGGGGGGCTGCGGGGTGGAGGGGTGGCTGCTGCAGCTTAAGTAAGTGTGGGGGGCTGTGGAGAGGAGACAGGTGGCTCCTGTAAGGTGTCTCTCTTAAGAGAGAAGCTGGTGATCCTCTGGTCAGTGACCTCACAGTGGGGGCTGGGGATTGGCCACAGTGGGAGAACTGTGAAGCTGTCCATTGGATGTTGGGTAGTGGACACTGCCTGTGCCCCTCGGGGCCCTCACCAGCCGCGGTCACAGCTCGTGCATTGCTGTGAATACGGTGCGAGGCAGACAGTCCGTGCTGGGGTGTGGGAGCCTGTGCCTTGACGGGCACCCCAGCTTGTTTTGTTGGCCTGGGGATGTATGTGCTCCTCGACTCCTGCACCCTCTGTCTGAGTACGTGTTCAGAGGCAGACATGGTCAGGGTGGTGAACACTGTTCCAGAGACAGCGTGATGCCAATGAGCTTGAGGGGCAGAGAAGGACTTCATGGTCAAGGGGAGGCGAGGGCTGCATGATCTCAAGGAATGGGGGAAACAGGGAGGCTGCCTCCTTCCAGGGGCACAGGCTCTGCTGCTCACCGAGGGAACATTCTTTCTGCCGGTGCAGGGCAATCCTGTTTCCTTGAGACCGAGGCAGAAGGGTGCATGTCTGGCTCCTGCCGGTACCTGGGGGCAGCGGCAGCCTGGACAGGGGTGGTGGTCACAGAGGACCACGGCATTAGGCCATGTGGGCACCTTCCCTGCTTTCCAACCAGAGATGTGCCAGTTCCCCCACTGTACTGCTGACCCTTCACACACCCTGTGGGGCAGTAGCAGAAGCCACTGGTAGAGTTCTGAGGAAAGGCAGGCCTCTTGTCCTACAGGGGCGCCTGGCTCAGGCAGTGGGAGCGCTCACTCAGGGGTGTGGACTCTTCATGCCTGACCGTTCCGAGGGAGGTAAAGGGGATTTTTACCACGCCAGGGCTCAGGGAAGCCTGCCCCCATCACGGAGACAGACTAAGCTGCATGGGCAACGGAGGCAGACAGGCGTGTAACTGACCCTACTGATGCCCTCTTGAATCTCGATGCCTGTGCCCGGGATGGTGAGATGAGAGTGGCGATAGTAACACCTCAGACGACCTAGACCCTGGGCCCCATGCCTGAAAACTTGCTGGAAGCTTCCCTAGGACCTTGTGGAGACCCTCCCATCTCACCTCTGCCGGCAGGTTCGAGTATGACTTGCTGATCAACGCTGACATTGGCAGCTCCCAGCACCAGCAGTGGTTCTACTTTGGGGTGAGCGGGATGAGGGCTGCCGTCCCTTACCGCTTTAACATCATCAACTGCGAGAAGCCCAACAGCCAGTTCAATTACGGTAGGAGTTCCAGGGGCAGTGGGGGCTTCCCAGAGATAGGAGAATGAGGCCTTTGGATTTGCCTGATATGCACCAGCAGCCCCATAAGGGCTGGCTTGTTTTGGGTGCCTGGGTGTGGTAGGTGGTGATTGGCAGATAGCAGGTAGCTGGGGATCCTCCCTCCACCCCATGCACGGGGCAACCCCCCTGCCTACACCTGAGGCTGCTGGAAGGGCCCTTCATTCCTTAGCTCTGTCTCCCTGGTCTTCCGGAGCAAGTGTTTGCACCTGCTGTGGCAGCATGGGATGGCAGAATCCCCTGTGGTACACCCATGACCGACACCCCAGAGAGCTCCAGATGCAGTTAAGATTCTCCTTTGGAGGATACATGCATGAGGCCATGGCTAGCATGTGACCCTGTTTGTCTCCAGTGCCTCTGAGGCTGGAGGGTCTGGCCTGCTGCCTCATTGGGTGGCATCTGGGCTGGTGCGCAGGGTGCTGCCTTATCGGGTGACGTTTGGGCCCACATACAGGGTGCTGCCTCATGGGGTGGTGTGCGGGTTGGTGCACAGGGTGCTGCCCATTGGGTAGTGTCTAGTCTGTGTGCAGGGTGCTGACTCACTGGGCAGTGTCTGGGCTGTGTGCAGAGCACTGCCTCTGTTGCCCACTGACCACACAGTCTCCTGGTGGTGCAGAACAGGGAACTGGAGACTTGACCTTTGCACTTCATGTGTGTGGCTGCTGTGGCCGTCACCATAGGCTGGAGGGGTCCCAGAGTCCCAGTTTGGTTCTCAGGGCAGTGTCCCCTGGGTGGGTCTGGGTGGACACCTTTCCTCAGCCAGTGCTGCATGCCTGGGCCACTCCACTTCATCGTTAAAGCTGTCACATGGCTTCTATTCTCCCAACAAGCTTCCCTTTTCTAAGGCCATTCGTGATCTCATGCCGGGCCCTTCAGTAATCTCCTAGTCTCAGGATATTGCACTCACCAATAGGAAAGAGGAAACAGTGTGGAGCTCTGGCCAGAGCAGGCTGCTTAGACTGCCTGGGAGGGGCTCCCTCTGCTGAACGCTGCACAGAGACCCCAGTGAGTGCAAGCAGTGAGCCAGTAAGAGCACCCTCTCTCACAGAGGCAGGCAGCAGTGAGGGGTTGGGGGACTGAGGTAGAGTAAGGCTGCTGAGGTGAGGGAGAGTGTAGGCTAGACCTAAAGGTCCTGTGAGATGACAGTGTGGGCGGGCAGGCTTTGGGCTGAGGCTAGACCCTGGGGCTGCACTGCCTCGCAGGGGCAGGGGAGAGTGTGGGAGGAATGGGGAGAGTGCGGGTGATCCATGGGTCTGGTGTTCCGTGGTGGGGGTGGGTTGGGTGGGACTGTGTTATCAGGGCTGAGGCTAGACCCCTTAGGCTGCGGTGCCTCGCAGGGATGGGGGGAGCGTGGGAGGGGTGGGGAGAGTGCAGGGTGGGCTACAGGCCCTGTGTCCTGTGGTGGGGGCGGGTGGGGAGAGAGAGAAGGCCTGCTTGCTGCCTTGCTGGTAAACCTAAGGCCTTCATCCTGTCTCCATCACCCACCCTTGCTGCAAGGCCTCTGGGGCCACCCCCAGTTCACCTTCCCGGCCCGAGGCATGGCCTGCCATGTGCTCTGTCCCTCTCTCTTCCTCTGGCCTGAGCCCTGCTTTTGTCCTGTGCAGGCATGCAGCCGACCCTGTATTCAGTGAAGGAGGCCCTCCTTGGCAGACCTGGCTGGGTGCGGGCTGGCTCTGAGATCTGTTACTACAGGTAAGGGGGAAGGCTGCATGCCCTCATGCTGGGGCACAGCAGGTTAGGTGGCACCCACAGCTTCCAGTCTCCTGGAAGACAGTGTGTCGAAGGTGTTGAGACCTTGTTGCTGGCCATCAGGAGGTGTTTAGGCATGGCCTGGAGTTGGCTCACCAAGCCTTACTCCTCACCTGTTCACAAGTCTGGAATGTGCTGGCCCAGGCTGGCCCAAAGCCCCGAAGCATGCGTGGCACACGACTCTGCAAGGCGAGCTGGTGGCAGCAGAGGGGAGACGGGTTTCAGAAGTCATTCTCAGTACTGGCTCACAGTCCATAGTTCATCCTGCGAAGTCAGAATGGAATTTAAAATGTCGCTATGTTCAATGAAAGAAATGCATTTGAGGCCCCTGAGTTGCTTCTCTGTATGTTTTCCTTGGATAGAATATTAAACTCAAGTTCATAAGAACAGGCGTGTAGGAGACGTGTTTCATTATTAGCTCATGACTGATTTCTTCTGAAAATTGGTACGTTGGTTCTCAGGTTCGTGGGTAAAGTAGGTCTTATCTTGAGGCTCGCACAGTCTGTTCTCACATGCTCCAGAGCTCGAGGTTCTCTCATACCAGAAACAACCCTGTGTGGGGCAGGCGTTGTAGCCCAGCACGTCAAGCCGCCCCTGTGACTCTGGGACCCCGTGTGGGTGCTGATTCAAGTCCGGGGTGCTGCAGCCGTACAGGAAAGTGAACCAGCCGACAGAAGATGTGTCTCTCCCTTTCTGTCTAATTCTGCCTTTCACATAAACAAATAAACCTTGATTTACAAGTAAAAGAAGAAGAAGAAAAATAGAGGAAGAAAGAAAGAAAAAAGGAAAGAAAGAAGAAAGAAGGAAGAAGAAAAGAAAAGAAAGGAAGGAAGGAAGAAAGGAAGGAAGAAAGACAGAGAGAGGGCGTACGTGTGTCCCATGCTTCTGGGCTGTGGGGATGGTGAAGAGATCAGAAGACGAGGATTCTGCTGCCATGTCCGACATGAGGCAGAACCAGCGTGGAAGACGTCATGGAGTGGGAGTGGGCCTCTCTCCCTGACACGTGACCCTGTGATTCTCCATGTGATTTCTAGATATTCTTCAGAAAACCAGCAGGACATGTTCCCTCTGCTGCCTCCCCTCTGAGCCCGTGCTGGCTGATGACAAGCAGCTGGGTGCTGGAGGCCGTGCCCGCAGGACATAAACAGGAGAGCCCCACTTGGTATCAGGAGCTGGGAAGACCTGCTGAGATCTGGTTCGGCTCTGGTTGGGGAAAGGACCGGACACGCAGAGGGAGGGGCTGTGTCTCCGCCTCCCCTGGGGAGTGCAGGGGGCCAAGCAGCAGGCCTAGGGGACGCCCTGTTAGCCAAAAGCAGAGAAGGCCTCCAATGCAAAGGCACAGCCCTGCTTTCGGATTCATTAGCCACACAATTGCTGTGTGATTAAAGAGCAGGGGTGGGTGGGGATGGGAAGGATGTCTGGATAATGTCATCACTTCTCCCACCCAGCCGAGGACGGCACAGATGAATGGATAAGCTCGCTGCATTGTGACGGGGCTTGTTCCACAATTAGTCACCACACTGTGTTAACACGTTTCCAATAATGTAATCCAGGATGGATGTGTGTGAGTCCTCTCACCCACCAGTCAGAACACCTCCCCTTTGCCGTGCGGCTTGCCTCCACCTCTGCGCCTTCGTCTGGCTCTCTGTCTGGGCTGGTCTGGGAGAACCTGGTACCCTTAGCTCTGCATCCCCAGTGTGCTAACGGAGACCCACCGGTTTTCTGGCCAGGTGGAGTGTCTCCTGGTTGGAGAGCTGTGAGCTGCAGGGACTTCGAAAAGCTCCTTGAAAATGGAGCCAAGAAGTGTTTACTGGGGGCTTACCCCTGCTCCGCCAGGGGAGCTCCCGTGGTGTGAGGTGGAGTGCAAGCGTGGATGCGACTGCTGTGCCGTCATCGAGTTTGTTTCATAATCATTCACACAGGCCAACAGTGATGTCCTGAGGGAGGACAAGCTGGTCCCCACACTACACATTAGATGCTAATAATCATAAGAGCACATTCTCTTCCTTTCTTCTTGTGCTCCACTCGTCTTCTGGCCCTGCCCCGAAGTCCCCCCCCACCATCTTTGCCACCCCTGCTGTCCCCAGTGATGTCCAGTAGCCAGGAGGTCACGGGGCCCTCTGGGGAGAAGAGCCTGAAGGGTGCGGATTTCCATGCAGCTTTCAGCTCTGCTTTGTTTCCTTCCCGTGATGTGCACCCCTCATGTCTTTCTCGTTCTGTCTGCACATGTGGCTCTGCCATCATCAGACATGGAAGGGCACAGGGAGAGTGGCCTGGTCACAGCCTGTCTTGGCCTGGGGACACAGTCCATGTGTGGCTCAGTCTTTATCCAGTGCTGATGGGTGCAGGGAGAGAGGCTGAGGGACACAGCCTGCCTGTCTCAGCTGACGCTCATCTGCATGGTGAGTGGGGCTGCGGCAGCTCACTCATGAAGATGAATGTGGTAGGAGCGCTCTGGTCACACTTGTGCCCCGGGTGTCAGGAGAGAGCGCGGTGACACTGCCAGCTCTGCGACCCCTGAGATCCCATCAGAGGCCGAGCCGAGTGTTGTCGTGGTCACCAGATGCCCCTTATTCACTCTGGCGTTTGCTTGTCTCCTGCACTCTTGGATGCAAACTGGGCCTATAACTCTGCGTAGATGTTTCCTGCTCCCCTCACTGGGGGCTCTGAGTACAAAAGTGTGGCTTCTTGCAGAGGTGAAGGGCTAGGGAGCGGGAAGCAGAGGGGGCTGCGTCTCTGCCAGGTGGCAGCAGATCTGAGGCTTCCCCGGTGGAGCTTTGCTTCTTCCGCTGGGAGAGCCAGCTGGGAAGGAGTGTTCTTGGACCCATGTTCCACCCTTCCATCCCAGGGTGTGATGCTGAGCATCTCTGAGAAGTGGGGCCGGGGTCAGCCTGCCCCAGCTGTCCTGCGGGTCGGTGGCAGGAGAGTAGTACTTGGGGAGCTTTCTCGGGGCCTGTCGTGTGATGGGTTGGATGGTGTTAGCCATCGCCATGAGAGGCCGAGCAAGGACTGCATGCCTGTGGCGGTAGGAGGCAAAGCCCACTACGCTCTCTTCCCACTGTCACCTTTCTCCTCACGGTCCTCCTGGGTGAGGACCCTGGGTACTAGGCAGCCCTGGCTTATGAAGCGCAAACTGTCAGACTGTCACTTGAGCTGGCTAAAAGACCTCTTGTGCCTCTAGTCATTTGCAAGAGGCTCCTGATAACAAGACTAAAGACCGCGGTTATGGGATTAGTCCCGCGCGTGGGGGTGAGTCCTGTTTCCTGTGCTCGTGTGGACTTTGTCAAGACGGTGACCATCTGCATGCCTCGGTGTTTCCATCTTTAGAGTGTGTGTGATGAAGGAGGCTGTTAGGATGAGGGATAAGATGGTCACGTCCTCTTAGGATTGCTCCCGGGGTCAGGGCCAGTTCTTGCGCAAACTTTAAACGAGCAGCTGCTATGCTGGGCTCTGTGCCAGGCGTGAGCACACGCAGCTGCACAGGCTGGGTCCTGCTGCCGAGTGTTGGTGGCGAGGGAGGCGTGGTGCGGTCAGGCCTGGGCCCGTAGGGGAGCTTCCGGGGGACAGGGCTGAGGGACTTTGACTAAGTGAGGAAGGGACGTGGGCGGCGTGGAGATCTCAGGAGGCCTGTGACTGCTGTGCAGCCCTCTCCGGGTATGTTTCTCGCAGTTGGCAGGGCAGCAGCTGCCCTCGGGTGAGACTGGCTCAGGGATGGAGAGTCGCCCAAGAGGGAGCTTCAGCTGAGCCATGCCCAGGCATAGCAAAGTCGAGGCCTTGCAAATCAGGCACCCATTTAGCTGGGGGGCAGAGCCCCCTCCTACACGTGCCAGCTGACTCCACTGAGAGTCCTGAAGTTCTCCAAGGAAGGGATGGACCTGAGTCTCCTGCTGTTGAAGCTGCCTCTGGCTGAGGTGGCATCCAGCAAGGGTCCTGGGCAGTCGGGATGGCTACCACACTCCGGCAACGGAGGACTGCCCAGCAGTGAGGGCTGCCCGGGCAGCTGAGAGAACAGACTTCCAGCAGTCTCAGTGACCCGGGAATGCCTTGCTTTGTCGTGATGCCCCGGCCCTTGGAGACTTGAGTGAGTGGCAAGAGCTGGCGCGTCTCAGTAGCTTCCCTTTCTGGGGCACTGCTGTGCCCTCAGGCAGGGCTGGTCTGGGGAGTATGGAAATGTCTCTTCATCCCCGCGTCCCTGTGTCTCGTGGCTGCTGTGCTGCCTGCCCTGGGTGAGGAGTGGGACCTAGCTGGGGCAGAGCTCCCGTGACTCTCAGGGTGTTATGGTTCCCCAGGTAAGGCACAAACTTTGTGCTCTGTGTCTGCAGGGGAAGAACGTGGGTCATGAAGACCCCCACCTGCCAATGTGAATGTGCCTGCAGGTGTGTGCCCACTCATGTGTGTGTCTCCAGGGGAAGCACTCCCCTGGTCTTGTGGGGAGAGGGCAAGGCATCGCCACCCCTTTAGGGTCCTCTCCTGTGAGACACTCATGTTGCAGGGCAGTAACGGGCATCGTGTGTGCCACGGGGGCTACGGGGCAAAGCTTGAGACATGGCTCAGGCCGCGGCCCAGGGCCATCTGCTTCTCTGACTCTGGTGCTGAGCAGATTCTAGAAACACTTCTGTTGACAAAGCACAAGGCACGAGGTAGTGGAATTTCTGTTAGCGTCTTTCCTCTGTGTTCATGTTTGCCTAGAGGAGAATGTCGCGGAGGTGGTGCGAGGCAGGGAAGAGCACCCCATGACCCGAATGCTTTGCAAGAACACACAAGAACAAAGATCTGCCGTCTCCTCCTTCCTATGCCCTTCTCCCCATGGATCTCCAAAGCGTGGGGGCTGGGCAGCCAGGATGGGCATCTGGAGGGGTTTGGGCTGGGCAGCCAGGATGGGCATCTGGAGGGGTTTGGGCTGGGCAGCCAGGATGGGCATCTGGAGGGGTTTGGGTGTGCTCTGCTTGGCAGTGCCACTCTGACAGCTCAAGCAAAGCCCACGGAGCTGTCGAGAGATGGGTGGGTGGGCAGGCTGTGTCCCACAAGGGCACAGCATGTGGATTTAGGTGGCTTTGGCTGCTGCCACCCCTCATTCTCCGCTCTTCTCCTAGGAACCACTACGCCCAGGCCGTGGCTGCTGGCGGAGCACCCGGGAGGTGTCACTACACCCTCACCTTCTGCACTGCCTTCCCGCACAGTGAGGACGTCTGCTACCTGGCCCACCACTACCCCTACAGCTACTCAGCCCTCATGGTAATGCGCTGCTCATGGCCGGTCATCCACAAGACCTCTGCAAAACCGAGCTTGTGGGAGGGACTGCCTTCTGGAGGAGCCAGGAGCCAAGGACCCCATAGCTTATGTGAGGGAGTCTCTGAGGGGGTATGTCAGTCCTCAGGATGGAGCTAAGCTGGGGTAAGACCATGCTCAGGAGCTGAAGGGAAAGTGGGGGGCTTGGGCCTGTCCCCTGTGTGGACAGCTGGGTCAGCCTCCCCAATGCTCCCATGGCCTTGGTCTGGAGGCTGCTGCTGGGGCTGGGCAGGATTGGGGGTGGACACAAGAAGGTGGGGAGTAAGAGTCACTCTGGGGGTGTCACCTCCTCTTTTGAGGGGAGAGCAGGGGAGGCCACTGCAGCCTTGGCACACTCGAGCTCCTCCAGGCTAGGAAAGAGCTCACGAGAAAACTTCGAGTCCACAGATACTGTGCATCTTGTAGATGCCCTTCATTTAGTAGGGGTTGACTGTCGCTTTCCCCTGGCTATGGCGTGGATCTGTGGAGGGCACTGAACCACGGCATCTTCTAGAAGCAGTTTGCTGCTCTGCATTCATGAAGGATGTCGCCATGCATTTACAGTGATGCGTGCATCCTCACACCTGTAGCAGTGCGTGTGTCTGTTCATATGAACATGCTCAGCTCCCTTATACCTGCAGCTGTGTGTGCCTGTGTGCACTCTTGTCCTTGTATCCATAGCAGAGGGTGTGCACCTGGAGCCACATGTGTGTACCTGAGTGTGCTGTCCACACCTGGAGCCACGTGTGTGTACCTGAGTGTGCTGTGCACACCTGGGGGCACGTGTGTGTACCTGAGTGTGCTGTGCACATCTGGAGCCACGTGTGTGTGTGCCTGAGTGTGCTGTCCACACCTGGAGCCACGTGTGTGTGCCTGTGTGTGCTGTCCACACCTGGAGCCACGTGTGTGTACCTGAGTGTGCTGTGCACACCTGGGGGCACGTGTGTGTGCCTGAGTGTGCTGTCCACACCTGGAGCCACGTGTGTGTGCCTGAGTGTGCTGTCCACACCTGGAGCCACGTGTGTGTACCTGAGTGTGCTGTCCACACCTGGAGCCACATGTGTGTACCTGAGTGTGCTGTCCACACCTGGGGGCACGTGTGTGTGCCTGAGTGTGCTGTCCACACCTTGAGCCACGTGTGTGTACCTGAGTGTGCTGTCCACACCTGGAGCCACGTGTGTGTACCTGAGTGTGCTGTCCACACCTGGAGCCACGTGTGTGTGTGCCTGCGTGTGCTGACCACACCTTGAGCAATGGATGTGTGTGGCTGAGTGTGTTGCCCATGACTGGAGCAATGCATGTGTGTGCCTGAGTGTGTTGCCCGTGACTGGAGCAATGCATGTGTGTGCAACACTTCTGTTCAGCTGTCACGATGCATGTTGCTAAGTGGCATTTATCCTGAGGTCTTAATGAGGTTGTTGTAATTGACGTGTTTCCCCCACAGTGATGTGGGGACATTGAGGAAGATATCCCTGTCTGTGTCACTGGAATAAGGAGACAGCTGTGCTTTCCCAGGGGCAGGGATGCACAGCTGCGTCCCCCGGGTGTCCTGTTTGGAGTGCTCAGATGTTAATGCAGGAAGTGTGTCTTGGCACACAGAACAGGGTCAGGATCCCTGGCTGAGCTGCCTGCTGCCCTGTGAGAGGCTGTTTGAGGGGGCAATGGTGCCCTAGTGAGGACCAGGATCCAGGCTCAGGCCCCTGACTCACTCACTGGCCTGTCCTCTTGCTCTGGGGTCCCTGGCTGAGCCACGTGTTCCCCCTATAAGAGGAAGGGTACTTCAATGAGGACCACAGATCCAGGCTCAGGCCCCTGACTCGCTTGCCGGCATGTCCTTTGCCCTGGGTCCCTGGTAGCATGTCTGGGAAGCAGGAGAGCTCAAAGGGTGAGATGATGGTGAGTCCCCTGGCCTTAGAGGAGGTCTTGCTTGCCCCGTGCTTTGGTCCTGGGTCTTGTGATGACGTGGATGTCTCAGATGGCCAATGTCTTCCCCCTTCCCCCAATAAGCTCCTGATTTGCTCAATGCTGTGTGCCAGAGGGCTCCCCTTGGACCCACGTGTGTGTACCCTGTGAGGTCCACCTCCCACTGCATCCCTTTGGATGGCAGGCGGGCGTCTCCGAGCTCATGTGAAGCCTGCATCCTTCCACCCATCCCCGATTGCCTCTGGTGCTGCCTGTGTCTGGGCCCACTCACTGGTCCACAGTTGGCCAGGGACAGAGAGGAGCCCATGGGCCATGGGGGCATTCATCCCATCTTGGAGGGGGCTGTGGAGGCCCTGGTAGCTGAGCCAGCCTGTGGGCCGGGCGTGCTTCCCAGGAGCCATGCGTGTGGTCAGTGAATGACAGAAGGTTTGCCTTTGACTTTCTCCTGCCTGAATGAGGCATTTGTCACTTTGAAGTGATAACACGGGTAATCTCGGGTTTAGCTTTTTCCTATTCCAGTCTCATTCTCTGCGGGCTGGAAGCCACGGACCTGGAGAGAAATCCTTTTCCCAGCGGTGCTGTGAGCGGGACTGTGAAGCTGGGCACGTTTTTCCTTCCACAGATCCGAGCAATGCCCCTTGGCACTTCTCTGGTGCCATGAGCTACACAAGCACTTGCATGTCTGGTGCCGTTGAGTCACACCAGCGCTTGCACATCCCTGGTCCCTGGTGCCGTTGAGTCACACCAGCACTTGCATGTCCCTGGTCCCTGGTGCCGTTGAGTCACACCAGCGCTTGCACATCCCTGGTCCCTGGTGCCGTTGAGTCACACCAGCACTTGCATGTCCCTGGTCCCTGGTGCCGTTGAGTCACACCAGCGCTTGCGGGCATCCTGACAGCAGAGGCCATGTGTGTGCTGGCTGCTTTTCAGTGTGACTACAGTTTTGGAACTTTAAAAATTGTCCTATTCTCCCATAATGGGACAATTAGTGCTTGCTTCTTTCATACTGATATATTCCAGATGCTTGCCAGCAGCTTGGTTCTGTAATTGGCCAAATTATGGAATTAAAATAAAGCTAACAGAAAGAAACCCAACGTTGTGATAATTGTGAAGTGAACCAAGTCCTAGCCTCATCAGCTGCACTGAGATCCCGCAGTGCTGATGCCAGCCACATGTTGCTGACTGTGCCCGTTGGAGCGGCAGGTAGGGGGTCCCTGGGCTGCGAGCAGCCCCAGGAGAGTGGCTCATGGAGGCTCATGGAGGGTTTAGCAGCTGAAGCCAGGGTGACTCGCTGGGAGCTCACAGCTGTGTGAGTGGTCAGGAGGCAGGAAGAGTGTCCAGAGGTGGAAGGCACATGGGAGAGGGGCTGAAGCTCTTGGGGGCTCGGCAGCATTGTCCCAGAGACGACGCCTACTGTAGGAGATGCACAGCACGCTGTCTTCAGGGAGTAGAGGAAATGTGGTGAGGAAAAGAGAATCACTTCGAATGACTTAGGATGCTATGGGAACAAAACCTTTTTTGTTTTTAAATATCTATTTATTTTTATTGGAAGGCAGATCAGATTTATAGACAGAAAGAGAGGTAGAAAGATCCCCCATCTGCTGGTTCATTCTCCAAATGCCACAATGGCCAGAGCTGAGATGAGTCGCTAGCTGCCAGGAGACTCTTCCAGGTGCCCCACATGGGTGCAGGGTCCTAAGGCTTTGGGCCACCCTCTACTGCTGTCCCAGGCCACACAGGGAGCTGAGTGAGAAATAGAGTAGCTGGGACACGAACCGGCGCCCACGTGGGACCCTGGCACTTGCAAGTGAGGATTTAGCCATTGAGCCATTGCACCGGGCTCAGGCACAATGTCTTTTAAAAAATTATTTATTTGAAAAACAGAGTGAGTGAGAGAGAGAGAGTGAGTGTGTGTGTGTGTGTGTGTGTGTGTGTGTGTGTGAGAGAGAGAGAGAGAGAGAGAGAGAGAGATCTTCTCTTGGTTCAATCCCTGATGGCCTCCACGGCCAGGACTAGAGCCAGGAACTAGCAGCTTCTTCCAGCTCTCCCACATGGATGTAGAGGCCCAAATACTTGGGCCATTCTCTACTGCTTTCCCAGGTAGTTTAGTGGGGAGTTTGACCTGAAGTGGAGCACTCTGCACGTAAGCTGGAACCCACGTAAGATGCTCCAGTCTGAGGTTGCAGCTTATCCTGCTGTGTTACAGCATTGGCACTGGTGTGTACGTAATGTATGAAGGGCTCAGAATAAATGAAGAGTGTCAAGTGTCCGGTGGGAAATGGTGACTTACACGTGGGAGATCAAGGGTGCACTGAGCACACTGCAATCAGCACTGTCAGGTAGGCGATAGGCAGAGAGCGCTTTGGGCCAGAATGAAAACTGGGAACCCATGAGGCAGTGAGGGTGACAGCATGCTGGAGGCCAGCTGTGTGACCACAAGGACAGTGCAGTAACAAGATGTGAATCAGCCTGGCCTGTGTGGCTTGCTCTCATCCAGAAGCCACTCCCTGATGGAAGCGATTCCTGGGCAGGTCTTTGTGAAGCTTGAATGCGTGACGCATGGGCTGGAAAGCCAGCTGGGTGATGGACAGCTGGGATGGGCTCACAAGGGGCCGGCAGCATCAGGTAGGCCACAATGATACGTGCTTAGTACATTTCCTCTTTGTTGGATGATGTGGGATCAGTTCCTCTATTGAGCTGATCGGAAGCCATTCTGTAATTTAGAGTAAAAGCTAACTCACAGAAGGAATCTGCCAGAAAGACCCCTTGGAAGTATCACGGCTACTCACGGCTTTCACAGTGTGGCTGATAAACATACCTTCTTTATTCTTCCAAAATTCTCAGTGACGCAAGTGCCTTTAGTTTTAATGGAGACAGGATCTTAATTCCTCTTTTCTTTGCAGTTGCCAGGATCTGATCATCTCTCTCAGCCTAAAGTAGGTCCTCTGATTTGGGTCGTGCCTGTGGGTGGGGGGAGGTGGGGACTCACGGGAGGCTCGGTGGCCCTTCCTGGCGACAGGTGTTGCTTGTCGTCCTCTTGGGATGACGACCCCTAGACCCCGGCAAGATTGTTTCAGGGATGGCCATGCTGGGCAGCACACACAAAGCAGGCCCTGTCTTGGGTGGAGGGCATGCTCCTGCTGAGGGGCACGGAGCACCAGGGGGGTGTCTGAGTGCAGGATGTTCTTCCGTTATCACTAACAGGGTGAGCTGAGGTCGAGGAAGGTCCAATGCGAGGGTCCAAGGAGTCTCTGGCGAAGGAGGGAGGGAGGAGGACCCCTCAGGGGGCTGGGGGATGGGGTGGGCACGGGGGGATGGCGCCATGGGATGGGCCTGTAGGCCACAGCGTCCAGCACAGTGTCTGTCACAGAGCAGGCTGAGGACTGTCAGGGTCACCTGGGAGTTGCCCCCGTTGTTAGCAGTTTGGTGGGCAGGTACCTGCAGAGGCCTGGCTTCAGTCCCGTCAGCCTCAGTGGCATCCAGTGCCTCGTGCCCATCTTTCTGGGCGTGTGGCAAGCATCCCCTCCTGGAGCTCACTTTCAGGAGAAGAAGTCAAAGCTGTGTTTGTGAAGGAAGTGCAGCAGCAGGGAACAGCTGCTTTCTCCCGCAGGCGTGTTTGCAGGACAGGTGTGCAGTAACGCCGAGGGTGGGGCATGGCGTGTTCAGAGCCCTCACCGGCAGGTCCAGGGGCGAGATGCCACTCGGGGCCATGTGAGGAACCCATGTTCACCTAACTAGGCAGAAGCGAAGGGTGGGAGGCGTGCCGCTGTGACTGGGGGAAGCGCGACCACAGTACACATGACCTTCAGCCTGGCCTGCCTCTGTGCCTGCAGCCAGGGAGTGTGCTAGGGCGCCCTGGGCTGAGACAACGTACACGGCACAGCAAAGGCTCCGTGACCATCTGTCCTCCAAGTTACCGTGCCCGGTGGCTTGACTGACTGACCTGCCACCTGCTCAGCTCCCTGGACCTGACTCATGAGAGCTAGGCCGGAGCTCTTTGCTGGGGACCTGCACCTAGAGATGTCCCATTGAAGAATTTCTGTCACTGTGACTGTGGAGAAGGCCCCCACCATTCCTGGCAGCGCTGTCTGTGTGGACTTTTAGGGGCTTCATAATATGTAAAAAAAGAAAGAAAAACAGATTTAATGAAACAGATGGTACAGAGACAGATTAGAGAGATAGACACAGAGGCACACACAGGGACACACAAACAAACACATGGAGTATGGCAGACACATGTATGGGGACACACACGGAGACACACAGTGACACACAGACACACCGAGGCATCATTAGGACACAAGGGGACACACACATAACATATGCACAGTCACACACGGGACACACACATGGAGACACACAGTGACACACAGTGACACACAGACACACCGAGGCATCATCAGGACACAAGGGGACACACACACATAACATGTGCACAGTCACACACATGGGACACACACAGAGACACACAGTGACACACAGTGACACACAGACACACCGAGGCATCATTAGGACACAAGGGGACACACACACACATAACATGTGCACAGTCACACACATGGGACACACACATGGAGACACACAGTGACACACAGACACACCGAGGCATCATCAGGACACAAGGGGACACACACACATAACATGTGCACAGTCACACACATGGGACACACACATGGAGACACACAGTGACACACAGACACACCGAGGCATCATTAGGACACAAGGGGACACACACACATAACATGTGCACAGTCACACACATGGGACACACACATGGAGACACACAGTGACACACAGACACACCGAGGCATCATCAGGACACAAGGGGACACACACACATAACATGTGCACAGTCACACACATGGGACACACACATGGGACACACACATGGAGACACACAGTGACACACAGACACACCGAGGCATCATCAGGACACAAGGGGACACACACACATAACATGTGCACAGTCACACACATGGGACACACACATGGAGACACACAGTGACACACAGTGACACACAGACACACCGAGGCATCATTAGGACACAAGGGGACACACACATAACATGTGCACAGTCACACACATGGGACACACACATGGAGACACACAGTGACACACAGTGACACACAGACACACCGAGGCATCATTAGGACACAAGGGGACACACACACATAACATGTGCACAGTCACACACATGGGACACACACATGGAGACACACAGTGACACACAGTGACACACAGACACACCGAGGCATCATCAGGACACAAGGGGACACACACACATAACATGTGCACAGTCACACACATGGGACACACACATGGAGACACACAGTGACACACAGTGACACACAGACACACCGAGGCATCATTAGGACACAAGGGGACACACACATAACATGTGCACAGTCACACACGGGACACACACATGGAGACACACACATGGAGACACACACATGGAGACATCCATGCAGCCTCCTAGCTCTCTTCTTGGAGCCGCTGTCCCACCAGCAGGACAATGAGCTGGGGACGTTGCACAGGCCTGAGAATGCTCTCATGTGTTTGAAGTCCCCGGTCTTGAAGCGCTTTTTGCCGTGGATTTTCTGTGTCCTCTGCAGTCCACCCCCAGGCCCCTGGTTCTGTGGCACGCCCATGGCTGGCTGACGTCTGTGAAGGCCAAGCTTGCCGCCTTGCCCCAGGCGTGGGGCCATGCCCGAACACTCTGCCCTGTGCTCCCAGGGGCTGGCTTCATGACTCCCACTCCCTGTGACTTCTTCTTCCTCTGCCATTTTCATGTATATGTTTCAATCCCATGTGATTTGATTCTGAAGACTTATGAGTTTTATATGTTCATTGTGAATTGTGCCCTTTATTGAAATACGATTTTTAAAATCCCATTTAATGCTCTTGATCTTCAGTGTGACTCTGTTGTCTATCGCTGCTGCCATGCCTGCTTTAATTTATGTTTGCTGATTCCTTTAGTTTCAATATTTCTTTTAAAATGTTTGAGCAGAAGCAAACACAGAGGCAGCCTAGGAGCATTTTTCATACGCATCATGCTGTCTTTTTCTTTGAAAGTATCTGCTGCTCCGCACGCTGGGATTTGAGCAAGTCTCAAGTTTTGCTGTGTAACAAGGCTGATTCACTTGTTTGTAACAAGTTTTGCTTTCCTTCTGCCATTTTGCTTCATGCTATTTTTAAGCTTATTCTGATTTTCCTTCTTAGGTAGTGTGGAGCACAATTTCTCTGACTGCATTATCCCTCTTACTGTTTATAATTACCCTCTTGGGTCTTGAAAACAATGGACTTGAACTCACGTTTTCCCTCTGACAGTAACAGTTGACACCCAGCCTGCTGCACCTGGCAGGTGCTTCCCATCCTCATCAGATGGATGAGACCACAGCACAGGGCTGGGGGTGCTCCTTCTTCCCCGAGCTAGAGCTGGGAAGGCCAGTGCACACAGGGCGAGGTGGAGAGTTCACAGCGGGTGAGCATGAGCACGCAGTCCTGCACTCTGCCACTGGCCACCTGCTGTATTGTTTGTGCGATTCCAAGAACTACGTGATCTTGCTAGGTCTTTGCAGGATGAAAGTCATTGTTTGTCCTATTCCTCCCCTGAATGTGTAATTTTAACTTCAGTTTAGAGCCTGTGATCCCAGCAAGGTCTGCTTCGAGCACATTCTCTCTAAATCATTTTATTCAATGCTTGCAGTGTGTGGTGGTCATATTGTTAATGGTCGCTGTGACCAGGCCTTATGCCACTGGATCTCAGTTTGATTTGCAGCAGCTGGAGAACATCTTCAAGTCTTGGAGGGCTCTTAGGGGCCGAACTCTTGCCTGAGTCAAGCTGGTACTGTGTGAGGCCAGAGCAAGTACATGGCTTGATGTAGGCGGACTGGCCTGGGCGGAGGCGGGAACTCTTCTGCATCTAACAAGGAGCGGTGGGGCTGGGCGTAGAGTAGGAGGTGTGATGGAACAGATGACGTCACGGAAGCAGAGGTGGTGTGCTGTGCATTCTGGCTGTGATGTGGACGGTGGTGTCGGTAGCCACAGCAAGCTGGACAGATGGGGAGCAGATTCTGCCCCGAAGCCTCCAGCTCTGTGAGGCCATCTGAGCTGTCACGCCTGCTGGATTTGTGGTTATTTCTTGCAACAGAGCTGGACAAGGGGGGAAGAGTGCAACTGACAACCTTGATGGTGTCCCCCGTGGGGGAGGACAGGGCAGGGCACACACTGAGATGTGGGGGTCTGGTCTCAAGGCAGGCACATTGATGTGGGGGCTGCTCAGGGCTGGGGAAGGATCCTGAGGCTGAGGCTTGTGTCTGGGCTGGGCTGGGCGAGGCTCCTGCAGGGAGAGGTCCACACTCAGGGTGTGAGACAAACACTGGCGGATTCCTCCAGTGGAAGGGCTGCGGGGCTGTGTTATTGGGAGCGAGAGGGTCTTGGAGTAGGATGCTGTGCTGACGATGGCAGCGGGTTGTGTGCAGCAGGTGGCTGTGACCTGGGCATCCCTACGTCTAGAAGAAGAGGCCCTGGAATCACTTGGTGGTCTATACAAGTCTTCCCCTTGTGCAACTCAGATATTTCAGGAGAGGATGCATGGTAACGCTGTGATTGTTTAGAAAATTTTTGTTTCCTGAAGTATTAACTGCTGATAGGACAAATGTTTACAAACTTAGCGACTTTCGATTTTTTTTTTCCAGTCTTGCAGGCCTTTAGGTTACAAGTCTGATCCAGATCTTATTGGCCCAAGAAGGCGGGTGGGGTTGGGGCTGGCGCCTCCTGGAGACTCTGGGGGCCCATTCCCTTCCTGCTTGTCCAGCTCAAGGCCCACTGCCTTCCTTGACCCATGCTGCTGCTCTCCCTCCAAGCCGGTGCAGGCTGGCTGCTTCTCTGTATCCAGGAGTGTCCTTAATCGCTTGTGATGGATTGGTCCAGAGGGGGCAACGCAGGCCAGTCTCTGCCAACCTTGCTCTGAAACTGCCCTTTTCACGGTGCGGGAGTTCTGGATTCCTTTGTGCAGCATGTCTGAACACACCCTTCCCACATGTGGCTGGCTGTGTGCAGTGTGTCTCCGGATATTCCCATGACTGTTTATAAACATCTGTGTAAGAGCTCTGTACATGGGGGCTTATCTAGCAGCCCTGTTATTTCTCAAGATGCGAGATGAATGCCTCTCCCTTGGCCTGGTGAGCCCGTGGCAGTGATGGGATCCTCAGATCTTACCTGGAGCATGGTTGCACCAATGCTCAGCAGGGTGACATGGCCATGACTATAACGAGAGGCTCTCAGCCTCATGGCTGTGTGTCCTGTTGCCTTGCTCAGTGGGGAGAGCTTCTGAGGATGTATGGGTGGTCTGCCAGCAGTCTGTTTGGGCTGTACTCGTGTTTTTGCATTTGTTTGTGGAGAGACGTATTGGATGCAATCACTGCTGGCTGTCCTGTTAGTTTGTCAGTCCTTGGGGCCAGCTGTTGTGTACCTCCCTGCTGGGCTCACCCTTGGGCCACTGTAACCCTCCACCTGCCCCAGCGCTGAGGTGCTGTCTCCCCAGTGACTGCACCCAGGGGAAGGGGGGCTGGGGTCCTACCCTCTGGCTTTCAGTGTTGCTGGCAAACAGCACACACGCCTCCCCAAACTTCCAATGGGACGACCTGCACTTTCCAAATTATTGAAGCCACCATTGCCTGCTGTTGTGCTGAGCTCACACCAACTGTGCGGTCTGCTCTTTCCTGTTCCAGACACATCTTGAGCTGCTGGGAAGAAGCGTTAGCCACAGCCAGGTCTATTTCCGACAAGAGGTCCTCTGCCACACGCTGGGAGGGAACGCATGTCCTCTGGTGACCATCACGGCCATGCCTGCATCCAACAGCGCTGACCATCTGGAACAGCTCCGTGAGTAAAGCCAGCACTCTCTCCTCCCAAACTTGGGTCACAGAGGTGGCCCTCTGCATCCTGACTCTGGTTGGAAGCATCTAATGGCTTGGGTACATGTCTATGTTTATGAGACACACATGACAGGGCAAAGATGAGGGCTGCTGTCAACAGGGCACTCACTCTCAAAGACACAGCAGAGAGCACTTTGCCATGCAGGGCACCCAACAGCCAGGGCATCGGCCACACCTCCAACTTATGATCCAGGAAACTTGCTCACACCCCCAAGGACACATTCATATGGACGCACAGAGAGACACAGAAATGCAGAGGACTAGACACAGGATCTCCACACCCCAACACGCATACACACAGGATCGCCACACCCAACACACACACACACACACACACACACAGAGGATCTCCACACCCAACACACACACACACATACACAGGATCTCCACACCCAACACGCACAGACACACAGGATCTCCACACCCAACATGCACACACACACACACACACACAGGATCTCCACACCCCAACACCCAGGCACATGGGATCGCCACACCCCAACACACATACACACAGGATCTCCACACCCAACACGCACACACACACAGGATCTCCACACCCAACACGCACAGACACAGGATCTCCGCACCCCAACACACACACACAGGATCGCCACACCCAACACACACACACACACACACAGGATCTCCACACCCAACACGCACACACACACAGGATCTCCACACCCAACACACACACACACACACACAGGATCTCCACACCCAACACGCACAGACACACAGGATCTCCGCACCCCAACACACACACAGGATCTCCACACCCAACACGCACACACACACAGGATCTCCACACCCCAACACACACACAGGATCTCCACACCCAACACGCACAGACACACAGGATCTCCGCACCCCAACACACACACAGGATCTCCACACCCAACACGCACACACACACACAGGATCTCCACACCCAACACGCACAGACACACAGGATCTCCGCACCCAACACGCACAGACACACGGGATCTCCACACCCAACACGAACAGACACAGACACACACACACAGGATCTCCATACCCGACACACACACACACACAGGATCTCCACACCCCAACACGCACACACACAGGATCTCCGCACCCCAACACGCACACACACAGGATCTCCGCACCCAACACACACAGACACAGACACACTTGCAGGTGTACCCAAACACAGAAGAGTTCTGCAGGCACTCCCAGAGATGTGCCAGAGGCACACATGTGTGTACACACACACACGCACGTGGATGCCTTCTGACGTTTGGGTCCTGAGCATGAGTGGGCTGAGCTGCCACCAGTGTGGGTCTCTGCTGCAGGCACAGACCAGGCTGGGTGAGGGCGCCTGTGTGCCAGGAGGGTGCTCTCTGCACGAACCTGCCTGGGGGAGGGCGGAAAGGAGACCTGGCTCTTCCTGGCAGTGCACTGGCCGTGTCCACGCGTGTCCAGGTTCTCCTATCAGCCACTGCCAGTGGCTCTGAACAAGCCAGATGATCAATGCCTGCTGGGCTCCTCAGAAATAATGAGGCCCGAGACGCTTTTGTGAGCGCTTCACACATGAGGGTAGTTTCTGTTATGAATTCCCCCTTGTGGAGGAGGGAGACTCGGGATCTGGGGCCAGCTTGCCAAGCATGGTCAAGGTGGGTGTTATCTGTGAGACCAGGCGGCAGTGGGCAGGACTCCGGCCTGCCGTTAGCACGCTAGGGCGCATGATAGTGTCAATCATAACCGGGGAGGAAACAGTTGTCAGCAAGGGCTGAGGTGGGGGCAGTGGGGAGGACGAGAACTCTTGGTGCCCGGTGAGGGGTCGGAGCAGGCAGGCTCCGTGAGCCCTGTGGGTTAGTTAGTAAACAAGTACTCCCACGCAGTGCTGGCTTTGTGTCTTAAGTGTGTACTAATCCTCCAGCTGCTCTTCTGTGAGGCCTCGTGGGCAGTGGGGCCCTCCCTGGCTGGCTGGAGGAGTGCCGTTCACATGTGCATGGGCAGGTGGGCAGTGGGGCCCTCCCTGGGTGGCCGGATGAGTGCCGTTCACATGTGTATGGGCAGGTGGGCAGGTGGGACCCTCCCTGGCTGGCTGGCTGGCTGGAGGGTGCTGTGCCAGTGCCTGTGGAAAGGTGGGCAGATTGGCAGGTGGGGCCCTCCCCAGCTGGCTGGAAGCTGCCATCCTGTGCCTGTGGGCAGGTGGGGCCCTCCCTGGCTGGCTGGAGGCTGCCGTCCCGTGCCTGTGGGCAGGTGGGGCCCTCCCTGGCTGGCTGGAGGCTGCCGTCCCGTGCCTGTGGTCTGGTGCTGGGGCAGTGGTGGCCTTTGTTCCTGGGGAGACCAGAGCTGTGGTAGGCCGTCTTCGTTGCACAAGGCCCTGACTGTGCAGATTGTGTTCCACCCCTCTGTTGACATCCTGACATTCATCTGTACATTTTAGCCAGGGCCTGGCTGCCAAAGGGGGTGTAACTGGTGGTGGGTGTGACCCAGGGCTGCATCTGGTTGGTGGTGAGGCCAAGCCCTTGGCTGCTCCCGTGTGGTGCAAGGCAAATGCCGCCTGGAATCCTGCAGCCTGTGTTGATTATAGAGCTGACTGGCATCTCATCCCCAGGGGTCTTCTCAGAGCCCCCATTTTACAGATGGGTCAACGGAACCCGGGGAGCTTTAGTGCTATGTTCTGGTTAGGTACCAGATACTGGAGGGCACACATGTCACACATGTACTGATGCCAGCGTCTGTGGCGATGTGGCATGGCTGCATCCTGGCATCACAGCTTCTCTGGCTTGCTCTGTGTCTTCTGCTATCAGGGCCTCACTCAGTTTTGAAAGCCACTTGTGTGAAGTCATTGACAAGTCAACATGCTTCTCGCTCCGTCTCACAGTGAATTTTGCATTCCTGCTTTCTCGGTGCCAGGAAGGAGGGGTGTTGATCAACCTTGAGCTCAGTCTACTTGAACCCTGGCTCTGAGGCTGCGTGAGGGCAGTCTGCACTGGGGACCTTGCAGGTATGCCCTGGACAGGTGGGGTTGGTGTCTACCATGGGCATGGCAGATGCTGCTTGGCAGGTCTGGATCCCATAGAAGAGGGCCAGGTGGTCCTGGAATTGTTGCTGATGCCAACTTCTTGCCAACATGGCGTGCAGGGGGGTCCAAGCAGTTGGGTTTCTGCCATCAGTCTCTGGTTCCTAGCTTTGGCTTGGCTCCACCTTGGCTCTGCAGGCAGCTGGGGGTGAACCAGTGGATGGGAGAGCTCTCCCGGGATCTGGCTGGCTGGCTGCTGCTTTTGAAGGAAGCTTGATCTGTGATGGCACATGTGTATGGCCTATAGCGTGCTGCTTGAGTTCTTGTATGCACGGGGACTCACCCAGGCTGGCCACCATTTCCCTGTCTTTGGAATTGCTTCTGGCCTTGGTCTTGGAGCTCCTTCATCTGACTTGTCCTCTAGGATGCTGCACACGTAGTTGCCCCTGCACTCATTGGCAGTGGGGCCTTCTTCCTTTGACCCTGCTCATTGGTTCCGAGCACCTCCCTTCCTCTCCCAGCCTTTCCGTTCACTGTTCCTCGTTCAGACTGAGGGGCTTTTTGCTTTTTTAATCTTCATAGGAGGGACGACATGTGGTAATTCTGTGCCTTGTTTGTCATACTTCACGCGATGTCCTTCAGTTTTAGCTGTTTTGCTATAAATGATAGGATTTCATCCATTATGTGGCTGAACTGTGTTTCCCTGTATGCATGTGTACACACACATGCCATGGCTTCTTAACTCATTGGCCGATGACAGACGACTTGACTGTCTTGGCTGTGTGGGCAGTGTGACCACAAGTGCAGTGGAATTGGTGTCCTGACATGACGATCTCGTGTCTTTGGGGTGCATTCGCAGGACTCGGATGGATCTTGGGCCTGCTCCGTTAGGAGTTTTCTGAGGAACCTCCATGTTGATTTGCACAGTGTCCACAAGCAGTGTGAGAGTTCTTTGTCCACATCCTCACAGAATTCGCTGCTCTCTCTCTCAGTAATAGCCACGTTGAGGGGTGGGATGGTGTCTGCTTGTGGTTTGGATGTTCCTTCCCAGGTGGCTGGTGATACGGGACTCTTTGTGGACTCTTCGTGTGTGTGTTGGCTATTTGTATTCCCTCTTTTAAGACTTGTCTATCCATGCCTGCTGCCCACTTTTAAACTATTGGTTGTTTTTCTGCTGTTGAGTTTATTGAGTTTCTAATATATTCTGGGTATTAATCCTTTGTCTGGGAAGTCACTTGCAAATGTTCTCTCCCTTGCTGTTGGAGTCTGTCACTGGTCATCTGCTTCGCTATACAGAAGCTTCTGAGCTTCCCGCATTCCCTTTGGTCTAGTGTGTCTTGTCTATACTTTTGAGGTCTTAATAACTCATTGCTCACGCCAATGTCTTGAAGAGTGTTCCCTGTTTTCTTGTAGCAGTTTCGTAGTCTCAGGCTTTGCGTCAAGGTCCTGAGGAACTTTCTTGAACTGATTGTTGTGTCTGGCAGGAGGTCGGGATTCTGTCCAGGTTCTGTTTAGGCCTGCATAGTTGGTTCCCAGTTCTAGCAACTTGGTGGAAAGGCTGGGCTTTCCGCTTACAAAATCCTATGAGCTACACACAGGGAGAGTTTGACTTCTTTTCTCTGTTTCAGTGGCTTTCTTTCTCTTCCCTGTCTGCTTGTAACGATGCTTCTGCTACTGCGTCCAAGGACTGTGGGGCAGCTGGAGGATCTTACTGTGTCCCAGCGCGGGGCTTTCAGCTTTTCCCTGTTTGCCATGTTGGCTGTGGGGTTGTCCTATATGGCCCTAATTTGTGGAATGTTCTTATTGTGGAGTGATGTTGAGCCCTATTCTCTACCTGTGACTGGTCACTACCGCGGCTGACAGGGAAGACGGTAAAAGAAGCCACCCACACTCCCTGGTGCCCTTAAGCGTGCCTGTACAGCACAAGAACCACTTCACCTCCTCTGAGCCTCCAAATATGAAGTGTTGATTTAGGGAGAGAGCAGCCAGGGAGCCCCAGGCCCCCTGCCCCCAGGCCCCCTGCCCCCAGACCCCCTGCTTCCAGGCCCCCTTCCCCCAGGCCCATGCCTGCCTCCAGGCCCCCTTCCCCCAGGCCCCCTGCCTCCAGGCCCCCTACCTGCCTCCAGGCCCTCTACCTGTCTCCAGGCCTCCCTGCCTCCAGGCCCCTTCCCCCAAGCCTCCCTGCTTCCAGGCCCCCTTCCCCCAGGCCTCCCTGCCTCCAGGCCCCCTGCCTCCAGGCCTCCTGCCTCCAGGCCTCCCTGCCTTCAGGCCTCCCTGCCTCCAGGCCCCCTACCTGCCTCCAGGCCTCCTGCCTCCAGGCCTCCTGCCTCCAGGCCTCCCTGCCTCCAGGCCTCCTACCTCTAGGCCACTCTGCCTCCAGGCCTCCCTGCCTCCAGGCCCCCTACCTGCCTCCAGGCCTCCTGCCTCCAGGCCTCCTGCCTCCAGGCCCCCTGCCTCTAGGCCTCCTGCCTCCAGGCCTCCTACTTGCCTCCAGGCCTCCCTGCCTCCAGGCCTCCTGCCTCTAGGCCACTCTGCCTCCAGGCCTCCCTGCCTCCAGGCCCCCTGCCTTTAGGTCTCCTGCCTCTAGGCCCCCTGCCTCCAGGCCCCCTACTTGCCTCCAAGCCCCCTGCCTTCAGGCCCCCTGCCTCCAGGCATTCCTGCCCAGGACTTAGCCTTATCTCAGAGCCAGGAGGGCTGTGCTGAGCCAGCGGCAGGGCTGGGCTGGCCAGGCAGACAGTCTCCTTTGCCCTTGCAGGATTATCGCCGAGTCTTAATTCAAAAAACCCAGACAGGAGAGCTGACTGTGGGTGCCGTGGGGGGGACGGCCCTTTTCAAGGCTGGCTCCCCAGGGCTTGATCTGAGGCTTGAACCTGGAACTCACTGCAGGCAGTGTATTGATTATTTTGGTTTTGTTTTTTCCAGGTTCTGGGCTCCAGAGACTCTCCCAGAAGCATTTATTTCGTTTGATTTATTTTTCAAAAGCACTTTGTTTTAAGAAACCTGTTTTCCTGGAATCGTTAACCTTACTTTGGGGGTAGGTGTCTTTATCTCCGTCATCCCCAGGCCTGCTGGCTGCCCACTGCATCTCTCTGTGGACCCTCCACTTGGCTCACAGGAGAGAAGCCTGCGCAGCTCTGGGGACAGGAGCTCTCTGTCTGACCTTGGCAGTGGACAGTGAGCAGGGACCGCCCTGAGGCATTGCCCCAAAGCTCTCTGGGAGGAGACTTTGGTGATGAAAGGGATGGTGACAGGACACCAGATCCGCTGAGTACCAGGATGGAGGTGGATGAGGCATGAGAACAGGCCAGGCCCTTCCTGCTGCAGGCCATGGGGTGCTGGGGCACTAGGCGGGGGTTTGCCCCTCAGAGAGAGGTGGAGAGGGGAAGCTGAGTGTGAGGGGAGGCAGCAGAGCCACCGGGCAACGGAGCCGGTGGCGCAGGCCTGGCATGGCCTCGAACGGAGAGCCTTTCAGGGAGCGCTTTCCAGAGCCGTGAGGTCCCCACCCCCCAGCCGGATAGCTGACATTGTCCTCCTTGCTGTGCTCCTCAGAACGTCCAGGCCCCCTTTGTTCCAGGGGTCCACTGCTGTGGGCTCCACTGCTGAGGGAAAGCCGCCATGCTGTGGCTGACTCCCCTGCTTGGACAGCTTCTGGTTGAAACCTCCCTGAGAGAGCTGCCCGCTGCAGCCAGGCTTCCCTTAGGAGCCACGTTGCTGCCTGGGGGAGGGAGTGTCCTTTCTTTGAGAACTCTGCTTCTCCAGGTGAAGGGACAGTAGCTGAGAGGATCCTAGGGAGGCTGTGTGAGTGGCTACAAGGAGGCCGCTAGGCTGCCTGAACCAGACCCCTGCAGGCTGCACTGTCCAAGGTCCCTAGCTGAGCTGACCCCTGCCTGCCCCAGCTCCTGCCCTGGGTTTCCAGGGCAGCTAGGAGGGGCACACAGACGGGTCACAGCCACAGAAAGCAAGAGTACCTTGCTCCTTTTCTCTTTACATTCTTACAAAAGCAATGTTCTAGCAGCCTGCCATTATGCTAAAAGCTTTTGCTTCGAAGACAATAGCTCTTCTGAGAAGAGAGATTTACCTGGGGTCCCCAGGGTGTAATGAGCTTCCACAGGCACCTGCCGGGGGCTGGGAGTTGTCACTTGTAAGTGCTTTTAAATTAGAACAAAGTGGAAAAATACACAGTTACAGAATTCCTCTTTTGGCTTCTTTGCAAATCATTTTCTGTCCTCTCTGGCCTTTGCTCTTTCTGAGACACCTGATGGGGTTTGAAGAGTGAAGCTCTCTGCTGGGGACACTGGAAGACAACAGTGGCCTAAGTGAGACACGTGGACGAAGGGAGAAACCTCTGTGTGTCCCCCAGAGGCTCATGAGGCCCAGTGCGGGTGTGGGATCTCGGAGCCAGAGCGCTCGCTGCAGTCCGGTGGATGTCTGCTGCTTGGCAGGGCCTGGGCTGCGGACGGGGCTGGCAGGGACATCCCTTACCCTGGCTGAGCCACTTCTGATTTTCCTTTTTCTGCCAAGTGCTATGCATGTGGCTCATCTCATTTAACATAAGGATCTCTGATTTGATCCATTTTGTGTCCAGCAGCAGGATTTCATTCGTTTGCATGGCTGAGTAATATTCTATATATATGTATATGTGTGTTTGTATTATATACGTGTAATATATATATACTAATTATAATTAGTTATGTAATTATAATGAACTATATACATATAACATATACACATGCACACCGTTTGAAATTTGAAACTCAGCGACCAGTGACTGGACATCTGGGTAAGTTTCATGTTGTAATTGTGATTGGGCACAACTAACACAGGAGTACGGTATGCCTCTTATGTGCTTGCTTCGTTGCCTTTGAAGTATTCCCAGGCGTAGGAATGCTGGGCCACACGGTAGATCCATTTTGACATTCTTGAGAAGTCTCTATGCTGTCCTCAACAGTTTGTATGTGCAAATGCTGATTTATAGGTCAGCTTTGTAGCCCACAACGTTAGCGCAATTGTGTATTAGTTCCAGCAGTGTTTGTGTCGTCCTCAGTCAGAAAGAGTTGGCAGGTTTCTTCCCTGTGTGCCTCCTGTCCATTTGCTTGGCCTGGCTCCTATGGCTAGGATGTTCAGGGTTACACTGAGAACGCGTGGGAGCAGGCACCTCTGCCTTATTCCTCATCTCATTTTTCCCCTACATGACAGATTTGCTTTTCATCCCTTTTTTTAAGATTTATTTTATTTTGCTTGGAAATTCAGAGTTACAGAGAGAGGGATAGACAGGTCTTTTGTCTGGTTCACTCTGCAGACATCTGCAATGGTTAGCGCTAGGCCAGTCTGAAGCTGGGACCCAGGAGTCTCCCTGGTCTCCCATGTGGGCGTGGAGGCCCAAGGGCTTGGGCCAACCTCTGATGTTTTCCCAGGGCTTAAGCATGGAGCTACATCAGGAATCGAAGCAGCTGGGACAAGAACTGCTGCTCATATGGGATGCCAGTGCCGGCGGGTGGAGAATTAGCCCATTATGCCACCACACTGGCTCCTGTTCATGTTCTTAAAGGGCAACTCGCAGCTCTTCCTGCTTGAGGATGAAGTTGGCCATGGACTTGTCACTTACTGCCTTTGTCACGTTGAGACACACTTCTTGGAAGGGTGTGGAATACTCTGCACCTGCAGTCGTGGTCATGTGACTTGTTGATGTTATAACTGCAGTTACCACCTGCTCCTTGTGCATTTTTCATGGGCCATAGTTGTACTTACTGTAGCACGTGTGCTAGCCTCTTAATGTGCGAGTATGTTTTGTTCCTGGCTTTATGTTGAACACTTTAGCATCTCTGTTCCTCGGGGTGCTCTGTGATTTTGCCCTCTTGCCGACTTTGGCTTCAGGCTCCCGCTGGCCTTGTAACGTGAGTTTGGAAGCATTCCCCCAGGGGTGTGATAAAGGATGAGAGTGTCCTAAAGGCTCCGTGGGCGTCTCCAGGAAGCTGCCAGGGGTCAGTTTTGTGGTGACTGTTTCGGTCTCCTGCTGTTGGTTGGTGCAGGCTACTGCTCATGTTCAACCTTTTTGGGGTGTATGTTACAAACGTGTTTGTTTTGGATAGTCATTTGTTGGCACAGAACTGCCTACAGTGAGGAACTGTCTACAGTGATTTCCTGGGATTCTTTGGAACTCTGTGGGATCTGTTTTGTTGTCTCTTCTTTCATTTAAAATGTTAAGTCTCTTCCCTTTGTCTTAAGTCTAGGTGAGGGCTTGTCCATTTTGTTCACATGTTGGAAAAGTCAGCTGTTAGTTGACCTAGGAGCTCCTGGTGGGCCATCTAGACTCCTGGTGAAGCCCTAGGGAGGGGCCTAGTACCTGGGTCAGCAGGTGCCTCAGCCTGCAGGCATGTGTGAAACTGGGGTCTGCCTTGGTGGGCCTGCAGGGGTTGTTGGTCCCCCAAGTGCACCTGTTGACTAGAGCTCAGCAAATGGCCTGGAGGCTGGCTTCTCAAGGACTGGCTGACTTTACCATGTAACCCTGCACCTGAGGGCCCAACAGAGCCAGGGACGGTGGGGACAAGAGGCCAGCCTGCCAAGGTGCTTGTGTTGGAGTAATGAGTAACAGTAACCCCTTTCTCCACCCCTACACATTGTGTCCAGGGGACCCCTGTGGAGGTAAGGCTTTGTTTTTGTTACTTAACTCATAGACAAAATTTGAGACAAAATATTGTGCTTGCTTCCCTTTGGTGAGAACTGAGGCTAAAGCCCTCTGTGGGTACGGGGGTAGCTCTGTGCCCACCTGTGCTTTTGGATGCCTGCCTGGGGTGAGCCCTTCTTCCCTCTGCTTTCCTGAGTCCCTTGCATCCTTCTAAGCAGGAGCTCGGGGTCTCCAAGGCTCAGCAGAAAACCTCAGGAGGCAATGTACCTGAAGCCAGCTTGTCTTCAAGCATTCGGGCCTCAGTTTGTTGTTGACATGTGCAGGTGTCCTGTCTCAGCCCAGCTCATTTGTGCATCGACAATGGGCGGAACTACTTCAGCACTTGGGCTGCTTCTTCTGGAAGACTGTTCAGGGTGCCTAGCCTCTAATTCTTTTTTTAGAATTAATTTTATTTTTATTGGAAAGTCAGATATACAGAGAGGAGGACAGACAGAGAGGAAGATCTGTCCGATGATTCATTCCCCTAGGCTACCTTGCCGGGCTCAGTCCCTAATTCTTTAAGAACTGGGGGTCCCATACACTGATCTTTCCACCTCACTGGTGCTGCCCCTTCCTGTTATAAAGGAGTGTGGATACCAAGGTTTTGCTGCATGCTGTTGTGGGCAATGTGGATTTAGAAGTTTGTTAAGACTTGAAGTAGTACATGTGCTGTTCTGGGTTTGGAGAAGCCATTTTTCCTGCTGAAAAGAATACCCTTTTTCTTATGATGCTCTGGCGAATTCACCCCAGCATGAGGCTGCTCAAGGATCCCTGAGTCCGGATTCCCACCGGGGACCAGGGGTCCTTTGGGCCCTCTGTCCGCCTTGACCCAAGGAACATCTACGCAGAGCATGCGCTTTTTGGTTGGCTGGCCTACCCAGAGCGCCTTGTCTGTTGGGTGTCAGTCACTTGTGTCCAGCATGAACACTAGGAGGCTCAAAGACGGCCAGCATGGCCTCCTGCCCCTGGGTGCCCCTGCTGTGGACACGCTTCGTTCCCTTGTGGCTGGAAGAGAGGCTCTGGTGAGGTCCCATGCAGGAGCTCCAAGCACAGAGTACCAGGGTCCTCAGGGCGTCCGGGGCTTGACGGATTCTTGGCATGATTAACCAGTAGCTCTAAAAATCTGGGACCTAGCGAGGTGGAAGTACCTGGGGTGGGCCTGGCTACTTTTCCAAAGTGACTGCTGGTGGCCTGCAGGAGCCCTGCGTCCTCTGTCACAGGTGAGTGAGTGAGGGGGACTTTTGGCAGCAGGGACCTCCTGCCCTGCGGTGAAACACACAGGACACAGAATGGCTTGACTCACGGGATGGCGAGACTATTGGCTCTGCCTTCTCTCTTCTTGAAAGAATTGGGGCAGAATCACTTTGGAGAGTGGTCCTACAGTGTCCAGTGTATTTCCCAAGCCCATGCGTGGGGCAAAGATGCTTGTCGGTGGGAGTCCTGGAGGCTGTCTTGAGCTCCTCTGTGGAGCCCATTTCTCCCCATGGTGGGCAGCATTGCCTCTCCCCAGCGGCATGGCGCCCAGGGCTCACTGGGTGTTGGGGCTGCTCAGGGTCTTGCATGTCTGCCTTCCTGCAGATTGGCATGGGCAATATTGCCTCTCCCAGGCAGCATAGCGCTTAGGGCTCAATGGGCATCAGGGCTGCCTGGGCTCTTGTCTGTGTGTATGTGCCTTCCCCCAGGCTGGCGTGTGCAGTGTTGCTTCTCCCAGGCGGCATGGCACCCAGAGCTCACTGGGCATTGGGGCTGCCAGGGGTCTTGTATGTATGTGTGCCTTCCTGCAGTTGGCCTTCTGGGGCTTGCTGAGCTCTGGTCCAGATTTTGACATGACAGAATTTTCCAGAGCTAGGGCGTTACTGGCATGTTGCAGAGCACTTTGCACTTGGAAGAAGCGATCCTGAAACTGATCGGGTAAAGCTGGAATTGGAAAAACCAGCAGGGCTCCCTGGACCCCAGAAGCCACGACAGAGCTTCACTGTCCCAGGCAGGATCACGGGGCGGGGACACTGAGCAGAAAACGTTTTGTTCTGTCTTCAACATCAGTGAGCCCCATCGTGAGCAGTGTGACAAGCGAAAGGGGGACCTGCACTTGAACAGACCAGGCTGTGCGCGTTCTTGGAGGCCTTGGGTAATCCTGAAGACTCCGAGTGTCTGCGAGGCTAGGGGAGCAGCAGGGCTGGGAAGGGGCGGCGGCCCCTGGGCCTGAGTCGTGCTGCAGCCCCACTTGGCTTATCCTAGCTTCCTCAGGCCTCTGGGTCTTCAGCTCGGAGAAGTGTCAGTGACTGTCGTCTTTGTCCAGGCACACAAAGTAGCCTTGTTCATTACGATGCGGAATGCTCTGGAAATAACCAAAGGATTCCTGCATGCCAAACGGCACTGCAAGCACACCATGGCAAATCCCGTTTATTCCTTGTGATCGAAAAGAAATGTCACCAGATGGCAGGGCCGTTTCTGACGGTGTTATGAAAAGCAAGAATCCTTATCTTAATTTCTTTTTAATCAATAACAATTCCTAATTCACGAGGAAGAGAAAAAGAGGAAGGGCAGCTATTTGCTGTTGAAAGAAGCTGTGATGTAATGATTTGGTGGGCAGCTTACACATTTTAATTAAGCACTTGGATTAAATCAATATGTACCCAGCAGTTCAGCCCAGCAATCAACTTAATCTCATTAAACGTTCAGGCCCCAATAATTGATTAATAATGCATTATCGTTTATGAATTATTGACTTCAAGTTATTATAATTGTGTCTGCTTTGTTCATCGCACCTGCTGCCACATGTTAATTACAAAATGCTCTAGTACTTTTCTTAGAATAACTTTGGAGATAAAGATGGTTGGGTTTTTAATGAAGCAAGATTATCTTTCATTCAAAGATGGTTGCATAAAGGTGGCTTTCCCAGCCCTGTAGTGCCTTAGCTGCCCTAAGAACGGGAGCTCAGGGCATCCGAGGTGGAGTTGGAGGTCCCCAGCTCTCCGGCTGAGGGGCCACAGTGGCACAGGGTGCCTCAGCTCCATACTCCCAGCGAATTCTTCAGGCTGAAGCTGCGGAGTGACCATGACCCAGCCTGTGTGTGTGGGCGGGGGGCCTCTCCTGAGAGAGGGCGTGCTTTGATCAGCAGTCGTCTGGGGGTGGAAGCAGTTTCTTAGCCAGCAAATAGACTCTGCAGTGTGAAAGACAAACCGGAGGACATTGTGGACACCTGACATCAAGCAGACGCGGCCCTCCAGCTGACATGGCTGTTTCAGCTGCTGTTGTATCAAAGAGCCAACCCTGGAAAAGACACCTTTTACAGGCCACAACCTGAAGGCCAGTGGGCGGGATTCTGAGCCACCTGTCATTTTGCCACACTTGTGGGCATTTGAGGATCATAGAGAAGGGTGGGACTGCTCCCTCTCCGGGTCAAGTGTAGGTGGGCCTTTTGGGGAGAAGCCTCTGGTTAAAGAGGAGGTGCCCTGCCTACAGGGAGTTAGAGCTCCCTCTTGTTACTAACCTCACTTGGTTTCCTGTAATTAGGGTTTTGTTTTGTTTTTTTCCCTTGCTGTGTAGCTCAGGCTGAGCTCTGATGTGGGAGGAGTAAGGACAGGTGCTGACCAAGGGCTGTTTCCAAGGGCAGCTGGCTTGGCCCCACCAGGAAGCCTCTCTGACATCCAAGGGCAGAATGAGAGGCCAGAGGGAGGCCCCAGGGCAAGGGGTGGAGACCCGGGGCCATGGTGAGCCCTCACCCCACAGCCATGGTGCAGGCCCTGCTATTTAGCAAAGGCACCCTGGGAAATCTTCCACAGCTTTGGCCATGAGCACCAAGAGAGCCCTTCCAGGCACCAGCTTCTGGGCTCCTGACCCAGCTGGCTCTGCTGAGCAGGGGAAGGCCCCCTGGGCCCCAAAACAGGGCACAGAAAGCAGGTGGGAAATGAGGGCTCAGGAAAGAAATAAGAAGTGAGGGATCAGGAAGGAGATGGGAAGTGGGGGTTCAGGGAGGAGATGGGAAGTAGGGGTTCAGGAAGGTGATGGGAAGTGGGGGTTCAGGAAGGTGATGGGAAGTGGGGGTTCAGGAAGGAGATGGGAAGTGAGGGATCAGGGAGGACATGGGAAGTGGGGGTTCAGGAAGGTGATGGGAAGTGGGGGTTCAGGAAGGAGATGGGAAGTGGGGTTCAGGAAGGAGATGGGAAGTGAGGGCTCAGGAAGCAGATGGCAAGTGAGGCTTGCTGGCTCCCTGTTGTGAATTCCTTTGTGAATTCCTCTGTGAACATGGAAGCCATGTTTCCAATGTGTGTTTCCCAGGAAAGGAGAGACACCAACGGAAGTGAAAAACATGGGTTTGCTTCAACATGTGTTGTAATCTGCATTTCTTGTTGGATTTTGGAAATTGATTTTAAAATTTTTATTGAAAGGCAGAGTTACAGAGCAAGAAGAGACAGAGGGGGTCCTCCATTTGCTGGTTCACTCTGCGCATGGCTGTGAAGGCCCGAGTGAGCCGATCTAAAGGTAGGAGTCAGGAGTTTGTTCCAGGTCTCCCACATGGGTGCAGGGACCAGAGCACTTGGATCATCCTCTGCTGCTTTCCCAGGCCATATGCAGGGAACTGAATCACAAATGGAGTAGTTTAAACTTGCACAGGTGCCTGGAGGAACTGCACCCTTATACATTTGTGGTGAGGATGATAAAACACAGTGTGTGGCAAGATAAATTCTCCCTCAGATTCTTTGTGGCAGATTGAAACCTCCCAATGTGTAGGGTGCTATGCAGTCACATGGGTCAGCCCACAGGCTGTGGGAATGACAGGCACTGAGCGAAGCCCAAGTGGATGGACAACGTGCCCAAACCCGTGATGAGGTCTAGTCCCCAGAGACGTGTCGGTCACTGTGCCCGCAGGCCTGGGCTTTCCTACACGGTAGCTGGGTGCTTGGGCAGATGCTCGCTGCCGCATTGCTGTCCCTGTTCTTCATCTCCCAAACAACTTTGGTAATGCTTTCTCATCTGGCTGTGCTAAGGCTCAGAAATTGTACATTTAATCCACTGCGCCAGACATGCATCAGTCCTCGCCCTCCCTCTCCTTCTTCCGGGCATTCTGGAGTTAGCATTTACCACCAAAGGGGCTTTGGTGTAGGCAGAATGTACCATGTTCCATTTGTAAAAACAGACTCTACCAGTGTGCAGAAAACAGAAAGAAATAAAAACCATTCTATCTTAGCCTAAAGCACCCAGAGAAAACCCTGTGTTTATATTTAATACACCCAGTTAAAGATACAGTCAGCAGAGATTAAAGCTCCATCTTAACTCATTTTGGCCAAATGAACCCAAATGCATCTAATGTTAGTCTGGGCCATGAATCTCCATCTATCCTGGCCTTGTTCTTTATACCTAGGTTGTCTACCAGGGATGGACCCACCGAGAGTGTCCAAAAGGGCCCCATTTATTAGCATAACGAGCAGAGGAAATTGGAAGCAGCTTGAGAATTCTAAGCGATGTTGGATGCGGTCTCTTAATAGATTCGGCTGCTGTGCCTGCATTGAAATGAATCCCAGCTCATCTCGGAGAGAAGGGCTCCTCCGGAGACCCAGACCATTGCCAAGGACTTTGAGTTCTGCTTGATTTGTGTGGTTAGCTTCTCCCTGATTTTCACACATGGTTGGTATTGAAGAAGCCCTGCCACCCATGCTGTGGGTGTGTGGGCACAGGCTGTCCACTGTCGAGAGTGGCTCTGAAGCAAGGGGCCTTGCTTCTCACAGCAGCTCTGTCTGTCACATGGACGTCTTAGTGCCAGCTCGCTAGAGGTCACTTCTCCGTCCGCGATACCTTGAATTCATTCAGGATAAAAGGTTCTTGTGAAGTGATTGGACTTCATCTGTGAGATTGGGAGCACATTTCTAGAAAAGAAGTGAGGGTTCAGAGATGGAGAGATGAAGCAACGTGCTGTCCACGCTCTCCTGACTTTCGTGTGTCCTAACTTTGCTCGTAGTACCAGGCAGAGCTCGGCTCCACAGATCCGGACTCGATCCTGTCACTGTGCATTCTCCCCATGGCCTCAGCTGGGTGTTTCCCCTGGCACCCCTTCCTGATCTCAGCTGGGTACTTGCCCCTGGTTCCTTTCCCTGATGGCATTTAGGTACTTGGTCTTGGTTCTCCTACTTGATCTTGGGGCAGTACTTGGTCTCAGTGCTTGGCTCCTGGACTCCGCCCAAGGAAGGCGCGGCCTGTGAGGAAATGTCATGCAGGAGGAGGGTAGAGGCAGTGCTGAAGCTTTGAGCTTTGAGCGGTGCCGGCCACCATGCAGGGGCAGCCATGCCGCACACCACGCAGGGGCAGCCGTGCCAGCCACCACGCAGGGGCAGCCGTGCCGGCCACCACGCAGGAGCAGCCGTGCCGGCCACCATGCAGGAGCAGCCGTGCCGGCCACCACGCAGGGGCAGGCATGCCAGGCACCACGCAGGAGCAGCTGTGCCGGCCACCACGCAGGAGCAGCTGTGCCGGCCACCACACAGGAGCAGCCGTGCCGGCCACCACGCAGGAGCAGCCGTGCCGGCCACCACCCAGGAGCAGCCGTGCCGGCCACCACACAGGAGCAGCCATGCTGGCCACTACGCAGGAGCAGCCGTGCCGGCCACCACCCAGGAGCAGCCGTGCCGGCCACCACCCAGGAGCAGCCGTGCCGGCCACCACGCAGACTCCAGGTGCTGTGTCAGCATCCAGAGTCACCGTTGCTGGCCAGGCGCACTGGTCAATCTGGGGTCTCCTGCCACTCATCTGTTTCCTGCTTGAGCTTCTCTCCTTCCCTGCAAGGAGATTGATGTGGAGTGAAACTCGCTGAGCTTTTCCTGAAGGATGTGCTGATGACATCACAGCCCTAAATTAACCTGTTTCTGCAGCAGCCAACAGTGGTGTCACAAAGGAGGGTGATGACTCAAGGTGGGACTCGGGTGGCAGGAGAGCACGTGGGCTTTGGGGAAAGGGGGCAGGAACATCCTGCCTGCACACAGATTTCCTTGGGGATGAAGAACAGGGGGAGCTAGAAGAAGCAACGGAAGAGAAGGAATTGTTTTCCGATGGTGTCAGGGAAATCAGGAGTGGCAAGAATAAACTCTATGAGCAGCCCTGAGAGTGATGCTCTGACAGCTCTCCTGGGATGATGGACCTCACACATGACCACGAACGAGGGCTCTGAGGGACGAAGGATGGTCCGATTCAACTTCTGGGAGCACTGCCATGGTGTAGATTCCAACAAGCCCTTGCTTATAAAGGCTCAAACATGCATTTTAGGATCTGAGGCCAGATGGTCTCTTTCTCAACCACCTAATTCTGACTTTATTATGGCAGAGTAGCCAGTGGGTGTTTGGTTCCAATAAAGCTTTATTGGAGGGGCTGACACTGTGGCTCAACAGGCTAATCCTTCACCTCCAAGTGCCACTATCCCATATAGACACTGTTTCATGTCCCAGCTGCTCCACTTCCCATCCAGCTCCCTACCTGTGGCCTGAGAAAGCAATGGAGGATGGCCCAAGTGCTTGGGACCTTGCACTCATGTGGGAGACCTGGAAGAAGCTGCTGGCTCCTGGCTTTGGATTGGCTCAGCTCTTGGCATTGTGCCCATTTAGTGAGTGAACCAGCAGATGGAAGATCTTTCTCTATCTTTTCTTTAAATATTTCCAATAACAACTAAATATATATGTATACATATATATATTTTAGTAACTATTTGTTAACAGGCTTGTGAAACAGGGTCAGCGACTATGTGGAGATCCTCCCTGTGGTGTCAGCCGCAGACCCTGCCTGGTGTCCCTGTCCCCTGAGTTATGGCGTGATGGCTGGGAAGAGCACGTGGTTACCAAGGTCCCGAGCCTTCCTCTCCTCAGCAGACACTGTGGATCTGCTGTGTGGAGTGTGCTGTGCTGGGAGTGCACTGAGGCGGGTGCCGTCATCTCCAGCTGTGTGTTCTACTGAGCCATGCCAGCTTGGCCGAATGAGTCACCCAAAGTCACTTCCAGGTTTCTCTTTTGCAGAATTGGCTTTTTTTTCAGGAGTCATATTAGAAATGCCGAGGAATCTGTGTACTTACACTATAAAAGATAACACACTGAGTACCGCTTCTCATGTTTGATGAAATTAGAACTTGTCAGAACCCGGAAAGCCATCATGCGTGTTTCCCAGGTACCACCCTCACTGTGTTGTATTTCCTTGCTTGCTTATAGACTTCACCGTGTATAAAGCTTTTATGAGACACATGGTGTAACCTAGCCTCCTTGAGTTTAATGAGCTAAGCCAGCTGCGGTCCTGCCTTTGACGTGGATGAGTACGTGATAAGACCTTTGAAGCCAGCACGCAGGAGCATGACAGTGTCGACTTGGCAGAGTGCAGGCTCCCAAGGGGGAGTTACAGGAGGGAGCTGTAGGGTTTAGAAGCCAGGGGCAGTCATGACTTTCGCGGCCAGGAGTGGTCACGTTTGGCAAGCCCCGGAGTGACTGCAACAGTCAATGCAGCTTTCTTTAGAGCCCACCAGTCTGGGCCGAGATCTGAGAGGTGAGCTGATGTTTGGAATACATGGATCTGGGTGAAGCGCTAATTGGAAGCGTTTGAGCTGACGTGGTGTGCCACATGCTGAGGTTCTGCTGGCCCATTTTCCGTGGGAGTCAGGGTGCGTTTTCAGCAGCTGTTGACATTTCTGGTTCCTGCTTTGCCACCATTGCGCCAGCAGAAGCTTTGCCGTCATTGCTATACGGACAGGGCACTCCCACTGACTCCCCCACTTGCCTGCTGGTGGTGTCTGGATTGTTCCACGGTGCTGCTGTGGTGGGATTTAAACTCTCAGTCTGGAAGGGAATCCTGGTGACTAGGGGTAGGCAGGTGGCTCACTGAGTTAGCAAACAGCTGATGGGGCTCCAAGGGGCTCTGCTAATTGGGCTGTCCAGGGCGACAGCACGCCCTTCCTGAGGCCTCAGCTGGGCGATCTGATGGATCTGTGTGGTTGTAATTAGATCTCACCGTTGTTTTCAGTTGTCTTGCTTGGATGAGAGGCAAGAATGAACACCTTTGAAAGGTTTGTTTTGCTTGGCGTTCCGTCTTTGGAAGATGGAGTCCTTACTGGGTCGTTTCCCATATCACCCTTTCCCCAACCCTCTATGACACATCTTTCTGAGCAAGTAGCTCTGTCTCTGGTGTCTGAATTCTGGTTTGCTGTGTTGTTTGTCCATCCCCGTATCCCTGAATACTAGCTTCATTTCTTTCTCTGTAGATGTCTCTTATGCCTCGTGAGGTAGTCTTGTACTTTTTCTTCTTTAAGCACATTTTAATATTCTTAGACTCTAAGTAAATTTTATGATGAGTTTGTCTAGCTTAAAAAATACAGAATGCCTACTGGAATTTTTATTAGGATTTTATTGAAATAATTTATCAGGAAACAGTGATGTTTCTATGATGTTGAACACGTTCCCAAGAAGGTGCCCGGAGTGCTGGTGTTTTTCCATTTCGAGGAGAATCTTCAGCAGTTTGTGCCAAGTGTCGAGCCCTTCTGTGTGAGACACTTGCGATGACAGTCTCTACAACTTTTTGGAATGAGTGCTACCGGCACTGAGAAACAAGAGCGACTTTCCCACGGCAGTTTTGTTTTTATTTAATTGTGTGTGCAGCTTAGAATTCCCTCTCTCTGTGTCTGGGGACTTCGCCGCTGTACTTCGCTGGATTTGGTGCTTTGTGTGAAAAACACTCAACCTATTTATTCAATTCTTTCCTGCATCATTTCCTGTTTTCCCTATTACTTTTGAAGCAATTATAGACTCTTGTTTCCTCTTGTAATTTTTCTACTTACTCTTCCAACATAGCTGGAATCACTTCGTCATATGTCCTTTATTCATCTCCCCAGTTTGTCAGCTTGTGTAACTTTGTTTTTTCCATTCTTAATGTTTATTCATGTGTTATTCCTTTCTCACACACATTTAAGTCAATTCATTTCTCCTTAAATGCAGCATTTGCTCTGTCCTGCCAGAATTGCCTGATGATATTTTCTTTTTTCTATAATGCGTTAAAATGTTAATTGTTGTACACTTTGGTCCATGATTAGATATCCTCTTTGAACTTCTCACAGCTGTGTACTTTGTCTAGTGATCTTGTTACCAGGCGTGCCAGCCCCTGTTTCGCTCACGCCTGGTCTTGGAGTCGATCCCCTCACCTGAGGCGTGGTCAGTTCTGTGAGTCTCGCAGCGTGCACGAAAAGACCACTGTTCTCCAGCTGCCGGATGCAGCTCTCATGCCCTCCCCTCACCTAAGTTCTTCAGAGCACACACTTCAGCTCATGCTGTTCCAGACTTCTGGACTGCTTACCCTATTAGTGTTGGAGAAAACTGTGCTAAATTCTTTTAACAGTGAATTACTCATTTCTTTCAATTTAGTCAAGATATTTGGCTTTATCTATTTGAGACGATGTTGTTTGGTGCATGTAAATTTTGAGTCATTCTCTTTGGAATTATTGTTCTTCCTAATTGAAGTGTTGACCCGTAGATATTTTAATATTAATATTTCTACTTTATGTGTTGGGGGATGCCACTTTTCCTGGCATGTGCATTTACAGTAGTGTGTGGTTTTCATGTCAGTTGCCTTCTGCGCGTTCTAGCATGCTTTATGAATGTTGGCTGTAAGGCGCCCATCTCCTTGGAGCTGAATCTAGGGGCCGCTCTGTGACTGGGGTTGAGTTTCCTCTCGGGAGGATTTCTTCTGTCAGTCACCCAGCAGCACGCTCAGCCTGGGTCTGCTTCAAGCCAGATTCTTGGCTTGCTGGCTTCTTGATCCTGTGAATTTGGAGGAGTGTGAGGATATGCGTGGACGCTGTCCAAGTGTGGGGCGAGAGCTGAGTCAGGTCGTCTTTCTGGCGCTACTCTTTGTGAAAGGCTTGTGTTTCTGGTTCACCCTGGACTGTGCGTCCGCTTACCTTCCACGCAGCAGATTTCAGCATTGTTCCTTGTCCAGTTCCCCACATTGTTGGGACCTTGGGCCGCTTCTCCTGCCTCCCGGGGCCTGTGTGCGGTCCTCCAGGCAGCGGCCACATCCTCTGGAGGTTGGCAGGAAGCTCGCAGGGCCAAGGATGACTTCAGAGCTCACCAATTCCTCGTGCCTTCTGCTTTTACTTTGCTAGGGAGCATGGACCGTTTCCTTTTCCATCAACCCAGCTGCTTCTGTGAGGAGGTGGGAGGAGACGTCCCATCCACCGTGGTGCCAGAAAAGGGAGAGTCCGCTCCAGGAGCGTTTTCCATGCTTCATTCTTGGAGGGCTGTGAGGATCCGGAAAGTGATACACGGGAACTCTGACCAGAAACAATCAAGTTCTTGGCTTTTCTCTGCTTGTCTAAACAGCTGAGTAACTTTAGACGTTGATGTAACACATGTCTGCTCTGGAGAAGTCATCACTTCGGCTCGCTTCATGCCAACGTGAGCCTCAGCATCCCGGTCCTTGTGTGAGCGCAGAGTGAGAAGGCTGTGAGAGAATGACAGGCGACACTATGGCCAGCTGACCAGAGCCCAGGATGCCGGCACTTAGCTCCTGTTGCCAAACCCTGCTTGGACCTCTGTGCCAGCAATGTTTGGGTTCCTAGGTTTTGTGGCCCTCTAATACCTGGTGTGAACCAGCTTCTAAAAGGCAGATTCCTTGGCATCCACCTTGCCTGTCTGTCTTTAAAGGGGCTGCTGTCTGGCAACTTCTGAGACTTTATCTAAGGTCTGGGACTGTTGAGTCTCAGTTCCACACAGTAGACTGGCCTATGTTCACGGGCTTGTCCTGGGCTCTCACTGGGGCCTTGCCCCCCTGTGTACTGGCCTGTGTTCACGGACACTCACTGTGGCATTTCCCCTCTGTGCACCGGCCTGTGTTCACGGGCACTCACTGTGGCATTTCCCCTCTGTGCACCGGCCTGTGTTCACGTGCACTCACTGTGGCATTTCCCCCCTGTGCACCAGCCTGTGTTCACGGCCTGCAACCTGCTGCACCTGTATGCATTGTATCCCAGCGTGGCGTCTAATAGATGATGAAGTGCGCAGGGAATTGTTCCATGGCTCAGAACTAGTGAGGAAGGTTTCAGATAGGGGCACGGTTTCTGTGCTTTGCGTAACCTTTGTGATCCATAGAGCCCGAGGGAACAGCAGCATACAGGAGGCTCTTCCAGGGAATGAGGCAGCTCTGCCAGGCCTCTCGTGGTCCTAATCCACGTGCTGAGTCAGCTTCCTCCACCCTGCCGCATCAAGGAGTTGCTGGACTGCCGAGCTAGGCTGTGCCACAGCCCCCTCTCTGTCGGCAGAGTCACACAGCCCCCTCTCTGTTGGCAGATGAACACAGAACAGTCCCTGTTCTTACTGCCTCCTGCTTGTTCCCAGCGGCAGAACACTGAGTGACTGCGTGCACCGTGGCGGGGACAGGAGCTGCTGCCTTGGCCACTCGGAAGCACGCAGTTAGACTCACGGAGTGGAAGAAGGGTTCACAGACACAGTCCTTTTCTTCAAAGATGACTTCGTCATTTCTTCCACTTTTCTTCCAAATCTCCTACACTGAAACTCCAAATCCAGTACTGATCTCCCGAGAGAATTCTAACCATCTGCCATGAGCAAGTCTTTGTCCTCCTTCCCCTTCAGTCTCTCTTCCTTTAAAACTATTTATTTATTTGCCAGACAGAGTAACAGAGAGAGAGGCAGAGCCAGCAATTTTTTCCCTGTTCCACTCTCCAAATGGTCATTATGGTTGGGGCTGGGCCAGGCCCAGGGATGTGAGGCAGGTCTGGAACCTGGGACTCCAGCCAGGTTTCCTGGGTCTTTACACTGGGGCCGTCCTTTGCTGCCTTTTGAGGCTCGTTTGTAGGGAGCTGGGATGGAAGCAGAGCAGCCAGATTGGAACCTGTGCTCTTACGAGCTTGTGTCGCACAGCTCCAGCACCCTTCAAACACAGTCCCCCTGGCTATGGCTGGGTGCTAGCCGTGCTAACACAGGACTGAGGTGGGTCGGAGGGCTGCTATACTTTGGATGGGTGTTGGACAGATTTCCTTCGGTCAAAGTGAGGAAGATGCGGTCCCCCAGGGAAGGCAGGCAGGTGCCGTGACCTTCTTGTTCTCACCATCCACAGGGAGTTGATTCCCTGACTGGTACCTAGGCTTGCACATTCTCCTTGCAGTTCATTCTGCAGTGGAAATGAGGTTTTGCGTGATTACACTGGGGCCCCAGCATTGGAGGGTGTAGATGGAGAGGTGTTCATCTCTTTGGCTGAGGAGGTTGGCCAGGGAGTTGACAGGGCCTGTCTGAGTCATTCTGGGAAGCTTCATTGCCGAGCAGGGGGCCACGGGGCAGGTGCAACACGGAAGGGGGCTGCGTCAGTTCTTGGAGCTCTCCTTGGGGGCACAGGCGGGTGCGGCGTGGAAGGGGCCCGTGTCAGTCCTGGGGTTCTCCTTGGGGGCACAGGCAGGTGCGGCGTGGAAGGGGCCCGTGTCAGTCCTGGGGTTCTCCTTGATTTTCTTCTTCTTTGAAGGCAGCGGTGTTTGAGCAAGATTCCAAAAACTTGTGGGTATAGCAGGAGCCAGTTTTGAGGGGAAACAGGATAAAAATGTGGCCAAAATTGCTGACCAGTGATGATGGTGTGTTTCAGGAAGCCTGGAAGGGAATCAGAATGGTGACTGATCCTGGATGATCAAAAAGCAAACTCTGTCCCTCAGATTGAAGGGGGCAGGTCTCTCCAGAAGCAAACAGAGAAGCCTATGGATGTGGGAGGCCGGGCGCCGAGGGAGGCCGTGCCCCGTGTCCTCGGTGTGGGAGGCCGGGCGCCGAGGGAGGCCGTGCCCCGTGTCCTCGGTGTGGGAGGCCGGGCGCCGAGGGAGGCCGTGCCCCGTGTCCTCGGTGTGGGAGGCCGGGCGCCGAGGGAGGCCGTGCCCCGTGTCCTCGGTGTGGGAGGCCGGGCGCCGAGGGAGGCCGTGCCCCGTGTCCTCGGTGTGGGAGGCCGGGCGCCGAGGGAGGCCGTGCCCCGTGTCCTCGGTGTGGGAGGCCGGGCGCCGAGGGAGGCCGTGCCCCGTGTCCTCGGTGTGGGAGGACGCTGAGGGAGGCCGTGCCCAGTGTCCTCGGTGTGGGAGGACACTGAGGGAGGCTGTGTCCGTTCCCTTACTGTTTTGTGCATGGGGACTAGCGAAGTTCTGCTGATGGAAAGTCCGAGGGCTGGTTTGGTCCGCTTTCAGCTGCTTTAACAAGATGTCCATCCGAGCTGACATGTAACGGAGAGTTTAGTCCAATGGCTGGAGGCTGCCCAGTAGAAGCTGGGGTGGTCCCATCAGCTTGGGTTCTCAGGTCACCACAGAAGGTGGATGACATTATGGCTCCAGGTGTGTGGGGGGCAGGGCATGTGAATGGCTTGTGAGGCAGCAAGTCGGGGAGGCCCGCTCTTTTAGACAGCCCGTGCTGTCAGGCGCTAACGAGGCTTCCCAACAACAACACCGGCGTCTTTCAGGGGTGGTACCCCTTGACACTGCCACCTCGGGGTGCTGCATTCAAACTGTGCTTAGGCCACTGTAACGGGCACAGTCAGAGTAGGGGTAGTCCCTGAAGGGCCCGAAAGGATGCGTAGGGTGACTATAGGGCACAGGCCTCATGCACGAGACTGTGGAGTAGCTTCTGGGGGCGGGGCTGTCTTCCATAGCAGCAGAGTGGGCCCGTGGAGCTGAGCTCACAGGCTGTGGTGGCGGGTCTGTGGAGCTGAGCTCACAGTCTGTGGTGGCGGGTCTGTGGAGCTGAGCTCACAGTCTGTGGTGGTGGGCCCGTGGAGCTGAGCTCACAGGCTGTGGTGGCGGGTCTGTGGAGCTGAGCTCACGGCAGTGGTGTGGCATGGAGCTGAGCTCACGGCAGTGCGGTGGGCATGGCTGAGCTCACAGGCTGTGGTGGTGGGCCCGTGGAGCTGAGCTCACAGTCTGTGGTGGTGAGCCCGTGGAGCTGAGCTCACAGGCTGTGGTGGTGAGCCCGTGGAGCTGAGCTCACAGGCTGTGGTGGCGGGTCTGTGGAGCTGAGCTCACGGGCAGTGGTGGTGGGCCATGGAGCTGAGCTCACGGGCAGTGGCGGTGGGCCATGGAGCTGAGCTCACAGGCTGTGGTGGTGGGCCCGTGGAGCTGAGCTCACAGGCTGTGGTGGTGGGCCCGTGGAGCTGAGCTCACAGGCTGTGGTGGTGAGCCCGTGGAGCTGAGCTCACAGGCTGTGGTGGTGAGCCCGTGGAGCTGAGCTCACGGGAGGTGGTACTGGGCCTGTGGAGCTGAGCTCACAGGCTGTGGTGGTGGGCCCGTGGAGCTGAGCTCACAGGCTGTGGTGGTAGGCCCATGGAGCTGAGCTCACAGGTGGTGGCGTGGGGAGTGCAGGAATCCTGGGAGGGCTGTGGCCTGAGTGGGGGTGCTCCCTCTGCACCGTTTCTTCTCTGAGTCCTTGGTGTCCTGTGTCTGTGGCATTGGACACCCAGGCAGTGCTCTGGTTCTTCCTCTAGGATCCTTGTCCTTTGTGGAGGGAGGGCTGCTGCGCCTCCGCCTCCGGTGGTGATGGTGAGGCTTCTCCTTTGGGTGCCAGATTCTCCCTGGATGCACACATTGCTGGAATCAGCTGAGTCTTGCTCATTTACTCATAGAGTGGCGGGAGAAGCCGTGTGGGAGACGGCACATCTCCGCGTCTGCCCGGAAGAGCAGTGTGTTCTCGCTCTGCCTGGGCGTGAGCCATGGCGAGCAGGTGGCATTTTGAGGTGAGTCCTAGCAGCTTCGCAGACTCTGCTCATTGCTGCAAGAGGCAGAAGGGAACCAGAATGGTGCCCCAGTGAGCCCGAGGCCGGTGTGATGCGGCTGATGCCTGCTCAGGAGGAAGCCAGGCCGTCCCCCTCCCTAGTGAGGAGTCTGGCCCCCGCAGACCAGAGGTGCGGTGCCATGTGCTCCTGGCGAGCTCTGAACAGCATCTTTGAAGGAACATGGGGTGCAGTGCAGCGCCCCTGGATGCACAGCCCTGTGGGCCTCACAGCTCCGGGAGCTGGAGCAAGTCTTTGTTTCCATTTTCTGTTTTGGAGACGGACTGAGTTATGCATTGAGCGCAAGGAGCCCGGTCCCTGACTGAGGGGTCCCGCTCTTGCTGTTTGCCTGACCCCTTCCTGGGAGCTCCCGAGGTGCTTGTCACGCGCATCTCCCTGAGAGCAGCAGGCCCTGGCGCCCCCCGACAGTAACAGTACCATGTGGATGGAGGGCAGGGCGCGGTGGGCAGGTGTGTGCGGCCAGGCAGGAAGATGGAGGGGAGCGGAGGTGAAAAGTACACAGGGACCCTTTGAACTATTTTTGCAGTTCTTCTGTATGTTCAACGTGATTTCAAAATCAAACTTAAAAAAGAAAACACATCCAAGAATAACAGGAATGTACCTGTGTGCCAGAAATGAAAGAGAAATACACTGGGCCAGCGAGCTGGTGAAGCTTTTAGAATAGACGCAACTGTGTGTGGAGGGGTGCAGTGCTGCTTGGGGCCAGGGCAAGCAGGACCAAGCAGGATGTGCGGCTGTGAGCGCATTGGCCTCCGCTGATCCTTCTGCCTTGCAGCTCAGCTTCTTCCAGTGCAGGCTTAGCCAAGGGACACTGCTGTGCAGAACCCCACAGTGCAGAACCCAGCCACTCCAGTGAGGAGGAGGGGCTCACAAGGGTGATTCCTGGCAAAACATGCACCTGTCACAAGAGCAAGTCAGAAAGAGCATCCTGTCAGCTCTCACAGGGGCTGGGCTCCCTCCTGTCATTGAGGAAGTGATGCAGGCTCAGCTCTCACAGGGGCTAGGCTCCTTCCTGTCACTGAGGGAGTGATGCAGGCTCAGCTCTCACAGGGGCTGGGCTCCTTCCTGTCACTGAGGGAGTGATGCAGGCTCAGCTCTCACAGGGGCTGGGCTCCTTCCTGTCACTGAGGGAGTGATGCAGGCTCAGCTCTCACAGGGGCTGGGCTCCTTCCTGTCACTGAGGGAGTGATGCAGGCTCAGCTCTCAGAGTTACTGGGCTCCTTCCTGTCACTGAGGGAGTGATGCAGGCTCAGCTCTCAGAGTTACTGGGCTCCTTCCTGTCATTGAGGAGTGATGCAGGCTCAGCTCTCAGAGTTACTGGGCTCCTTCCTGTCATTGAGGAGTGATGCAGGCTCAGCTCTCAGAGTTACTGGGCTCCTTCCTGTCACTGAGGGAGTGATGCAGGCTCAGCTCTCACAGGGGCTGGGCTCCTTCCTGTCACTGAGGGAGTGATGCAGGCTCAGCTCTCAGAGTTACTGGGCTCCTTCCTGTCACTGAGGGAGGGATGCAGGCTCAGCTCTCAGAGTTACTGGGCTCCTTCCTGTCATTGAGGGAGGGATGCAGGCTCAGCTCTCAGAGTTACTGGGCTCCTTCCTGTCACTGAGGGAGTGATGCAGGCTCAGCTCTCACAGGGGCTGAATGTCTGCTACTGAAGAGCTGCTGGTCACATCCCCCCTCCTCAAGTAGAAACCCTGACTCTGACAATAATTTGAACAATTTGCCTCTGATGGCCAAATTGTGTGAACAGTGCTTTTCATTGCCCACTTTCAAAATGACCAGTAAACTAGGGACATTATTGAAATTTAAAGGTAGAATAAGAAGCTGTGAGAAGCAATAGGTGTGTTTAAGGAAAATAAGGAAATACGTGTCTGGACACCAGCACCATGCACAATGAAATGCGACTGGGTGAGTCTGTTTAACATTTCAGAACACAAGAGACAGATCTGAGGACATGCGTGTTGTAGGGGCCACAGTCTCGAGTAGAGGCAGTCCATGGAAGAGGCACCAATGGACAGGATGAGGAGGCTTAGCTGGCTCACAACAGGACAGATCAGGGTGTGAAGGCTGGGTCCTCCAGGATCTGGCTGAGAATTTTCCAGAATTATGAAGAAAGTGAAGCTAGGTTAAAGGAAAGAATGACTAAGGCGAAGTCAATTTAGAGCAGCACATGTGGAGCGGGAGGTCAGCATGCAGCATGATCCATTGCTCAGTGCTTTGTTCTAGAACTTAGATGATACGAGTTTGTGTTAGCAGGCTGTGAAAAAAGCAGGGAAATATGGGAAAAACACCACATAGCATAAATGGTAAGTTGCAGCATTGAGCTTGAGGTGCCCTGCTTAGTTGCTCAGCACTGCCCCGTGGGAATTTAGCTCTATCCTGTGTTCCCTGGTCAGGACCACAGGCGGTTCCCTCTCTGGTTGTTCGAGTAACAAGCCTGCACCATCTTGCTTAGTAGTTTGTGCTTTCTGCCACAAGAGCCCCCTGTGCTTGCGCTGGGGCAGTTGGCAGAATTGGAAGCATGAAGTGAGGGCCCCTGGGTCAGGGAGGGAGGGTGGAGAGACTGGTAATACGCAAAGAAGCCCAGTACATTGCTCCAGGTCAAGGCTTGAGTGCAGCCGAGCAGGTGCTTGCCCAGAGCACTGGTGCCAGGGATCCCTCACCGCTCAACTCCTTGGAGCAGTCACTCTGGGCTCCATGATGTTGGATTGTGTTCCGGGAGGTCTGGAGCGCATGTCTGCTTTGAGCTGCTCATGGTCATTACTCTCTCTGACTCGTGGGAGATGCCCCGAGGGTTTGCGCATTCACACAGAACAGAGTGTAAACTTATGGAATGCAGAGCACGAGAGAATCCAACTGAAGCACATCAGAAAACCAGTAGCATTTGAAGCTAAATGAGTGATGATCTCCTCTCCTTGGTAGCCAGAATGGAGGTCTGAGTCTGGAATGACAGCTGCTGCATGCACGCTGGCCTTTGACTGGCTGCATCGCCAGCACCCTGGCTTGGGCAGAGGAGGGGAGTGGGAGCCTGGGAGGGGGTCTCTCAGCAGGGCTGTGGGAGCGGGACTCTCCAGCTCCCTGCCTTGGTTTGTACAGAGGTAGGAATTGCAGGCAAACTTCTGCCCTTCACCCAGGCTCCTGCTGGTATGCACACACTTTTCCTACTGAAACTTAGAGTGGAGGTTCTGTGCATCACTGGATGGTACCTAAGAGCCACAGGACAAGCCCTGCGTGCAGCACCTGTTCTGACAGGTAAGGGGTTGGCGATGTGGCATTGTGGGCCCCACTGCCTCCTTCAGTGCCAGCATCCCACCGTGCATGTCAGTTCAAGTCCCAGAAGCTCCACTTCCAATCCAGCTCTTTCTGTGACTCTGCTTTTTAGATAAAGTAGAGACAGAGTTTACAGGAGAGAAACCATGAAGCTGCCTCCTCCAGAACGGGATGAGGAGAGCTTAGGGCTCGCTGGTGGGGCCCAGTGCATCTGTCCTTGTACCTCCTAGTGTAGGAGACCAGGGCCCCAACCCCCTGCAATGATCCCCAGAAACAAACAAGGGCACCTGTCAACTTCTTGGTCTGGGGTTCCGCTCCCGTAGGCCTGTGAGAAGTCCTACGTGGTGAGTCCCTTTCGGGCTATCTGCTGTCTGTCTGCGTACCTGGCCAACCAGGGAGGTGGTGAGCCCTCTCGGCTCCTGCGCGTCTGCGTACTGACCCAGGGAGTGTACTGCCACCAGGGATGGTGAGCCCCCCTCGGCCTCCCTGCTGTCTGTCTGCGTACCTGACCAACCAGGGAGTGTGTACCTGGCCAACCAGGGAGATGGTGAGCTCCCCTCGGCCTCCCTGCTGTCTGCCTGCTTGCTGCCATCAGGGAGTGTGTACCTGGCCAGCCAGGGAGGCTGGTTGAATGGCTTCTTTCTTGTTCACCATGAGTAGGTGCCAGGTCCTTGCTCTCGGCACAGCCATTGTTCTTGGTGGTTTCTACGGAGAGCCTTCATGGCAAAACTGTTCATAAGGCACTCTCATGTAAAGCTGATCTTCCTAGGGTGAGCTGCCACCACCAGTCTATCCCTGGACTGCAGCAGACTGACCTGAATGTAGATGACATGTCATGCTAGTTGTGTATCTTTGTCACACGTGGCTTTCTTGGGCTGTCAGTATGTTTATGATGATAATTACATGCCATCACGCATGTATGGGCTATGCAGTATATGGTGCCACTCACTCACGTAGCTTATCAGCAAGCCATGTTTTTCTGCCTCAGAGGAGCTCCCAGGGTGGTGGAGAAGCAGTGATGTGTACCCAGTTATTGGACTACTTTGTGATTTGCTGCGAGAGCAGCATCTTGTAGATTAAAAGCACGTTCAGCTGCAGCTGGCATGTGTAGTCTAACCTAGCTCCCAAACTGGTGCCAAGGACAAAGATGGGCTTTAGGGATCATCCTGGGGTGCTCGACAGTTGCCCACCGCAGCACCCAGAGTCTCCCAGCCTTGTAAAGTAGCTCTGAGTGGAGGGTTGATCTGCTCACGTTAAGATCTCCTTTGCTGCCATGGCCTTGGTGGGCTGTGTCCAGTGCAGGCAATGCTAAAACCCCGGGACGTGGCCTTTGTTTTCCTGGCCTCCTCTTTGGATGTGAGTTAGCTTCATCGCTCTTCACTTCTCCACGCCTCTGCCCTTTCTAGGTACAATCAGGAAGCTGGCCTTTGGGGTGCTTGCAGCTAGTGTGGGGTCTGCGTCAACCCTTGCTGTGCTCTCAGTTTCAGTGCTGTTTCCTGGCCCTGATGTCTGCTCTCCTCAGAGGTCATTCTGCGCCTGCACCACTCTCCTGATCACATGGACTGACCCTCATGTCACTGACGAGGAGTGGGCCCCCCAGTCAGATGGACTGACCCTCATTCTACTGATGAGGAGTAGGCCCCCTGGTCAGGTGCACTGACCCTCATATCATTGAAGACAGGCTTGAAGGGGCTTTGGTGGACATTCAGTGACAGAAAAAACAATTGAAAGAAGGAAAAGTTGGGAACCTTTCCTTGTGAGTGAAGTCCCCAGAGCTGTTTGTACCACCTGTTTCCGGGGCTCGTGGCTTCTTCTGTTCCCTCTCAGCGAGATCCATCTCTCTAGGGAATGGCCACAGGTCCTGCACGTACAAGGCACTGAATCACCTGGGTGAGCATCTGATCAGGCTGTGAAATATGGCCCCAAAGGACTCCAGACTGCCTCTCCCTTCCACAAGTGGTGGATAATCATTGAACTGCTCCACAGTTTCTGATGTGAAGTTCAAATCAAACCATGAAAAAACCCGTATTTCACCAGGTCCTTATTTTAGGTTCCTGGCAGTAAATTTCCCTCTCTCTGTGCTACCGGAGGCATTGGGGAAGGTCAGTTTAGCACTATGTGAATTAACCAGGAGCCCCTGGAATTGGGAGAAATCTATTGGAAAAGTGCACTGATGGGTGTAGCATGCTGTGTGCGGGGGTGCTGCCTCTTAGGTCGGGGTGGTTTGGGTGACTTAAGGGCCTTGGGTCACTGTTGTCATGTGCAGTCATCGCAGTGGCAGCACCCCTCGTGTCCAAGGCTTCCTGGGGAGGTAGGTATCGACTGGAAGCTCTCGTACCTCCTGTTGCCGTTCCCATGATTGCCTTTGTGGGTGGAGCCTCTGGGGCTGTGCTGTGTGTGGCAGCAGCCATGAGGGTGGCCCTGGATTGCAGCACACAGGCAGAGGTGACAGTGGAGTCCAGCAGCTCAGTGAGTTCCTGGGCCAAAGCACGGGCAGCTGTGTGGCACACGGCGCAGCTTCTCACCTCCTGAGTCCTCTGTGTGTTCATGCTGGGATCGGTGACAAAGGCATCCCCTGTGTGACTTGGTCACAGAATCAGATCATGCATATCAGTACTCAGCTCAGTGTGGTCAATGATTTGCTTATTAATGTGCTTGTTGTAAAACTGCATCTTCTAAGGGAGTGCTGGATCTTAGGTGGCCAAAAACAAGGATTTATCTGATGGGCAGTCAGAGAGCGCAAGAAGCTGCAGTTCTCAGGTGGTTCACTCCCCACAGGCCTGCGATTCCCATGCCTGAAGCCGGGTGCTGGGAACTCAGTCTGGGTCTCCTGTGGTGGAAACTCAGGTGCTCCGGCCACCACTGCCAGCTGCCGAGTCGGCCTGAGCAGGAAGCTGGAGTCCAGAGCCAGAGCTCCTGAACGTGGTCCTCTGCTGCAGGATATGGCTGTGCAGGCTTGGGGCTCCGACATGACCAGGAAGAGGCCCCAGAAATGAGCAGGAAAAGGAGCTCAACTACCCAGCCGTGGTGAGAGCCCTCGGGCCTGGCCCTTCCCATAGCCACCGTTGGTTTGCATAGAGGAGTGCATGGTCACACAGTCAATCATTTAATCGATCTGCTCACTCATTGGTTGAAAGCACGGATCAGTCACCTTCTGCTCTGAGTTGCCCATTGGGTGCGGGGTCCACAGGCTTTGGTCCATCTCACTGCTTTCCCTGGCCAGAAGCAGGGAGCTGAATGGAGCAACTGGGACATGAACCAGCGCCCATATGGGATGCTGACACTTGCAAGGGGAGGATGAGTGAATTGAGCCATCATGCTGGGCCCTGGAGCTGTTTTTCAAAGCAGCCTTTTCCCACTTGAGGGTGGACATAGGAGCTGATGATTGTTTGATCAATAAATATTTGTTGACCAACAGAGTGTGTGATGGAGAGGCCATCCATCTTTACCGAGTGAGCCCAGAAGCGAACAAAATCTCCCCTTAGCCAATCTTCTGGGACACTCTTCAGGCCAGACTGTCGGGCGTCTCAGGAGCTGGACCCCATGGCCAGGACACTCTCCAGGCTGGGCTGTTGGGCATCTTGGGATCTGGAGCCCACGGCTAGGATACTCTCCAGGCTGCTGGGTGTCTCAGGAGCTGAAGCTCATGGCCAGGACACTCTCCAGGCTGCCAGGCATCTTGGGAGCTGGACCCCACGGCCAGGACACTCTCCAGGCTACTGGGCATCTCAGGAGCTGGAGCCCGCGGCTAGGACACTCCAGGCTGCTGGGCATCTCAGGAGCTGGAGCCCGCGGCTAGGACACTCCAGGCTGCTGGGCATCTCAGGAGCTGGAGCCCCACCCAGAGTTGCCCTCCTGCTGCTTGGCTGTCTCTTGGAGGGCTTTGCCTGCTACGCTTTGTCCTCCTGTCCTCCCTGCTCTTCCTGCTGGACGAAGGCAGCTCCTCCCGCGAAGGAGCACGTCAGTAGCACAGCATGTGAGCTGGTGCCTTCCAGCCCAGTGAGCAGCAGGTGCAAGGCTGAGCTGCTTCTAACACATGGCCCGTGCCCAGCTCCTCACGGCCTGGCTCATGGAAAGCAGTCCTCTGGCAGTAGCACTGGGGCTGACACTGGTGATGTGCCGTTCAGCCAGATTCTGCCTTGGGGTCCAAGCTCTGGCTGCCCCGTGTTGATCTATCGTAGGCCAAGTTGGAAGGCAATGAAAAATTATCCCATTTGGTGCCTCGTTTACACAATATGGATCCTGGTGGGGCTTGGAGGGCTTTATTAATAATAGCGTCTGATGGTTTATTGGACATGTGGTGCCCAATTACTGGATCTGACAGTACAAGGTATATATTAATGGCTTATTAGGGCAGATCTGGCTGGTAATTGATCACTAATGAGGCCGACTTGCTTGTATCCAGGCAAAATAAGATTTTGAAGCTCTTTTAGCGGGCCCTGCATGAGTGCCTTAGGAAAGCGATCTGCTGGATGAGCGATGCTTAGCTCACAGAGCATCTTAAAGCACCCGTTTTGCTAATTTTTGTGAGGATTTCCAGGTGATTGCTGGGAAAGCCAAGTTGGCAGCTTCCTTCAGTGCCCAGCCTGCTCAGCCTGCCCTCACTGCCTGGGACTCCTGGGCCCTGTCTGAGGGGCAGAGGTTGTGTCCCCAGGAGGGCAAGTCTGTGCTGAGCTTTGCCCTGGGTTCAGAGATGAGCTCCATGCAGCGTTTTTAAGTTTCTCAAAAAGTCACTTATTTCCCTGATGGGAAGGTAAAATGCCTCCCTTCCCTGTGGCCCCGGAATAGATGGGGAGCACTTTGCTAAACACACCCTGTGCATGTGTCCTACAGAAGGCCTTGGGTGTGTGTGGGGGGTAACAGTGGCTCAACAGGCTAATCCTACATCTGCAGTGCCAGCGCCCCATGAGAGTCAGTTCTTGTCCCTAGTGCTCCATTTCCAATCTAGCTCCCTGATTATAGTCTGAAAAAGCAGCAGACGATGGCCCAAGCCTTAGGTTTCTGTACCAATGTGGGAAACCTGGAGGAGTGGAGGAGGCTCCTGGCTTCCAGCTTTAGACTGGCTCAGCCCTGGCCTTTGAGGCCATTTGGGGAGTGAATCACCAATTGGAAATTTCTCTGTATGATGACCAAGTTAAAATAATAATAAAAATAAATAGATAAATAGATAAATAAATTTTTAAAAAGTGCTCTGGGCTCCTGTTTTAAATTCTGATTTTGCACCTGCCCCGTCCTTCCTGATATTTATGAATTTCACGTAGTGGAAATGGCGCTTCCGGCTGACGACTGTGCATTCTGAGGTTGAGCTCTGTGTCCCAGGAAGGCATTTTCTCAGCAACACTTAGCAAAATGATATCTATCAGATCACTGGTGCAGTTAGAATTTAATTTGCTCTATCAACTACCATTGTCATGCTACTTAACCTTAAAAAAAGTAATTTTCCTCAAGGGTTCATAATTCCTTTTACACTTCTTTTTTTCCCCCTCACTGAATGGATTTAATAAACTCTTGAAAGGGAAAAGCCTGGCTAAGAGCCTTTCTTCAGGCGACAGTGAAGGAGTGACACCATTGTGTCCCCTGCTTCCCCATCTCCCGCCTCCCATTCACCCTTCAGCAAAAATCTGATGCTTGCCATGGCAACCTTCCCACTGCTGCTGGCTCAAGGGGAAAGGCGGCCCTGCCAGGGGAAGGGGTGGGGGGACGGAGCAAAGGAGAGGCAAGGAGAGAAAGAAAATAAAATGAGCAGAGAAATGAAAGAGCCCCAAAGTGAGGGGAAGACAAAGAGTGAGGGCAGCCGGTGAAAGCTCACCTGGACCCAGGCTGGCTCCGGGGGCTTCTTTGCTGGCAGGTGGCCTCCTTGGGAATATTCCCTTCTCTGACCGAGGGCACGGGATTCCCTCCCGTCCCCGAACGCAGGACATTTAGCAATGTCTGGGGACATTGACAGGGTGAGGAGCGGGGCCGTGTCTTGTGTAGAGCCAGTTATCCTGGACTGAAGTGTGTGGCTGCCCAGTTCACGTCCCCCAAGTGCCTGTGAATGTGAGTCCTCCTGGGAGTGCAGTCTTGGAGAAAGTGATGACGTGAAGCCGAGGTCATGCAGGAGTAGGAGCCATCTGACGACCTGCATTTTTACAAGAAAGCTTGGACAAGAGATACCAGGGACCAGTGAAGTGGGAAGAGGCAGGAGGGACCATTCCCAAGAACCATGGAGGACAGCTCTGCTGCTGAGAATGAATCATGGCCCTGCTGACTCCAGGGTGCAACCTCTGGGAGAAAATGTGTCTTCTGTTGCCACAAACCAGCAGCTGTGTGTGCGCACAAATGCCCCAGGGACACTGCTGAGCCTGGCGCAAGGCACAGGACAGGGCTTGCCGCTGGGAGGTGCAGGAGCGAGTATGGGTGGCACTCGTGCTAAGAAGTGATGTCCTGAGACTGGGTGTGGAGCTTGGGCTGACCACCACAGCATGAGTGCTTCCAGGCCAGCGGTGTGCTTGCCATCTCTTACCTGCTTTCTGCATCTAGGGTTGGCCCTTTGTGTATTGCACATGGGCTGACATGTCAACGGAGGCCAGTGGAGCGTATGCTTGCTTCCTTGATTCCTTTGAAAGGAACCGATGTGCATATACCTGGAACTCAATAGCCGCTCTTCAGCAAGTGGGCAAAGGCTAATGGCACGTGGGCTGCTCACCATGGGGCTGAGCCAGCTCACATCAGCGGAGCACAGGTCTGGGTCCTGAGGCTGTTCAGGACACCTGTGCGGATCCTGCCAACCCGGCCAAGAAGGCCTGCAGTGGATGCAAACAGGCGGTGGTGCAAGCGTGTTCTGTTGGATAGAGCTCGGGCTGGAAGGGCAAGCGGGAGAAGGCTGCTTTTCCTCCCCTGGGGGCAGCTCATCTGTCAGTGTTCTCTTCTATGGAAGGGAACCGTGGTGCCTGGTGTGGAGCAGGCAGGTTACAGCAGAAAGAGCTCAGCAAAAGTACCAAGAAAAATGTCCTTCCTCCTGAAGGTGACCCCCACCAGGTAAGGCAGAAATGTGACCAAGGGGGCAGAGCTTTGCAGGAAGATGTCCTTTGCAGGCCACTCTGTCCCTGGTGGCTCTGTGCCAGGTTGGCTTTCAGGAGTGATGGTTAGGACGGCTCTGCCCGGTAGCAGGTGTGGCTCACCAAGGCCATTGTCAAGTATAAAGGTCACACAACTTGGAGTATAAGAATTATTGGTACATCAAGAAGTGGGATGAAGTGAGTGTGTGCTTGGTGCTCCTGCCTCCTCCTGGGCTGTGTTTCTCTACCAGGAGCAGTCCTGGTATGGGTCTGCATCATGTACCATGGTGTGTTAGACACAGCCAGGGAGGGCTGTCGTGCAGCCTCAGTGCAGAGAGCAGGTCAGCAAGGATTCTCGGAGGTCAAGCTGGACAGCGTTGAGGGTCTGGGCGAGAACTGGGCTGGAGGTGGCCGTCCGGCAGAGGTGCCGAGCCAGCTGCCATGGCAGCTGCCCTGTGAGACAGCCCACACTTGGAGTACCCTGATGACCACATGCTGCCCCAGGACATCTTCCCATGGAATGTTTCAAGGGAAAACAAATTGGAGAATAAGTGTACTTCAATGAGATCCAGGAGAGTGATCTTTTCCTGAGGCCAGAACTGGGGCAAGGACAGGGAGGCACTATGTTGTCACATTCCCTATCCAGTGGTGTGGGTGGCCATCCCAGGACCTTGTGCTGGAAGCTCACATGTGGAGGCCACATGGTCGGGGCCTTGCAGAACCACTGAAGCCCATGGCCACTCTGGGCCTGTGCTGTGTTGCTGCCCCTCGTCTGCCAAGCTGGCTTGCATGCTCCGCGTTGGGGCTGTCTGTGAATCTCTTCATGTATAGGTGCCGTGGGCAGCGCTGGCCTTCCCTGAAGGGCGAGGAGGGCCAGGCTCCTTGGAGGCGGTTGCTACTGAGAAGCTTCTCCTTTCTTCTGCCAAGAAGCCGTAAACGCAGACCTTTGGTCATGGGCAGGAAACAGGGTAGCTGCCTGCTGTTCTGCCAAATTAATACGAAACTTAGCTATTTGTATCTCCCTCCAAAAGCCTCACATTTTCCGTTTTCTGAAGTTTTTTGCAAGAGGATCCCTTGCTAAAGAGCCCCGCCTTCACCTGACTTGGGCCAGGCCTTGGCTTCGTCTTCATCTCCTGGCTCTTTCTCTGCTCTTCCTCCAATTCAGGCCATGTGTTCAGTACTGACAGTCCCATAAGACATACTGTATGCTTCTTTTCTGGTCTATCCTTTTCAATAAAACGTGCATGATGGCTATCCTCAAATCTTTATTTTAAAATGTTTTTGTCCTTGAAAGGCAGAGTTACAGAGGGAGCAGGAGATATGTGTGGGTCATCTTTTCGGTCATTCCCCAAATGCTTGCAATGGCCAGGACTGAGCCAGGACAAAGACAGGCACTCAGAACTCCACGCAGGTCTCTCATGTGAGTGCCAAGTTCTTAGGCCATCTGCCGCTTTCCCGGGAGTGTTATCAGGGAGCTGGATCTGAATGAAGCAACTGACTCTTGTGGGACGCCTCCCTACGGGCCTGGCTTAGCACCCTGCACAGTGATGTTAACCTGATCGACAGTGGGCCCAGTGTATGAGATGCGTGTTGTGTTGACACCCTCCCTCTATTCCTGCTGAGAGGTGCCCATCAGACTGCCTCGCAGTCCTAGTTCCTGTTGTTAGAAGATTGAGTCCTTCCTCGTTAGCTGCACCTGCACATCTGGGCTGACCAGGAGTGGAAGTGTGGTTTCTGATTCTTAAGTCTGTATCAAGCCACTTTTCACCAAATGTCTGAAAAATACTACTTTTGGAGAGAAGAAGCTTTTTGCTCCCTGTTTCACAGGCAGCTCCATTGACTCGGTTGCCCAGTGAGGCTGGGAGATAGGAATGACAGAGCAGCTGTTGAGAAGGGTAAGGTGGCAAGCCGGAAAGGAGAGAGAGAGCTAGACCACACCAGGCTTTCAAAACAGCATTCATGGGGACCCCCTTAAAAGGCTGTGCCCCCAAAGGCCTCACAGTCTCTTCCTCAGCCTGACTCCGAAACACCACAGATATCTAAGCGTCTGTGTTCCCAGTAGCAACACTGTATCCCAAAAGGATCTAGTGTCTAGTGAGGTATGAGTGAAATCTTATTCTGACCACAGCTCGGCCACTTACAGGCCCGGAGGGACATCATGGGGAATCTCATAGGGCCAGGACCACTGAGCTGTGGAGGAAAGTTGTATGCCCTCCGAGGTGAACTCTGACCATCTGGAAGGCAGAGGAGATAGTGAGAGCCTCACCTATTCTGTCATTGTGTGGGCCTCCTAGAGGGCGCTGTGTCACTGTGTGGGCCTCCTAGAGGGCGCTGTGTCACTGTGTGGGCCTCTTAGAGGGCGCTGTGTCAGTGTGTGGGCCTCCTAGAGGGCGCTGTGTCAGTGTGTGGGCCTCCTAGAGGGTGCTGTGTCACTGTGTGGGCCTCTTAGAGGGTGCTGTGTCACTGTGTGGGCCACTTAGAGGGTGCTGTGTCACTGTGTGGGCCACTTAGAGGGCGCTGTGTCACTGTGTGGGCCACTTAGAGGGCGCTGTGTCACTGTGTGGGCCACTTAGAGGGCGCTGTGTCACTGTGTGGGCCTCCTAGAGGGTGCTGTGTCACTGTGTGGGTCACTTAGAGGGTGCTGTGTCACTGTGTGGGCCTCCTAGAGGGTGCTGTGTCACTGTGTGGGCCTCCTAGAGGGTGCTGTGTCAGTGTGTGGGCCTCCTAGAGGGCGCTGTGTCAGTGTGTGGGCCTCCTAGAGGGCGCTGTGTCAGTGTGTGGGCCTCCTAGAGGGCGCTGTGTCAGTGTGTGGGCCTCCTAGAGGGCGCTGTGTCAGTGTGTGGGCCTCCTAGAGGGCGCTGTGTCACTGTGTGGGCCTCCTAGAGGGCGCTGTGTCACTGTGTGGGCCTCCTAGAGGGTGCTGTGTCACTGTGTGGGCCTCCTAGAGGGTTCTATCACTGTGTGGGTCACTTGGAGGGTTGCTCTGTTGCTGTGTGGGTTTGCTTAAAGGGGTATTCTGTCATTGTGTGGGTCTTTGTACTTTGCCGTAGACAACTCTAGGCTGAAGGATCTCTTTGATTCAATCCCAGAAGGCTGTGAGTCAACACTGGGATGCAATATTGTTGGGTTTTGGGGGTCTATTTTTGTTTCTTTGGTTTTTGTTCACTGCCTGGGCCTGCGTCTGTGCCTTCCAAAGCATTAGCATCTCCGCTCTTACCCACAGATCCATTTTTCTAGGAGTCACAGGCCAAGAAAACTTCTTAAGTTGGAAGGAAATGGCTTAGTAGTCACATGAGGGTCATGTGTTAAACTACAGTCTCTGAATATGTCAGAGAAATGCAAAGTTTGTTCAAGATAAAGCATATTTTAAAAGAGATGTTAAAAAGCCCTTCTCTGGAGAGCATACGTCTTGTTTGTGAAGCGTCTGTTAAAATACATGCCAGCTGAGAGAGCTCGGTGCTGGGGAAATGCTGACCCCAAGTTCAGTTATGATTTCCAACTGTTGCTCCTTGGTCTAACAATGTGTTATCCATTATAGCTTTCCCACCGCATTGCAGAGTGTCTGAGTAGGGGAAGCTGGCTGGCTTGGCACTGCGCTATCTGAAAATATTCAGAATGTTGCCAGGAAAAGAGTAAGAGTTACAAAGCTCTATTTATGACGTGAAGTTGGCCAGGACGAGGACAGCTTTGCAGCTTCCATCTGCTTTTACCCCTATAAACAAGGACCATCAACACAAAGCAATGTTCTTAACTGTGGGGACATGTCTTTTGGGCTGCCACTGAGGCCAGTGCTAGGTCAAGCTTCATTTACTAAAGAAAGGAGAGAAGTGCCTGGAGGAACCTCATCACGCTTCCAGAGTGGAATGCTGTCCCTTGCCAGGAGCGTGAGGTAAATGTCATGCCTGTTTCTTCACGTTGAGAAAGCTCTGCCAATTATTTGACAGTGTGGGTGATTTTATGATAAAATCGTTTGATGAGTATGGGAAATACTTCAAGTTGCAGAGAATCGCAGGTATCTCAGAAGCCCAAAGGCTGATCATCTGGATAAAATTCACAGGAATTCCACTTGGAACAGGAGGCTGAAATGTATAAACATCAGCGGAAGCAAGATGTGCGAGGAGAGAACTCCCAGCACCCAAATGCAGACTCTCAAGGTAGCATGGAGGTAAAATTAGAAGCAAGGACCCGATGTGGCAGCAAGCACCTGCTAGTCACACGGGGAAGCACATGGCTGAGCGTGGGTGGGGCTGTGGCAGCTGCAGCAGTTCCTATCAGAAGCGCCATGCACCCTAGCAAAGCAGCTGCTCTTTTTTTTTCTGGCAGAGTTCAAGACAGGACAAAACTCCCCCCAGGAGCACATGGCTGGGGAGGAACAGAAGGGCAGCTAGCATGTGCTGCACTTCCCCAGGCACGCAGAGCTTGAGTGCAGGGCAGCTGTCCAGTGAGAAGGGACAGACACACAGAGCTTGACCATGGGGCAGCCGTCCAGTGAGAAGGGACAGACACACAGAGCTTGACCACGGGGCAGCTGTCCAGTGAGAAGGGACAGACATTCAGAGCTTGACCACGGGGCAGCTGTCTATTGAGAAGGGACAGACACTCAGAGCTTGACCATGGGAGACTCATTTAGTGATAAGGGACAGACACCCAGAGCTTGACCACGGGGCAGCCATCCAGTGAGAAGGGACAGACACTCAGAGCTTGACCACGGGCACCGTTTACTGAGAAGAGACAGACACACAGAGCTTGACCACGGGGCACCATCTACTGAGAAGGGACAGACACGCAGAGCTTGACTACGGGGCAGCTGTCTGGTGAGGACAGACACTCAGAGCTTGACCATGGGGCACCATCTACTGAGAAGGAATATGCCCAGACCTGGGGCTCAGGGGACATTGGAACCTGCTGTTTCTCCCAGCAACCACTTCCCAGGGACATCCAAGTAGACAAGTGGCCAAGTTAGGTCTGCTTTGACCAAGTGTAGCTCAGGTGAGCACATAGAAGGATGAGGTTCATTTGGTGACTTGGGCAGAGGATGAAAAGGGGGCTTAGGGTAGGGTCAGGACAATGACAATTGGCATGAGGTGACCTGGGATGTTAGGTGACTCATGGAGGCTATGGAGGATGCAAGAAGGGGCGTGGTCCACCATGGAAGAGGGGCAAGGTGAGGGAAGGGGCATGGCTCACCATGGAGGAGGCAGAGGGTAGCTGAATGAGCGTGGTCAACCATGGGGGAAGAAGAGGAGGGTGGAAGAATGGGCCTGGCCCACTATTGGGCATACATCTCTGCACAGAGCTTTGGTGTTTGCTGTTGTCGGGGTGTCCCAGGGTTTGGGAAGGGTTGCAGTGTGAAGTGCGACAAGGATAACCAGTAGTTAAACAAGGTTGAATGGATTTACAGACAAGCACGTGACAAAAATGAAGAGGAGAGAAATCTTAGGATGATGTGCATGGTCCTGGTTAATCAGCTGATATTCCTGAAATGTCAGTTTAGCATACAAAGGATTCAGATGACATATTCTTTGTGGCTCCTCGAGGATGCTCTTGCCCTAACCCTTGACCTTTGGAGAGTTAATTTGCATAGAGAGGACTTTGTAGAAGTGACTGAAGCCACAGCCCTTGACAGGGCCCTCTGATCACAGGAGTGCTAAAGGCAGAGCTCTCAAGGTGGCAGTCGGGTGTGATGGGGGAGGTGTAGCATGAAGGGAAGCCAGGTCTGCAACCGGAAAGGGGGCTTGGGCAATTGAGAGCGGAGGCCACGTGGGCGGCTCACTGGGAGCCAGCAAGGCAGGGAGTGCTCCGCCCGGCAGCAACCAGAGGCCGAGTCTGCCAAGAACTTGGGCCAGCTGTGCAGAGCGTTCCCCAGCAGAGATTCTGGGCAAGACCCCCTGCATGGCAGGACATCTGGGGACCTGCCTGTGGCTTCCAAGCCACAGAACTGTGAGCGAAGTTGGTGCTGTCTGAAGCCTTTGTCAATATTTACACATGTATGAATAAATAAATGCATACATTCACAGCCACGAGCCGTGTGCACTCACAGAGCTGTCCTGTGCTTGGGTACATTTCGGAGATGTTGTCAGTGCCGGGACCTCCCTGTCAGGTGCTGTCTGGAAACAGGCTGTGTCTCCCATCTTGTTCAGTGATGAGCGACTCAGCTTGGGGGACTCTCGGGTCTCTGCTGCTGGGAGCTGCTGACTCATGAGCCTTGTCAGGAACTCCCAAGTCGGCTTCAGTCTTCACCAAAACAGCCAGACTCGCCGTGTCTCTCAGCCAGTCTCTGCGTGTGTAGCTGTGTGTGCAGGCTGCAATGACCATTTCAAGACAGTGTGTGATGTGTTAAAAACACAACTGGAAATCGGCCTTGAGACAAAGGGACCCAACCCTGGGCGTCAGGGCTGCACTGGGGAAGGGGCGATGTGGCTGTCGGTCCTGGGCCTGTTCTTACCCAGCAGCATCTCCCATGGTTTTTTCTTACTTGTGCTTGCCATGTTTCTCAAGCCCCTAAGTGAGTGCACACAGAGAAAACAACTTCCACATCCTCCTTGCAAACATCCCGATCCTGGGCATGTAATGCTGCACTGTGGAAGCCTCGCCTCTGCCTGCCTGTGCCTGCTTGGGCACCGGCCGGGTGGACAGCCCACTGAGGCTGCTTGGGCACCGGCCGGGTGGACAGCCCACTGAGGGTGCTTGGGCACCGGCCGGGTGGACAGCCCACTGAGGCTGCGCAGGCAGCCTTTTCTGTAGCCCACAGGAGGCCTTCCGTGTTTTAAATGTAAGAATGGCGACTTATGGCAAGCAACAAGTAGATGGACAGGAAGGCAGGGGTAGGCTGCTTGGTGAGTCTGGGGAGGTGGAGAGGGAATGAATGTGAGAAAAGCAGAGGCTGGCACGGAATACTGTCAGAAGAGGAAGACTCACAAAGGCACTGAGCAGTTAACTTGGAAAAAACAATGTGCTTCTGTCTAGGAAGATGCACTAGGTATGTTTTCTTTGCTAAGGATTGGGGCAAAAGGGGTGAAAAACCTAGCTCAGGAAGTCAGAAATCTTCCTGGGAGACACAGATTTGTGCTAAACCTTGGTTTATGTCTCTGTATACAATATGGGTGGCCCTGGCTTTTCTGAGAATGAGGGCAAGTGGGACGTTGGCTTGCTCTCTGCAGACCAGCAGCCAGGTGACAGCTCTGATGGGCTCAGCTTGGGCACACAGCAATGGACCCTGAGTCTGAGGCTCCACCCAAGATTAACCCTGAGGAACTGCCCTGGAGTGACGTGACGGGCTGCAGTCCCCATCGCCCTGTGGGTGAGGACAAGAATCAGCCTGGCCTCACCCCGGGCGGACAGCGACGCACTCCCCTGGGTGAGATCCCTGGCATTTGGACTTGTAGTGTTTCTGTTGAGTTGTGCTGCAGAAATCCTCATCTTGCATAAAAGTTGGCTGAGTCCCACCCAGGGACCCTGCGGAGTCCCACATTCCACAATTGATGTCATTCCTACAAATTGACCCCAATATGCTCTGCTTTCCTTAATTCCTAAAACCAGATTCTATGTGCACCTTCCCTCGGGTCCCCTTGTCTGGTTGGATGGGAGCAGCCTCCACGTGGTCATGGTGGGTGAGAGTGTTGGAAAACCTGGCAGCTCAGCTGGGTCAGGGCTATCCCCTTCAGATATTGGGGAACCAGTCTCATGAAAGAGGGGAGTGCCTGAATCCCTGCTGTCCCTGGGGGCAAGTGCAGGGTTGAAGTGTCAGGCACAGGAAAGCAGACTCCAGCCCAGAGAGGGAGAACTTCCTTCCCATTTTAACAGTCTTAAATGGAATTAATTCATTTACATGATAGCATATTCGGTGTCTTCTCAGATAATTAAGGTCAGGTTGATGGTCTTTTCCAGGATGGGGTAAAGCAGTAGAGAATCTGTGTTGCGGTAGAGTGGACCTGTGCTTGCAAACCCGGAAAGTCATTATAATCCTCAAAATTAAAGCTGTGTGGGAACTCTTTGTGTGACCTTGCCTGTTTGCTGTGACTTCCACCTCCGTCTAAGCTTTTGTGTCTGCATTTGATGGAGAGGACGCCTGGGCTAGCCCAGTCTAACTTACCTTCCTGGGTTCACCCTCTGGTTTCCGGTTCCTCTTTGATGGAGGTGTCATGGTTTCTTCTCTTGCTCACCTCGTTGCTGTCTTTACCTCCATGTAGTGTGTGTGCGCCACACTGCTGTCCCTGTGTGGCCTCCAGCCATCACATTCCCTCTCTGCTTACATTTGTCCTTGGCACTTCCTCTTCCCTAAGTTCTTGGCACAGGACGCGTCCTCCCTCTCCAGCTTTGCTAGTGTATATGACGAGCAAAAATTCTGTGCGGTATATTTAAGAAAAATAAAAGGTGTGGGATGAGATGTTTTGATATAGGTGTGCTCTGAGAAATTATTACCAAATTCAAGCTTGTTAATATCCGTATCAGCTCGCATAGGTTCAGGCACTGTTTTTGCGTGTGCAGTGAGAATATTTAAGATGAACTTCCAACCCATTTCCAGTGGGGAAAATCACAATATTGACTATAGGCAACACCTCATAGAGTAGATTCCCCGGAACCTATCCATTTGCCTTGCCTGACCTAGGCCCCGGGACCAGGCTCTCCCCAATCTTCCCTGCCTGCTAGGCCCCGGGACCAGGCTCTCCCCAATCTTCCCTGCCTGCTAGGCCCCGGGACCAGGCTCTCCCCAATCTTCCCTGCCTGCTAGGCCCCGGGACCAGGCTCTCCCCAATCTTCCCTGCCTCCTAGGCCCCGGGACCAGGCTCTCCTCGTTTCTCACTTCTGGAGACCATGCAGTGGAGTTTGGCTTTCAGAATTCATACCTAACTCAGTCATGCAGTTTACCATGCTCTGGTTTATTTCACCTCACATGCTGTTTTCCACGTTCTGCCATAGTATCACAAACAGTGAATTTCTCTTTAAGGCTGAATAATATTCCAGTTTGCACATGCTTTGTGCTCCCATTCATCCATTGGTGGACACTTGGGTGGTTTCAAGCCTTGTTGTTGTGAACATGGAGGTGCAGGTATCTGATATGCTGATTTGATTACTCTGCATCTATCCCCAAGTATGAGATTGCGGATCACGCTGTGGTTTTGTCTAGTTTTGTTTTTTAGGAACCGTTATACTTCTTCTTCTTCTTCCTCTTCTTCTTCTTTTTCTTCTTCCTCTTCCTCTTCCTCCTCCTGCTCCTCCCCCTATTTTGGTTGTTTGAGTTGTTTGACTTCCTTGAGGATTTTGGAAGTAGCACCTGTTAGATGAATGGCTTACAGGCCTCTTCTCCTTTTCCACCTCTCTTTATTTTCACTTGAGTTATTTGTGCTTTAGGAATTATATCAGGAAGTCATGACCATGCCAATGCAGAGATCCAGGGGAGACGTGCAGGGAGCTGTGTCGGCAGTGGAACAGCTGGACTTGAACCAGAGATCCAGGGGAGACGTGGAGGGAGCCGTGTCGGCAGTGGAACAGCTGGACTTGAACCAGAGATCCAGGGGAGACGTGCAGGGAGCCGTGTCGGCAGTGGAACAGCTGGACTTGAACCAGAGATCCAGGCAGACGTGCAGGGAGCAGCTTTACTCTACACCATAACTCTGGCCATAAGTTTTAGATCTTACATTTAAGTCTCTGATCCCCTGGTTTTTTATATAGGAGAAACACATTCTTCTGCCTGTGCATATCCACTTTCCCAACCTCATTTACCAAAGAGCTTGTCCTTGTCCCCTTCCTGTTCTTGACGCTCTGTTGGACACCAGCTGATTGCAGCCGCCTGGCTCTCTTCTGCCTTCTGTCCTGTGTTTGTTTTTGTATTGTGATCGTGCCGCTTGGAAGATGGTAGTTCTGTAATAGATTTTAAAAGCTTCTGGCTTTCTTCCTTTCGCCATGTTGGTTGCCTAGTTCAGTCTTTTGGGGTTTCATTTCAGGTTCAGAAACGCTTTTCTATTTGTGTGAAGAATGTGATTGCGATCCTGATAGGAGTTGCAGTGAATCCGTAGGTCTGTTGACTCGCATGGACATTTTAATAACAGTAATTCTTCCATTCTACCAACATGGACATTTTCTCATTAATCTGTGTTGTCCTTAATTTCCTTTGTCAGTGTTTTAAATGCTTTTGTTTAAAGGAAAAGGCTAGCTCTGCTCATGTGTATTCCTAGTAGAGTCTTTTGTTGTGATCTTAGTTTCCTTTTCATGTAGTTTTGTATATGAAGGTGTGATTGGTACGCTCTGGTTTGGGTTCTGAAATATCACTGAACTTGTCAGTTAATTGTAACAGGTTTTTTTTTTTTGGTGTGTGTGTATGTGTAATTTTTGTTTTTTACATACATAACAATGTCACCTGCACACAGATAATTTTGCCTTCTCCTTTGTGACTCGAATGCCCTTTGTTGTTTAATTGCCCTAGCTTTGACTTGAAGTACTACGTGGGATGGAAATGATGACTGGTTGTCCTCGATTTTGTACCAGATCTTAGAGTCAAGCTTTCTCTTCTATAGTCAGGTGCTTGAATGGAAATGCGAGACACGGAGGCTTCTGTAGGAAAACAGGTGAGGCTCAGCTGGGTGTGCAGCCGGCAGTTCTGGGTCCTGAGCGAGGAGTGGTGTCTCCTGCATTGTCACCCCTTGGCTCCCTCCCAGGGTGCACAGGTCCCTCTGACTGGGTGTTCTAAGCCTACAAGGCATCAATAGCTGTGCACGTGTGTACAGTTGCTGACGATCGTAGTTAGCCTGCCTGAGTAAACCTGATGTTTCTTGGTGAGCTGAAGCTGGCTGGCGCTGACCAGCACAAGCACAGGCAGGGCTGGGTTTCAGCCCGATGAACCTGCTCTTCCTCTAACTCCTGGTTTGTATTTTAGCTGTGACTTTAACTTTCATGAAGAGTTTTGACACATAAAATTATATGTACTTGAGAGCTCCTGTGTGGTGTTTTGGTACGTGTGCATATTGTGGAAGGTGCACTCACAGTGAATAAACCTATGTTTGTCCTCGAAACCTCCAGCCCTTATGATGCACAGCCGGAATCTTGGGTTTTGTTCTACGCAGCAGACCAGACCTCTTCACTCTGGCCTGAGTAGCTTAGTGTTATTTAATCCACCTGGCCTCAACCCACCCAGTGCTGCCTTAGCCTCGCGTAATGGCCACTGCTGTTCTTCTTTTTGGATATTAAAGTTTAATGAGAAGAAATACCCCTGTACACTGTGTGAGCGTCTCAGAAGGGAGTCGAGAGCCCAAGTCTGCACTGGGAGCAGGATGTTCGTAGATTTGGCTGTTGTGCTGCCCTGTCCTCCATGGCCACTGGGCGGAGGGCTTCCTGAAGTCCCTCCCAGAACTGGCAGCCCCCCAGGGCCTGGAGGAGGACGTTCCCCTAAGCAGCCCCCATCCTCCTCTTGGGGGAGCGGACTGGGCTTTTGATATGTAAATACTAGTTTGCTGCTCCATTTCTCTCTGCATTCAGTCATACAAAAGGCTCACTCTGCAAGGTTACTGAGCAAGAGCGGTGAGTTAGATACCGTTCTGGTCTGCTCCCAAGGCTTGCTTCTACCTTTCTCCCTTCACCCACCCACAGGATGCTTTACATTTTCTTTGCCTCTTAGACACACAGTTAATATCTCTTTAGCTGCCTTCATGTTGGTGCCCAGAAGGTGGCTTAGCCTACTATGCCACAATGCCAGCCCCCAATTTCATTTTGTTTTAGTAAGCCAACTTTTGGTTTTTCTAATTTTTAAAAATTATTTTTCCATTCTCTTTTTTATTTTGACCTGCATCTATATTATCTCCTTTCTGCTGATTTTAAGCAGGGTTGAGCTTGCTGATTTCTTGAAATATTCTCTGCCCTGCGTCCCGTTAAGATCTGTTATTGTGTGTTTCCACTTTCACTTGTCTCAAGGTATTTTTGGAGTTTTAAAATTTCCTCTTTGATGCAACGATCATTGGGGAATGTGTCGACGCACGGCTATACACTTGAGGTTTTGCTATTTTCTTATAGTTATGGGTGTCTAGTTTCTTTCCATTATGTTGGGGAAAGATAACTTGGAGTGATTTTGAGTTTGGAATTGCTTGACCTGCTGTGTGATGTCTTCTTTGAATGGGGCTTTGATGTTCTGTATCTGCTAGGTCCCTTGGCCCCATGACTCCTATACTGGACAGTCCACGTGGAACGTCGTGTTGACGCCTCCTATACTGGACAGTCCACGTGGAACGTCGTGTTGACGCCTCCTATACTGTCAACATGCTGTCTGCTAACTTCAGACTGCTCCAGGTTTGCTGAGTAGTTGGTGTCTGAGCTCAGGCACAGGCACCATTAGGATGGTCTGATCTTGCTGCTGAACTGCCCCTTTTATCATCTCCACTCCCCTGACCGCATGTATGGGTTGATGTCCCTCACCCACAGGGTCTCCTCTCCCCCAGTCTCCAACTGGGTCATGCTGACTCCCTTCCTATCCTGCTCACCTTTCCTGCCTCAGTTCCCCTAGACCACAGTCTGCACTCGTGTCTTCACTGTCTGTGACATGCTTACTCAATTCACCGAGGGACCTGTATGCTCTCAAGTTCACAGGTTTTAGCTGTGACTTGTCTTCCAAAAGCCTCCTGGGGAGCTGTCCTTGGTTGCTGTAGATATCTTGGAGTCAGCAGGATAAAAACCTCACTGCTAACTTCCCTCCACCCAAGTCAGCTCTTCTGGCTCTCTCCCGGGTTGATTCTCATGACCCTCTGTTACCCACAGAGCTGAGGTTCAGGTTTTGGTGGGCATCGTTTTTCTTCTCCACTCTGCAGTCTGTCCAGTGCCCACTGCTTCCCTACAAGTAAGTCCTGCTCTTGTGTGTCTGTCACCCCGTTTTAGTGTGGTGTGTGTATCTGCTCGCTTGAACCCATCGCCATCCGGACTCTCCATGCCTGGAATTGCTGTTCATGCTGTCCATGTCTCATGCTCCGTGGTGTTCCTTCTTGGCAGGCTCCGCCAGTCACTTCCATTATAGGCAAGAATCAGGTGCCAGGTTCTTCTACACGATGGAGGCCCTCTGGCCCCCACTGGCAATGCTCTCAGTGATGGCCAAGAGGTGTGGGTGCATCCTCTGGTCATTATTGTGCTGGCGTAATTCCAGAGCTGGCTGGGGGCTGGTGCTGTGAGCTCACCAGGCACCTGAGCCTGGACCATTGGTGCTTTGTGCCACGTGTGGCTTAGCTTGCACTTCGAATGCATGTGCTAGGACTGCTGTCCACCTGCCTCAGTCTGATTTTGTATTAGACAATACAAAGGGAGTACAAAAAGTTCATGGGAACTGTAATCAGAAATATTACTTTCTTTTGGCATAGAAATGTTTTGAAATCTTGGGCTGGACACTGTAGAATAGCAGGCTAAGCTGCTACTTCTGACACCGGCAGTGTAGATGGGAGCCGGTTTGCATCTCTGCTGTTCCAGTTCTGGTCCAGCCCAAGTGCTTGGGCTGCTGTCACTCATCGGGGCAGACTTGAAAGGAGTCCCAGAGTCCTAGCTTAGGCCTGGCCCTGCCCTGCCTGTGGGGGCAATCAGGGACTGAGCTGGCAGGTGGAAGATCTGCCTTTCCCTATGTGACTGACTTCCAAATCAATCAATAAAATATTAAAGTTTTAAATCGATCATACTTTTTCATAATGTATCTTTTTTTAAAAGATTTATTTGTTTTTATTGGAAAGGCGGATATACAAAGAGGAGGAGAGACAGAGAAGATCTCCTGTTTGATGGTTCACTCCCTAAGCAACCACAACAGCTGTAGCTGAGCTGATCTGAAGCCAGGAACCAGGAGCTTCCTCTGGGTCTCCCACGCAGGTGCAGGGTCCCAAGGCTTTGGGCCGTCCTCGACTGCTTTCCCAGGCCACAGGCAGGGAGCTGGAAGGGAAGCGGGGCTGCTGGGATAGAACCGGCGCCCATGTGGGATCCCGGGCGTGCAAGGCGAGGACTTTAACACCTACACTATTGCGTTGGGCCCCATAATGTGTCTTTCTTAGAGTGGGCATGGAGCGAGTGGGGTTAAGGCCTGACTTTGCCTCAGATTTCAGTTTCCTGCTGACAGGAAACACTGGAAGAAGCTCTTGGCTCCTCACTCGGACTGGTTTAGTGTTGGTTATTGTAGACACTTGGGAGATCAACCAATGGTGGGAGATTTCTCTCTGTCTCAAATAAACCAGCAATAAGCTCTAAAAGTACATCTTTTTGACATTTTATAGAACTTTTTGCACCCATTTTTGTACCAACATAAATTCCTACTTTAGTTCTGCTTTTGGACATTTGAGCCTCGGAAGCCCCGGCTGCTCCCTCGCGCCTCCTGCTCCTCTCTGGACTCACGCATCCCTCATGGTGGGCGTCCATACACCCCCTCCTCCAGCACTAGTGGCGTGCACCTCTGGGGTTATGCTGCTGGCGTTTCTGTGTCCGTCAATACAGGAGCGTGCTTGTCCATCATCCCTGTATCCCTTCAGTGCTTCCGAGCAGCGCCTGCCTGCAGTGCAGTGGAGGCTTCCCTGCAGTTGAAACGGCTGGCAGTGATGCTCGGATGACGTGCTATCCCATTCTGGTGGGAATCTGTGCAGGCTTCATGTGATGACTTTGTCTAGCACTGGTGTTTAGGCAAAGTGAAGAAGCATCATTGGTTTGTATGTCACTGACACCCATGTCATTGATTTATTTACGCCCAAGAACTGCCCTTCCCAGTGAGGGAAGCCAAAGTGTGAGTAAGTGACATGAGGCCCGCACCAGCATCAGGGAAAATGGTACCCTTGGGACATTGGCTCCAAGGTGGTAGCACGGTGCGGATTGCCTGAAATGGGAGAGAGCCGGGGCAGCTGTTGAAGTGCATGCGTTCGGCAGATTCTGAGCTCTTTACATCCTCGGGGCCCTTCCATGCTGGGTAGGGAGCGAAGTGTCGCCAGGGGAGGCAGGGCCCTGTGTGGGCCCGGTGAGGTGGGACCCTCGCAGGAGCTGTCCACAGTGGCCTGGCGCTGTAGCCTGCCGCTGTGGACTCTGCGCGTTCACCTCCAATGCTGCCTGGAAGTTGGGTGGTTCCGACTTGTCCCCTCTTCTCTGCCAACCCTCTGGTTCTCTCAGTCACACCTACCATTTGTCAGTCTGCTTTCTGAGAGGCTCCAAGCTTGTTGGGTGTGTGACGAATAAAAATTGTTTTAATGTTTTGTGACAGAACATTCCTGGGGTAAAAGAGTGATAAATATCAAATCAAGTGGAGGCTAGAAATTTAATTTTCGCTATCAGGGCCAATCTGTGCTTCATTTTATCCTGACAAAAATTGATATTTTATCCCTGTGATAATGGAAGATTCTGATTGCAGTGCCCTTTCATAATTTTGAAAAAAAAAAAAAACACCTCTTTCTTCTTCCGTAGAAACTCAAATCAGAGTAGAGCAGACCCTGCGTGTGTTGTGAGGAGACGGCTGGGTATTCCCACAGCCCTCTGTGTCTCTGAGGCAGCCAGCTTCTTCCCAGGCTGCCGGGCCATGCCTGCGGGATCGCTCTGTGGTTGTCCTCTCCTCAAGAAGTTCCTGGAGCCAAGGTAGTGACACCCCCACCGCGACACACACACACACACACACACACACACACTCTCTCTCTCTCTCTCTCTCTCTCTCTTCCGTCAGCCCCTCTCCTCAGGGCAGGAGGGACCAGCGGCTGCAGCCATGGCGAGAACTTGATTGAGCTGTCTGCTAGAGCTGCTTACAGAGCAGGAGGAAGAAGCAGTCCGTACTGGGTGAGAATGCAGGGGGTCCATCAGTCCTCACTCTGCAGCCATTTCTCCCATCCTGGGATGTGAATGCAGGGCTTCTTTCTCAGAGGTCAGGAACCAGACACAGAGAGATCACCAGTGAGGTGGACGTGGAGTTGGGGTGCCCACAGGCAGCTGGGGTCCTGGCTTGTCGCCATGCTCTTCTGCTGCTGGCATGTTCGTTAAACAGCACTGCTGGGTAAGGCCCTTCCTGTGGCTACCATCGTTAGGGACCCTGGCATTTCTATGACATCCATCCCTACAGTGCCCTGATGTCTGCCAACGCTGTGGGTCCCTGATGTCTCTCATTGCTATGATGCTCTGATGTCTGCCATCACTATGGTGCCCTGATGTCTGCCATCACTACGGTGCCCTGATGTCTGCCATCACTACGGTGCCCTGATGTCTCTCATCACTACAGTGCCCTGATGTCTGCCATCACTACGGTGCCCTGATGTCTGCCATCACTACGGTGCCCTGATGTCTCTCATCACTACGGTGCCCTGATGTCTGCCATCACTACGGTGCCCTGATGTCTCTCATCACTACGGTGCCCTGATGGCTGCCATCACTACGGTGCCCTGATGTCTGCCATCACTATGGTGCCCTGATGTCTGCCATCACTACGGTGCCCTGATGTCTGCCATCAGGGCATCAGTGTCCTGATGACTCCCATCGCTATGGATGTCCTGGCGTCTCTGTATTCTGTGAATACCTTGTCATCTCCCATTTTTGAGAATACCCTGGGCTCAGATGAAACTCTTTCCCCGACTCTGTCTTTGGAACCCATAATTGTACTGATTACCCTGACTGGCAGAGTTGGGCTTCTCTTCTGGTCCCTCAGCAATGTGTGTAGTTGTCCAGCCTAGGAAGGTACGGTGATACATCCCCCAAAGACACAAGGGGTAAACACCTTATCCAGGCATCAGAGACTAGGTTAACTTGGAGCTCAGGAGGCCTGGGGGGATTCAGCAAGAACAGGAGACTAGGAGAAATAATCAACCAAAAATCTTATGGTGAAAACTTGCAGGGTTCATGTTTTACAAAGTGAGATCAATTCATTGCTAGATGTGGTTGACAAGAGAGCCGCTTTGAAGAAGTCCATTTGGAGAGCAGTGCAAGAGAGTGTGTCCATGTGCTGGGGCAGTGAGGACATGGAGGTCTGTTTGGAGGACCTTGAGCGGAGGGAATGATAACTAAGCAGGGGTAGGAGAAGAGCTGAGGGTTGAGAAGACTAGAGGGAGACTTGAGGCTTTCCCAAGAGCCTTCTGAGCACCTTGCAGGAGTGGGATTGTCTGTGTCCAGAGACGCCATGTTGAGAAAATGGACCAGGGGCAGGAGAAAATGTCAAACCTCTCCAGGGAAGAGGACATGATGGGAAGACATGAATTAGCAAGAAGGCACGGTGTCCTTGGAGAGCAAAGTGTAGATCCCATCCTTCCAGCTGCAGGAGAGGGAGAGGCCTCCGTCCACAGTGACCTCCATAGGAGAGAGCTTGGTGGATTGCCTCAGTAGGGATAGTGAACCACAGAAGATGGGCATCGTGACACAGCATCAGACAGGGGCACTACAGCAGGGAGCGCCAAACAAACCAGTGGGTCACTTCCCATGATAAACAGCAGGCGGCAATAACAAGATGAAAGTCTCTATTCAACGGGTAATATGACAACATTCCTGTCATGTTTTGGAGGAGGTAAGATGTTGTAAATGACTTTTGGGGGAAGAGGAAGGGTGTTGAAGATTTAAATCACTGAAAACAGATGTGAAAATAGTCCTGAAGCTGCCGGAGAGAGAGGACAGGAAGAGCATGTTAGCCTCATCACCTCCAGACCAGCAGGTGCAGGGGGAGAGAAGGAATTAAAACACTGTCAGCTGGCTGAAATGGCTGTGCAGAAATTCGGTAATGCCAATAAAGATAATTGGACTAAATTCAGCTATTTGGGGCTGAAATTAAGAGCTCAACAAAGCTGAAATCTATCCCCATTGTGCTGATTTATTAGAGGGACACTAGAGACAGCCTTTGAAGTTCACAATTATGAACCAGGAGCAAGCCGGTGCAGTAATGTTCACAGCACATGGCAGACGATTTGAGGAACTGCGTGTAGGAACCCAGAGCGCGGATATGCAATGATACATGTGACTGTCCCTTCTGGCTGCCAGCTGAGCAGTCACCCCACAGTGCCAGGAGATGTGAACCTGTCCATGCAACAGGGGACTTGACTCTGTGTAGATCCCCGCTCTCATCAGGCTGACAATCTAAGCATGTCCTGGCTCATCTCAGATGACTTCTGAGGCAATTTCCAAGATCACTAGCAGCTTTTATGAGCAGAGGGCAATGTGATTTCGTATCAGTCATGATATTTGAACACTCGGTTCCTCATTGAGAAATCACCCTGTCCTGTGCTGAATTATAGGTCAGTGCAGGTGAGACGTAGCAAGCCCAGCCCACAGGGCACTGTCACCACATGGTGCCGGGGTGGTGGGGTGGGGTCCATGGAGGGACCACATGGAGCCAGGGTGGCGGGGTGGGGTCCACGGTGGGACCACATGGCCCCGGGGTGGCAGGGTGGGGTCCACGGTGGGACCACATGGCGCCGGGGTGGCGGGGTGGGGTCCACGGTGGGACCACATGGTGCCGGGGTGGCGGGGTGGGGTCCACGGTGGGACCACATGGCGCTAGGGTGGCAGGGTGGTGTCCACGGTGGGAACTCCCTACCTGCCTGAACCCATGGGTCTCCACAGTGGCAGCTCCCTGCTCATATGTTAGTTCCTCCCTGCCCTCCCCGTGCCCCATCCTTGGTGGCAGGATGAATGAATGGCCCAGGGATTCCAGGGTATGCCCACTGGTCACACACCTGACCTGCTCCACACTCCTCTGTCTGCACCTCTCTGCCGGCAGGGCGCAGCCTGGTCCGTCTCACAGCACAGAGTTCTGTGACCTGCATGGCCCCCCACCAGGTACATTCCCTTGTCACACCAGAGGCTGTGTTTGGCAGGTGGCTAAGAGGGCCCACAGAGGCACGCATGCATTGTGGGGGCTGCTGGCCAAGAGTCTGTATTTCAGAGCCAAGGTCCAGGCGCTGGGGATCTGACCTGGAGAACAGTCAGCATGGAGCTGATGGTTAAAGACCAGGGACTGTCAGGTCTGTAGGTTGGTTTGGGCATTGACTGGCCTGAGCAAAGCCAGTCGGAGCTGCAGAGCAGCCGAGTACCCACTGGAAGGCGGGCCTAGGGACAGCTGCTGCAGAGGGAGGCAGGAAGTTGTGCAGGTGTGCAAGCCCAGAGATGGGGAATTTTGGGAAGTTGGTGTTCCTGTATGGCTGGAAGGGCTGCAGCAGTGGAGAGCTAGGCCCAGGGCCAGGTGGAGTCAGTGGGCTGTCTGTGGGGCACTGCCTGACTTTCCCTGCTGCCTGCAGACCTGCTCCTGGGTCCGGTGCTCTTCCTTTGTATGAAGGATGTGTCATCTAATCTTGATCGCATCGCACAGGCATGCAGACATGAGATTTAAAAAGCAATGAGTGTTTAACAAGCATTGAAAGTGAAATGAAAGCAGGGCACACAGGGAAGACAAGTTGCTCAGCAGTTGTCCACAGTGGGAACACAGGCTCTGTGTCCTTCCATGATTTCTGCTCTTCCGACTGCATCTATGTTATTCTCTGGGATTGCAAAGGAGAAGCTGTCCCCGCGGAAAGTAGACCCGGTGCCAGGCTTCCCTGGGAACATCTCAAAACAAGGATGGGGTCTTAGGGCTCTGTGTAGGAGGAAGTGAGGAGCAGAGACAGCCTCCCACCCCGGCAGGCCTTGGGTTCTGGAGGAGTGGACTCTGGTTAGAGTACTGGGCATGGCTGCTCTAACCTCCTAATCATGCTGTTACCCCCTTCCTTTTGTCTTGTTTCTCATAGCCTCTGGCATGTAATTAAGTGGTCAAAGCAATACCAGGGCTTGAATCGGATCCCACATCCCTTTCAAATGGCAGACAGCCTAATGGGCCATTGCTTCTGCAAACACACCTCATCGACCCTCACCTAATTAACACATGGCAGTGTAATCGACACATCCTTAGGAAAAGTTTGGTGATATTCCGCCTGGAACACCAGGGGCTGAATTTTTATATGCAATTTGCTTTACAAGTGTATGCCTCTTACAGTGTGATTAATTACTTCCCCCAGAGAGGCCCTGGCACCCTTCCAACACTCAGAAGCTGGCCTGCCATGGGCAGAGATGAGATGGAGGGACAAGTGAGCCTGTCAGCCTGCCCCCAGAGGTAGGACCAGCAGTCGGGAACCCCCATCCCTTGGGAGTTGGGCAGTGCTAGATGTCAGAGAGCTCCTCTAGGTCTTAGCAGAGAAGGTAGGCTGACCAGGCAGGGGGCAGGTGGCCCATGGCAGAGTGGGTCCTCAGGCAGAGGACTAGGAGCAACAGCAAGGCCAAAGGGGGCAGAGAAGGGCAGGGGCTGGGCTGTGAGGGGCAGAGAAGGGCAGGGGCTGGGCTGCGAGGGGCAGAGAAGGGCAGGGGCTGGGCTGCGAGGGGCAGAGAAGGGCAGGGGCTGGGCTGCGAGGGGCAGAGAAGGGCAGGGGCTGGGCTGCGAGGGGCAGAGAAGGGCAGGGGCTGGGCTGCGAGGGGCAGAGAAGGGCAGGGGCTGGGCTGTGAGGGGCAGAGAAGGGCAGGGGCTGGGCTGTGAGGGGCAGAGTAGGGCAGGGGCTGGGCAGTGAGGCAGAGAAGGGCAGGGGCTGGGCTGTGAGGCAGAGAAGGGCAGGGGCTGGGCTGTGAGGCAGAGAAGGGCAGGGGCTGGGCTGTGAGGGGCAGAGTAGGGCAGGGGCTGGGCTGTGAGGCAGAGAAGGGCAGGGGCTGGGCTGCGAGGACAGGGCTGGATTCTTGCTCCCTGTAGGAGCTCCCAGTGTCTGCCAGGGTTGTGTCTTGCTGAGTGCAGACAGAGAGACCCTGTTTGCTCTGTCTGGAGTACTGAGATAACTTAGAAGTAGTACTTGTGAGAACAGTGACCTGGACTAACTGCCCCAGTCAAGGCTCGTGCTGGAGACTCGGATGCGTGTCCAGGAGGAAATGTCAGTGGGAAGATTGGCATGGCTTTGATGGAGGGTGTGTTTTGACGGGCACCTAGAGGGCTGCATGCTGGCCTCCTTGCCAGTGATCATGTAACCATCCTAGCTGTCGCAGGAGGAGCACAGTGGCAGTTCCTTGCCAGGGTGTGCCTTGCTCCCCTCATGCCTGGGAGTGGCTCTGCTGTGTCTGCGTTCCCACTCAGGGGTCCCCCGGCAATGCTAGCAGTGACTGCCCTCAGCAGAGGCCTGGGACAGGGTGGGGCTGTCCTTCTGAGCCACCCCAGGTGTCCATGGCCAAAAGGAGACCCCCCGAGTGCCCCCGCCTTGCTGCTGTGTCGGGGTCCCCCACCATGGGTGAACTTCCTGCACACGTAGAAAGCAGCCAGCTGGAAGCAGGGCTGTCCCAGGGGCATCCAGCCCTTATTGGGTCAGCCCTTGTGGCCTCAGGCCAGACATTGGACCACCTTCTCTCTGCGACTCCTTGTCTGTGCTGTGGACTTGTGTTCCCAGAGGCACCTTTGTCAAGAGCTGTTTCGGGATGACCTCATGTTAGCTCAGCTGAGTGCCCAGTCAACCATGGACGTGCACGGAAGCTCCTCCATCTGCTACCTGGTCCTGGAGTGACCCAGTTGTGGTTTCCCTTCCTGGTACCTGCCCCCTCCTTCCTCACCAGGCCTGGGACTCCAGCCCACCTGAGGCCTGGAGGGCTTGTGCCATGGTGTAGACTTTGCAAGGTGCCAGCTGCATGTTCTCTAACCCTAACCTGGTTGGCTTCCACAGCTCTGCTCCTCTTGAGCATGGCAGCCTCTTCCAGCATGCTGCACAGTGCCAATGCCTGGATGCTGGCCGGAGCAGGACCAGGCTTGTCTGTGGGTCTGGCGAAGTCTCATAGATAGCTCCTAGCCTTCCAGTCTCCTGTTTCTGAAGCCGTCTGTGAGCATGTGGCTGTGGGGACCTGTGACCTCACTGCAGGGAAGCCACATGGTTCGACTAGGGGTGGGGCAGGGTGGCCAGGTTTTCCTGCTGTGCCTGAGCCCGCCCACACAGTCCCTGAAGGTGTGTTTAATCCATTTACCTGAAGGGAGCAGTCTCAACCCAGGTCAGTGTTCGCTTGCCTGCATATGTGCCTGCTTGGGAGCACAAGTAGGGTGACTCAGGATACCCCCATCCTGCTGAGGTGGGTTGAGCAGGACTCCTCCCCAGGAGTCAGCTTGGTTGGCAAAGACCCCACTGGCTCCCCTCTGGCCCGACATCGGGGTCTACACCAGCGCCTCAGATCACAGCGAACTCTCTCCTGGTCACCGATGCTGGCAGCTCGTATTTTCATTATTTGTACTGGGCCCCCAGAGTCTCTCATGGCATTCTGTTACCACGGTTGACAAGCTTATTTGGTGCAGGTGACGTGTGAGAGTCTCCACGTCCTGGCGTGCTAATGTCCTGGACAAGCTTGCCCCAAGTCACTGTGCACGGCGACAAACACTGCTGTGCCCTGGGGGCTGCTTTGCCCACGAGTTTCTGAGAGCTGAAGCCCCCCTCTTCCAGGCAGGGTCCCCGGGGGGCTGCCCTGAGCTTTCCTCTGAAACCAGCAGACTGACCAGCGTGATTGGTGTCACTGCCTGGAGGAAACACTTGTCCTTGTGGGAAGGTGACTGAGTCCTGTCCTCATGCTGTGTGGGCAGGGACTGGGACCAATGGCCGTGCTGGGTGGGTGTGACATCTGGGTGTTTCCACGCCGTACCTCACTCTGCACCACCGTGGAGGTCCCCCCACAGAGAGTCCTCGGTCACTCAGCCAGGCAGCGTGGGGCAGGGACCATGCTGGGTGGGTGTGACATCTGGATGTGCCCACACCATACCTCACTCTTCATCACCATGGAGGTCCCCCCACAGAGCGTCCTCGGTCACTCAGCCGGGCAGTGTGGGTCAAATTCCTGAGGTGGAGTTATGGGACCTTTGTCGTCTTGGAGCAGAAGTCACCTTAACGTGCCGCCTGCTTTGCTCAGGCAAACCTTAGAATAATATCGTATTTCACAAAGGCCTGTTAAACTGTCACATAAATTCCATGACTTTCTTTTTCCCATGGCTGTTGATTGCCGCAGAAGCTATTTCTGTGTGAGGGGAGATCTGTAACCTTCAACCTCCTCCTCCTTCATTTTCTGCAACCTTCAACCTCCTCCTCCTCCTTTGGGGCCTGTATCCACAGGCAGGACCCTCAAGACTCCTTTGCCTCTCAACAGAGGGGCGTGTGACCACCCTACACACGGGGGTCCCAGGCTGTTTCGCCAGGCACTGGGTGGTCCAGTGTCCGCTGGGGCTGTTTGGCCAGGCACTGGGTGGTCCAGTGTCCGCTGGGGCTGTCCTGGCTGGAGTTTGGAGTGGCCTGGGCTGGTCTGCCCAAGCTGGGGGGTTTCCTAAGCAGTCCCAGGCAGCCCAGGATGCCTCACGGCCTGGCACCCCAGGTGGCCAACCTGCCTGAAACCTTCCTTGCTCTTAAAGTTGCTGGCCTGCACAGAGCACCCTGGCAGGTGACGTCATCACACACGTGACCACGGCAAGGCCCGCTCTCCCACACTTTCTCCTGTCTGTTTTGTGTTTCAGAGAAACCCTTTTAACTTAAACCTGAGTCATTCTCAGTCAAACTGGATGTGGCCACGCTAATCATTCATGCGTTCACACATTTAATTTACGATAGTGGGAATAATAACTCTTAATAATAATGTCAGTAATTATACAGCTTAATTGCTTTTATTGAACAATTAATGTGTGCTATATACTTTACGAAACGCCTTATGGGCATAATCACACTTAATTTCTGCAGTAATCCAATGAGACAGGTACCATTATTTTCTGAGTTCTGTGAATAAGGCCCTGAAGCTCAGCGCGTGGGAGGCCTCCTTCAGCCTTGTGGGAAATGTTTGGTCCAAGACCCCGTGGTACCTGAAACGCCAGGTGGAGCTGACCATTGGTGCACCCTACCTGTTCAGTGACCTCACGGACACAGATACACTGCCAGCCACAGGCTTGCCATCGCATCAGGACCGGTCACTGGGGCAGAGCTGGCCAGGAGTCCTCCAGCAACTCCTTTTGCTCTAAACCCAAGTGTGAGAACTGGAGCTTCTCAGAGCAGTTGGTGCTTCGGTTCAGTCCACGCTGGATTCAAGCATGGACTCCATCTCTGGGGACTCAGTGCAGGCACCTGGGCATGGGCCTGGTGGTGTTTGAAGGCCAGGCAGGAGGGGGTTCTTGCTGGCTGCTGAGAGGTGGCATGCTGGGAACTTTCTAACCCAGATGTTGCTGGGAAAGCTGATGGCTCAGGACAAGCCTGCCCACTCTGTGCACGAGGTCCTGCCCCTTCCCTCTCCCCCTCCCTCCTTCCTTTTACAAATCCTGAATTCCACAATTAGTGCCGTTGATGTAATTTTGGGGACAATTAAGCATTTATTTGAGTTTAATGGTCCCATATTTGGAGCCAATGCATTTTCTTTTGAGAACTCAACTACTTTTTCGGATTCTGCAGTGACTGACAGGAACAGAAGAGGCAAGGTCCATGGGTGGCTTCCTGTGTTGATGCTGGCTCCCATTACCCAGGCAGGGGAGAAAACAAGAGGTGTGGGGCAGGCTGGACTGGGACTCCCTTGCTAGGAGAGGAGGAACTGGTGGCAGCTCAGGGGAGCAGGTCCTGGGGTGCATGTCTCAGCCTCTGAGGAGGAAGAGGGGCACGCATCTTGGGAGATACCTGTTCCACTTCCAAGTCCAGTGGAACTGGCGAAGAGGTGGGTGTGTGAGGCACTTGGAGGATGCAGGCAGGTATGAGAGGGTACTGGAGGGCACTGGAGGATGAAGGAGGGCACTGGAGGATACTGGAGGATACTGGAGGGCTCTGGAGGGCCAAGGAGGATGAAGGGCACTGGAGGATGCTGGAGAATGAAAGTGGATGAAGGAGCACACCGGAGGGCATAGGAGGGCCCAGGAGGGTGAAGGAGGGCACAGGAGGGTACTGGAGGGCACTGGAGGATGAAGGAGCGTACAGGAGGGCACTGGAGGGCCCATGGAGGATGCTGGAAGATGAGGAAGGGCACTGGAGGGCTCTGGGGTATGCGGGAGGCAGTCAGTGTGTCTTATGTCTGTGAGGTCTGGGGCCTGGAACCTGGGTTAGAACCCCAGCTCCAAGCTAGCTCCAAGTCTGGTCTCTGTGAATCTGCTGTCCACTGCCAGCATAGCCTTGACAGGGCAGGGGGAGGCTGAGAGAGAACGCAGGGTTGTGTGGGCTGCATGAGTGGAGTTCCAGTGGACGGAGCCTGTGGGAGTGGTGGGACAGTTGTTAGTGAGGGGGTTGCAGCACTGTTGTGCTGTGTTCCCCATTCTGGGCTGGCAGGAGTTGAGGGGTATTGTACCTGAGGATGCCTTCACCTTCCTTTGGGCCACTGGGAGCTCCTGGGTGGTTTAAAGAAGCAGCCATGAGGCGGATGCAGAGTCCCCCATGGGTGGCATTGTCAGGACATGGCACCCATGGGATGGGTGGCTGTGATGTGGGTGTTGGGCAGGACCCCCCTGCCTGGATGAGGCGACAGAGGAGACGGTGATGTTGGGTGGCTTCCCCATGTCCAGTCATCTAAATTGGTGGTCCAGTTACTTGGGCTGTGTCCCAGCTTTTGCCTCCCCTGACATTCCCGAGACCTGGGGGAGGGCTTTGCAAATCAGAGGAGATGCTGGAGATGGGGCCAGAGACAGGCGTGGGATGCTGGCAGGAGCCTAGCTGGACCCTGAGGGTCTATAGGGTAGATCTCCATTCAGCCACTCAAACCTCTCCCAGGCAGGCTCTGAGCAGACTCCCCCCCCAACCCACCATGCTCAGCAGGTTCCCAGCGTTCCTGGCGCTTGGCCTGCCAGGGCTCTTTCATGTTGCCTAGTCATCTGCAAGTGGACCTGACGTGGAGGGCAGGAACATCCAGATGCCCAGACATGAAAGGCAGGTTGCCAGGCAACCAGGGAGCTGCAGACACCACCAGGTTACTGTGCAGGCTGAGCACTGCAGAGCAGCTCTGTGGTCATTTACATGGGAACTGCCAGCAGAATCCCTGCTGCCCTGCCTTCTTACACTCCCTCCTCCCACCTGCCACTGTAAGCCAGCCTCCCAGGGTCCTGAGTCCCTCGGCAGCACTGCTGTCATCCTCTTGTGGACCTGTCCGCATTCCTGGGACTTTCAGAGCCTCTGCAGACGTGGGGGCTGTGTGACCCTTGGAGCTGCGGACCAGTGGGGCTGCTCTGCTGGGCGCTTGCTGGCCAGGTTCCCAGTGGTGCCAGGTGCTGACTTGAGGTCCTGGGCTTTGGGTAGAGTGCCTTTGTTTCAGGACTTGGGGTACTCTGGGTGGGGCTGTGCTGAGTAGCTGGGAAGGACCAGGGCACCCTAAGCAGCCTGGGGGACACTGCACTGCGGAGGACAGTCCTTGGCTTGAGCAAGAGGCATCCCGCTGGCTTGCTGAGCATCCTTGTACCTAAGTTCACCCCTCACCAACTGAAAACCACAGCCTGCAGCAGAGTCGTCCCAGCAGCCCCAAAACAAGGTGGCAGGGGAACCTTGCTTCTGTTTGAGGTGCTTGGCCCCCCAGCATCCTTTTCTTGTTCAAAATGTTTCCAGAGAGAGAGAGAGCAATAAACTCTGTGTGACAGGAACTCTGTGTGACAGGAAAGCAGTTTCCTCAGAGTGGACTTCAGAGCTTTCTGAAGCAGATGCCACAGCTTTCAGTTTCCTGCAGCCTCCTGTGCCCCCCTGTTTTAAATCCACCAGCCATGGTGAAGCACCCCCAGATCTGCCAGGTGGGCTCCTTGGCCGAGCCTGCTGGACGTGACGACAGGGCCCTGATGGACATGACGACATGGCCCTGCTGGACATGAACGACAGGGCCCTGCTGGACATCACGACACGGCCCTGCTGCACATGGACGTGACGACAGGGCTCTGGTAGACATGACGACAGGGCTCTGGTGGACATGACGACAGGGCCCTGCTGGACATGGACGTGACGACAGGGCTCTGGTAGACATGACGACAGGGCCCTGCTGCACATGGACATGACGACACGGCCCTGCTGGACATGACAACAGGGCCTTGCTGGACATGGACTTGACGACAGGGTCCTGCTGGACATGATGACATGACCCTCCTGCACATGACAACAGGGCCCTGCTGCACATGGACGACACGGCCCTGCTGGACATGATGACACGGCCCTGCTGGACATGATGACACGGCCCTGCTGCACATGGATGACACGGCCCTGCTGCACATGGACGACATGGCCCTGCTGGACATGACGACAGGGCCCTGCTGGACATGATGACATGAGGCCTGTGGCTGGAGGGGCAGGGTCCAGCTTCCTCCCCACTACCCACACACAGAAGCAGGCAGGACACAGTGCAGACGGGACTTGGACTCGGAACACCCAGGTGTCTCTCCTGCTCCCTTTTCTTGCTAATCCTTCATCTGTGATGTTAGCATTCACTTGGCTGCTGGTTCTGCTGCATTTCTGATCCAGGTCCCTCCCAATGCACCTGGGAAAGCAGTGGAGGCTGGCCCAAGGCCTGCAGCCCCGCACTCATGTGTGACACCTGGAAAAGGTCCAGCTCCTACTTTGGGTTGGCACAGCACCGGCTGTTGCAGCCATTTGGGAACTGAACCAGCGGATCAAAGATCCATCTCTCTCTGTCTCTCTTTCTCTCTTTCTCTCTCTGTAAATATGCTTTTGTAATTAAATAAGCACATCTTTTTAAGAAACGAGTAGAAGGGGGATACCCATCTCACAGCTCTTGCTCAGTTCCAGGGACAGGGGAGTGGCGTGGGTAATGGCCTGTCAGCTGCTACAAATGTGGCCAGAGAAGCTCACATGGTTTAGCAAGCTGGACCAGAACTCTGTCTGTCTGTCAGCTGACGTCTCATGGATTTAAAAGGCTTGTCTCTTCTGAAATGGAGGAAATGGATCAGGAATAAGTGGCAGTTTCAACTTTGGAGAAAAAGATACTTCATTAATTGCAGGTGTTAGGATTGTCTTTCTGGAAAGCCCCACAATAAACAGAACAGACAGAAAACAGTGTAAGGATGTTTCAGAGCTTGGAAATCCAACAACTCCTCTGTTCTCTGGGAAAACTTATGAAGGGAATACACACACAGGAAACAAAGCACGGGGTACTGTTTTTGCAGGGGAGGGAGCCGATTTCTGCATACCCAAAGGACTGTTAATACAGCAGCAGCCCGCGGGGGCGCCGCGGAGAGCGGCAGGGAGCAGGGAGCCAGCTCCAAGGCCGTGCGATGCAGACCCGGCAAGGAGGTGTTCCAGGGCTAAAGATGAATGAGTTCATTTTCTGACACGCAGTCAGAACGTTCTCTGCCAGCAGACCTGAACTGGGAGGAATCCTGAAGGGATTTTATGTTTTAGGCAGAAGAAAAATAAAACCAGATGGAAATTTGAAGGTACAGAAAGGAGTGAAGGCAATAGAAAGGACAAATATGTATTTTAGTCTAAATTAACATTGACTTTATAAAACAATAATTGTGTCATGTGGATTTTAAGATACACAGTGGAATTAAAATGTAGTATATATGATATCACATTGTTCTAGTCCAAAGCTACATTTTGCAGTCTCTAGCCAACTACAGAAGAATGAAAGGATATGTAATTACTAAAGTAATAGAGAAGGAAAAAAATGAATGGTGGGGAAAATGCCCACTTAAAAAAAAGTACCAAACAGGAAGACAGTTGATCTCCTGGAAGGACAAATGGAGAGCAAGTCATGACGTGCTGGTGTTAAACTCACAAAGATTATTGCTCCAACCACCCCAGTGGCCAGCAGCGTAGGGTTAGGCCAGCACTGTGATCACGGATAGTGTAAGCTTGAAGTCAGTAAGAACTGACAACATTGCAAGGAGAAACAAAAGTCATAGTCCTAGGGGAGAGGTGTGGGGCCCCTGTCGCAGTGGTTCCCAGGACAAACACGTGCTAGGAAGAACCTACAAATTCTAAGTGTTGGTGGCTGTGGAGCATCGCACCCACTGAGGTGTCCTTTGGCCGTGGGTGACATACAAAGCTCACCGTATGCTGTGACAATGACCCCAATGCCACCTCATGCTCCTTTAAAGGGAAGGGAGCGTTAGAACAGTGACATATTTAAAAGGGGAAAGGAAGGAAAGATAAAAATTAGGAAAATCCTATAGAACAATTGTAAAGTAAATCAACAAAGAGGAGTTGACGCTTGGAAAAGATAAGAAGTGATAGATTATGTTTCAAATGGGTTGAGGAAAAAATATCCTAGTATCCTAAAAAAACAGGCATGACCTGAGATGCTTGAAAACAGTGAAAAAGGCTTACCAACAATCTCACGTGGCCCGATGCGAAAGGGTGAAGTGCAATGATGGCGCTGACACGGGAAGAAACAGGAAATCCGAATTGCTGAATGGATGGAGTGGGCGTGTGCTTCTGGTCATTTTGATTTTTTTGCTACACAATATAGATTGTTATTAACATCAGCTGACACAATTCCAGGCCCAGATGGCTCCACCACATAGTTTTACTGTATATTTAGCAGAGAAATGGATCATCCCATCTTTATAATTACTCCACAAGGGAAAGAAGGGGTTACGCTTTCCAAGTCACCATCGTCTGGATATTTAAGTCTGACAAGGACATTGCAAGAAAGAAAAATTATAAGGAAGTCACCCTCAGGAGACACAGGATCAAACGTCCCAGTGACAGTAGAATCAAGGATTACGCAGAGAGATAATATGTCCTCATCAAGTTAATTTTATTCCAGGAGTGTAACACAGCTAAAACTTGAACAAAAGCTGTCAGTGCTGACCGAGTTGGCGTGTTTCTAAACAATCTGGCAGGAGGTGGCAGGTAGCTGAGAGCATGAATGAGGCCGGAAGCCTGAGTAATCAATACCATTGTGTGTATTTGGAATTTTCTATAAAGGAAATGAAAATAAGCCAGAGCAGTTCCCCACATTGGCAGATATAGGAGAAATGTATGTATTCATTTCCATGGATACTAAGAAGTCTCTTGAAATGATGTGACCTAATTTACAACCGGGAGCTTTTAGCAGTAGTAACATAGGACATTTTCTGCACGTGACCTGTGCCACTGTCCGCAGCCTTGGTGTTTTGCTTCTGAGGTGAACAGGGGCAGGTGGCCCCAGTGCCACGGACACCCTGCCCTGTGTAGGAAAGCCCAGGCAGCATGATGCCCCAGGGTTTTTCCTCAGCACCACATTGATGTTGGGGGCTGAGAATTCTTGTCCTGTGGGAGGCTGAGCTGCCCTGCACCTGGGCGGCCTTTGGAGTGACAATGGCCTCTGCTCAGACTCCACTGGTGACATCTGCCCCCCTGGCTGGGCCTCTTCATCGCCGGTTATCTCCTGGCCGGTAAGATACCTTCCTACCCCCTAGAGATCCATGGAAAAGAAATAACTTTGAGGCTCAGAAGGAAAATGAAGCTTTTGTTATTTGCAGAAGTTGGGATTGAATGTATAGAAACCCCTGAAGGGACACAGAAGGCAAATATGAATCTCACTGCTCACGTTACACAGTGACCCCAAATTCACTCTCAGGAGCCAATGTAAACATACCTACACGTCAAACCCTAGGCTGTAAACCTCGCAGAGGAAAAGCCTTCTTACCATCGTAACACAGTTTTTGATAGCATGCAAAAGATTCCAACTGCAAAAGAAAAAGGGATTACTTTGCCTTTACTAAAGTAAAAATGTTTCTGTTTCAAAATGCACAAAGGCAAGAGAAAGGCATGGAGAATTTTCTAAACCTATTTCTGCTAAAGAATTCTATTTAGAAAATATGTGGAACCCTTCCACCCTCAATCATGGGAGAAGCCATCTGATTTTAAGGTTTGAGCCGACCTTGTCTTTAAGAAGATATGCAAGTGATCAGCAAACCCGAGGGGCGTTTCCTACACCGTTAGACATTAGGGAACGCGTTGGAGTGCTGAAACAGCTATGGGATACTGAGGGCTGCTTTGTAGGAGGTCACATGACAAGGCCAGTCGTGCAGGTGGGGTGGCATTGTGCCGGGCGTGGTGGCGCCTCTTGATGGTATTGCACAGTGGGGACCGACTCCGCTGCTCAGCGACTCCACCGCGCAGGTGGTCACCCTCAAGAGAGGCTACTACGCGGTGACAGGAACAGCTTTACTCTCCGTGGTCCAGAAACGTCTGCAACGTTCAGGGGCAGGTGAAGAACAGACCCACACAGTGTGTCCCCTGCCGCGAGTGCACCGGGACACGAGCCTGTGACTGACAGCAGCGTGCGTCTGTGTTCCGCAGCACCGAGGGCTCTTAGACCCAGGCTGAGCAAGCCTGCAGGAAGGTCCTGTCCTGTGTCGTTCTCTCATTACGGGACTCCAGAGATGGGAAGGAGAGAAATCTCCTTAGAGATTTATTTATTTGAAAGGCAGAGTTACACAGGAGGGGTAGAGGCAGGGACAAAGCCCTTCCAGGGGCTGCTTCTCCGCCAGATGGAAGCGAGGAGGCAGGGGCTCTTTGGGAGTCTCCGGTGGGTGCAGGGCTGCAGCACTCGGGCCGTCTTCAGCAGCCTTCCCAGGTGCCTAGCAGGGAGCTAGGCTGGGTGTGCAGTGACTGGGGCTTGGATTACGAGGGCAAGATTTAAGGGGATAACAGTGTTAGAGTTCATGGCCATGCGCTTTTAAAGCACCACATGTCAGCACTCACTGGACCATGATGTTTATTTTATGTCAGTTGTTTTCATAAGGGTCTTTTTTATATCGATGTGGTCAGGTGCTGTGGTACGCTGTAAGCACAGGGTGTTACCTCGTGGGTGACCATTAGCGCAAGGCATGTGATGAATCTGTGGACAGTCGCTCAGTGCCCACTCGCACTTGCTCCCCATCCGGCTCCTCGGCTGTGACAGCCAGTCCTCTTGGTCCACACCTGTGCGTTTCGGGAGATGCTCTGAGGTGACATGTGGCCAGTTTGTCCTCCTGACCACAGCTGCGGAAGTTTGAAGTGTCCCTATCACTGTGGTTTCCTGTAACTTGCTCCAGTCAGAACACCACCCTGCCCCTCCGCGCGGAACTGTACTTTAGGACTGTAGCAGTTGGTATGTGTCTGCCTAGACCTTTCTGCCACTCCACTCCGTTTTTCACCAGGCCTGTCATCCATGTCCAGTCACAGTAATGACGTGTCTGGGGCTGGGCAGGTTACACCGACAAGCGATGTATGCAGCTCCGTCTTCTGGAGGCTGGAGGCCAAGAGGGTGCCAGGCCGGCTCTGCTGGGGTGCCTGTCTGCGCTCGTGGTGTGGACGGTCATGCGCTGGGAGCTCATGTGAGTGGTGAGGTTGCCAGGGAGTAGAGAGCTACCCGCCTTGCTTTCTGCGAGCTCTCACTCTTGCAAGAAAACCTGGGGTCTCTGAAACCACCTTGTCTAGTTCTAGGGGCACACCCGAATAACCCAGGGGCCTCTCCCTTAGCTGCCACCTCTTAATGTCGCCACACCGGGACCAAATCTGCAGTCCATGAGGCCTCAGAGGACAAGCCCCACTCAAGCTACCACCTGGCACATGCAAACTTAAGGCCTCAGGGGACAGGCCCCACTCAAGCCACCGTCTGGCACACGTGAGCTTGGCTTGTCGGATGTGGCCAGTGTGCGTCCTAGTCACTGGGTGGCTTCTGTACCCTTCCCTGCTGGTGGGCCTCTGCCCGTGGAAGCCACGCTGCCTGGGGAACATTGATTAATGAACATGACTCTGAAATGACGAGAATTCCTGGAGGGGACCAGGAAGGCACAGAAGTCACTCACAGTCCCCACGTGTGGATGTGTCTGTGTCATGGACACTTGCTGGTGGAATCCTGCCACAGTGCAATGCGCTTCCCTTCCTCCCCACGCAGCAATGGCATGAGCGCCTCTCGTGTCGGTGCTGACAGCCGAGTGACGTTCTGCTCCGCAGGCCAGTCCCTTCTCCGCTTTGATCCACGTTGGGTTCCAGTTGCTTGTCTTATTATAAACATGGTCTTAAAGAGAATTCCATTGCATTCTAGCATGCCCAGAGTCTGTGGTCAATTTGGGTCATAATTACCTGAGTGCCTGGCCTATGTACCAGACTGTGGGCTAAAACCCTTATTTCTCTTGAAACTCGGAGAATCCCACCATGTGCCAGCAGGAGCTTGTAGCTGGTAGGAGAAGGCAGGCCTGGCCGGCTGGAGGTTTATATAATTGGGCACACATGTGCTTGCATATCATCATGCACATATCCAGTTCCTATTCATCTGTCCGTTGGCCTTTGCTTGCTCTCTGCTCAGCATCGGTCAGCACCCTCGCTTCTCTAGTCCTTACCAATTTCATTTGCACTGGCATACATTCAACAGGTAGCGATAGGAATTCAAATTCAGCCAAGCCATGATTCTCCTGTTGATTGTGGTAGTCTCTGGAATACATTTTATCAGTTGCAGAGAAAAAGAATGCAGGTGCTTGATTCTACCTGCCAGCCTCTGAGTAGAGGTCAGTTGCCAAGACTGAAGCTGTCAGTCATGGGGCTTGTGTTTCCCAGGAGCTGCAGCGTGTCCATAACGGTTTGCCTAGCGTGCTGCTGGCTGCCACGGCAAAGGGCCCCAGGGGCCCACTCTCCAGGCTGACTGCAGAGCTGCCTTCCAGCATGGAGAGAGAAGAGGAGAGCCACTGGAAATGCTTCATGGCTGCCTGTGTCTTTCGCAAAACCCCGCTTTACTACTTGTTTCTGCGGGGAGTCCAGCAGCCTGGTGGGTCTTGTGGCATGTGGCCATAGAGCAGATTTCCAGCCTGGCTCTGCAGAGAGCTGTGCTGCTACTCCAGGAGAGCCGGCTGGTCTCGCTAACGAATGCCCCGTGTCGTCCTTGGCCCATCAGGCAACGGAAACCAACCGGCCGGACAGTGTGCATCCCGTGTGCATGGCAGATTTACAAGAGCCTCAGCTATTTTTTCATTTCTCCTCGCTGGGCTAGGAACACTTACTGATGTCGTCCAACATGCCGTGGACGCACATCGTTCAGAAACGACCGAGAGTGATGTGGAGTTGTCAGCCTTGAAAATAGGCTGCTGATTGGGTACAGCTTCATCAACGAGCCTTTTGTTGCTGTGCCAGCACAGCTTGCCCGGGAAGCAGAGGAAGCGACTGTGAGCGGATGAGGAGATGGGAGCGCTGACCTCCAGTTAATTTCAGTTGTGCTCTATGAGCTAGCTGTATCTCCCTCAGCAAGCTTATTTAAAGAGCTCCAGTTTGTCAACGGCTAGTCTCATTCCAGAACACCAGAGCTGCAGCAGACTGGATGTTTGTATCTGTTCCAGTGTCCCATGTTCAAGTTCTGTTCCTGAAGGTGAAGGCATTCGGAGACAGTGCCTGTGGGAGTTATGTAGGCTGTTTGGGGTTAGTGTCGTGGCAGGGGCCCAGGGAGACCCTGATGCCTTCCACTGTGAAAGGGTCATCTCAGAACCAGACATGACTCTGTGGCCCCCAGGACTGTGAGGAATAAAGCTTGTTGTGCATAAGGAGGGGCCCTGACCCGCAGGGGGTGCCCGTTGTAGCAGCCCAAATGCCCTGAGACAAGTCTCCCTCCTGCCCTGTTGCTCTGGACACAGAGAGCGCGCATCTCTGGTACGAGAGGAGAGGCTGTAGCGGCAGCCCTGGGAATCGAGTGGAAAAAGCAGCTTTCTTCCCACTGTGCCCCCCGCCTTTGCCAGGACAGGGTCTCTGACTCGGGAGAGCCTGAGGAGCTGTCAGGAGCGGACCCTTAGTGGACAGGTCTCCTGTGATGCACCGCTGCCCGCTCCGACTCCCTGTGCCTCAGCAGCATCTCGGGCCCTTCACACTCATTCTTGCTCCCGACTCAGAGGGCACGTCTGACTGCTGGCTACTCCAGGCGGGCCTGGCTTCAGGCTTGTATATCGAGGCCTGGGGCAGACCAGAGCTTGTGGCAGAAACGCGATGACCATGGCTGACCCGGATAGAGGCTAATGGTCTTCAGCCACCTGGGAGTGTTGAGGAAGCCAAGGAGATGTGGCACAGCTGCCATGGGGTAGGGTCACTGTCCTATGGCCTGGATCCGCAAGCTGGCTCCTCCCCTGAGGCTGTCACGTGTGTGACCAAGCTGGAGGGAAGAAGGCAGAGGGCAAGGGTGTCTGGTAATGACAGTGTCACCCTCTTGTTGGCCACTACTGGAGTACATGGCCATGGCCACCTAGTAGAGAATCCCCAAAACTGTATGCTTTAGTCTGGGAAAATGTCCCCCAACCCCTAAGCAGGGGTGTGGTCTAGGACAGGGTGGGAGGAGGGCCAGCAACGGGAGCCAGCTGTGTCGGCTGTACATGCATATGATATTGCGAACTTCGCGTTTCTCTGGTAGATTCCAGTCCTGACACCAGGAGACCCCGAGTGCCAACTCCCTGTGGAGGACTGTCAGGACAGAGCCCAAATCCCAAGCAAAATGTGCAAGGAGGGACCTTACCAGTCTGACCGCAGCTTACATTTCTTTTAAAAGATTTGTTTATTTATTTATAAAGTCAGAGTTGCAGAGGGAGAGAGAAAGATCCATGTACTGGTTCACTCGAAGATCCCCAGATGGTCCAAAGCCAGAGTCAGGCCAGGTGGGGACCGGGAGCCAGGTGGAGGTCAGGAACTCGACGACCAGAGCTGGGCCAGGTGGGGACAGATCCCCAGATGGTCCAAAGCCAGAGCCGGCCCAGGTGGGGACCGGGAGCCAGGTGGAGGTCGGGAACTCGACGACCAGAGCCGGGCCAGGTGGGGACCGGGAGCCAGGTGGGTCCGAATCGACGACCAGAGCCGGGCCAGGTGGGGACTGGGAGCCAGGTGGAGGTTGGGAACTCGACGACCAGAGCCGGGCCAGGTGGGGACCGGGAGCCAGGTGGAGGTTGGGAACTCGACGACCAGAGCCGGGCCAGGTGGGGACTGGGAGCCAGGTGGAGGTTGGGAACTCGACGACCAGAGCCGGCCCAGGTGGGGACAGATCCCCAGATGGTCCAAAGCCAGAGCTGGTCCAGGCAAGGCCTCAGAGCTTTACCTGGATCTCCTACAGGGGAGTCAGGGGCCAAAACATCTGGGCCATCTTCTGCTGCTTCTCCAGGCAATGATCAAGGAGTTGTATCAGAAATGGAGCAGCCAGGGCATGCATCTGTGCCCATGGGAGATGCCAGCATTACAGGCAATGGCTTAACCCACCATACCACAGTGCTGGCTCCTCCAGCCTGTGCTGCCATTTCTAGCCCCTTGCCTCAGCCACACATACCTTTTCTTTCATTTGAATACGACTGTCAGCCATTGTTTTGGGGCATGTCTTCTTAGAAAACTCTTTCCACCTTCTGGTCTAGCATGATGATTCTTACCCTGAAGACACTGTGCCTGATGTCGCATCTCTGGGTGGAGCTGTTGTGCAACTCTGCGTGCAGGACCACTGGCTTACTGTTGTTGCTTTTCTATCTGTCACTACTGGCCAGTGCCACTTCCTCTGGGAGAACAAACACCATGATGGCCGTGGTGTTCTCAGTGCCCCCTCGAATGCCTGAGTCTGCCCAAGTCCCCTGCCTGAGGCAACACACAGCTGGGTGTTGTGTCGATGACCCGCAGGACCAGAGTGGCCTGCTGCTGCTGTGATTAGAGCGGTGCACTGGCCAGGGCGACAGTCCTGGCTACAGGGATCAGTGCAGAAGCCAGCTCACACAGGCCTGTGCCTTCTCGATCATAGCTCATGGTGATATCAGCAGGATTCTGTGATGTAACGGTTTCTTCTGGTATCTTCTTTTATCTCCGTGATCAGGAGGTATTCGTTACCATCTTCCTTAGTACCTGGCTTCAGGCAGTGTGTTCCTTATGAACGGTTTAGTTTTGGTAGGGAAAGGACGTATTTAACTTTCAGTGAGTGAATGATATGGAAAGAAACGACGTTTATGGTTTGCCGGCTGCTCAGCAGTGGGGGTATTTATACTTGGCAAATGTTGTGTTTGTCATCAGAGTTCAGGGAGACTGACGAATTGGGTGAGAATAAGACAGGAAAAAGATGTCAGCAAGGAGCTAAACTGGACGAGGGGTTAGAGGAGACACAGCCCCCAGCCTTCCTTGAGTTCATGGTGGCAGGAGTGGGGCGGGGCAGCTATCAATTGTCACTCATCAGTCAAGCCGCACTTTCCACCTGATTCCAGGAGCCTCCAAATGCCATGTCAGGTGTCACCTTGGCCAGCCTGTCCTCTCTCCTGGAGGTGTTCTCTGGCCACGCCCCAGGGCTGGGCAGCCTGCTTTCCTGACTCCTTCACAGAGAGAATAAGGGATAAAATGCACATCCCAAGTTTGAACTCCCAGACACACGCTCTTCCGCCCCACTCTCTCGGGCGCAGGGTTCAGTGTCATGGTGAGCACACCATAGATCTTGTCTGTTCTTGGCTGGTGACGCTGTGTAGTGGGAGGTTTTGTTACTGAACATGGAGGGAGGGGACTGCAGGGCAGCCAGGCCCTGAGCACTTTGCACTCACAACAGTTTACTGTGATGGGGGTGGTCAGTGTCCATCCTCAAGCTGCAGGTGAGGAACCAGCTGCCAAGAAGCTGGGCTGATGCACAGCCAATGGAATGATGATGGCGAGGCACAGGCCTGTGGTCCTGGAGAACCTGAGGGTGTCAGCTCTGCCTCTTGGCTGCTTGTCCCAGAATGCCAAGCCCATCCTGGAGAACCTGAGGGTGTCAGCTCTGCCCCTTGGCTCCTCGTCTCAGTGCAGAAGGCCCGGGCTTCTGATCACAGCTTCTGCCTCTCCGCAGTCTCACAGCCTGCAGGGGAAGGAGCAGCGGGGGCAGGTTACACATGGCAAGTGCCAGGTAGAAATGAAAGGGTGTTGAGGCTGAGCTGCCCGTGTCCTTTTTCCTGCAGGACATCGACCCTACCAGGTGATCACTGCCCGGGTCCACCCAGGAGAGAGCAATGCCAGCTGGGTGGTGAAGGGGACCCTGGAGTTCCTGGTCAGCGAGGACCCTGTGGCAAGGCTCCTGAGGGAGGCCTTCATCTTCAAAATCATCCCCATGCTGAACCCGGATGGCGTCGTCAGTGGCAAGTACGGCAGCATCCTGGCCGCTCCTACTCTCATTGCATTTCTCTGAATCCTGCGTTCAGCTGTGGTTGGGGTCGTAGCCCAGCTGGCCCTTGTCCAGCCCCTGTGGGCTTCTGGGTGCACAGTGGGGAGGATGACTCCATGTCGAGGCGGGCTGTGGGCAGGGGCCCAGGTTTCAGAGAAGCCCCCAAGGTGGTAGGATCAGCAGCCACAGGCCTGGCTCCAGCTTTGTAGTTGGCGCGCAAGGCCCGTTAGAGGTTATAGAAAATCCCTGTTACTGCAGGGATGGACACTACCTCTTATCTATAAAAAAGAAAAACAGAATATAGGATAAACAGAAATATTGAAAAAATTCAGGAGCTGCATTTTAAATTATGTTTACAATGAAAAATGTCAGTATTAAAGAAGGAAAAACATAAGTATAGGCAATGCAGAAAAGAACAGTATTAATATGAAGTAGAGGAAATAAAATGAGAATTATGAAGAAATGCTAATTATAAGGAGACTATAAAAATGAAAGAAAATCTTGACGACATAAAATTGTGACAACAAAGTAAAAGAATGGTGTAAGAAAGGTGGAGCTGTAACTTTCTTAAGAAATTGTTACACACGTGAGACTGGACTGTCATAGAACCTAGATAACTACAAAGACTAAAACTGTAAAGATGATAGAAACAGCAGATTCCCGATGCTGACCTGTGATAACACAACCATAGTGAAGCTGTGGACTGTGGAGGTGGAGTCAGTCCACACAGAGTGGGGAGACAGGTGGGCAGCCATGACTTCCACGGGTGATCCGTGGGCGGCCACAGCTTCCATGGGTGAGAGATGAGCAGTCGTGGCTTCCATGGATGAGAGATGGGCAGCCACGTCTTTCATAGGTGACAGCTGGACAGCCACGTCTTCCTTTGGTGACAGCTGGACAGCCACGTCTTTCATAGGTGACAGCTGGACAGCCACATCTTCCTTTGGTGACAGGTGGGCAGCCACATCTTTCTTGGGTGACTCATGGGCAGCCATGTCTTTCTTGGGTGATTTATGGGCAGCCATGGCCTCCTGATCTTTCGGGTCCTCTAGGCTCTGTAGTGCCCAGCATTGCTCAGTGGGGCAGTGGCAGGACCTCCCTTTCTCCCCTTTGTAGCTGCCTCCCCCTTGTATGCACAAGAGGCCTGGGGGCCATGTCCTTCACCAGGAAGCACTGACCAGAGTTCCGGCACCCAAGACCTAGAGCTGGGTAAGCTATGGCCAGCTGAGTCAGCTATTGCTGTGGGGTGCCTGTGGCTCTGGAGGACAGCTCTGAGTCCTCAGTGAGGGATGCCTCCCCACCTAAGCAGCCTGGAGTTTACTCACAAGATTTTTCAACCTGAATGGACCAAAGATGGCTCAGGGCCTTGATCCCACTTGGCCAGTTTCCCATGCAGCCTAGCTCTTTGCTGGAGTTGGCTTTCCACATGCTGACTCGCTAGGGAACAGGAAGAACCTGACATGGAGTCCTGCCTCCCCCTGGGGTGTTGGCCTGTCTCCCACCCTGTTTCCAAGTGTTCCTGCTGGGATGAGGAGGACACATTCTGTGCTGGCCTTTCTGGGAAAGGATCCCACTAGCCTGAGGCGGCCTCAGAGCCTGGGGAGTAAGGGCAGCAGTTCCTTCCGCTGCAAGTGTTCACGCCCCCAGTCAGGGCCTCACTCCAGGTCTTGGCTTAAGGGTTCCCATGGCCTCAGACCCCAGGGTCCTGCTGGCCTGGACACGCTGTGTTTCCAGCTTGCAGCTGGCTGCTGCGGGCTCCCATATGGCCGGCCAGCCTCTTCCCTGTGACACCAGCATTTATCATCATTATCGTTATTTATGATGACTCCAATTACCCTTCACATCTATCCTGTGCCTTTCATCATGGAGCTCTGGACACCTGGGAGGAGCCCTGAGCTCAGGCAGGCCTTCCTGGCTGAAAGGGACTTGAAACCACAGTGTTACCAGCCAGCACACATCACTGGGGACAGACAGGACTGCCGTGGACATGAGCTGTCTCAGCAAAGGTCCGATGGCCTCCGGGTGCCCCAGTGTGCAGCTTGCCAAAGCTGTCTCTGTGACTGACAGCCCCATCTTTGGATGGGCAATAAGGTGCACTGTGTTTTGCCATGAGTTTTGCCCATTTGGGGTGGTCTTCCTCTGAAGGAACACAAGGATAAAAATGAACCCTGTTCATGAACTTCCTAAGCTTGCCCATGTGGAGCCCTGGCCTGGCATGGCACCTTTTGCCCAGTGTGGCTCCTACAGTGCTATTTCAGCTGTTCTCATCTTGGCTGATGTTCCCTGGGTTCATTCTTGTTGACGGGCTTTGTGCAGGAGGTAGAATGGCCCTGCCTGCCACCTGGCCCACACAGAGCAGTCACAGCATGTGGATCACAGAGCCTGCACCTGAACATGGCGCTTGCGATACTAGACCTTCTCTTTGACGAGCTCCCCCTGCAGTTGCCAGGATAAGCAGAGAAGCTGTCTTTTGTGGGGATCGTGGGGGCATTTTTGGTAACTGGCTGGGGAGATGAAGTCACAGCTTCCTAAATGTAGGTCATGTCTGAGCGTAGAAAGTCATAGCAAGCAGGAAGGACTATGCCAAGTTCTAGAAGAAACAGTTTACCACTGTAAAGTGTTGAGTTTGTACTGAGCTAAGCTGAAGTCCAGGTGAATCTGGGACGCTGATGAGGCGGTTCTTGGACTCCTGGAGTTGTGTTCAAGGTGGGTCACATGTCGCTAGCAGTGAGCTCACGGGGTTGCAGTAGAAGTGAAAATGCAGCTTGATTGGTGTAGGAAGTAGGGAAGGGACAGGGGCCTCCTGACCTGCTCACGAAGTGGACTCAGGTGTGAGGGGGACAAGGCAAGGGAGCAGAAGGTGGCACCAGTTCCACTAGTTTGAATTCTGATAGCTGTGGCAAGATCCTTTTTGGGAAGCAGGGCACAGACTGGCATTGTGTGCATGGGGGACTCGGAGCATGGCTGCTTGGAGACCTGCAGAGGTGAAAAGCCTCATGTGGTCAGCTCAGCCAAGTGTCCAGAAGTCACCCTTGGTTGCCCGGAGGGAAGCTGTCTACCTGTGAACGTCAGGGCCACCTTGTCCATCAGCCAGCACTGCAGGGGTAGCCTGGAGACCAGCCTTCACTCCACCATGGGCTGGGTAGGCCTCACCATGAGCTTAGGCATGCATGGACTTCACCTTGGTGGCAAGCAAAGACCCTCCTGCTCGAGCCCTTGGTGTCTGTATCACTCCTGTGGGCCCGAAGTGCAGGTCTTCCATGGAGTCTCCCAGGAAGGGTTTTCAACAGCGAGGAGTGGAGCCGACACTGGAATACTGCCTCTCCTGCTCTGATTTGCTCAGGAGACATCAGGAAGTCCAAGTTCAACTACCAGAGTGCTCCAGCTGGGTGGGGTGTTGATTGCTGTTTACTCTCAGTAGTAAGGATGCTAAAGTCCAAGAGGTAAAGAGTTAGTGCTTTTTTTTCCCCCATATGATTTGCTTTATTTATTTGGAAGAGTTTTGGGAGTAGGAGGGGGGGTTCAAGAGAAAAATGTTTCATTTACTGGTTCACTCCTCAAATGTCACCAGTGGCCAGGGCTGGGCCAGGCTCAAGCCAGGAGCTTCATCCAGGTCTCCCACATGGGTGCAGGAGCCCAAGGACTTGGTCCATCTAATGCTGCTTTCCTGGGAGAATCAACAAGGAATTGGGCCAGAAATAGGGCAGTCAGGACTCTAGCCAGTGAGTGTCTGGGATCCCGGCATAGCAGAGGTCAGCTTAACCCATTATTACACAACACCACACCAACTTTTTAATAGACTTGAGGTCTCGCTGGTTTAACCGCATGTAACAGCGTAAAGAACAAGGGTTTGGGCAACTCAGACAGAGGACACAGACCGGTGAGCAGGTTAGCTGCCCAGTAGGGCAACTCGTCACTTCCCAGAGCGAAGCCTGTGCCAGCAGATGGTGGCCCTGAGTATGCATGCTGTTTGTGGGGAGAAGGACCTGAAAGATGGGGGTGCGGGGGCAGGAGAGAATCCTAGGCTTTGCCCTGGGGACTCTGGCCGAGCTGGCCCTGTACATCATGCTGCAGGGAAGACGACATCTGTCACTTTGAGGTCATTAGAGGAGGCAGTCCCCTCCCTGGCCACTTGACAATACAAACAGCCGCTCCAGTAATGGGTCTCTGGTTTCCTCTGAGTGGTTATCTTCTGCCGTCTGGCCAGCTCTCCTGCGGAGTGGCACAGAGCTCAGCCTCAGCTCAGCACACTTGGGATTGAAGAAAGTGTGGTTTGCTCAAGACGGGGGCAGGGGAGTAAGGACCTGTGCACAGGGAGATTCTCCCCAGGGAATCGTGAGTAGCAAGCCTGAGACCGTTGGCCCCATATTGCATGCAGTAAATTTGGGGCATTTGGAGGAGCGAAAACAGCTTCATGTTTTCCTGATGACAAGCCAGGATCCCGGAGAGGGTGGGGATCTGGAAGCTGGAGAGAGGGGGAAGCAGATGCCAGACTGACAGGCAGGGAAATAGCTGCCCCGGGAGAGGCAGAGCACTGGAGGAGGGCCAGCCCCAGGCATGCCACCAGGCTGGCATTTGGGGATTTGAGATGGGGAGTGGGCCTGGCTCAGCCAGCAGCTGGCTGGGAGGTCAGCCTGGAAGGGACAGCTTCTCAGTGGCCAGGTGACCTGCAGTGCCTCCTTCAATGACTGTTGGAGAGTGCAGTGTGAGGAGGCAAGGTTCACTCACCTGCAGCCTCCAGCCATGGCACCTGGAAGTGGGCCCAGAGCCAGCTTTCTCTCTGTCCCCCTGCCCTCCTCGCAGCTCCCGGTGCCTCCGTGGGCAGAACCTTTTTGGAAGCCAGCTGGGTCAGGAGAGGGGGGCTTGTGCAGTGCAGTCTGTGGTTCTGACAACAGGTAGAACTAAGCATCCCCTTGCTGGATCCCCACTGGATCAGTACCGGGCTTGCGCTGGGGATACGACTTGTTTTTGTAAACCAAAATGGCTTTATTGTTTCCAGTGGGCAAAGGAGGAACGGTCAATGTGAATGGGGCAAAGATGTTGTTTTAGAGCTCCCGACCCCAGGGTCACTGTACAATGGGGTTTCCCAGGATGGCAACTGGGCGACTGCCCTCACCAGAGGAGCAGCTGCATGGAGTCTGTCCCAAGTTGGAGAGAGCCCTTCAGACATGTGTTCACTTGCCGACCGCTTCAAGTACACAGCTATGTTCTTACGTGTTTCTAGAATCGTGCCTATTTTGATTTGCAAGATAATACATTTTGAAATAGATTTTATCAACGTCCAACATCTTCCCATGGTAGAGGATGCAGATGATGTCATCAGGCTTTAAAACAACAATCTTGTGTTACTGATGGGCCGTGATCCATTCAGCCAATTCTCTCGTATTATAAACAGCGGATGGGGGATGTTCTTGTTATGTTCTTGGTGAGTTTCCCTGCTAACGTCCTTGAGCTAAATCTGCGAAAGCAGCCAGTTGAGTCAGGCGTGATGTGGATTTGTGTTTGAGGCAGATTCTTGCCAGATGAGGCTCTTTGGAAAAGTCCCAGATGGGGCCGATGTTTGGCCTTGTTAGAGAGACGCTGCTCTGGGCGCCTGGGTGTGAGTCCTGGCTCTGGTTCCAGTTCCCACTTCCTGCCAGTGCACAGGTGATGGTTCCAGCACTCGGGGGACCTGGATGGACTTCTGGCTCCTGGCTTTGATCTAATACAGGGCTGGGTGTTGCAGGAAATGTAGTGAGTGAACCAGCAGAGGGGGGCATGCTCTCCTGTTCCCACAATCAATCAATCAATAAGCAAGCTGAAGGAGTGATGTGCTCACATTCCCAGAGGGGAGAGGCAAGCGCTGGGTCCTCAGACCATCCTTACCAACTTTGCTGTTTCTCTGTCAGTCCGATATGCTAAGCATTCAGGTTGGTACTTTGGTTTCCAAGGTTACAGCATTCCATTCCTGCTTTACAGATTCACCAGGGCTGGGCAGAAGGAGTCAGGGGGCACACTCCAGGCCTGTCCCCTGACTGCGATGTTGGTGAACCATGCAGCTCCCAAAGGGTGAGCGCCCTGGGTGCGCCTGGCCCTTCTGAGGGCCCATGGCATTTGGCTGGCAGGTAGGGTGCAGGTCCCTGTGGTCTGGACTGAGGCACACGGCAGTGATGTGTTGCCTCAGGTTAGATTAGGAGAGGAAATGGCTTCTGACATCTTGAGCTGCAGGTTTTGTTTCCTTAACACTCTTCACTGCCTTCTTCTCTCAGTGTCCTTGATGTCTTGAGGGAACACCTTACAGGGCTGGGCTCATAAGCTGGGGTCTGCAGGTCCTGCCCTGTGGTCTGCCACTGCTGGGGCCGGTGCCTGTGTCCGCAGATCTATTGCTCATGTTGACTTCTGAAGCCGTGTTCCCTGTGAGGGGCAGAGGCCAGGGTCTGGCTGCCAGATGGGCATCGGAAGCCATGGCTATCAGGTAGTCAGGGCAGTGTCTCTCGACTTATTGCTCAGTGAGGCACGGGGTTTCCTTGGACAGCCTACAGAGCTTGAGGGAGAGTGTCCTGCCTGCTCCACGGTCCCTGTGAGGAGGAGGGACTGGCTGCGTGGCCCCGCAGGGCTGGGGCTGACCAGGCATGGAGCCCTCTTCCCAGCTATTGGTCTGTGGCCTCTGCTCTGCAGGTCTCCTGTGAGTGAGGCTAGGGTGGTGCAGGGCTCCTGTGACCAAGCCCTGCAGGACGTTTGCCATCCTCAGACAGGACCTCTGTGTAGAGAAAACTTGGTGCTCGGTATCTGTGCCTTCTGCCCCGAGCCGACGGAGGAGCCTACACTTGCAGCCTTGGGCTCTGGAACAGAACAGGATCAACACAGGATGGAAATTGGAGCTTGGTTCTACAAAGCTCTGGGGCAACGTAGAGACAGGTGGCACAGCCTTTGTGAAGGCCTGGGTGCTGTCTTGGGCAATGCCAGACATCTGATTACAGCCCTGTCTGTGAGGGACAGATACACGTCTGACTCCGCTAAGTGCTGGATGGCACTGGGCCCTCATGCTCTCCCTCCGCGTCAATCAGGGGTTCACACAGCACTGCCAGGACTGTGCAGAGACCCCCGCCAGAGACCCCCTTCCACATGACAAACCTCAGACCACCATAGCTCTGTGAGCTCCGAGAGTGGTGGGGGCCCACGTTTGGGGGTACGTGTGGGGCACTTGGCCTTGTGGGGCTGTCTGTGAGCACAACATGGAAATCACTGCTAGGAACCCCTGTGTACCAGGTGAGGTGGCAGGGTGTGGTGCGAGGTCACGGAGTCCGCTCCCGGGCCTCCCTGCTGACCGTCCCTCACCCCGCACCCAGAGCCGTGTCATGTTGGGAGCTGAGGGTGCCACGCCTTCTCAAAGTGGCAGCTCTGAAAAAATATGACTATTTATTCCCAAATTTAAGGTTATTAATTATATCAGCATAAACCTAATTTATGGCATCATAAACAGCAATAATAAATGCTGCCAAACGCTAATCCCCAGCGCTTGCCAACTGTGCCTGGACTTGATGGGTCCTCCCCCCCACCCCACTTCCCAGAAGCAGTAAATCACAAATGACTCTGTATTGCAGAGTCATTGATCAAGCCAGGCCGCAGCTCCTGGGGACACTCACAGGTTTTATGCAAGTCGCGATCTGCATTGGCTGGGCGGCTGTGTACTGCATTGGCTGGGCAGCTGGGTGCTGCAGTGACTGGGTGGCTGTGTGCTGCAGTGACTGGGCAGCTGTGTGCTGCAGTGACTGGGTGGCTGTGTGCTGCATTGGCTGGGCAGCTGGGTGCTGCAGTGACTGGGTGGCTGTGTGCTGCATTGGCTGGGCAGCTGTGTGCTGCATTGGCTGGGCAGCTGTGTGCTGCATTGGCTGGGCAGCTGGGTGCTGCAGTGACTGGGTGGCTGTGTGCTGCATTGACTGGGCAGCTGTGTGCTGCAGTGGCTGGGCAGCTGTGTGCTGCAGTGACTGGGCAGCTGTGTGCTGCAGTGGCTGGGTGGCTGTGTGCTGCCTGTTGCCTGCTAATGCTTGCTCTGCCTTTCCTGTCTGTCTCTCCCCCTGGCACAGGAGAAGCTGGGGAGAGAGGGCTGGAGGGGTGCAGCAGGAGCCCCCTTTCTCTCTTGGAATCCCTATGGCTGTCCCTCTTGTAGGCACTGTGTTGCTACACTCAGAAGTTGTACCAGCAAGCCTTTCTACGGCCAGACTGTTCCTAGAGCAGGTGCATCTCTGCAGTGGAGGGAGGACCCTTCTGTCCATCCTCTCTCAGAGGTCTCTGCTCTTGGGCAGGAGGAGGGAGCCCACTGCCCTTCATGTGGGTTTACTTGTCAGAGATTTACTTGCTTATGGGAAAGGTAAAGTGACAGACAGGGGGAGCTGGGGCAGAGAACACAGAGTGAGAGAGGGAGAAGAAAGTGAGTGGGCTCCTCCACCTGCTGGTTCTCTCCCCAATGGATCTCACTGTCTTTCTCTTTCCCCTGCTCTCTGCCCTGCTTCACCTGTGGCAATCATGATGGGGATGTGTGCAGAGAGCTGAAGCAATCTGAAGGTGTGGGCTCAGGTCGGGACTGGCGATCTTCCAGGTATGTGGCTTTACATACACACTGCATAAGGTGTGGGCTCAGGTCAGGACTGGCTGCCTTCTAGCTATGTGGTTTTACACACATTGCTTCACCTCGGCACTCCTGCATTTTTATCTGAGACCCTCTCCACTGCCCCTCACCTGCTGTGACTCAAATCACAATCAGCCAGCCAAGTTCCAAGCCAGCGAGGCCCAAGCACTGGAGAGTGGCTCTGGCTGGGCTTCCCCGCTGGCCCCAGTCCTTCCCAGGGCTGGACAGAGCCGACTGAGCCATGCCTTCTTGATTTTCATGTGTCAGTCTCTCCAAGTGATATAGGTGAGCCCTGCAGGGAAACACATTCCGCAGAGGCCAGGGTGAGCTCAAGGCCAAGGGCCTGGAAGTCTTCCCTGAGTCTAGAATCTTGGTAGTTTTGGTTGTCCTTGTGGTTTAAAGTGACGGAGTGGGTCCAGGCTGGAACGAGCTGTGCAGAGAACATGGAGCAGAGAAAGCTGAGATCCTGGGCTTCGGCCAATGCTGTTGGGTTTTTCCACAGAGATGGTTGGTGCAGGGACAGGACGATGTGGCATCTTGCTTCACAGTGGCCCTCGGGGAGGTGTCTCTGAAGCTGTTCAGGGCACCCTGCATGGTCAGGTTCTGTGCAGGGGCAGCCGGTGCCCAGCCAGGAGCCTTTGTCCAAGGTGCCCCACCTCAGGACCCGGCCTGGCAGGGAAGTGACCTGGCGGGAACCAGAGGACACCTCCCCTCTGAGGCTGGCTACCAGGGGAGCCTCGCCCTGCCCACAGCCTGAGCAGTGTGCTTCTGAAAGCTCCTGCCCATCAAGACTCTAAGGTCGCTCACAGAGGCCCTCCCTGCCGGGCCTGCAGGCGGCCTCCTTGGTCACGTGTCTGGGCCGCTGAGCCCTTTTGAGTTATTGGTCCAGTTCCTCCACTGCCCTGCCTCCTTCTTGCAAATGTGCCCCGTACATCTTCCCTCTGCAGGAAACACTTTGTCCTCTATTTACGGCTCCTCCCTGCCCCCGCCCTTCCCGCTGGTCCGACAACGGCCAGGGAGATAAATAAGATGCATAACTCTTTTTGGCTATTATATTTTTTGTGACTCTGAACAGTCATATATATAATAACAAGGAAACAAATCTTATTACTAAAGTAATTACAATAAATAAAAAGTAACTGAACTTGGAGCTTGGGGAAGGGGCGTGACCAACGGTTGCCTGCAGCAGGATTTAGGAAACAATTGGCTGGCTTGTTCATGGCCCTGTGCACACCTGCTGGGAGGTGGTTCCTGCTGAGGCTCCAGGAGCACACATCCCACTCCTCTCACCCTGCATCTTCCAAGGGGGAATGTGTCCTGAGGAACTCTTCTCGGGGGGGTAGCCCTGCACCCCCAGGGACAGTGTGCAGAGCTGAGTGGCCTTGCCGCCACAGCTCAGGAATGGCACGGCATTCTCAGCCCACTGCCCTCATTCTGCCTGTGAAGACACACCTGCTCCGTCACCTGCAGAGGCCCCTGCCCACTTGGCAGGGCACGTGGTGGTCACTGTAAGGGGTAATTTGAAGATCGTTGTGGAGACAGACCCTGCCTCCCTGGACCTGGTGCCATTTTCTCTTTTTCACAACTCGCCTGTCCACCAGACAGTCCAGCATTCCACCTGAGAATCTCACCCCCACCTCCCACCCCCATCTCCCACCCCCATCTCCCACCCACGTCCCCAACCCTGCCCACCTACCAATCATCCTGAGGCATTCGCCTTCAAACACCAATCCTCTGGGGCCTGCCCTCAATCCCCCACACCTTGCGGGCTCACCTGAACATAAGGAACCGCAGGTACCTCCATGTTCCCTTCCCCTTGCCACCTTTCCACTACCTCACTCCTGTTCCTGCCCCACTGGCATAAACCTTGCCTCCCTGCCCTGCCTGCCAGCCCTGAGTGTGGACAGCACTGGTGCCATGGCTGCCCTGCGGCTCTCAGCGTTGGCCCGCTGAGGAGTCACCATGTGGGCTTGGCTCTGCTGAGTTCTGTCGGGTCAGGCATGGACATGTTGGAAATCTGGGACAAATGCTGAATTCAAGATACTGCCACACTCCCATCACCTCCATCTTTGCTGTCACCTTCATCAAGTGATGAAAAGATGGTCAGTGCCGTTAGAGCGTTTGTGATGTGCTTGGCAGCAGGGAGCTCACACACATAGTATCTTTACTACCCATCACCATCCTGTGTGGAAGCATCAATATTATCCCAACTGTAATCAGGAGAAAATTGGTATTCCAAGAGACCTAAGAATAAGTATCTCAGACATGCAGAACAGGAGTACAGCTTTCTTCTTTGTGTGGGTGATTCAAGACCCTATCCCCCTTACCACTGTTTACACAGCAAACCAGGAGTTTAGAATCAAGTGGCATCAGGGTCAGAGGCAGCTATACACCAGAAACCCAGCCTCACTCCAGCTTTCCAGTGGCCTCGGGATGCCCCAGGGGTGTGTGTCATGCATTCCTAAAATTGTAAAGTGCTACAACATCAGAGGTCAGTTTCTGGCCTAGGCCTGAAGGTCTCACCTGCTCCCCGATGGACACTGCAAGCAAGGTGGGCATGTCTGCAGACCTCCAGTACACTCTTCCGCCCAGTGGTTCCGCAGCAAAGCACAGGAGGCAGGGCAGACGACACAGCAAGCTCAGAACTGCCCGAACGGGGACTGTGTTGTTCAGTGAGCTTGCTTGAAGGGGTTTCTTGGTGAGCGCCGTGCCTGGACGTGAAAGTGCAGTGGATGCTAATTCAGTGGCTGGGTTGTCGGCTCTGTTGGTTGAACAGGGACCACTGCTGGTCTGTGTTCGATGGTACTTTACACTCACAGCACAATGCTAGGTGTTCCCTTCTCTCCTCATCCTCACCAGCATTTGTTTTTCTTTGTCAAGCTGCCTGGAGCGATGTGGGCTCTCGCGCTGCGGGTTGGATTCGTCTGCCCCCGAAGGTCGGTGATGCTGACCTTATTTTGTGTTCTCTTTCTGAGCGTGGATGTCTTGTTTGAGAGCCTTACGTAGTCCAGCTAGTAACGCCTTTTTGGATTTGTAGACATCTTCTGTCTGACTGTTTTTGCTGTTGACCGATCCATTTAAGTTAGTTTGGTGAAATCCCACTATCAATTTTGCTTTTGTTTCCTCTGCTTTTTTGGATCTGATTAAAAAAATTCTTTCCCATTCCAGGATCCTGAAGTGGTTCCAATAGGTTTCCCTCTAGGAGTTTGGGCATTCCAAGCCTTACCTTTGGGTCCTCTATTCTGAGTTGAATTTTGCATCTAATGATAGACCTTGGTTGGCTTTAATTCCTCTGCACGGGTTATTCAGTTTCCCAGTACCACTGATGAAAAGGTTTGTTATCTTCCCAGTGCATATTCCCACCACGTGTCTGTGGTGGTGGGTTTACTTATAAGATCTCTATCAAAATATCAGTGGAATTTTTCAATGAACTGGAACACAACTACCATTTGCATAATGAGACAGAGAAGACCCCGAGTAGCCAAAGGGATCTTGAGGGAACACAACAACCCAAGAGCCATACGGTTACCCAACTTTAGTGTTTATTCCACACCAACCGTCCTGAAAGCAGCATGGTGTAGGCCCACAGAAGGTCCACGACCGGTGGGACTGAGTAGCAACTTCCGAGTGATCCATTACAGTGGTGAATGTGCAGTGTGTCTGGCGTTTAGCTGTGTTCTGCAGAGACAAGGAAATTCAGACATGGAATATGAATAAATGAAGCTGTCCAACAATGGTGGTAATTTGTGGTGGAATGCTTAGTGGAGGCAATGGAAACTGAAGGGATGCACGGAATGTATTCTCCTTTCTGGGAGATTCTTGTGAGTTGGAGTGTCTGTGCGCCCTTCTGCTTCTGTGCTGCCTTTCTGCTCTGTTCTTCCTCTAACCATGTGGGTCTCTCTGACGAGTGTCTGACAGCTCAGGTACGGGGCTAAAAATCAAACAAGCCAAGTTCGTCCCAGGCCAAAATGCAGGTTGAATAGCAATGGCTGGATATTGACTGGTTCTTATGAAGTGGATTGTGAGTTTGCTGTGATCCCAGGGGAGCTAGCTGTGTGGGAAGGGAAGAGATGGCTTATTCTGATGTGATGTCAGGATATTTGATGCTCGTATAGTGGAGATAATTTTTTTTCACCCCAAGTGCGGCATTGAGTGTAAATGCCCGGAGACTGGGTTGCACATTCCAATGCCAAGCCAAAGGGTGCCTGGGTCTGTGGGTCCTGAGTGGGAGGGCTCTCTCAGAGAGATTAATTAATGTCTGTCACTTGGGCAGGAATCCCAGTGATGCAGACAGCAAGACTCCCCTCAGCAGTCGCCAAGGTCATTGAAGTTCCTCTGATCTACTGTAGGAAAGGCTTTCTCGTTCAGTGCAATTCAGGATATAGCTATTAATCTAGCCATCTTGACACTGAGTTACTGTGTGTTCTAAATCTGTGGCTTGGCCGTAATGCATGTAGCACAGTGGATATCCTCTGAAAAAACAATGCATTCTCCTTGGGTGGGCCATTTAAAAGGACTGGAAAGTACAAAATTGATTTCATTTCCAACAGATATTCAGAAACATTTGGCCCAAGCTAATCTTGCATTTAGCAATTTGATATTGTTAGTAAAATTTGCCCAGTTCCTGAGCATAGATGAGTTCAAGTCCATTTTGCTATTTCCATGACTGCGGTTTCTCTTTGTCAACAATGTCATCCCTCTTACCCTGTGCATGTTTGGTGCATACATTCTTTGATGTGAACATCCAACCATGAGCTCTCAGGGCACCTAGTGCCCAGCCCATTTTCCCGTCCTGGTCTGGAAATTCCTCTGTGGGAACTTGTTCTGTGACTGGCCATCCTACTTAAGGGTTACCTCCTGTGACCAAGAGCTTGAGCTGCTTCTCTTCAGACACAGCTCAAGACCACTCTCGTGTCCCTCCCCCACGTCCTGCCCTCCAGGGTGAGTGTCTGCGGTGTGCTCAGGGACTTATGCATGATGTCTCTGGGAGCCTTCCCCCAACCTCACGATGACTATTTGAATCACCTTGTTCACTCACTCATTCACTCACTGAGTTGTGTAAGGTGACCCCAGACAGAAGCCATGACAGAAGTGACTTGTGGGTGTACAGCCGCCTTGAGAAAGGGCTCCTCATTTATCCTAGCGTCCAGCACATCTACATGAGAGCTGAAGGAAGGACAGGGAGCAGCCAGGTATGTGTGCCGGTGGTGGGCAGGGGATGGCAGCAGTCAGGTGTGTGTCCTGGTGGTGGGCAGGGATGGGCAGCAGCCAGGTGTGTGTGCTGGTGGTGGGCAGGGGATGGGCAGCAGCCAGGTGTGTGTCCTGGTGGTGGGCAGGGACAGGCAGCAGCAGGGTGTGTGTGCCAGTGGTGGGCAGGGGACAGGCAGCAGCAGGGTGTGTGTGCCGGTGGTGGGCAGAGGACAGGCAGCTGGGTGTGTGTGCCCTGGTTGTGGGCAGGGGAGCAGTGGACACTGGGACTCCTGAGTAGTGTCCACAAGACTAGCACATCCCAGAGTATCGTTCAGCACCTGATTAAGCAATGCCCTCAGATATTTGAGGGCTTTTAGGAAGCCTGGGTGCTGGTCACAAAGCCTGGAACTCTAAGCTGTTTGCTGCCTGAGTCATGTGCCTAGCTCCCCTCCCATCCCTTACTAAAATAAAGTTGCTGATTCCTACTAATTCCTGCTGCATCACTGTGGCTGACCTGGTTGGATTCACATTTGTCCCAGTCACACCCGTTGAGACTGAGGCACTCTGGGTCTTCAGTCTGGCCATCACTGTACGTGGCTCTCTCCTAGTTTACGTGAGGTCTTCAGAGCCGGAAAGAATGCTTTTGTCTGTCTAACATGTCAGTGATGCGTCCGTTGAACTTGAGTGAACCAAGGACATCATCCTGGAAGTCACAGATCCGTTTAGCTATAATCATTCAACCACTTTCTCATCTATTTCAGGGCTGCTTTTGAGGATGTCTTTATAGACTTGAACATGGCTCGCTGCAAGCCCACGAGGTTCCATCTCCTTATCTAAGCACCTGTCACAATGTGAGACGATCCTGGGCTGCTGCAGCTGATCCGCCTCGTTGTTCCTGAGGTGAAGGCGGGATTCCAGGATTTTGGCTTCCTTCTCCAGGGGCCTTCAACTCCCATGCTCATCCAGTTTGTGGAAGTCAGTGTCAAGTTCTCGAGTTCCTTTTGCCATTTTCCCCCCTTTCAAATCCTCTAGTGCTGTGACTCTTCCCCCAATCCCCAGTGCTGTCCCCAGCCAAGGGTGGGTGCAGCCAGGGGCCTGGACAGGAGAGCAGCCCTGCTCCTGGAGGCACCTGTGCAAAGGAGAGCTTGCAATCCTTGTGCTCCCAGATCGGAGCGTTCCTTACACTTGTCTGGAAGATTTAGCTGGAGGTGTGAGAGCTGCACCTTGGTTCACTGAGCTGTCATATTACACATGGACCAAATTACTGCGTATTCAGGCATCTTAATCTGGAAAATTCTTTGTGACACTAATCCAAATTATTTCACTTCTGTTGACTTTGTGTCCTGTGCTACTGACAGAATTCTGTCTGGAGTACGAGTAGAGCATAGCTGGTGTGATGTTTGGGGCACATTTCCATGTGTGACATGTTACAGAGAGTAAATCCTGTGCATCTCAGGCACCTGCTAAGGCAAAGATGCCCACAGTGCTGATTCTGGTTCAGGAGGGAGAGAGGGTGGTCCTGAGTGTCTTGGTTTTTAGCAGATTATTGTGGAAGTCCGACAGTTCTGTGCTGCTTCTCCCATGTTCTTTCTGACTGCCAGAGTGTCAAATGATCATGTCGATTGTGTGTACCACAAAGGCAAGGATGAGAGAGATGCAGGTGAGAGGGAGGGGGAAGGAGAACAGGAGGAAGAGGTTGAGAGAGAGAGAAAGGGTGAGCCCAAGTGAAAACATACACGAGCACATGAGGGGAGAACTTGCCAAGAGGAGTGAGGTGGAGAAGGCAGCCATGTCGATGGGGAGGCAGCGAGTGTTTCTTTGAGGAACAGAGAGGGACTGGGTTAACTCCTATACGGTAGGAGACAGGAAATGGGAACTAGCATGGGATGCTAAGACTGCAGGTGTGTCCAGGTGAGGCCTGAGCATCCTGTGGCATTAGTGTGAAGGCCCTTGTGCCAGGGAACCTGAACCACTTCGTGTGTAGGGATGGGATGTGTCAGGGTCTGGCTGAGAAGGGGGGTTGCCCTTCTGACTGGCCCAGGCCCAGACATCTCATTAACCAGCTTGAGCCAGTGGCCTTGAGGATTAGGTGGGCAGCCTGACCCGATGTGACAGCCCTCAGGCAAACTGGAGAGGGTCCATTGGGGCGGTTCCTCCTGGGAGAGCAACACCTGTCTTAGACCCAGGTTATCTCTGAGGGGCTCCATGAGGTGGCACCAGCCTGAGCCCAGATGGCAGTGACCAGACCAACTGCTGCATGCAGCCCAGGCAGGCCTGCTGGGCTCCGAGAATGCAGTAAAACCCATGTGCACACTCTGGTGACATGTTCACAAGGCCTAGCACTAAAGATGCCCAGGTGGGGCAGCGGCTGCTCTGCCATGTAGGGAGTGTGCCCTGCAATGTCCTTTGCGGCCCTTTTATTTAGGGTGAGTGCATTTACTTTGTTCTTGTCACCGAGTGGTTTTGTGGTTGAATAAATGACTGGCTTGGATCCTGGATGAGACATCTGTCATGGGGAGAAGAGGAAGGAGGACAATACTCAGAGAGGTGACCAGCACTGGGCCATTGTGCACTGCCTAGGGCAGGAGCAGAGGTGACCAGCGCTGGGCCGTTGTGCACTGGCCACAGCAGTGGCAGAAGTGACACACACTGGGCCATTGTGAAATGCCCACGGCAGGGGCAGAAGTGACCAGCATGGGACCATTATGCACTGCCCACGGCAGGAACAGAAGTGACCAACACTGGGACATTGTGCACTGGCCATGGCAAGGGCAGAGGTGACCAGCGCTGGGCCGTTGTGCACTGGCCATGGCAAGGGCAGAGGTGACCAGCGCTGGGCTGTTGTTCATGGCAGTTGCAGAAGCCGTACACGCATGGGTCTTGAGCCCCCCTTGAGATGCCTCAGGGTAAGCTGAGCCATTCATTAGGTAATATTTCTGGCCTTCTCCAGAGTGCGGGATGACATGTCCAGCTTTTCGCTGCCGGTCCACATCTTTTATATCTAGTTTTTTCAGTCTGTTCTTCAGACTGGCCAGTAGTATTTGTGACCATTTGCTGGGTGTGGACTGCTCAGGCCCATGGCGCTGGCATAGCCCCTGCATGGTGTGGCTGCTTAGTGTGGGGTTCCGCTTGCTGGGGGCAGCATATAGTGTGGCATCTCTATGACACAGCTGGTGGGACCCCTGCTGGCCCAGTGTTTGCTGGAATGTTGTGTCCCAGCTGGATCTCCTCTGAAAACAGTCTTTGCTCTCTAACACTGAGGGCAGAACGCAGTGGGCAGAGGGGGAGGTGGCCACTCACAGGGCACACCCCTGTACCTGCCCGCTCCGGGCTGGGATGGATCTGAGCACCCATGGGTCTCCTGCCCTGAATTCGGCAGATGAGGCAGCTGGGATCCTGAGAGTGGTGCCTGCTCCACCTGTGCGCTCATTGTTAAAAGCACCTGTGTAAGCTCACTAAAGAAAGGGACTTGACAGGCCTGGTGCGATGGCTTAGTGCCCAAATCCTTGCTTTTTACTTGCCACAGTTCCAAATGGACTCCAGTTCCTGTCCCAGCTGCCCCACTTCCCATCCAGCTCCCTGATTGTGGCCTGAGAAAGCAGCAAAGGGTGGCCCAAAGCCTTGGGACCTTGACCCATGTGGGAGAGACAAAAGAAGCTCCTGGCTTCCAATCAGCTCAGCTCCAGCCTTTGCAGCCACTTGGAGTGTGAACCAATGGATGAAAGACTTTTCTCTCTGTCCCTCCTTCTCACTGTAAATCTGCCTTTCCAATAAAAATGAGTACATATTTAAAAAAAATAAAGGGACTCGATGAACAGGGACATGCAGGTGGAATTCTGCAGGCATTGTAGTGGAACTTTGGGCATTTGAAGCCCTCTGTGTGTGTACTCACTTGAGGGACCGCGGGAGCACCTGCCGTGTCCAGGGGCCACCACACGGACCAGTGCCTCACGGCTCCATCAGAGGCAGAGGCAGTGCATCAAACAAAGCTCTTAAGGGACTGCTGAAGCAAGCCCTTCCTTTGACAGTCCAGCTTTTCTCTCCCTTTTGTTCTTTTTCAAACTCTACACTGGGTTCTTTGCTGTCTTTGGAGATGATCTGCTGCCCAGCATCTGCGCTGTCCACTGGACGCTATTCAGAGAATACGTGCTGTGCTTGTGCTGTGCCGCTACTCTGAGTCTGTGAGTTAATTTGGGTTCTGCCTCTCCTCTGAGGGAACCAGGCAAGGGAATCTGTCACAGAGAGGAATGCAGGGGCATGTGCTGACCACGGGGTTTGCAGCTAGGAGCGTGGCCAGAGAAGACAGCCCAGGTGGTCACTGCCCTCCTGCAATGAGTGGGGGATGAACTGAGTCTACTTTTTTTGTTTTAATTTTATTTGTGATGATGTTTACACAGTTGATTGGGGTGGAAGGGTCAAGGACCAGGGAAAGAGAGTGAGACTGCTATTTCCACAGTGTCCTGATTTTCTCTATCTGGGGGTGGGAGGAAACAAGGGGAGAAGCCATACCCAGCCTCCCAACCATCTCAGTTCCCAGGAATGGGGAACGACCACCTGATGTCATCCCCGGGTCCCTGATGTGGCACATGTTCTGAGGATTCTGTTCAAGTGGTTTTGATAGTTCTGACATGCCATCAATCTGGCCACTCCAAGGATGAGGAAATCCCTCCAAGGTCCATTGGCTGACATAGTCCACCCCAGAGTCTCCATTTGCCCAGAAAGTTGCTGTCAATGCCTGGCTGGGGTCATTGAGAAATTTGTTCTGCCCTCCTTCCTCTACTATGGTACCAGATGTCCTTCCCAGGTTCCAGTGGCCTGCCATGTCCTCTGTGTGCATCTGGGTATGCTGTCCACTGCACTGCCTTCAGTAACTGAGGAAGCCCTGTTTAACACATACACTCCACTGTTGGATCACAGGTCCTGCCACTCTTCTCATGGTTAGAGTTCTGAATTTAGTGGTTCAGTTGGGGGAACCCTCAAAGTAATCTCATCTGAGGTGATCCCAGACCAGACTCCTGTGTGTGCCTGCCAATACTGGGTCTGGCTTATTCTGTCACTCACCTTAGCCAGCACACATGCCGACAGTCACAATTGCTAGGTTAGATCTGTCTTCAGCCCCATCTCTTATGTAAACCAATAGATGCTATAGCCCAGCCTAATCCCTCCCACTACATATTCCGCCCTCACTACATGATCGAGAGCTGCAGCCCAGTCAGAGCAACCCCCAATAGGTCCTACTGGCTTGGCTCCAAGCTTGGTTCCTGCCTGCCAACATGTGCAGTGGACTGATGGTCCCACATCCCATTCAGCTCTCCTATGCATTACTGGGTGTTGAAACTTAACTCAATCCAACTGGCTCCATCCTTCAGCTTTCACTCTTGCCAGCAGGTGCCACTGCCTGTCTAGCTAGACCCATCCCCAGCCCTGGTTCTTAAGCTCACCAGTGGGATTTACAGCCCATTAGAGGGGCTCAGAGTTTCCCTACTGGGCGCACTCCCAGTCCTGGATCTTGCACTCTCCAGGTGGTTCTATAGTCTAGCTTGACAGGACTTGCCCCTGGTCCTACCACCTGCTAGCTGATGCTGTGGCAAAGCCCAACCAGCCTGCTCTTATTCTGGCTCATGCATGCACCAGTGGATACGGTTGGTTAGTCCAGCCTGGCTATCCCCCTAACCCAGTTCACATGTAGGCCAGCAGGTGCTGTAGCCCTGCAGTTGGTCTGCCTTCAGTCCCAGCTCAGGCTCACCAGCAGGAGCAGTGGTCTACCAGAGGAGTCCCCACATTTCTGCTACCAGGTTTGCACTCCCCCCACGCACTCCACCCCAGTGTCATGTGTACTGTGGCTTGGTCTGGCACGGCCAATCTCACTATAGTCTGGCCTGGCTCGGTCTGCCTCTGGTTCTAACTCGTACTGACAGGTGCTGCCATCCTAACCAGCCCAGTCAGCCCCAGTCCCAGCCTTAATGTGAACTGGCTAGTGCTATGGCCCAACCCAGCCCATCCTGCATCCTGTGCTGGTCCTCAGATCTGCCAGGGTGTTATGAACTGGCTCAGCCTGGCTTGCCCTCAGACTTGACCCACACGTATCCTAATGGGTACTGTTATCTGACCCAATCTGAGCTGTTCCTTGTCTTGTTTTTTTGTGCTCACCTATAGGGACTGCATCCTGACAGGAGTTTCCTAAGCTCCTTTATCAGGTCTCCTCCCACTGGGAGATCTTGTATGCACTGATGGGTCCTTAGCCTAGACTTAGTCTACCTATTATCCTGTCAGGAACAGTGGTCTTGCCCAACTAGCCCACACCCATTCCAGTTCTTACTGTTGGGTGTTACAGCCCAGCCATACCTGTTTCCATGCCCTGATATAGTCCTTGCATGGTTCAGTGTGAGTAAAGACCTAGCCCAACCTGTTCTATATCCACCCTGGCTCTTACAAGCACCAGTGGGTACTGGAGTCAAGCCTAGTCTGGCACACCCCAGTCCCAGTCCATGCCGAGAGACTGCAGCCAGCCATGACCAGCCCAAATTGCTGCTCCCATTCCAGCTTTTGTGCTCACCAGTGGAAACCACAACCCAGCCAGGGCATTGTCTTAGCTCCCCAGCCAGGCCTATTCCCAGCTACTGATCCTGCATGTGCCATTGGTTGCTCTGACCGAGCTTGGCACAGTACTTCCCCTGTTTTGACCTTTGCCATTGGATGCTGCAGCCTGACTGTCCTGGCCTGCCCCCAGTCACAGCTCTAGCTGGCAAGTGCTAAAGCTCAGCCAAGCCCTGCCCAGTCTGTTCCCATCCCTAACTCTTGCAAACCAATAGGTATGATAGCCTAGCCTGGCATGACTTACATTCCAGCTTGGCTCTTGCACTTGCTGGTGAGTTAAAGTTGGCCTGGCCCTGCTCGATCTGCCCCCACTCCAGAACACACCTCCACACTTGCCAGTGGCTGAAGATACCCTATTGAGTCTGACCAACACCCAGGCCTGCGTCACATGCTCACCAGCAGAAGCTATGGGCCACCAGGGGAGTTTTGTAAGTTTCCCCACTAGGCCTGCTCCCAGACCCAGATCTCACATGTTCTGGGTGCTGGCCCTTTATCCAATATAGCCTGCCCCTCCATCCTGGCCTATGTATGAGCTTGTGGATATTGTGGCCAGGTCCGCTTGACACCCGGTTCTTAGGTGTGTTTGCCGGTGCTGCAACCTTGACCAGCCTGGCCCATACCCTATTCTAGTACCCTTGAGTATTGAAGGGTTCCATGGTCATGTCCAGCCCAGCCTGTCACCACCCCAGCTCTTCAGGAAACCAGTGGAACCTGCAGTTCCACAGGGGCGGGCCTACTTACCCCTGCCCAGAATCTGCCCCTAGACCTTATCCTCTCAATGTGCTGAGTAGTGTCTTGGCCCAGCCCAAAATTACTCATTCCCTGTCCCCACTCTCACTGGCAGATACTATGATCTAGTCCTGCCACGCAGCCATGCCTGGGCAGAGCTGAAGGGGCCATGCCAGAGGGCCAGGGCTGGGCTGTGAGGGCCGAGGTCAGAGAGGGATTCTGGGTGAGATCCCTGCAGGAAGACAAAACCCCTATCTCCCTGCTCTGGGTGTTGGCCACATGTTCCTGAATGGTTGCACAGATCCTGAGGGATGTGACATTTTAAAATGAGCCCTGTCAGCTCCTTCTAGAAGAGGAGGGTTGCGGCTCCTGGTCTTGGCCACTCCCTGGAGGCAGGTTCTGTTTCTGGTGGCAGCAGGATGGAGTAAGTCACAGACTGACACAGCTGGATGGGGACCTCAGGGGCTCCTGGATGCGCCAGGCTCACAGATCCACTGCGGAGGGCCATGCCCCTTTCTGGAGGGAGAGTCAACTCTTGGGACCTCTGCATGTCATGAGCAAGAACCCTGGCACATACTGTGTGGCAGCTGGCAGCTACAGGCAAGGCGCCCCACAGCAGAGGCTGCCAGAGACAACCCTTGCTCAGCTCGAGACTTGGGTTCTCTCTGTTAGACCTGGGGACCACTGCAGGCCAGCAGGCAGCCATGACTGGGCGGGGTGGGGATGGGCGTGACCGCCCTCCTGTCCCTCCTCCTAGCTGGCCCTTGTCCTGAGGGGTGGTGATTGCACAAGCTTTGGGGCCCAGTTTGTAGTGTCTGCCAGGCTCTGCTCCACTCTGCGGCCCAGCCAGGCCCCTTACACCAGGCAGAGTGTTCCAGTGCTCTTAGCATGGGGCTGGCAGGTGCTTGACCCCACACACCCTCGGGGCCCATACTGCCCATGTGGCTAATCATGCGGCAGAAGCACAGGCCAGGGAGCCCAGCCTGATGAGTCTCATTTCCTTTGACCTTTATTCCGACCGCTCGGTTATCAGACAGCGCATGGCTGAAGAGTGAAACGGGCTGTTTGCTTTACGCCGAATCCAATGACATCTGACCTTGCTCTGCAGCGGTACAGTGTATTGTTTGGATCATGAAATTGATGAGGCAAGAAGAGATGCCGAGAGGAAAATGCAGGGAGGGTGGAGAGCGCGCAAAGCACAGGCTGCTAACATTCAAATTAACTGATGCTAATTTATTTACTTATTGTATTTATGGGATGCACCCATTGCTTATTAGCCCCTGGGTACATTTTAAGAGGATCATAAAAAGAGACACTCCTTGTCATTATGGCTAATTAACATTCAAATTGACTAGCTAACTAACATTTAAGCGCTAGGAACACAATTGGTCATGGGCCAGTCAACATTTTCATCACATGTCCTTAAATAGAATCCATTAGTTGTACCCCTCTCTTCTGCTTCGCCACCTGCTGCCAAGGTGCCCAGCCCCAGAGGATGTCAGGAGTGATGGGGGATGGTGGCATCGCTGTTGCGACAGTTACCAGCCGTGGGTCTGAGGTGCTGATGAGGGAGTGTGCACAGTCAGGCCACGGCTGCATGCACGTGGCGGCCATGCAGAAGACAAGGGTTATCGGCTGAGCCTGTTGCAGAAGAAGGGGAATTGGGGCACTTTGTGTGTATTGATCTTCCGTTTCCTCTTGTTTCCATTCTGGCTTTGGCCTCCCTGCTCCAGGCCCAAGCTGAGAGTGTGCTGAATGCAGGAGGGGGCTCCTGGGTCAGGCAGGAGTGTGTGCTGGGCACAGAGGTTACTCTGCTATCTGCTATGGAGAGTCACTTTTCTTCTGGTTGAGGACGAGGCGAACCTAATGAATGGGATTGGCATGCTCACCTTCTGTTTAGCCTGATGGTTAGGCTGGGGTGGTGCTCCCTGCAGAGGAACCGGAAGTTTTGATCAAATTGCAGGATTGTACATTTGTATTGTTTCCGGGGACTCGGGGAGCTGATTTAGAATCCTGAACTCCTGAAGTGGGCTTTTGGGCTGGCTGCCTTTCTGTTGTGCAGTGGGTGGGCCCTGGGTTGGTCACCACCTGCTGTGCAGTGGGTGGGCCCTGGGCTGGTCACCCGCCTGCTGTGCAGTGGGCCCTGGGCTGGTCACCCACCTGTTGTGCAGTGGGCCCTGGTCTGGTCACCCATTTGCTGTGCAGTGGGTGGGCCCTGGGCTGGTCACCCACCTGCTGTGCAGTGGGTGGGCTCTGGGCTGGTCACCCACCTGTTGTGCAGTGGGCCCTGGTCTGGTCACCCATTTGCTATGCAGTGGGTGGGCCCTGGGCGGGTCACCCATCTGCTGTGCAGTGGGTCCTGGTCTGGGTCTCAGAAACTGCTTGCCTGGCCACTAACCTTGACACCTGCGTTAGTCTGTGTGCGGCTCAGATTCAGGTAACTTGGAAATGAGCAACCTGTCAGTCAAACGAGAGTATCAAGCCGCGTGCTTATCATGGAGCCTGGTGCGTTATTGATGCTCAAGGCAGGCATAGTAACCAATGCTGGCACTGCTTATTATTGATGCCAGGACACTATGTGACAATCGCCCACAGATGTGCGGGCTGATGCGCGTTCTCAGCCCAAGGGGGCACGTGCACTGAGCTTGCTCCCCCAACAAGGTCCCTGGGGGACTGCAGTGTAGCCTCTCCGACATCTGTCTCCCTGTACAGACACATTTCTGCCTGAGACCCTCCAAGCCTGCTGCGCCTTAGCTTCAGTGGTGGGTGGGCCAGTGGGTGTGTGTGGACCCAGAAGCCTTCCCTTGGTGGTGGCTGGGTGAGTGTGTGCTGACCCAGAAGTCGCCCCTTGGGGCTAAGGCTCGTGGGAGTTCAGCTCTTGCCCTGCATGCTACATCCTGAGGGAACGTAGCAAGACAGAGACCGGAATCCATGTTAGGTTGCTAAACTAGCTGAAGATGGACAATTGTAGGATTAATGTATGGAAAACTGTGTGAAGATGGGACAAGCACATCACGGGGAGCAAGGCTTTGTGGGGAAGGATGGGCCTGCTCAGCGTGTCTTTGGGGTGCAGGGAGACCAGTCCTCCCACTGTGGGGGCTGATTGGCTCCTCCACGTGACAAGCTCTGCTGAGCCTGGTGGCGAGTGACCCAGACCCGAGTGGAGCCTGGCCACTTGGTATTCTTCTGAGCTGGAGGGAAGGACCAGACCAATGGTCAGTAACATAACTTGACCACTGTGACCCTGAAACTCTTCATCTCCACATGGCTGAGGCCGAGCATCCAGGGAGGAGTGGGTCCAGCGTGCTCAGGACCTCCCTGTCACCCTGGAAGGGAACACTCGAGGTCAGGGGTTCTTCTCACATGTCCCCAGTGCTGCACTGCCCAGAGCAGAAGCAGCTGGCCTGGCCAAGCCGTGGGGAACCAGTGTCATGCCCTGTGGGCCTGAATGAAATTCTGGGATTTATTGTGCTTGTTTCCTGCCAAATGGCCACACTTCTTGGGCACTTTTTCACTGAAAGCATCCTGTTTCCTTGGTGTCAGTTTAATGCATGCACAATGGTGGCAGTTTTGTAGGTAACCCTGGACATTCATGTTTTCTGGACCCTGTCACGTGGATGTGGTGTGGGATGGCCCTACTCCTCTGGCCCAGATGCCTTTGTTGAGCACGGTGCCAGTGCACACCTCTGGCATCTCGGTCTTGTTCACGGCAAACTTCCAGATCTCAGGGTCGCTTCTTGGTGCCATGAGAGAATGTGGTGGATTCTTGGGTCACTACTTGGCTGATGGTGGAACGGCCCTTCTTCTCAACACCCTTCTTTGCAGGAGCCATCTTGTTGGGTGCAAGATGGAAAGGAAGCTGAACGCCTCTTTAAGAACTCCTTTCCCCAACTTTTTGCCAATTAAGTGGGGTCCTCAATGGACTGTTGCTGCTATAATTGTATGAATTATTTCAATTTGAGGAAGCTGTATTAAAGTGCAAATGGGGTATTTGATAAAGCTCAGAGAAAACAGAATAGAGAGGCAGTTTTTGGGGGGTACACCTGTTGCAGCCCCTGCGTGGGATTTTCATCAGATGCGTCATCCATGAACATTTTGCCGACCCCTCATCTTAGGCCGGAAGAGAAAAACACCACATTCTGCTTGCCACTGGGTTGGCGTCAAAGCTTCTGTGTGGTTTGGACAAAACTCTTCCAGGAGATCTGGCATTTATGGAACCAGTTTTGATCTGCATGGGGCACCAGCCCCGGGATCCACTGCTTCCTCTGCTGTCAGGTGGGAGCATGGGGCTTTCTCAGGGTTATCTCCTGGCTCACTTTCAGAACCAGTGTGAGATGCTGTTCCTCTTGCATGCAGCTTGCATGTCTCCTGGGCTTTCCATTCAGTGCCCACACCCACCTGGCTCCGTGCACGCTGCTCCCTCTGGGATCCCAGGCTCCGTTGACACCTGATTTGGCAACTGCCCATTTGAGAAGCATCCATGGCCTTGGGTGACACTGTGAGAGCTCCTTTGGGTGCGTTCTGTTGGTGAAACATTGCAAAGTGTATGGATCCTGTACTGCAAAGCCTCGTGTCTCTTTGTCCCTTCTCCTGCCATTACAGGCGCCTGTGGGGGTAGAGAGCAGAGCAGGGACTCAGACCATCTCAGGTAGTGCTGCCTCCTTCAGGGGCCAACTGCGTGATGCTGGACAAACCACCCTGCGGCCTCATGGTGTCCTTCTGATACAGAGCGTAGGCAGGTGGAGGTGGGAAAATGAGCTAGCCCCGGTGAACTCACGTGTGTTCCTCAGTTACCTGCTCTGAGCAGGTTCTCTCTCTCTCTCTCTTTTCTCTCTTCTCTCTCCCTCTGCCTCCCTCCTTTTCTCTCTCCCTCCTCTCTCTCTCCTGACATTTGAGGTCGCCCAGTTTCACAGGGCTGACCTCTCCATCCTCCCTGCTCCTCTATCCGTGACCCAGGACTCAGTGATTTAACATGAAAGATACAGGACATCCAGGCAAATTCGGATTTCAGATCAAATGCAGATTTCTTAGCACAAGTGTGTCCCATGAGATATTTAATGGGCTGTGCTTATTAAAGATTATTTACTGTTTATCTAAAATTCAAATTTAGCCGACAGTCTGTATTTGATCTGGCGCTTCTCTTCCTCCTGCACTCCCTTCTGTCTACCCAACCCTGTCTGATATTTAAAACTTTCCTTGGGGGTGGCAAAGCCAACTGTCTGCTGTGGCTGGGATGGGGTGCCGATGGCTGGTGTCCTGGTGCAGAGCTGGCACAGGGCTCACAGAGGGCGGCATCCGCCCTGCTTGGGTCTCTGTGTCCTCGCTGTGATGCAGGATCCACAGGTCTCCAAACTCAAGAGGAGGCAGCAGTTAAAGGAAGAGAGCATGTGAAATGTGCTGGAATTTAAGTGCTCATTATTGAGAAGGCACTCCTGGGTCAGGCGTAGGGATTCCCTGGCCTGGCCACTGAGTTTTCCCGACACACTTTCTGTGTGAGCCCTCCCTGGAAGTGGCCTCTCTTCTGATTATCTCTGGGGGTGATTTTGTTCTTGGGGCTCAGTAGGAAGGGTCGTGTGTGTAGATTGGAATTTTTTTCCAAGGAGACCAAAGCCAAGAGAGATAGGACAAAGCCCACCTTTCGTTCACCAGGACTTACTGGTCCAAAGCATTAGCAGTTGGAAGAATGAGTGCTAAGTAATCCATCCTTCCCACTGTCCCACTGTGGACATCACCGGCTGCTCCAGCCAACCATCTGTCCTGGTGCTCTCTGACACCCATCCCTCAGAGTCAGGAGAGAGCTGGGTCCCTCTTTCACTTGCACATCTTGCTGTTCAGCCCTCCTTCAGCACAGCAGTCCCTGGCAAGGGGGTCTGGGTGCGCAGGTCACCTGGCTCAGGAGGTCCTTGCTGCCGCACACATTGCCCAGGTGGCAGCAGCCATCGGGTGTCCATCCAGCATGATCCCTGGAGTTGAGTACTAAATCTTGCCTTAGAAAGAAATTAATTTTAAGTTCCTCAATATTAATTGGAATATTAAGTGCCAGTACCATAAAAGTTTACTAATTTTATACTGTAATAGTCCTATGCAACAGGCTGCTGATGGAAAGTCGTTATTTTTGTTGCTATTGTTGTTGTTATTGTTGTTATGTTGCTTTGGGTAGTGTTCCTTGCGAGCTGCCATGTGGCTGTAGGAAGCCTCATGGTGTTTTCGTGGAACTGTGTGAAACAGTTCTAAAGAATAATGACAAATTTTCTCCAACTGGAAAAAAGCTAAAAAAACACGATACACTGATAACTGGCTCGTGTGTTATTAGGCTGCTGTGCAAGTACATTGCTGAGGCCACGGAGAGCAAAGCGGGGTTGGGTTCCAGAATCCTGGCTGAAGTCCTGCTTTGACAGCTCTGGTTGTATCACCTGCCCCATGGGTGGGGCCAGCATGTCATGGGCTTGTCACTCGGAGGAGCGTTACAGCTGCTGTGTTCTGGACTGGGCTAAGCATTTTGCAGATTTGTTTTCTTCTTATTAGACCAGGAGTCGGTGCCGGTAGCTCATGAGTGACGTTCTGTCACCCCACAGGAGTACGGACTACGTGGCACCTACTGTGGCCTCCCGCTGTGTGCCACCACGCAGGGGCTGAGCACCGGGAGCCTCAGTCAGACTCCACGGGGGTCTGTGGGAATGGTTCAGGGAGCATCCTAGGAGTGAAATGGCTTTTCCAGGACATGCGCCAAACGTCAGAGTCAGGCTCAGGTGTGGGGAAGAGCTAAGGAACCAGAAGAGGCGCAGCAGTCTGAGTCGTAAGCGGAGGAAACACCTAATGCTCAGAGAGGGCATTCACGTGGAGATGTGGGTGGCACGGCGAGCAGCCACTGGCAGAGGACTCCAGAAGGGCAGCAGACTGGCAGGTAAGGTTTGATGTCAAAAATACCTTCTGAAGGGCTGTTGATGGGGCCACTGTACTGTCAGTGGGATGTATGTGTGTAGGGCAAACTGTGTGTGGTCTCTGCCGCAGACGTGTGTGTTGAGGGCAATGTGTGGAGAGCAGTGTGAGGTTGCTGTGCTGTGGGCATGTGTGGGGGGGCAGCAGTGTGTGGTCGCTGTGCCGAGCTCTGTCCGTGGCTGTGGGTGTAGTGTGTGTGGTCGCTGTGCCGAGCTCTGTCCGTGGCTGTGAGTGTAGTGTGTGGTCCCTGTGCCGAGCTCTGTCCGTGGCTGTGGGTGTAGTGTGTGTGTGGTCCTGTGCCGAGCTCTGTCCGTGGCTGTGGGTGTAGTGTGTGTGTGGTCGCTGTGCCGAGCTCTGTCCGTGGCTGTGGGTGTAGTGTGTGTGGTCGCTGTGCCGAGCTCTGTCCGTGGCTGTGGGTGTAGTGTAGCGTGTGCAGTTGCTGTAGCAATGGATGTCCGTGGCTTGGTCGCAGCACTGCAGGTGGTGGTTGCCCTTTCCCCACTCTAGGCTGGGGACTGTGCACCCTTGGAATTGTAGATTGGTGGACACAGGGTTGGCAAAGGGAAATGTGCCCTCTGTGGACAGGGGCAGGCTGTGCCTTCAGGAGATAGTGCTTCTCCTTCCCTGACCACATAGGAAACTCATCTTGGCCAACGAGGAAAGTGAAGAGACACGTCTGTCCCAGGAAGTCTGAGAGCAAGAAGTGGCCACATCGGCTGTGGGAAAGCCTGCATAGCGGTGAGGGGGCCAAGGCTCGCTGCCATCGGAAGAAAAGCAGAGGCGAGGCTGCCATGGGAAAGGTCTCCCACATGGCAGACCTGCAGCCTGGGTGCTGGGCCACCATGGCAGAGGTGACCAAGTGCACCCAGACCACAGAACAGTGGCGATCACAAGTGCATTAAAATGTGCCAATCCACCTGTGAGTTAGAGATGGGCTTGGGCCATAAGTCTGGGTCCTTCAACAGGAAATGTCTTAATGCCTGCTCGTGTCTTCCAAATGCAAGCAGAACCAATCTCTAGTTGGAGACACTTCTGGAGTCAAGCATGTGGGACCAGGGGTCCCCAGCCTGGTTCCTTTCTCTTTGATTGGTCCATGACCTTCTGGATGGAGATTCATCCCGTGGGTGCTGTGCCCGGCCTGGAGCCTGCTGCCCCAGGGGAGCCATGGGTGCTGTGTTCATCCTGGAGCCCGCTGCCTCAGGAAAGCTGTGGGTGCTGTGCCCAGCCTGGAGCCCACTGCCCTGGGGGAGCCGTGAGTACTATGCTCATCCTGGAGCCCACCATCTCAGGGGAGCCATGGGTGCTGTGCCCAGCCTGGAGCCCACTGTCTCAGGGGAGCTGTGGGTGCTGTGCTCATCCTGGAGCTCACCGCCTCAGGGGAGCCATGGGTGCTATGCCCAGCCTCGAGCCTGCTGCCCCAGGGGAGCTGTGGGTGCTGTGCCCAGCCTGGAGCCCCCCACCTCAGGGGAGCCATGGGTTCTGTGCCCGGCCTCGAGCCTGCTGCCCCAGGGGAGCTGTGGCTCTGACCAGAGGGGGATCCACCATGGGCGTCTGGAGAGTAAGAAGCTGTGCAGTGTGTGGCTGCCCTTAGCGCTTACACGGATGTGACGTGTTGCCATGGTGGTACTTGAGGATGAGGGCTTCTAATGAGGAGTGCCTCACAGCGTTATTGCTTCTGCCTAGAGAGGCAGCACAGCAAAGGCTTAGCAGGGTACCAGCATGCTGGCTGATGCCTTTAGGACACAGCTGGCATTGGGCATCCATCTATATCCCTGGACGCTCCTGGTCACCAAGTGTGGCAGGCACTCCTCTCCCATGCATAGGTATGCTTCCAGCAAATGGCCTCCTGCTCAAGGCCTTCCAGCCTGGTCCACAGTCTGTGGTCGAGGTTCCATCCTCTGAACTCAGATGATTTGCATTCACCCATTTCTTAGGTGCCAGTGAACATAAGGTGAAAAGAAAGGAGGCCTGGCAAAGTGGAAAAGAAGAGGGCCCACCACCCCAAACCCTATGCTGAGCTATGGTGCAGGAGTCAGTACCCCTTGTGCTTGACCAGTTCTTGTTGATGCATTGGGGCTGTGTGAAAACCGACAATGACATATGGGGAAGGGCCTGTTAGCCAGATTGGGGCTACGTGTGATAAATGGCACAATATGCGAAGGGACATCTGTTATCCATCACACCAGCTCCTTCCAAACACTGGGAATGGAGAAGGAGGGGGAGGAGGAAGAGGAAAAGGTGAGGAAGAGGAGGAAGAGGAGAGGCAGACTGCAGGACAGCAGACAGGTACATCAGGACCACGTTGGAGGAATCCAGGAAAGAACCTCCAAGTTCAGGGGAGTAGATGTGATTCGGGAAGCTGCACCTGAGCGAGTGCCTCTGGCCACTGGTCATTCCCCCCTCTTCCTTCCCTATCTCCTTCATGCTCTTCCCAGTTCAGCTGGTCAAGCAGGTGGAGCCATCATGCAGACTGGTGAGTCTTTGCCCCTGTCCCTCCATGGAGGGATTGGCCCAGGTTGGATGTGCACATGGAGCCTTCTGGAGCTTCCTACAGCTGCCTGGGCACAGCAGGCTCCTGACCTCACCTCTGAGAGCTTACTTGTGCAGGAGGGACTTTGTCTTCCTCATGCTCCCATCACAGTCCTGCAAGCACCTGTCTTGTCTTCTCTCCTGTGTACAAAGTCTGGGGTGTTTTAGTGTTGTCAGAGGAGATTGTGCTTTGTGTTGGGTTTCTCTTTGTGAGGACACATAGGTGACTCTTAGGGTAGTATGGGGGTCCAGAGGAATGAATGATTCCCACAACCCCCACAAGAGCAGCTCTCCCGACCCATCTGTGGGTACCTGGGAGTCAACCCGGAGCATCCCGGAGTGCACTCACCTTGACATAAGGTGAGTGGGGTGACCTGTACCACACTGTTCCCAGGACAGGCTCTGACTCGCAAGCATGTGGATTCTTTCCCTTAAGGATTTATTTATTTATTGTAAGAGTTACAGAGAAAGAGAGATCTTCCATCTATTGGTTCACTCCTCAAAGTGGCCACAATGGCCCAGGACTAGGATGATCTGAAGTCAGGAGGCTCCTCCTGGTCTCCTACACAGGTGCAGAAGGCCCAGGGCTTGGACCATCTTCAGTTGCCTTTCCAGGCACATCAGCAGAAAGCCAGATCAGAAACACAGCAGCTGGGCCTCAGACTGGTGCCCATATGCGACCCTGGTTTTACCTGACACCCCACAGTGCTGGGCCCACAAGGATGAGTTTTTGTTTCCCAAGCAGTCTGATGGTCAGCTGAATTTTGGCTTCTGCTGAGGAAGATTGACCAAAGTTCTGGAACAAGCTTGTCTGACTTGAAATATCCATCTAGATATTTCTTTAGCATGAGCTAGAGGAATTAGGTTGTAAATCACTCAAAAGCAAAACTCCCACCTGGTAAACAGTCACATATAGGAAACTTGGCTCTAAATCTCATCCCAAACATGGAGAGAATCCAGAGGTAGTTGCAGCCACAGGCTCCCTGAGCACCTGCTGGGCCAGGCTGAGGCACCCTGACCACAGGCTGCCTGAGCACATTCTGGGCCAGGGGCTGAGGCACCCTGACTGACCACAGGCTCCCTGAGCACCTGCTGGACCAGGGGTTGAGGCACCTGCTTCTGACCTCAGGGAGTTTGCCAATAGGAAGAGAAAGAATCCTTAGAAAGCGTGATGCAAAGCAGCAGGTGCATATTGGAGAGAAGCATTCCGGGCACCTCGTGCCATCAGGAGGCCAGAAGCTGAAGGGTCCCAGCTCACCACAGGTGGGATGCACTCAAGCTGGTTTCTCAGGCTGCAGTAGCCACTGGCCTTCCCAGTGTAAAATGAGTTCCCACCTCCTTTCTTGGGAGCTCAGGGGTAACACTGCCACCAGGGAGCGGTCACTCAGGATCAAGTGGGCACCACCACCCACAAAGGAGCTGACACCATCAAGGGCAGTGGCATTTGAATGGAGCTTCTGAATTTAAAAACAATCTGGCTGGACCTCTGGGTGGTGCACTGGGCTAGGCCTTTGCCTGTGACCTGGCATTCCTCATAGGACTGCCTGTCATGTCTTGGCTGCTCGGCTTCCAGTCCCGCTCCCTGCTGATGTGCCCGGGAAGGCGGCAAAGGATGGCTCCAACATCTGGACCATGCCTCCCTGTGCAGTCCCAGGCTCCTGGCTTTGGCTCTTTCCTGGCTGTGGTGAACATGGGACTGAACCAGTGATGAAAGAAAGTGTGCTCTGTTTTTCTAATTGCCTTTCAAACACACGAACAGTGGCTTTTTAACTCTAGTGGGACACACTTGGTCTGTCTAGGTGGACTATGTTGCTGTGGCATTTGAGTGAAGGGTGAGAGGAAGGTAAGTCAGGTGGGGTACCCTACAGTAGCCTGAGCTGATCCAGCTCCCCAGGTTCTTGGGAAATGTGGGGAGCAGGTTGTGGGGAGGGTCCTGAGGCCGGATGTGTATACGTCACAAACAGCTGGCTGAGCTAGGAGGGTAAGGATGGAAGAGGGATTCAGTTCTGATTTTGAAAGTTTTAGCCTGGGTATGAGATTTAGCAGCACTGAAACTTGAGGGAAAATGTTGAAGAGTTTGGTTTTGGAGGAATATATTTCTTCTGATTTTAAATGTGTAGAATTTAACTAACTGCCAAACATTTGTGAAGGGGTGAGCCTGGCAGGGGCCAGGGACATGAGTCTGGCCAGGCGAGGGAGGCTGGCGTGCAGTGCTCTCGTCCTTAGCACCTGGCATTAACGCTGTAGGAACAGAGGACAGCTTGCAGAGACCACAGAGAAGCAGCAATGACCAAAAGCTAGAACCTCCAGGAAGAAACACACGGAACTCAGCAAAAGAGGCTGTGGGGTTGCCGAGGGAGGCTGCGGCACTGACCCCAGGCACAGCCGTCCACAAGCACGGCATCCCCGAGCTTCAAGGCGCTGACCCCAGGCACAGCCGTCCACAGGCATGGCCACCCCCGAGCTTCAAGGCGCTGACCCCAGGCACAGCCGTCCACAGGCATGGCCACCCGCGAGCTTCAAGGCACTGTCCACAAGCATGGCCATCCCTAAGCTTCAAGGCGCTGTCCATAGGCACAGCCATCCCCAAGCTTCCAGGCTCAGGCACAGCGTGTCAGCTCGCCCCAAGGATGACTCTTGGAGAGATGGGTAGAGGAGAAGGGATTTGGGACAAATAGAGTTAAAAAGGAATCTGAGAGAGCTCGTGTGAGGGCTTTGAGGTGGAGGGGTGTTCTGCCCTGTTCAGCATTCTCAGTGGGTTAGGTACTCATGCCATGGGGGAGGGAGATGCTGCAACTGAATCCCTCTTCAGGGCCAACTGACTGAGAGTTCTCGGCCCAGGGCCTCCCTCTGAACTAGCACAAGTTTCACCACACAATCCTGTATTCAGTGTGACAGAGCGGCAGCCCACCGCCTGGGCAGTGCCTTAGCCCAGGAGCCTGTAGAGTGGCAGGCCACTACCTGGGCAGTGTCTTAGCCCAGGAGCCTGTGAGTGGCAGCCCACCGCCTGGGCAGTGCCTTAGCCCAGGAGCCTGTAGAGTGGCAGGCCGCTACCTGGGCAGGATCGCAGTCCACTGTCATCCCCACAGTTTCACTTCTTTTAAGCCCTAATTAATCGAATGTGGATGACACCATGTCACTGTTGGGTCAAATGAGATGCTGCATATAAAGTCCCCAACACAATACCTGGTCACAGGATGAAATTTCAACAGTGGCTATTTTTACTAAGAGTTAATTATCCTGATTAGCTACTGAATTGATCAATGTTATTCTCATTGCACGGGTCTTACATCAGCTCACACAGCTTCTGTTTCCAGTTGGCTTCTGTTTTGGCTGTGGCTTTTCATGAAATCATAAGGGATCCTATGGTATGTTTTCACGAGTGCCCACCATTTCTTTGGAAATGTTAATTTGTAGACGTGCACGGATGTGTGCTCACTGCTTGTGCAGGATCAGCACTGCTTTTGCATGGTTGTGTGTGTAGGATTGTTTTGCCATAACTCAGCTGTGTGGATGTTCCCATCAGCTAACCCTTTAGCATGTGTGGTTGCTGAAGAGCATGTTCAGCCGCTCATCACCTTGTGCTGCTGTTTGGTAACTTGTTGAAGGCATTTGACCCCAAAAAGCAGCCTGGCATTTACCCAAAATTGCCTGAATTTACCACTGCAGTTGCCAGCAGAAGACCATCAGGATTCTGAGAGTCACCGGTGGGCAGCTGCTATGTTTATTTTGTCAGTGCCATTTCCTGTGCTGTCCCTCCAATCAGGGTTAAGGGTGTGCCCTCTCGGTGGTGAGGTGCTGTGGAGGCCTCAGGAGTCATCGCCAGCCGTGGGGACCCAGGTGAGGCTTGGGATGGTTGCAGTGGCGACCAGCCTGGACTGACCCGACCCTGGCTGAGTTTGCTTGTCTCCCATCTTGTGCATCGCGGCACAGGCTTTGCAAGGAGACACCCAACTCAAGTGACTGCAGGGCTCGGGGTTTCACTTTCTTCACGCCACCTTGGTAGTTGATGGTCTGGTTTTACTTTTCTGCCATTTTCCACTCTTGTTCTCCTCAATTTTCATTAGGCTTTTCATGACTTCTGAACCTGTGGAAAAAACTCTGGGCAAGGTTTTGGTGGGCAGTGGTTAGTGATGGTGAATCTATCAGGTGGCATCAGTGCCAGCATCCCATGTGGGCACTGGTTCAAGTTCTGGCTGCTCCAATTCCAGTCCAGCTCCCTGCTTATTGCTTGGGAGGGCAGCTGATGATGACCCAAGGTTGGACTCCTGCCCCCCTGAGGGAGACCCAGACGAGGCTCCTGGCTCCCAGCTCCCAGCTTCAGATTGTCCTGGCTCTAGGAATTGCCACCATTTGGGGGGTGAACCAGAAGATGGGGGAGGGGTGTCTCTGTTTCTCCACATCTCTGTAATTCTGACTTTAAAGTAAAATGAGTAAATCTTATAAAAAATCTTGAGAAAAAGCTTTGGGCACATGTTCTCCCAGGTATGCTGAGGTCAAGGGCTGTGGTGGCCTTCCACCTGACCAGAAACTGCTCACTGAACACAAGCCCAGTTGTTGACAAGAACCTGGAAAAATAGAAACCCTTCCCCTGTTAGCAGAGCCTGTCACTTTGGACCTGTTGCTTTGGAAAGTACTTTTGAAGAATTTTTTTTTAAATTAAAGGCTCGTCTATTGTGTGCATTCAATAATCATACTCCTGTGTGTCCACGCAGTGCAATGCCAAGCGATTTCCACGGGGTGACTCATCACAGCTGTGTTCCTAATCACTCCGACTGGCAGCCTGCGTGTTTACCAGCAGCGCAGCCAGCCAGCTGTGGTGTCTCTTTGCAGAGGAGCTGGCAGCAGAGCCGAACGCTGATGCGTGCTGTAATGGGGTGGGACCAACACCCCGTTCCTAGTGAAGTGAGCCAGACACAGTGACTGCTTCCTGGGTGACTATTCTGCGACATTCTCGAGTGGGCAGAATGACCCAAGGTGTCTTCACTTTAGAGTTAAAGGAAGCAGAGGCCAGAGAGGCCCCGGAAGTGAGCGACTTCTCCTGCATGTCCTGCGGCCCACCCTGAGTGTCTGAGCTGAAAATGAACAAAAGCAGTGTTCAGACCGAGTTTCCTGGCACTGGGATGTTTACTGCATTAAAAATTAACACAGCTTATTCTGCTCCCCAGTTAGTCTCTTACGGAAATATCTCAGGTTCTAAATCATATGTCTGTGTTGACAAATAATTTAAAATATGTGAACAATTTTGCAAACTCTAAAGTGCTGTCGAAATGCAAAGTGAACTATATAGAGTACAATTTGGTTTTCTTTTTCAGTTGCATAATGGAAGCTAACGCTTGTGGATAAAATATATGAAATGCTTTTTTAAAAAAAAGATTTTTAAAAACTTATTTGAAAGGCACAGTTACAGAGAAAGTGAAATGGAGAGAGAGGTCTTCCATCTGCATATTTATTCCCCAGCTGACTTTAATGGCTGGCATTGGGCCAAGCTGAAGCCAGAAGTTTCTTCTGGGTCCCACACATAAGTGCAGGAGCCCATCTATTGGGCCACATTCTGCTGCTTTCCTAGGCATGTTAAGAAGGAGCTGGATTGGAAATGGAGCGGCCAGGACTCGAGCTGGTGCCTATATGGGATGTCAGCACTTCAGAGAGAAGTTTTACCCACTGTACCAAAGTACACCTCCAGTACTGTGTTAAATGATGTTGTGTGCAGCATATATAAGCCCTTAATTTTCACCAAAACAAGAATATGTGAGTCTCAGCACCATCATCATGCTTGTTACCTCCATTTTGTATGTGAGGAAATTGAAGTCCACCCAGATTTCCCTGGAGTGCTAGGTGAGGAGGGAGAGGCAGGCCCAGGGAGTGCGTAGCTGCCGTTCATGTCTCACACGCTCATTTCTCCTTCCACTCATCCACCAGCCCATCGCCTCATCCTTCTGCTCATCAGCTATCCATCCCCTCACCTCCAGAATAATCCTCAGCCTTTTCTCTCAGAACCAATATGACGCATAATGACGTTCATTTAGTGATTAATTTCCTCCTCATTGTAATTTATGTTGGTGGCTACGGAGGTGAACAGAGTGCAGGCTACACAGCTTTTCATGTACTACCTGGGATTTCAACCTGCTTCTGGCGGGTGGGCCACTTGGTGACATTTGGAGTCTTGAGCTTTTGATTCTGAACTGGGCTGGTGCACAGAGAAGAGCAGTGGGACAAGAGTGGGGACAGCAGGAGTGACCAGGAGAAAATGTCAGCCTGCCTGCCTGTGGGCAGGTATGTGCTCTTGGCAAACTCCATGCTAAGACAGGAAGTCTGACTTCCAGGAGCTGGACTAGCATGCCTAAATGCAGACAATAATGGCTGCCCATAGGACACACGGTGCAGTGTCGTTGCCAGCCCAAGTTGGGTGTACTTAGCATTGGTAATTAACATCACATTGATCTGGATGTTGCAATTATAAAATGAAAGCACAAAAGGGACCCCTCCAGAAAGCTACCCTGCCTCTTGCATCCATATGGCTTTTCCCGTCTGCTGACAATTTGTTGAGCAAATCTAGCATGAGATCATGCTGTGTTGACGCTGCAGTTCAGTGGTTTAAGGCCTTGTGTTCGGAAGTGCACTACAGTTTCCCAGGAGCAGGCAGGGCTGGCTCTGGAGTGCCCTGTCTGGGCTGAGTGGCCCTCTCCGGAGTGATGCTGAAGGGGCCTGAGTTGTCCATGCTCAGGGCTGGCACATGTGTCTGTGGCTGGGTGGGTGGGTTGGGGCAGGCCCCTGGGGCAGAGCCAGTGCAGGGGTCTTCTCACAGCCTGTGACTGGGCTGCTCATGGAGGAGAAAGGATGAAGCATTCCCTAGGAGGAAACACAATGGAGTGTGCTTATGGCACCTGAGATGCCTCTGCTGTTTAAGGAAGAAATGTCTGCCAGCTTTACCTGTTGGCTTTAGAAAGCAAAGCCGTCATGTTCAGACCTGCCACCTGGCTGTCATCTGGACCAAGGAGGAATGGCTGCCACCCTCTTGAGACGGATGGCTTGTTAGGTTTCATGACTGCTGCGTGTAACGCGCAGAGGAAGCATGTCTGTTGTCTCCTGTAAACTCAGGCAGAAATCCCTTTCAGCATGGAGCCCAGATGAGATTACCTCGGCGTCTGACTCCTAGAAACTGCAATGGGATAGAAGGAAAACACCTATTTCTCTGTCACAATGATTATTTCGGCAAGATTTCTGTTCTCAGGGTGGCTTTCTGCTTTGAGCCCAGGCTGCGTGGATGTTAGTTTGTAGGGCCTGTGGTTCACTCTCTGTGGCTTAGAGGTGGGTAATCCGCCGGCTTGCATGGATAGAACGGCGTGTTGTCACTCCACCAGGACCCAAACCGGCCAGCTAGAATGTTCTCTACTTTCAGAGGGGAGCAGTGAGTCTACGGGACACACAGCTTTTGTATGGCTTCACTCAGGGGAGTTCTAGGGTAAGGAGAGGGTGGTGGGGGGTTCCACACCTGGGCCAAGGGACCCCACTCTCTTGGGGAATTATTTAAGGCCAAGCAATCATGAAGGAACACAGGGCCAGATGTGATCTGGGGACACTATGGGGCACGGTCCTGCCAGCGTCCGGCTTGGATGATGTTGAAGGATTTTGAAGTCATCTCCTTTAAGGCTGGAGGTGAAGGTGAGGTCATCTCCTTCAGGCTGGAGGTGAAGGTCATCTCCTTCAGGCTGGAGGTAAAGGTCATCTCCTTCAGGTTGGAGGTGAGATCATCTCCTTCAGACTGGAGGTGAGGTCATCTCCTTTAGACTGGAGGTGAGGTCATCTCCTTTAGACTGGAGGTGAAGGTTAGAATTCTGGAAGTGAAGGTTTGTCTTCCCCTAGACAGCAGTGGGGCTGCAGTGCAGGCCCATTCCTTGGTTGTCCTTGTTCTTGTGCAAGTCTCTGCCTGGGATCGGCCACACTCCAGGTTCTTCCGGGGTCCGGGACAAAGTGCTTGATCCTGTTTATCTTTAAGTCCTCACTGCTCTGGTTCTCAGGTAGCACTGGGGTGTGAAAGCAGGAAGAGCATGGCCTGACCAGAGAGAATGGCCGACGTACACAAAGCCAGCCACGACTGCTAGAGAACCGTCAGTGGAGTGTGGAGGTGTGTTCCCTAATGTTTGCAAGGTGGCTGTCTTTATTACAATGAAAACTTCACAAAGTTGGTTGCAAAACAAAAGTGATTCCAATCAACTTTATTATGGGCACTGTACTATTATAATTAATGTTTTATGTACTATAATCCTCATTGTGGTAGATTACAGTAATTTGCATCAATGTGCCGTGCTATGCACATCCTTTTTGTATTAGTTTTGTGATTTATATTGTTTTTCATGATTAAATGTGAGTAACACTCTTATTGAGCCATTTAAGAGAGAAGAAAATTGAGGCAACAAGAGGTCAGGCAGCTGCCAAGGGCAGGCCATCCCCGAGTGCCCCTGAGCTGCTGGCTGGTCCCAAGCTGACCTTGCAGGGGCTCTGTCAGTTGAAGCAGCAGGCTGTGGAGTGTGTGAAGGCCTTCCCGGGAAGTGAGCCCATCCAATGGGCAGGGCTGGCAGATCTGCCTTCCAGGCCAAGGAAGCTCTCATGGCCTTGTGAGTTCATCACACGGTGTATGCTCAGTCACTCACAGACTTAGACCGTGCTCACCTGCTGAAGATCTCAGCATGTTGCCAGGAGGCCTGCCTGCAGGCTGAGGTGTTGGAAAACATGTGTGTCCCTATGCCCTGGTTTGTGCATCCCTGGGTACCCTCTCTGTTGGGGTGTGTGCACTGATCCTGTGGGAGGAGCAGGTTCCAGCATCCGGCACTGCCACCTGAACAAATGTGCTCTTCTGTTGGCTGTGTCATCTAGGCCTGGTGTGTGGCTGGCCACCAGTTTGCTCAGTGAGTAGTTAGGATGGTGTGTCATCTAGGCCTGGTGTGTGGCTGGCCACCAGTTTGCTCATTGAGTAGTTGGGATGGTGTGTCACTGTTATTTAGGCCTGGTGGGTGGGCTGGCTTCTGGTTTGCTCAGTGAGTAGTTGAGGTGGTGTGTCACTGGGTCGTCTAGGCCTGGTGTGTGGCTGGCCACCAGTTTGCTCAGTGAGTTGGAGTGGCATGTCTACACTGAAGTGACATGTCTAGTTTGGATTTCCGTCTAATCTCACTGTGTTTTTCCCAGAAGCATGTGTTCACACCCACAAAAGAAACAGAAGCCACCGTCAGTGGCAAATGTTCATTTGTCCCCAAACTCTAGACTGGAAACGCGATGTTAGTTCCCGCAGTCTCAGCTTGTCTCAGAACATGTGGTGATGCTGTTGCCTTCCCGCATGTTTCTGTCAGATAGGAAGCGTGAATCTGCCAGTTCTCATACTGCTGCTAGTCCCGGTGAGGAGAATGGCTGCAGATAATGATCTTTGAGATTTTTCTCAGTTTTGCGTCTATGATAAATGCTATGTACATCCTCAGGAAGCTGTCCGTACAACGGAATCAGCACATGTACCCCGGGACCTGCACGGGCTGGGCATCCTGGAGAACTGAACAATCAGGGAAGAATTCACCAGCAAGGCTTGAGCAGCATCCCCTGCCACTGCCTTGTCAGAGGCAACAGCTCGGTGTGAGAGTGATTCATGCCAGGACCCAGCTGTGTCACTTTGGAAATGCTTGGGAGCTGTGACTTGAGTCAACTTGGTGTCTGGGTCGTGGGAGTCAGTCTAGTTACTGTGATGTCCAGGGCCAGCCATGCTGTGACACACAACAGGTGCACCTCAGACAGGCTGCCCAAGAAGCACTTGGAAGTAATTTTTGGTGCAAAAAGGTTTTGAACTCCATGCACAACTTTTCAACACATGTTTTTCATGGACCTTTTGAAGATCCATTGCATGCCTGGATTGCAACTATTTTTGCAAGAAAAAAAAGTGCAGATTTTAATTCCAAGAACTTTCTGAAGCACTTCCTACTTGTGTGACTTTCTGCATACCTCTTTTGGAGACTGGACCTCAGGGTGTGGAGCAGCCCTTGGGATGCGTGTTCACACCATGGCCATCTGACAGAGCTGAGAGTAAAGGCAGCATCGGCCTGCAGAGCCACTTCCCTGCAACATTTCTCTGTGTGCTTGGCTCTGAGCGCTGGTGCTTCCTGCCCGTTGCGGCCTTATGCTCAGCCCTGCCTTCCTCGGGCCCCCCACTTCTGCTCCAGCAGTTCACACTCTCTGTGCTGCCCCTGGGCCATGCTACACTGAGTGTTGCCTGCTGGCTCCACATTTTGTGTCCATCAGCTTTAACCACATGAGAGAAGGGGCCATTGATCACCCCCAGGGAAACATTTCTAACCCAAGGGGCTCCAAGACAGATCTGTCCCGGTCAGAGTCTGACCCTCAGGAACTGGAAGGCGCTGAGGCCTCTGCTGTGCCTGGGTGAGGCCGGCACCCCAGCCAGTCCTGAGCCCCGCTGCAAGAGAGTGGGCCTGGCTAGGACAAACCTCTGCTATCTGCAGCAGTGTAATCCAGGCCTTGGGGAGAGCTGTCCGCACCAAAGCTGAAGCATGAGAACGCTGTCCAAGACGTGCGTGTGGTCTCCACTTTCCCAAGTTGGCATGTAAATCCCACAGTGAGCCAGGGTGCTGGTGTGGTGTGTGTAAATCCTACTGTGAGCCAGGGTGCTGGTGTGGTGTGTGCAAATCCCACTGTGAGCCAGGGTGCTGGTGTGGTGTGTGCAAATCCCACTGTGAGCCAGGGTGCTGGTGTGGTGTGTGCAAATCCCACTGTGAGCCAGGGTGCTGGTGTGGTACATGTGAATGTGAGACACAAAGTCTATCCGTCGCGTGCTTTATGCACCAGTCCCGCCAGATGCTGCCTCGGTCAGCCTTTCCGTCCAGCACCTTCTGCCGCTGCTGCCTGTTTTTGCTCCTCCCTTCCCTGTGCGAGCGCCTTCTTCTCACTGCTCACTGCTCCCAGGCTGCCTCGGGTTCCTTCCCTCTCCCTGTGCTGATTGCTCAAGCTCCCATGGTGGTGGCTTCCTCAGGTATCAAACTGCCTACGTGTCCAAGCTGAGACCTGGGCTCATCTCGCAGGGGTGTGGCCTTCCTGCTCCATGGGCAGCTGCTTACAGCTGTGAACGCAGCAACGCTATCTGCTGTGTAACCAAGCAATGGGGAGTATGCACTCGGGACAGACAGGGCTGGGGTCGAGGGCCACCATTTTTGTGGCCTTCCATGGGACATGTCGTGTGTGTCCTCAGCATCCATCACAGAGGCGCTCCACCCTGACCCAGCCATGTCCCCATGTGTGGTGGATTTTCTGGCTCTTGTGTTGGCTGCTCAGGATCTACTTCCTTAAGATGCCACTGCCCGTTCTCGGCATCCCTGTCTGACAGTGATGCACAGGGCTGGACCTATGTTACCGTTCAGTGTGGTCCCACCAAGGCCACCCCGCAGCAGCACTCGGGTTCGGTACATGGCTAGCAGGCTACTTCTGAAGTGGATGATCTTGTGTTGTCTGTGTGTAATGTCATAACCGGCCAAAGACCCTTGGTGGGAAGCAGCTTCCCATCCATGTACCTTGCATCTCGTCACTGGCATTTCTCTGGCCCTCCTGAAGCAGGGATGTGGCATACGTCGGTTCCCGGGGGGGTTCAGGATGGGCAGGCACTCACTGCCCACCAATTCTTGGCTGGAAGGCTGCCACTGTGCTCTGCCTCACCAGGTGGGAAGGGAGCCTTAGCCCAGGCCCTCGGCCGCCAGCACTAGTTCTGGTCCATCTACACTGGTTCTTCAGACAAGCCTTGCAGTAGAGCAGCCTGTACGTTGTGCTGAAATCATGGCCTGATTCACGATGCCCTAGTTACAGAGCCTCCCTGGGGCATGTGGCTCCCCCCACTGTAGAGGCTACTTTCTCACAGCTGGCTCCCTCACGTGCTCAGACATTGGGCATGCAGGAAGGTGCTGTCCCTTCTCTTCTCCCGGGTGTGAGTTAGCCTGGGTGCCTTGGGCTGCACAACTCCCCTCTGGGTCTGAGCTCGCTCCCAGGTCTCCTGGGCATCTTTGGAATCACGGAGCTCCTGTTGATGGTGTTTCTTCTCATCACCCAGGGGTCATGGACAGTCTAAATTCCTTAGCTGCTGGTTCAGCAGCTGCAGTTTGCAAAGAGATTTCACACAATAGATGGGGAGGGCTTGGGGGAGGGCTCAGGAGAAATGAATGATCAAGCTTCAGACTGAATGGGAATAGATTATTTTTTCCTCCCCTTCGTGAATCTAATTTAGCTAAATGGAGTGGGACAGAAAGAGTGGATTGGGCTTTTTTCTTTATCAAGATATAATTGACAAATAAAAATTGTAGGTATTTTTAGTGTACAATGTGATGTTTTGATATATGTCTTCATTGTGAAATGATTATCACAATCAAGCTAATTAGCATATCCATCATCTCATGGAGCTATTGTGTGGTGAGAACATTCAAGATGTACTGTGTTAGCAAGTGTAGAAACCATCATCCCTGGCCACTGGGACCGGGACTCACCCCGACTAATGGGGCCACGTCCTTTGGCCAAGTCCCCGACCCTGTGTCCAGCCCCGGCAGCCAGCCTATGCTGTCCAGAAACTTTGGTTGCTTGAGGTTCCACTGTGGGTGAGATCCGGCAAGTCTGTTTTGGAGCCTGCCTCATTTCACTTGGCACATGGCCCTGGCTTGGTCTGTTGTGCCCCTGTGGTGGGACTCATGCCTCTCTGGTGGAGGGGTTATGCTCTCTCTGTGGCAGCTGGCTTCACTCTGTTTCTGGTTGTTGTGGCTCAGAGCAGATGCCTGCTGGTGTGCTGACTGGCTTCCCGTGGGGTGTGTCCCCGGAAGTGGCTGTAGGTCTGGGTTTGCCACAGTGCCCCGGCCAGTTTGCACCTCCTCCCCGTGCCGCTTCACACCTCTACCAGTGCTTCCTGGCTGGATTGTTTTGATGATTGCAGTCTCACAGGTGTGAATAATAACTTCCTGTTCCATTTGCATTTCCTCTCTCATTAGTAATGGTGGACCTTTCCTCCTGGCGGTTTCTCTGTGTTCTTTTGAAGAATATCTATTCACACCCTTTGCCCGCTTTATAAAAAAATATGATTTGTATTCTTGCTATTAAATTATTTAAAGCCCTTGTATATTTTATTAGCTAATGAAAGTGGACAGCTATTCTAGTATGCTTATTAAATTTACTTTTACCTGACTATATATATTCTAATTGGGAAAATGCTAATTGCACATTTAGAAGATACAGATAAAAGTGACAGACTAAAAGAAGTGTATTTACTAGCTCTGTACCAACATTTGAGCCAGGTCCCCGTTGAACACCACGTTGAGTGTCTCCCCTTTGAATCGCGTCCCTGAGGTCTCACTGCGCAGTCTGCCTCCTGGGGGAGCGCATAGGCCCTGCTCACATGTCCCATGTGCACTGAGGTTGGATTGTGCCTGGGCACTTGTGCCAGAGCTCCCGTCCTCACTGGGGGAAGAGAGGATAGGGTGGGATGGGTGCAGAGAGCGTCTTCTGCGCAGCCTGGGTGGCCCGGTGCACGTGAGCCATCCCAGCCAAGCGCGAGGCTGGCGTCTATGGGTGCTCGTACGCATGCAACTGTGTCAGCTCTGCCTTTCAATAGACGGAAATGAAAGCGTGCAGCATGAGGAAGAAAACCTAATTTCCAGTATTCTGACTTAAGTGGGTTAGGCACTCTTAGTATTGTAGCATGGAAATAGGCATTTTGTGTGTGAATGTGATGTGTGCAGTTTTGTTTGCCTACTTTTAAAAGATGGCCATGTGGTATGTGTACTATTAATCAATTTCTTCATATCAAACCTATTCTGAGACATGACTTTTAATGACAATATAGCAAGTATTTTGTCACAAGAATGGAAATGATTTATTTGCCCTAATTATTTTTCAAATTGTTTTATTCACATTTCCAGTGTGGTTGTGCTTCTGCTGTTGGAGTTGCGTCCAGGTTTTTAATCTTGAGGACAGCAGGGCTGGGGCCGCCACCCCGGGGGTCCTTGTCCATCGCAAGGGTAAACTCCCACTGTGGGCATGCTGCATCGGGACTCCTAACATGTTTCTTGCTTTTGATAACTTGTGCTGATTTTCCTTGGGAAGATTGTCCTAATTTGTACCCTCATACAATATTCTAGAATGTTCCTGTTGTAGACAATTGGATTTCATGGGAAGGACTTGTATTGCCAGATTACTGGCAGCAACATTGGAGTGGGTTTAGGATTCCTGTTGAATGGGTAGATTTCAGGTGCGATTGCCACGTTACAAAAGGAGGAGAGGATGCGTGTTGATTTACTTCACTTTAGAAACCCGTATTTTATTTCAATACTTATTTATTTAAGAGACAGACATAGAAAGAGAGTGAGCAAGCAGGCCAGAGACGGCTTCTGTCTTCCCATGCCGTCTTTGGATCTGCTCATTCACTCCTCAAAGGTGTGCAATGCCTGATGCTGAAGCCCAGAGCCCAGAGCTCCTCCTGGGTGTCCCAGTGCTGAAGCCCAGAGCTCCTCCTGGGTGTCCCAGAGCTGAAGCCCAGAGCTCCTCCTGGGTGTCCCAGTGCTGAAGCCCAGAGCTCCTCCTGGGTGTCCCAGAGCTGAAGCCCAGAGCTCCTCCTGGGTGTCCCAGTGCTGAAGCCCAGAGCTCCTCCTGGGTGTCCCAGAGCTGAAGCCCAGAGCTCCTCCTGGGTGTCCCAGAGCTGAAGCCCAGAGCTCCTCCTGGGTGTCCCAGAGCTGAAGCCCAGAGCTCCTCCTGGGTGTCCCAGTGCTGAAGCCCAGAGCTCCTCCTGGGTGTCCCAGAGCTGAAGCCCAGAGCTCCTCCTGGGTGTCACAGTGAGTGGCAAGCTGCTGAGTCCTTGGGTCATCTTCTGCTGCTTTCCCAAGTGCATTGGCAAACAACTGGCTCAGAAGAGGCACAGCTGGGACTTGAACCCATCTCCTGTAGATGCTGGCATCACAAGCAGTGATTCTGCCCGCTGTGCCATGCCAGAACCCTCTCCTGCCATCCACAAGCTTCCCACAGCACTGTGTTGTTCACCTTAGATGCCCATGCGGAAAGTCACCCTTACTCAAGTCGCAGGTGTTCAGAACTGCCTTCGCCACTGAGTGCTGGTCTGTGATGTGTGGTGAAAAGAACTAGCGCTGCAAATGACTGAATTCTTGTTGTAAGCATCCGTTGTGCATCAGTTAGGAACGAGGGCCCTGGACGTGTTTGCTCTTATGCAAAGATGGCTGTGCCAGTTTCTCTAGAGAGCCAGCCGCAGCATGGCAGCAGGGCCAGGTCTGCACACGGTGCGTCCAGGTAAGCCTGGGTCATAGAGGGAGGGCACAACAGGTGCTCCACATAGCCTCCAGCAGAGGGGAAGGTCGCACTTTTACCAAATGTGTGTTTATTTTATGTATTTGAAATGGAGACGGGGAGGAGAGAGAGAGAGAGGTCCTTCATCTGTTGATGCTTACTCCAGATGTAAGTAATAACCAGGGCTGAGTCAGGCTAAATTCAGAACTCAAATCAGGCCTCCCAGATGGATGCCCAGGACCCGCCCCTTGGCCCTGGACCACGTGGACAGCCAGGACCCACCCCTGGGCTGTGACCTCCTGCCTCCCACCTGGACACCGGGGACCCACCTCTGGCTCATGGCCTGCACCTCGCACATGGACAGCCAGGGACCCCCGCCCCCCGAGCTGTGACCTGCTGCCTCCCACATGGACACCTAGGACCTACCCCTGGCTCATGGCCTGCACCCTCCCACATGGACAGCAGGGACCCACCCCTGGGCCATAATCTCCTGCCTCCCATCAGATGTCAGGGATCCCTCTGGGCTGTGACCTGCTGCCTCCCACATGGACACCCAGGACCCACCCCTGGGTGTGACCTGCATTGGCAGGAAGCAGGACTTTCCTGAAATGAACAGGAGTTGCTGGGGAGCTGAGTGCGCTGGAGCACTCTGACGCGGGATGCTGGACTCCTTTGCACTGTCTCACCCAGGGCATTCCCTGCATGTCCCTGCACAGTGCTGATTCTGTTTGGGATGGTTTGGCCTAGAATTTGGCCTCCAAGTCAGACAGACTTGCCAATGCCAGAGCTTAGGAGTGGCATGGAGACAGCCCTTGGGGCCTGAGGGGCCAGGGTGCTGAGGGAATGCAATCAGGCTGGTCCGCGTATAGACTGGGAAGAACCGACGGGCCCCGACTGCTGGCCACGCTACTGAGAATGAGGCTGCAGGACCAAGTGTGGAGTCTCTGCGGAACCTCAGTTTCCCCTGCCAGTGGACACTGCTGTCTCACAGGGCCAGGGTGACTGATGAGGAGAGAGGAGGGGAAGCCTGTCTGGAGGGGAGAGAGCCGCCCAGCCGCCCAGCCGCCCAGCCGCCCTCTGCCTCGGCCCTGCCCTGCCCAGGAGGCTCCCAGGTGGCCTTGGGGCTGTGGTGGCCACGTGCCCAGTGCCCCGTGGATCCCAGCATTTTAGTGAGTGCCCTGACCTTTCCCTCACATTTCACCAACCATTAAGCTCGGTAGTTAAGCCACAGTTTATGGATGATGAAATCGAACTCTTGGTCAACCCCATGCCTGGTTCTGGCTGTACAGGTTTTAATTACAGCGCCGGGGAGTAAGGCCCACCTCATGTGTCCACAGCTCACACTCTTGCTGTTGTACCACTGCAAGTAGGGAGAACTCCAGGAGCGAGATCCTCCTCTGCTTCCATTAACCCTTGTCTGGAAGCCCAAGGACTTGACAAATGCACCAGGTGCCTGCGAAGTTGCCCGTTGGAGGCTCTATTTACGGCAGGCTGCGCCAAACCCTGCATGGGAACTCAGCTACACTCCAGCAGCCGCCCCATCCATTCTCCACAAAGACACGGGGCGTTTTCAGCTTCAAGCCTTTCTTGAAATGGAAAGGGCCGCCCTGCAGCCAGATGGTTCAGTTCAGGTGGGAAGCGGGCTGAGTGAGGGAGAGCCCCATTTGCTCGGAACAAGGTTGAACATTGGACAGGACCAGGAGCGTGCCAGGGCTGCTGAGCTCCGTCCCGCAGGCTGCTCTGTTGTCTGCAGCCCTCCCAGCCTCGTCGCTCAGCAATGTTTTCCTGACCCATCACTGTGATGAGTTAACCTACTTGGGTAATATTTTTATAATCCTTTTGAGCTCCTTGGAGGAAAGGTGCAATGTGAATATAAAATAGCAACAGCCTTCACCTTCGAGCACTTTCTGAATGCCTGGATGTGGGCTGAGGCTTTGTGAATCTGTGTCAGTTAGATTCCCTGAGATCACAGTGGAAGGGAGTGGTGCAACACAAATGCTTATTAATTAGGCTTATTGCCGACTCCTCCTGCGCAGAGCCCCGAGATGGATGGCCTCTGCCTTGGTTCATCCCTGGGGGTGGCCCTGCAGGTGCCAGTCCCGTGAGCAATAAATAGCAACTCTCTCTCAGAAGGATTAGCTCTGTATTAGATCTTGAAAAATGTTAATTCCCCATAATCTATCTGAGTGAGCTGCTTTTTCTCCTGTTTCCCCTGCTGGCGGTGGCGTCTATGATTAAAGAGGGCATGCTGGAATCCTGGGTGTGCTCTCTGTGTATTGCATGGAGAAGCTGTGTGAAGCAGTTCTGCTTGTGTGTTACCCACGTAGCGTGAGAAGGAAGGTCAGGGGGAAGGTTAGCTTCTACCCACACGTGCTTTCGGCTGTGTCTCGTGGGCGGGCTCCTGCCCCCTGCAACATCAGCTGAAGGTTGTTTCCTGGGCTTCATGCCTGCCCCTAGGAGGTGGGGAAGGCGGTGCCTGGCTGGGCCCAGTCATGGCTGTTCGTCATTGGCTGGAGAATGCAATGGAAAGATTTGGGCGGATGGAATGGTTCATGTGCCTAGGAGTGGTTACAGAAACCTTCGGTTGGGTTTTGAGATACAAACATTTAGCTGTTAACATAAACATAAAACTTCTGCATTTCCACAATTACCATTTGCCAGTGCAGATGCTGTGCAAACGAGTCCCAGCTTATCCTGAGGGCTGCCGTGCTGGCCCTGCTTGCTGCAGGGAGGAGCAGTTGGTCTCCAGCTGAACGGTCTCATGACAGCGTCCTCCCTGTAGCTCAGTTCATGTTGGAAGGACACGTACTATCAGGTTACCGAGCACCTGTTCATTCCGGGTCCCGGGGGTCTGAGGGCATTTCTGCCCTCAGCTGCCTGGGAGGTGCCAGTTCTCTTCAATTTGCCAGCCAATCACAGCTTTCCAGGAAAACAGCTGGCTGGAGCAGCTGCAGAGTGGAACCCCACTCCCCGTCCCCTCCAGCAAGTGCCAAGTGTGTGTAATGGAGACGCTGTCTGTAGGGGCATGCGCGGAAAGCTGCACAAGCAGTGAGGATCAAGGAGTCAGCGGCGGTAACCAGTGAGGGGTCAGGTGGGGAGAACGAGACAGGGGCGGAACCATGGTGCATTTCCAGGTGCCCTCCTGCAGGGAGGGGCTTCCTTGCCGTGTGTTCACAAGGAGTCATTTTGTAATGAGACAAGAGCAAGGGAAACAAGCGGACCTGAACACTCCTGGACCGAAATGTCTGGATCACGTGTGGACCCAGCAGGCATTGCAGCTTTCTGACCAAGCCTTTCCAGCCTGTGCCTCGATGCCATCCACAAAGAGAATGCTGCTACTGTTTCCCATACAGCAAACTCCCGGTCTCTCTCCCTCCTTCCCAGCCTGTGCCTGCTGCATAGAGTTCAGTGGTGTGAGCCCCCATGGCTTCAGATAAGCAGCTGCCTAGCTGGCCCTGCTGCTTCACCTTCCTGCACCCTACCTCACTTAGAACCACTGCACGTTTCCCTTCGCACCTGCTGAGGTGTCATTGACTGACCTTCAGTCATTTCTGGGGTGACCTGTTTACAAGCACAAGTGACAGTGTTAGTGGCCCTGGGCAGAGCGTGCAGTAGCTGGGGTGGGTGGGGCAAGTGCCAGCATCATTTGAAGAACCTGATGGGGCAGCTGCCGTGGGGTGGGGTCCCTAGGAGGTGAACTTGCGGTGGACATTTGAATGCAGTGGACTCTGCAGTGAGTGGCCCTTGGCTACCGTGTGGGGCAAGGCACTTGTGTGTGGGAAGGCCTCTGTCGGGTATGTGCTGGGGGCAAGGGGACGAGGCCCAGGCACAAGGAGTTGACAGCCACAGCCCAGGTCTCGACTGGTGTCTTGGGGTGCAGCTTGCAGCCAAGCAGCCTACAGGACCTGCAGGCCTTGAGGCCCAGGGCTTGGAAGACCTCTAGCAGCTGGTGCTGAGGCAGGCATGGGGTGGTGCCCCATCATCACGGTACCTATCACACCAGGGCCGGGCAGAGAAAGTGGAGCTGCCTCGCGGGGTCCGTGGCCTGGGCATGCTGGTTGGATTCTATCTGAAGGATGATGGAAGGCATCCGAAAGGTTCCCACAGGGCAGCGCAACTTGTCTGGGTATCCCCATTTGATATTTGCATGGAAAAGACAACCGTGGAAGACAAAGGGGCGAGCTGAAGCCAACACCTGCACAGAATACGGCCTCAGGCTGTGCAGGTCATGATGGGGGACCAAGCGTGCCGTCCCAAGCTTAACAATCTTCCAGCACAGAAAGCTGAAAGTTTACTCAGTGCATCCTAGGCCAGCTTAACTAGGACAGGCTGAGTGCTTCCTCTTTGCTCTGTGTGTGTGTGTGTGTGTGTAGAGTGTGATGTGTGTACAGAGTGATGTGTGTGGTATGTGTGTAAAGTGATATGTGCGTTGAATGTGTGTGTGTGGCATGTGTGTGTTGAGTGTGTGTGAGTATGTGTGTGTGGTATGTGTTGTTGTGTGGGGGTATGTTGTGTGTGTTGAGCACACGCGTGGGGTGTTGTGTGGAGTGTTATGTGTGGCATGTGTGTGTTGTATATATGTGTTGTGTATGTGTGTTGTGTGGAGTGTATGTGTGTTGCATGTGCACAGTGGTGAGTGCATGGTGGGCAAGGTCCCTTTGCCTCTGCAGGGGCGCTGGAAGCTGACTTCCCTGGTGTCGGAAGGGCAGGCTGCAGCAGGCGGAGGGGTGTCCTGCTCCCAGCCTGGCCGGTGGTGCCGCTGCTCCGACTCCAGCAGCATCGATGGCTTGTCCTGGAGGGTTTCAGGGCTGCGTTGAGTTTTGGTGGGGGCAGGGGTGAAGGAGTCAGGGAGAAAGGAACTTTGAGCCAACAGAGGACAGGAGGATTCTCCATCCTGCGTTTCAAAAACTACACTAAAATATATTGTGCTTTGACCCCCCCCACTCTTCTGGAGACCTGGCGAGACCCCTGCTACTGTGTGTGGTTGTCTGTGCACCACCCTTGGGGCTTGTCCTGATGCACATGTGTGCTGAGCCCAGCTGTTGGTGCCACTGTGATGAGACTGGGAGCTCCTGTTTGAGGTACTGGCTGTCGCTGTCTCTTCTGTATTGAGCGGTGGCTCAGAGCAGCACTCGGCAAGCAGGTCTACAGGGACTTGCTGAGCCACAGGTGGAATCCAGAGGTGTGGTGTGAGCTGGAACTGCAGCTTCCTGACCAGTTCCAGGGGCTGCCAGGGCCGCGGGTGCACTGCCCTGCTCTGAACAGCAGTGGCTTTGTGGGGCTCTGTTCCCACCTGCTCCAGACTCCCTGCTCTGATCCTCACAGAGCTTGGACTGGCTCAGAGATGTGACGGGCAGGTGTGGGCCCTGGAGTCCTGCCCCTGGGCACTTGCCCTTCCTGGCACTGCCAGTCAGCTGACTTAGGCAGATTGTTTGAGCTGTCTGCACCCCAGTTTTCTCTGTGCAACTGAAATTCTTACACTGTGAGGGTCAAAAGAAAAAATCCTGAAAATTGCTAACAAAATACTTGGTGCTGGAGAAGTGTTCAATCCCTGTTAAGAGTTTTGTGCTTAAACAATTAACATTTGAATAATAATAATCCTTACTTCCTGAGTGAGAATTGCTCCAAATACATCATTTTATATGCAGAAGCTTAACTTTAAATGTAAGGACTGTCTTTCTGAAATTCAGTTTGCTCCTTAAAATGTCCATCATACCTTTTTGTGATCTATTTTTAATCAAAAAGGTTTTTAGAAAGAAGGAGAGAGGGAGATAGAGACGACAGAGAAAGAGAGAGCTCATCCATCTGCTGGCTCACTCCCCAAATGGCTGCAGTGACTAGAGCTGAGCTGATCTGAAGCCAGGAGCCAGGAACTTCTTCCGGGTCTCCCACGCAGGTACAAGGGCCTGAAGACTTGAGTTGTCTTCTGTTACTTTCCCAGGCCATAAGCAGGGAGTTAGATCGTAAGTGGAGTAGCTGGGACGTGAACTGGCACCCACATTGGATGGTGCTGCAGGTAGAGGCTTAGCGTTATCTGCCACTGCACTCCCAAACGCTCATCCTTTCTTAACAGAGTCGTTTCTTTCCAGCCTTCACAGAGTCCCTACAGACTCTGCCTCTTCCCCACTGCCTCGTCAGGTGGTTTGCAGCGGCTGTTCTGTCTGAGAAGGCAGCTTCCAGATCAAGTCCGATCTGCCGGAAGCCATCTTGCAGGAAGCAGTGAGGGGGAGGGACTGGAGTCACACGTGGTGGTCTTGTGACGCACTACACAGCATTACGCCAGCAGCTCAGAGCTGGTCAGTGTATAAGAACAGGAAACCAGTACCCAGCACTCCCCCATTCAGTACCCAGTACCCCCCATTCAGTACCCAGTACTCCCCTGCTCAGTACCCAGCACTCCCCCATTCAAAACCCAGCACTCCCCCATTTAGTACCCAGCACGCCCCTGCTCAGTATCCAGTACTCCCCTGCTCAGTACCCAGCACTCCCCCATTTAGTACCCAGCACGCCCCAACTCAGTACCCAGTACTCCCCTGCTCAGTACCCAGCACTCCCCCTTTCAGTACCCAGCACTCCCCTGCTCAGTACCCAGTAACCCCCATTCAAAACCCAGCACGCCCCTGCTCAGTATCCAGTACTCCCCTGCTCAGTACCCAGCACTCCCCCATTAAGTACCCAGCACTCCCCTGCTCAGTACCCAGCACTCCCCCATTTAGTACCCAGCACGCCCCAACTCAGTACCCAGTACTCCCCTGCTCAGTACCCAGCACTCCCCAACTCAGTACCCACTGCTCCCTGCTCAGTACCCAGCACTCCCCCATTTAGTACCCAGCACGCCCCAACTCAGTACCCATTACTCCCCTGCTCAGTACCCAGCACTCCCCCATTCAAAACCCAGCACTCCCCTGCTCAGTACCCAGCACTCCCCCATTCAGTACCCAGCACTCACCTGCTCAGTACCTAGTACTCCCCTGCTCAGTACCCAGCACTCCCCCATTCAAAACCCAGCACTCCCCTGCTCAGTACCCAGCACTCCCCCATTTAGTACCCAGCACTCCCCGACTCAGTACCCAGTACTCCCCTGCTCAGTACCCAGCACTCCCCTGCTCAGTACCCAGTACTCCCCCATTTAGTACCCAGCACGCCCCGACTCAGTACCCACCGCTCCCTTGCTCAGTACCCAGCATTCTCCTGCTCAGTACCCAGTACTCCCCTGCTCAGTACCCAGCCCTCCCCTACTCCATGGTCACGTCTTTGCTTGGGGTTCCTTCACTGCTTTTGGAGACTAGACTCTTTGGGTCTTGCCTCAGAAAATGTCTTCCTGCAGCCAGTCCTGCACACCAGGCGCCTGGACACCATGGCTGAGCCCCACGGTGTCCTGGGCTGCCAGCTGAGCCCTCACCACCCGTTCGTACAACTTCCTCCCCTGTGTGGACAGCTGGATGCTTGTGTCTCTGTGACCTCATCACCTCAGCCTGGTGCACTCAGAGTTGACTGCTTCACCTCGAAATAGGAGAACCCACATTTCTTTTCTCCCTGAGAGGCTCTGGCCTCTGGAGACGGACTTGCTGCATGGAGCACAGCCAGAGGGCATGGTGGCCTGTGTCTTCATGCCTGTACCCTCATCTGCAAGGCAGTGACAGTAGGAGAATGTGGAGCCGGAATCTCCTGCCTGGGAGCTCGCACTGCCAGCCCTGGCTTAGACGGGTGTCAGCAGGTTTCCCTGCCTGCTTGCAGCTAGGGCTAAGAGCAGTGATTTCCCTGGCTACGACGGCCTTCACTTCCACACTGTCACTGGGTGGTGTGTGAGTTGATCTTTTTCTTCTTCCTATCATTAAAAAGTTACAGAGTGTAGGCGAGATGGACATCTTTCATCAGCTGTATCATTCCCCTAGTGGTCACAATGGCCAGGGCTGAGCCAGGAGCCAGGAGCTTAATCCAGGCCCCCCCGTGGTTGGCAGAGATGCAGGCATTGGGCCATCTGCCTTTGCTTTCCGTGGCCACTAGCAGGGAGCAGCTGGGATTCATGAGGTGCTGGCATAGCAGCTGGCAGCTTTACCTGCTATGCCACAACTCCAGCACTTCAGTCTTCCCTCTTTCTCTATCCCTCTCCCTCGCTGGGTGACTTGCACCCCAGGGCCTTAGTGAAACATGAGATAATATTTGCAGAATGCCTGCAGCTCGCTGGTCTCTCCAGATGACCTCTGTAACCGGTCATCCACGCTGGGTACCCTCTGTCCATCTAGGTTGAGCAGTGATCTCAGCTTAGTGACTTTGAAGCTGGTCCGTTTCTGTTCTGGCTTGGTTTCCGTTTTCTGCATCTCTTGCTTAGATTGCAATACCAATCCACCAACAGGCTGTGGTGCAGCTCTGCTTTCAGCTCAGAGGCGTTTTGTAGGGTCTTTCTGTGCTAAATGTGGGGTCCTGAGGCCGGGAGGAGGAGCGAAGCTGTGGTGCAGCCATGCCTTCAAACCGAATCCCATGTTGGAGTGCAGCCTCGGTCCCAGCTCCCCTGCGTCCAGTGCAGCGCCTGCTGTGTGGGAGGGCCTGGTGGAGTTCCTAGACCCTGGCTTGAGTCTGGCCCAGCCCTGGCTGTTCCGGCCATTTGGGGAGGAGACCAGTGGATGGAACATGTCTCTCTCCACCTCCCAATTGTGACGTAGAAGAGCCACTGTTTCCCGCCCGTGCCTGCCTAATCCCGCTGTCACCACGCTTGTCACACTTGTGAGCACGTGCGAGTTGCCCTCGCACGTGGGGACTGGGAGAAGGTCTCAGCTGTCACTGGGCCTTTGGAGCTGTGCTCGCTGGCAGGTTGCGCAGCTGTTTGCTGCGTGAACCAGGGATCTATACCGCAGTGGGCGTGCGTCAAGTGTCTGAGAAGAATGTGAAAACGCGTGCTTCATGCCACGTGGTCTTCGCGCTTCGTGCCACGTGGTCTTCGATTAGCGCCTCACTGCTGAGAGTGCGCTGCTGTGCTGTGAGCTGCGTCCCTCCTGCTGTGGCGTCCAGGCTGGCATGCTCTGAGCTGCCCTCCTTGGCTCACTCGTTCTCCCTCGGCTTTCCCTGTCCTGCCCTCCCTCTCCCGCGCTCCTCCCTCCTGCCCTTCCTTCTGCACTCGGTACTCTCCCCTGGGCACACTGGGTTCCGGCCGTGTGTGTCCATATTTCCCTTCCTCTTGCCTAGAGCCCAGGTTCTTGATGACCTTTGACCCTGACCTTCATCTATGAACCTCTTCTCTGCCTAAGCTATGAATGCTGCTCCTGCCTGCATGTCATGCCAGGGCTTCTGGCACATGACTGCTAGATGCGTATCTTCACAGGGTGAGCTCAGGGAACTCCCCAGGGCCTCTTGGCGCTCAGTCATGCCGGGAACCTGCCAGTGCTTGCTTGCTCCTTGACCTCCTGGGGGCCACAGGAAGCCTCCTGTGATCCAAGATGAACAAGCAGGAACCATGGGACAAATAACCACTCAGTCCCCAGGAAGCTCCTCTTCCTGGAGACTGGGCCCCAGTAAAAGGCTTCTCCCTGGCCCCTTGAAGGCAGGCGTTAAACCATGGTGCAGACAGCACGGCCGACCTACTGCTGGGAAAGCAGCTGACTCCCTGGTGCCATCAGGGCTCTTTGGGGTACGAGCTGATTGAGGGGTAGAGGGTTCTATGCTCGCACTTGGAGACCCAGCTGCCCCGGTGACATGTGAGCCGAGGGCCCGAGAAGGACACTTGGTTCTTAAAGGAGAACCTGGATTTGAAAGCCTTGCCAGACAAGGCGGCCCAACCTGTGCCAGACCTCCAGCCTCTTGGCCCCATCTTGGGGGTCCCAGGGACAGGCTGCGGCTGAGGTCCTATGCTCACAAATGCCAGTGTTGACTCTTGGGGTCACCCTTTCTCAAAACAACCAAGTTGACTTATTTTAAATTAAAATCTGGTGGCCTCTGGCTTGGCAGAACCCTGGAGGGATGCTGGTGCAGGTGGGTCAGACACGTCCACCTCCCCTGAGGCCTGACTCTTGGCTTTCCGGCCTCTGCTGCTCCTTGGTGGAGGGATTCCACTTGGTGGAAGCCAGCAAGGACAGCAGGAAGCATCACTTGCCAGTCTGCAGGTGTTCTATTCAACCCTTAGTTTGGCTTCTGGTGTTGGCTGTGGTGGTTAAGCTGACCTCAGCCCAGCTGCAGCCTGCAGGGGCACACACTCCACTCCTAATTGTGCAAAGATGGGGCGACTGGCCATTCTGGTGCTTGCTGCAGCCAGGAGCCCCCTGAAACTGCACGTTCTGGGCTGTAATCTGACAGTCGTGAGATGCCCCCTCCATCTACCGAGTTGGCAGGAGGAAGAGGTCAGCTCCCTAGCTGGGTACCCTCTTGTCAGAAGCTGGCACAGCCCCAGCCAGGGACAGCAGTGGGTTTGAAGAGGACGCGATGATAAGGCAAAGGTAGGGATGCAGACCCGAGGTGAGATCCAGGGGCCACAGTGCTCCTCCCCTCCCAGGGTCCCTGGTCCCACCCCGGCTCCTGCGCCCCTAAGTGCACTCTACTGTCCCAGACAACTCCCTGACACAGCCCCTCGCTCCCCACTCCCTGCCCCTGCCTGCCCTGTCTCTTCCACAGAGCAGGATGAGAGAGGCGTTCCCCTGCCCTGAGTCTCTTCCCTCTGGGCAGACAGTTCCTGACAGCACGGATTCAGCCTTCTGTCTCTATTGTTAATCCCTCCTGATAGAGGGAGAAGAACAGCCGAAGCTTCCCCGGAAATCCAGCGCTCAAGGCTGTTCCTTGACTGTGATCTGGAAAGTGGAGCAATGGTTTCTGGGCTCTGCCGTCCCCTGGGGTAGAGATCTAGGGCTTCCTGGGTACACTGCAGAGGATTCTGATGCTGTGGGGCTGGGCCCTGGCACTGCCCTGGCCTGGCTGCTCCATTGCTGAGTTCTGTTCTGGAAGCATCTAGGAGAGGCTCCTGGTATGTGCCAGTGTCTGGCACCTGACACCTGCTTGTTAGCGTGCACAGCCGGAACTCCAGCCAGGTCTGGCTAGTTCCATTTGCACTGATAATAATGCCTTCTATCTGTGAGCTGTCCGGAGTGTTTCCACACTGATTATCTTATTTGATGTCACTATTTGTGGGTTGTCAGGTTTTTTTTTTTCTGCAGTTTGATGAATGAGCCAGAAAGCATAAAAATAATCAGTTGATTTTAAGCCAGGAACCCAGCCGGGGGAGGAGTGGGGTGGAGCCTCTGGCCTGCAGGGGCCTGGGTCAGGGATCTAGCCTGACCCCCTTTGGTAAAGAGAGTTTGGGTGGAGCCGGCGTGCTCGCCATGCTGCAGCCTGCTGCGGCACACACTCATCCTGTGCCCTGCATGGCTGCCTCCTCCTGCGGCAGCAGAGCCCTGTGGCTGTGACAGCTGGTGGCCTCTGTAGGGCTTCAAGGACTCACTCGGTGGTCCGACACAGATGGTGCTCTCTGGTCTGCATGGGAAAGCCTGCATCTGCCAGAGGCCACTACTGTTGCCAAGGACATGGAGGATGCTAGGGAAATGCCCTCTTGAATCAGACCTGCCAGCCGGTGGGCAGAAGCGTCTCCTCTGTGGTCCGGCAGGTACACTGTGGTGGAAGAGCCAGCTGCGATGGTGGAGGCTGCACAGGTCTCCCTCGGGGAGGACACCTGGAGAACTCAGGGCTCCACATAAGGCCCTGAGGATGCTCCACAGGCAGCCACCATGTCCCCTGGGCCGTCACAGCCTCCTGTCCTTGCTCCTGGTGTCTGCCTTTGTGGTTGCGGTGAAGTTACTGGTGAAGTTACTGCAGACACAGCTCCACTGCAGTAATGGAGAGAGGCTTGGGGGTGCTCCAGCTCCCATCCTCCGTGCAGTGGGTGCAGGCTGCTGGCAAGCCCAGATTCTCCAGGGGAGCAGAGCAGGCAGAACATATGGGATGGGCCACACCGCAGGCGCTGGCAGGCACTGCTGGGCTGGGTGCGTTTCTCGCCTTCTGCTCTGCGACACCCAGGCCTTTTCTTGCAGCCAGTGTGCGGTACCTGGTTGTGAGAGCGCTGTGCGTTTGGATGACTTCTCACTCTGCTGAGCTGGGCCGGAATGTTCTGCCGGCAGACACCGGCTCTGCGTGTGCCGACATCCACGTGCTAGAGCAGAAGGCTCCGCTGTTCGCCTTTTTGTCCCGGCGGCTGGCACACCCCCTGCCTGTTTTCATCACAGAGTTACAGATAAGGAACCTGATTGCACACTGCTTAAGTGACTGCGTGATTAAAGTGAAATCATGCAAATAAAGACAATATTGAAATTCTCTGTTCTTTAGAGGCACCTGCAGTGTTAAAGGGGGCAGGGCTGGGCTCTGAAATGAAATCTGACCATTCTCTTCCCTCCCCTGCCTGGCTGACCATGGCATCCCCATCCTGTCGGCCCCTTGGGGAGGATTCCCTTGGGTGTGTTTCTTTGCTAAGCACTAGTTTCTTTCTAGTTTCTTTGCTAAGCACTGAGTGTGCAGTGATGCCTACTGGGGAGTCAGACTCAGCAGGGTGATCCCAGCCTGAGTCCCTGGGGTCCTTGGGGTCCACAGGCTGCAGGAGAGCGACAGTCTGCTGGTCTGCATGTGCAGGGAACAGTCCCCTCCCCCAGGGTGCCCCAGCAGAGAAGGGGTGTGAAGGCGGTACCTACAGGTATGAGGAAGCAAGGTGCAGGAAGTACCGGGGCCTAGGTGAGAAATGCCAGCAGGGTGGGCAGCAGAGAGAGTGGCCTATTCAAGGTGCCAGCAGGGCGGGCAGCAGAGTGTGGCCCATGCAAGGTGCCAGCCCAGAGCAGAGCGTGGCCTGTGCAGATGCCAGCAGGGTGAGCAGCAGAAAGTGTGGCCTGCCCAAGGTGCCAGGCCACAAGCTAGAAGCTCCCAGGTAGGGCGTGGCCATCACACGGTGCTCCAGCCCTTTCAAGGGGCAACTTCTTCAGCTTCCTGTGAGGGAGCCCCCACCTGCAGGGGATGGGGACAGGACAGTGTGGCCCCCAATGGCCTAAGTGTGGTGGTGGGAGGACCAGGAGTTTGTGACCGCTGGTGAGGAAGTGAGTTGCTATAGTAAAAGCGTTAGGCATATTTGTGGGCCCTTGCCGAGGTGAAGGGTGCTTTTGGCCGTTGTCTGAGGGGCGTTTAATGAGGCTGTGCCTAACCCCACTCCTGCCGTGCCGCTCCAGGTACGGGGGTGGGAAAACGCAGTGAACAGTGGGACATTGTGTTTACTTAGTGATTTCATTTTGAGCACCAACTTGTCTGCACTCAAGGTTTCTCTTGCTTTTCCCAGAAGCTCTTTGAGTCAGGTTTCACTTCACTTCTGCTTTGGGGTGAGGGAAGCAGACCCGTGCTTCATGTGCTTGCTGACCTGGGCTGAGAGGTGGGTGGTACAGGTGCGTGTGGAGGCAGAGGAAGCAGGCACACCTGCAGGGTGGTGGGGATGGTTGGAGGGGAGCATGAGGGACAGCTCAGGGACACACACACAGCTTCCAAAAGGTCCCACTGCTTCCAAAAGATCCAAAAGGTCCCACTGCTGGCCAGGTCACAGCAGCCGGCTGTGGACTGAGGTTGACTGCCTACCTGGGACCTTGGTTTTGGCGTGGAGCTGGCAGCTCCTGTCTGCTGTGAGTCATCAACTCTGATTCGGCATTTGGGCTTTAGTTCAGAACTCTCCTCGTCTTACAGAAACTCGTTCCGTGCTCCACTCTGGGGCCAGGCCACCGCCTTTCAAACTGAAACCTCCACGATGATCATTTCCTGTAAGGATGTCAGGAACTTTTATTACCATGTGTGTTTCATTTTATTTATAAAATCACTCAGATATGCAGCAGTGCAGGGAATAAGGTACGAGACATCCTTAAACCTAACGCTAATATTGAACAGATCTCAATACTTTCATGTGTTTGCTCTAGGCTTCTTACTTTAAGCAAATGGAAGTCTCTACTTTAGGATTCAAGTCCCCGTGGAATCCATTCACAATCGTTTCCATTCTCTTCTCTCCAAAACTGCAGTGAAGGTATCGGTGTGCTGGGCTGTTCACCTGTCTAGCTATTCCCTGCCTGTCCACTGCTCCTCCTGGGTATCCAACCTCCTATCAACCCGGCCCTCCAGCCACCCACCAGTCCAACCTCCTATCAACCCGGCCCTCCAGCCACCCACCAGTCCAACCTCCTATCAACCCGGCCCTCCAGCCACCCACCAGTCCAACCTCCTATCAACCCGGCCCTCCAGCCACCCACCAGTCCAACCTCCTATCAACCCGGCCCTCCAGCCACCCACCAGTCCAACCTCCTATCAACCCGGCCCTACACCAGCTGTCACCTTTGTCTTCTTCTTCCCTCCCCCTCCCTCTATCAATCCTTCACACCTCCCTTCCTTCTTCTTCTCTCCCTCTTTCTGTTTGCTTCACGTTCAGGTTTCCTCTCTGCCATCCTAGGCCATTTTTTCCCTCTGTATACGACACATTTGTATCGTGTGATAGAAAGTGTTAGAGTTTTATCACGAAAAGAGCAACATCAGGGAAATGCATGTATTGAAACACAGCCTGGACCTTGTAGTTCCTGCTTCATCTGCCGGCGTGCGTGCGTGTGTGTGTGTGTGTGTGTGTGTGTCTGTGTGTGTCCTTTGCGGTTGTGTCGACCTCTGGGTTTTCCCAGGACTGCATGGCCGTGGTTGGCTGTAGTGCTGCCTTCTTTGGGTCCAGAGTTTCCCATGGATCGTTGCATTTGGGTAGGTGCTGCAGGCTTCCCCCCGCCACCATTCCTCCTCTGGATTTACCACTGCTTCTGCTCCTCCGCTGCACTGTTCTTGCCTGACTTTGAGGGTTTTGCGGATTCCTTTCCCTTTGCATTTACTGCATCTTCCCCATGTATTCTCGCTGTGCATGCACTTGTTTTCTCTCTGCCTTCTTGAAAACAAACCCTTGTAATGGAAATTCAATGAGCATTATCTTCTCATTTCTATACTTTATAATTTTCATCATTGTTTCTTTCTTCCCCAAATCAATAGATCTTGTCCTCCTTGCCCGAGGGTGGCCAAGGAAGCTGCTGTTGGAATAATTGACATTTTGAGGCAGGTGTTTGGCTCAAGGACTTAAACCATGGCTTGGGGTGCCAGTGCTGTCTGGAACCCCGGCTCCTCCACTCCTCATCCAGTGTCCTGCTAATGCGTCCTGGGAGGCAGCTGACAGCGACTCCAGCACTTGTCTCCCTGCTGCCTCTGCCAGAGACCCAGACTGAGTTCCAGGCTTCTGGCTTTGGCCTGGCCCAGCTGCCGCTTTCGTGGCCTTTGGAGACCAGTGCCCTGCTGCCTTGGTTGCTGTTTTAAGCAATTTTTAAAAAAATGATAGAAATAAAATAAAATAAGCCTCTAAAATGAATCATCTTAGACTCGAGGTGCCACCTGGTTTCTAATTCCGTCGCTTCCTCAGCGAGCCTGACCCGGTGCGGAGGGCCCGTTAGCCTCGTCGACAACGCAGTGTCTGCAATGTCAGTGAGCAGTCAGGTACGCAGAGCTCCTGCAGGCAGCCTCCCTCCCTTGCTGAAGCAAGGCGAATCAGTGTGTGGGCCTCCAGCAGTAGCACAGGCTCGCCTCTTGCTCCTGACTCAAGGTTACTAGTTCCTTCTTGACGAAGTCACAAGACCCAAACTCTGAAGTTATCGTTGTAGGTTTGAAGATTCTGTTTCTATTTGAATGATACCTTATCTACATCCTAAATTCCAGGTTACCCGTTGTTTCCCCTCTCCACCCTGAAATGTCCCACATCACCTTCTGCTGCCCATTGTGATCAACAGTGTGTCTACTGGGCCGGGAAGAGAACGCGTCTGCCCCGTGTGGCAGTTGGCAGGCATGGCCCCTCATTCCCACTGAAGCCTCTCCCAGCTTGGACCTTGTGTGTCTCAAACTGGAGACACCCCGAGGTGGCACTTGGTAGCACCCCTGCAGGTCTGCTCGCACCTCAGGTGGACTTCCTCACTGCTCATGCGTGCTCAGCCCGACCCTGGCCTCCTGGGAGCTGGCCCGCATCACGCCGGGCCCGAGGCGTGCTGACTTCCCGAGCGTCTAACTCTGGAGCTGTCAGGCCGTCTGCTTTCAGCTGCTCACTGTTAGGTATTTCTCATCCATTCTCATCCTGTGCTGTCTTCTCGATGTTTGAAGATTTATAAATATTTTCAAATCCTTTGCAGTAACTGTGTGTGTGTAGGGGCGGGGGGCTCCTAGAGGTGCTGTGCATTCAATCTTCTGTGTTTAAACGAAAATCTTTTCCATTAAGATTTTTGCAGACATTGAAAATTCTATTAACAGAAGATAGAGTCTTCATTTCCTAATTAGAACGATCCCGGGGAGACATAACACATTAACGTATAATTATGAGTGGCTGCCATGCTTTCCTCTTTGTAACTGACCCCTGATTCAGAAGTCATTGCTTCCACGTCCCTGTTTTCTCTCCCCGGCAGAGCCGTGGTTCTGGCTGGCGGGCCCTGTCACCGCTCTGTGACCTGGCTGGGCTCACAGCGTCCTAGGCGCTCGCACGGTGGAGCGTACTTAGGTCACAGCGTCTGGGCAAAGAGGCTGCTCCCCAAGTGCTGATCTGGAGAACCAAATAATGCAGAATCGGAGTTTACACAGAAATGCTCGGCTGTGACAGGAGTGTCTCGCCCTTTGGTGAGAAATTGGAAGCAGAAGTCGAGCGTGTCCCGGCCTCTGTGCCTTCCGCAGGGTTACACTGATGACTGGAGTTAGAAGCCAGCGTGAGATGAGTGCAGCAAGCAACGATGACGTAATGATGTCACTTCGCACGCATATAATTCTTTGTTGCTTAAGGTGTGTCCAGATTCGTAATTTAAGCCCCGTCCGGCTTTGCAGCCCGCAGGGCTGGGGATTGCCTGCTGGCTTGTCTTTTGTTCCTGTTTGTTCTTTCAAAGAGCGCACCGTGCCAGGTGGGGGTGTGATTATCATCAATTTGGGAAAACAAGTGAAGGCTCTGTGATTTGGCATTGTTTTATGCGGGATGGTGAGGAGCAGAGACCTGGAGGGGACTTCAAAGGTGCAGCAGCAGGTGGGGGTGGAAGCCGGATGGGAGCTGAACACTACGAGCTATGTGGAACAGCTCTTCATGCCCGTTCCTCCCAGGGCCTGTGCTCAAGAAGTAGTAAGGGGGGGTGCCTGGAGCCAAGCAGGAAGGAAGGAGATGTCACCCCACCCTGAGCTTCAAGTTCAGGCACCTTGCTTAGGGACAGAGAGCGCGTGACCCCAGTGCCGGGCTCAATGCCACAAAATGAAATCTTGTAGGGCCCTGTAACCGAGGGACAAAACTATGGCCCCTGCACACCTGGGCCCACACCCATGGCCCCTGCACACCCTGACCCACACCCATGGCCCCTGCACACTCCAGTGTCACACCCATGGGCCCCTGCACACCCTGACCCACACCCATGGGCCCCTGCACACCCTGACCCACACCCATGGGCCCCTGCACACCCTGACCCACACCCATGGGCCCCTGCACACCCTGACCCACACCCATGGGCCCCTGCACACCCTGACCCACACCCATGGGCCCCTGCACACCCTGACCCACACCCATGGGCCCCTGCACACCCTGACCCACACCCATGGGCCCCTGCACACCCTGACCCACACCCATGGGCCCCTGCACACCCTGACCCACACCCATGGGCCCCTGCACACCCTGACCCACACCCATGGGCCCCTGCACACCCTGACCCACACCCATGGGCCCCTGCACACCCTGACCCACACCCATGGGCCCCTGCACACTCCAGGGTCACACCCATGGGCCCCTGCACACCCTGACCCACACCCATGGGCCCTGCACACCCTGACCCACACCCATGGGCCCCTGCACACCCTGACCCACACCCATGGGCCCCTGCACACTCCAGGGTCACATCCATGGCCCGGCAGCTTTTACACCTGCCATCTCCTTCTACCCTAATGCCTGAGTGAGGGGGTTTCTGCCTGGTAGAGTCCAGAGCCTGGCACAGTCTGGTGTGTGGGCCTGGCGTGTCTCCCAGGGGACTGGCCTCTGGATCCCAGCTGTGATCTACTAAGGGGCTGTCTTCATTACCTTCATAGCCTTGGAAAAGCCAGGTTTCATGAGCCAGTGTCTTAAGACTTGTGCTGGGCTGATAAATGCACTGGGCATCTGTTTATTAAAAGGGGGAATCAGAAGCTAGCGCTTTGGAAGTGCCCATCACCGGAAGGGCTAAATGCTTAAAGGAATGATGTGTTTGCCCAGACAGGATGCTACTCCAAGTATACACACATAAAACGTGACTCAAGAACCTTACGGCATAGATAATTTCTGCATGTATATACTTTTTTAATTTACAAAGCCTGTCCAGATTGCATGCTCGCTGCAAGCACCGGTCTGAAGCTCTTCATTTCCCTGCTTTTGAGGAGCCCACCCATGGGAGGGTTGACCTGGGCCTGTTTCCTGAAGGGGCAGAGAAGGCGCTGGGAGCAGAGGGTCTCCATCTGGAGACGTCCTGCCCGTGGGATGCAGGTGTGCCCTGCCTCTCCTCCAAGCCCGCAATCCCACCGCACGCCAGGTCCATCTTTGAGCTTGTCGCCTCTCCTGCTGAACCTGCGGAGATAATAGGCATCCCTGTAGACACAGCAAACAGGATTCAGAGTGAGGGTGATTAGACATGGTGCTAGGTCCCTACCAACCCTCTGCTGACACACACACTTGCTGAGAATCCCAACCTAACTCGTGAAAGAAGAAGGAAGCCTCAGGATCTGGGGTGGGTTTTGGTTTTAAGAACTTGGGAACTGTTGGGTTCTGTGACTACATAGTTTAGAATAAAGGGATGGAACCAGGAAGGCTGAGCTAAGATAAGGCATGATGGAGAAGCTGATGAAGCATCCTGAGAGCCAGGAGTCCTTCTGGGGGGCTGGTGTGATCCAGCAGGGATTGAAGGGTGGGGGTCCTGACTACTCCGGATGTCAGAGTGCAACCTGTACCGCTTGGGTTTTAGGTATGGATTCAGCTAGTAGGGGGTGTGAATTTTAAATGCATCAAAGAAAGCTGAAGATGTAAGTAAATGTCTCTGCCCTCTTTAATCACCAGCAAAGTGCTCAGGGCCCGCAGTGACCTGGTCAGCAGGCAGCATCAGGAATTTCCAGGAGCAGCAGAAATAGCCTATTGTTATGGAGATAGAGCAGGCCATGTCTGCCCTCTTCAACTCAATTAGCACCTCATTGTAGCATGGGGATGTCACCTGTGAAATTCTCGCACAGCTTCTCAAGTGTGACTCCCTGGGTCATCAAAGGAGCTTTTGAGTGGACAGTCTGAGCTATTTTTATGCAAGCTGTGAGAAAGCTGAGAAATTGCTGGGCTGGTGGTCATGCTGACTTGCCAGACAAAATGGACAATTAAGGAGAGCAGTGCCATGTCCTCCTGTGGGAGAGGCCTGTGAGCAGCCATCACCCAGGAGGGAGTAGGAGGGAGTGGGCTGGCTGAAGGTGAGGGCCCTGCAGTGGCCTCTGGTCTGTGGAGGAGACTCCTGTTTGTCCCATGGCCTCTGCGTGGTTGCCTGGCTTCAGAGGGAGCCCCAGAGCAGGCTATTCCAGGTTCCCTAGTGCGAGTCTAGGAAACCTTACTTACGGGCTCACTGATGGGATACAGACGGTGGAACCATTTTCACAGTTTTGGAAGTTGTGTTTCCAGTGGGAATGCTCTCCAGGTGTTTCTTGGCCATGTCCTGCAGGGTGTCCAGTGTGTCGGTGTGTGCTTGCTCATCATATTTCCTCATAAAACTCTTAGTTTCCATCAGGTTAATAATTGCACTGTCTTGTTTTTCCTCTTAGTAATTTGCACCTCTTTTTCCTTGCTTTTCCTTAGTACTGATCTGTTTTCAAACAGCCAGCTTTCTTTTGTTTTCTTCTCCACTGTTGTTCATTTATTTCTCTTCTATGTTGTTTTTCTTTCTTCAGTCTGCTTGGTTAACGTTTTCCTGCTTTTGCTTCTTGAGGTACAAGTTTACTCTGCTAAGATCTTTCTCAAAGGCACCTGCAGAGACGTTTGTTCCTCTAAGTGCTGTGTCTTAGCATGCTGGCGCTTTGTTTTCAGCTAGCGCAAAGTTTTGCTACTTCCCCTTATAATTTCTTCTTATAATCATCGGTCATCTAAGAATATATTGTTTAATTTTCAGGTGTTTGTGAATTTTCCACATTTAGCCCTGAATTTCTAGTTTGGTTTGCATTTGGTCAAAGATCACATACTACATGAGTGAACTGTTTAAATTAAATTTAATTTATTGGTGATCAGTTGGTTTCCTGGAGAACAGTCTATGTGTCCATGAGACAGTGTGTATCCTGCTCTTGATCGAGTGTGGAACCTATAAATATAAACATAAAGAGTTTATGGCGTTAAGAAAGCCTCGTGTTGCCTTTTTCTTCTTCATGATTGTGCTGTCCATTGCCAAGGAGAGGGACGTGAAGCAGCTTCTTCCACGCAGCATGGAACCTTTACGCACTGGTGTGTGTTCCTACGAGAAGGCTGACCCGACAGTGGGAAGCTGCCTGGCTGACGCTGTCCATGCCTGCACTGTGGGGAAACACTTCAACAGCAGCATGGTGGACTTGTGACTGTTCATGAAGGACATCCATTGTAAACGGGAGGGGAAAGCTGTGGGGAGGAGAGGGAACGTGGGAGCAGGATGGGAAGTCCCAGAGCCTATGAAACAGTGTCATAAAACAAAACTAATTTAAAAAACTGGATGGAATGGTTGGTTTTTGGTGAGTTGGCTGTCTGTGCTAAGTCCTCCTTTGTCTCTTGTAACTTGCTTGAGGTCTGAGGGCATGAGCAGTCTGTTGCATGCTTGGTTGTTGCTCGTTCGGTACCTATTTCCAGGTCCTTGGTCTTTTTCCCATTATGTCTGAACCCACAGTACAGCTCTGGAAGCCAGCTTGGACTTAGCACGCATTTTAAAACTCCAGCCTTCGGTAGCTTCTCTACCCAAACGATGACGTCCCAAGAACATCCACTGTCTGCCTTGTGTTGTTTTGTGTTTTGTTTTCTCTGTTGTTTTGTGGTTCTTCCACTTCTCCATTACTGAATTAAAGTAGTGTTACCTAATGTGCTACTTAAATGGGTGTTTTCTAAGTGAAAATTTTTTTCCTTTTTTGTTTTCCCCTGTTTTTCCCCCTGAAAATTTCAATATATTGATCTCTAACAATTTATAATCTAGTTCAGATTAAATGCAACCTTAGTTAAAATAAATCGTTAGACATCATTTGCAGATTAACACAGTTAACAGCCGTTGGTTAGAAACGTGGGTCTTCAGTTACAGAGGGGAACATACAGACTGCGGCCACTTAGACTCATCATCTTCTCTTTCTCACTGTCCAGTGATCTTCCCTTTCAGCCTCAAGCTCTCCTTTTAGTATTTTTTAAATGATTTTTTAAATTTGAAAGACAGATTTTACATAGAGATAAGGAGAGAGAGACAAAGAGAGAGAGACAGAGAGGGAGAGACAGAGAGATCTTCCCTCTGCTGGGTCACTGCTCAGACGGCCTCGATGATCAGAGCTGAGTCCATTGGAGCCAGCATCCAGGAGTTCCCTCAGGGTCTCCCATGTGGGTACAGGGGCCGAGGCATTGGGCCATCCTCCAGTGTTGAACCGTAAGCAGGGAGCTGGATAGGAAATGGAGCAGCTGGGACACGTGTTGACATCCCATTTGGAGGATGAGTCTGCTATACCGCCATGCTGCCCTCCCCACCTTTAGCATTTTTTACACGGTAGATCTGTTAGCAGTGAATTCGCTCCCCTTTTTCATCCGAAGCTGTGCTAGTTGATGTTTCATTTTCTAGGATGGTTTCTGCATAGCCGCGTCTTGGTTAGTAATATTCCACCGCACTGAGTGTGCCCTCACTAACATCTGGCCTGCACTGGTTCTGCAACACTAGGATGTGCTGACGACCATCAGCCGGGGATTTTCATGAGCCTCAACCTTGTCTTCTTCGGTTTTCACGATGAGGGGTCTCTGTGTGGATCCTTTGAATTTATGCTGCCTAGAGGAATTTGGTAAGTTTCTTGGATTGCTGATTTTCACCAGAGTTTAAAGAAATTTTCGGCAATTATTGCTTTAACTATTGGTTAGCCTCTTTCCTCTGTTTATGAAACAATGTGTGTATCTGCGTGTGTGTGTGTGCTTGGTGCAACGCAGTGGTTTCTGAGTTCATTTGTTTCATTCCTTTCTTTTGTGAAATGTGACAGTATCAGATGACCTGTAATTAATTGCTGAATGATCCCTCTGCTGCCCTTCTATGGCATCGAGTGAATTCTTCATTTCAGTGATGACACTTTCAGCTCTGGAATTTTTATTGAGCTGTTCCTACGTTGCTTTACTACTGACCTCTAGTTGTTGAGACGTGACTCTCATGTCCTAGTTCTTCACACCTACTTCTCTTTAGTTCTTTGAATGAGTGGATGGTAACTGAGTTTCATCTTTTTTCACTCGGGGACAACATCTATTAACTACCTAATTTCTATGGCTTAGGCCATATTTCTTATTTGTTTGTTTTACTAAAAAGTGCGTTTTTCTCTTCTGGTAAAAACTGAACATTCTACATCTACTATGTTTGCATTATGGAAATCAGATACCATAACTAACTCAGAGCTAAGTTTTGTGGGTTTGGTAATTTTTGAACTACTTCAATAAATTCTATGGTCTGTTATGATTGCCATCGAAGTGTCTGCTGAACAATCTTAGTGAATTTTTTTTAGATTTGTTTGTGTTTATTTGAAAGAGGGACGCAGCACCGTGGTGTGTAGCCCATGCCACCTTCTGCAGCAACCACATTCTGTATGGGTGCCCACTTGTTCCTGGCTACTCCCCTTTCAGTTCAACTCCATGTTAATGGCCTGGGAAAGACATGGAGGACAGCCCAAGCACTTGGGCTCCTGCACCCATGTGGGAGGCCCAGAAGAAGCTATTGATTCCTGGCTTTGCTTTGGCTTGGCTGGCTCTGGCCATAGTGGTCATTTGGAATGAACCAGTGGATGGAAGATCTCTCTCTCATTCTTTGTATCTCCCTCTCTCTGTAAAAGCCCCTTTTAAATAACATTTAAAAATAATCTCGTAAAAGTTAAAAAAAAAAGACATTGATTGATGTGGGGTGGAGAGAGATGGGTAACAGAGAGAGACCAGCTTGCCCCGGATGGCTACAGTGCAGCCAGCTGGAGCACACTGAGCCCAGGAGCTTGGAGTTCCAGCGGAGTCTCTCAGGGGTGGTAGGCCACAGGCACTTGCGTCACCTTCTGCCGCTTTGCAGTTGCTTTAGCAGGGAGCCAGATTGGAAGTGGAGCAGTGACAGAAGCCAACCCCGTAGGGGATTCTGGTTTAGCTGCTGCGCCATGGCCTAATCACCCACTTAGGCCCGGGTTTGCTTGGGGATCTTGTTTAGGGCCGGTCTTCAAAGCTGCACCAGGCGATTTCCGACTATCTTCCTTTGCTTCTTGCTTGCTCAGAGCCTCCGCCTGGGTCAGGCGCATGCCCACGGTCCTGAAGGTGGATGTGTCCAGCCCCTGCGGACTCCCCTAAGTTTCGGTAGCTATGTGATGTGTCCACAGGTGCCACTGTTTCACATGGTCGTAAAACTCAGCAGTTGGCGCAGAGTCCTTTATGATGCCCCCAGGGAGAAGTCTGTTTTCATTCAGTAATTTGAATTAGGTCAAATACGGAGACCAGCGTGGCTGATTCTGCTTGCCTACGAACAGAGATAACACTCATCCGATGATTTCTCAACAAAACAAACTTAATTGAAGAGTCTTGACACAGCTTGCAAGACACCACTAATTGGGTTTCACTTGCCATCTGCTGTGCTACCTGGCGGGGCCTGGCGAGACGTAAATTCAGAGCAGATGACAGAGTGACACGTGCAAACAGCTCCTTCCCGGGAACTGCTGCTGTCTGATCCGGCGCCCGCTCGGGGCGGGGGCAATGGGCTCTGGGGGCTGCGTCTTTATTTCCTCAGGCTTTGTTGGCGTCTCTTCACCTTGGAGGGAGAATGGAGAAGGAGGAAGATGAGTGTCAGCTCGTGCGGGAAGATCTTTCCTACTGACTGTGATGTTGATGGTTATTTTCCTTAATAAAAGACACGGAAAAGTCATAATAGCTACATTATGCTTGAGGTGTGTATTTTGGCTTCGCATATTCAGTCAATTGAAAAGAACACTTTTTTCTGATCCATCAGTACTTACTAAAGGGGTGCTTTGATTTCTCTACAATGCAGAAGTCCTCTTGTTTTCCCTTTGGCTCTTAGTGGGAACAAACTAACAGACGCAAGGTGCTAATGCAGTGTGTTTCATGGATCTAGCCTAAAGCTCTGAGGTTGTTTCTTGGTCAGGAAGGAAGACGTGACCTTCTCATTTCAGAAAGGAAGTAATAATTCCGCTTCCGGTCTCAGCCAAACTTAGTCCAAACGTGATAATACGTAGGGTCTCCAGCAAGTTCATGGGAAAGAATATTATGAAAAAGCCACGCATAGACTCCATTTGGCATTCAATTGAAGGTTTCTCAGGCACTCAGAGCAGGGGCTGGGCACTGCAGAATCCATTCATTCTCCTGGCTCTCTGCTGTGTGTGCCATTCTTGGGGCTTTGGGTATAGCAGCATGGTGCCCGTTACTGTGGGGCAGACACAACCTAAACTAAAGGTGTACTTGTGGTGTAACAATGGATGGTGTCCATGCAACAGCCACTCTGTCAGAGGTGGAAGGGGAGCAGTTGGGGGGTGGTGTTGGGGGCAAGGGGCTACCTGGGTGCGGAGGCTGCATATCTGGGGACACGCTGCCAGGCACAGGAGACACTGACGAAGCACCCTGAGGTGGCACGTACTGCGGCCAGCCCAGAAGGGAGAATGGCACAACAGTTTAGAGAAGACGAGGGCCAGGGCAGGGGGGACCTGCCAGCCGGGATCCATCAGAGTGAGAGTGGACATCATGGAGTGCTGAGCGAAGGAGGGACAGAGTCTCAGGGTGCTGTGTGGGAAGTGCTTGTGGCGGTCCAGGATGGAAACGGTGGTGACCCTGCAGGGTGGAGGTGGAGCAGGTCGTGGATTGGAACTGGCTTGTGTACATCTGTTAAATGCAGGGTCTGTGCAATCTGCTGTTGAACGGGGTTGGGTGTGAAGTAAGGGTGAGCAGACTACGAGGTTGAGAGCTGAGAGGACAAGCAGGTGAAGAGCCGTTCTGAGAACAAGAACGGGCACTTGGGACCCTTTGCTTGTGTTTATGAAACCTAAAACTTGGTCATTTGCCTTTAAAATTCACAAAGGTGTTTACTTGTGCATGATTATGTGAGTACATGGATGTATGTGTGTGTGTGTCTTCATGCATGTGTATGTGTGTGTGAACGTGTATGTCCATGTCATTGTGTGTGCATGTCTGTGTGAGCACATGTGTCTTCCTCTGTGTGTGTCTGTGTGTGCTTGTGTATCTGCCTGTGTGTCTGTCTGTGTGTCTGCCTGTGTGTGTCTATGTGTCTGCCTGTGCCTGTCTGTGTGTCTGCCTGTGCCTGCCTGTGTGTCTGTGTGTCTGCCTGTGTGTCTACCTGTGTGTCTGTGTGTCTGCCTGTGCCTGTCTGTGTGTCTGCCTGTGTGTCTGCCTGTGTGTCTGCCCATGTGTGTCTGTGTGTCTGCCTGTGTGTGTCTGTGTGTCTGCCTGTGCCTGTCTGTGTGTCTGCCTGTGTGTCTGCCCATGTGTGTCTGTGTGTCTGCCTGTGTGTGTCTGTGTGTCTGCCTGTGTGTCTGTGTGTCTGCCTGTGTGTCTGTGTGTCTGCCTGTGTGTCTGTGTGTTTTAAGAGGGAGACAGAAAGGCACGCGATCCCCCGGCGTCATCTGAGCGGGCTGCAGGGAACTTGGCAGTGCCCCGTGCGCAGTGGCCTGGTGCCGACGGGGACGAGCAGAGGACGTTGGTGGGGAGGATGTTCCCGACTCTCCTGGCCTCCTGCGTCTGTTGGGTTGAGGCTTGGGCTCACATCCTTATTTAAATGTGGGGTCTTCAAAAGTGCATGGAGCATGCATCTTAAGGGAAAATGGGATTGAATTTAAACTCTTTTCTGCACAAATACCTTATCTTTTAATTCTATTTTCCAGGCATTTTTGGAATTCCCCTCAATGTGAGTAAGGACAAATATGCAAATCTATTATTGAACTATAGTTCACTCAAATATGAGGTAGAGATGGCTTTGAGGATTAAGTGTTAAATACAGCTTTTTTTTTCTGTCTTTATTATCATGGTTTACTGAAAGTCTCAAAAAGAAGTCCATATTGATGATCTAATTATCTCTGAATCTTTATGTAACAAATAGTCATTGCGATCCATTTAATGTAGGGTGTGATGATAAGTATTGGAGCTGGTTCAATAAGCATTAAAGATGCAGGGCCGTCCTCAGGAGACTGAGCCGAGGCGTCTGCAGCGCAGTTACGCGCTAGCCTGGGACAGCACCGTGTGGGGTGCCGGTGCGCATGCCCAAGAGCCACGGGAGCAAACGTGCTAACTGGAGCCGATCGCTGATGGTGTGCTGAGCATTTTGCTAAGTGCCTTCAGTGTGTTGTATCACTTAATTCTGAGAGAGAAATAAACAAAATCTTGTGAGTTAAATACTAATACTAAAAGGCAGGTGCATTCCGCATCTGACACTGAAGACTCCTACAATTGGCGAAGTGAAGCCATTTGGCCAAAAGTCTGAAACAAGTGGTTCAAGGCACTGGGCCTGACCCAGGTGACACAGAGACGATCTTGTTTACTGTGTGAGGTGGGGAGGGTCAAGGCTGCTGTAACTTGGTGTACTCGGAAGGGGCTGGGCCTGACAAACTTCCTGCAGAACAGGTAGATGGAGAGAAGGAAGGGACATGCTTCAGACCTGGTGTCAGCAGGCACGAGGACATGAGGGTGGGGGTGACACAGGTGGTCTGGGGACAGCCAGGGACTCTGTCCTCATGTCGCACTGGCCTCGCGTCGGGCCGCACTGGTCCTGTTGGATTGGCGAGCTGAGACCAGCTGGCAGAAAAGAGTGAAGCCTTCCTGGGGGGTGGGAAGCCACTGCAGGCGTGGGAATATTAGTTTGGAACTGTGTCAAGTCAGAGAAGGACATTATGGAGATGAGACAACTATGGGTGGCAAATCTTGGACACATTTTCTCCAGATGAATTTGTGTTTCCAAAGCAGACAGCTTTATCACAGGCCTCTTCTACCAGAGTCTGTGCGTGTCTTTATCTTGCTCCTGGCTGTGTGAAAGGGGAAAGGCGCTTTAGACAGAGAGCGTATGTAAGCATTTTATTCTAGATGAATGTAACTCCGAATGGAGCAGCATCAAGGCAGCTGCGTGGCCTCATCCCGGAGCGGCAGGTGTCAGAGCCAAGCCTGAAACTTACTTTGGTCCCTCTTGTTCTTTGGCACCGTGAGAACCACTGTCCTTCTCATTCCACTTTCCCCCTAGGGCTTCGAGGAAGAAAGCGCCCGAGTTCCAGGGCGACTCGCTCGTCCCTGGGCCTGGCTGGTCTGGCAGCAGCATTGCTTCTGAGGGCTGGTGTGGTGCTTCCTGGTTTGTGAAAGCAGCAGAGGGCAGACACTTGTTCGGCATGCCCCAGGCTCATCTGGACTGTATGGCACACCAGAGCCTACAGCAGCGACACCAACCAGAGAGGAGTAAGCTCCTTCCTGCTCACGCTCTTGGCAGGACCGGCCAGACTGCTCCGTGGAGCTGCCATCTGACTCGATGAGCCTGCTGCTTCACGAGGAAGCAAAGCACGATCAGAAGGCCATTTCCGAGGCACGTGGGCAGGAAGCTGGTCAAGAGCTACAGCTTCCTGTCACCCGTGCAGGGAAGTATGGGGTCTACGGCTCCCCGAGGGAGGCCCCTCCGCACTTCCTGGGAATGCTCCCCGTAAACTCGGTCGGCCTCTGCAGTGCGGGTGGAAGATGACCATTCTGTGGTGCTTCTGAAGTTATTTTCCTTCAGAGTTTTGAACTTTACATGACTTTTTTTTATACTGAATTTATTACCAGCAAGGAAGGCAGAGGCTTGCTACCCCCGTGCACTAACTGCCCCTGCACAGACGAGGCCCCAGTAAGGGACCAGGCATGAGCCACAGTCCTGAGTCTGCGTGTTTGGGTCGCAGGGGAACACACCTGGATACTGGCTGTGTGCAGGAGTGTCCTGGTGGTGGCAGAGCACGGCCGAGCTTCCTTTTCTGCTTGTAAGGAAAATGCTTCCCACTGTGGCCACCCACTATGCTGGGGATGCGTGGCCAGGGCTCTGAGCTGCTGCTTGAGGGCAGTCCTGGGATGGGCATCCTGGCAGACCTATAGCCCTGGGTCCCAGGTGTGAACACCTATGACACACAGCCGGGAGGGCGTCTGGGCAGAGCCAGTAGCCCTGGATCCCAGGTGTGAATACCTGTGACACACAGCTGGGATGGGCATCCTGGAAGAGCTATAGCCCTGGGTCCCAGGTGTGAACACATGTGACACACAGCCGGGATGGGTGTCCGGGCAGGGCTATAGCCCTGGGTCCCAGGTGTGAACACACAGCCGGGAGGGCGTCTGGGCAGAGCCTGTAGCCCTGGATCCCAGGTGTGAATACCTGTGACACACAGCCGGGATGGGTGTCCGGGCAGAGCTATAACCCTGGGTCCTAGGTGTGAACACATGTGACATAGCCGGGATGGGTGTCCAGGCAGAGCTATAGACTTGGGTCCCAGGTGTGAACACATGTGACACACAGCCGGGATGGGCGTCCGGGCACAGCCTATAGCCCTGGGTCCCAGGTGTGAACACATGTGACATAGCCGGGATGGGTGTCCAGGCAGAGCTATAGACTTGGGTCCCAGGTGTGAACACATGTGACACACAGCCGGGATGGGCGTCCGGGCACAGCCTATAGCCCTGGGTCCCAGGTGTGAACACATGTGACACACAGCTGGGATGGGCATCCTGGCAGAGCTATAACCCTGGGTCCCAGGTGTGAACACCTGTGACACACAGCTGGGATGGGCATCCAGGCAGAGCTATAACTCTGGGTCCTAGGTGTGAACACATGTGACATAGCCGGGATGGGTGTCCAGGCAGAGCTATAGACTTGGGTCCCAGGTGTGAACACATGTGACACACAGCCGGGATGGGCGTCCGGGCACAGCCTATAGCCCTGGGTCCCAGGTGTGAACACATGTGACACACAGCTGGGATGGGCATCCTGGCAGAGCTATAACCCTGGGTCCCAGGTGTGAACACCTGTGACACACAGCTGGGATGGGCATCCAGGCAGAGCTATAACTCTGGGTCCTAGGTGTGAACACATGTGACATAGCCGGGATGGGTGTCCAGGCAGAGCTATAACTCTGGGTCCCAGGTGTGAACACATGTGACACACAGCTGGGATGGGCATCCTGGAAGAGCTATAGCCCTGGATCCCAGGTGTGAACACATGTGACACACAGCCGGGTTGGGTGTCCAGGCAGGGCTATAGCCCTGGGTCCCAGGTGTGAACACCTGTGACACACAGCTGGGATGGGCATCCGGCCAGGGCTATAACCCTGGGTCCCAGGTGTGAACACCTGTGACACACAGCCGGGATGGGCGTCCGGGCAGGGCCTTCCTCATGTTGTGTGACTCAAGGGTGGGCGGTGTGTGGGCTGCCTTTGAAGGGCTAGTGGAGACTTGGGTGCAGTGTCATCAGGCTGTGTGCGCAACCCTGGGGGCCCCACATGGTGCATGGCATGTGAGTTTGTTCTCCAGCGCACTGACAAAGGCGAGGTCACAGCCAAGTCCTGTCTCCTGCGTTCCTGGACACTGGTGATGGTTGGGCTCCTTTGCACTGGCTGTTCCGCTGTGTTGGATAGAAAGCCATGCCCTTCCAGCATCTCACTTGGTGCTTTCAATATCCCCGTTCAGTTTTGTCCTGAAGCCTTGCCACCAGAAAGGGACAATGTAAAGTTGAGTTTTCTGAGTGACATGCCTTGTTCCCTAAATTCCTAGGGTTTCTTCCCCAGTGAACCCCAGAATATCACTGGGTCTTGTCCTGGAGTTGGCTGTTCTGGAGCAATACTCTTGGATTCAATGTATTTGGATGTTTTAATTTTTTTTTTTTATTTTTACTGTTTCATGAACATTTCCTCAGTTGGGTTTTTGAGGTCTGTTCTGATCCTTGGATTACTCTGTCACAAATCTCTGGTATTTGTATGTTGGATGCTCTTTGCTTGTTTTCAGTGTTTGTTGGTTTGTTTTAAATCATCTTCATTTCTTCCTTTGCTTTCATAGGATTAGAACAAATGGCCTGCCGTCGTCGTTTTTGTCTGCAGATGTGTTCATACTGTGCTTGTTCTAGCCAGGCCTCTCTTCTTTCTCTACCCCTTTCTTGAGTTGTCACTTCAGTTTTTACTTTTTCTAAAAACTAACTTGGGGAGTGAACTCTAACATAACTATACTATTACTATATGACTTTTTTTTTCAAACTTTAGCTTTAGAAAAACTTTCTAAATGTACATCTTGCATTCTTTTTGGGAAAAGTATTACAATAATATCATAAAATGTATGCAGTTTCACCCAGATTCTTCACATGCCCACGTCTTTCAAGGCCGTGGAATAATAGTGAAAGCCAGGCAGCTGATGCTGAATCTTACGTCACTCAGATTTCTGCAGCTCTCCAGTCCTGGGTGATGCCACTGCAGTAGAAGCCGAGGTTTCCGATGTCCTCCAATCCAGATATGCCCCCTCACTTGCTCTTGTGTTTGGAGAGCGTTGGCCACCGCCTGTGGGCAGTCCCTCTCTTATGTTTGGGGAGCGTTGGCCACCGCCTGTGGGCAGTCCCTCTCTTGTGTTTGCAGAGCATTGGCCACCGCCTGTGAGCAGTGCCTTCATCTGAGGCTGTGATGCTTCCTTGTGTCAGTGGCTGTTGGTGTGCTGGGCGAGAACACTGCCCTAGCAGGTGAAGGGTGCCCTTGTCAGTGTATCACACCCAAGAGTGTTCCTTGCAGCACTTAGATAACGTGGCATCTGCCAGGCTTCCCCACTGCACACCTAAACGTCTTCTGGGGGCAGACCCTGAGTCTGTGAATGTCTGATTTTCTGATCACCTGCTGTTTCAGCATCCACTGCTGATTCTCTGCTTGTCAGTTGATGGCCTCTATTTTCCTTGCTCCTTCCACATTCGCAAACTGGATTTCTACTAAGGAGCTAACCTTTCTCCTCTGCTCACTATTTGTAAATATCAGTATACAATTATGAATACTTATTCTCTGTGTTATTTCATACTCTTTGTTTGTTTTATTATCAGATTTCACCACACTTGACACCGAAGCTTTTCTAGATTCAGTCTCTGTTGTTCTAAAGCACTCTCCTTGAGTTTCCATATTTTCTGAATTTCTGATTCCATTTCCTTTTTTCTCTGCTTCACCTCTGGAGTCAGGAGTTTCTCCCAGAGGCCTCGACATCACATACTGGATGTTGGTACTTAGAAAGCGGGCATGGGGCACTGGATATGTTTCTTGCAAATAGGATTTTCTTGTCAGCAGACAGAAGAGAAGGTAGGACAGAGGCCCGTGAGCACACACAAGTACGTACGCACACATGTACACACCGAGAGAGCCCTGTTTACTTACTTTACATAATCCGAGTTCTCCTGAGCCTTTGATCCGATACACCATCAAGGTAATGCTTTGCTTGCACCTGCTTTCTGTAACGGAAAAACCTGGCTGTTTTATTCATAATTGATTTGCTTATTTACTCAGTTCTAAAATACACACGGAGTAAGTAATTCTAAAACTGCCAGCTCCGGGTTGCGTACTGCTGTGAAAGGCAAGATTGTGTTTTTAGCTTTACAGTTTGCACCTAGAATTCTGTTTCCTAAAGTCGCTTAGGTTGGTTCTTACTTCGTTCAGTATTTATTTGTCATCGAGTCCAAGTTCATTTGTAAATGTTGGTAATGCACTTGAACTCCGTCGTATCTGATCACAAGAGGATGTGAAACATGAATGCGGGAAGTTGGATGAGAAAGTATGAGAACCAGGGCCGCTCCTCACACTGCACATCCCTATCCCGTTCCCACTCGCTCACAGATATATAGATGCATTTTTTGTTTTTTAAAGATTTATTTTTTTATTGGAAAGGCGGATATACAGAGAGGAGGAGAGACAGAGAGGAAGATCTTCTGTCTGATGATTCACTCCCCAAGTGAGCGCAACGGCCGATGCTGTGCCGATCCGAAGCCAGGAGCCTCTTCCGGGTCTCCCACGTGGATGCAGGGTCCCAAGGCTTTGGGCCATCCTCGACTGCTTTCCCAGGCCACAAGCAGGGAACTGAATGGAAAGCAGGGCTGCTGGGATTAGAACTGGTACCCATATGGGATCCTGGTGCATTCAAACCTAGGACTTTGGCCACTAGGCTGCCACACCGGGCCCAGATGCATGTTTTTTATATCCTTTGATCTCATGTGGCCTTCTTTGTAACTTAATTCTCTCTCTCTGTATAATATGTGTGTGCTTACATTTAAATTTTAGTAACTTATTGCTTACCTTTATATCTCAGAAACCACCACTCGATGCCAGACCATAGCTTCATGCTCTTGTTTTCACCAGGCGTTTAACGTTCCACTTGGGAATACAGCAGGTGGCTCACTGTTCCTAGACTGGAGTTTACTCCTGTGAATTGATGTTACATTTTGTCACTTTACCCAATTCTTTATTCTGGGTTGCCAGTGGACTTAGTAGAGTCTTCCTGGTTTACTGTAATATTATCTTCAAATGTGCTAAATGTGAAATCTGATCTTTCTATTGTTTTTTCTTGTTAACCAAAATTATACACACTTATGGATTATAATGGGACATTTCTGTGTTTAAAGACTCATCTGTTTGAAAGGCAGAGTTGCAGAGAGAGGACACACATACATACCGAGAGAGAGAGAGAGAGAGAGAGAGAGAGAGAGAGAGATCTTCACTCTGTAGGTCCACTCCTCCAGTGACTGCGTGTGAAACTTCCTCTGGGTCTCCCTTGGCAGTGCAGGGACCCAGGGTTAACCTCAGTGGGTGCAGGGGCCCAGGGTCTCCCTCAGGGGGCAGGGACCCAAGGTCACTCTTGAGGGTGCAGAGCTCAGGGTCTCCCTCGGGGGTGCAGGGCCCAGCTAGCTAGGCAGCTTGCACAGCTGGCTCAGGCTGTTGGTAGGGCAGTTGGGTCAGTAGTGGGGCAGCCAGGACTTGAACAGATGCTCCTATGGATTGTGGCATTGTAGGTGGCAGCTTAGCTCACTAAGCCATAATGCCCGCTCCTGTCGCGTAACACTCGGAAATACCTCCCGTCTTTCTGATTGACTGGGGCGAGCAGCATTTCTTCTTTGAGATCACTTTCTGGGTGGAGACGTGGAGCCCGTGAGATTACAGCACAAGTTACTGTGGACTGCCACCACCCAGTGTCCTGCTGTCCACTCCTGCTCTGTGAGTGGCCACCACATCGCTCGCAGCCTCTCATTAGCCTTTGTGTCTAGATTGAGTTTCTTCGGCGTTTGCCTGGGAGGGAGGGTGACCGGTGTGTGTCTCTGGGTGGCTTTGCACAGCACGCTGTCCTCTGAGGCCAGTTCTTCTGCCATCAGTGACATGGCTTCACTCTCTGGCATGCTGGCATATCCCACTGGGCACAGCTGCCACAGTGTCCATCTGGAGACGGGTACCTGAGTTGGTCTCGTTGAGCTGGCTCAGGCTCCTCTCCGGGTTTGTCTCTGTCCTGGCTGATGGCGTTTCTCGAAGCTCGTTGCTGATCTGGTCATGTGGTGGTTACGGCAGCCCTCAGCACCCAGGTGCTCACCCACAGAAATCCCCGTGTTGTGTCTCCACTTGCACTGTGGGGGTGAGGGTCTTCCACCTTGGAGATTCCAGCTTTAGAAACCCACATGTGTTCACGGGGAGTGCCAATCAATTCTGAGTTTCTTAATTATCATTACAGAGTGTAGAACTTGGAGAAGCTCTGTATTCCATCATCATGAAATTGGCAATTAGGTCTTGAGTTGTACACATGTCCTTCCTTAATTCCCGTTGGACAACTCTGTGGAAACTCAATAAAGGATTCAAAGTGGCAAGAACCTGAGTAAGTTGCTCCTGTCTGTGTCCACTGAGTCCTGGCCCGTGGCTCCCAGGCTAGCTGGCTCCTGCCGTGGCAGGGAGTGCTAACACACCAGCCTGTCTTGGAATCACCAGGCTAGCTGGCTCCTGCCGTGGCAGGGAGTGCTAACACACTGGCCCGTCTTGGAATCACCAGGCTAGCTGGCTCCTGCCGTGGCAGGGAGTGCTAACACACTGGCCCATCTTGGAATCACCAGGCTAGCTGGCTCCTGCCATGGCAGGGAGCACTGACACACCGGCCCATCTTGGAATCACCAGGCTAGCTGGCTCCTGCTGTGGCAGGGAGTGCTAACACACCGGCCTGTCTTGGAATCACCAGGCTAGCTGGCTCCTGCCATGGCAGGGAGCACTGACACACCGGCCTGTCTTGGAATCACCAGGCTAGCTGGCTCCTGCCATGGCAGGGAGTGCTAACACACCAGCCTGTCTTGGAATCAATGGGCTAGCTGGCTCCTGCCATGGCAGGGAGCACTGACACACCGGCCAATCTTGGAATCACCGGCAGGCTCAGGGGTCACTGCTCGGGGGCACGTGTGTTTGTACATTCTTCACCGTTTTCTCTCTCAGCACATGCTTCTTGGAAGCTTCCACCTTTGGGTGTGGACCAGGGGGAACCATATTTATTGAATACTGTATAAACATGTGAGACAACTGATAGCATATTCTTGATTGGTATATGTGACCTTGTAGAGCTGCCTCTAGATTTGTGGCCAAACTGGCTGAGCCCGTCATCCGGTCTGACCAGGCTCCAGCTGGAGCTGTCACTGCCTTGTGTGACCTGTATTAGATGTTGAGTTAGTATGATGGAATTCACTTGCCAAGATTATTAGAGATAATAAATTTTGATCTTACCTCCATGTTGGCTTCCAATGAAAACATTCAAGAGACTAACATACTGGGGGGAGAAACAGGTGGTCAAGTGTTTTGGGGGTGTTCTCTGAGGTTTGGAGCCGGCTCTGCGCCAGGCAGGGGTGGAGATGGTCACCACCATGTCCCAGTTCCTGGTGATGGCCCCGAGGCTGGCAGAGCCTGCGGTTCCCTTCTAAATCAGGCGGCTCTCCCCGAGGTGCCATGTGAGGCACCACCTCTCCAACCTGATCACGCACCCATGTTCCATGGGGGAGGGGCATCTGTGGGACCGCAGGCTGGGGGTGATCAGGAATGCTGGTTGTGCCGGAGGCTGGGGAATTTCTTGGCATTGGTGGAGTTAGAGCGAGGTTAGCTGCTCCATGCCCACCTTGACCCTGGCTTTCCTGTCCTGGTGGACCCAGCTCCTACTGGCCTGGCTTCCCCTCCTCTCTGTGCTGCTGCTTCTGAGATTCTGTGTGATGGAAATGTCCTGAGCATGACAACCTGTCTCTGGCAGTCCTTATTTTGAGCTCGAGAACACCTGTGTCCTTGCGAAAGGCTGCCATCTTAGCTGCCCTCTGTGGCCTGCTCCATCTCAGTGTTTATTGCGAGAGCTCTGGTGTCACCTGCCAGTATGCCACAATCCTACAGAAACAGAGTGCCCACTCAGGCAAGTGGGTGAGCAAGCCAGTTCGAGACACGGTTCCATTGCATTTCTTTCACTACATCAATACAGAGCTATGAGGGTCTTGTCAGAAAGGCAAAGGAAAGCTCACTGAACATAGTTACAGAATCAGTGGGGGGGGGGGGTCTTACTGGTTATCCTAGGGGTGCCAGGCAGTTGGGTTGCAGGTGGCTGAGCTTCCTGCGATATCTGGGTTAGCTCTAGGTCAACTGCGAAGGCGCCCTGAAGCCCCACCATTCGACCTGCGCCACCTGTCTCAGGCAGCCAGCCACTTCGAGCTTGAGAGTTCCCAAGCATCCGATAAGGTTCCCAGGGGTAACCCTGTGAGGAAAGAGTGCCCAACCTTGCCAAGGCAAAAAGAGGCCCCCCACCTGCTCCCCACATGCCCTGGCCTACTTAGCTGCTAAACCTAAGAGTATTGAACTCATTCAGAAAGTAGGCCAATCTCTCTCATTCTCTCTCTGGACTTGGGGTCTGCTCTTTGCCTCAGGGTCCTGGTAACTTAAGGCCTTCTTGGTGAGACACTTGCCTCCTGTGTTGGGTGAGCACTCATCTCACCCCAGAGCTGAGACTGGTGGTAGTCCACGCTAACCGGAGTGTCCGTGACCTTCCTTCCTCAGGTCGGTCTGGCCACCCTCCAGTCAGGACGCTGTGGCTGGTGGCTCCAGGTCAGCGCCCTGGGGGACCAGGGTGCTCTGTTCTTTGTCAATTTTAGCCTGAGATTTGGTCATAAAGTGAAGGTCGAAGCTCCTCTGCTTTCTCAGGCACAGAGACATCCCACCGGGTCCCTGTTGCGGAGGTCACAGTGCACACGGCTGGTGATGGGGCACACGAGCCACCAGGGCAGCCTGGGCAAGCCCCAGTGAGGTTGGGGCAGGGCAGGCCTCAGCGGACATTGAGGTTGGAGGAAGTTACAAGGCCCGGTTCTGCTCCGGGATTCAGCTCTGCACAACTTCCCAGACTCAGGATTGGGGCACAGGCAGTGTCCTCTGAGAGCTTTGTGCCACTCAAGAACGCCCGGCTACACCTGTGAGACACTTCCCGAACAGGGTGAGGTGGCACTGTGGCTAAGAGAGCGCCCACATGCACACTGCTGACTGCAGTCTGTCCATCCAAACACTGAGTTGAGGCTTCACTTAGACTCTGAGGAGTGGAAAGGGTCCGCTTTGGCTCCAGTGGCTTCACCTCTGCAAACCAGCAGGAAGTGGAGTCTTCCTTCCTTGTCTGCTCGTAATTTTCCATGGAATAAATAGCAAGTCTTGTGCTAAGGAAGCTGGGCTACAGGCTCTATTTGCAGGATGACCCCTTTTCGGAAATTACAGCCCTGAGCTTGTCACCAGCCGCTCGTGCAGTCCATCTGTGCAGAGCGAGCAGCTGTCATCTCTGAGACGCCGTGCCGGACAGCAGGCGGCTCACTGCGTTGTCACGTGCTCACAGAACCCGGGGTGTCTGGCCGCGGCGCCATCAGCAGAAACACAGGGGTGTCTGCTGGAGCCGGGGAGCAGGGCCAACGGACTTGCTTAAACCAGAAAAGTGCTCGAGGGAGCTGTGGTGTGTGCCCCGTCATCAGCTCTCAGGGACAGGGCTGGAGGCCTTGCAGATGCTCCCGGGTCAGCACCCAGCAGGCACACACAGACACACGCACACACATGCATACACAGCTACATACACACACATCCACACACGTACACACAGACACACCATATACACATACACAGCTACATACACACACACAGACACATCCACACACAACTACATACACACATACTCACATACACATGCACACAGACACGTACACACATGCACACACATCCACATACAACTACACACGTGCACACACCTGCACATGGGCACATAAGGCACTTTCACAGGCATGCACACATACATACAGCCCCCAAGTCCTGTGTGGGCCCTGGGAGAGCCGCCGTGTCATTCAGGCCGTGGAGCTGCCCTGGCCTCAGTGCCTCCTCACACTTGCACGGTTTTCCATGCCAGCCTTTCCAGGGGACGAATGACCTGCATTGCAGGGGTGGCATCTATTTAAGGTCCTTTCGCTTTTTCCTCTGAAGGGGAACTCCTTCCATTCCGCTCTGGCATCTCACTGTCAGGTGTGCTAAGGTCAGCTGACTTGAACCTGGCCTCCAGAGAGCATGGCGTTGTGGGTGGATACACTTGCATTCTGGGTCAGACAGTTTGGGGTCAAACCTGGAACTTGAGGACCCCTAGCATGAAGGTGCATCAAATCCCACACCTGGTGACAAGGCCGGGAGCCAGTCTCCATCACAATAAACCCTGTTTACTGCTTGACTATCTCTGGGGAGCTGTCTTGGGAATACAGGGACAGATGCCCTGGACACTGACCCCGGGGTCCCTGGGGCATGGGCACAGATGCAGTGGACACTGACCCTGGGGTCCCTGGGGTGCGGGCACAGGCGCCGTGGACACTGACCCCGGCATCTTTGGGGCGCGGGCACAGAGAGTGATGCTCTGGGGAGAATGGATACAAAATTGCTTAACCTGGACCCGCAGCATAGTTGCATTTGCATTTGCACAGACATGAAGGCTTTCAAAGGGTCTTGGCTGATCTGATTGTGGTCAACCTGACCAGGAAAACACAAGTCCTTCCTGTGTTTGGAGGAAGGGATCAGGGCAGGGAGAATCACCATGAAGCAAGTGCTGGGGGCTTGCGCCTGAATGTGTCTCCCTGTGCTGGGGGGCCCTCCATTGCTGTGCCCCCTTCCTGTGTGTAGGGGACCCTCTGTCAGTCACTGTACCCTGTTCCTGTGTCCCCAGGGGTCCCTCCAACGCTGTGCCCCTTCCTGTATTCTGGGGGTCCTTACGCCCGCTTCCCCCTGGTCGCCAGGCAAGCACAGGGAAGCCGTGTTTCTAGGTGTCATTGTCACTACAAAGTTGAAGCGAGAGGAAAAATAAGAATCAGGAAAAGAACAAAAGCCGCAGAGGAAGATGCGGAAAACCTAGCATTTCTAAGTCAAAATATTTGAATGGTGAAATCAGGGATAAATGATTACTCTCAAGATGTCCCGCTCCCCGTGATCTGCTAGGACGGCTGACGAGCAGCAGGAAGCTGGTGCTTAGAGATAATTCGGGAACGTGCAGACGGGGGAGGCGGGCAGCCTGCCTCCACCTCCCAGGCAGAGAGGAAGCATGGTGGTTTTGTGGGAGACACAGGAGCCTGTGTGATTCTGCACTTGAGTCTGGAGTTCTGGATGACTGACGCTTTAACACCTGGGATTTTCCTGGTAACCATGAAGCTGCCTTAGCCCCAGGAAGTGCTCTGTTAACCAAGGGAGCGAGTGAAGCATCAGTAAGACCGCTCCAAAGGGTTTGACCAGGTATCCACTGCGGGCACTGCAGTGTGCCTGCAAAATCAGGGTGGTCCCTGAGAGCTAACCATGTGGGTATAGGTGCGAGGTGTGGAGGGGCAAGCAAGGAGGGTGGCATGGGCTGTCAGGGTGGGGTGGGGAAGGGACAGGCCTGATAGCTCTACTGAGTTCATGCCGGCATGGTGAGTTAATTCTGGTACTGGCCATGGCCCATCTTGGCACAGGCCTGTAGGATGCCTGGGACTCTGCGAATCAGCCTGGTGCTTTTGAGGGCAAACATGTCCCATCCCCAAATGAGGGAGTGTGTGGTGCTGGCCTCAGTGAGCTGTGACTCTTCATGCTCTGGTTTTTAGGGAAGTGACAAGCCCTTGGTATGGACTGTGCCAGGGGTGGCAGTAGTGTGCCAGGAGCTGGATGTGAGTGTGAGGGGCAAGTGGATGAAGCAGAAAGGCAGGCTGCTAGCTGTGAGCTCGTGGGCCACGCATGCAGTCGCTCCTAAGCCCTGGTCTCTTTGGTGCGCTGTAATAATATCTAGCTTGCCAAGGATTGGGCCAGCTGGAAATACCACATGCAACACACCCTGTGTGATGGATTGGGCTCAGATGAGTTATTTGGAGGTTTGAAGGGCCCAGAGCCTGGAGGAACTTATTGAATTTTTCTCCGTGGATATCTGCGATGGCAGCCGACGTTTTGCAGACTTGATTCTGAAACTGCAGCAGCGCACTGCAAAGTCAGCCACGTTGCCTGGTTCCTTTTGGGACTGTGAATGAGTGCAATGCTTTGGAACCCTAAAGGCTGGGTCTGCAGCTTGCTGACACTGACACCAGCCTGGCAGGCAGAGGAATAGGGGCTCGTTCATCTGTTGTGTCGAGCTGTCTTCTCCAGCGGTGCCTTCCTTCTAAGTGTGTTTGTCTGCTGCAGTCACAGGTGCTCACTGAGAGGGGAGGACTTGAACAGGCAGTGGCTTGCACCCAGCATGCAGCTCCAGCCCACCATCTACCACACCAAAGGCCTCCTCCTCTATCTGACCAGCATTGGCCGCAGGCCCGTGGTAAGTTGCTGCCCTCTACTTCCCGGCTACTTCCTTGTTCCCTCTGGGGGTGGACAGGTGAGGTGGGGTGGGGACGATGTTTTCTGACCAGGAAAGCAAACCGACGATGGGGGAAGAGGCTGCTGCAGCGGCAGAGGCACCATCTGGCATCCCATGTTTCAGTGCCTGGCTCCTGGTTCCAGCTTCCTGTTCAAGCACATCCTATGGAGGGAGGAAGAAGGGGGTTGCAAGGGCCTGGGTCCCTCCCACCTGCTTGGAAGGCCTGGATGGAGTGATGGAGCTGCTGGCTTTGGCATGGTGCTGCCGTACCTACTGCAGGTGTTTGGGAAGTGAGCAAGTGGAAGGCATTTCTCTCTCTGTCTCTCTCTCTCTCTGTCTCTCTCTCTCTCTGTCTCTCTTTCTTTCTTTCTCTACCCTGTTCCCCTGCCTTTCAAATAAAATAAAGGAACATTTGTAAACAAAGGCAGCCCAGGGCCCAGGCTGGGTGGGCCACATGCCATGTGGCTCTGTTTCCGGAACTGTGAGGTCAGTGGCCCAGGCACTCACTCGGTCCGTACGGGGGAACAGACGACTTTTTCTGTTCTCCGTTTGAGAGCCCCTCCCACTCATCCCACCATCCCCCCCATGTGTCCTTCTCGGATACCCCTCTTGTGGGCGCTGTGCCATTCAGTGCCCTGGCCACCCCGGGGCACCAGGTCCTTGTGGCTTCATCCTGCACAATGCTGGGTCTTCCAGAAGGCTTCCTCGCAGGCACACAGGTCATCGCCTTGACACAGTGTGCTGGGGTCGCAGTGGGTGCTACATGGGACAACATCAAGTCCAGCACATAGTGCTGGGAACTGGGAGAGAACTTGTCATTCATCCTACGTTCTTGGTTTTTATTTTTCTGGCTTTTCAGTTACTGGGCAAGAAAGAAATGCTCACACCCGTTTCTAGTGTAGGTGTCTGTGTCTGCCCAGTTCTCAGAGGGCTGTGTCACATTGTAAGGTGCTAGCGTGTCTGGGATTTTCTCCTGAGCCACAGCACCATGGGAGTGGTGGAAGCAGACTGTGAGAAACCAGAGGCCTGGGCTCCAGATAAGAAGAGGCAAGGCAGCCAAGTAGCCGTGAAAATGCTCATTTCCTGACTGCAAACTGTGAACACGCCCATCTGCAAAGTGTCCACATTTAGAGCCTTGGCCGATCCAGGAATCCGAGACTGAGAAGCTGGCTGAATTGGCCAACTCAGTCATTTCCACCATGAATACTTTCTGAACATCACCACTATGTGAGCACAACAGTGACGCATCCAGTGACTGTTGACAATGGATGAATACATAACACCATCTTATTTATTCTCAGAAGAAATGCTGACTGGGCTGGCATGCTGACAGAGCAGGTAAAGCCTCTGTCTGTGTTGCTGGCATTCCACATTGGACCGGCCTCTGCTGCCTTCCCAGGCCAATAGCAGGGAGCTGCATCAGAAGTGGAGCAGCCCAGACTAGAACATTCCCCACATGGAATGTTGGCAGTTGCAGGTGAGGACTAGCCTGTCGGGCCACTGCACTGGCCCCATAGCTTTGCCTTTCAAATGAATAACCCCGGTCTCTACAAAAGGGCGTGCTGAAAAGGCCCAGCACTTTCTCAGAGGTCACCCTGGAGTGCCCTTCCAGGATCTGAGCTGTGTCCTTCCACTCTGATTGCTCTTGACACTTGAGAGTCCCCAAGACTGTCCCCGGTCTCAGTGGCTCCTAGAACCCATCACAGAGCTCAGTAGCAGCCGCTGGAGCTCCTTACGGTAAGGGGCTGTGGGAGGCAGTCACAGAGGGAAAGGTGTGTGTGATGGGTCCAGGAGCAACCAGGCAACCAGAGGCGGCTGGGCAGAGCTGAACCTGCCAACAGCGGCCTGTTGCCAGCCTGAGAGGTTTGCCATAGCCGGGGCCCAGGGTTTCTACTGGGGTTCCAGGGGTCAGCCAGGATCCATCACCCGTATGGCCCAGGCCCTGGGTGAAGATCCTCTAACCCGGCAGAATACTGCACCGGTGTAAGGCCAGCTCTCGGGGTCCAGGCAGGACATCAGGTGTAAGGCCAGCTCTCAGGGTCCAAGGAGGATGGCAGGTGTAAGGCCAGCTCTCGGGGTCCAGGCAGGTCGGCAGGTGTAAGGCCAGCTCTCAGGGTCCAGGCAGGACGGCATGGGTAAGGCCAGCTCTTGGGGTCCAGGCAGGACGGCATGGGTAAGGCCAGCTCTTGGGGTCCAGGCAGGACGGCATGGATAAGGGCAGCTCTCAGGGTCCAGGCAGGACGGCAGGACCGCAGGTGTCTTGCAAGTGCTCAGGATTTGCATACTCCAGGTGCAAGAAGTCAACTTGGCATTTCACTGGCAACACAATGTGGGTTTTCTACCTTGCAGTCCTGGTCCTGCAGGGGTCAGCGGCCAGTGTGTTCATGGCTGCAAGATGCTCTGTTCTCTGCTGTTTGCCCCCTGGGGCTCCTGGGTAATGCCTGGGATGGGAGCGTCTTTATCCTGCAGTGGGAAAGAACTCCTCCAGCTCACACACATTCTGCTCCCTGCAGAACAGGACTCCTCTGTGCTCTGACAGTCTCTAATTGAAGAGCAGAACATTTATTTTAAAGTGTGACAGGTGAAAGCCTTGTTTAAAAATATAAATAAACATTAATTAGCTACAAACATGACAGCCACAGACTCGCTCCCTGCTGGGACCATCTGAGAGGTGGGTGAGAAGCAGCTGAGTGCTAAATGCTACTCATAGTGTTACAAAGCTCTCCGGCGGGCACAGCATCACCTCCCAGGCGCCTGCAAAGCCATAGCTCAGCAGTCTCCTGCGGGTAGTAGAGGCGCTGCCACCCACTGAGCCTATGGTCCCGGCCAGCTCCAGGGAGGTTCCACCGGGCTGAGCTCAGCCCCATGCACGGCAGGGAGTGGGTCTCAGCTGCTCTGGCTGCTGCTCAGGGATGTTCCCAGCACTGATGGGAATGTGAGTGGATGAGGGACAGTGTGCAGTGGCTGCAGATTGCTCAAGACCAGAAGAGACACTCAGCTAGGGGCCACAGGGCAGCATTCCCATGCTGCTTCTCCAGTCCATCCATGCATCCATCCGCCACACAGCCACACAACCACAACCCACACGGCCACACAGCCACACACTCATCCACCTGCACACCCACCATCCACCACCCATCCACACTCCCTAACTCACCCATCCACACACCAATCCACCCACACAGCCTTCCACCCATACACCCACCACCCACCATCGACTCGCACACCCACACACCCATCCACCCACACATCCACCATCCACCACCCACCCATCCACCATCCACCACCCACCCACACTCCCCCACTCACTCATCCACACACCCATCCACCCACACAGCCTTCCATCCACACACCCACCACCCACCATCGACTTGCACACCCACACAGCCACACAACCACAACCCACACAGCCACAGCCACAAACCCATCCACCCACACACCCACCATTCACCCACCGACTCACACACCGACTCACACCCATCCACCCACACAGCCTTCCACTCACAGACCTATCCATTCACCCACACAGCTGTCCACCTTCACAGCCTTCCACCCGCACAGCCACACATCAATTCACCCTTCCACTGACTCTCCCACTCATCCACCACATACCCACCCACCCATACATTCATACACCCAGCCACCCACCCATCCATTCACCCACCTAACCGTCCATACTCCCACCCATCCATATTCATACCACTTCACCCCCTATGCTTCCACCCATTCACCCACCACACACTAGTCCACCCATCATCCTCCCAGCTACCCACCCACCCATCTGCCCATCCACTTATATTCCCAGGCACCCTCACCTTTGGGTAGTCATCCACTGGCCTGTTTACCCTGTGTGTGCACACAGCAGCTTTGCTTCGTGCCAGGGACACAAAGAGCACTTTTAAAATAAACGGTCATTTTATTTGAGACACACACTGTTCCCTTTGGTACCAAGTGAAGTCAGACCTGCAAGGAAGCTAGGTGTGGCTGAAGCACAGACAAGGGGCTGAGCCCCCTTATCTTGGGGTTGTGGAGACTGATGCTGAGAGGAGCCTATGGAGCACAGCTGGGATCGCCCTTCGCTTTCATAACCTCAGCCAACCACCATTACACCCAGTGACAAGTGGCTTTGGGAACTGCTGTGTTGTGTGAGTGAATCTAGGCACTTACAAGAATGTCCTCTGTGTCTCTGTGAAGTTCAAGGTCAGGATAGGCAACTATGAAGGTGGAAGTTAAGACAACCAAACGGATCTACAACCTGAGGGGGGAGTTACTCCCAGCCCACTTGCTGAATGTGCTTCCCACAAAGGCATGGATGTACCCCAACACAGAAAACGAGAGATCCATAAACCAGAGGCTTCACCATGCAGTGTACGGACAGAGGCCGGCCCAGGAGGGTGACCTGTGTCAGGAGTGTACATCAGGCACCTGTGCAAGGCCTCACCAGTGAGAGGTGCGGGAGGAGGCGTGGAGGGGCTGGGGTAGCAGGTCTGCCTCTTTGTGGTGCTCCCAGTGGCAGGAGGTCAGGGCCGAGGCCCCAGTGGAAGGATGGACAAGATAGCGCCAAGGGGCCCAGAGCTGCAGCTCACCTGGTCCTTGGCCCATGTCCAGGGGCCGGAGCTTTGGACAATCCTGGACACGGATTGATGTGGGGTCCCCCGGCTCCTGCTGGACAAGCAGGTGCGTGTTGGTGAAGGGCTCCCAGTGCATGCTCACGGGCTCATTTATCACCATTTACAGCTGGCACAGAGTCACCACCTCCCGCCAGGGGAGGACACGCCGAGCGCGGTCCTGTCTCTCCCGGACGCTGTGGAATGGGAGTTTTTGCTCCTGAAGTGGTTTTCTTGGTCTTGTTTTGTCTCCCAGGCCTGTGTTTCTGCTAATCAGCCTCTTTAGAAGAGTGAAAGGATGAGAAAAAGGAACAGTGTCCCCTCCTGAATTCTGTCCCTGGAGCCACGTGTGCGTGGACTGTGCCATTCTCTGCATGTGACTCCTCAGCAGTGACGCAGGACGGGCTAGACGGGCTTCTGTCCTTAACACTTTAACTTGTCTCATTGATTCATGCTAGCGCCATTAAATCTGCAGCTGTGCTGCTGCAGGAGAAATGCACCCCCCGCTGGCGGCCACAGTCAGGGGGCGAGGTGCCCACCGGGCTCTGGCTGGAGGCAGCTCAGCCGGATTCCGCTTTATTGTTATTATCTAGTGTGGGACTCCTCCTGTGGCTTCAGAAGGGCTGCTGGTCCATAGAGGCTGTCTCCATCTGGGTGGTCACTCCTGGGGGCACCCCCGGGAGAAGCGAAGGGCGCTTTGTCAGTGCCCTGGGCCCTTCGAGGAGCCGCCCTGGGCCTTGGGCTGGAGGCCCAGCACCCTGCGTTCGATTCCTCGAGCAGCTTGCCACATCCACCTTCCTTTCTCTTGGAGTGGAGGAAGGTGAGCATGGGGGCAGGGAGGGAAAGTGGGGCACCGTTGCCTGGGTCAGTTTTCCCTACAGCTTTGGCAAAACTGTCCAGGGAGGGTAGCTGGGGCGAGTGGAGGAGCTGGTTCATCCTGAGCCCCTTCTCTGGCTGGGGAGCCAGGAGTCAAGCAGGGGAAGCCACAGAGGGTGGTGTGAGGACTGTCTCCTTCCATGGGCTCCAGGGCTGTCCTCAGCTCTGTCCTCAGATGGGTGTCCAAGGAAACTGGCCGAGCAAGTGGAGCTAGCACTGTGGCTACAGCCAAGGGCCCGGTAGCACAAGGCAGCTGTGGTTCCCACCGAGGCCTGCAGACACGAGGCTCCATGCTCTAGTCTGCAAAGACAGGCGAGTGGGGAAAAATGACCAGAAGCACTTGGCCTTGGGGTAAAATGAGGAAGCAAGGGCAGCTCTGAGGCCAACCTCCTGGCATGCACAGAGCAGGAAGGCCGGTGGGTTAAGACCCATCCTACCCCAAGGGTGTGCCAGACAGCTTGGGACATAATTACGGGCTCCCCCTTCTGGTGAAGTCCTGAGCATGGTGAGGGGTTGGAGGGTGCTCTCACCCCAAGTGTTGCAGCCTGAAACCGGGATAGGAGCAAAGGCCTGTACAGCCTGCCAGGTTGCAGGGGTGGTGGCCAGGTCATCGCTGTGACACTGTCCTTTATGTAGATAGCTGGGAAGGGGTGGTTGTGGCTTCAGGGGTGCCTGCCCACTCTGGGGCTTACCTTCCTGTCCACAGACAAGGCTGGGCTGGACTCAGGAACAGGAAGCAGCTGCAGGGCCTCAGCCGAGCCCAGCCCTTCGCTCATGAGCAGCCTGGCTGCATAGCTCTTCATCACCGCTGAATAGGGGCTTTGAATGTCAGATTGTGGAAAGCTCCAGGAGCCAGACTGGGGCATCCATGGCAAGTGGCCTTGCGCCCTTGGGGAGTGTGAATGGACAGTGCCTCTTTCCTGGTCGTCCATATGCACTGTGTGTTTATGTACAAGCTAAGTGTATGATGGCCTGCAGCAGGTGGGAAGGCGGCTCTGACGTGTTGGAAGGCGACAAGGCCAGTGTGCTGTGCTGCTTGAGGTGGTCTCTCCTTGCAGTGGGAAGGGCAGAGGATCAGGACAAGCACAGCAGGGCACACAGCCTTCTCCTGTGTCCCAGCCCCTGGTGAACTCTCTGGAGTAGTCGGGCACATGCCCACCGTGCTCACTGCTGCTGGGAAGGAGCCAAGCAGGTCTTTACAGAAAGCCTGCTTTTTAGGGTATGCTGTAACTTTGGCCTTTAATGGCCCAGTTTGAGTAAAAGGCTCTCATTTTTGCAAAGGGAGCAGATCATCCTTTTAGCTGGTCAGGGGCGTCGATTCTGCATACAACCCCTGTCATTGACTGCAGTGCTGAGCCAGGATGCTGACAGCATGGGAGAACTGTGCACCGGGGAGGCCGGGGAGGGGGAGGGCTGGCCTCTGCATCTGCAGACCTGGCTGACCTTGGACTGGAAGTGTTTGCAAAGCATCGCATGGGTACCTCACCATTACCAACTGCTCTCCTTGGCACTGTTCCCTGGACAGTCCAGCACAGCCACCATGTCCAGGGCACAAGCCTGCTGTTGGGTGTTATGAGTCTTCCAGACGTGATGAAATGATTACGGGAGTGGGTCATGTTATGTCACAGGAAGGGTGTGCATGGTGGGGGCCTTCCTGTCTGCACATTCCTGATCCCGCTTCCCTGTGGGCTCCCAGGGAGGGTATGGGGCATCAGCAGGAACAGAACAAGGTTGGGAATGGTGCTGTGGAACCCTGGATCCTTGACACGCAAGTGATGATGTTGCCCATGCCACACAGGCACGGGGGCTGGATGTCACCTGTGGTATCCCATGTTGGCTGGGCTCCCCAGGTTGGTGTATAAGGAAGAATCGCCATTTGGGGTTGTCAGTACCTTCTCCAGAGCTTGTCTCTCTGCCTCTCTAGCCTTGTCCTCACTGTCCTGTGGCAGTGACATAAATAATTCAGAAGTCCAGCTGCTGGGAAATGGAGAACACAGCAGCGCCAAGCTGGCAGAGCAGGGCTGGGAATGGTGTCGGGGGAAGATTGAGCAGTGGGGACTGGCAGGGCAGTGGAAGGGCGAGCATGAGAAGTGGCATGGGCAGTGAGCTCTTGAACCAGGGGCCTGAAGAGCTTGCAGAGGGTTGTGGGTGGGACTGAGGGAAGAGGGCGTATGAGGAGCATGGCAGTATGGCGCTGTTCAGCTGACTTGTTGAGCAAGAAGCCCAAGAGCCCATGTTAGTGTGAGTCAGGCCAAAGTCCAGGGTATACATGGCTCGTTTCCTAATCGCATCCCAGTCCACGTGGCCTGCTCTGCTGAGGAAGCAGTAGGGGCAGCATGGGTCCAGTGAGGGGCTGGCGGTTTAAGGGGAAGCCAGGTGGCATCAGACAGGCCTGTTGTCTGCACCTTTCCCGATGCCCCAGGCCTTGGGGAAAAGCCCGGGTGCTACTCTTAATTTCTTCCTCCATGGCTTCTGAGTCTGTCTGCCCTCCGCTCCTGCAGACTTTCCTTCTGGTCTACCATAGCTTCCTTTCCCTACTCGTGTCCTTGTATCTGTGGCTGTGACCAGGCCCTCCTGTTTCAGGCACCAGGCCATGTGGCCCTTCCTGGTTTAGACACTGGAAAGCACCTCACCAGGCTGGCTGGTGCCCACACACCCCGGGATCCGTGCCTTTCCCTTGACTCAGATGCAGACAGACCCCCTGCAGCTCCAGCCTCCCCCTCTCTCTGACTCACGAAGACTCACTGGTACAGAGTCTTTATGGGCATTGCAAGACCCTCCCAACGTCCCAGGCCAGGCTGTGGCATGCACACTGTCTTTTCCCGGGTGCCCTGAGGTCCTGAGCTGCCCTTCAGCCATGGCTCATGCCTGCACATCTGGGTGAGCACGGCTCCTGACAGGGCATTTAGGAACACACCTCTGGGTCTGGACAAAGTGGGGCTCCTGGATCAGCTCACTTGCCTGCTAACAGTGCAAGCCTGGGTAACTGAGGCATCTTCTGGAATGTGGTCTTGTGAAGGAAGGGTGGTAATAGCACTGCCATCACTGTTATGTGATCTGAGCTCCCAGACCTTATGGAAACTATAGGTTCTCAGCACAACAGTACATAATCACATCAGTTCCACGCAGCACTGCACACAGTTGTAAGTTTTAGCCCCGTATCTGTCATTTGGTGAGTATTCGGTGAATTCACTCTCGTTGTTGTTGTTGTTCTGGAGGCCATGGCCTTATATTAAAATTTTAATCACCTGTAATTTAGCAGACCTCTAGGAAATTATTTTCTGGATCAATTAATAAAAGAGCAGGACAGGACTATTGATTAACCTGTGGACGTTGGAGCACACGCGCCACTTACCTGCTATGTAATTTCACAGGGAGTGAATTAATAACAGTATTGGATCCTCCAGGAGGAAAGAAAAAGCTTCCTCACCAGAGGTAACAAGATGATCCGCGCCCACCGCTTGAGGGCCAGCTGTTCTCTGTGACTCACAGGCACCTGTTGGGGGGATCACTGGAGCAACAGGCAAGCAGAGCAGTGTCTCAACCTCAGGTCCCAAGGCCAGCTGGCCACATGCCACAGGGTGTGCCGTTTGTCCTTCGGCTCAGCCTTCGGGGGCCTCGAGATTCATTGGGAATCTTGCTGAGACACGGTCTTACATGCTACACTTTCCCCGAGGATGATTGGTGCTTATTCACGGAGAGCCTGAGTGTGCAAAACGTCAGGATGGGATGGTTCTTCCCTAAGTGAGTTTTCAACTGGTTCCTCAGCACCGGAGCTTCTTGGGATGGCCGTGGGGTGAGGAACAGCAGCATTTTTTGCAGAATTGTCAGAAAATAAGATTTCCGGGCCCGGCCCAACTTACTTATATCATAGGGCATTTGGGCTCAGTGCAGCACCGCACCCAGCACCCCTTCCTCTGTGCTGGGCGCATTCATACCTGAGTCCATTGCTCTGGGAGCACGTGAGGATGTCACTCAGGCTTCAGGAGCTGGTGGGAACTGCGGCAAGGGATGCGCCCCTCCCTCGGCTCAGGAATCCTTGAGCCCTTCCTCTGGAGCAGGTGCTGGGAGAGAGATGCTTCTGTGAAGCCCAGCACCATGGTCCCCCTCGGCTCTCTGCTGTCCCGCAAGGATCTGAGCAGACCAGCACACTGTTGGCGCCTGGAGGAAATAGCCAGTGTGCCCAAACAATCGCACTGCTTGAACATGTCAATCATGGAAAGTCCGGACACTGTGGGTACGGATGGGCCCTAGAGCTGCCACGTGGCAGACCTAATGCTGGCTTTGGCTGACTTCCCTGATAGGCATACACAGCCTACGATTAGCTTGTTGGCTTGTGCCATTGGAGGTGGATCTCACGGCCTGAAGGATCAGCTGGCCGAAAGCTGTGCTCTGTAGCAGCCGGCATGTAGGAGGCTCGAGGTGAAGGGGAGGGCTCTGTGTCTCAGAAAGATAGGAATGTGAGAGAGATCAACCCCGTTGGCTCACTTCCCAGATGCCAGCAACAAGGCTGGGCCATGCCAGTCAGGAGGCTAAAGGCCAGACTGACTCTCCTGGGTGGGTGGCCGAGATCAAGCACTTAAACTGTGCAGCAGCAGAAATCCAGGATTGCTTGAACTCAGATGCCATGGCATGCCGTACAGGTGCTGAAGCCATTATGCCAGTGCCTTCCCTCCTGGTCCTGGAATTGGTGCTAATGACCACTTAGATTTAATGAGGTTATTACGCTCAAATCAAATCCTGTTGTTTTCTATTTGCTTAATATGTTCTTAGAATTGTCCACATTTTCTGATTTCCTCTTAGGTTAATTGGGAGTTTTTATTATTTTATCTCTACAAATTATTTATGCCCTTTAAATTATGTTGTAAAAGATTTATTCATTTTTTTTTAATTAGAAAGGCAGAGTTTCAGAGAGAACAAGAAACAAAGAGAGGGAGAGACCTTCTATTCATTGGTTCACTCTCCAAATGGCCACAGAGGGCAGTGTTGGTCCAGTGTAAGACAAGAGCCAGGAGCTTCTTCCAGGTCTCCCACGTGGGTACAAGGACCCAAGGACTCGAGCTTTCCCAGGCCATGAGCAGGACGCGAGGTCGAAAGCGGATCAGCTGGGATGTGAACTGCCACCCACACGGGATGCCGCTGTTGCCAGCGGAGGCTTAACCAATACACTGGACTGTAAATTTTGGTGTTTGCCATATTCTTTACAACATGTTTACAATCTAATTCTGCAGAGTGTATACTGTAAATCTCAGAACGGAGAATTGCCGGTCCATTTCCCATATTTGTGTTGTTTGTTGTTGCTGTGAGCTGTTTACGTAAATGTCAATTTATTCTACCTTGCCACTCTTAGGTATTGGCGGTCGGTTGTACTTTAGAGATCTTCCATTCATTACTTCATTCTCCAAAGGAGATTAAATGAGAAGCTACACTATGTTCCCGTCATGTCTTTCATTGCCAGTCTCTGAGTCAAAGAGACTGAGTTTTGGGACAACCATGATTTTCACAATGGGAATCAGAGAAGATAGGAGCTTGGCCTGCTCGAGGGCCTTGTTCTCCAAAGTTCTTTCCAGCAGAGGGTGCTGGAGAAGTGAGCACCTGCTAGGAGTAGAGTTAAGATGTAGGGAGGGAAAGGTACTGGAGAGCCTCATCAGCCCCTGGGCCTGCGCACATGTGGGGCCCTTCAGAACACCTGTGGGCAAGGGGCAATGCCCTCCCACCTCCTCACCCCCTCTCCAGCCTGAGTGGCATTGGGAAGGCACTTCCCCCCTTGGCCACTGGGGGCAGCAGGCAGCTGTGCTCTTGTGGACCAACCAAGAAACCGTGCAGAAACAGTGTTTGGGTCCTTGGAGTGAGAGCACAGTCTGTGTTTGGCTGAGCTCTTGGTGGTATCTCTAATTTGAATGTGCAGTGGAGGGAAGTATATGTGAGGGTAAATTCCTAGAATACCACGGAATAAATGATTTAAAAGTCAGTTTTGGGTGAAAAACATTTTGAAATCTGTACATGGCTGCCCCATAGTGTGGAGCCTAGAGCTTTTCCATGGGGCTTTGACCACAAGGGCATGGCTTTCCACAAGGCTAGTGGGGATCATCCCAATGTGCTCCATGCTAATAGCCCTGACTGAGACCCCAAGCTCACGGGGCTGACACCCCTGAGCTGAGCTGGGGAGCAAGGACTGCATGGTCCATGAGAAAACCATTCACTATCTGGTGGTTGGTTTCCTGTTGACCAGGTGAGAGGAGACGACTGGGCTGTATGTCTCCCACCACCCCACAGGCTAGCCATGTGCGGGCATGGGGCTGGTGCTGAGGGCCACCCCACAGGCTGGCCGTGTGCGATACTAGAGTTGGAGCTGAGGCAGACCATTTGTAGTCACATCTGCCTCTCAAGGCTTGCATGGGACATACTGATGTCACATGTTCTCTTTTCTATTAATTGGTGGATATCACATGACCAAATCTGGATTCAGTGGGAAAGAAACAGGCTCCTCTTGATGAATGTGGGATGGAATGGCAAAGGGGATGGAATGGAATGGCAAAGGGTTTGTGCTGTTTGTTAGATTTTATCCCATTTCTCAAGTGTTATAATCTCTTCTGTACTCATGACATGCAGAGGCGGGGGATATGCTGCCTCAGCATGTTAGTGTCTCGCTGACCAGGGTGTGTGGGCAGGTAAAATGGTCCTGTGGACACATATCAGCCGTTGCAGGGTCCACTTTGGCCCTTTCACCCCTCTGTTGCTCTGGTGGACGTGTGCCAGCCCTGTTCTTCTGTTGCTCCTACGGCCACTGTACCAGCCCTGTCCCTCTATTGGTCCTGCGCCCACTGTACCAGCCCTGTCCCACTTTGCTCCCGTGGATGTGCACCAGCCCTTGTGGATCCCACCTTTGCCCTTTCATCCCTCTACTGCAGAGGTAATGGGTCCCAGTGAAGGCGCTTCCCCCACCTGGGTCCCCTGACCTGCAGAGCAGTCTCACACCTAAGCTCTAGCTGGAATGGAGAAGCCCACCTTTGCTAAGCCACTGAATTTCCATGGGTCATTCTTCACCACATCAGGATGTGGAAGAAAATGACAGTAATTTATTAACTTCTCTTTGTGTGTGTAACCCATTCCTTTTAAGTAGATCTTCCTTATTGACTTCTTAAATGATGTACAGCACTCATGAATATGTTCTAATGCTCCCGTTCCCATTCACTCTCTCAGCTTTGAGCCTGTCTCCTCAGGCACAAGTACATTTCCCCAAAGAGCTGTTCACGCCTCATACTTGCTGACCTTCTGTGCACCCCTAGGCCCTTCATCCCCTGTAACTCCATCCACATGGATCTCCCCAGGTCCCCAGGGCTCCATGTGGCCGGCTCTGCTGAGTGAAAACTGTCAACACACCAGAGCCAGGGTGGCAGGGCTGGGTCCATGTTCATCCCTGTCGGGCATCTGTGTTGCAGGTCTTCTGTGATTTCCATGGCCACTCTCAGAAGAAGAACGTATTCCTGTATGGGTGCAGTGTCAAGGAGACCCTGTGGCAGGCAGCGTGCCCGGCGGGCTCAGCCAGCCTCTTGGAGGATGTCAGCTACAGGGTGAGTGACGGAGGACGGGGGTCTGCCCTGAAGCCCCCTGCCTTCTGCAGTGAGCACTGTGCTAAGCAGGCTGGGTGTGTGTGTGCCTTACCCTGCTTCTTGCTGAGGAGTGGGTTAGACTTGACTGTTTTGCTTCTGTATTCTCCGGATGTGACGTACTAGGAAGGACAAGTGACTCTCACCCTGGTAAAACAAAGTGCATAGTGTCCCCATGGGTCAGTAACCTCAGGGCTCTGACCATCTGAAGGAGGAAGGTGGCGGAAAGCCTGCCTCTGTTGCGTGGTGCACCAGAGGAACCACGTAATGGCAGAAGGACTTGAAGTACATGTGTGGTGACCGGCAGCCTGTCCACACCCCCACTCCTTGACATCCTACAAAAGCCACAGCAGTGACCCCCTGAGCCCAGCCGCGCTCAGTTGAGCATCAGCTGTTCCCGCTGAACCAGGGAGCAAGGTACGCTGTGGGAGACAAGAGCTTGTTGGTGTCAAGCAGGCAGAGAGTGACGGGGAGCAGGTGGCGGTGATGTCCAAAGAGGAGACTGAAGCAGCCTTGGCCTCACCTGTAGGGAGACCAAGAGGCTGGTTGCAGGGGCGCCTGCCTCCTCCTGCTGTGGACAGAACGGCTTCGGCCACAGGGGAAAGGAGAGTGTTAACAGAGAAAAGTCCACCACAACATTGTTTCGCCTGGAAACGCTTCCTCCGAGGCAGCAGCTGTGAGGGTAGGATGGCATTTGAGGTTTGCATCTCAGCCTCAGTGTGTGACTCACTTCGGTTGCTCAAGAGCTGGCTAGTTTCAGGTAAGGTAGAAGGCAGAGCACTGCAGAGGTGGTGATGCTGTAGCCTGCTTCTACCAGAGGAAACAACGTGGGGCTGAGGAACAGATCGCTGGAAAGCCAGGCCAGCTCTGCTCTGTCCTTCACTCACTCCTCTGCAGAGCCCTGTGGCTTAGGGAGGGTCGGTGCCCGGGCCTCGCTCGTCCCAGGTCGGTCCCTGTGGCTTAGGGAGTGTAGGTTCCTGGGCCTCGCTCGTCCCAGGCAGGGCCCTGTGGCTTAGGGAGGGTCAGTGCCCTGGCCTCGCTTGTCCCATGTGGGGCCCCATCATTTAAGGAGGGTCGGTGCCCGGGCCTCAGTCGTCCTAGATGGAATGAGGAATTAAAACCCCTAAGCGGTTCACGGTGCTCTGCATCCACTCAGAGGAGAGTCACAGGGTGGCACTGGACATGCAGATGCAGACAGCCCAAGGTGCCTTCCTCCCCTGTACCCTGAACAGCCTGGCGTCATGGGGGCTACCAGCACATGCAGCTCCTTCTGTCATGAGCACTCTAATATAGGGCACAGTGTTCTAGAAACAATGATCTTTAGGGATCTGCCTAAAATCGTGAATGTCGCATTGTTTGTTCAGATAGGTCTGTCAGGGTTGAGGGGCTCCTTTCCTATGTGGGCGAGGAGACGGGGGCTGGAGGGAGAGTGTGTGACACAGGTACATGGCACGGCCGGGGTCAGGGAGAGGACGCAGGTGAGATGGGCCGTGTGGAGGCATGGCTCCTGCTTGGCATTCTGCTTCCAGAGCCTGATTTCTCAAATGAGCCAACTCTAAAGGCACTCTACTCATCAGAGTTCTGGGCCTTTAGCATTCGTATTCACAGTCCAGTATCTATGCTTGTTAATAAGAACAGCTAATGTCACCGCTCCGGATCCCAAGGATGTCAGTGCATCCTGTGTGATCATCCCAAATTGTCACACACCATAACTGAGAAGGACTCTTGGTTCAACATTTCAGGGATTTACTTAAGAATATTAGGAGCTTGGGATTCTCCAGACAGAGGCCTTTGGGTGCCTGTGCACAACCAACAGTCTGTAGGCAAGATCGTGGGGCGAGAATCCACAGTGGGACTGGAGAGGCTGTTTGCACACTTCCAGACTGTGGGAAAATGTGTGTGTGCACGGAGGGACGGAGGCAGCCCTCGCAAAATTGAAATCCCAAGGTCTGCGAGCCAGCACGACGTGGGACCTGCCCTTTGTTGTTTTCTAGAACGTATTTTTAGGGGTCTGTAGTCACAGACGTGATGATCCACTGCATAGAGTTAAGCAGAAAGGCCTCTACTCAGCAGGAATAGAGACAAGGGCTACAAGTGATGAGAAAGTTAATTTTTATGCATGAAATCTACATCTTAGGATTTGATTATGGTTTTTAGTGATTAAATGTAAGTAACCCATTGGAAAAATAGTATACACAAGTGTTACAAAAATACAGCCTGTTCTGGTTGGTTTTCAACAAGGATTACAGACTGTCAAGGAGGGGAATGTGTGACTAACGCTCCGGAAACAAAGCAGACGTACACTCCAAGTTGGCCACGGAGTTTGGTTCATCAGATTGCTAGATAAGCAGTAAAATATTAACATGCACTGAACGTCCTGTGTGCAAAAGGTGACGTAAAGCGTGCTGACAGACGCTCAGCAGAGAGGGGATTTTAATAGACAATTAGAAACATAACAAGGAAAGAAAGAAGGAAGTGAAAAGTGCGTGTTGAACAACGTCCACAGTCACACTGAAAAATTCCCTGGACAGAGTGATCAGAAAATTTGTAATAGGAAAATGAATTAGTAGAGTTGATGACAATATAAAATTATTCAGAGGACAGAAATGTGGTGGAAAAGTAAACAGCCTTAAGGACCTACAGGACAGTGGCTAATAGATCAACGTACATGTAAAAAGAACAAACGGGGAGGAGCTGAAATACTTGGGGAAATATTTGAAACAAATGTTTGTAGGAGAATAAGGCAATATTGGGAAAAAAGTATGCAAGATATAAAGAAAACTTATACCAAGGCGGCAAATGTAAGTCCAGTAGTCACACGGTGAGATTAATTAGAGTCGGTGTTTTAGGGCGCACACTTGGAGTCAAGGAAGTGCAGCAAATACCGCCAAAGCCGAATGCAGGAAGAACAAAATCAAAGCCAGATTTAAAATCAGTAACAAAAATCACACAAAGCAGAACCCAGGAATGCTAATTTAGTTTCTTGAAATGACCGACAAAAACCATTCTCTCCAGCTAGATCAAGAAAAGAAAAATGTCGTGTCACCAACATTGGCAGCGAAAATTGTCACCAAACAGGGAAGCTTGCCGTTAACAGACACATGCCAGAAAATGCAGACATTCTCCTAGTTCTGATAACCAAGACTCAAAAAAAAAAAAAACATAGAAAGTATGATAAGGCTTAGTTTAAGAACTAATAATTCTTAAGGAATCCTTAGAAGAAATTATTAAAAATTCGAGAAAAATTAAGATGGAACGCTTGCAAACTCAAGTTATGAGGCATACTGCCTTCATAGCAGTGCTGGGAGAAGACGTCACGGGAAATGGCACCTGTAACCTTACAGGCATCCATTCGGAAATCTGTACAAAATGTGAACAAATTGAGTATCCTGCACAACTCTTATGCATTGTGACAGGTGGACTTACATTGTCTGCGTAACATTGGCTTAGGATTCAAGCAGTTGTATTTGAAAGGCAGAATTCTAGAGAAAGAAGAGAGACAGAGAGAGCTTCTATTTGCTCTTTTACTCCCCAGATGGCAGCAACAGCTGGAGTTGGGCTGGTCTGAAGCCAGGAGCCAGGAGTCTCTCCCAGGTATCACACACGGGAGCAGGGGCCCCAAAACTTGAGCCATCTTCTACTGCTTTCCCAGGAACGTGAGCAGGGAGCTGGGTTGAAAGTGAAGCACCTGGGACTTAAATTAGCACCGATGTGGGATGCTGGAACCATAGGTGGAGACTTCACCTACTACAGTATGCTGCAGGCCCCACAATTTAACATTTATACTCCTCATAGATTTTTTTTTTTAAAAAATGACCCAAACTAGATGATCTTAATATATGCAGAGAAATAAACTGAGAAAATTCAGCATTCATTCAAAATAAAATCTTATAACAAACTTGGAAAAGAAGGGGAAGTTTTGGGCCCGGCGACGTGGCCTAGAGGCTAAAGTCCTCGCCTTGAACACCCCGGGATCCCATATGGGCGCCGGTTCTAATCCTGGCAGCCCCACTTCCCATCCAGCTCCCTGCTTGTGGCCTGGGAAAGCAGTCGAGGACAGCCCAAAGCTTTGGGACCCTGCACCCATGTGGGAGACCCGAAAGAGGTTCCTGGTTCCTGGCTTCGGATCAGCGCAGCATCGGCCGTTGCGGCTCATTTGGGGAGTGAATCATCGGATGGAAGATCTTCTTCTCTGTCTCTCCTCCTCTCTGTATATCTGACTTTGTAATAAAAATGAATAAATCTTAAAAAAAAAAAAGAAAAAGAAGGGGAAGTTTTGTACCTTTAATGGAGCATCTAAAAGAAGCCATCAGGCGTAATAATGGAATCTTGGATGTATTTCTCTATGATCTAGAACCATGCTGGAGCGTTTGTTCTCAGTCATGTTCAACCTGTAGTGCTGGATTCTCTACCCAGCACAAGTGGCCAGCAAAATAGAGAATGGAGGAAGCATGTTGAAAAAAAAAAGCTTTGTGTTTTTTTGTAAACACAAGCAACCTACAAATGAAGTTAAAATTTCTTTTCAACTATGTCAATTAGACAATTTAACAAGAAAAAGTACAATATGTATGCAATGAAAACTATAAAACCAGATGCAATGGGAAGGAATTAAAGGAGACCTAGGTTCCTGGCATGGCCTCGCACATTCATGGGTGGACAGACTTACAAAGATGACAGCCATGCTCCACTGTCCTACAGATATAGTTTCTGTTGCCTCTCAGAAGGGCTTTTGGTGATACCGACAAGTCAGTCTTAACAATATGTTATTGTTATTATATATTGTTATTATATGTTATTATATAAGCTGAGTCACAAAGAGAGAGAGCTTTAATTTGATGTTTCTCACCCCAAATAGCTGGAGTTGAGTTGATCTTTATCCAGGAGCTTGTCCCAGGTCTCCCACGTGGGTGCAGGGTCCCAAGGCTTTGGGCTGTCTTCTGCTGCTTTTCCAGGCCACAAGCAGGGAGCTGGATGGGAAGCGGATCAGCTGAGACAGGAATTGCCACCCATGGGAGATGCCGGCGCCACAGGCAGAGCTCAGCCTTCTACATGCGGCACTAGTCTGTTGGTTTTTATGGAGATGCTAAGGAACTGGAAGTCAGATAATTTTTAAATAGAAAAGCAATGTTGAAAAATTTACCTACATAACTTGGAAACTACAGCAGTTGAGAAACTGCAGTATTGGCAGGAAGCTAAACATGCAGAGCAGAATGCTACAATTGCACACACGTGTGAGCCATAGATGCTTCTGACAAAGACGCCATGCCAACGCAGCCGAGCAAAGGACAGGCTGTGTGACAGGGAACTCAGATGCCTCATCACCCACAGGACTTTGCTAGAAAGGGATCCTGGGATGCCAGCTTGGTGCTGACCCGCCTCGCCCTCTCACCCTGAAACTCTGACTTCAGGTCAGACCTCGCCAGTGGACAGTGTCCGGTGCAGTGGATGAAGCTATCGGCTGCACTGCTGGCAGCCCATGTGGGTTCCGCTTGGAATCATGGCTGTCCCGCTTTTGATCCTGGCAGTGCTCCTGGGAAAGCAGAGGAAGACAGCATGAGTGCTTAGGACGCTGCCACTCAGTGGACACCTGGATGGCATTGCAGGCCCCTGACCTCAGCCTGGTCCAGCCCCAGGTGTGTGACCATTTAGGGAGTGAACCAGCCGGTGGAAGATCCCTTTGTGTGTTTCAGTCTCTCAAAGAAAAAATTAAATCTTAGGGAAAAAGACATCTCATCGGAGCTGATGCTCACACACGCACATGCACAGGCATGGACACACGTGGATTAGAGTGGCCAGCACACAGGGAGTACGATTTATACACGGCACACACTACAAACACTGGCAAGGAAGTCAGGCCACAGGGCTTTGCTGCTGGTGAGTGTGCAAGATGGGCTGAACACGCTGGTAGCAGACGGCCATCCTCCTGTGTCTTATCAGGCAGAAAATGCTCCCACCACACAACCCACCACTCGCATTCCCTGGCATCTGCCCAAGGGAACTGGAAACCTCTGGTGACATAAAAGCCGCCATATGGGTTTTTATAAGCAGCTCGATTCATAATTGCCAAAATTTGGAGGAGTCGAGATGTCCTTCTGTAGGTAAACAGATAAACTGGGACACGTGCAGACAATGAGATATCATTCTGCACTAAACGGGTGGGCCATGAAAGACAAGCGGCAGTTCAGCAGGTCTCGCTACGGTAAAGGAGGTGGTTGGACAAGTAGTTGATTCCAGTTGTTGGGCCCTCCGGGAGAGGCCAAACTGCAGGGGCAGAAAAAGATGCATGAATTCCAGGGATGGGGGAGCAGGAATCGACAGTGGCCTTACGTGGCTGGGCTGTGATGCAGATTCGTGGCCTCAGGCGTCTGTGTCCACATCCACGGATGCTCAACACCCACAGCTGAAGGTGCTAGTGGGGGATTGCAGTCACCAGCAATGGGCGTCCCTCAGGGAGATGCCTATCCTGGGGGAGACCTTAGGGAGTTCCTGGGAAACCCCAGGCTCTGTTCTCAGTTCTCTCTGTGGACCTAAATCCACTCCTTAGAATTAGAACCTTTTGAAAGAATAACAAAATGGAGAAGCACATTCATAAATGTAGGGATGTGTGGCTAAACACTGAGCAATTAAAACTACTTCCAATAGTTTTTAATTTATTTATGTGAAGAAGTTATAGAGAGAGAGAGACAGAGATCTTTCATCTCCTGGTTCACTCCCCAGATGGCTGCTTGGAGCCAGGAGCCTCCTCTGGGTCTCCCATCCTCTGCTGCTCTCCCAGGTCATTAACACGGACTGGGTTGGCAGTGGAGCAGCCAGAACATGAGCTGGTCCCCATGTGGGAAGGCCGTATCAGCTTTATAACCGTTTATAATGTTATGCCAAGCTGCTGATTGTTCCCGACACTTGTGTTCTGAATACATGAATAGCATGATTTCTCTCTTATCAGTCCCCGAGGCCCTGCACTGGCCAGTGACGTGCAGTTCAGCAAATAATTGCAGCGTGGGTTCTCTGCCCGGGCAGCAGAGGGACGGAGATGCAGCCCTGCCTTCCTGGCACAGCCCTGCTGCGGAGAGGGGGTGTCAACAGCGCCGACCACAGCGGGCTGCCAAGGGCAGGAGCACGTTTGCTCCTCTCCAACTTCCCCGGAATCAGAGAGACGAAACAGACCTCTGTGCACTTGTCCACTCCCCAGCTGCTCACAGTATCCAGGACAAGGGCCAAACTGAAGCCAGGGGCTTGCCAAGCTGCCCACAGGGCGCTGTGGCCAGGGCTATCACTCACTGCCTCTCAGGCAGCCCCTTGGCAGGAAGCTGGATTGAGTCCCTAACACACTCATGTGCCAACTGCCCGTGTCCGTGATAAACTTTCAGATGGGCAAAAATGGGGTGAAGAGTCAGGGTGCAAGACTGAGGGTGCCGTTGTTGCCCAGGCAACTGGTTTGCAGGTGAGGCCGACCCTGCTCTGTTTTGCCTTGTCTCACCGCCTGCAGCTCTGCACACTGTGTGGCGTTCCCAAAGAACAGAGAAGCGTGTTGTATTTGGTCCATGGTTTACATATTGTGGCACTTGCAATGTAATTAATAATTACATGATGGAATTAGCAGGCTGAGAAACACCAGGACAGCGAGTACCAGGCACATGGAGAGATTTGCTCGCTGCTGGAGAGAGCCACAGAGCAGCGTTTCTTTAAAAAGCAGCTCATTCGTACTCTTCCCGACACGAGCTCCTCAGTGCTGTCTCCATGCTCTGCCCAAAGCCTGCTGTTTCAGTTGTAGGGGGTGCAGTTGTGTCAATACTGAAGGGAAGGCTTTTGGTGTCCCTGGGAACTGGGTTGGGTCACCGTCTGTGTGGGTGGTCCCTGGGGGGAACCCCTCCTGCTGCCATTGGGAATAGCCAGAGCCTGCAGGTGTGTTCTGCCAGGATGAGGGGCCACTCAGAAGCAGCTAGGCAGAGCTGGGGGCGTGACTGCACGGATGACCGATGACTTCGACCTGGAGGCCGCAAGGTCCCTGTTTTTGATCTCATGCTCCTGGGAACCAGGTGAGGTCTGTGTGACCCTGGGGCCACAGGGGCTTGCCAGGGCTGCATACAGCTGGGCAGGCCGACTCTGCACTTTGGGGTGCTGTGTGCCTCAGCTTAGCTACGCTGAAGCCATGCCTGCAGGAGCACCCACAATCACGCTGAGGAGCTGAGCCGATGCCAGGCGTGGCCCCGGCCAGGCTGGGCTAGGCTTTCCATCTTGTCTCTCCAGTGCTGGACTTAGCACTACCTATTTTCAACTGTCTAGGCTTTTCCATTGCTAAGACACTATGCAAGAATGTTGGGGCCCTTTCCTTAGGTTAGTCGAAGAGTTGCAGTAAGAGTGCTGGGCACCTTGGGATGTGGCGTGCACACAGAGCAGTCGTTGCCGCCATCCTGGCTCTATGGCAAGTGTGCCTGTTGTTGTTGTTGTAGGCACTCCCCAAGATCCTTGATAAGCTGGCACCAGCATTCACCATTAGCGGCTGCAGCTTCCTCGTGGAGAAATCCCGAGCCTCCACGGCCCGCGTGGTGGTATGGCGTGAGATGGGCGTGTCCAGGAGCTACACCATGGAGAGCAGCTACTGCGGCTGCAACCAAGGCCCCTACAAGGTACGTGGGCACCGGGCGCTCCTGGCTCTCTCCCTCCCCTGCCAGCTGAAGGGTGGGCAGGCTGCATCGCTTGGGAAGGAATTGAAGTCTTGGTGGCGTGGCTCCGGGAGGCTGTTATGTCCCTTGGCTGCCCACGGCTGCAAGCAGCCAGCACACACTGTGACCCCCACCCCAGGGCTCCCCAGCCTTCAGACCATCTCCTGGTCTGCTTTTGCAACAAATGGGCTAGACCCTTGCACACCTCACCATGCTTGGTGTCTACTGTGCATGTGGGGTACCTCTGCCTGAGACTGTGCCCCATCCCCATGCTGTGTGTGTGCGTGTGTGTGGTGTCTGGGAGGAGGGCGTGTGTCTCCCGTGGTGGGTGGGTGTGGACCTGGCCAGGGAGAGTGCTCCGTGTAAATCATGCTCACTCTGTAGCCACAGCAGGCGCTGCTGGCGACTTGCCTCTCCCCCGTGGAGGAGCATAAATAAGGGGCATTGTGACAGAGCCAGGGCAGAAGGCTCCTTTAATTTTCTGAGGTGAGCTGACAGATGGCTCCTGGGTGACTTCCACTCAAGCTCAGGGTACCTGGACCTCGCCAGGGTCACTGATCATTGCAGTGGCGTTGGTCCACTGCTGGAATGGCTGGGACACACTTGGCAGCTGCACAACTGGTCCTAGCCTGTGGAAATCTGCTAGTCATGTGGGGAGTGTAGGGAGCCAGGGCAATGAACACGCTCACTTCCCACCTGGCCCAGTTAGCTTAAAGTGCTGGCTCAAGGAATTGTTTGTTACTGGATTAATGCAATGTTAGTTTGAATTAATCCTGGTAACATACATCAATGCGGTTGCAGAATAAGACGTGGTGAGATTGTGGAATGGACCCTGAGGGAGGGTGCAGCCGCTGCATTCCCTAACTGTGCTCTGTGAAGACCTGAGAATCGTGCTTCAGTGCAGGAGGGAGCTAGGATCTGCTCCTCCCAGCCGCACAAGAGACCGGCTGAAGGAGCCTCGCTGGGGAGGTTACATCAAAGAAACTGCTCCCTCTCTCAGTCTTCAAAGCCTGTAAGATGGAGGGGCAGCGGGAGCCCTGCACACTGTGGCCCAAAGCTTTGTGGATATGGGCTGGTCCCTCCGCCCAGAACCGTGGGACTGTGGCTTCCCCAGCAGTAGCTTGGGCTCCTGGCTCTGGAAGCTCAGGGTCGCTGGGCTGGAGTCCTGCAGTCCTGGGGTGTTGGAGAGAGGAGTGGCTCTGAGATCCGGCCTTGGGCTGAGTCGGGTTCTCCCACACCACTCACACGTGGACTGTCAGCAACAGCAGGGGATGCGAGAGGTGCGCCCAGTGGGGGACTTTAGGGGTGGACGCCACAGCTGTCCCCAGGAGTTTTCTGCTGTGCTTTGTGTGGGGTCTATAGGGGAAGCAGGGTGGGAGCTGGCTGCAGACAGCGCAACCAGTTCCAGGCCTGGCTTAGCTTGCGGTGCCGTGCTCGATATGAAACACCTCTCGCTGGACCGGCTCCTTCCTCCCCGTTCGCTTGCCACCTCCACACGCACTGTGCGGTCACACTGCTTCCCCAGTGCCCAGGGATCCACCGAGTCTGCAGGACAGAGTCTGCTGGCCAGATGGTCGCACAGAACTTTCTGTCCTGGCCACATCGCAGATGATGTTTGGGCTGTTTGGAAGCTGGGTCCCAGCTGGGAACTGCGGCTATTGCTGTGAGGTCGTCTTTCCATCTCTCATTCAGCATCGTCATTGATCCAGCAGGACGATGCTTAAACACACCCGCGAGGGGCAGTCCTTCCCTCCAGGAGGGAGTGACTGTTTCTGCTTAGCGTGGCTTCCAAGGCGCTCTGGGCTTTCTCGCAGCACACTGAGCACCTGATGTGTTACAACGAAATGAAATATCGTTTCTTACTCTGCCATTTATGCTGGCTCCGCATTAAAGAACACAGGCTATTGCCTTCGAATAATTGTTATTAATATGGTATTCGGTATTTTCTCTCCCATTTTCCAGTCTGTAGTTGGCTAATTTTTAAAGCTCCTCTGGTTTTTCTTAGTCGTGGGGGCAGCTGTCTGGGTGGTGCTGTAATCTGATGGTAATGTGGAGGCTCCACCCACTGAGATTTACTTTGCTGGTCTGGGCGGCCTGAAGCTGTGGAGCCAGTGGAGGGGAAGCCAAGATGGAAGGTTGCATGCCCGGGGGACTCATTTATCAGAGGCACAACCTGTGTGTGGACATCTGCGCCCACGCCCCAAGTGTGTGTGACCTGGGGTCATGTGCAGGGCGTGCTGGCACACGCTGCTGGGAGGCCCCGCGGGTGCTCCCACCCAGGCAGGCTGTTGATTTGCTGCTCGCTCGTGGGGCTGTGCTGTGAGCCCAGTCGGAGGAAGGGCTGGAGGTGGGGAACCCAGGCACAGTTGGAACAGTGGTTCATGCAACGCTGAATGAATTTGCAGCCTGCAAATGGTCTGCTTCATGTCTTGATCTCGACGCACGTCACCTCTCCCTCTCACAGTGTATTCTTGAAGGGCTCAGGTCTGTATGGGCCACACACTGCCCACACCCCTGCCGAGTGTCTTCCTGGTTAGGTGCCAGAGGCTTCTTGCTACCCTTCCGCCTTCTCTGAGCTCAGAGTTAGAGTGCAGCGGTGTTAAAAACCAGTCATGGCTGAGGAGCAAGTGAGTGGATGAAGGGATTGTCCGCGGCCAGTGGGTTACTGGAAAAGACGTCCTCATGGCCCAGGTGTGCTGGAAGCTGTTGTAAATGGACTCACGTGGCTGACCAGGTGGAAGTGAGTGGGCGTGTTGAGGGAAGATCTGACAGGCTCAGGCTTGGCATTGTAGTGGGCTCCTTCCAGGGCAAGGTGCTCCGGCAGGTACAGTATGTCTCAGGGCACACTCTAGCAGGTGTTGGTGAGGCAGGCAACTTGCATCCCTGCACGGGCCCTACCTAGGCTAAAATCTACCCTCTGCAGCACTCTGATCCTTATTGGTCCACAGTGCCCAGCTGTGTTCAGCCGTGCCCACCCTCGGGATATGCCTGAAGCCAAAGGGAGGCTGCTCTGCCCCAAACCACAGTTCCTCCCGAAACCAGCCTTGGGGTAGTGCTGGTCTAGGGGCTCACTGCCCTGGCTACCTGCATTGTGGCCACCTCCATTGGTACAGGCCACTGCCTGTTTGTCACGCAACCCCCTCTCCTGCTGGCCCTGTCACCCAGTACAGGCTGCCACCTGTTTGTCATGCACCCCCGACACCATCCCAGTGCAGGCTACCAGCATGCTCGTGGCTTCACTCCCTTGGAGTTTGCTCGTCCTGCTGTGCTGGTCCCACGTGGCCAGGTGTTAGGGGACTTGGGCCATCTTTCCCCATCCTCACCCTCTTCTGCTGCGTCTTGCCCCGGCTACCAGAGTGGAGGCAAGGCAGGTGATACTGCAGGGTAGAGGTGAGGCAGACAGAACTGCAGGGCGAGACGAGGCCTTGGGACTTCCTGATCAAGGTTTTTGTGCGATTAGTTTTGGCAACCACAAATTTTGACATTTCTTAGACACTGCTATTTCACATTTGTATTTATAGACTTCACTGTGTCACAGCAACTTGTGTATGTGTTATTTAGAAACTGGCTTTATCGCCAACCCGTTTATTGTAGCTGCCAACCACCTGTACAGCGTCATCTGCATGGCAGCCACGTCCCACGCCAGCTCCTAGGCAGGCCACAGGCACGGACACGCACCCCTGCTGCCAAGCGCATGTCAACCACGTCCCACGCCAGCGCCTAGGCAGGCCACAGGCACGGACACGCACCCCTGCTGCCAAGCGCAAGGCAAGAGTGAGGGCTGTAGGCTGTGGCAGCTGAAGGAAAGCACACTCGGACCGCGGCCGCAGCCCAAGATCATGTTGGGTTACTATTCTCCCATCACTTCCCAGGACCAGGGGGCCGTAGGAACGTGACTCTTGTGGCTTTTGTAGAGGGGATGGAGGTTCCTTCATGCCAGCCATGGAAGACTCAGGAGCCCCTCAGATCCCCATGAGGACTGCCTGGAGGCATTTCAGGGCAGGCTCCCGAAATGAGTGTCAACAGCTCCACTACTCCGGTGTTCTTCAGGAGGCTTACATCAGCTGGCCCTGAGCACCTGAGTGGGACACCCAGAGCAGGTGCGGGACATGGGGGTGCAGTTCTGCAGCCAAGTTGGCTTGGCTCTGGCACCTGCCCCTTGGGGACTACAGTGTGAAGCATCCTGTCCTCCTGGCCCTGTCCCAGTCCCTTCATCCAGACTTTTGGGAACTTGGCCAAGTTCTCCTCGCAGAGCTGTGCTCACAAACTGATGTCTCAGAGAGAATTTACAGTTGTTCGTGGCTTTATTTTCCGCAGCTCCTAGGGGACCTTGGTGTCCGATGTTCCTCCCTGCGTCATTGAAGAATTTAAAAAAAGGGACATAAAATGATCTTAGCTGCTTTTGGGCACTGTGTGATAATTCAATCCAGTACAAGGTGTAATGATCCAATCAGGGCAATTAGCATTTCCGTCTCTTTGAGCATCTATCATTTCTTTGGGTTGAGAAGTTTGATGCTTTTCTGGGATCTGGGAACAGAACCAGCTGTGAGAGCCATGGCATGCCTGGGCTCTGATAATGTTTCACTCAGGAGGACAGTGCCAGTGCTGGTGATGCTCTAAAAGAATGGTGACCCCCAAATCCATGGGGAGCCTATGGCTTAACCTACTGGATGCCAGGTTTCCAAGCTTCCTTATCAACTCTAAAGGTGCCCAGCTTGCCATTGTGGGGACCAGATGGAAGCTGCCACTGGCCACCCCAGCCCTGCCCACCAGCAAGGCATCGAGGATGCTCCTTAGCAGCCTGGTGCTGGGTGAGCTTCCAGTCGACCCCCTTGGGGTTGGGAGCTGCCTGAGAGCTCAGTGTTGGTCAGAATGCAGACTCCCAGGCCCTGAACTTGGCCAGCACCCTAGGGGACCCACATTCATGGCCATATGTGTCGCTGGGGTGCAGGGTGGGTAGAAAATGGCCAGAGTTCGGGGTTGGGAAGCCAGGAGCCCTCTCTTTTCTGTGAGTGCTAGGACTTTGTTTCCAGGCTTCTGAGCTGCAGTCAGAGTTTGTATGTGGGTGAGATTTAAAGCAGAAAGCAGCCCTGGTAAGAGGTGCACTATTGATCTGTGCTGATATTTTAATGTTGCATGAGCTGCTCTCCCCTGCATCCATATTCTCTGACAGCCTCCTTCCTGCAGGGCTCTGGCTTTATATAAGTGTGCTTTGCTGTCGGAACACAGCCCTATTCCTGTGCCAGATGCCTGGCGTGCCCAATGGCATGACTGCTCATTGAAGCTTCACATGCATGCACCCTATCTCCAGGGGACATGATGCCACAGGTGTCACCTAGCTCCTGTGCTCCCGATCAGGTGGGACCAGTGATGCCCCTGGCATTGCCGATCACCAGGGCCCGTGGTACCCCTGGCATTGCCAATCACCAGGGCCCATGATACCCCTGGCATTGCTGATCACAGGGCCTGTGGTATCCCTGGCATTGCCGATCACCAGGGCCTGTGGTGCCCCTGGCATTGCCGATCACCAGGGCCCGTGATGCCCCTGGCATTGCCGATCACCAGGGCCCATGGTGCCCCTGGCATTGCCAATCACCAGGGCCCATGATACCCCTGGCATTGCTGATCACAGGGCCTATGATACCCCTGGCATTGCCGATCACCAGGGCCCGTGGTACCCCTGGCATTGCCGATCACCAGGGCCCATGGTGCCCCTGGCATTGCCAATCACAGGGCCCGTGGTGCCCCTGGCATTGCCGATCACCAGGACCCGTGGTACCCCTGGCATTGCCGATCACCAATACCTGTGGTGCTAATAGCGTCACCTGGCTGCTGTCTGTGCTGTTATGTTGGTCTCCTTGTGTTTGATCTCAAAGCACACCATAAGTAGTTTCTTAAGTCTCTGTAGGCGTGATGATGTAGTGAAATGTGCAGTCCTTCTGTAACCCACAGCTCCATAAATGCCTCAGCACCAGGATAGAACATTAAAAGGAATTAAATAAGAATCACGAGGCAGAGCCGCTAATGAGGTTGCCACCAGGAGACCTTCCTGGGTTTAAGAAGGCCTTGGGAGCACTGACTGTTACATGTCCATCCTGGAAAATGACTCGTTATGTCAAAAATAAGGATGGGTCTGGGACTTGGAATAATCCAGTAAGCCTTGAATGCTCTCTGATCCTTTGAAAATAATTTGGCTGCAAAAGGCCACAAAGAAGAAGGGAAGATTTATCTCTGTAAATCTTACTCTCCCCATGTGACTGATCCAAATGCAATGAGCATACGCCCTGAAGGAACAGACAAGAAAACCCAAAGCGACCTGCATTGAATTCAGTATTTTCACGCAGGGTCTGACCTGGCTGCTCGGCCCTGGTGCAGGTGGATTCCTTGGTGTGGCCGACCCCACCCATGGGTGGGGCTGAATAATCAGTGCTGAGGGCTCTCCAGGTGCTTCCATGCTATGTGTGTAGGAAGTACAGTGGACTCCAAGCCCCAGGGCCAGCCTTGACTGCGAGAGACAGGTGGGCATCATGGCCGCCTGCTAATGTATTGGCATTCTCTGCCATGCAGTCAACAGATGGCCTGAGAGGCTTCTCTTCACATCGGCAAGCCAAGAGCACCTGTGTGTGCCTATGTGTGCCTACACCTGTGTGTGTGTGTATCTGCACCTGTGTGTGCCTATGTGTGCCTACACCTGTGTGTGTGTGTATCTGCACCTGTGTGTGCCTATGTGTGCCTACACCTGTGTGTGTGTGTGTGTGTCTGTGTGTGCCTATGTGTGTCTCACCTGTGTGTGCCTCACCTGTGTGTGCCTGCATCTGCATGTGTCTCCAGGTGCTTGTGCCTCAGTGTCTCTGCATTCACCTGTACTTGTGCGTACCTGCATGAGCCTGCACCTGTGTGTGCCTGTGGGCCTATGTGTCCTTGTGTGTCCCTGTGTGTGCCTGCACCTATGTGCCTGTGTGTGCCTGTGTGTGTCTGTGTGTGTCTGCACCTATGTGTCTGTGTGTGTACCTGTGTGTGTCCCTGTGTGCCTCTGTGTCTGTGTGTGCCCACACCTGTGTCCTTGTGTGTCCCTGTGTGTACCTGTGTGTGTCTGTGTGAGCCTATGTGTGTCTGTGTGTCTGTGTGTACCTACACCTGTATGCCTGTGTGTGTCTGTGTGTGCCTACACCTGTGTCCTTGTGTGTCCCTGTGTGTCCCTGTGTGCCTGTGTGTACCTGCACCTGTGTCCTTGTGTGTCCCTGTGTCTATGTATGTCTGTGTGTCTGTGTGTCCCTGTGTGTACCTGTGTGTGTCTGTGTGTGCCTGCACCTGTGTGTATGTCCCTGTGTGTACCTGTGTGTGTCTGTGTGTGCCCACACCTGTGTCCTTGTGTGTCCCTGTGTGTCCCTGTGTCTGTGTGAGCCTGTGTGTGTCTGTGTGTCTGTGTGTACCTGCACCGGTATGCCTGTGTGTGTCTGTACGTGCCTACACCTGTGTCCCTGTGTGTACCTGTGTGTGTCTGTGTGAGCCTGTATGTGTCTGTGTGTCCCTGTGTGTGCCTGTGTGTGTCTGTGTGTGCGTGTATGTGTCTGTGTGTGCCTGTGTGTGTCTGTGTGAGCCTATATGTGTCTGTGTGTCCCTGTGTGTGCCTGTGTGTGTCTGTGTGTGCGTGTATGTGCCTGTGTTCCCCACTTATGACAGAGAAGAGAATATTTTTGAATATTTGGAACCCTGTGATGGGCAGATGGCAATAGAGGTTTCTGGGTGAACCTGTGATTGTGTCCTTGGTTGGACTTACATGGAGCTGTGGTGTGGGTCTGGGGGCACAGAGCACGATGCCCGTGCTGAGCAAGGCCAGCGGCATCCTCACCCCATCTTCATTCCTCACTCGCTCTTTCCTTCACTCATCATGTGAAGAGTATTTTTTTACAGGCGCAGCAATGCATTAAGTGCTCAGAATGTGACAGGTATTGGAGCTGACAGGTAGCTGTGCTGCTGAGCTCACCGTCCAACCAGAGAGGCCAACATTTAAATAGGTAACTTGGCGGAGAGCCGAGTGGGAGGCTCTCAGGGCTGTTGGGCATGCGGAAGGAAGCAGCGATCTCTGCTCAGAACAGAGTTGTTGGGAATGCGAGCCATCTCCTTCCATCCCAGTTCTGCTCCCCATCCTGGCTTGTTGCACGTTCTTGGCTCTCATCAGGGGATGCCACGTGGGGTGGGCACTGTGCTGGGTTGGAGCACATGCGCTCTCCCACTCACATCTGGCACCTCGCAGATCTCTCCACGAGCTACGGTTAGTTAGCTCTGCCTCCCTGAAGCCGATGGAACCAGAACACCCAGGACATCCCACAGTCCACTTAGACTGGCAGCTGCTCTTAATTATTTCATCTCAAATAAGCTTCTTGCTGTGCTTCTCCAAGTAGTGACAAGGTACCTGTTCTTTCCATTGAAATTGAAGTATGCCAAACACACTCGTACGCATTGCTGTGCGTGCAGAGCTGGGGCACAGGAGGAAATGGGGGTGAGGAGTGAGCCGGGCCAAGCGTGGCAGGGTTTCTGGATAAGCCAGAATGGTCGGAACAGAAGAGGGGAATGCTGATTTGCCTCTCCAGCTGTTTCCTGGGCAAGGGCATCTTCAAGGGCAGCAAGGGTGGAAAAGCGGCCGTGTCAGGCTGAGCTGCTGGTTGGCCTGCTTGGATTGTAGCCATCCCCAAGGAGGCCCTCCTGGGAACCTGAGCTGTTGCCCCAGGGCGGAACCATGTTGCCCAAAGATGCTGGTGGCTCCTGAGGCACCACAGGCCACCAGGCTGGGGCACTGCTCTCCCCTAGGGACTCACAGGAAGTGCCTTATCCAACAGCACACTCATGACTTTGACCTGAGATTCTTCCAGAAATTTGCTCACAAAAGTATACAAAGTGACTAAGGATGCCACTGCTTGTCAGGAATGGAGACAATCCCACACCCTCATGGGGCGTTCATGCGACAAACATTTCAGCGATGGAGGCTGCGGGTGGGAAGCAGGATGGTGCCGTCAATCATACTGACTTCAGCTTTTCTGCATACCAACTTCATCTTCTGTAAATATTTTTCAATATTAGAGAGAGAGAGAGAGAGATTTTTCCACTGATATTGCAGCTGCTGGTTCACTCCCCAAATGGCTTCAATAAGAATATGGAATTTGGCCCTGCAGGATAGCCTCTGGTGGCTAAATCCTCGCCTTGCATGCACCAGGATCCCATATGGGTGCTGGTTTGTGTTCCACCTGCTCCATTGAGGCTTGTGGCCTGGGAAGGCAGTAGAGGATAGCTCAATAGCTTCTTGGCCTTTTCGCTAAGATCAAGTGAGGATGGACCAAAGCCTTGGGACCCTGAGCCCATGTGGGAAACTCTGAAGAAGCCCCATGCTCCAGGCTTTAGATGGGCTCTTCTTGGCTGTTGTGGCTACTTGGGGAGTGAATCAGCGAGTGATCTTTCTCTCTAGCTTTTCTGCTCTCTGTAAATCTAACTTTCCAATAAAAATAATAAATCAAAAATAGAGCATGGAACTCCATCTAGACCACCCACACAGGTAGCTGGCCCCCGAGAGGACCATCCTCAGCCACCTTCCCTGTGCGTTGGCAGAAAGCTGAACTGGAAACAGAGCAGCCAGGACTTGCACCAGCACTCCATAGCGGATGTGCCAGTGTGCAGCTTATCCTGCTGCCCAATGCCACCCTCCCTTACCTACTGTCTTTACTTTGGATAAATGATTTATCCTATGTGGCACACCAGCTGGTCCTTGTCTTTGCCACCACCATCATGCTCTCACACCAGCCTCCTAGTGTGAAAGCTGAGACACTGAGCATCTCCGTGGCATTCCACAGCATTCGCAGCTCCTCAGTGGGGTCCCTGCCTGAGCCACACCATCTCCCGTTGATGGGATTTTCAGCTGTTGCAAGGCTGGGACGAGCGGTGATTGCATTACATGTAAAATCTCTGTCTAAAACAATCTTAGCAAGAAGGAATTCTGGGCAAACTCTCAAAAGAGGAACTTGATATGGATAATTGGGAAGTCCTGAATTTCATTAAAACATAAAGAAATCACTCAAGAAGGTTTGTAAAAATATTTAAATATTTTGCTTACTGTAAATGTAACATGAATCAAATGTGAACTATGTGAGCCTATGAATGCGTGTTGAATTACATTGAAATTGTAACGTCTGCGGTGAGGAGAGCTGTGATTTTTCCAGCTAGGTCTAATTGCATGGAGAAAACCTTGGTCCATTCCGTAACAGGACTAGACCTGGGCAGCAGACAGGAGGATTGTGTAAACGAGCAGCAGTCAGATCAGAAGACCCTCCTTGGCCCCCTAAGGAGAACGGTGTCCATGGCGGAGATGAGGTGCATCTGTTGGTGTGAGATGAGGAGAGTAGTCATGGGATCCTAGCCATCTGTTGGATGGAAGGAACAGCCTGGTGGAGGAACAGATGACGAGAAAGACACTTCTGAGGGACATGCAGGACATTCTGACCACATGTGATGAGGGGTGGAGACTTGGGACTCGGGTGATGCAACGGGACTCCCACCAGAGGGAAGCTGTTTTGCGGGCATGTGTGTGCTGCCGGAAGCCTAGAGAAGTGAGCAGAGCCTCCTGAACTTTCCGGAAGCTCGTTGAGCTGTGTGACCAGTCCGGCAGTCCTTGGGTCTGCAAGCAGCTTGTGCTGGGAGAGAATGGGCCATTGTCACATGCCCTTAGCAGTGTCTTGGTAATGCGTGCCCATTACTGCTGTGCCACAGCTGACCGTGTCTCTGTGGTAGCCTGGTTCCAAGGCCAAAGCTGCCCTGTTCCCACACATGCTCTTCTAGGTTTCCGTGGGACTATTCGCTTTCCAGAAATGCAAATCTATATTTTTGGTGTCATTTTGACTGAAGAAAGAGCCTCTGGGTCAAGCTTAACAAATACATCCATGAAAAATCCGTACTACAGAATCTCAGCATGGCTTCCAGGTTTGCCCTTGGTCCAGCCCAAGCATGCACTCCAGCTCAGTCCTTCTGCACTGTCAAAGCGCCCTCCCTCTGCTGCTGCGCTTTTCTCTTTCCTTTTTTGCAAATGTCCCTGTGGCAGATGCTTCCCCCCGGCAACTGGACGTGGAAATAGGACTGAGTTGGATGATAAGTGAGTAACCATCCAACCCTATCGAAAGAAAGAAAGAAAGAAAGAAAGAAAGAAAGAAAGAAAGAAAGAAAGAAAGAAAGAAAGAAAGAAAGAAAGAGAGAAAGAAAGAAGGAAAGGAAGGAAGAAAGAAAGAAAGAAAGAAATGCCTGAGCCAGAGAAATGGATTTCATGGTTTATAAAAGGTCTTCCAAAGGTTGATAAGAAATGCACACTGTAAAAATGCTATCCATCTTTCACTCCAAATTAAATTTGTCTTTTAATTTCATTTTATACAGACATTTCAAACCCTAGGCTTTTGTGACTCTTGAAGTTCAAAATTAGAATGTTTTAAAAAATTATTTTCAATGAATCCCCCGGTGTTTTCTATTGGTGGTGCACCATCACTTTCCCTCATGGAGAGAAGATATCCTTAGAGACAAGCACTGGAGCTGTTAGCTGTGTTCGCGTCCCCGCGTCGGGATGTTGGGAGCAGTCTGCAGCACAATGGTCTAGGAGAATTCTGGCCAAACTTGCAAACAAAACCAACAGATTTTAAGGCTGCAGGTATAGACTTTGCTGCTCCTAAATACAGCAAGCTGTGGAAGAAAATCCACGAGGCACGAGGGGCGTCCTGGGAGCTCTGGGTGGCTTTGCTCACCGCGGGGCTGCTCACTGCATGGTCTGGTGACCCGGCTGTCATGGACAAGCTGCTTTCCGAGGAGGTAGGGAGGATGACTGACAGCTTCCAAACCCTGCGGAGACAGAGGGTCCCAGGAGCTCTTGGCAGACTGTGAGGGCTCCGGGAAGAGGTGAGGAGGAGGCCCAGCCAGTCACACTGCAGAACTGCTCGCTGCTATCCCAACACACACACACACACACACACACACACACACACACACACACACACACACACACACACACACACACACACACACACACCCTGCCAGCAGAACCCATGGGCTTGGTTCCGGTGCCACAGCAAGAACATTCTCAAATATAAGACAGTTCTTCAGAAGAGAGATTACAAAGGAACAGGGCCTGGCTGCTCTCTTTTGCGCACTCTCCCCTGGCCATGGGCCTCATTGCCCTTCATTGCCTTCCCTGCCGCTTTCCCTGCCGCCAGCGTGCTGTGTCTTCCTGAAGGTCTCCGTGAAGGTATAACAGTTCAGCAAACCTGAGCACTTTGCCCCGGAAGTGATCCTGTCACTTACTGGTCTCCCCAGTGTCTGCCCCAACTGGAACCTCAGAGCTATACTGTTGTTGCTGTTAGTCCAGCTCAAGACCACACACTGCGTTGAGCTCAGTCTCTTTAGATTGCGTTCATCAGGAACAGTGCCTTACCCTCTGTCTCTCATGAAGAACAGGTACTTTTTGGATCTGTCTGGTCATTTCCTGACCATTAGCTTTGGCATTTGCATCTTTGGCAGGGATATCTCAAAAGCATGGTGGAATCCCCCTGGTCTGTCGCACTGGGAGGCTGTCCCAATATTTGTGCTGTAAAATGGACCGCTTGCAAAGCTGCGTCTCCTCTGCCCATGTGTTGACTGGAAGGCTGCTCTTTGGCCACTTTAATGACACATTTTACTCTGGGGTCATGTTGTCGTCTAAGCACTAGCGTAGCATTCTGTGCTGTGTTGTTGCTTCTCACTTACTAGCTCATCTTTGTGACCAAGCATTTCTCTTTCTCATCCATCGATTTTCTCATTCATCCATTCTATCATCGTTATCATCTGTCATTTACTTATCATCCCTCCTGTCTGTAAGGATGTTTCAGCAAGTTTATAGAACATGAAATTAAAGGATTTTTGGTGCACTTTCTTGAAGCAAAGTGATGCAAGGACTTTTTTATGAAGTCATGGGCGGTCCATGTGTGGACTTGAGATTTTCGTTGCCATGGACGTGTTTAGTTCATGGACATTGTGAGGTTTCTCTTGATCCATCCATCCTCTATGGATTTGTATAGGGTACAGTCTCTCATGGTCACACCTTTTGCTTCTCCTGTCGCCTCTGCTGGGACCTAAAGGAGCTGGTCTCTGCTTCCTCGCTCCTCATCCTTCCGTAATGGGTTTTAGTGTTTACCTATCCAGATTTCCTGCTCTGGCTACAGAATCCATTTTCCTTCTAAGTTGTTCTAAGGAAATTTCTGTCTTTGTATCTCTCCCCTACCCTTTCTCTCGGATTACCTCTTTAAAAATAGAACAAAGGTGTCTAGAAATCAAGGTTCAGGGATGAGGTGTGTTCTTGCTAGGGTCAAATGGCTCAGAGACCAGCAGTACAGGCGGCAGGTGCTGAACCTCCAGGATCCGCAGGTGCTGAACCTCCAGGATCCACAGGTGCCTCCAAGTTGCCAGCAACAGTGTTGGGATTTTACTTGTTATCATGTTTTTTTCCAACAGTGAGAAAGTAAGCAACATGTCACGATGATGATGGGAGATTCTTGGTCATCGTCTTGAGATCCACGACCTTGACATCTCTGTTCTGATAACTCCATATTTTCCTCTCCCGCTCAGATCTTCTGTCTCCAAAGCGAGACATCCAATAGATGTCAGACTCTCCCTGGCACACAGTGAATGCTCCACAAGATGCTCATCTTGCCTGTCTCCAAATTACCCTGGACCTGCCCCCAATCCCTCCGGAGTTCAGTTAATGCCTGCTCCAACTTTCTGAGTTCAGTTTTGACCTCTTCTCCCTCTTCCTCACACAGCAGGAACGTTGCCACTCTTCATTGTATTACCCGGTTGGCAATCCTGATCACCTGTCACTCGCATCTGTGCCGACTAACCATTATCTCCTTCCTAGATTACTGATGTAAAAGCCTCCCCACCTTAAATCTATTCTCAATGCATCAATCATAGGGTCATTTTCAACCCTAAGCCAAGTGACGTCGTTTCCTCCTTAGAATCCCAGCACGTCTCCCCAGCACCCCAGAGGAAAGGCCAAAGTCCTTGTAAGAGCCTACACTCTTCCTCATGCTCTGCCCCGTGCTCGCTCTCCCAGCCACTTCGGTCTCCTGACAATTCCTGGGAACACCTGGTGTGTCCCCCCCGATGGCTGGCCTCAGAATCCTCTTGGCTGACGACCATCTTCAAGTCTTCACTCAGCTCTCATCTTCTCAGTGTAACTCAGTGTCCCCCACCCCCTCACCTACCACTTTGGAGTGCCTCATTCGATGGATTCTGCCTTCCTTTTTATTTTCCCCCACATCATTAATCACCTTCTAATATTATGAAATCCACCTGTGTGTATTATTTATTGTCTGTGTACTTGCTAAAATTAAATCTTCAAGAGTCTGTTTCTTTAGCTCACTAAGAATTGTTTACCTTATGCCTAAAGCAGGTTATAAAACATGACAGATATTCAGCAAACTCACATTAAATGAAAGATTTAGATAAGTTGTTCTTATTGCAAAGCAGTTGCATCTATCATGTATCTTTCTGTCCATCCAGGCAGCCATTGGCCTGTCTATCCCTCTGCCTACTGACACTTCTCTCTGCTGTTGAGCAATCTCTCAGGCTAGGCACGTTTTTACGTAATTTTGAAACTAACAAAGAAATCATGGTGTGCCTACTCCTATTTGCTTTCAAGAGCTGATTATTGAATGCTCAGGGGTTTTGATGATGCAGGATATTGGGTGGGCCCCACTGCTCAGGTCGACCTTCCTTGTTGGTTGGGGATCTAGGTGGTCTGCTTCTGACTCTGCTCCCTGCCCCCCACAGGGGAGCCTGGAGTGAAGCTCCTGGGTTTGTCCAGGCCGAGTCCTGGTTTTTGTGAAAGAGAACCTGCATGTGAGAGATGTCTGTCTCCACACTCCTTCTCTCTGTTGATCTGCCCTTTGGGGAAATAAGTAAATAAATCTTTAAAAAATATTCAAGAATTTTAAGTTGGTTGTTAAGCCAGTGGTAACGTGGCATTGGCCCAAGTCAAGGTGTGCACCCTACAGATATCGGGAGAAGTTAGAGTTTGTGGCTTTTCTTGTCCTTGTTCTCTACCACCTATGACCTCAAAGCTAGTTGGCCAGTAGGCCAACGAATCAATGAGACTTTGATTTTGGCCAGCAAGCCAGTTCCTCTCTGGGTGAAAGTTCAGACTGATTCTTGTGTTAATGTTTTGTGGAAAGAGGTGAATATGAATACCCAAGTGCAGGCAGAGAGAAACTTTGTTCAAAGCTTGCTAGTGTGAGGAGCAGGGCTGAGCCATTGGCCGGGACCTGATAGCCAGGTGGTGCAAAACATAGAAACAAGAAAACATCAGTGCTCTGACTGGGGAAACTGGGTCAACACAAGTGGGGCAGTTTACCCAGCTTGTTTGGGGAGAATAATTGGCTTTCTTCAGTTTCTCTCGGGTTGGGTAGGAGAGGGATAAAAACAGGAAGGCTGTCGGTCGCTGAGCCAGTGACTGCTTCCTGCACCGACTGTGCGTGCTGGAGTTGTGCTGGCCTCCTTGTGTGGGTCCAAGTTCTGTTGTTGGTGTGTATATTCAGCTTGTCACCTTCTGTTTTTATTGTTCTGCTCATGGGAGGCTGTCTGGTACGGCAGGCTGAAGTTCCAGCTAAGCCCCCAGTGCCAGCTCCTGCTGAGTGTGTACTGATGGTGTTTGTATGGGGAGAGCAGCTGTGGGAGCATGCAGGTCCCTCGTGGCATCACTGTGTTGGTGGCAGCTAACATGGAAGCAAAGGCTGGGGGCTTTGGGGAGAGGACAGGGGAATCTGAATTGTCTCCCCTGAATGCACCACAGAGGCCATCCCACCTTGTCTGAACTGTCAGCAGTGGTCCAAATATACTCATGTCTAGCCCTGAAGACAAGCAGACACTGCTGTTGTCCGTGACTCTGGAGCTGGGTGTGAGTCTTTGCAGTCTGTTCCCGTGCACATGGATCACTGCTCTGACTGTTCTCATTCACAAGGGGTCAGTTTAAACCAGGGTGAGACACTTAGAAACTGCGTATCCAGAGCCGGCTTGTCAGAGGTTCATTAGCAGCATTTAAGGACAAAAATTCAACACATGTTGTTGCTCTTTAGAAAGTAAAACAGGGGCTAATTATTGAATTGACAGTGCAACGATGAACTTGATACTAGCGGGAACTATAAAAATGGAGCCGATTTCCTTGGGAGAGTATGAGGTTTCTCACTATTGAAAGCTTTCCAGAAGACAGCCATCGCTTGGATGTCTCAGCAATGGTGTAGTTCTCTCTCTCTCTCAATGCTAGCCATCTGTGATGCAGAATGGTGCTTGGGGGTGTTGAGGAATGACTCCTTGCTTTAAGGGGTAGTGCCCTGCAGGAGTGGAGGGCGGTGCCACCAGAGAGGTGGGTGCTTTGCTCTGCAGCCCTAATTACAAAGGGTGCTGGCTGGAAGATGTCACTTCATCACGAGAAGGTTCCAAGTCATGTGCTCTTTGCCTGAACATTTGGTATGCTCTTTGAAGACTGAGAGAATCACCTAACCAGGGAGCTTGAGGATAGATGTTTAACCATGGAAGCTTGGATGGCCTCAGTTTGTATTTTTTGTGTATGTGCTGGTCTTAATTCCTTGTCCTTTGTTCTGGTTTATTTGGCCTCTCGTGCACTGGGCCTGAGATGCGGGTGGATGAATGGATCGTGAGTGGACACGTGAAACTTCCTGGGAAATTGCTAAACATCTGACTAGCGATCCCAGATGAGCTAATGTTCCACCCATCCCTGCCATTGCCAGCATCGCCCATGGGCTGGGAACTCATTCCTACTTAGGATTCCATTTTGACAGCCGCAGTCCTAGCCAATCCTACGCGGAATGTTTTAATAAGTAATGAGTTCCAGTTGATTATCGAATGCTGGGGGACATGGCTAGCCTTTGCACATCAAAGCCAGTGTCCCTGGAGGTTCACACACTGCAGAATGTTCCTTTGCCAGCGTTTGCCAACGTCGACCCTCATGATGAAAATCAGTCAACAAGGAACAGGGAATCCTAGGCTGTTTCTCCTGGGACTTTGGTGAGCAAAATAGCAGCACATTGTTAGATTCCAGTTGAGTCCCTTCTGCAAAAGTGAATCATGATTGGCGTCTCCGGGAATCACTGAAGGAAGCACGTGCCAAATGCTGCAGTCAGCTTGGGGAGGGACATCAACACTGAGACAGGTGCAGGGGAGGTTCAATGATGGACAACGGGTCAGAAGAATGTCACCCGTCCTCGAGGGGCAGTGGGTGCTTCACCTGCAAACGTGACTGTTCTAAGTGTTGTGGCCACTTTCAAATAGATGTGACTCTCTGCCCATCTCAGTATCTTAGCACACACCCAGAGTTTTCCAGAAATGAATGCACACCCAGCCTGGTGGCATTTGCTCCTTGCACCAAAATTCATTTCAGGAGATGCACAAAAGATTCCAAAAAAGTCTTACAAGGAGTCAGTACTAGGTGACTGTTCTGCCAACTGCCACATAACAACTCATCTGTTGGGCCATCTCTGTGCACACCATGTTCTGGGAAAAGTCATTCCTAGCCGTCCTGGAGTGGATTTGACCCTTCACTCAAGGAGTTTACTTTCGATTTTCCTGTTGAGAGCTGCTTTGCAGCCAGGGCCCTGGCTCCTGGAATCAAATCAGAAAGAACTGGAGTGCAGTGAGGGGTGAGTGCCTTTTCTCCCTTTCCCCTGAGGCCATTCCTGAATCTGCTGTTATAGCGGAACAGCATCCAAAGCAGGGGCCATAAGAGGGAGCCTCGCTGGGCTGTCGTGCTCCTTCAAGGGGCCACGCCCTGGGGACTTTGTCTTCAGTAATCTGGCTGCCGCTACAGGAGAGCAGGGGGAGCACCTGCTCATCCGGTCCAGGCAGGGAGGTGACTGTAAGAGCATCCTGTGTGCTGGTGCGCCCTGGGCCCGTGGCCCACACGCTCCCACTTGGAGCAGGCTGACTTTGCTCGCAAGGTCTCTTTCGCAGGGAGTGGCCATGGAGCTGCCGGTGCCTGACAGGTCAGCCTGTGGTCTGAGGAGAGGGGGCTTGGGGCAGTCTGTGAGTTCTCTGAAGGCTCATGGATTTCTGCAGAGAGGGGTCATGGTCCCAGGAGCTATCAAAGGATCTGCCCATGGAATTGCAGAAGCCGGCAATGCCTTATTTGATTTTGCTTTAATTATTTGCACCTTTCCAAATATGTATTTCTTATACCAATAACATGGTTGTGATTCTTGGAAAAGCTCCTAATAGGATTGAGCGTTTGAATGCATAGAGTGCAGTGTTCAAAAATTTGGTTGTTAATCTATACCCCTGTCACACTTCAGCCAAACCCAAGTGACATCGAAAAACGAATAAGTGAATGGAAAAGCAAATGGACGTGGTGCTGCAGCGAAGGAGTGTGAACGAGGCCCTGCTGGCGTGCTGCGGCGCTGACAGCGAGCAGACAGCAGGTTAGCGGCATTTTGGCAGAGTCACCTTAGAGGCAAATTCAATTTAAAGAAAACTCTGACTTCCCAGTTCCTTCCACATTCACCATCTTATTTTATTGTGAGATGGTTCAGGCAAATTCTCATTGTGGCCCCACGCAACATATAAAGAAATGGAGCCAGGCCTGGGGGCCCAGCCGTATACTCACCGCACTGGGGCTCCTGGACACGGGGTCCAGTCATGTACTCCCCATTCTAGGTCTCCAGGATACGGGGTCCGGCTGTGTACTCCCTGCACTGGGTCTCCTGGACACGGGGGCCTGGCTGTGCACTCCCTGCAGTGGGTCTCCTGGATATGGGTCCGACCATGTACTCCCTGCACTGAGTCTCCTGGACACGGGGGCCTGGCTGTGCACTCCCTGCAATGGGTCTCCTGGATATGGGTCCGACCATGTACTCCCTGCAATGGGTCTCCTGGACGCAGAAGCTGCAACTCTTCTCCAGTTGATTCACAGTGCCAGCAGCTAGCTCTGTGTCTCTCGCTGCCTCACCTTCCTCCCTCACCCTTTTTGGGTCCTCCCTCCCTCTCCACTTGTTCCCTTCCTCATTGCTATCTGGGTTGCTTTTCACAACTCCATGGCGTTTGAGAACAGCCAGGATCTTCTGGCTGAGGTATCACTCCCTTCCTCATCATATGAAGGGCGGGGTGTGGGAGGACTTAAGAGGGTCCAGCTCCAGGCAGGCGCCTTGGGGTATGCGGCGTCCACCCTCACCTCTGGGCCATCACAGGGTGCTGGCTCCAAGAGATGGAGCGGCCATGCTTGCTAGCGGGCAATGAGATGTGATGTCAAAGCATGTCGCAAACCCATCCTGCTTCCACAGAGACAGAGGCGGACTCACTGAACACTCAGCCCTGATTTACGCGCAGACCCAGGGAGTCTGACAGTAGCCAAGGGCCATTTCTTCAGAAAGTCACAGTCCACCTGCCCGCCTCCTGCCAGGCCCACCTGCCAGGCCCATCTGCCCACTGCCTCTTCCCAGGCCCACCTGCCAGGCCCACCTGCCCGCCTCCTCCCAGCCCACCTGCCCACCTCCTGCCAGGCTAAAGGCTTGGGAGATGCACAGCTGGAATGGAAGGTGTGAGTGACCGGGTTACAATGGATTTGCAGAATCCACAGGCAGGATTTACTGTCACAGATGGGCTTTGTTTTTATCCACAGGGTGTAAACCTCTTAAAAGATCAGGACTTGGCTGGGGAAATGTCTTCAGAATTCAAGAATTCTGGCCTCCTGGAGTGGACAAGGGGAGTACCTGGGCTCTGACTTCCTGGAGTGGACAAGGGGAGTTAGCTGGGCTCTGGCCTCCTGGAGTGGACAAGGGGAGTTAGCTGGGCTCTGGCCTCCTGGAGTGGATGCTTACTGCACTCCTCCTCCATGTAGGTCCAGGATCTGCTTTCTGCCCATGGAAGCTAGGGGATCCTGGAGGGGGCTGGGCTGCAGCAGCAACACACCCTGGCTGCCAACACACTGCTGGTGCAGACCATTTTACAGTTGCAGAGGAAGGTTCACCACAGACAGCTCAGTTGCTGACCAGCGATGATAGGGTGTCAGCAAAAGCAGGGCTGTTTCTGGCACCACCGCCCGAAGGAGGTGGAGCCCATGCTGCCTGGAGCTGGGGCACCTCTTAGTGTGTCCCCGGAACCCTGTGTTTGGGTATCTTGTTACCTCCCAGGCTCAGATGGAGTCCACTCTCACAAGGACCCAGTCCCGGAGGCAATAATGATGCCCTGGTAGGGAGCAGGCTGGGCGCCAGCCTTGAAACAGGGTTCTGAAATGCACTGGAGGCTCCGGGACACCGCTGTCTTTCCTCCCCTGGGCCCAGGGCCTTGGCTGAGCTTGGGGACATGGTGGCAGCCCCACCCTGGCACGTGGGAATCCGTGCTGTTTGCTTGAAAGATGGGCCTGAGCTGGCACTGCACCCACCCATGAGAGAATTGGATCTCATCTCTCAGAAGGGGAGCTGACCCCTCCTCTGCCTCCCCGCCCCTCCATCTGGAGGAGAGGAGAAAACGGAGGAATCTGGAAGTTGCCAGAGTTTAATTACTCCTACGGAAAGTGCCAAAAACTGTGAAAGCTTATCCTTCGGGGTGGGGGTGGGGTGGGGAAGGCTGTGCGGAGTCCATCGCAGTCTGGTTGCCTCTTGCTTTTTTCCTTCCTCCGTAGCCCCGAAGCAATGAATTCTCACTTTTCCTCTCCAAGAACCAGGACAGACTGTCCTTGGAGACATGAGCAGAGTGTTTCAGACTGTGCCCCTTGGGACAGCAGCACCCTGCCTGCCCCCCTCTGCGTCCAGGCACACTGCGCCTTCCGCCCCAGCACCCTGCCTGCCCCCTCTGCGTCCAGGCACACTGTGCCTTCCGCCCCAGCACCCTCCCTGCCCCCCTCTGCGTCCAGGCACACTGCGCCTTCTGCCCCAGCACCCTCCCAGCCCCCTCTGTGTCCAGGCACACTGCGCCTTCCACCCCAGCACTCTCCCTGCCCCCTCTGCGTCCAGGCACACTGCGCCTTCTGCCCCAGCACCCTGCCTGCCCCCCTCTGCGTCCAGGCACACTGCGCCTTCCACCCCAGCACCCTGCCTGCCCCCTCTGCGTCCAGGCACACTGCGCCTTCCGCCCCAGCACCCTGCCTGCCCCACTCTGTGTCCAGGCACACTGCGCCTTCCGCCCCAGCACCCTGCCTGCCCCCTCTGTGTCCAGGCACACTGTGCCTTCCGCCCCAGCACCCTGCCTGCCCCCTCTGTGTCTCTGCGTCCAGGCACACTGCGCCTTCTGCCCCAGCACCCTGCCTGCCCCGCTCTGTGTCCAGGCACACTGCGCCTTCCGCCCCAGCACCCTGCCTGCCCCCTCTGCGTCCAGGCACACTGCACCTCCTGCCCACTCTGACAGTGTAAACCCACACCACTGTCTCGAAGTCGCACCCTTCCCGAGCTCACTCCCTGGGGATGTCTGCACAGATTCTGAAGTAGGTGCTTTGTGCCGGATGGGGTGATAGAAACAGCACAGATGACAAGGAACTTGGTGGCAACCCTGCCCCATGGCCTTGTGGGGCGAGCAGGGAACTGTTACCAATTCCAGCGCACAATAGGTGTCTCCCTGTCAGATCTACCCACTTGTGGTGCCTTCTGGTCCTTATTCCTCATGGCTTCCTAGTAGAGAAGCCAATATTCTTGCCCCATAGATCAAGAGGAAGTTATATTTTTCCATGGAGGTTATGGGGCTAGGTCAAGGTCACCCCTCAAATACAGAGCAGATGCCAAGGCCAGCTGGCATCACTTCCTCTTCACCTCCCACTGTGGCAGCGCAGTGAGCTTGTGGCTCTGTGTTTTCCTGGGCTGTGATTTCCTTTTTTACCTGGGCTACCCCAGGCAGCCGAGTCATGTCCTTATTTGGTGACTAAGCCCACTAAGTAAAATCACAAACAAATCATTGGGAATTGTGGTGGATGCAATTCCCTCTCTGCCTTTCTCTCGTGCCAGCCAGTGGAGGCACTCAAGAAATGTCTGGTTCAAAGAGCGCGCTGGAAGTTGGATGGGAAGCCAGGGGGCCGCTTCTCAGCACAGAGCCGCTGTGGGCCGAGGCCAGTCCGTGCTTCTCCCTGGCTGAGGGGGAGAACCCTGCCTCTCCTCACATCCCCTTGGGATCAGCACGCTCGCCCTTTGATTCTGACGTCTTACTTTTTATGGCATGGATCTGCACAGCAGCCACGATTCTCCTTAGGCCCAAGGCTGCTGCTGGGCATTCCCGGCTCCACCAGGGGATGCGGGAGAAGCCTGGGGCCCAGGGGCCTGGGGCGCTGTCTGCTGCAAGGTCTTTCTTCTCTGCATGCCTTTGATGTACCTGGTCCATTCTGCACATCACATGGAATGCAGAAGTCTCCCTCCGAGGTCGAGGCTCTGGCTTCCCTGGCTGCAGGTTAGCGTGCACTTGGAGCCAAGTTTTAATTTTGCAGAGTCCAATGGAAGTGAGTTGTCCACAGATACAGAGGCAATGTCTACACACACATGTGTATGTGCAAGCATGTGTGTGCACATGCGTGCATGTATGTGTGGGTTGGTTCCTGTCACATTGCTCCTGTAGGCATGGGCATCTCTGCTTGTCTGTGTGTGTGTCTGTGTGGCTGGAACACAGGAGTGGTGTGAGAGGGCAGGAAAGCTTCCTGGTGGGCAAAGTCGTCTTGCTGCTGAGCTAACACCATTCTGAGGGCCAAGGTGTGCGATGCGGCACTGCCCACGCCAAGGGCAGGGTGGGGGTGGCTCCTGGCGTTGGCCTTGGAAACAAAGCTGTGCTGTGCAGGTGACCATGGCATGCAACATTGCCAAATTTTCCGTGTGTCACTTGGGGTGAATGCTACCTGCCCTTCATCTAAGTCAGATGTCACAGGAGCCAGGTGAGGGTGCCTGCTCCTGTCTGGGCCAGCTTAGAGCAGCGCAGCCTGGAAGGTCACTTTTCTTGGTCTGTCTTCAATTCTTGTTGAGAATGAAGTGGGAGTACAATGGGATCTGGAAGGCTCAGAACGAGTCCTTAAATCAGTGCACTTTGAGGAATACCTGCTGAGAAGTGCTTTTCTGTTGGGAGGACCAAGTTGGCAGAAAAATTGGTTCAGCAGGCCTGCCTGCATGCACAGTGCCTCCTCACATCTGAGCCCCCCAGGACTTGGGGTGTGGCCTCACGTCTGAGTCCCCCAGGATTCGGGGTGTCTCCTCACGTCTGAGTCCCCCAGGATTCGGGGTGTCTCCTCACATCTGAGCCCCCCAGAATTTGGGGTGTCTCCTCACGTCTGAGCCCTCAGGACTTGGGGTGTGGCCTCACATCTGAGTCCCCCAGGGATCGGGGTATCTCCTCACATCTGAGCCCCTCAGGATTCAGGATGTCTCGTGTCTTGTGTGTGGTGGCTCAGTGGTCCTGCCTGCATACACAGTGTCTCCTAACATCTGAGCCCCTAGGATTCAGGGTGTCTTGTGTCACGTCTGAGCCCCCAGGATTCGGGGTGTCTCCTCACGTCTGAGTCCCCCAGGATTCAGGGTGTCTCCTCACATCTGAGGCCCCAGAATTCGGGGTGTCTCCTCATGTCTGAGCCCCCCAGGATTCGGGGTGTCTCCTCACGTCTGAGCTCCCCAGGACTTGGGGTGTCTCATGTCTTGTGTGTGGTGGCTCAGCGGTCCTGCATCCGCTGATGCCTTGTTTTTGGTCTGCCTTTGGTCCCCAGTGACACACCATGCTGCAGGGTTTAGCCCTGGCTGCTCTAGCATCGGCACACCTTCTCAGGGGAAGTGCATTCCCTGCTCCACTGTGTGCCCTTTCACAAATTGTTTGTTTTCTGTCTGGTGAGGTTTAAGATATGCTTTGTCCTGTGGCTTCTGGTGCCTCCACGGGAAAGGCCTATGGGGAAAGAATGGCTGTTATGCAAATATTGTGCGTCCACATGGAAGTAAGTAAACAAGCTTAGGCAGTAGGCAGTGTGTGGTGAGCCCTTTACACAGCGCTGGGTCACTGGAGCTCTGTCACGCCCACGTGTCTTATCGCCCCGCAATAAGAGGCAGACGCGAGTGAAGCCTTCTGCGGTAAACTTTATTGCACGCACCAAGATGAGGAAGAGGAAAGGGCCCGACCCGGCAGGCTGCCTGCTCTTATGTGCTGACTGGCCCCGCCTCCGCCGATGATAGGTCGGCGTCATGATTACGCAGGGTCCTGGGCGACCGGATTCGTCAGTCCCCAGTGTTCACGCGCCTGCCGCGCCGCAGCTCACTGTGCAGTACCGCGAAAGCTACGTCACCAGGAACCAAGGTGTGGCTTTTCCGGCCGGCGCCATTTTGGGTACGGCATGTGGCCAGTACATACAGATGCGGCTGGCAACAGAGCTCATGTCTACAAGTTGTGAGGGAAGTGTGTGCTGGATATGCCAGAAAATCACTGTGGAACCAACTGTGTTAGCTAATTTATCTCTTCATTGTCATTTTTAATTTATTTGGAATGATAGAAACGCAGAGAACTCTCCCATGTGCGGGTTTGTGTGCATGATGTCTGTAACAGCCAGGGCTAGGCCAGGGCAGGGCTGGGCCAGGGCTGGGCCAGGGCAGGGCTGGGCCAGGGCAGGGCTGGGCCAGGGCTGGGTCAGGGCACGGCTGGGCTAGAGCAAGGGCTGGGCCAGGGCAGGCCCAGGGCAGGGCAGGGCAGGGCTGGGCCAGGGCAGGCCCAGGGCAGGGCAGGGCCGGGCCAGGGCAGGGGCGGGCCAGGGCTGGGCCAGGGCAGGGCTGGGCCAGGGCAGGGCTGGGCCAGGGCTGGGCCAGGGCAGGGCTGGGCCAGGGCAGGCCCAGGGCAGGGCTGGGCCGGGCCAGGGCAGGGCAGGGCCGGGCCAGGGCAGAGGCTGGCCAGGGCTGGGCCAGGGCAGGGCTGGGCCAGGGCAGGGCTGGGCCAGGGCTGGGCCAGGGCAGGGCTGGGCCAGGGCAGGCCCAGGGCAGGGCAGGGCCGGGCCAGGGCAGGGCCAGTGCTGGGCCAGGGCCGGGCCAGGGCTGGGCCTGGGCTGGAAGTCTGGCCCTCAGACCTGGTGTCCTGTGTGGGTGGCTGACTCCTGCTGCCTCCCAGGGTGCTGGTGTAGGAAGCCCAGCTGCAGCCCAGACACACACTCTGCTGCAGGAGGCAGCTGTTCCTGGTGGGAAACTGACTGCTCAGTATCCAGACCTGGGCCACCCGTTGTTCCTGCATTTACATTTTAGCGTCAAGCCATCTGGGGTGCAGCATTTTTAAGTGCTTGTTTGTTCATTCGTTATTTTTTTAAAGGCTGAGAGAAAGAGGGAAATATTTTCCATCCACTGGTTCACTCCCACAATGGCTGTAACAGCCAGGCCTGGGCCAGGCTGAGCCTGGGGCCAGGAGCTGCATCCAGGTCTCCCACGTGGGTGTCAGGAACTGACTACTGGGACCATTGTAGGCTGCTTCTCGGGATACTTAGCAGGGAACTGACCGGGCAGCAGCATGGAGGAGGGGCACTGAGACACTGGAGACTGGCACCCAGGTGGCACCTGCCCCTGAGGGTCACAGTCCGTGTCTGCCTCCTGAGGGGTCGCAGTGTCTGTCCCCTGAGGGGTCGCAGTCCACATCTGCCCCCTGAATTGTCACAGCACATGCCCCTTAGGGGTGGCAGTGCCTGCCCCTGAGGCAGTATTTGTAAAGCCCAGGTGTGAATTCTGTCACTCCTTGCTCTCTGTGAGAAACTCCACAAGTGACACTGCAAGGGTAGGTCAACAACTTCAGGCACGTCTGTCACACAGGGGAGTCTTGACTAGCTTGACCGGAGACGAGCTGTGGCATGGGCCAAAGAAGGATGGAGGGCCTGATTCTTGTCCCCTGCCCCAGCCCGTGGTCCTCAGGCTCAGAGCAGAGGCATGTGTGTCCAGCACAGCCTGCTCCCAGCCCACCAAGCTCAGGCTCCATGGCCACTCCTGCCCCACCCCACTCAGGAGCTGTGGCCATCTGCTCCTTCATGGTGGCCACTCCCATCGATGCTAGGGTCTGGCCGCAAAGCTGGTGACCCTGAGGCACTCTGCTGGAAGCACCGTGTCCAGCAGGCAGTGGTGGCACTGGTCAGAGGTGCCCCTCTGTGAGAGGAACCTGGCTGCCTTCATTGCCATGTCCCTGCAGGACAGGCTTTGACACACAATGGTTTCCCTGTATTTATTGGAAAGAGAAAGAGAGAAGCAGAGCCCGGAATGGCATTGCCTGTCCTGGGGCGGGAGCTGAGGGGTACAAAAGGGTGGCTGGTGGAATTTGCAGGGCTCAGGATGGTGAGCCAAGGTGAGGAGCTATACCTGCTTCTGTTGTTGGGGGATGAGCTGGCGTCTCTTGGAGAGCACACCCAAGGAGGCTGAAGCCAAACCTGGTCCGAACAGGAGCCACCTGGGGCTGGAAGCCACCCTAGAGCACAGAGGGGGCCTGGACTCGGGCTGACCCTGCACACACGGCATGGATGGTCATGAGTTCACTAGCCCTGTGAGTGGGACTCAGCCTGGCATCCGAGATGTATGGTGGAGATGCAATGGGGAGAAGCGGGGGCCTTGCACTCGGAGCAGTGTGTGACATGGCACCTGCCCTGCATGCTACAAGGCCCAGGGCTGGAAACCATCAAGTGGGAAGTAGCCAGGAGCAGGTGCATGGCTCTCTGTGCAAGACAGAGCTGTTCTTAGGGGCAAGCCGCCCCTGCTTGAAGTGGGGTTCTTGGAACATCAGCGCCTGCAACCCTAGGGAGCTGAATCCCCTGCCGACCCAGGAATTGGAGCATCTGTGACCAGGAGGTTCTGAGAGGCCCTGGCTCCAGGAGTGTGATTAGTGGTAATTCCAGGAACTCGTGGGAAGATGGGCTCCTGCCCACAGTCCGAGCTGTGGAAGGGGAGAAGGTGATCCTTCCATATGGTAGATTTTCATCAAAATAAAACTTGCGGACAGAAGAACGTGTGCCTGGAGCCAGTTCCCTGCCTCCGCAGAGATTCCATCCATTTTAACCTAATTAAGCATCTCCTGTGCTCTGCCAGGCACTAGGAATAAATCAGAATGAGAAATGCGTGCCTGGAGCTCGGCAGGGCAGGCCAGTCCCACTCCCCCGTCACTGCTGACAGCACCTGCTGGCTGGGCCGCTTCCTCCTCGCTGCTCGGGGTGAGCAGGGCTCCACTTCCACAGGCTCCTCCCAGGCCGGCTGCTCCACAGGCTCCCTGTGCATGTGGTGTCTGTGACACCCTGTAACCCCATGCCACCTTCTGCATTGGCATATCTCAAGTCCAGCCGTGTTGAGTTAAAGCTGGCATTGTGGTGGTGTTGACTGGGTCGGGTGTGGGTGAAGCCTCCCATGAGTCGCCATCACAGCCTTCACTGACTGCACGGTGCACACAGCCCCGGTGCTGCCGGACTTGAGCCAGTCGCTTCACATCCCTAGATGTACAGGAACAGAGGCCCGCATCGCTGGCTCCACGAGGCGGTCCGCACCAGGCCCCACACACACCTGGACCTGGGGAGGTGGTCCACGCCAGACACCACACACACTACACCTGGTGAGGTGGTCCACGCCAGGCCCCGCACACTGGACCTGGTGAGGTGGTCTGAGCAAGGCCCCGCACACACCTGGACCTGGTGGGGTGGTCTGAGCAAGGCTTCACACACACCTGGACCTGGTGAGGTGGTCTGTGCCAGACCCCCCACACACCTGGACCTGGTGGGGTGGTCTGAGCAAGGCTTCACACACACCTGGACCTGGTGAGGTGGTCTGAGCAAGGCCCTGCACACACCTGGACCTGGTGGGGTGGTCTGAGCAAGGATTCACACACACCTGGACCTGGTGAGGTGGTCTGAGCAAGGATTCACACACACCTGGACCTGGTGGGGTGGTCTGAGCAAGGATTCACACACACCTGGACCTGGTGAGGTGGTCTGAGCAAGGCCCTGCACACACCTGGACCTGGTGGGGTGGTCTGAGCAAGGCCCTGCACACACCTGGACCTGGTGAGGAGATCCACATCAGGCCCCAACACACCTGGTTCCCAGTACCAAGTCTGTCTATAAAGTGTATTTCTAGATCTGCGTGGTAAAGGAATGGAAAGGAGCAATAGCTGTGACTTCCTCCCTGGAGATGGAGAAGAAAGGACTTTGTGGGCAGTGGGGAGACAGTTTCACAGTTGAAGGCCTGTTGGGGGTCACGAGAGCCAGGCTTCCAGGCCGGGGGGACAGTTAACGGATGGGTAAGGGTCTTTCCAGGGGCAGCAGGGAGCAGGAGCTGGGGGCTTCACAGTCGCCTGTGTGGCATGACTAGGGTACAGTGTGGAACAAACCCGAGATGGCGCCTCGGGGGCAGGCCTGCCCTCCAGAGTGAACCCTCTGCCACAACACAGGGCCAGTTCTGTGGCTCCAGGGCAGGTGAGGGTCTGTCGACAGGTCCAGTGATGGAGAGCTGGTCTAGGACAGACACTGGGAGGTGAGGGCAGCAGGAAGCACAGTTCGGAGCAGCTGTGTGCAGCAGTGTGTGGCAGGGTGGGGTCTCAGGGGGAGGTGAGATCTAGGGGCATGGGACAGTTGCTGTGACATTACTGACACAGCACGCAGGTGGCAGGGGTAGGTGTGCAAGACATCGGAAATACCCTTGGGGAGCGCTGGACCAGGAGGATATGTGTGCCAATGGACATCCCTCAGGCTCTGGGGCAGTCCTGTCTGCATGCGATGGCCGCCGGGCTCTGGGGTGGTTCGAACTCGGTCACTCAAGCCAGAGGTAAAAATTTGAGTAGGCATTAAGATGGTGGGAGGTGGAGTAAAAGTCAAAAGTAGCACAAACGTTAACAGGGATCCAGGTCTTGGAATGAAACAGGCACTCAGAATAAGAGGGTGGAGAATAAGGGGTCCAGACAGAGGGGAAGGGCTGCAGTAACAGACAGGTGTCGGCAGTGGGGGCTGCAATGACAGGTGTCATTGGAGTGGGGGCTGTGGTAACAGGTGTCATTGGAGTGGGGGCTGCGGTAACAGGTGTCACTGGAGTGGGGGCTGTGGTAACAGGTGTCATTGGAGTGGGAGCTGCGTAACAGGTGTCAGCAATGGGGGCTGCAGTAACAGGTGTCACTGGAGTGGGGGCTGTGGTAACAGGTGTCATTGGAGTGGGGGCTGCAGTAACAGGTGTCAGCAATGGGGGCTGCAGTAACAGGTGTCATTGGAGTGGGGGCTGCAGTAACAGGTGTCACTGGAGTGGGGGCTGCGGTAACAGGTGTCAGCAGTGGGGGCTGCGGTAACAGGTGTCATTGGAGTGGGGGCTGCGGTAACAGGTGTCATTGGAGTGGGGGGTGCTGTGGTAAAGGACGGGTGTCATCAGTGGGAGCTGCGATGACAGGTGTCAGCAATGGGGGCTGCAATGACAGGTGTTAGCAGGAGTGGGGGCTGCAGTAACAGGTGTCAGCAATGGGGGCTGTGGTAACAGGTGTCATTGGAGTGGGGGCTGCAGTAACAGGTGTCATTGGAGTGGGGGCTTGGTGATGGACAGGTATCAGCAGTGGGGGCTGCAGTGAAGGACAGCAGGAGTTGGGGAAGATGCAAGGAAACACCGCAGGAGACACTGGCCAGGCAGTTAGCGGGAAGACCATGCTAATTGAAACACATTGCTCAGACAGAGGCCAGTGGGCACAGAGCATGGGCCACTGCATTAGGTGGGTGGACCTCACGGGCCTGGCTGCCGGAGAGGCTGAGCCCAGTTGGCTCATGTAGCTGTGAGTGGTGGCTGGCCATCTGGGAGGCAGCTTGCAGATGAAGAACGCTGCCTCCACGTGCTGGATCCACAGCACCGACACACTGGGGCTCCTCTAGCTTTGGTGCTGATTGGAACTTGCTGTTGAACCTGCAAAGCTGCACCCTGTGGCAATGTATGTCAAAGCATTTAAAACTTCCTGAAAGCTCTGGATCTACAAATAGTGTCATTCTTGGCTCTTCTCTAGACCAAACGTTCAGTTGATTCATTTTTTTTTCAAAATTTCCTTATAAATGTGTCACATCTTAGATGCTTCCATAGCACCCCCCCCCCCGGTTTCCACAGCCTCTATAAATTACACATCAATAATGCTGAGTTAGGGGGAGTGAGGCTGAGTGCGGGGTCCTCTCCAGCAAGCGGGATGACTGTGTCACTGGAGTGTCACTGGAGGGTCAGGGCTGCGCTCTGACCCGTTCCTACCCAGCGTTCCTGCATGCCACCTCCTGGCATCCTCACTGCCCGCGTGGCGCTGTGCTAGCCTGGGTGCAGCCCCTCTGGCCTGGCCTGACCTCGGGTGTGTGATCTCTGTGTGCGTTCCCCCAAGGAGTGCAGCGCCTACCGAGTCACCGACCTCACGGCTGCGAATCTGGGCCGCTGTCATCCGACAAAATTGATGTTTGCTACACTGTGACAGGTCTGGGTTTCTGAGCTAGCAGCCAGCGGTCATATTCCTGTGACCTTTCAGAGCCACATTTTCTTTCATGTCAAGGACTGGACATATCCAACCTGAACATGCAGTCCAAACACACGTTGACGGTGGGGGAGGGGATGCATCGGATTTGTGCCCAGGGGTTTCATGTGAAACGTGTCAAACTCTGGAACAGAGGCTGCAGCATGAAATTCTCAGTGGCTAATTAAGTGTGTGCACGTAACATTCTGTAACTTGCGGTAAGCTCCGACAATTAGAGCGACAAGTACTGCTGGGGTAAATTTTAGTTTGGTTCATGAGAATACAACATTATCAAATTCACAGTGACAGATGCATTTTATGTACCGGGTGGGCCGGCATGAAACTACGCTTCATGGCTGACAAGTGTCAAGCTTGTGACCTGGTCTACTTCCGAGGCAACACTTGGGGTCACCAGCCAAGCCGTGAGCAGTGTGTCCCGTGGGTGGCGGAACATTAGTGAGTTAATACTTATCAAGGACTTTCTCAGGTCAGTTTGTTTTCATCGTGCTGTTCCTGCGAGGCAGAGGGGGCGTGGGTGGGGCTCAGGCAGCTGCTTGCATCTGTCAGAGATTGGCCGTTTCTCCTGTGAATCTCCTAGAATCAAGTCCTGACCAGGCATCTCACAGAGCAGTCCCCCAGCTGTGTTCCTGGCAGGGTGCTGCTGATGTCACAGAGAATGGACACAAGGGAGGCCCACGCCAGGCTTGTCTTGGCTTACCTTAAGATAAGCCCAGTTTGCTCTAGACCTCAATGTCTTGGTGCCTTTGTTTTCCCATTTGCAAACCGCCATGGTCAGGACGGCCAATTTAACGTCTGCCCCTTCCAGAGGCGACTTGCAGAACCATGGCTGTAGGTAATATGGCAAACCTAGCTGACCCTTCTCTCTAGCTTTGCTCCTAGAGGCCTGCAGAGGACTCACTCCGGACTTTTGTTACAAAGATGCGGTTCTGGCTCTGCCCCAACCTAGGAACCTGGGGAGGCGGCCAGGCCAGGCGTGTGGTACCCAGCTCTGTGTAGTGCCATAGGAGTGAGTATGAGCTTCATGCAACGTGAGCCCCGTACAGCTCTGAGGAAAGCTGCCATCTGAACACCGTAGAGTCGCCGGCCCAGAAGCTGTGCCAGCTGCAGCCTTGCTTCCCTCAGGAGCCAGGTGGTAGGTCACGCGGCTCCTGGAGGTCTCCAGGGCAGGTGTGGGGTCTGCCATGAGAGCCTCTCCCCTCTCCTCTGAGATCCCACAGGGCCCTATTTCTAGACCCTCTGCCACTAATCCTACCCCTGAGCCAGAGTCTGCTCTCTCTCAGGCCGGGACCTTGGTTAGCAGCTTCAGGAAGCACCACTTACATCTGAAAAGATTAAAGCTTGTGACTGTCAAAGTCGGGAAGTCATGTGGACCCTCCTGTAATTAGGACCCCGCAGAGTCTGAGGCCAGGGGGGACTTCGATTTAATTCCTACCTCTTCATTCGTCTGCTTATTCATTTGAAAGCTAATATATATTAAGTACCTGCTAAGTGTGAGCACCTACTGAGCTTGAGAGATATTTCTTATTAATTAGAGTGTCAAGTGCATGCTAGGGCTCCCATCCATCATTGTGGACAGACACGCACCTGTCTCCACAGCCTCTGGATGCCCAGGCTTGCCTGTGACATAGGTGCACGTGGCGCCCGGACAGAACCTGAACATGAGCTCCTAAGGAAGGCCGAGCGCTTGGTGCCCTTCTCTGCACCGCCTGCCTGCTTGCTCGCTCTCTTTTAATATTCTAAAACAAAATGAAAAGTTCAGTGGGAAATGATAAAGTTCAGATTTCATTAGCTTTTGATAGGACTGTTCCTTGGGGAGAAAGATCACATTTTTGGGTGACCTTTTTAGTTCATTCGCAGCTGAGAGAAAATCACCCTTAGTGTCTTATCTATTTCTAGGTAATTAGATGGGGCTGGCCAGCCTGATCCTGCGGGGTGGGCATGCCGTGGAGTGGACAGCCAGGGAATGGCTCTTGTCCTATTGACCCCGGATTCCCAGACCTGGGGTGCCAGGTGCCAGTGGGAGCGGGAGATCAGGAAGTGACCTCAGCATGGGTGAGGGCACCCGATGGGGGACTGGGCAGTGGGCAGCTCTCAGGGGAGGGCAAGGGTGGGACCTTGGAGTCTAAGACAGAGGGCGGGTGGGGGCAGGGAGCTGTCCCTGCCACAAAGGATGGGGCACCGCACAGGGAACTTGGTTCACAGGAACAAGTAAGCAAAGCCTACTTTGCTGTGAGGACTTCCTGTAACCCACAAGGCCTGGTGTAACTCGCACGTGGGCGAGTCCTTTGCTGATCACCTCCGTGTGGGCATCTCAGGTTTTCTTCAGCGAGATCTTCCGATCTCACTTTCCGTGTCGTCTGAAGTCCCCTGGCCGCGCACACCCTGGACAGCCACAGCAGCTGCCCCTGGACATTCCTGCCCTGGGTTAGGTCACAGCTGGCTTACTCTGCCTCCCGGAGCCACCAGTGCCCTCACAGGCAAGCGGGGCACCTGTGGTCCCGTGCTGTCAGAGCAGCATGGCCCCCATAGCATCCGTTCTTCCCTCATCTCCCAGGAAGGGGGAAGGCACCAAGGCGAGGTGTCAGGCGGGATTCCTAGGAGTAGGACACTGGAAGCAGACACGTGAGCCCCCCGCTTGGCTCTGTGAGGGGCTTGGCAAGGACCCTGGTACACCCTCCTTGCCAGCACTCCCTCCCCAGCCCTGGGACCTGCATGCAAGTGCAATGTTGTGGTGCCTTTGAGAAAAGGAAGTAATTCCATGCCAGCAGTGTGAGGGTTTCCCCAAGTTACCAGAACCAGCCCACTTCGGACTGCTGTACCATGCACTCCTGTCCCTCCCTCCTACCGTGGCTCTCTGGTAACCTCACCTGTCACCTGTCGCCTTTCCAGCCTTTGCACTCAGCCTGGACCCCCACACGCACCACCTTCAATGCTCCCCTGAGCCCTTGCATCAGTGTTCCACCCTGCTTTGCTGCTCACCACTTGCCAGTGGGAAAGCCTCAGGGGAAGTGGGCTCCCACGGGAGCCTCGTCCACGGGGACTGTGCTGTGTCCAGGGCTACATGCATGGAGAAGGGCTGTCTGCTCCCCTGGGCAGCAGCTGGGCCATCTCTTGGACCTGGGCCTTGGTGCTGCTGGGGCCTGTTCCGAGGGCACCACGTCTGTGCCCTCGTGCCTGGGGCTGCTGTGTCCTCTTGGCACCTCTTTGTCTCCTGGCACATGCCAGACTTCCCCAGCTGTGGTTGCTTTCCACACCAGACGCAGACACAGGTGGACCTTGGGCCGTCGTGCGATGTGCTTCCTCTGTCGCTGTCATGTGTCAGTCAAGCCTCCCTGTGTGGCCTCAGCAGGGCCAGCTTTGCGTCCCTGCATTGCTATCCTCACTCACAGAAGATGGCCTGCATGGTCTCGTGGGGCTAGCTCAGGCCACAGTCCCCTTCTGTTTCTCTGCTGACTTCTAGGGGCTCCGTGGTGCTCCGTGGTACTGCCTGGCTTCTCATTCTGTCTCTGTCACCTTCGCCACATGGTTGCCTGTGTCCCTCTTGTTTTCGTTAAGACACTGCCATGGAATTGGGGGTACAGCTGAATCTGGTGTGATATGCCCTCAAGGTTTATCGTGGATTCACACCTGGGAAGCCCGTGTTGTCAAAGTGGCCTGAAGGTTAGGCTTAGGGCGCATTGAACCCACCCATCTTGGTCATGTGCTTAGCTCTTGGCAAGCCCCCCTGTAAAATAGAGGGAGCCATGCCAGCCAGAATAGCTGCAAAGGGAGATGGGTAAGCATTTGGAAAGCCGCTGGCATCGTGGCAGGCCTGTGTGGTGAGTGATCGGTAAATATTCATGCCCTTTCCCAAAAGTTGCTGCCACTCCTTTGGAATGACATTTCAGAGAGCAGATGGGATCTTGTTTTTCAGGCTCAAAAATTAATTTTCACAGCTTTAGTGCAGCATCACTAGACAGAATTGAAAAGGGTCTCCCTGTCTCACCATGCTCTGTGGGATGAGACTTGGGAGAAGAAGGGGTTTAGATACAAGCCCGGCAGGCCTGATTCCCCAAGCAATCAACGGTGCACGAAGAATGACTAAGAACTTAACACTGCCCTGTAGAGACAGGATCCCAGTGCTCGCAGAAAGCTGGAGGACAGTGAAGTGAACAAAGGGCAGCATGGACAGGCTGTGTTCTCTCTGTGCCAGGCCAGGCTCTGGGGACCCAGCATGGGAAGCGAGGATGGCACAGCGCGGGCACTGAGGCTGCAGGAAGTACAGAGAGGGCCCTGTAGGCTCGGACAGGAAGCTGGGGCTGCAATGTGGGGAGACAGGCAGGATCCAGGCCACAGGAACCATGGGTCAAGGCCATCCTAAGAGCTGGAGAAGTGGTGCTGTGTGCAGCTGTATCCATGGCCATCACCGCCATCCATGGCAGTTCTGAAAGCTGCCTGTGGTGTAGACAGGGCCGTGTCCATCCATTGGGCCAGTGTTGCATTCTCAGACTGGTCTCCTCTCCTGCCTGCGGGCCCTCTGCTCTCCAGCCTCGGTTCTGCACCAGCTCCAGAGGCTCTCCTAGCTCCCCACATTCTACCGACCAACACAGGCTGCTGGGACACTGCCGCACACACCCAGGCACTGGCAGGGGCCAAGAGGCGCTTCTCAGCCATCAAACCCTCCGGTCTGGGAACAGGCCAGGGACATTCTAGAGAGCTTCCCAAGTTCCAGTCCTGCTCCCTGGCTTTGCTCGTGCCAAGGACACTGTGGCAAGCGTGCTGCCGCCTCTGCTACCCATTCACTGGAGACGCGCTGGCAGGTGAGCAGCCCACCCACAAGGGACACAGGTGATGGGCTCGCGGTCCAGTCACAGGAGCCTGTGCTAAGTAATTTAATTAGCAGCATTTTCATGAAGGACAGAATCAGGCATGAAACACGAAAGTAGGGGTCTTTACACAAGAGGCAGGCAGTGGGCGGGAGCTGGGGAGGGTGGGGAGCAGCGTGTGGGAGGACGGAGAGTGGCTGTGGCCATGCAGTGCCCCACCCACATCACGCGTGTGGCCTCAGAGCTGCACCTCCCGAGGTCAGTGCTGTAGGGCTGCTTCCAGAGCCGCTCCTGTGACTCAAGGCAGTTTGTCATTTGCAAATGCTTCTGTGTGGAGCACAAGATCACACTGTGCCAAGAGATCAAGTGTCATTCACAGCTGGGGATGCCCACAAGCCTGTGGCCAAGCTGCCAAGCTGCAGGGCATGGGGCCCGCTGGCCCCTCAGGGACACTTGCTGTCCACTGGCCGTCAGATGCGCAGGGCAGACCTGCGCTCAGAACAGCAGCTATCATGACAAGCTGGCTGTTGCCTGGAGCCTCTTCCATTCTTTCCAACTCATGACTCCTGCGGTGGCCCTGGATTCACCCAGGGCAGAGGGCGAGGTAGTGGGCAGGCCAGCAGTGAGCTTGAGCACATTCAGGCGCTGTTCCTGTCTCCCTCTGCCTTGCTCAGGGACAGGTTGCTGTGATGTGCTTGCCTGGCCACAGGGTGTCACACCTGCCCCAGGGACCCAAAAGGTCAGCTGCCAGCTGCCTGTAGCTACCTCTGCTGCCTACTGCGAGGGAGTCAGCCTGGGGAAGCCCCACTGCCACGGACGGCAGGATGGTTACCTCTGCCAGGGCCAGGTGAATGCCTCCAGAACTGCTCAGGGTCCATGTGGCTCTGTGAGCCAGGGGTGGGGAGGAGGTGTCTGTCCCTGGGGAAGCCCCCTCGGCAGCTCAGAGAAATCTTAGTTTACTTGGAGAAAGACTCGCCCCTTGTGACGCTGGCTGTGCTCCTTTCCAGCTGCGGACTTTGAGGGGCTGATCCCAAGGAGCTGGTCTTGAGGACTCAGTCTGTGAACCAGAGGTGGTGTCTTCTGGCTCGGAACACCAAGGAGTGACCCACAGACTTCAGCCTGCTGCACTTTGTCAGTGCTGCATACTCTAGAGCTCTGAGAGTCAGCCTCAGTTCCTGTTCCCAGGTCCAGGCACTAGTCTGCAAGCCTAGCTCAGGCCGCAGAAGGCCAAGGAACTGCAGGTGCACCTGTGACCCTGGGTATGTGTCCACATTGCACACAGGCCGCTTGGGGTGCCCAAGAGCTGACGCAGGGAGAAGGCGCACTTGGGCCGGGGTGGAGGGTTCAGGATGTATGTGAAACAATGCTAACCAAGGGAGTCGAGCCTGCAGACAGAAGGAAAACACTGTTTACTGAGTTTCTCTCCAGAAAATCGCACTGACTAGGGCAGCTTGAGGCCAGCACCCGCAGGCAGACCGTAGCACCGCTGTGCCAATGCCTAGTGCCAAGGAGAGCCATGGGGAGAAGGGGATCTGGAAGGCACCTTTCGTTCATTCCACTGGCTGAGCTGCAAGTGGGATGGCCACCCAGGACAAGGAGGGCATGGGCACAAGGCAGGACAGAGGCAGCAAGGGTCCCAGGGGAGCCGGGATGGCCTCTTTTGCTGAGGTGTGTGGACCTACATGTGTGACCCTCCATTGGGGCTGTATTGCCCAGAGGCTGAGCTGGGGGGCTGAGCTGGGAGGCTGAGGAGGCACCTTCTGGTGAGGGCAGCTCCCCCGGTGGTTAGAGCATGAGACCGTGACCTCTGCCAAGGCTCAGGCCCTGGGGTGCTGGAGGTTTGGAGCCAGAGGGGGAAGATGGCAATGGTGGGTGATGATGAACAGGTGGTCACCAGGAGGACCAAGCTGGGAGGCTGGCGGAAGGCACAGATGGAAACAGAGAGACTTGGGGGAGCACTCCCTCGCCAGGGTGACTGCGAGAAGGGAGAGCAGGGCATTAGGAGCTTGGAAGACTGCACGGCGGTGGTTTTCTCTGGACACAGACAGACTCTGGTCCTTTAAGGCAACAGGCAGGAGAGGCGGCCTGCGGTCCTGGTTCTGCTCCACGTGCAGGTGCAGAGAGAGGTTGGGCCCCCGCACTGTTCCTGCAGCCACATGTGGAGGACAGCTGGCCCGGTGGCAGCGTCACTGGGTGCTGGGTTCGAAGGCCCTGGGTGAGTCCCGACCCTCGTGCTTGCTGCCACCGGCAGGTGTCTCTCCCAGGTCTGTGATAGGAGCCGGTCGGAGCTGCCCGTTGCCTGTGAGTTCACCTCACGTGTGTTTGTTTCTCTTTTTATTGACTTATTTACAGCTCTCAGCTTCACTAAGGTGTCATTGATAAATGAAAGTGTATTGCTCAAGGTATACGGTGTGATGTTTTTATATGTCTGTGTGTTGCGGAGTGATTGCCACAATCAAGCTAATTAGCCTCTCCGCCATCTCACACAGGTGACATTTCCTGTGTGTGTGATAGGAATGTGACAAGCTGCTCTCACAGTGTGTTCTTGCTGACGTTGGCCGCCTGCCGGGCTTGCCCTCTGACTGTCCTCCCCGAGTCCATCTGCAGCCCCAGCCCTGGCCACCACCTGCTTGGTTTCCATGGGCTCAACTTCTCTGACTTTCCAATCAAGGTGTGGAATAAGATTGGTGGAGCTTGAGAATGTAGGAGGAAGGAGAGGGGTGCTCCTTTCGGAGTAGGGAGGCGTTTGTGTGTGTGAGCTCAACGTTGGGCTGGGTGAGTGGACAAGTACCTGGTGATGGTGTGTGTGGGCACCATACTGTCGGTGGGCACAGGCCATCCTCAGCCAGGAGACAAGCCTCACATTTGCCTGGACAGACTCAACCATGACACCCAGCCCGCACGCTGGCAAGGGGAGGAATAAAGTGCGACAGTCTTCAAGTTACACGCAATGCGCCATTTCCATCCAATAACGATGCAGCTGCAGCGAGGGGTCCCCAGCCTCATCCAAGGGACAGAGCTGGGTTCTTTGTGTTTTATTTTGTCTTTTTTATAACCCTAACTTCCCAGCTCATTTCTGAGTAAATCTGTGTAGCTCTGACACAGGTGCTGAAGGAACAGGAAAAGGTCTTTTAGAGCTCCTGTCCACATTTACCCTGGGTTGCTAGATGCTGCCTTCTCTGTTCCCCCGGGCCTAACCAATTCACTGCGAGGAGGAAAGAGAAAACATGAGGCCAACAGTTGGTGTGGGGTTCCTGGTCATTACCCTTAAGTTGCAGGTCTCATTAGGGGAACTGATTTGCATTAATAATGATAGGGATGGATGGTGCAACAATTGAGGAGACAGCTTAATGCAAGTACAGGTGCACAGCACCCATGTGCTTGTAGAACCTGGCCCCAGCCTGGTGCTTTGCACAGAACACATGTTCTCCTGCTGAGCCTGTTCCACCTCCTGTGAGCCAGCCCTCCAGTGAGGAGAAGTAGCTGCCACTCTGCAGGTGCCCCTACCCAGGGCCAGGGGACGCCCCATCTGAATCCCATGGCTTTTGTGACTCTAGAGCCACTGTGCCCTGGTGTGGCTCTCCCCTCTGCAGCTGGCAAGATGGTGGCTCCAGAGGCGGCATGGTACCTGGACTCTCAGTGCTCCCTCCATGGCCCTGGACACTGTCACTCATCATCTCCCAGTCTCAACTCTCCCCCACCAAGTTTTTACCTTTGTCCCAGTGACCCCAGTGCCCCAGAGAGTCTGCTGCCTATACGTCCACCCTCTCATGGTGTGGAGGTGTGCCATGGAGAGTGGTGACATGGAGGGTGGTGACGTCCACAAAGGGCAGGTCCTTCTTTGCTTCCTGTTGGGCTTCCTGCCTTTCCCAGTGGTGTCTGAAGTCGGTTACATTCAAGTGAATCCTGTAGCTGACAGTCACAGCTCATGAAGTGGACATGGCCTGGTTGACATGACCATGCAGAGACATCACCCCCTCACACTATGACAACTGGAAGTCTCCATGCTAGTTCACATATGGACTTGTCTCTCTGAGTTGAGCTGGGCCAAGATAACCAGACAGAAAGGCATCTAATCCAGAGGCCTTGCTCACCTGCACAGTAGACACCACACTGCACCCTGGCTAAGAGCTCTGCAGAACGTGCCAGTGACACTGCTCAGGCAGCTTTTCCTTTCTTGTCATGGTGGACGTGTCTAGCCATCCATGGTTCGCTCGTATGGCTCAGTTACAAAGCCCAAAGCCTGCTATGTAGCTCACGTGGGCAATCCATTGTGTGTGTGAAAAGTCATGCCTTTGTGTATGGGTTGTAAAACTGTGAAGCACCTTGAAGCACCTGCAAAGAAAGAAAAGAAGATGACTGAAGCTTCATTTAATGCTGAGGAAAAAGATGGGCAACTGCAGAGAAACCAGGCTGGAATGTGTGAACTTGGAGAGTGTATTTAAAGAAGGTGTGAGCATGGTGATTGTGACCATGGTGGATGTGAGCATGGAGGTGTGACATGGAGGGTGTCACCATGGAGGTTGTGAGCATGGACAGTGTGACATGGATGGTGTGACATGGAGGGAGTGATATGGAGGGTGTCACCATGGTGGGTGTGACATGGAGGGTGTGACATGGAGGGTGTGAGCATGGACAGTGTGATATGGAGGGTGTGATGATGGCGGATGTGAGCATGGAGGGTGTGACATGGAGTGTGTGACATGGAGGTATGAGCAAGGAGGGTGTGACATGGAGGGTGTCACCATGGTGGGTGTGACGTGGAAGGAGTGATATGGAGGGTGTCACCATGGTGGGTGTGACATGGATGGTGTGATATGGTGGGTGTGACTTGGTGGGTGTCACCATGGTGGGTATACATAGAGGGTGTCACCATGGTGGGTGTGACATGGAGGTTGTGAGCATGGACAGTGTGATATGGAGGGTATGATGATGGCGGATGTGAGCATGGAGGTGTGACATGGAGGGTGTGATATGGAGGGTGTGACATGGAGGGTGTCACCATGGTGGGTGTGACATGGATGGTGTGATATGGTGGGTGTGACTTGGTAGGTGTCACCATGGTGGGTATACATGGAGGGTGTCACCATGGTGGGTGTGACATGGAGGTGTGACATGGATCCTGTGATATGGAGGGTGTGACATGGAGGGTGTGACTTGGTGGGTGTCACCATGGTGGGTGTGACATGGAGGGTGTGACATGGAGGGTGTCACCATGGTGGGTGTGATGGTGGTGGATGTGAGCGTGGAGGTGTGACATGGAGGGTATACATGGAGGGTGTGACATGGAGAGTGTGTGCATGAAGCGTGTCACCGTGAAGGGTGTGGTGGTGGTAGGTGTGGGCAAGAGGGAGACCATGGTGGTATGTGTGAATGAGCTGTGCGTATGTGGATATGATCATGAATTGATGTGATTTGGTATGTGTGAGCATGAGTGCTATGACCATTAGTAGGTGGGGCTTTGGTGGCCTCTCACTGTCAGGGCTCCTGGCTGCATGTCAGTCTAACTCCATGTGGGTGGATTGCTCATGAATTGTATTATTTGCCATATAGGCATGTGTCCCAAATTAAAACAATGTGTTTCAAATGATCCTTTCCTATGAAGACTCTTATATCTGACATTGTTAGTTTTTCTTGTTCTTAAATGCGTCTATTTTATTATTATTATTTTAAAGATTTTATTTTTATTGGAAAGGAAACTTAATAGAGATGAGATACAGAGAGAAAGATTTTTCACGTGCTTGTTCACTCCCCAAGCAGCCACAAGGGCTGGAGCTCACCTGATCAAAAGCCAGGAGCCAGAAGCTTCTTTCAGGTCTCCCCTGTGTGTGCCGGGTCCCAAGGCTATGGCCCGTCCTTGACTGCTTTCCCAGGCCACAGTCAGGGAGCTGGGCAGGAAGTGGAGCAGCTGGGATACGAACTAGTGCCCATATGGGATTCTGGCTCATGCATGGTAAGAACTTTAGCCACTAAGCCAGCGTGCCGGGCCCAGAATTTCCCATTTTTTTTATCTGGTGCATGAAAGATGTGTTTGTTAGTTGGGTATTGGGGTGCTCTCATGCGTGTACGCACTTGGTCATGTTTAGATCAGGATAAACATATCTACATCCTCAGGCTACTGTCGGATCTTTATGGTAGAATGGTCACACTCTTTTCTTCCAGCTCCTTTTTGTTATGTGGCCTATACTGTTCCTGCCCCTGCTTCGTGGGAACCTGGCACGTCAGTCCCCGTGTCTTTATTTCTCTGTCTGGTTGCCACCATCCTACCCACAATTAGAAAAATAAAAAAGAACCTAATATTTGTGTGGAACTGAAGGGCCCAGAGGAGACCACGCAGTCTAGCAACACGAACCAAGCAGGAGGGTAGCAGCGCCGGGCTAAGAGTACAGTGTGAGGCTGCAGGACTCACGACGGCATGTGGTACCACACAAGGACAGAGCATCGAGGCCTGCGGATGAACCTGCCGCTGCAGCCGGCTGTCTCGGTCCAAGCTACTAAGAATAAGCGTGCCCTTTCAGTGAGCAGTGTTGGGCTTACTTTGATGGAACCACACACTGGGAAGAACTTTGTGGGATCATTCCTGTGTGCTCCACTCAGTGAGCTAAAGCTGCGGGGGAACACCGGGGGCCTGCTGGAGAATGCTGGCTTCAAGTGCCGGTGTCTGCTGAGACGCAGGGAGAGCGCGTGCCCTGGACACCCCAGAAGATTATGGCTCCTTCGTCGTGTTTGAATGTGCCAGTGTATATTTTCTCTGATATGTCCTAACCTTTCTCTACTTTGTGTACACATATATGCTTTTATATATAATTCAGCACACATAGGCAAATGCTCATGGCCAAAAGGGGTGTAAAATAGCAACAAAGTGGGCTGTGGGTGGCTTGGGTCTGCTTTCAGACAGCTGAAATGAAGAGAAGCCAAGGGCAGGTGCTAACACCTTGGGCTGACCTGTGCCTTCATATTCTGCTGCTGCCAAGTCAACTGGCTGAAGCCATGTGGATAGCCTTGGCGTTGGAGGACAGAGTCACTGCCCAAGTCAACTGTGCACGCCTGGACGCATGTGCAAGACCCAGGGCCTGTGGCACCTCTGCTTGCAAGAGCAAAGGCTAGAAACACCCCCTGAGCCACAGCCGACAGAGGCGCCTCCCTGCAGAGGGGTTGTGGGGGAGAATGAGGTGGCACAGTGCTGTGTGAGATGCCGAAGGCCATCCATGCATGGTACAGGCCCTCCCATGGGGGTACAGGCCCTCCCGTGGGGGTACAGGCCTTCCTGTGGGGGTACAGGCCCTCCTGTGGGGGTACAGGCCCTCCCGTGGGGGTACAGGCCTTCCTGTGGGGGTACAGGCCCTCCTGTGGGGGTACAGGCCTTCCTGTGGGGGTACAGGCCCTCCTGTGGGGGTACAGGCCCTCCCGTGGGGGTACAGGCCCTCCCGTGGGGGTACAGGCCCTCCTGTGGGGGTACAGGCCCTCCCGTGGGGGTACAGGCCCTCCCGTGGGGGTACAGGCCCTCCTGTGGGGGTACAGGCCGTCCCATGGGGGTACAGGCCCTCCCGTGGGGGTACAGGCCTTTCCACAGAGTTATAGGCCGTCCACAGGTACAGACCATCCCACAGAGGTACAGGCCATTCCATAGAGGTACAGGCTGTCCCTGGAGGTATACACCATTCCACAGGTGGTACAGGCTGTCCCATGGTGGTACAGGCCATCCCATGGTGGTACAGGTGGTCCCGTGGTGGTACAGGTGGTCCCGTGGTGGTATAGCTGGTCCCATGATGGTACAGGCCGCCCCACAGTGGTGCATGCCCTCCCACAGGTGGTACAGGCCCTCCCACAGGTGGTACAGGCCCTCCCATAGTGGTACAGGTGGTCCCACAATGGTAAAAGCCCTCCCACGGTGGTACAGGTGGTCCTATGGTGGTATAGGTGGTCCCATGGTGGCACAGGCTGTTCCCTGTATGGAAAAAGCAGAGAGAATGTAACATCAGGGCTCAGCACCGAGTTGTCCCTGAGGGCTGTGGAATTTCTTGCTGCACTAGCTCTATGAACACATCGGAACCAGGTGTGCACAGTTTAAAATGGTGAATTTTACGTTTTGTGAATTATTTTCCAATAGAATAGTTAGGAACAAGAAAACTCTTTGAAAGCAATCGTTTCTGATAAATGCGTAGGACTTGGCGGAAGACCAGGACCAGTGGGACAGTAGCAAGCAAATACTCGGTTGCCACATTTACTTTTCTCTGTGAAGAGGGCGACTGCTCAGAGATGTTGCTCTTCAGATGTGCACTGGGGCATGGACTGCCCCTGAGCTGGCTCGTTCCAGTTTCAGTGCCCTTGGGGTAGTCTAAAGTGACCCTGGGGACAGAGGTTGAGAACCAGGGCCTACTAAATACGTCAATGTGATCTATGTGCCAGGTGGAAGAAGGGACAGATCAGATCTAGAATGATCATTTCTGGTTTAAACAGTTGCCTAAAAAGCCTGGGGTTTACCTACGATTCTCCTCTTACACCTTCCTGGGTGGCGAGGTCGGGCCTTTGCGTGGTTACTGAGGGTGAAGTCCACGGGCTAGGTGGTCTACAGCTCACGTTGGAGAGACCAGCATGTGTGGGCCACCGGCAGAAGCCGAAGGCTCGTGTGGCCTGGGACATGAGGCTCGGGAAGATGGATTCTTATACCTTCAGCTGGGAATGTTAGGAGAAAGAGATACAAGTCTCAGCTCTGAAAAACAGCTGCAGAACAAACATTGTATGTGTTGTATAGCACACACATACGTCATTTGTTACAATGAATCACACAGGTGGAAGTCCTGCCAGCATCCAGAAACATTCCACTTCCAGCCTCGCTTCTCCTCCCGGCACCAAGGGCTGGGTTCAGCATCACTGCTCCTGGCACTAAGGGCTGGGTCCAGCGTCATGGTACAGGCCCAATGTTTGCTAGCATTGAGGGCTCAGGGACCCAGTACAGCCACAGCAGGCCCCAGCTCCAGGCGCATCAGGGGAACTGTGGCTGGTGTGGGAAAGTGGTGCTGGTGAAGTTAAGTGGATGTGCCTTCCAATAAGTAGGTTTACTTTTTTTATTTGGATGATGTATAGGAAGGAGTCAGGGGACATGTGAAAACATGAGTCAAAACAAAGGTGGTATGAGAAAATGTTCTTTAATTTATCAAGATATATTTCCCTAAAATATTCTCCTCCCCCTTATAATATTCCCATTACTAGGGAAGAAATCCAAACCTTTTCCCCCAGTGTATTCCTTAAAACAGATGGCATTCCTTCCGTGGGAGCGTTATTAGACGGCGGGGTCTTTGTGATTCCGAGACGTCCCACGAGCTCGCAGTCTGTGGCCCCATCCACTGGCGTATTTCAACGATAAGTCGGTCTTAACTTTCTCACCTTGGTGACGTCCCTGGTGACTCTCGAGGCCGTGTCTGCTGTGCCACCTCTCTAGTAACCTCAATGCCATTTCTGTGTTGGATCAGGGATTGTTGACTGTGGAGAGCAGAGCCACGCCTCAAAGATGGTGCTTGTTGACCATTGCTTCATGGCACAAAGGTGGTAAACAGGTTTTGGGAAGTTACTGAGGATTGGGCCAGCACGCAGGGAAGCTACGTGACCTAAGTCATGATTGGTGTGCTTGCCGCGTGATGTGAGGAGCTGTGTGTGGATTGGTTTGTGTAATGTAAAAAGGTCTGGGTGAAAAATAGTTAAATGAGGAGATTCTCCCAGGCACGCTTCAAGGCTAGAGCTAAAGCTAGAGTTAAGGCCATCGCTTCAAGGCTGTTGTAGCTGCTATCCCTAGCGCTAGGCTGTAGCTGCTTTCACTTTGCTGTAATAAATCTTACAACTGCTGTAACTATTTTTTTCTTTGTAACTACCCTTGAAGTCCGCAGAAATAAACTTTTTAAAGAATCTTTACCATATTGGGGTCTTGCTCGTGGGACAAGGGACCCCGATAGTTGACAAGACACAAGTCCTGTCCTGTGAGAACTGGGGCGTTCAAGGCTTAACCAGGCACGTGCCTGAACCCCAAGTGTGAGGCACACATTCCAGAGTGAAGGACACTTCAGTGATGTGTATGAAGGGATGAACATGTGCCTCTCCCTGCTTTCTTACGGCTCCTGCTCAAGTGAGGAGGTGTGTGTTAACCAGTCAACACTCAGATGAATACGTGGTTTTACAGTTTTGTTGGGACGGTGGCTTGAAGAGGCCCTAGATGTGAATTTCCAATGCCTGGCCCCTTTGGCTCCATGGGACTCTCCTGCTCTCTTCAGGACTGCGCATTTGCCTCCAGATTGAGAGCCTGAGGGGCCAGGCCAGCTTCTTGGCCCTGAGCATCCCGGGGCAGTGTCCTCTTTTGACTTAGCACGGGGTAAAGGTACTTGGTTGCCACCTGCTCTTTTGAACCACTGTGCTGTTGACAGCCACGCAGGAAGGGTCCCCACAGTGGTGGCCCAGCCATGAGGAAAAAATGATGTGATGTGGCAGTCAGTGCTAGTCATTTTCAACTTACCACATGGGCGTGACTTCACTGTGTGCTCTGTCCACCCTGGACTTCCACGGTCAGCCCTGAGGGAGGCACAGCATCTGCTGCTTTGAAACCACCTGCAAAGAAAGAGAAGTTCTGGAAGCTCCCACACACATACATCACCCGTTTCAGCAGGGAGGGCACACACAGCAGCGGTGGCGATGCAGGCCTGGGGCAGCAGGTGTGGGCTGCACTGGGTTCCACCAGGGGGACGCATCTCAGCCTTTGTCCATCACACACATTTCCAGCGAGTGGATAGTCCGTGTGGAGGACTTGTCCTGGGAAGAGGGCCAGCCAGCTCTGGGGGAGATGAGAAACTTCTGAGGGAGAGAACAAAGCGGGGAGGTGATGGACGAGCAAGTGGTCATCGGCTGCTGAGCCAGGATTCGCCACTGAGCGTCCAGACCTCACACGCACAGCATTGTCTCAGGGGTCGGAGTTGGAGCAAGGCGGTGCCGCAGCTCTGCTTCCGGGGTCTCCTGCCAGCTGCCGCCCACTCCACAGTCCATCTGCGGGATGGTGAAGTGCATCCCAACACACCAATTGTAGGCTGAACACGTTGGGAGTTGAAAATGCATCGCGTGCTAACCCGACCATCTGTGGTGCGTGGGCTGCTTTCCCGCGTGAAAGCAGGCCGCTCTGCACGTTTGATGAGAAAAATCGACAGCCTTGCATACTGCCACGGAAAGCTTCAAGTTGGAAACTCAGTGTGTGGTTTTAGTGTCACGCATGTCACCTTTGCACTAGCTTGAGTTTGAGAATTCGGAATCCATTGTTGTAAGTCTCAGCCTTGCTGTAGACGTCCCAGGGTTGGCTTGGCATGGGTTTGATACCTCATGGGATGTTGTTGGTGAGAAGCCCCTGGGCTCCAGGCTGGGCGAGCTCCTTGCTTTATTGAGGTAGCAACTCTTTCCCATGCAAGTCAGGAGGAGGTGAGGAGGCAGCAGCCAGGGCACAGGCCAGGGACCTTTCTGATGTAGTCCTAGGGCTGAGTGCTCACCCTACTCTGTAGAGCTGGGTGCTCACCACATGCTGTGTAGGGCTTGGTGCTCACTCCACACTCTGTAGGGTGGGGTGCTCACCCCATGCTGTGTAGGGCTGGGTGCTCACTCCACACTTTGTAGGATGGGGTGCTCACCCCATGCTGTGTAGGGCTGGGTGCTCACTCCACACTCTGTAGGGTGGGGTGCTCACCCCATGCTGTGAGGGCTGGGTGCTCACCCCATGCTGTGTAGGGCTGGGTGCTCACCCCATGCTGTGTAGGGCTGGGTGCTCACTCCACACTCTGTAGGGTTGGGTGCTCAACTCCATGCTGTGTAGGGCTAGCTGATCACCCTTCACTGTGTTCTCCTGTTAGCAGCTGCAGCCTGTTGCAGCCCACACTCATTGTTGGCCCAGAAGATGGAGCATACGGTGGGAGGGTCACTTGGAGGTCTGTTTGTCGCTGTAGCCTCGTGTCCGAGGTTCCTGTGAGGTCCAGACCTGCATTGCACTCAAGGGGCAGGGTTTCTTGTTATCTTCCTTTAAGAGGTATTCTCTCAATCGCAGACAGTCCCCCGTGTTACTGCAGGTTCGGGAGTTGTGAGCACAGGCCCGGGCTGTTCCCCATCCCCTCCCACAGCCTTTCCTCTCCATCTCATCCTACATCAGCCGCACCGCATTCATTCAGACGCTGCTCTTGTCCATCTCCTCCCAGCAATTCCCTTCCTTTATTTCAGTTCTGGCTGAAAGTCCAGTGGAAATGTTGGCACTAGCGAGGAAGGTGGAGGAGCTGTACTCCAGTTGGCCAACCCAGGGGTGAAGAAGCCAGGAAACCCAGGAGATGAGTGTTGCTGGTTTCATTATATTAACCTGGATTGAATGCAAGGTTTAGCTGTCTAGACAGACTGCAAGTCCCTGAAGCGGCATTCTCCTTATCTCCTGATCTTTGAAACTCCCCTACGGCCTGCATGGGCTGAAGTTGATGGACAGATGGCATGCGTGCAGGGCTGTGGTCTTTTCTAGAGGAAAGTTGTACCTGAAATGAATGGTGTGAAGGGTAATACTCCATACACATGTCCAGGATTTGTGGCAACTCCCATTAGCGTGATCACACCATCCTCAGTCACATTTCATGCTGCAAAAGCAGGGACTCCATTCAGGTGATAGAGTGTGAGCTCTGCAGGAAGCACAGGTGTGAGTGCTGCAGGAAGCACAGGTGTGAGCTCTGAGGGCAGGAAGCACAGGTGTGAGCTCTGAGGGCAGGAAGCACAGGTGTGAGCTCTGAGGGCAGGAAGCACAGGTGTGAGCTCTGAGGGCAGGAAGCACAGGTGTGAGCTCTGCAGGAAGCACAGGTGTGAGCTCTGCAAGAAGCACAGGTGTGAGCTCTGAGGGCAGGAAGCACAGGTGTGAGCTCTGCAAGAAGCACAGGTGTGAGCTCAGCAGGAAGCACAGGTGTGAGCTCTGAGGGCAGGAAGCACAGGTGTGAGCTCTGCAGGAAGCACAGGTGTGAGCTCTGCAGGAAGCACAGGTGTGAGCGCTGCAGGAAGCACAGGTGTGAGCTCAGCAGGAAGCACAGGTGTGAGCTCTGCAAGAAGCACAGGTGTGAGCTCAGCAGGAAGCACAGGTGTGAGCTCTGAGGGCAGGAAGCACAGGTGTGAGCTCTGAGGGCAGGAAGCACAGGTGTGAGCTCTGCAAGAAGCACAGGTGTGAGCGCTGCAGGAAGCACAGGTGTGAGCTCAGCAGGAAGCACAGGTGTGAGCTCTGCGGGCAGGAAGCACAGGTGTGAGCTCTGCAAGAAGCACAGGTGTGAGCTCAGCAGGAAGCACAGGTGTGAACGCTGCAGGAAGCACAGGTGTGAGCTCTGAGGGCAGGAAGCACAGGTGTGAGCTCTGCAGGAAGCACAGGTGTGAGCTCAGCAGGAAGCACAGGTGTGAGCTCAGCAGGAAGCACAGGTGTGAGCTCTGCGGGCAGGAAGCACAGGTGTGAGCGCTGCAGGAAGCACAGGTGTGAGCTCTGCGGGCAGGAAGCACAGGTGTGAGCTCTGCAACAAGGCACAGGTGTGAGCTCTGAGGGCAGGAAGCACAGGTGTGAGCTGTGTAGGGAAGCACAGGTGTGAGCTCTGTGTGATGTGCAAAGTTGTTGTTCTTCTCTCTGTAAATTCAGAGTAAGGAATTAATCTGCTGTGTCAAATCTGTAATTTGCCACATGTTTTCTAAATGTTATTTCTTTTTCCTTTTTGTAAAAGCATTCAGGCTTCCTGTATATAACATGGAATTGAGTTAAACTCATGAGATAGACGATTCCACTGTTCAAGGTCGTCTTATGTCTTGCCTGCCTTACATAGACGTGTGTACACATGAGTGTATTTATAGGCTCAGATACATGTCTATAAGGATCTGTGTTGCTGCACTTCTCTGTCTCGCTGCACTTCTCTGTCTCAAGCTGTCTTGCATTTACAGTGGAGAGCGTATTCAGGCAGAACATTGCATTCAAACCTGCACAACCACAGACAAACCACTCTCCGCTTCTTGAATGTTGAATTTCTGCCCTTTGCTTCCTTGAACAATGTTCCAAAGGAGATGTGGTCATAAACCACTGTCCGCTTCCCAGTGGTTCTTGCCGAAGCCTGAGGTGGGCTGGCTGCACCCATGGCCTTGCCTTCTGAAGCAGATTGTCCAACCACTTTTCTGGAAGGAGCGCTCTGGTTCTCTTTAGCCAGAAGCCTGGAGCGTGCCTCCCTCAGCCATCCTCAGCAGCACCATGTTAAATAATTGAAGCGCTTTGGCTGATTCGATAGGTTTTAATTGCTGTAGTTGGTGTCTGCGCTTCTGCCTTCACAGTTACTTCCTGTTGATGACTTATTCATGACTCCCTGCCACTGCACTGGATAGTGTCTTCCTCATTTGATTAAGGATCCTTTAAAACTTATTTCCAACTTTCAGCTGTAGTATTGCAAACATTCTGTAGATGCTGTTTGCCATTACGATTTTGGGAATAGCGTTCTGACATCTCAATGTGTCCGTGTCTGTGGGGTATTTGTTAGGGATAGTGTTGTTGAGTGGCTCTTACCCCGCGTTGTCACCCTGTCAGCTAGCATCTTGTGAAATCATTGATACGTACAAATGAATGTCTAAGGTACACGAGGCAGACCTGGTAAGAATGTGTGCGTGTCGGCTTCTCACTGCTGCAAGAAAATACTCCAGGCAGTTAATGTGACAGAGGGGTTTGCTCTACTCACACGTTTGGGGTTCAAGACTTCAGTGAGGGCAGCTGTGCCTGAGAATGGGGACAGGGCTCTGGGCAGCAGAACCCCATTGGGCTCCCTGCTGAGGGCAGCCCCTTCCTGGCCCATTCTCAGAGCCTCCCCAGACACCACCAGGTGGGTCACATGCCCACTTTCCTGCTGCCACTTTCTGATGACTTCGTGTGGAGTCTGGCATGAGCTCATAAACTAAACCGTGTTCAACTTGCAGCAGCAGAATCAAGGAAGCAGGTGTGTTTGAACAGGTTAGCACCATGAAGTGGCACTGCTGCCCCCAGCGTTCAGGTTACAGGCAGAACCTGGACCTGCCAGCAGCTCGCCATGCCCCGTGCCCACCTCACGCTCCCCACATCCCATTCACCTCTCCCTGTTCTCCTCGAGGAGCCTCTGCCCAGGTATTGTTACAGGAGAATTCCATGTCTGCTGACATGCTGTTTAGGTCTGCTTAGCTTTGACTTTACATCAACATGACACTCTGCGTGTGTCTTTTATTTCTCTCACTTGACAGTGAAAGAGATTTCGGTCACCTGTGGTCACACATGTTTTCACTGCCGACAGTGGGTTTGTCGTGTCTGTTCACTGTCACGGGTGCTGAGAGTGGAGGGTGGGCATGTGGCGTCCGTTTGCTGTAACGGGCGTTAGTGCTGTTTTGGGTGCTGCTCATGGCTTTCACCCCAGGCCGTTTGGTCTCGTGGTGTCCCTCAGAAGCAGCTCCGGGACTCGCATCACAGGGAGGAGCTTGAGATCGAAGCTCTGTGCCTCACGTTGCTGGTTTCCACAGCGATGCATCTAGCTTTCTTCAGCAGAAAGCACAGGAAAATGGGCGTTCCCCTGCTTTCCTTTTCCTGTTTGGTGCCACATTTAGGACTTTCAGTAGGTGGACGAGGTAGTATTTCATGGTGACTGTAGTGGGCAGTTGGGGACAATTTGCACATTTAGAAGTCCCGTGCTTTGCTGAGGCATGCTTGTCCAAATATTTAACCCATTAAAAATCTTTTTTTTAAAAATCAATCCCCAAGTTTTCTCTATGCCTGTTTTCATTTTTTGCCATTAGAGGTGCTGTAAGTATATTCTTTCTGTCTAGGACTTGAAATTCTCACCTCTTGTAACATGGTTTGGTTGATAAGCTCGGATTCCTGAGTCTGAAGGTTCATCTGCCTGTGTTTGCCTTGATGATCCTCCGTTCTCTCTCCGTGCCCGAGGGTGCAGGGCCTGTCCCCACTGCGTCTGCTAACAGGTTATGGTCGGATCTTCGATGTTGAAGCTGCGATGAATTCTGTCTGAAACTGGAGGAAGAGGAACTGACTCCTCCCCTGCGCAGGTGCTCCCTTTAGGATCAGGGTCTACCCGTGTGTGAAGTCACTTCATCTCTTTCTCTGTAGACATTGTGACTCTTGGTTTTGTGGTCTCTCTTTTTGCATTTTTGAATTTTTGCATTTGTGTCATGTTTTTAAGGAGATCTTGAATGTTGGGGCTTGGAGAAGGACTCCTTGCTTCAGTTCCCTCCGGCTGTGGTAACCACTGAGCGGTAAGCAGCTCCACACCTCAGGATTCAGGGCTGCCAGCAGCCTCCTGGAAGCGCCATGCGGTGGCAGGGCTGGGAGCCTGCTCGTTGAGGCAGCTCCATGGGGCTGAGCTGACCACAGGCCTGTGATGTGGGGCTTCCTCCCTGTGGCACTGCCACCTTGCCTGGTTTCTACAGCCACAGTGTGTGGTGGTCTGATCTTATCAAACCAGTGCATGGGTCAGCTGTGGCTGTGTGATGTCTGACGGCATCTCATGGTTGGGACAAAGCACTCAGCTCAGCCACCTGACGTGGGGAGGGGCTCTGGATGTGTGAAGATGACTGCGTAATCGTTGGATCTGATGGCTGCACGTGGCGCAGAGCTGTGGTCAGGCTGTGTGTGGTACAGGTCCGTGGTTGGGCTACGTGTGTGCAGACCTGTGCTCAGGCTGTGTGTGGTACAGGTCCGTGGTTGGGCTACGTGTGTGCAGACCTGTGGTCAGGCTGTGTGTGGTACAGGTCCGTGGTTGGGCTACGTGCATGCAGATCTGTGGTCAGGCTGTGTGTGATGCAAGTCCGTGGTTGGGCTATGTGCGTGCAGATCCGTGGTCAGGCTGCGCGTGGTACAAGTCTGTGGTTGGGCTGGCTGGGAACTAGGAGCACTTCTTGAGTTTTGGCATGCATTTGAGCCACCCTAAAGTGGAATTTGCCTTTCCCTTAATGTCTGCATGTAGTGGAATGAATCTTGCTTCACTTCTTTTTCTTTTTGAGGCTAATAGTTGAAAGTTAACAGTTCATGGCTTTATAAATAAAGTGTCTAAGAACTGAGGAGAGATGGCGTCAGAGATTGCATTGAGTATCGTTTTCATGCCCCAGTGTTTCACCATTCAGTGTGCTATAGGCTGTTAGTTTAAAATGCAATCTTTTCTATCACGTTCAAGAGTCGTCATATTTTTAGTTTACTAAGCAATTTAACCAGCATGCACTCCTTTGGCTTTTAGAGTGATTGTGATGATTTAAAAATTACTTAACCACAGAAATAATATATTAATATTTAATCTTTCTGAAATTAAGCCGCCTCTGCTGTCCTGGCAGAAGCCCTGCACAGCGATGGTTGGATTCTGCTTGGCGTCCTTGGGGCTCTATCTGCTGGTCTGTATTTAGAATATCACCAGCAGGGACTCATTTTGCTGTCTGTCTGCAGTCGGTCTGACCTTCACTGCAAGGGCCGACCACCTGCCACTTCCGCCTGCATCCCAAGAAGCCGGTGTGATGGTGTTGGGCTGTCCAGATGGGTAACAGGAGCACCACTCATGCGTGAAGACAGGAGTGTGTGGGTCTGTTCGCTAGCACGGGGCGCCTGGGTTCTGCACCGGGGCGTAATTGCCGCCAGATGACCTCGGCGAGCTCATTTCTTCCATGATGACAAGCGTTTGGAGTCAGCACCCTGCAAAGGGTACGTGCTGCTGCCCGGGCTGGCATGGGTGTCCGCAGCAGGGTCACCACCCTGCTGGGGGTGCCCCAGGTCATACAAGCACAGCCCAGGCTGCAGGTCGCAGCAGGGCCATGTCACGTGCTAGTGGGCCCTGGGTCATCCGTTCTGAACACCCTTGGGTTTGCAGTTAGTTTTGGATCTGTTGCTTCTCACGCTTGGTGATTTGGCCCAGCCCGGCCCTGAACCTACTGGGCACCTGTGGTGTGGCTGGCAGACGGAGAAGTTTTCCTGTCCGTCAAACAAATCACTCTCCTCTTGGCTTCTCCGCCTGTACCAGGCCCTGATTTCTTTACATGCAAGAGTGGCATTGGGGACTTAATTTGATGAGCTACTGTAGATATAATTATATGTTCTTATTTTGAAGGTCTCATGTTTTCTTAACCAGATGTACAAGGCATCTTCCTCTTTCATGTTTATTTTTTAAACAACCCACGTTTTAGCTTTGTCTGTCACCACTGCTGGTCCTCACAGTTTTCAATAATTAATTTGAAATGTTAAAATGAGCTAAACCGGTTTATTTTGTCATTTCCTTGTTTTTCCTTGAGGTAGATTTCATATTCTTCCTCCAAATTCTCATGGATTTAATGGAGCAGTGGTATGGCAGGCTAAGCCTCTACCTGTGGTTCCAGGATCCTGTACGGGTACCTGTTGGTGTGCTGGCTGCTTTGCTTCTGATCTAGCTCCATGCTTTGGCCTGGGAAGGCAGCGGAGGATGGCTCAAGTCTTTGGGCACTTGCACCCATGTAGGAGATCCAGAAGAAGCTCCTGGCTCCGAGCTTTGGGTCAGCTCCGTTCTGGCCGTTGTTGCCATATGGGAAGTGAACCACAGGATGGAAGACTTCTTTGTCTTTCCTTATGTTTCAGTAACTACGCCTTTAACCAATGAGGATCGTCTGAAGTGAGGATTTGCAGCTATGGAGATGGGTTTGTTACCTAGCTGTGTACTGCTTTCCCTCAAAGTAGTTTGCAAACGCTCCACAACCCCAGGACTCGTGAGCCTGGCACCCAGTAGGCTCCCATGTCGGCAGCATTCCGTTTCCATGCTTGGGGCTTTGGCAGGTTCTTTGAAACACCCACTGCTTGGAAACCTTGAGCAGATGGTACAGCCCAGGCACTGAGTCCCATGGCACCTGTTGCAGCTTCCTGTCCCCAGACACAGCTGCTCAAAACTGCTCTCTTTAGGCCCAAGAGAGGAGAGTTCTTCTCAGTTTGTAACACAAAATTAAAACTATCTCTACTGACATGCTTGCTAATTATGTTAAACCTATTGTTACTATGTGTATGTGTGTTTGCCTGTTCATTTATTACCTAGTGAAGGTAGGAAACCAAGCTAATCCTAATTATATTTCTCTCCTTTTGTTAATTTGTTTCATTTTGACAAATAATTGCTTAATTAAGTAGTTGGTGTCAATTTCACATTTCATGGGCCATCAGCCAACACTTGTATGAAGGTGTGCCAGTAACCACCCCATCCTGCCTTCCCACCCTTTACTGAGGCCCCTGGTGCTCCTGACATGGCTGTCCTGGACTGACCCCATAGGTACCTTGGGTCCAGTTCCCACCCCATCCCGCCTCCCCACCCGTCCCTCCCACCCCTGTCCACAGGTGATCAAGGAGACACATGCGTGGGGACGTGAATGCCCTGCTTACAGTCCACACTGGGTCCCTCCCACCCCTGTCCACGGGCGGTCATGGAGACACATGTGTGGGGATCTGAGTGTCCTGCTTACAAACCACACTCTGTCTCCAACAGCTCTGCCAGGGTTGGGCAAAGAGGCACATGCGTGGGGATTCTCCTGTTTCAGGACTGTATGAAGAGCACTTTGGATGCAGAGGCTTCTGATGTTAAACTTGATAAACTTAATTTTGTTAAGAAAACAAATCAGTGGGACAGAGACAAGCTATTGGATCTAGCTGTGTGCATCTGTACCACACCTGCCATTGTCTGTGGTCTTTTTCAACACGCCATCCTTGGAGAGTAAGCACTGGGCCATGTCTTCAGGCCACAGGTCTGCCCAGGGCTGGCCAGAGCATGTGCTGGCCTTGAATGCAACCATGAGCAGAGTCAGGTGTCACAGGCAGGCTGGCTGTCCTCCTGGGCTGAGATTCTCGTCCTGTGTGACATTAAATCTGTCCCTGGGGAGGGCCTGGGCTGGTGTCCTTCTGGGTTGAAGTGCTTGTCCCCTGCGTTTCACTGAAGCTGTCCTCTGGGTTGGTGTCCTGCTGGTCTCCTTCAGGCTGTCTTCCAGGTGGCTGGCCCTGCCTCGGCAGCCCACCTTGGTGATGCCAGGATTGCTCACAACCTGTGTTTGTGTGGGGTTCCTCCACCATCACAGTCATGTGAGAGCCATGTGTGGCCACTCTGGAACCTGCAGTTTTGCTCTACTGTAACCCAGCATCTTCCCCACGCAGCCAGCAGGCAGCAGGAGATGCCCTGTGCCGGTGACCTCTGGGAAGGGAGTGTGGACCAGTCGAGCGAGGCTTCCAACGCCCCTGGTGAAGCCAAGTCTGGCTGATTCCTGACTCCAGAAATGTGTTTTTCCTTGGGAAAATCCTTAGCAAGGAGGCACACATGTGCACGGCGTGTGTGTGAAAACTTCCCTCCCATTTTTCTTTGGGGTGTGAGTGTTCGTCAGCACCTTTTCTCCCTTCTGCTTCCTGGGGTTTGGAGTTTGGGCACAAAGTGGAGGACAGAGCCTGCACCAGGCCAGTGAATCTGCAGATGGAATTACAAACACATGCATCATATGGCCCACCCGGAATTTGGTGATGGCTGTTCATAGGTTTCCAGATGGACATTCTGCGAGTTGGTCAACCGCTGGTTAATGCTGTCCCCTCCCCTGCCTTCCCTGCCCTCTGCTTCGTCAAATCTGTTGACGTTCTATCACATGAGACCAGGGGCACCTGGCTCCTGGGAGGAGGCAAGCAGTCCACATGCATTGACTGACCCCAGGGACAGACCTTCCTGAGCAGAAGGGATGGCACCTGGAAGAGGGGAGGTTAGTGTCAACATGGAACAGGCAAGAGGGACTTCAGGGGGGTGCTTGATTTGGGTGTGGTTGAAGCAGAAATGGTTGGGCAGTGAGGAGAGGCGGAGGTGGGTTGAATGCCGTGAGGGAGGTCTGGCAATGGGCACGTGGCTGGGGTTTGCTTGGCAGGATCCTTGGGTGCCTATGGGTACTGACTCTGCCCAGGCAGTGAGCGAGAGCCCTTCAGCCCTGGACAAGGAGTTAGTGTCTCTATGCTCCTCTGTGAAGTAGGGCAGCATGACTGCTCTAGGGAAATGAAGTTCACATGATGCCCAGGACAGGGTACAAAGCTACCTTTAGGTCCCCTGCTCTGCCACGGTGTCCTGCAGCGAGGACACAGGACCCCAGGTCTGCAGAGGACACAGCCCGTGCTCTGCCATGGTGTCCTGCAGCGAGGACATTGAACCCCAGGTCTGCAGAGGACACAGCCCGTGCTCTGCCACGGTGTCCTGCAGTGAGGACACAGGACCCCAGGTCTGCAGAGGACACAGCCCGTGCTCTGCCACAGTGTCCTGCAGTGAGGACACTGAAGCCCAGGTCTGCAGAGGACACGGTCACTCCCTACCTTGGGTGGCAGGGAGATGGCTTCCACCATTGGACTTTCCACTGCTTGAGTGAGGCCAGAGCAGGGCTAGATGCCAGCCTGGAGGGGTAGGGTATGCACATAGTCCCACAGCGTGACACTCCCTGGGCCCAGGATCACTGCTCCCTGTGTTGTCACCAAATAGCTTGCCTGGGGGCCTCCGCAGGGCAGGCAGGGTTTTCATGGTAGGGCACCAAGCCCTTCATAAATGCGATAATGCTCACTTTAACACGGGTGCTGTTGGACCGTGCCCCGCTCTCCCTGCCGCCCCCTCTCTCTCTCTGCACCTGGCTCTTCTGGAGCTGCCTCCACGTCTGGGCTCCAGCTCTCCTAGTCCCCACTGCTTGAGCACGGGGTTGGGATTCCTTGCAGTCCACAGTACAGCCTCTGTTGCCAGACCTCTCTATGGTAGTGAGACGGGAGCCAGCATGGCAGCACTGTGGGTAATCCCTCAGGGTTGCCAGCTTTGGTCCCGGCTGCTCCTCTTACGGTCTGGATCCTTGCCAACTGCCCTGGAAACAGCAGAAGGCGGGCCAAGCGCTTACGAGAGGCCTGGAAGAAGCTCCGGGCTTCCGGCTTCAACTGCTGAGGCAATTTGGGAGTGAACCAGTGGGTGGAAGATCCTTCTCTCTTTCTGTAACTCTGCCTTGCAAATAAATTTTAAAAATAAATTTTTGAAAGTAATACTGGTAGTAAATGCTCAGGGGTGTTCTGGGAGTTCCTCCCTTCCTCCCCGCTCACTGAGCTGTCACTGCAGGACTGATTGAGGCGGGGAGGGACCAGGGAGCTGGGAATGCAGGGGAAATCAGAGGGCGTATCCTGTAGCTGCCTGGGTCTCTATATGAACCCCATCTCTCCTCCCTGACCCACCCCAGCTCCCCCTAGCCTGGCTGTCCCTCTTGCCTCAGCCTTGGCTACTTCCATGGTAAAGGTCTCGGCACGCCCGCTGTGCCTGCCCCAGACACTAGGCTCTCTGCGAATCTGCCCGTGTCCGCTGGGACTGCCCAGCCACGCCTCTGCCCTCTCCAAGAGCCAGGAGAGTTCCAGGAGAAGCTGAGCTCAGATACATTTAAATACTCTGCCTGCAGGCCTTGTGCCCCATCTCTCTCCTGGCCCATGGAGCGCGCACTCTCCTGACGCTGGACAGAGCTGTGCCAACTCTCTGGGGGCTGTGGGCTAGGACTCCAGGACACCACCCTCAAGGGTGTTCATGGGAGATGAGACTGGCAGCTTGGCTGTGCCGGCCTTACGTGGCCCCAAGCTACTAAGATGTGTGTGTGTGTGTGTGTGTGTACGTGTATGCTCACAGACACATTGGCTGCAGGTGACATTTGGAGAAGTGACAAACATGAAAGATATAAATGCCAGCAAGAGACCTGCTGTTGGTCAGCCCCACCAAGGTACAGTCACGTGGGGCATCCCACTGCCTCCCTGTGGCCTCCCTGAGCCCGCTCACACAGGACTGATGAACCTGAGGACGTGTGCTCTGACCTGCCCCCCAGAGCGTGTGGGGGCCAGGGCCCCCAGGGGCATGGCTGCAATGTCTGGGTGAGAGGAGCCTGGCCCTGGGGGGGTGGGGCTGGCATACGTCCAGCTTGGCGATTTAGGGCAGGTGACCACCAACAGGAAGCCATTGCTGTCCAAGGTACCTGGGGACTGCTTATCCCCAGCTCATGTCACTTTCAACAGCTGTGCCAAGTGAGATAAGGAGCCCCACTTGTTGGCTAGCTCTCTTGAGGACTGTGGGGCTGGTGCCAGCCGGGGTGCCATATATCAGCTAGATACCCAGCTGCCAGGACTGCCCACCTCTCCCTGGTGTGTGCCCTGGAGAGTTCAATGCTAGCCCCCATATGTCCATGTGCCCAGAAGTTGACCTGCAGGAGAAGTGTGGGCAGAGAGCCACTGAGAAGGGCTGCCCACTTGGTGGTAGGGCACGCTGACCTGGCCATCGTGTGGGACTGACTGCTGATTCCGTCGGTATAGCTGTGGGCACCAAGATGTGATAGAGAGGGACCTTGCCCTGAGCCACAACAGGCATTGAGGGACCAGGTGGTAGAGCGGTTTCTCTTGTGGCTGCTAGAGCCAAACGCTCAAATTCCATTCATGTGAGAGGAGATGAGACAGACACGCAGAGAGACTTGCTGCTTGGTGGTTTGTTCTGGGTGCTTGTGAGGGCCAGGGAGCAGTGGCCAGGGTTGAGGGACTCTGGTGCTCCCCCGACTGGCAGCGGGCACTGAAGCCTCCCTCGCTGCTCTGAGAGGCCGCAGGGATGCAGGAGGGAGTGAGGCGTGGGGCCTGGGGATGGGCCGTGGGACAGGGCGTCCCAGTATCTGTCAGCCTCTGCCCAAACGCATCCTGGTGAGGCAGCAGCCTGAGACTTGGCCAACTCCTGGAAGCTGTGGCTGGTCGGCTGAACCGAGAGCCATGGTGCAGGTGCCTTTTAAGCAAGCCTGGATGGGTAGGCTGCCAGGGCGGCTGGTTGGCTGAACCAAGAACCTCTGGAAAGGTACCTTCCAAGCAAGCCTGGGATGGGTAGGCGGTGTGAACAGAGCAGCGTGCCAAGGGCAGCACGTTGGCTGAACCAAGAGCCACGCAATAGGTGCCTTCCAAGCAAGCCTGAACAGAGCAGCATGCCAGGGCGGCTGGCGCGCCGAGAACACTCAGGTATTGAAGCCATGGCTGCAGAGAGCTTGTGCTGGTTGCAGGTTCGGCAGAGAGCAGGTCCCTGAGAGCAGGAGGTCCCTGGGCACTGGCCGGGTGACTTCTCCCTTCCCGAGCAGCTGACCACTTCCCTTAGGGGATCATTTTTCTCTTCTTTGCTACAAGCTCCGAGTTTTCTCTCTTGGAAGTAATTTGTACTTTCTGTGCAAATTATTGTCATTGGAATACCATACTTTTATCTCACCCAACCAAGAGCTTTAATTGTAGAGGCATACAGGCCAAGGGCACCCTCCTGTCGCTGCTCACCGTGGGGCCTCTCGGGGTTGGAGCTACATCATATTGGCCAGGTGAGATGAAAGGAAAGCAGATTTCCCCGAGGCGAGGTGGCCGAGCCATGTGAGTGACGTTTGCACATCCGTGGGGAGGCACAGACACCCGTGGCACGGCCTTTGTGGTCCTGGTGGACTCGGCGCCCTCCGTGTGCACATGCTGGACCATCTGGATGTCTGCTCTGTCTCTAGGCTGCGCTGCCATCCCACCCTGTTGTCTTTCCAGCTTGTGAGGCTGCGGCCCTGGGCGGGAAGAGCGGGCTGCGGCCCTGGGCGGGAAGAGCGGGCATGGTTCGTTGCTGCCAGGGCCGGACTCGGCACACTGGAGGTCCTGTTGAGGGAGAAGGGCATCGACTCTCATGGTCTCTGGGCACCCATGGGTGCCATCCTGGTGCTCCCTCCTCCCACAAAGTCAGCCCTAAGCACGAGAGGTCCTGAGTTTTGTTCTATTGGCTTGAGCCTCTTAACTCACTGAAAACATGAAGTACAGGCCTTTGATCTGTAGCCGGTGCTGTGCAGGCTGTGCTCAGAGACACAGGGATTTCAACTGTACCCTTCCATCCTCAGGACAGCAGCCAGCAGGGATGCAAGGATGCCATGGGCATGGGGAAGGTGGCACTGCAGCTGTAGGGCCATGCCAGTCCTTCTTATGGAACAGCTTGATTTTTGGCTCAGCCCCTAGCCTGCTGTGGTACCCTGGACAAGGACTGGTATGACACAGTGTGCTGACTGTGGGTGTGCTAAATGTGACCAGAGCTGTGTTAGCGCTGTGTCCGTGCCCACCTACTCTCACCCCTCTTAGGATCCTGGCTGGTCACATCCCAGGTAAGGCTCCCAGCGTCACACCTGGAACAGATGGGCACCAAGGGGCAGCAGTCTGCTCCCTCCCCGACTCCGCAGCACTAGAAGCAAAATTCAAAATCAGGCCAGAGAGCACCGGGACTCAGATGTGCATAGCAGGTGCCTGCTAACCAGGCCCAGCATGGCCCCGGGCAGGCCTCAGAAGTGATGGCTGGAGCCAGCAGATCAAAGGGAGGCGAAAGCAGGGCCAGAGGCTGGAGGCCTCCTGCTGTTCCCAAGCCTGCACTGATGCCAACCGGGAGAGCCTGGCTGGGAGCCGGGGAAGGGAACAAGGGGTCTGGGAACGGGCCTCTGGGTGCCAACTGCACAGCGAGGGAGCCCTGGACCTGACAGGGCTGACCGGTGTGTGCTGGCCATCAGAGCCGCCCTGAGCATCCACACAGACCCTGGGCTTCCATAGTTGACCCATGCTTCCTCCCATCACCTCATCCTAAGGCACTGCCCGCTTATTATATGTTTACAAAGTAGGCTGGAGCCTGCCCAAGCCCCAGGCCAGCTCATGCTCATTCTCTGGCCCGCACTGATTGCCCCTGGGGGGAGCAGCCACAGAGGCCCTCACTGGTGCTGGGGCCCTGCGTGCTGTAGGGCAGATCTGAGCAGATCCTCACCCAGGGGACGTCCGGCACAAGGGGATGGCCGGGGGCTGCAGGCGCTCACAGCTGCTGCTGACGGGTCGCTCCCATGCCTGGGCCCTGGCCCTGCGTCTCTAATCACCTGGGCACTTTGTGAAGCTTCTGGAAGTCTCCCTGGGGCCATGATCCCATTGCTACATCTGTGCTGGTCCAGAGTGGCCACCAAGAGTCATGTAGCTGCATGCCAGGGCCCCAGGAGAAAGAAGACAGCTGGGGAGTGCGGGGCGGGGAGTCCCAGTAACCCACGCAGGCCCAGCCAGAATCTCCCTGTCCCCTGTTATTATCAAATATTGGGATTAAAATGCCTAATTTAAATTTAATGATGTATAAAAGTTAATTTAAATTTAATTTTACTTACAACCTAAAATCATGTATTCCATAAAGTAACATTAATTCAGTTGTGTTACACAATGCCAGGCTCGCAAGCATTGTTTCCGGAGTTCTTTTTACTTTTTTTAAACACTAATTTTGTTTATCTGAAAGGCAGAGTGACAGAGAGGGAGAGGCAGGCCAAAAGATAGAGCGGTCTTCTGTCCGCTGAGCCGTCCCCCGAGGAAAGCGACAGCCAGGGCGGGGCCGGGCCAAAGCCAGGAGCCAGCAACTGCCTTCAGGTCTGCCACGCGGTGCAGGCGCTCCAGCCGCTGCTCACCGCTGCACGGGAGCATGTGCACCCCGAGCTTGAGCTGGCTCTCACAGAGCTGCAGCGGCCACAGGTGCCACTGATCCCCTGCCACTCATGCTGGCCTCTTCACTTATTAGTCTCCATCAGAAAGTAAGAAACACACAGAAAGCTCTTCAGTCTCCCAGGGCGCCGTGCCTTTCTAGCCAGTTAACACGCAGCATTCTTGCAGGATTGTGGGGAATCCAAACATGGATTGAAAAAAAATTGAACCAAACTAAGTTCATCTTGAGCGCTCATTCCCACCAACAGTTGGAGGCATGCTTGTATACGATTTTGGGTCTTTAAGCCAGGGGACCTCTTTGAGCCCAGGCAGTGAATGTTCCTTGTACCACCAGTGTTACCGCCCACATTTCATGATGGGGCCCTGCTCAAGTTCATCCCACTAGTGGGATACCGCTGCACTGGTAGGATTTCCTGTGACCATGTCTTCAGATTAGCAGGAGGCAGAGCTTCCTCAAGCCTCAGGGACATTCCCCCATGTTGCTCTGGCACTCGGCAGTGCTGTGTCGGGAGATTGCTTGGTTGGTGTTGGCATGGGCTGGTGGCCGGCAGCAGGTGCGCTGGGGCCAAGGCTGAGGCTGCTCTCAGAAGCAAACCCTGCTCTTAGGCTCCCTTCCGGTCCACAGCTTGCATCCCTGGAGGCTGGCTGCTTTCTCTCACTGGCTGTATCTGTTACCGTTCAGTTTGTGGTGTTTCTGCTGGCCCGGGTCTACCTGGATTTTGCTGACTCAGTCAATCCTGTCTTTCCTCCTGGAGAACGGAAAGCCCTCCTCTTGCTTGGGACACGATCAAAGGCATGGCTTGACATCCAATGTTTGAAAAAGAGCCCTTTAGTTAACGGTTGTGTTTATATTGTAGAATTCCCCCCTAGATGACCCAGTGACGTGGTCTTCACTGAGTCCCTTCCCTGGTGACCCAGTGTGTACCTTCCCTGCGAGCCGACTCACGCTGGGCCGAGGTCTTGCTGCCTTTGGTGCACTCCTGGCATCAACATCAGAGTGCTTAGCTCTTGTGTGTACAGCGTGGATTTTCTCCTCCCTAGGGGGAGACCTCCTTTGTTGGAGTTTGCCATTCATTCTGGAACATTCTCGCCGTGTATTCTTCCAAAGCAGAATTGGTTTGGCAAATCAGATAGTCCCTGTTGGCGTTCCGATTTCCTGTGCTTCCAAGGACTGACCTGAGGAGAACTGATCCTGCGTGGCCTGGGACTTGTTTTCCCAGAATTCAGTGCAATTCTCCATTTGTTTAAATTTTTCTTGTTGTCTCCTGGTGAAGTCCTGGGATGTATCATGTAACCCTTCGATACTTATTACTAACTCTCATTCTCAGATAGTTTATAGCTGTGTTTCTATTCCAAATGGAATTTTTATTATATTTAATAATTTATTTTGCTAGTTTATTGAAAGAAAATTGATTTTTATATATTTAATTTGTAGCCCTGCCTACTCGCTCAATTCCTGCCTGCTATCTGGTAGATGAGTTTGTGTTTTGGCTGGCTCCCTTGGCTTGTTTTAGTATATAATCAGCCTTCGGATAATGATAATGTGATTCCTTATTTTCTAATGTGCATGACTCATTTTTTCTAATCTTATTGGATTATCTGGAACTTTTCAGATGGCGGTGAACCGGAGTGTGTGGGAGTAGGCCACACTTTGGGCCACAGCTTCAATAAAGAGAAAGTTACACTCGAGAACATGCGTGATTTTAACCACTGGTCTTCGGTGAGCCGAGAACTGAAACTTAGAAACACTGGCCTGAGACGCCACACTCCCTGAGTTACCCGTTGCAAGGAGCTGTTATTGTGGCAACGATGGCTAGGGTTCTTGTTTCTGTTGTGTGACAGAGAACGTTGAAAGCACGGAATGTGCCCCCAAGCCTGGACAGTGAGTGAAGGAGCTCCGGGCCCGGGCTGCACCCGCCATGCACGGAGGGCACCCACGCTCCAGCTCTGTGAGCAGCTTTCATCCTCAGGTCCCTGCCTTCGGATCTCTCAGCAAGTAGCATGGATTTCTAGCAAGTTACTAGATTTCCTGAGAAAATTCACCCAGCCCCGTACTGTTCTTAGAGCATGTGCTTGTTCAACCATGTGCTATAATACTTTTTACCTGCGCTCTGTTTTGAACATGAACAAAGGTGTTGAAAGTAGACATCCTGGTGTTAGTCCCACGGGAAGGGAGCCGTGTTAAGGCGTGTCCATCCCACAGGTCGTTGGTGCTCGGCGTGTTCGTGTGGCCTGTAGCCTGCGTCTCACCCTTACATTCTGTTTTGCTGAGAACTTTCATCAGGGTACCTGCCCAGCCTTCTCGATGCCTTTCCTGCATCTGTGGAGAGGGTCCCAGGCTTGCCTGTCTTTGTTTTGTGACTGCTGAACCATCCTTGCGTCCCTCAGGTACATCTTACTTGCTTGTGGTATGTGGCTTGTCTGATGTTCTGCTGGATTTTATTTGCTAATATTTTGTAGATTTTTTCTTTCACCTAGGTTCAATGTAGCTTACTGTTTCCTCACTCATTGCTTTTCCTCTCAAGGTGCTACCGGCACAGTTAAAAGAAGGTTGGTGAAGTTCAACGGTGTTTAATTGTTTGGGATAGTTCAAGAATTACTGGAGTTAGTTCTTAAACTGTTTTATAGAATTCAGTTATAAATCCAATAGGTGTGGTGTTTTCTTTGATGGAAAATTCTAATCCCTGCTTCAAGTTTATTACTTGTTTTTGTTCTGTTTGGATTAGTTCCTCCTTCTTTGTCTCCGAAGATCTATTTATTTACTTACCTAGGACGGCTGTAAGAGGTTTAGCCCAAAGGCAGGAGCCAGAAGCTGTCAAGCCTCCCACGGGCTCCTCCTTGACGATGCTTGCCGCAGCCAGGATTTGAACCTCTGCTCCTGGGAGGGATGTCAGTGTCACAGGCAGCAACTTAGCTCACTGTGCCGCAGCACCCGCCCCAGTGTGCACCTTCGCAATGGAGTCTTCGTAAATGGTCTGTGGCCAGGATTTTATCAAGTTCTCATGCTTTTCGAATTTGTTAACGAATTGTTTTCCACATTAGTTTATTTTGTTCTTTCTTATTTCGGTGGTTTTAGATGGATGTTTCATTTTTCATCTCTCTTTTTTAGGTTTGTTTTTTGTTTGGATGAAGCATTGCCTGTTTTGTCTCTGTAAGCTTCTGTAACTTTTTCAGGCTTGATTTTATGTGTTTTTCGCCTGGCCCTTCTTTCTTCCTGCTGATTTGGAGTATTTGTTCTTTTTGTTCTGTGTTCCTCAGGCACATCATACGATTCTTTATTTGGAATTTGTCTTTTTTTAAATACATGTAATCGTTGCTCTAGAATCTCCCATGCTGGAGCCTGTGTTGGATCCCACGGATTTTCGTTCTCATTTCTTTGAGGAGTTGCTTGTTTCCTTCTGAGTTTTTCCAGCTCTGGGTTAGTTGGAAACATGCTCTATTTCTCGTGGCTGTGAGCATTCTGGTGTTCTTGATTTCTGGCTGTATTCGGCTGTGGTCAAAGCTGGTTAGAATTCTGACTTTTATGAACCGACCAAGACTTGGCTTGTGTGCTAATGTGTGCTCCACCTTGAAAATGCTTCCTGCACTGCCTCGGTGAGTGTGCGGCCTGTAGCTGCGGGTGGAATGTTCTACAAGTGTCTGTTAGGCACATTGCCCAACCCAGATGTATTCTTGCTGACTTATTTTCTGAATGACCTGCCCATTGATGACCATGGGGTGTGAAAGTCCCCAACTATCATTGCATGAGAGTTTATCTCTCTATGTATATAGAATCACAGCTTCTTTTTTAAAGTGGATTTATTTGCTTGCTTGAAAGGCAGAAAGAGACATGTCTTTCATCTACTGGTTCACTGTCCATGTCCCTGCAGCAGCAGGTCAGTGACAGACACCTGCTGAGTCTCCAGTGAGGTGCAGGGGCCCGAGCCTGTGGGTGGTGACTCATTGCTGGTTATCTCCAGGAAGTCTGGTAAGAAGCAGAGTGACTGGCACTCCAACGTGGGATGCACGTGTTGCACCACGAGGCCTTCCCATATTTCTTCTATTAATACATCAGAATTTATAGAGAGAAGAGACAGAGTAAGATCTTCCATCTACTGGTTCACTTCCCACAGGGCTACAGCAGCTGTGCTAAGCTCATCTGAAGTCCAGGTCTCTCACATGGGTGCAGGGTTCCAAGGCTTTGAGCTGTCTTCCAGTGCTTTCCGAGGCCATAAGCAGGGAGCTGGATGGGAAGTGGAGCAGCCAGAACATGAAGCAGCACCCATAGGGTGCTTGCCGTTGAGCCATTATGTCAGCCCCCCAGATGTCATTCTTCTGTCCATATGGCCAGCTTGTCTCTTTCGATGACAGAATGTAATCCATTTACACGGTGCATTAGTACCTCTGGTGTGAACTAACTCCTATCACTTTGTTAACCGCTTGTCTTCTGTATTCTTTCTCCCATCTTCGTCTTGCTGTCCATCCTGATGTTTCCTTCTTCGTCATGTCGGCTCGACCATGTTCTCCCTATGTCCTGGACCTTTTGTCTTCCTTTGCTGTGACTTTTGAGCTAGTGTGTCACAATATCCACATTTTTCTTTCAAAATGTGGAAATTTTTCATCTATTGTGTCACTAAGTAGTTTTCAATGCCTTTTTCTTTCTTTTCTCCTCCCAGCATGTTCACGCTGCAAATATTTAACAGTGTCACATGTGTATCAGAGCCTCTCCCCACTCATTAATTTCCTCTTATTTTTTTTCTAAATGTGTCATTTCAAAAAAATGACTAATAGCTTAGAAATTCTTTGTCTTCTGCTCATTGTTGAGTCTCTTACTGCAGCTTTTATGTCATTGACTGAAGTTTGCAGTTTGAAAATCTCTGAATGATTCTTTTCAATGATTTGGATCTCTGTTGAACTTCCATTGTTTTTCTTGCGTTGAATTATCCTTCTGTATGCTCTTGCACCTCACCGAGTTTACTTAGAATCAATATTTTGAACTATTTTTCAGCACTGTGTAGGTTTCTGTCTGATTAGGGCACCTTTGTGTCCCTTCTAGCCTGTTCGGTCGTGTTTCTTGTGTCTGTTCGTTTTGGAGTCGCCTCCACTGCTGTTGAACTAGGATGTGGCATGTCGCTTGGCTCACTGCCTTGACTTTGGGCGGGTGAGCCCAGAGTGTGTCCTGTGCTGGAATGGAACCAGCTGTGTGCAGTGTTCAGGCATGTGATGTGACTCCATGTTGGGGGGCTTCCAGAGATCTGTGACAGCAGGCTCCATAGATATGTCTGTTTTACTGGTAGTGGGGGCAGTCGGAGTAATGGCTGTGGGACACATGGTCCTGTCTAGGAGACACAGGGGCTGATGGCACCAATTGCTCTGGCTGTGGGATCCTGGGATCTGGGCACAGTCCTCTCCCTATGTCCTAGTGGCCACAGGCCCGGGTCTGATTTTGGGGGCCTCCTCCAAGTGCCCCCAGGCCCCCAGCTGTGCATAGTTTATAGTAGCAAGAGTGCCCTGGAAGACAGGGGTCTGGAGTAGCAGCTCCAGGTCTTGTAGGCAAGTGAATGTGACTCTGGTGATTGTAGCACTGACTGACACAGAAGGCCCAACCCCAGGTGCCCTAGAACATATGAAGGTAACACTTGTGCCACGGCTTCCAGAGCCCTGTGCCATGAGATGTGCTGGGTGTCCTTGGGTCCCGTGGGACTGGGTGTTGAGACATTAGGGGATGTTCTTGGACTGTGCCGAGGGTGCAGAGGGCTGGCTCTCGCCCTGCCAGACACACTGGCTCTGGGGACTTCTTGCAACAATGGAGGTGCCTACTGGTCCCAACTGTGCTTGAATCTGGAGCTAGGTTTGGGGCAATGTTGGCTCGTCATCTCCTCAGTCTGGAGTTAGAGCCTACAAGGCCTGGAGCTCACGCCCCGTGGGGGCTGCTGACCCATAACATCACTCAGTGTTAGCGCTGGATCCCGTCTTGTTGCCGGGGCAGCGAGGGAGGACAGAGGCCCCAAGGGGCTGTGCTGTCCTGTGCTCCTGCTGGGCCTCTAGGGGCCCTCTCCAGGGATGCTCCAGTACAGTCCTGGAGTGCAGGCCTCCCTGTGTCCTGCTGGCCCTTCTCTGTGCTAGCAGCCACGCTCTCCTCATGCAGTTTTCAGTAGATTCCTTGAAGTGGCCATCTCCATGCCATGGAGCAGTCTGTGAAGACTGGTTTTGTTTTAATTCAGAAGTGTGGTTTTCCACCAGACTGGGGCAGCCCTGCTACTTTCAGTGTCAGCAGCGTCGAGTACCCTGAGGCCCGGGAACACGACGTGCCCCTGGCTCTCTGTTGGTGAACCTGCAGCATCAGGGCACTCATTCATTACAGGTCTCATTTCTCCCTTGTCTCGGTGATGCTTTGGCTATAGCATCATTCCCACTTCTGCAGTGTGACCTTCCCCCAGGCAGATTTGTGATCCCAGCTCTGACATGCAGTGTAGTCCCAGAGTCCTCAAACATCGTGGTCCCGATGAAACAGTGGGCAGGAAGTCATGAGTTCAGGGTTAGGATCAAGGTTAGGGTTTGGGTTCAGGTTTGGGTAAGGGTTAGGGTCAGGGTTAAGAAAGGGTTAGAGTTAGGGTCAGTGTTAGGGTTAGGGTTAGGTTTAGGGTTAGGGTTAGGAAAGGGTTAGGGTCAAGGTCTAGGCTAAAGTTAGGGTTAGGGTCAGGGTCAGGGTCAGGGTCTGGGTTAAGGTTAGGGTTAGGGTCTTGGTAAGGTTTAGGGTTAGGGTTAGGGTCAGGGTTAAGAAAGGGTTAGAGTTAGGGTCAGTGTTAGGGTTAGAGTTAGGTTTAGGGTCTGGGTTAAGGTTAGGGTTAGGGTCAAGGTCTAGGCTAAAGTTAGGGTTAGGGTCAGGGTCAGGGTCTGGGTTAAGTTTAGGGTTAGGGTCTTGGTAAGGTTTAGGGTTAGGGTTAGGGTCAGGGTTAAGAAAGGGTTAGAGTTAGGGTCAGGGTTAGAGTTAAGTTTAAGGTTAGGGTTAGGAAAGGGTCAGGGTTAGGGTCTGGGTGAGAGTCAGGGTCTGAGTTAGGGTCTTAGTTAGGGTCATTGTCAGGGGTAGGGGTTAGGGTAGGGTCAGGGTTACGGTTAGATTTTAGGTTAGGAAAGGACACCATAGCCAAAGTCAAGGTTCTAAAATTCATGAATTAAATTACAAAGCAGTTCATAAACTGACCTATACTGTCAACTTTTAAAAGCAAAATCTCATTGCCCAATGTTTTCTGGAAAGAGTATCCATGCCAGAATATTGTGAGACTGACAGGAACTCACTATGCTTCCAGAAGAGTATCTTTGGGTTGTAAATCAGGAAGCCGATCCAACACAGCTACAGAGAGAATTGTGACAAAGGAATGCTGCTGGTGTCTGTTCCTCAGGAGGAAGAAACAGAAAACACGGTGAGGGTGTGGGGCAGAGAGGCCATGGAGCAGAGGATTACTGAGCTGTGCCTGCAGGAGCCCCTGGCAGACAGCAAGACACGCTGCGTTCAGAAGGCTACAGGGATCTTCTAGAATCCCTGAAAGTAGCCAATGTGCGTGTCGGCAGATTGTAACCTACACGAAGGTACATTTCACATTTATGCCATGGTGTCAAGGACAAGAAAAACCTGCAGGCAGCTGAAGGGAACTCTCATATCCATCCATTGTTATGGGAGAGTTGTTTAAACATTCTCCCTGCAGCAGTAATGCCTTGGCGGTTTGGGAAGGTGCGTTCTCTCTCTCTCTCTGAGACTTATTTACATTCAAAGGCAGATCATATTTACATGGAACAGGAGACATAAAGATCCTCCTCTCGCTGGTTCATGCCCCAAGTGGCCACAATGGCCGGAGCTGAGCCGATCCAAAGCCAGGAGCCAGGAGCCAGGAGCCTCTTCCAGGTGTCACACATGGGTGCAGGGTCCCACGGCTTTGGATCATCCTCGACTGCTTTTCCAGGCCACAAGCAGCGAGCTAGATGCGAAGTAGAAGTTCTGGGACATGAGATTCTGGCACATGCAAGGTGAGGATTTAGCCATTGGGCCGGGTCCATGAATGTTGTCTTGATAAGAATATTAAACCCTTCTCCTATACATGCATTTTATTGACCAATGTCAGCAGTAACATCTGGATGTGTGGGGGGAGTGAGTAGTAGCCACTTCTACTTTTCATGTCACATCTTCACCATAAATCACTTCAAGACACGCCTGGATCTTGCTCTATCATTAAATCATGAGCAGTTTCATATTACTAAATGGTTGTCGTAATTATCATTTTAATGACTTCATTACGTCCCATCAAATTTATCCCACTGTAATTTCCTTAGTCATTTCTTCCTTATTAGTCGTTTAGGGTTTTATTTCTCTCAGATTTTGGTCATTGCTTATTACACTGACCTAATTTGCATTTTGTACACCTAGTTTCACTTGATTTTGAGTTGGTTCATTAAGGCATGCTCCCTGAAGTGACATTTCCATGTCAAATGTTATTGAGCGACTTCCTGAAGGTGTGGGTCAGGCCACGCCTCCTCCGGGTAATGTGGTACTTACCAGCTTTCAGCAGACAGCCTGGCACACAGCTCACCATCCTGACTCACTTGAGTGGCACTATGCCATGGTAAGAACCAGGAGAGGGGCAGAGGCCGTGGCTCTGCTCTTCAATGCTGAAACGACGACACTGGCTGTCTGCTCTCCCCCACTCCCCATTCCTAACATGTGCAAAGGGAAGCCTATTTATCCAGGTCACTAGAGAATTTTCATCATTAAAATTCCCAGTGACCCCTGAACTTGGGCACAAGAGTGCCACATCTCTAGTCACTGGCATCACACACAAACCGTCGTGTGTGTGTGCACTTCCTGTCCAGTGTCCACGCTGAGGGCGGATATCCACACTTGGTCTCCTGGTTTCCCATATCACGTCTGGAGATAAGGATGAGACCCACCCGAGGCACAGCACGTATGTGTGGGACCGTGACAGGCACAGTCCTGTGACGGGCACCTGAGGAGCTTGCGGCCCACTGACACACAGCAGGTGGTGTCTCACCCTGCCCCACCTGCAGCCCTGGTCTCCCTGTCTGTGCTGCGTGAGGCTGTGCCCTGCAGCAGGTGGGTGAGGCTGCACGAAGTAGGTGCTGCTGTGCCTTGCCACTCAGCCTTCCTTCCAGGCCGGGGACTGGGGCTGAAGGGAGATGAACACACATTCCTGATGCTGTGTGACAGCAAGGAGAATAGAGCAGTAAAGAGAGATTAATAGCAGAGAGCAAATGGAATGAGGGCTTTGTCCAAATCCCCACAGCCAATAAAGTGTTTCGAGTCCATTAGTCAAGGTCTCCTGGGCTGGCCTTTTATGACACCAACCACGGCCTGAGATAAGCAGGCTGCCCGCCGGGGACACACACTTCTCCAGGCGGAACCTCTCCCCTGGGCTGCGGCAGGCCGTCCCGGGCTCTTGCAGAGCCCCGCCCACGTGTGCAGGTGGACTCTAGGAAAGCAGGGTGTGTGCTGTCCCTTCCCTTCCTGTCCTCCCTGGAGGAGGCAGGCCGCCAGGGGAAGGGAAGGGGGAGAGCAAGGTCTGGAAGGACAGGTGTCCGGGGTGCCCCCGGGGGGCTTACTAAGGTGCCCACTCCCCTGTACTGCCATGCAGCACCGCTGTCTGGAGGGGGAAGGCCTGTTTCTTAAGAAATAAAATGTGCTATGATTTTTTGATGAAGGTGGAATACATTTTATAAACTGGAAGACTTCGTTACCAAGCTTAATTTTCCCCAGGAGCCGACTTTATGGGGAGCAGAGAATGAGAACTTGAGAGGATAGTGGTCCCTGATGCGGGAACTTGGCCACAGTCTGTGTCCCCAAGGCAGAGAGTGACCCGCCTTTCACAGACAAGGAAATGAAGGCCGGTGGAGTGCAGCAAGCCCGCAGCCCTGGGCCAGAAAGCCATGGACTTGGTGGCCAAGCCCCTCTCCAGCTGCCTTCTGCCTGGTCGCCCAGCACCGCCGCTGGCCCCACAGGTCTGGCCCCAGCCTGCTGCCCTTACAGGTCCCAGGCCCATCGTCTCAGCAGTCCCTGCCTCCTAGGCTGTGATCAGGAAACAGCAGGCCGATGCTGTGGTTTACTTAAAGGACCTGTCACGCTTGTTATTTACTTGGAAGACACACAGAGACAGGATGATGGCCCATCTGCTGGGCACCCTTCCCCCAAGGCCCACAGCCTCTGGGACTGGGTGGGTGGGAGCTGGCAGCGGCGACCCCATGTGGGTTTCTCATGCAGGTGGCAGAGGCCCTGGGACTTGAGCCCCATTACCTGTTGCCTCCTGAGGGGTGCGTTGGTGGGACGCTGGAGCCCGGAACCAGGGCCTTGCACAAGCTGTCCATTGAGGGACCTGGGATGTCCCCCATAGCATCTTCATGGCTGTGTCCCTCACTGGCCTGAGCCCGCACTTTCAGAGGACTTGGCTTGGAGCGGGCAGGGGCAAGGTCAGCTCTGGGGTCACACGCTGTGTGGGCACGTTGAGCCAGTGCGCGCACAGTGTGTCCATGTAGATGGGTTCTTTTTACTGACTTCAGTGTGTGGAGGAAAGAAGCGTCCTATTGTTCTGCACTGGTGATCAACTCAGGGGCAAAAGGATGACTCTCCATGTGGTTCCAAAGCTCTGCTTCTTTGTAAGTGTGGGAAAGCATGGCCATTGGACCACTGAGGGAGGGGCATTCGCTCCTTTACTTTCTTAGCCCCCATCTCTGCTTCTGATGGGGAACCCAGGCTGAGAATTGCCAATCCCAAAGCACATTGCAGCACCCAGGGCAGGGGCTGCAGGTGCTACTGGCTGCGGGCTGTGTGGCCAGCGGACAGCTCAGGTCCCTTCGCTCATGGGGTGTCTCTGTGCCTGGCAGGGGCTGCAGTTTGGAACAAGGGAGCTGGAAGAGATGGGTGCCATGTTCTGCCTGGGCCTCCTCGTCCTGGAACTCAAGTCTGCCGGCTGCCGCCAGCAGCTTCTGGCCCAGGCTGCAGCTCTGCTGGACACTGAGGCGGCGGCCCTGGACCTGTGCCTGCAGCGGTAAGTCACCTACCACACAGGGGGCAAGTAGCAGTTGGTGAGAGCTGTAGCTGGCCTGGGAGAGAAGAGGGAGCAGGGCCATTGCCAGAGGAACTGGAAGAGCCAATAAATGGAGATGGGTGCCCACATGGCAGTGTGTGTGGGGCAGTGCTGTGTGCACACACAGGCTGTGTGGGGCCTTGGTGTTCCTATGCCCACGGGGCAGTGTGGGGGCAGTGCTGTGTGCACACACAGGCTGTGTGGGGCCTTGGTGTTCCTGTGCCCACATGGCAGTGTGGGGGCAGTGCTGTGTGCACATGCAGGGCAGTGTGGGGCCTTGGTGTTCCTATGCCCACATGGCAGTGTGGGGTAGTGCTGTGTGCACACACAGGGCAGTGTGGGGTCGTGGTGTGTCTTTGCCCCAGGGCTGTGTGGGGGCAGTGCTGTGTGCTCACACAGGGCAGTGTGGGGCCTTGGTGTTCCTATGCCCACGGGGCAGTGTGGGGGCAGTGCTGTGTGCACACACAGGGCAGTGTGGGGTCGTGGTGTGTCTGTGCCCACGGGGCAGTGTGGGGCAGTGCTGTGAACACACATAGGGCAGTGTGGGGCCTTGGTGTTCCTGTGCCCACGGGGCAGTGTGGGGGCAGTGCTGTGTGCACACACAGGGCAGTGTGGGGTCGTGGTGTGTCTGTGCCCATGGGGCAGTGTGGGGGCAGTGCTGTGTGTGCATAGGGCAGTGCAGGATCGTGGTGTGTTTGTGCCCACGGGGCAGTGTGGGGCAGTGTGGGGCAGTGCTATGATCACGCATAGGGCAGTGCAGGATCGTGGTGTGTTTGTGCCCACGGGGCAGTGTGGGGCAGTGTGGGGCAGTGCTATGATCACGCATAGGGCAGTGCAGGATCGTGGTGTGTTTGTGCCCACGGGGCAGTGTGGGGCAGTGTGGGGCAGTGCTATGATCACGCATAGGGCAGTGCGGGGTCGTGGTGTGCCTGTGTCCCTAGGGCATGCTGTGATACACACAGGGCTGTGTGAGGCAGTGCCGTGTGCACACACAGGCAGTATGAAGACATTGCTAGAAAACAACGGCCATCACACCAATTCTCCCATAACATATCCCTTCTATAAACATGAAGGATTTTCCTGAGCCCACTCGGAGCTGAGCAGCCAGGCTGGGCAGTGGTGCTGGGTGAGGAGCCAGGCCACCATTGCCTGAGGCTGGGTGGTGGTGCTGGGTGAGGAGCCAGGCCTCCATTGCCTGTGGGAGCCTCTCCTGGGGAGGCCTGCTCTGGCCGGGAGCCTAGTAGAGGAAGGCGAACGGGGAGCAGGTAGAGCGAGGGCAGCCGACAGGAGTGGCCTGTGTCGCTGTCCTGGTCCAGCACCCCCAGAGAGGACAGGGCTGCTGGGGGCAGGCCTTCCCTGCACCGCAGCCTTGGATGCAGGTGGCTGTCCTGCAGCGCTGCATTTGCACTCAGTTCGTGTTGGTCTCCCCTGCACTGTGAGGCTGCTGCCCCGGCCCAGGAAGATGTCACGGCTGAAGTCTCCACGTGGGGCCTGGTTCCCCAAGAGCAGGCTGAGCCTATGTTTCCCTGGGGCATGTGGTACCCAGGAACCCGGAGACCTCTGTCTCCCTGGAGACCAGGGTCCTGTTGTGACATCACAGATGTCCCTGCCCTGCCCAGGCCCTGTGTGCGTCACATTCCTGCTGGATTCTATCTGGACTTCTGGGTCAAACCACCTGGGGCTGGTGTCCCTCAGGGTCCCCCACTGCTCACAGACTACTGGCAGAGCCTGCTCTCATGTGCCCGGCTGCTCGGAGGGGTCTAACTGTCTGGGAACCAGAACAGGAAGTCTGCTCAAGAGGCCTTCTCTAGTTTGAGTCGAGGGAAGCCCATGCAGGCCTCCAGCGCCTGGCTGCTGGAGTATTTATCCCAAAGTCCTAGGACCGGGTCCTCCCTCACTCACGACTGGCTGCTGATGGTACAGGGAGACACTGGGGTCCTCCGTGCCCTTGGCCCTGTCCATGCCCTCCTGTACGACTAGCTGCTGATGCTGGGGTCTGCCAGTTCAGCCACCTCAGGCCTGGAGTTACAGCCCGCCCGCTCTCCCCCACCCCACTGCCGCCTGCCTCTGACTCCTCGGCAGAGCCAGCTGCCACCCCATCTCTCTCCCCAGGGAACCAGAGCTGCAGAGTGGGCTCAGTGGCAGCTCAGCAAGTCAAGGACTCCAGGTCCCCCACAGTGAGAGTGGCCTGGTGCGTCCTTAGTTTGATAAATGGCTGGGGTAGGCCCTGGGCATAGTGGTCACCATGTCACTTGGGAAGCTTGCATCCCACTTGGAGCGCCTGTGGGAGGCCCAGCTCTTCCCGTTCTCATTCCAGCTTCTTGCTGACCAGGCATGCCCTGGGAGGCAGGGCTTGGGGCCCAGCTGTGGACACCAGAGGCCCGGTGGAGCCAGGCTCCCGGCTCCTGCCTGGCCTGCTCCAGCATGGGGATGTTTGGGGAGTAAACCAGAGGATGGATCAGTCTGTCTTTCTGTCTCTGCCATTCTAATAAAATCAAAATTAACAAAGAAACATTTAAAGCATAGCAATAGTTATGATTCAGTCATGCATTCATGGATTTTGGGAGAAAAATGTTAATTTTGATGATGAAAAAGATGCCTGTTCATTTTGGAAAGCACAGTTTTATTCTCCTAAATGAGAGAAAGTAATTGGAAAATGCAGACTGCACCCCACGGCTGTATTTGATCCCCCAGCTAACCAGGCCAGCACATCACTGGAGGGAGCCCCATCATTGCCCCCGCGAGCAGGCATGTAGTGTCTCAGCAACAATGTTTGTGCTGTATTTGTAAATACTGGTCAGTTGATTATCTTGTTTCTTTTTTCAAATTTTAGGGGCCCATGGGAGATGTTCAAATGTAGAATGTGATGTGTTCCAATTTTGAAAAGAATTGTTTATCATGAATTACTTTCTTGTAAATGTCCTGGCTGTTTTTGACACTATTTTGTTAAACATTATTTTAAAAATCCACTTTTAAAGTTAAAATTGTACGTTAAGATCAGTTAATTTATATTTTCCTACACATTGCAAATATTTTTTTCTGAACTGACATTTGCTTTTATAATCCTTACATAGATGTGTGACACTAAGTGGTCTTGCTTCCAAGCAAGTGCATCTATCAAACTTGCTGTTTAATTCTTTACCTTTATTTTTCAAGATTTGTTTTTATGGGAAAATCAGATTTACAGAGAGGAGGAGAGACAGAGAGAAAGATCTTCCATCTGCTGGTTCACTCTAGATGGTTGCAATGGTCAGAGCTGAATTAATTTGAAGCCAGGAGCCTCTTCTGGGTCTTCCACGCAGGTGCAGGGTCCCAAGACTTTGGGCCGTCCTTGACTGCTTTCCCAGGCCACAAGCAGGATGCTGGATGGGAAGTGGAGCAGCTGGGACATGAGCCGGTGCCCACACAGGGTCCTGGCGCTTGGAGGCAGAGGGTTAGCCTGTAGAGCCTCATGTTTGGCCCAGTTCTTATCCCTTGACAAGCCTGCCGACAGAGCTTAGCAAGAGCTAAATTCATATTCACTGTAACCCTATGCTGGTGTTTCTGACACTAAAGTGAGATGCATAGGTTTATAACAAATGTTTGTTTATATTGTAACTGCTTTTACATTATTATTATTTAATCATTTTATGTTTCAAGTTATCCACTTTTGTCACTGGTTATTAGTAACAGTTCATAATATATTATGAGAGATCTGTTTTTTTTTTAAGCTGTGGCCTTTACTTTTAAGAAAATTTTTATTTATTTGGAAGACAGAATTTAGAGAGAGGCCTAAAGAACAAGATCTTTGAACTACGGTTCCACTCCTCAGATGGGCACGTGGCCAGGAATGGGCCAGGCTGAAGCCAGGAGCCAGGGCTTACCTTGTCCCCTCACAGGAGTGGCAGGGGCCCAAGCACTTGGTCAGCTGTTGCTGAGTTACAAGGCACGCTAGCAGGGAGCTGGATCCTCGATGGGATGCCAGCATCGCCAGCAGAAGCTGAAGTCACTGAGTCACAGTCCTGCCCCTTACGAAGGAGCTGCAAAATCTCCTGGGAAAATGGGCATTAGAAAATGTTACATGGATTTCAGGTTGTTTGCACAAAGATTAATTTATCTTTTAGGTCCATTCCATTTTTTCATAAATGTTTTGAAGTACCATCATATATACATTCTTGGATATATTTTTAGTTTTATATTCTCTTCAATTACTTTATCTTCAAGAAACATGGGAATATATTGTTAAGCTTCAGTTTTAACTATTTGAAAGACAGATGAGGGGAGGAGAAAGAAAAGGAAGGGAGAGAAACAGATCGTCCACCTGGTGTCCACCCTTCACACGCCTGTGGCAGCCCAGGAACCAGGGACTCAAGCCGGGTCTCCCACGTGAGTGCAGGGACCCATCAGGCACTGCCTCCCAGGCACATCAGCAAGAAGCTGGGGTCAGGGGCACAGGCAGGGCTCCACGGCACGGGTGACCCGCACAGTGCCGCCCTGGCCCCACACACGTTCCCATAAGGATCTCCAGATGCTGCAGTCCACCCCGTCTGTTCAGGGCTGCGCTCTGTTGGAGTCCTGGGAGTTGTAACCCACAGGGACCGACCTTGAGCTGTGTAGAAGCCATGGCTGGCTTGTTCTGTTCACTGGTGGCCTGTATCATGTTCCCCAAGCGGGAAGTTTTTCCCACCTGCTGAGGTCTTTGACACAAATCAGGCAGGTGCTGTCGGCGTTCATGCTGTTGCCATTTCACGCGTCTCTTAGCTAGGAGGGCACTTGAGGAAGCTAATGGGAACATTTCTGTTTATTCTGTTGTAAAACATTTCAAAATCCAGGCATGGTTTATTCAAAGTGCACATTTTTATATGAGCTTTTACAAGATGTCTTTTATATCATCGCATGCTTCTAATCTCAGTTTTTAGATTTTATTATGGCTCTGAAAGTGTCTTTTTATGATATTTTCATGTCTGGTTGTCTCCATTGTTAAGAGAATCTTTGTATTATTTGTATATTTATCCGTAACTTCTGAACTTACTTGCTGGCTCTATCTAAAATAATCTCCATGGATTTGTCTGCTTTGCTTAGACACTCACAGATTGGCTCTGAGCTATTATGTTGCTTAGCTCCTCATGTGCCCTTGGCCTGTTTGGAGGGTCCCGTGATGCAAATGGCTCCTGGCTGTGGCTTCTCAGAGTAGGGCCTCCTGTGGACTTGACTGTGAGTGACCAGGAACCAGGCGAAGGGGCAGAGCTTGCTGTGGACTTGACCGTGAGCGGCCGAGAACCAGGGGTTTAGCTTGCCTATGAATGCAACAGCTTCCTTGTTGGTCACCTCTCGCCCTTAGGTTATTAACATACCAGGACTGATGGTGAATATTCCTAAAAAAGCAAAACCAAAGCGCCAACAACAAAAGCTAGTGTCTGTAAAAGCGATTGTTCCTTTGAATACAGCCGAGTTCCATCAGTAAGTTTTGTGACAGTTAGCCAGCCTTGCGCATCTCAGGAAAGGCGTTTTCCCATGGACACTGTGGCTCTTTGCTGGGTCGGGCACTCTTGCGCCAGGAGTCAGGGCTGGGCTGGGTGGGCACTATTTGTCCATCTATTTAGATAAACCCTGAGTGTCCTAGGGTTTACCTGCACTTGGAGTACATACACAGCAGGTGTGAATGACCTGCAACCTGTTTATTGGAAAACCGTCTTATTTTCCCCCCTAACGACCGCCTGTGTGTGATGACAGGGATGGGAGCACCCCAGGCCACTCGCAGCCTAGGGCTGTGAACAACGCCCTGCACCTTGCCAGGGCTCCCGCTTCTCCACGCGGATTCATCTCACCTGTGCCGGAGAGCAGATCCAGACAGGCGGCTTGTTGGCTCTTGAAATGACGCGTTGTCGCAGTGTTTCTTATTTGAGAGCTAAAATTACACACGTTGATGGGACACTCAGAGATACCTCGCTGCGAGTATGCGTCTGTAACAAGTCCTATTATCACGTGTTTACAGTGGACACACCCACAATCCTGTCCCCCAGGTGAGCCCAGCCTTGCGGCCCATCACCACTTCCCACAGCTGGGCCAGCCCTGTCCCTCCTCTCTGCTGCCTGGATACCTTTGCCAGGCTGTGTGTCTGTGTGTCCCGCGCTGGTCACTCCCACGTTGGCCACTCCTGGGCTGCACCTCCTGCCCTCACGGCTCAGCTTCCCTTCCATCACTGTCCATCTGTGTTCATGCTTGGCTTAGGAGTGTTCTCGAGCTGGTTACTGTGGTGGGGATGCACTGGCCATGGCCTGCTCCTCGGTCTCCACTGTGAGTGAGCTGGGTATGACCCGGGGAGCTGGTGCTTGGGGAGGTCAAGGAGAAGCTGCGGGGAGTGAGGGGGGACTGCGTGCTGTCACATTTACAGATCAGGGAGACGGTGTTCCCAGCAGCCCCTCAGGACAGGACTGAGGCCCAGGCCCCTGGACCTGCACAGATCCCACCAACTCTGAGTTAAAGCCACTTGGCTATCAGGATGCTCTGTCACCCGAGCTGAATTCACGTTTGTCAAATAGCCCACAGACTCAAGTACTGAAGGCTGCACTGTGACTCGCACGTCAAGCCACCAGCTTGGATGCCAATGACGCTGGCACGGCTTTATGCCCCAGCTGCTCCACTTCTGACCCAGTGCCCTGCCTGGGAAAACAATGGGGGATGGCCCAAGTCCTTGAGGCCCTGAGCCATGACGGAGACCCTGACGAGGCCTGTGCCTGTGGTAAGTCAGTGGATGGAAGAATTCTGTCTCTTCCTCTCACTCTCTTATTTTCTAATGAAGAAGTAAAATTTTAAAACAAAGGATATAATGTCTGAGAATATTCTTAGCATCATTTGATGGTAGCAGGTTGAAAAACAAAACACAGCTCCAGTGTGAGCAACAGAGAGGCAAAATCAAATATTTTGGTATGATTTTATGCTGAGTCTTCTATAATAAGCAATGAGAGTAATGAAAGCGGTTGCTGTGTCTGCGCAGGGAGAGCTGTAATGAGCGCCCTGCTCCGTAAGCGGCTGCTTCCCCCTGGAGAGCCACTTGGCGCTGCTCAGGAAGACCCGTAAAGCCAGATTTGATCCGGGGTCTCCCGCTTGCAGAATACTCCTCCAGAAAATAAACAGAACTGAAAACAATATTTAAAATGTGCATATTTACAGAATGACACTAATATCTCCCCGTACTTCACAACAACTCAAATTCCTAGTGGCAGAAAAAGAAAGAATGGTGTTGATTAATTTTCTAGAATACTATAAACCCGTAAAAATCACAGCTCTGTCGATGTTTACATGGAGTAATAACACCGCAAATATTTACGAGACCCCTCCAGAGGCCGGACGCGGGGCTGAGGCTTGGCGAAGTATTATCTCACTTAATCATGCAACTAATTCTGCGTGTCAGCTGCTGTTATTGTCTTTGCCTCCTACAAACGGGAATTAAATGTCATGGAGATGAAGAAGTTCGCCCAGTGTCAGCCAGCCAGTGCGTCGCTATGCTGGCCGGAAGTCCAGGGGCCGTCAGCTCAGGGCTGGAGCCCTCACTGGCTAGTGTGGCCCGTCACACCGTCACGTAGGGAATAAAGTGAGGGTGACCGCTGCTCTCTATCTGCTGCGCGTCCACTCTGCCACGGCAGAAGCATGGGTGCAGGTGGTTCCAGGTCTCCCCAACACCAGCTCCTCTAGAGGGCTGGGAAGCCTGCAGCGTTATGCTGACTTGAGCTCACTTTGCCCAGTAGCACTCCTTGGTTGTGTTACTGTATTTAGAAGCCAAGGTTTGTGTCCCAGGCCGGGGCGTCATGGCCCGGGGATGACCAGGGACATGGCTGGCAGACAGGGAGGTCTGAGGGTGTGTGTCCTCCCCCGGAGCCTGCTAACCCCCAGTGACCCCTGAGCAGGCGACCTCTCAGCAACAGTATTGGTGGCTCCCCGGGACCCCGAGCGGCTTTGGGGTGCGCATAGGTGATCCTCTCCTTGCCAGCCTACACAGGGGACCCTTTGTAGGCTCAGGCTCTGCCAGATGTATGGCCGTTCTCCCACCTCTGAACCCCAAGTTGCTGAGAGTGGTGTGGGCTCCCGGGCCCCGGGAAGGAGTTCAGGAAGTCACCCTGCCGAGTCTTGGTTGCAACCATCATTTTCAGGTGTTGTTCCTTCCAAACACAGGGAGCAAGTCAAGTCTTTGCAAATGTTCCCAAGTGGCTGAGGTTGTTCTTGTTCGAGGTTCCAAGTGCTTTCAGTGGCTTTTCATGAACTGCGTCCATAGCCCTTTTATGCGTTTGTTCTTTCTTGCTCTGTTGACTCTCTCTTCATCAGCACCCCCGCCCCCTGGCTCCATCGACAAGCAGCCCTAGCCATCTGGGCTGCCCTAACGGTCACCTGGGCAGGGGTGGGGTCAGGTCAGCGGCTGTGGAGGCAGAGTAGAACTGTATTCTGACCACAGGGAAAGCAGGGGCAGGGCAGGGAGGGAAGCTGCCCTGCAGATCCCGCCAAGGCTGTGACTTGCAAATGGCAGGTCCTCAGGGAGACACAAGCCACGCCAAAGTCCACCTTTGGTTGTGCGTCCTGAGGCTGGGTGCTCTGCTGTAGAAAAAAATGGGTGGCATGCCCGTTCCCGTGGCCACCTCCATCATGTGTATCTTGTCCTGGCCAAGGCCCAGCTCCTCTGAGATGGAGGAGCAGAAATGGGCAACTGGACCTCCCCTGTTGCCCCAGGAGCATCCTCCCCCAGGGCTTCTGGTCAAGCTTTCAGCAGCTTAGCCCGTAGGAGCCGCAGTTCTGGGTCTGTGTATTCCTGCTGACCAGAGGCCCTGCGGCTCAGCGGGGGTGAGGGGACACACAGTGGCACCTGCCCGCTCTCAGCTTTCTTTGCTTCCCGAGGGGGGAATCCCCACATTCTGTAGACCCCAGCACCCTGCACTACTTTGGGAAGTGACAGCCAACGGCATTCTTGGCTTCCAGCGGAGGCTGCCCGGTTGTAGCTGTGAACTTGGATTCTGAAAGCAAAACAGGGAATGATGTTGCGTGGCACAGCGCTCTCACTGGATTGAGCAGAAGCTGAAGTGTGGTTTGATGCTTCTCCGGTGAATGTAAAGGGACAGCTTTGCTGTCAACAGGCAGTGGCAGAGTGGCACCCACAGTGAGGGAAGAGAAAGCAAGACAACAGGAGCAAGGGGCTTTCCCAGACTTAAGGAAATGACACCTTGAGGGAAGGACCCCACCAGTCCAGCGTGGAGAGCAGGATCTGGAGCTAACGGCCCTTGATGTGGGCTCCACAACTTGCTCAGTTGCCCCTCTTGGAGGTGGGCACAGCCAGAGACCCAGCGGGACCACTTCTGTTTCTTCAGATGGGCATGCCCAAGTCTGCCCTCGGGTGTATCCTGTTGAGCCAGAGCCTGCTGATTCCGTCTATGGCGCCAGGGGAGCCTGGTGAAATGCAGGGTCATTTAACATAAGCCAGCAAGCTCCAGGGCCCTGGAAATGGAAAGTAGATGTGCCAGCGTGCTCGGGAAGATGGGAGCCTGTTTGGTGGCTTGGCATCCAGGGCGCAGCTGGGATCTCTGCTCTTCATCAACATGCAGTTGACAAACACAACCCAGAGACTGAATCAGGGACGAGCCTTCTGGGTGTGGAAGGCTGCAAAGATTGCATCTTTGCTGCCTCACAGCAGGCAGGCCCTGGGGGATCATGAACCCCCTGCTGTTGAGGGGTGGGGAGGAGAGGCAGTGCGGGGAGCTGAATGTCTGATCCAAGCCACGGTGGGACGCCAAGGCTGATCAGAAATTCAAGCCCAGGTCATGAATCCACATTTATGTGCTGTTTTCCCTGGAACATGCTGGGAACTGTGCTTCAAAATCTATCCATAACGTGCTTTCTGGATGAAACGCAAAAACAGAACAAGGCCAGAGTATGTTCTCGTTAAATGGGCATTCTTCCCCTAAAAGCTGGCCCCACCTCTGACTCCCCCAGTGGGAAACAGCCCCATGCCAGGCCTGCAGGTTGCATTGCCCATCTGCTGAGCAATGTCCTGGGGCAGAACCAGCTGGCCTGTGCCAGAAAGTCCTCCTAGCATTTCAGTGTTTCTTCGCTGGGGAGTCGAGGCGCCCCTGTCTGGGCAGAGGCCCTCACTGCAAACATGTTGCCGTCACAGGGTCATCTGAGCTTCGCAGGGCCTAGGGCGTGTGGATCCACTTTGTCTCCTCTCAGCCAGGCTCTGAGAAGCTCGGACTGCTCGGATCCCAGCCGCAGCCTTTGCTTAACCCCACGGGTATGACTGTGGCTGGAAAACGGACGCCAGAGATCCGATATCCTTGGCTAACAGCGCTAACAGCACCCCTGATAATAATAACCAGTTTATCGATTCCTTGGCATGGTCTTGCTGTTTGTACATATGAATTCCAGGAGTTCCTGTGAGTATGGGCAGGCACTGTGCGGCAGCTGGGTGAGCCAGTGGTGTTGTCTCACAGCAGCAGTTAGAGGCCCGGCTCCTGTTTCCTGCCCAGCTTCCTGCTCATGTGCCTGACAATGCAGCAGTGATGGCCAAGTCCTCCCGCCCCTGTCACCCCTGCAGGACACTCAGGTGACTTGGGTGGCCTTCTAGGCTCCTGGCCTCCATCTGGCCCGGCTCCACGGCGGGCACTGGGAAGTGAGGAGGCAGCAGATGGAAGGGCCTCTCCCTCTCCTTCCCTCAGTCACTTTGCTTTTCAAATAAATGAATGACTAAATGATGAGTTCCAACACTGCATCCCGCCAGTAGCTCCGAAAGCTTGCTTATTGTTCCGCTGCACAGAGGCGACCAAGGCATGAAGTGCTTCAGCTACATGCCCGAGGTTGTGCATGTGTGACGTGACAGTGCTGCACTCTAGCCGGGACAGCTAAACTCCCAGACCCTCCATGTCACTCTGCGATCCTGCAGAGGCCGACGACAGGCTTGTGAAATGCAGCCGTTCCTCAGCTTCTCACCGACTCATCGTATGCTTGCCAGGGTTGTCTGCAGAGATGCTGGTCTCGGTTTGTCCACGCAGGACTGGTGTGAGGGTGACAGAGGACTCTGCCAGTCCACCAGAGAGACTGTGGCGCACAAGGCCGGGCAGTGTGTTCGGCCAGGCGTGCTGTGGTTCTAGGGCTTCACTGAGGTCACCCCCACCCTCCTCTGCAGCCCACGGGCAGGGGATGGGGGCCACCGCTTGCTGGAGGCTGGCGAGGTCCTTGTGGCTGAAAAACTCCAGCTGAGCCCCAGGTTCTGGATGCATGGCTGACCAGATGCACACTGGACTTCCCGACTCTGCCCAATGCTGCTTGCAAACCAAGCTTGGGGAAGAAGCTTTGGCTGAGAACAATGGTCGCCTAGATTCAGACAAGTGAATGTGGTGCAGGAAGTCACAGGATTGGCATCAAGGGGCTTGGCTGAGCGCTTAGGAAGGGGACATCGCTAGAAACACCCAAATCTCCCATGGAAGGAAATGCTCCCACAGAAGTGATTGGGCTGTGACTTCCTTCAGGTACAACTGACGTGCGGTAAGTGGATTCTGACATGGAAAGCAGAAGCTTTGAGATCATGGTAAATGAATTCGAAAGTTTATTTTTATTAAAAATTGTGTATTCTGAAAAAGTCCATGCATGGATTTCAAAGTTTGGGCACCAAAATAACCTTTGATTTCGTTTTTTCACAAACTGTTTCAAGTGCTTGGGTCCATAGCTCCATGAAGCCTTGAACACAAGGAGAGGCACCATCCTCCCCGTCACCTCCCCAGTAGCCTGACCTCTGTGTGTGACTCCCAGCATAGCAGCCCCAGCCACCACTCTTCTTCCTGTTACTCAATGCCAGCCTGCGTTTGGGAATAGAATTTAAATTCAATCAGTAACTGTGCACTTTCGAAGCTTTTTCCCCACTGGGCAGTGATGCTAACATTTACTCAAGTCCTCCTCATTTTATTTTAATTTGTGACATGAGCACCAGCTGGTGGGCTGGAGACAGGCAGGACTGGTTCCCGTGGAAGTCAGGCTGGGCAGGGTCTGTCCTGACTTGGGTATTTGCTGCTTAATTCTCCCTTCCCCCGCCGTGCGCATTTCCTGTGATGGTGGCTGCAGAGCTGGCTCCTCTTTGACATTCAAGTCTCAGCTTAAATGTCATGCTCTCCGTTTAAATTTCACTGGCTCAGCAAGGCTGTCCGTGACCATGGTACCTAGAGTAGCATCCAGACACCGAGGTCGTAGCGTCTCTAACTTGGTGTTTTCTGTCTCCTCCTGGCCAGAGCAGAGGCCACGGGAGAGGACACACGACCTGCCTTGGGTGACGATGACTCGGGGTCCTGGCAGCAGCAGCCAGGACATAAAAGGTGATGAGTCAAATTAACCATTAGGTATTTTCTGAGTTCTCCTCAGGTGCTTGTGGGAACATATAGAAGCTGTTGACTGAGGAACAGGATGTAAGAATTAGCAATAATGCACTTGAAGGAATGTGTTGAAAGCATACTGATTCATGGGTATACAGAGGATCATTCAGACACACGGAGTAATGGCTTCGTTAAGTTCCTGTGTACTAACAAACACATTGAGCTGTAGCCATGGAGATCTCCCTTTCTGTATAACATGACCCCAGCACACAGGCAGATGGTATTCTCGGTGCTCTAAAAGATATTTACACGTTGGAGTGAGGAGTGACCCTGGATAGGTTCCGTTCTCAGAGCCACTCTGGAAGGGGGCCCTGTGTCTCTGGGGACTGGACTGGCCATGGCTTCACCAGGCTCCATTTGCCGCACCTGCTACTGTCCAGCTGACAGCTCAGGTGTCCAGAGAACCAGAAAGCCTGCCTGGCCATGTGGTGTTTGTTCTGCTCATCTTCACACAGTCCTAAGGGAAATAAATTGAAATGAGTGCTGGCCAGTAGCTTGAGATTAATGTTTGTTTACCTCGGTTATTACCTCCTGTGTACAGAAAGACCTTGGTGGCAGCCAGGGATGCCTGGTCCCTGAGTGACTTCAGGTACACAGAGCATTTGGAAAGGGCTTTGTGGAAACACTTAAAATGCAAACTGTTACTCAGATGACATGCATCAGGAGATTGGAAAACATACACAACCTTAATGGAAAGCACCATTCATCGTCCCCTGTTTGAGACAGGTGGAACCCTAGACGTGTCCCTAAATGATCAACAGCACAAGCAGCTCACTGCAGAGGCTCGTTGGCGGGGTCGTGGATTTGTTTGGAAACTTGTCTTGCACCGTGAAGGTGACAAAGGAAGGCGGTTCTTCGCCTGTTTGTAGCTGGCCCGCGGTGTCCTGGGAGCACGAGTTCAGGGCCCTCTCCCTCTCACAGGCGGAAGGGAGCTGTCCGTCAACACTGGTGCTGACCCAGGAGCACTTCAAGAGGTTTCAGAGCAACATGGTTCCTTCAGAGAAGCCTGCCCAATCGGTTCACTTAGGAATTCAATTTTTCAAAATTACATTATTACTCAGGGGAAAGCAGGAGCTATTGCCATGCCTTTCTTTTATGCAGACATTTATTTCAGATTGTAAAAAGACACAATAGTAATCCACATTAAGTAGTAGGCTGCGTTTTTTTCTGGACAATTTTCTGCATTAAAAAGAAGTGGAGACAAAGGAAGAACAAGACCACATTTGTAACGTGATATGGAAGCAAAGCCGTTTCTAAATAATAGTGTTTTGTGGTGTATTCCTGGAGGTACTGGCGGCTCCTTATAAGGCAGACGAATATTTCAGCTAAAGTTTGCAAGCAAAACACAAAGCTAATTACAAAATACGCTCGTGTCCTTGGGCAAACCGCCGGGCGCAGGAGTGAGCTTGTGCAGGCGCGCAGCCGGCTCTCCCCGGTCCTGATCTCTCACATGTGCTCTCAAACCTTGCAGTGTGGGGTGGTTATTTTTTAGCTCTCAATTAGTGAATCATTTTAACAGCACCATTACATAAAATAGAATGATATTTCGGGTGTTTTGGCATTGGCTAATGGCTGGGTGGGGAACATCGTACGCCTGAAACACACTGTGTGCCCATGTGGCCGATTCCAGGGGTGATGTGTGAGATGTTCCCAGATGCGGATGCAGAAGGACCAGGGGCATGAGCAGGAAAGAGCCCTGTGGCTTCCAGACACCCTGAAATCTGTCGGTGTGAAGACCAGGCTGGCGGGATTCCGGCCCGTAATCCTCGAGGCAGGCTGGTCATGGTGGAGTTTGTGTTCTGCCTCCTTCTGCTGCTGAGGTTAGCACTGACGATATTGAGGGGTATCATGCTCATCGTTAAGGGCTACTCTACCTGTGAGCCAATCCAGCTTCCCCACTAGGGGACCGCGGGCAGACAGACTGGGTCCCTTCCAGCCCCCAGAGCGGGAGGTGAGGGATGTGGCCTTCAGAAGTGACCATGGCCTCCCTCTGACCCCAAGAACAACCACAGGCCTGTCCCTCCTGTGGGATAAGGCTTTGTAAGCATCAATAGGCTATCAGTCCTGGTTCCAGGCTTGCCCTAAGTCAGTCCTTGACTTGGCAATCAACAGATAGCTCTTGGCAAAGGGACATACTGGGGGGGGGGCATTAGGGAAGGGCTATGACACATGGTGAGGAGCAGCTGTGAAGACAAGGAAGCATCCTGGGGGTACAATGATGGGGAGACAGCGCCCTCCTTGGAGAGGCATCCGAGCCAGGAAGAACACCACCACCTGGGTTCCCGGGTGTTCAGACTGAGCTGCAGCCACAGCAGGAAGAGGGATGGCACCGTGGTGCAGAGAGAGCATGGGGAATGCATGCCTCCTCTTTTCCTCTTGCCAATTTATGAGCTGGTGAGCCCCCCGGTTGCCTGAACAAGCCTGTAGCCAGGCAGGGGCACCCAGACTTGGGTTCCAACTCAGCAGCAGACAACAGAGCAGTGCTGAAGGACAGGAAACAGGGTGGCACGTCACCGGGTGGGCTGCCTGGGCTGTCCCACAGACCCCGCCAGCCTCCTTGTCCCAGAAGCGTCTCTGGGACACCCAAAAAGGGCAAAGAACACTTGAGCCACATGTTTGGGGCAGCCCTGAGGGCACTTCTGGGGTTCAGCTGCCACTGTCATCACTTCCTGCAAGTGCAATTTAGATTTCCTGTGTACTCCTCAGTTATGGGGGACAGACGTTTTAGTTTTCTGGGGCCAGTGCTGTGGCATAGTAGATTAAGAGACACATGCAAAGCAAATATCTTCTGTGGTCACTGGTCTGAGTCCCAGCTGCTCCACTTCTGATCCAGCAAAAGAGGGCTCACATGCATGGGCAACATATACATGTGGAAGACCCAAATCAGTAACTCTAACCTAACCCTGACTTTAACCTTAGCCTTAAACGAAACCTAAGCCATCTCCAACCCTAACATGGCTTTAACTCTAACCCTAGCCTCACCCTAATCCCAACACCAACCCTAACCTAACCCTAATCCTAACCTGGCCCTAACCTTAACCCTAACCCTAACCCTAACCCTAACCCTAGTGCTAACCCTAACCCTAACCCTAATTCTAACCCCAACCCTAACCCTAACCTGACCCAGCCTTGGCTGTTGCTCTTTGTGTATCTCAAACTCCAAGTAAATATAAAACAAACCTTTTGTTGTTGTTAAACATAAGATTAAAGACTTTATTAAAAATTCTTAAAAACAGTAAAACTAGGGAGGTGAAAAAATGGACTATTGAAAAACTTAAGTATTGTCAACCTCAGGTGATGCACTCTCATATTTTAGAATAAACATTTATGATTTCATCATTTCAGCCTCATAAGGAGGTTACTGACTGCATGCCCATGTCTCCCGTGCTCACAGCTGCCCACCCTCACCCTCCAGAAGCAGGTGGATTTTCCGCAGGGTCATCTGGAAGCGACTTGCTGGTGCGGCACACCCCTCGATGCTTCAGTGGCACTTTTTGAAACAAGGATATTTCTGTGCATAAGCACAATATAATTAGAAAATCAATCCTGATCAATACTCTAAAAATAATGCATAGATTTACTCACAGCTTGGAGTGCTTCTGATGCTGCCCTTGACTGCCGAAGGTGGGATGGTAAGTCGGAACCTCAAGGCTGCGAGGTGGAACTTGACCCTTCAGGACCTCTGTGCTTTTGTAAAACTGATTGATTTAAAGGCAGTGTGATGGGGGTGGGGCTGAAAAGAGCTCCATTTGCTGGTTCTCTCTCCTAATGGTCATAACAGCCAGGACGGATGTACCCCAAAGCCAAGGGCCAGGACCCCAGCACGGTTGCAGGAAGCCACGCAGGGGGTCTGTCCTCTGCTGCTCCCAGCTGCATTACTGGGGAGACATGACAGGTGCAGAGCAGCTGGAACGTGGCAGGCTCTGCACTCCACCCAGTGCACCACTGCACTGCTGGCCACCACATGTTGGGTTTCAGGCCGGTGGTCTCAGACAGCGCCCCTTGTTGTGTGCCCATGATCCTCCTGTGGTTCAGTCCAGGCCCTGTGGTTCTGGGGTCCTTGGTGGCTGGTCCCCCAGGGGTCCCTGCTCATCACAGCCCACACACACTCTCCTACCTCTTGTTCCGATGCTTTCCCTGTGGAGTCCGTCAGGCCCTGAGCCCACTGCTTCCCTCTGTGTCCAGCTCCCGCTTACCCAAGGGGCTTTGCCTGAAGCCCTGCTACACCGGGGCTACTCAATGGTCACATTGAGGGGCAGTGTTTCCCTGTGCTCACTGGCCAGCGTTCCACTGTAGGGAAGAGCTGCCCTCTGCCTCCCCTCACCGTGTGTGTTGGTATCAGTTGTCTTCCCTGAGTTCCAATCCATTAACTTCATTAACTCAGATGAGCCTTTGGCCACCTGTGGAGTAGCGATGGAGGCTCCTTCAGGGCGCAGCTACAGCATCTTCCCCATTCCTGGCTCCTGCATCTCCGAGACATCAGCAGTGCTCTGCGAGCAGAGCTTGTCCAGGGTCACAGTGTTGGCTTCCCCATTCACCCTGCGCCTTCCCTGGTTCATCTCTGCAGTCACCCACTTTTCCAGGGACACCGTATCTTTCTGCGGGGATGGAATTACACCCCAAGACCTGAGAGTTAGGCATCTGTGTTACTTCACCAGCCGATGGACCAATGCGTGCACATGTGAACACACAATGTCTTCTGTCAGGTGGTCTTTCTGTGGATCGTTAGAGCAACACCCGGTGCTGCTCTTCACGAAAGAGGCACAGACTTGTCGGTAGCACTCAGTAAGTGGTGATCACAACTTGTGGCTTTCAGCGGGAGAAGCTGGGAGCTGGACAGCTCGGGGCCTTGGCAGGGGTCTCCACTAAGCCTTTTGTCACCTTGCTTTGTCAAAAGCCTTTACCTGCAGGTCACTTTAGCTTTCCACGGGCTTTGTAAAGCAGAAGGCAGGAGGGCCTTGGTTCCTGGGAAGAGGGGGCAAAGGGTTTCTTGTCGCAGTTGATACTCATGCGGTGGAGTGTGTGCGTGTGCGTGAACATGTGTATTGTGATGTTGGGAGGGAACAGAAGGGGAATTGCATCCAAGCTGGCTGGCTGGACTCATAAATTGGAGCGTGGAATTTTCAGAAACACTGAAAATCCTCCACGAGCAAGTGTGACATCCACACACAGCCGCGCTACACACCTGCTGTAGTCCTTGCCATCGACACGTGCCCAACCAGGACCGGATGCTGAAACATGGGTTGGGAGGCACTGTGTGTCCTGAGTGTTATTAAGGAGAGGAGGGGAGCGGAGGGGAGAGGGGGGGAGGCAAGCCACCCAGGATGATAAAGCAAGTCTCTTCCTTCCTTTTACTTTGATCCAACACAACCAATTATTACTGAATCCTATTGCTTTTAGTAAGGCTCAAATTAGACAAATTCCAATACACCGTTTTGGAAACATGTTGTAAGTAAAGTGATTTGTCTCGTACTCTTGAAGACGTCAATGCAGCAAATAAGTGTTAGATACAAGTAGTGAAGAGATAGTTACTGTGACGTCAGTGCTGTTCACACGACCACAAATGCACGTCAGCACACCTGGGTGGAGCTGGCCACGGGCAGCCTTGCTGCCGCCTTCCGCCTGCTGCTGTGGCCTGCTTCTGCGGGAGCCGTGGACGTGTGGGCACGGCCAGGCAAGGCTGAGCGGGCACAGGTAGCCATGCACCTGCTGCATTTATTCCCATTCACTTCACTCACTTCCACATTCCCTCCTTCCGCCCGCTTGCATCCTGACTCGTGGTCCCTTCAGGGCAGCTGCTCCGTTGGGGTCCCCGGGCCACTCCCCTCTTGGCTCCCGTGCCCCTTGTTCTCCCTTGGCCCTCAGTCCTGACCTTTCTTCTCGCATCTTCCACTTCCCCATGGGGGGAACGTGCTCCCCCGTGTCCATTGGACACTTCCACCTACTGCCGTTTTTGAGAACTCTGTAGTGGGCGTGCTGATCTCCTGGGCTGATCTCATCGAGCTCCATGCAGACTCACAACATCTTGCAGAAAGATGGCGTGAATGGGGCAGTCAGGGATCCCACATCCCGAGCCCAGGGGCCGCCCACCTGCAGGGACCAACAATGTGTGTTGGTGTGGAATGTTGTATGGACTTTGAGTGTGTGGCTGGAGATGGGGACTGCTGTGTCCTGGAGCCTGGGAGAGCAAGGGCTTAGTGCGGTGACAGGATGGACCCTCACCAAGCAGGCAGAGTGGACCGGTGACTTTGGTGGTGGATATGAGTTCTGGTCTGTGAGCTTTCTGGTCACGGGTCACTTGTAATTGCACAGCTAAGCAGATAAGCAGATGGACCACTGGACCACTGGTTCGATTTCTGAGAATAGGGCAGCGTGGACAGCGTGAGGACTCTGCTGCCGGCTGGGGCTACAAACCTGGAGTGGGTGATCCAGATGAGCCAGCGGAATGTTGAGCTTCATTGTCCATGGACAGGGACAGGTGTTCTCTCACCTGCTGAATCGGTGACAAGTGGATTTCTGTGAGGCATGTTGTGTGCGTGGCAAGTTCTCTGTATCTGTGCTACTGGGCCTGAGACTCCACAGCCCAAGCGCTCACTGGACCCTGAGCTGTGCCCAGCCGGTGGCTAAGGAGAGACGAGCCCTCTGGAGCCCCAGATCACAATGTTTTAGGTCACACACGACTCCCTTCACACTCACACCACATGCGGGCTGATGAGGGGTGGAGCTCAGGAGCGCTGGTGGGTGCCTGTGTCCACTCGGGCCTCCTGCAGCCCACCAAGGTTGGAATATCCTGGCACCAAGGTCCACGGGAGACAGCCCCACGGCCATCGCAGCCTTCCTCGTTTGTGTAGACAGTGCCCTGTGGTATGTGGAGAAGTCCAGGAGACTTGACAGCACCTCTCTGATCTCCTGCTTTGGAAGTAGATTTAAAAATAAGCAATTCTTTTTAAAGACAGCATGCAATAATGCCACACATGATGTCTGAGATGTGAGGCTCAGCTTTCATCAGAAATAAAAACAATTTAAGTTTTCTTTATTTGAGAGGCAGAGGGAAAATGGCAGGGCAGAGGTAGAGAGGGAGAAAAGTCCCCTTGTCTGCTGATTTGCTCCCCGAATGCCCGCAGTGGGCAGGGCTGGGCCGGCAAAGCCGGCGGGGCACCATCTGGGTCTCCCTGTGGCTGCCAGGGCCCCAAGCCCTGGAGTTGTCATTGACTGTCCCCCAGGGTGAGCTCCGGCAGGAAGCTGAGATCCAAGCAGAGCCACCACTGGAACCTGGGCACTCCGACACGGGACATGGCGTCCTGCCTGGCATCCGGCTGCTAAACCAGCCTGCCCCTAAAGACAAACATGAAAGAGCTTGCACAATTGCTGAGTGAAAAAGTAAGATCTCTATGTATTCTGAATATTCTTAAAGGATGTGATTTTTTTTGTCAGAATTTATGCAGAAAAGGTAAATATTTTTTCTATAAGTTTAATTGTTATTATCACAATAAAATTTATCAAATGAGATACATCTTCCAAAGGATTGGGAGAGAGGAATTTGAATCTTGGTGACACAAAAAAGTGATCAATGATTCAGGAGTAGAAAAGGCTAATTACCCTAAGTCAGGTCATGCCGTGTACACATACATCTAATTGTGCACTGCACCCACAGATCTTACCACGTCAGGTGTCAGTGACAGACAAGGAGACCCCTCAGGACTCTGCAGGATTGCGCATGGCTGGGAAATGGGCTTATCTGCGCATAAGAGAGGAAAGTTCTATTTAACCAAAATGCAGGAAGCCACGGCGTAGGCTCTCGGCTCTGCAGCAGCCCTTCTGGAGGACCCTACACCCTGGGCCTCCTAAGTGTGAGTGTGGCACGTAGTGGAGCTCGCTGCCCACCAGGGGAACTGCGAATGTGTTACAACTTACTGTGACACAACCACAGACTTGGGATCGTGGCCATGTGGCCCCTGGGACCGTCCCAATGCCACACCCTCCCCCTTCCTATGGTTGGTTCCCACTTCTCACAGTCTACTCACAGCTATCTGCTCAGAGGACCCATCCTTCCCCTTGGTCACAGGCACTCAGAGGACCCATCCTCCCCTTGGTCACAGGCACTCAGAGGACCCATCCTCCCCTTGGTCACAGGCACTCAGAGGACCCATCCTTCCCCTTGGTCACAGACACTCAGAGGAACCATCCTCCCCCTTGGTCACAGGCACTCAGAGGACCCATCCTCCCCTTGGTCACAGGCACTCAGAGGAACCATCCTCCCCTTGGTCACAGGCACTCAGAGGACCCATCCTCCCCTTGGTCACAGGCACTCAGAGGAACCATCCTCCCCTTGGTCACAGGCACTCAGAGGACCCATCCTCCCCTTGGTCACAGGCACTCAGAGGACCCATCCTCCCCCTGAGTCACAGCCACTCAGAAGACTCAGGCTTCCCCTGGGTCACAACTATCCAGCCTGCTCAGTGTCTTGACTTGAAGGTGTGAAAGACTTAAAGTTTCGAAGATGTTTCAACGTGAGACATCCCAGCAAGTTTCCAGTAAAGGATGAGTATCATGTTTCTGAGCAGTCCTGCTATTTCCAGCGGGGAGCTGAGATGTGGGGCTCCACTTAGCATCGCCTTCTGAAATGGCATTGTAATTGCCAAGAGGAAATATAGATTTGTGGAAATAAATCATGTCAAACACATTTGATTACTTTTTTAAAATTAAATTGCTATTGAACTAACCTAAAGAGAACATGGCAATTTCAAAGCAAGAGATTGTAAGAAGTGACCTGGTGACACTCCTTTGTGAGCATCTGTATAGAGGAGGGTGTGCCCAGGCTGCCAGCCCTGCTGTGCGTAAGTGGTAACAGGTGCCAGAATTGAGATCTAGAAGGAACCAGAAAATCCTGGGAGCCACTGGAACAGGGAAGGCTGGAGCGGGAGTTTCCGAGGCAGAGGGCTGAGGGTCAGAGGCCGGCCCACCTGTACTGAGCTGTGGGGAGCTGCAGCATGGCTGCTCCCTGGTTGTTGGGCCTGTGCAATAGGATCGTGACGTTTTCTTTCCAGGTTGTTGAGAAGAGCAGATTATAAAGTTTGCATTCGTTTACTGGAAAGGCAGAGTTACGAGAGAGGAATCTTTGATCTGCTGGTCCACTGTGTGACCTACCCTGGAGGTCACACGTCTCAGCTCTGTTCTGCAATGGCTAAGCTGAACACCATGGCTCAAACCCTAAGACAGACATCTTGATGAGGTCAGACAGGAAGTGACCTGTGTGGTGCTGTCCACCCCGACCCCTTCCTCTGCAGCGGCCAGTGCCTGGGACGGCCTCCAACTTCCTGCTGCTTCCCGCCTGTGGTCGGCCTGCGAGCAGCGCCTGTGTGTGGCGGCTGCAGGCTTGGCGCTCCTTCTGTTGTGCCTTGTTGAGTGTCTAGCAGGTGTCAGCACTTACGTTACCAGTTCAGGTGTGGCGGCTGACTCCTCACAGGCACACAGGTGAATTTCATTGAGTGAACAGACGAGGAGTTGACAAGACCCCCCCATCCGGGTCTTTCCCAGGACCTGCTTGGAAGGAGCTGCCAACACAGTGAGGGCCCCGTGTCTCCTGCCTGTGGATGCTGTCCTTGCGGTGAGTGGCACATGGCCTGGTGACCTGCATGGCTTGGTGGACATACACTATTCACTATGCTTTTGGGAAGGGGTTGCCCAACGCGAGTGTAAAAGGCGGGAATGGGTGGTGGGATGTGGCCACTGCTGTGGTCAGAGCAGCCGTCTAGGTATCTGGCGTGGAACACGCTGTTCTGAGGCTGAGTCCACTGCCTCCTGGGCCTGTGCTCGGAGGGGGTCCTCTCGCTCCCCGTAAGTGAGGACGCCTGACGCTCGGGAGCCATCCCAGAGGACACAGAGCTGGGATCTTGCACTGCTCCTCTGCAGCCCCGCTGCGTCAAAGCTGCCTGTGCTACTTGTGCAAAAGTTTCAGTTTCCCTGTGTCTCGTGGGTTCAGGACAGAATTGATGAAGTGAAAATGCAGATAGGAAGGCCCCACCTGGTAGGGAGAGTTGGCCGCTGGGCATTGTCTTTCTCTTTTCTATTGCTTTTGTGACTGCTGGACTTTAGGAGAGAATTTGCTCCCCTCCACACTGCCGCCACCGCCACACTCACTCTTGCCACTTGTGCAAGAATAAGGGGGGCTGGGAGCAGGCTCTAAGAGCCCAGCTGCTGCTTTTTGTAAAGTTGATTAGAGATCGAAGAGTCAAGGGGTACAGGAAAGTGGCTGAGAACTTATTTCCCCATCCTCTTTTCCTTCCTGTGTCTGGGGGAGCGGAGAGACAAAGGGGGAAGCCTCACCCAACCTCCCAAGCATCACAGGGTCCCCATGTGCGGTGTGCTCCGAGGGCACTGCTCAGGTGGTTTCGATAGTTCAGCTGTTCTGAATTGCTGCCAGTCTCGCCATTTCCAGGCACGATGAAGTCTCTTCAGAGTCCACTGGCTGACACAGTCCACTTGAGCGTCTCCACTTGCCCAGATTTTCACTGCCAACACTTGGCTGGGGTAGTTGATCAGTTTGCTCTGTCCTCTGTCGTGGTACCAGGTGTCCTATGCAGGCTCCAATGTCCTGCCATCCTCCATGTGCAGCTGGATGAACTGTCCACTGCTCTGTCTGAGCCACTGAGGCAGCTCAGCTTTGACATATGGACTCCATGGTCAGACCATGGAGCCTGCAATTCTCTTCATGGTTGGAGTTCTGAGTCCAGCAGTTCGATTTGGAGGATCCCCAAAGAAACTTCGTCTGAAGGGATCCCAGACCTGATTCTTGGGTGTGCATGCCAGTACAGGGCCCGGCACAGTCTGTCGCCTCGATCAGCTTATGCACGTGCTGGTGGTTGCAGTTACTGGGTCAGTTCTGCCTCCAGCCCTGTCTTTTACACAAACCAACGGATGTTGGAGACCATCCCAATCCTGCCCACCACACACTTGGCCGTGTAAACCAGTGGGAGCTGCAACATACTTGGGGCAATTGCCAATAACCCTCACCAGGCCCACCCCCTGCCCTGGTTCCCATGCTTACCAGTATGTACAGCAGACTGATCCAGTCTGTCCCATCGTATTCAGCTAAACTCTGGGTTCAAACGGGCCTCCAGGTAAAGGATACAGTTACTGAGGCTGAGCATGGCACCTGGGCAGATAGGACACCTGGCTTAGGAGGGAGCTAAGTGGTACTCAGTCAGATGGCATGAGATGTGTGGGCAGCAGCAGGGAGGGGCATCCAAGCGGTCTGAAGCAGGTGTGCTGCCTCCTGTGCACCTCAGCAGCTGCAGGAGGCACAGGTTAGAGCACACAGCAAACAGAGGGTGAGACGCCCACTGGGTGAGGGCAGTGCTAGGTGGAGCCATGGGAACCCTGGTACCCTAGCTGGGGCCCCCAGGGTGCTCGGCTGGGGCTGCTGTGATGCAGGCTCATGGTGTGGTGTCTTCCTCACCCTGCTATAGCCCCGTGCTCCCCAGCAGAGCCTGTCTTGGCTGCACAGCCATGTACCACCAGGTGCCACTCCAGGATGGTACCCTGTGCCCCTCCACGTGTGCAGGGAGCATGCTCACAGGGGCAAGGACAGCCCTGTGTTGGTGAGCGCCTGGCTGACCCCGTGCTCTCTTCCCTGCCCTAGAGAGCCATGCTTTTGCCCTTGCAATGCCTCCGCTTCTGGAAGCGGAAGGGGCTAAGTATAACTCCATCATTAATTATGAAAGAGCTCAGGGAAGGACAAAGAGAGAACGTGCCGACAGCGTGTTCGTTCGCAGAGCTGGTCCTGGGGAGAGCACGGGCAGGGATGAAGAGCGGACTGGGGTGTGGGGAAGGGGAGGCTTGTGGGCTGTACACACACCCCGCTGTGAGACTCAGGCATCTCGCTATCTGTGGCCAGGGCTCTAACAAGTCTCCTCTTGTCCTAGGCAGCTCATTCCTTATAATTCATTTTTAAAAAAAGATTTATTTTTATTGGAAAGGCAAATTTACAGAGAAACGGAGAAACAGAGAGAAAGATCTCCCATCTGCTATCCACTCCCCAGATGGATGCAATGGCTGGAGCCGAGCCAATCTGAAGCCAGAAACCAGGAGGTTTTTGTTGCTGTTGTTGTTGCTGTTGTTATTTCACTTCTTTTTATTATTATCATTTTATGATACAGTTCCGTAGATCCTGGGATTTCCCTTGTCCCTTCCTTAAATCCCTCCCCCCTCACTGAGTTCCCTTATGTCATTACTATAGTATAGTTCTTCATAAACAGTCTTATGCCCATCATTGTGGGTATGGACAATGGCAGAGGGTCCAGCATCCTATTGTCAGGATATAATAAACAGTTTCATTGGGATTGAAGATGCATAGTGCATTGTATCCTCACATCTGATATGACGGTCTCCATTATACAGTTACTATACATCCCCTTAAATGAAAAACCACAAAACAAAACCAACAACAGAAGAAAAAACAGAAATTAACAACACCATGCAGTTAAATAACATGCTACTGAATGACTAATGTGTCACTGAAGAAATGAAAAAGAAAATCAAGAACCTTCTTGAAGAAAATGATGCTTCTGTATGATCTTTAACTGCAGGGGACAAAAGTGAGCTGCGCATGCGCTGAGCTTGGCAGGAACTCACCGAGTTCATTGCATTGCAGTGGACCCACAGGAAAATAATACTGACTATGGCATTGTATGGATCAAAATAGGTCCATGTGGCCCTCAGACCTAACGGCCAACAGGTTCCGTCAAGATCAACACCACCAATAACTTAGATATATAGGACACTTGGTGTCTCCCTAATCCTGGGACCTACTCCAACCAGAAGTGGGAGTAAGGTTGTACAGACAGTGGTGCAGCCTTAGCATGGGATCACAGGAGGTGAGACTGGTGAGCCAGGAGCTGGGGCTGTGGAGACCACAGTGGAAATCTAGCATAAGAACCTAGACCTGGAACTCGCTAGAAGGAGTGGCACAAGTGGCTGCAAACAAAGAGCTGTGTACCAACTGCAATAAGTAAAATCAAACTATAGCCTTGTGTGGGTGACACAGCTTAGAAACCTGCCCCAAGGAGAATCTGCTAACCAGAAATACAATGACCAAGAGCAAAAGAAGAGACAAAGGCACAATGAATATTACTGAAGACTCTGCTGCAAAGGAGCAAAAGCCTTTGCCAACTGCGGAGTTCACTGAGGAAGATGTCGAGAAAATAGGGGATACAGGATTCAAAACACTTGTTATAAAGTTTAGCAACAATGAGAAGCACTTAAAGCAGGCATTCAAGGAATTCAAGGAATATGTCAAGCAATAATTCAAGGAATTCAAGGATATGAATCAAATGAAAGCTGACTCATTAGAAATGAACACAGTGGAGCAAATTAAAAGTACAGTGGAGAGTCCCAAAATAGAATGGAGGAGGCAGAAGAAAGAATCTCAGAATTGGAAGATATTTCCTGTCACCAGGGAGAAACAAATACAAAGCTAGAAGCAGAGCTGGATCAGCCTCCCCCCCACCAAAAAAAAAAAAAAACACTCAAGAATTGAAAGACACTATTAAAAGGAACCAGGAGTTTTTCCAGGTCTACCACATGGGTACAGGGTTCTAAGGACTTGGGCCATCCTCTACTGTTTTCCCAGGTCACAAAGCAGAGGGATGGATGGGAAGTGGAGCAACTGGCACGCATTCCAGCACCCCTGTGACATGCTGGAGATTGCAGGTGGAGGGTTAGCCCACTGAGCCATTGTGCCAGCCCGCTTCTTAGACCTCCAACATGGAGTAGGCATGTGGCCCAGCAGTTCAGATGCCAGTGGCTCCTTCAGGAGTGCCTGGCTCCCTCCTTGCTTCTGCTTTCCCAGCTTCCTGGGACAACCTGGTACTGGCTCCCGGTTTCCTGGCACCCGTGTGTGGGCCTGGATGGGGTCCCACATGCCTGGCTTTATCTTGACCCAATGCAAGCCATCCCAGGCTTCGATGGAGCAAACTGGCAGATGGAGCAACAGCTCTCCGTTTCCCAATGATGCCGGTGCTGCAGCGGGCTCCCTGTGCCTGTGTTAGACATGCTGTGTACGTACAAGCATGTTTGGAATGGATGGGAGGCCATGAGGGAGATGATCTGGGTGCTGCCACCTGGGCAGCGTGCTGTCAGCTTGCCAGAGAAGCCGCCTGGAGGAGCCTGGGGGACGCCCCCGGCTCTGGCCCACCGTCCCTCAGCCCTGGAGTGGCAGGCGAGATCTCAAGGGAGTGCTAGGGCTTTTCTTTCTTCTTCATTTCTTTTTCTCTTTTTTCTTCTTTTGTCATGGAATTACTCAAAGAACTACATGAGAATTCAATTAATCATGAAAAGGCTGTAAAGTATATGCAAATTCATGAGCATTTATTAATTAATTAGCACTGACCTGAGAGGGGCCTGCAGCTGCTGGGGAAACGTCAATTGTGCGATGTGTGTGCATGTGGTGTGTTTAGAGATGGGTGTTTGTGCATCAGTGTGATGTGTGTGAGTGTGAGGTGCAAGTTGGTCAGGCACTCGTGAAAGCCGAGGCTTAGGGTACATAACAGGGTGTACCCCTGGCCTTGGCTGACACCCACTCTTTCTGGTCCATAAGCCCACATTGTGGGGAGGGCTGTGAGCAATTGCAGGATGCAGTACAAGAGGCCCCAAGGTGTTTACTCACGTACTGCTGCTGTGAGAGGAGGCTGAGGGGCTGAGGGACGGGGGCGAGCAGGGAGGTGAGTGGAGGTGCTGAGTGTGGGGGCTGAGGAGGGGAAGCAGGGAGGTGAGTGGAGGTGCTGAGTCTGAGGGGTTGAGGGAGGAGGGGAGGGCAGGGAGGTGAGTGGAGATGCTGAGTGTGAGGGGCTAAGGGAGGAGGGGAGGCAGGGAGGTGAGTGGAGGTGCTGAGTGTGAGGGGCTGAGGGAGGAGGGGAGGGCAGGGAGGTGAGTGGAGGTGCTGAGTGTGGGGACTGAGGAGGGGAGGCAGGGAGGTGAGTGGAGGTGCTGAGTGTGAGGGGCTGAGGGAGGAGGGGAGGCAGGGAGGTGAGTGGAGGTGCTGAGTGTGGAGGCTGAGGGATGGTGGGCAGGGAGGTGAGTGGAGGTGCTGAGTGTGGAGGCTGAGGAGGGGAGGCAGGGAGGTGAGTGGAGGTGCTGAGTGTGGGGGGCTGAGGGAGGAGGGGAGGCAGGGAGGTGAGTGGAGGTGCTGGGTGTGGGGACAGAGGAGGAGAGGCAGGGAGGTGAGTGAAGATGGTGGGGGGAGCTGAAGGATGGTGGGCAGGGAGGTGAGTGGAGGTGCTGGGTGTGGGGGCTGAGGAGGGGAGGCAGGGAGGTGAGTGGAGGTGCTGGGTGTGGGGGGCTGAGAGGGGTTGGGTGAGGGACTCAGATGGGAAACAGACCCTGGTGCACACGGTAACCACATGGAGTCAGTGTGGACCAATGTTGGCACAGTGGCCACTTTTTCACACCCACGTGTGTGCGCAACATGGGGCTGGGTAGAGAGAGACCTCAGGGGAGCTTGATCTAAGCAATGGGATCCTACAGACATTGCAGAGTTCGAGGCCAGCATGCAGCCTGGGGCCTGCAAGGCAGCCTCAGGATCCAGAGGCTGTGACATCATTGCCAACCAGGCATATGGTTCACACCTGTGCCACAAGGGAGCCTCCATGCCTGGCCCTTCCCAGCAGGCACATGGTCAGGAGAGGCAGGCCTGTTGCTCAGGCCATGTCACTCAGCTCTAACTCGGCATGGCCTAGTCCTGCTCGCATCTCCACTCTGCAGCACACGTGGTCTGCTCTTAGCAGTCAGAGGTGCAGGGCACTGCACTGATTGCACTGGCAACTCGGGTGACTGAAGCCTGCAAGGCAAGGCCTCAGAGTGGAGTCACCCTGCCAGTTCCGAAGCCAAATAAGCCACATCCTAAACAGTAAATGAGTGGCACAGCCTGTACAATGCTGCCCCCCTCACGGCTCCTCCTAGGCAGTGTGTGCCTTGTGTACTTAGCAAGACATGGCCAGGAGAAGGGCCAGGCCTAGTGAGTGGTCCTCTAGCAGTGCCCACCCCCTGCCAGCCCACTCTGTTCTCACAGAAGACGGTGACATGTACACTTCCCAGTGCATGACAACTGTCCACAGCTCGGTCGGTGACCACTGACTCGGTCGGTGATCCTCTGAGAGAGGGTATAGCATGGCCATTCAGCTATCTTCCCTGCGGGGTTGTGGGAATGAGCAATGGAGGGAGAGCAGCACATTGTGCAAGTTGTGTCTGATGGGCTCCTTGTAGATTAACCTGTTCTGCAGCTTCTGCCACTCTGCTGCTTTTGTCCAGGCTTCTGCTGTGTTCACAGTCCCTTGGGGTGGTGTCTGCTCCTGCTTGGGAGCCCTGTGCCCCCCTCACCGTGGTGTTGTGGGGTGAGAGGGCTGAGGGGTCTCCTTGCCACAGAGCTACTGGGGCACCATCAGTTTGGGGAGCCTCCCTGTCCAGCTCACTCCCAGCAATATCGCTTTGCAGGAAAGGAGCTCTGAGGATGGCATGCACTCAGCCAATCAACTTGGCATTTCTGCTCAGAGGCGCAAAGGGCCACGGAGGGAGAGCAGGGTTCCGGGGAGGGCCTCTATTCCTGTGGCCCAGCTCGGCATTCCTCCCAGCTCCTGCCGCCTGCATTGCTGGTCTGAGCTCCAGACGATTGGAACACATCACCAAGCAGTCATGGTTATGGTTTCTACACTTGGAAGATGCTAGCAAAAAGCAAAGATGAACTGACTTGAGCTGACAAGGGCCAAGCAGATCGGAGCAGGGCAGGACAGAGCCCCTGGGTGTCCCGCACAGGTTCTTGGCTTTCAGCTGTGGGAATAGGAAAGCTGTTCAGACATGGAGGTGAGCCAAGAGCTCTTGCTCAACCCAAGAGCTCAGAACTTGCATCTCAGGCACTCCGAGGCTCGCCCAGATTGGGGAGACGCACAGACTAACAGATGCAAAGCCAATCTAGGGAAGTCTGTACGTCATTAAGCTTCAGCTACAGCACTGGGACCTCGTGGTAGGCTGGAATCCCAATGAGCCGAGCAGATTAGGCTGCGACTCTGGGTGCAAACAGGCCCCAGGCTGGGATCATGCAGCTTCTGTTCCTCTGGCATGCAAGCAGCTGCTGTGTCATCCCACGGGTCGGGGTTTTGTCATGTTTTGTCATCAAGTGGAGCAGAGATGATCTGTAACATCCCGGGAGGGAGGGGAACTGCCTCTGACTGAACCGAGCAGTGGGCTTGGGGCAGCTGGCTGGCATAGCGAGCAGTGGGCTTGGGGCAGCTGGCTGGCGCAGCGGGCAGTGGGCTTGGGGCAGCTGGCTGGCATGGCGGGCAGTGGGCTTGGGGCAGCTGGCTGGCACGGCGGGCAGTGGGCTTGGGGCAGCTGGCTGGCGCGGCGGGCAGTGGGCTTGGGGCAGCTGGCTGGTATAGTGGGCAGTGGGCTTGGGGCAGCTGGCTGGTATAGCGGGCAGTGGGCTTGGGGCAGCTGGCTGGCGCAGCGGGCAGTGGGCTTGGGGCAGCTGGCTGGCGCGGCGGGCAGTGGGCTTGGGGCAGCTGGCTGGCGCGGCGGGCAGTGGGCTTGGGGCAGCTGGCTGGCGTAGCGGGCAGTGGGCTTGGGGCAGCTGCCTCTTAGACTAAGTACTCAGTACAATTGAAGCAAGCAGCAAAGAGACCCAAGCTGGTGGAGTGGGTCAGAGGAAGGAAATGGAGGGAGGGAACTGGGGCATTGGGAGAGTGTGGAGTGGCGTGGGCGTGTCTCAGGCCTACAAGTCTACCCGGTCCATCCATCAGGGCTGAGTGCCCCAGGCTGCGCCCTCAGCAAAGAACTCTTGGGGTTCTCCTGCTTTGCCTGCTGAGCTCAGAGGAGAATGCATGGTCCAGTGGCCATGTTGGTGAGGGACAAGGTACCCTGGACTCGGGCGGGGAAGACTTGGTCGCACGGGATCATAAGCTGATGGTGGTGGCAGTGTGTGCACAGTCCTGGTGTGCAGCCCCAGCCTGCTGCCTGCATCACCCCACCCTCCCCAGCCACAGCCTGCCAGTCGCCCTGGGCAGCAGAGAACGGGGTCAAGAGGGGAAGCCGTGCTGGCCTGCCATGAGTGCATATGCCTGAACTCTGCCCCGACTGGGCCTGTGGGCCTCCCCTTCTCCTGCCCAAGAGACATGGGGTCATAGCTCGCAGCCACCCGCAGAAGGTGCGTTTGGGAGATAAGACCTGCCAATCAGTGCAAATATCATGCCATCTCCCCTGCGGTGTACAGGTGCTCCATAAAATGTTAATTCAGAATCCAGAAAATAAACTAATTAATTAAATGATAAAATTACACAACAGGAGGTTTGTTAGAGCAAAGTCCCTGTCCAGGCTGCTAACCGTCAAAAGTCCACCTGTGTGTGGGGTGGACCACTGCAGGTGAACAGCAGGATGGTGGTGCGAGCAAGCCCAGGGGGCAAGGTTCAGGGCTGGATGGGAGAGGGCATGGCTGGCGAGGTGAGGCAGGGAAAGCTGGGCTGCAGAACCTGTGATGGCACAGGAGGGGCCACAAAAGATGGGGCCGACTGCATTTTGTCCATCTGCCGCCGTACAGGGAGACACATGAAGGGGACCATGGTGTGTGTGACCAACCAGGTCTCGGCGTTCTCCCCGATGACTTTGCGATCCAAGTGTTCCGAGTGACCAGGAACAGAATCCTGGCCCCGGCACCCCCAAGAGCCCTGGCTGTCAGCCCAGGCACCACGTGGAAGTAGCTTGTTTCCCTATCCTGAGAGAAAAAGCTGCGAGTGCTCAGGATGGACACACCAAAGCCCAGGGCCCACACCTCGTGATGGAGCGTGGCTCAGGAGCCTGCGGCTGGGGAGGGAGGACCTGGAGTGGCTCAGGAGCCTGCGGCTGGGGAGGGAGCACCTGGTGTGGCTCAGGAGCCTGCAGCTAGGGAGGGCAACCCAAAGGGCCCACTCACCCAGGGCTTTCCCAAGACTGACCACAGCTGGGGATGCTCCAGCATGAGAACAGCCCACGAGGGCAGAGTGACCTGAGCATGTAGGTGAGCAAGCATGGAAGGTTGAAGGAGCCGGGGCGCAGGTTAGGGAGGGAAGAGGATGATGGGAGGACAGTGAGGAACAAGGAGAGTGCCCCGTTTCTAATACCTGCGGGACGTGGAGTTGGGATGAATCAACCTCCTGGTCGAGAGTGGTGACAGGAGCAGTGATCTCCAAGGGCAACCAGGGTAGCTGAAACCAAGTGTGGGCTGCCTAAATGCACAGGTGGCAGCCATTCCTGCCTCCCCTTGGGATGAAGGCACACTTCACTCTGAAGGAGCTCCCAGGGCTTGTCGTCCTATCTCGCATCCCAGGATAACCACCGTCTGTGAGCGAGAGCAGAGACACTAAAGGCCACCAGTGTGGGCAGGGCGTGACCCAGCAAGCCTTCCAGGGCTCCTGTCCCACCCAGCAGAAAACTATACATGTTGATGAGGCGCCAGCTCGGGTCCCAGGCTCATCCTTGGTGAAACAGAGGCTCTGCCTGTAGATTCCTGCATCTTGCTTAAGAGCTAGAACAAGGTCTGGCAACGGCACTGTGACAGCCTAGCAGTTGGGGTCCCAGTGTGGGGAGGATGGAGGACAGGGGGCCGTGGAGTCAGGCCCAGCTGGGCCTGCAGCTCAGCATGGCTGTGTGTGTGTGTGTGTGTGTGTGTGTGTGTGTGTGTGTGTGTGTGTCATAATCTTGGTCTTGTCACACTCTGCTTGTACAGCCCTTGCAGGAGGGTTAGGCTTGAGGTACACACAGTGATAGGCAAGGCTGTGGCTCCCTTCTGGCCCTGGAAATTCTCTGGTACCTTGTGTCCTTACCATCAGGTGCCCCTTGTTTGGAGGGCAGTGGGTTTGTGGCATGGTTAAGAAGGTGGGGAGGCAGCTTTTCTCATTGGTTGGACACACAAGGTCACCTTCACTCTGAGCCTGAGGGAAGGGGTTGTAAAATGGGGGCCACATTGTAGCTCCCGTCAAAGAGAAGGAGCATGCAGTGCCAGGAAGGACAGGACATGACAAGATGGGGCCCTTGACAACAACGTTCCAGCACCCGGAGGTGCCAGCTGACAGCGAAGGCAGAAACATCACACAGGTGACACTGAGAGCAAGGCTGAGGAGGAGGACCCTCCTCCCACAGCCCGGGACCTCTGAATGTGCAACCTTGGCCGTGAGCGCGCAGTGCAGGACCCTCCTCCCACAGCCCGGGACCGTCTGAATGTGCAACCTTGGCCGTGAGCGCGCAGTGCAGGACCCTCCTCCCACAACCCGGGACCTCTGAATGTGCAACCTTGGACGTGAGCGCGCAGTACTCGGCAGTGACACAGAGGCTGGGAAGTGCTGGTTCACTCTGAAGGAGGCACCTGGCCAAGTGGACACATTGGAAGCCATTTCTGAATTTTATTTTGCTTCCTGTCTCTTCCGGCCCTGACGAGCAATGATCTCTAAATGAGAACAGCCCTCACCGGAGAGACACAGGGTAAGAGGCCACGCACATGGGAAGCTTTGTGTTTCCAAGAACAGACGAGTGGATTGCTTCAGACTTGTCTCTGCCGACTAGAAGGCAAGGAAAGATCGCCGGAGGCCGACACATCTGACGCTGGAATATGAAGCAGAAGTGGCCCAACCACATGACCCTCTCCTTATTCTAATTTACTCTTCAAGGACGTGAGTCTACTTTCAGATTCAGAAACTTGTGACCTGCCAGCCCTCACAGGCGGTAGTTCTGTCCCCTTACCTGCGACAGTAAAGACGGAGAAGGGATTTAAAACTCAGGTTCTCCAGCAGATCTGCTGGGAAGCAGCGACCGGGTGCCCGAGGGCAGGAGACCTGGCACCGTGTAGACTCCACTCCTGCATGGAGAGGCTGGCAAATCCTGGGCAAAGCTTTCAAAAAACACAAGCTCCTCGGGGTCTCAGGGTGAGAAGGAAATGCAGAATGTGCAGCTTTAGCCTTTTTTATGCGCAAAATCTGGAAATAGGCCTTGTGTTCCCAGGACCAGTACAAACTCCAAATGATACTGAGCTCCTTTCTGGTGTCTGCAGCAGGGCCTGGCAGCCACAGCACAGTGGGAGGAAGTGAGTTCATCATGAGAAGTGAGGCCTGAGTGTAGACGTGCGTGTGGTCAGTGTAGACGTGTGTGGGTCAGTGTAGACGTGTGTGTGGTCAGTGTAGACGTGTGTGTGGGCGAGTGTAGACGTGTGTGTGGTCAGTGTAGACGTGTGTGTGGGTCAGTGTAGACGTGTGTGTGGGCGAGTGTAGACGTGTGTGTGGTCAGTGTAGACGTGTGTGTGGGCGAGTGTAGACGTGTGTGTGGGCGAGTGTAGACGTGTGTGTGGGTGAGTGTAGACGTGTGTGTGGGCGAGTGTAGACGTGTGTGTGGTCAGTGTAGACGTGTGTGTGAGTGTAGACGTGTGTGTGGTCAGTGTAGACGTGTGTGTGGTCAGTGTAGACGTGTGTGTGGTCAGTGTAGACGTGTGTGTGTGGTCAGTGTAGACGTGTGTGTGGTCAGTGTAGACGTGTGTGTGGGCGAGTGTAGACGTCTGTGTGGGCGAGTGTAGACGTGTGTGTGGTCAGTGTAGACGTGTGTGTGGTCAGTGTAGACGTGTGGTCAGTGTAGACGTGTGTGTGGTCAGTGTAGACGTGTGGTCAGTGTAGACGTGTGTGTGGGCGAGTGTAGACGTGTGTGTGGTCAGTGTAGACGTGTGTGTGGTCAGTGTAGACGTGTGTGTGGTCAGTGTAGACGTGTGTGTGGGTGAGTGTAGACGTGTGTGTGGTCAGTGTAGACGTGTGTGTGGGCGAGTGTAGACGTGTGTGGTCAGTGTAGACGTGTGTGTGGTCAGTGTAGACGTGTGTGTGTGGTCAGTGTAGACGTGTGTGTGGGTGAGTGTAGACGTGTGTGTGGGCGAGTGTAGACGTGTGTGTGGGCGAGTGTAGACGTGTGTGTGGGCGAGTGTAGACGTGTGTGTGGTCAGTGTAGACGTGTGTGTGGGTGAGTGTAGACGTGTGTGTGGTCAGTGTAGACGTGTGTGTGGTCAGTGTAGACGTGTGTGTGGTCAGTGTAGACGTGTGTGTGGGCGAGTGTAGACGTGTGTGTGGGCGAGTGTAGACGTGTGTGTGGGTCAGTGTAGACGTGTGTGTGGGTCAGTGTAGACGTGTGTGTGGTCAGTGTAGACGTGTGTGTGGGTGAGTGTAGACGTGTGTGTGGTCAGTGTAGACGTGTGTGTGGGCGAGTGTAGACGTGTGTGTGGGTCAGTGTAGACGTGTGTGTGGTCAGTGTAGACGTGTGTGTGGGTCAGTGTAGACGTGTGTGTGGGTGAGTGTAGACGTGTGTGTGGGTCAGTGTAGACGTGTGTGTGGGCGAGTGTAGACGTGTGTGTGGTCAGTGTAGACGTGTGTGGTCAGTGTAGACGTGTGTGTGGTCAGTGTAGACGTGTGGTCAGTGTAGACGTGTGTGTGGTCAGTGTAGACGTGTGTGTGGTCAGTGTAGACGTGTGTGTGGGTGAGTGTAGACGTGTGTGTGGGTCAGTGTAGACGTGTGTGTGGGCGAGTGTAGACGTGTGTGTGGGCGAGTGTAGACGTGTGTGTGGGTCAGTGTAGACGTGTGTGTGGGTGAGTGTAGACGTGTGTGTGGGTCAGTGTAGACGTGTGTGTGGGCGAGTGTAGACGTGTGTGTGGGCGAGTGTAGACGTGTGTGTGGGCGAGTGTAGACGTGTGGGTCAGTGTAGACATGTGTGGTCAGTGTAGACGTGTGTGTGGTCAGTGTAGACGTGTGGTCAGTGTAGACGTGTGTGTGGTCAGTGTAGACGTGTGTGTGGTCAGTGTAGACGTGTGTGGTCAGTGTAGACGTGTGTGTGGTCAGTGTAGACGTGTGTGGTCAGTGTAGACGTGTGTGTGGGCGAGTGTAGACGTGTGTGTGGGCGAGTGTAGACGTGTGGTCAGTGTAGACGTGTGTGTGGGCGAGTGTAGACGTGTGTGTGGGCGAGTGTAGACGTGTGTGTGGGTCAGTGTAGACGTGTGTGTGGTCAGTGTAGACGTGTGGTCAGTGTAGACGTGTGTGTGGGCGAGTGTAGACGTGTGTGTGTGTCAGTGTAGACGTGTGTGTGGGCGAGTGTAGACGTGTGTGTGGTCAGTGTAGACGTGTGTGTGGTCAGTGTAGACGTGTGTGTGGGCGAGTGTAGACGTGTGTGTGGTCAGTGTAGACGTGTGTGTGGTCAGTGTAGACGTGTGTGTGGGCGAGTGTAGACATGTGTGTGGGCGAGTGTAGACGTGTGTGTGGTCAGTGTAGACGTGTGTGTGGGCGAGTGTAGACGTGTGTGTGGTCAGTGTAGACGTGTGTGTGGACGAGTGTAGACGTGTGTGTCAGTGTAGACGTGTGTGTGTGGTCAGTGTAGACGTGTGTGTGGGTCAGTGTAGACGTGTGTGTGGTCAGTGTAGACGTGTGTATGGTCAGTGTAGACGTGCATGAGGGTCAGTGTGACTCAGTTGGCAGCGGGTCCCAGCGCGCCCGGGGACGGCCTGCCCTCCTGCCCTCCCGCCGCCTCTCGCACCAGGCCCCGCGAGGCCCGAGCCGCGGAACCGGCTTCATTTCAATCCGGCGCTCGTGGTGTTTCCTGCTTCTCTGGGTTGTCCAAGTTCTTTTTAAAGATTCGTTTGACATCCGTGTGCAGAGGAAGAGCTGCTGCGTCTGCTGTGTCACTCTCAGCTGGCCACACGGCGAGAGCTGGGCCATCCGCAGCCAGCAGCTGCTAGGTGTTCCACGGGGATCAGGACCCGGGCACTGGACTCGGGGATCAGGACCCGGGCACTGGACTCGGGGATCAGGACCCGGGCACTGGACTCGGGCACTGGACTCGGGGATCAGGACTCGGGGATCAGGACCCGGGCACTGGACTCGGGGATCAGGACCCGGGCACTGGACTCGGGGATCAGGACCCGGGCACTGGACTCGGGGATCAGGACCCGGGCACTGGACTCGGGCACTGGATTCGGGGATCAGGACTCGGGGATCAGGACCCAGGCACTGGACTCGGGGATCAGGACTCGGGGATCAGGACCCGGGCGCTGGACTCGGGGATCAGGACCCGGGCGCTGGACTCGGGGATCAGGACCCAGGCACTGGACTCGGGGATCAGGACTCGGGGATCAGGACCCGGGCGCTGGACTCGGGGATCAGGACCCGGGCGCTGGACTCGGGGATCAGGACCCGGGCACCGGGCTCGTCCTGTGCGGCCTGTCCTGGTACGTTGGCAGGGAGCTGGATCGATCATGGGGCAGCCGGGTCTGCACAGGCACAGCACAGGGTGCTGGCTCTGCAAGCAGCAGTTGAGTGTGCTACAACACAGTGCCGACGCTCACAGACCCGTTTCAGATGCTGCAGTGCAGGGGAACGCGGCTCGGCTGCATCTTCCCGGGCAGCGCGTGGGCTCGGGGAATGCCCGCACATGCGTGTGTCTGCCGTGCGTGCATGGGCCTTGGCATGTTTAGACCTTGGTTGCCCAGCTACTGTCCACTGCTTTATGACAAACACCGCAGACACTGCAAGGCTTGGTGTCCAGGACCGGTTCACTCTGTGTTTAGTCTCCCCACAAAACGGCCTCGCAGGCACACAGTAGGCTCTTCTGGTATGTCCTTGGGAGTAAAGCTTCCTGCCTGACCATGAGCACATGGGAGGCAGATGAGCACAGTGGGGGCTCCCAGACAAGCCGAGTCGCCTCGGCTGTGTTCCAAAAACTGCCCCAATGGCCTCGTCACTGTTTTCTTGAAGCTTCACTTTCTAATCCTCCTCATAGCTCATCTCCCCAGGCTTGTCTCAGGAATCAGGGTCTGCTGCCTTAGCATTTCTGAAGTCAGCTCCTGAGGACCCCGCTCTCAGCCCTGCACCCCATCCCCAGGCCCCCGCCTTCTCAGCCCTGCACCCCATCCCCAGGCCCTCACCCTCTCAGCCCTTCACCCCATCCCCAGCCCCCTGCTCTCTCAGCCCTGCACCCCATCCCCAGGCCCCCACGCTCTCAGCCCTGCACCCCATCCCCAGCCCCCCCTTCTCAGCCCTGCACCCCATCCCCAGGCCCTCACCCTCTCAGCCCTTCACCCCATCCCCAGCCCCCGCACTCTCAGCCCTGCACCCCATCCCCAGCCCCCCGCACTCTCAGCCCTGCACCCCATCCCCAGCCCCCCGCACTCTCAGCCCTGCACCCCATCCCCAGCCCCCCGCATTCTCAGCCCTGCACCCCATCCCCAGGCCCTCATCCTCTCAGCCCTGCACCCCCATCCCCAGGCCCTCACCCCCTCAGCCATGAACCCCCAGCCCCCCGCTCTCTCAGCCCTGCACCCCATCCCCAGCCCCCTGCTCTCTCAGCCCTGCACCCCATCCCCAGGCCCTCACCCTCTCAGCCCTTCACCCCCATACCCCCGCTCTTTCAGCCCTGCACCCCATCCCCAGGCCCTCACCCCCTCAGCCCTGCACCCCATCCCCAGCCCCCTGCTCTCTCAGCCCTGCACCCCATCCCCAGCCCCCCGCTCTCTCAGCCCTGCACCCCATCCCCAGCCCCCCTGCTCTCTCAGCCCTGCACCCCATCCCCATCCCCCCACGCTCTCAGCCCTGCACCCCATCCCCAGCCCCCCTGCTCTCTCAGCCCTGCACCCCATCCCCAGCCCCCCGCTCTCTCAGCCCTGCACCCCATCCCCAGCCCCCTCTTCTCAGCCCTGCACCCCATCCCCAGCCCCCCACGCTCTCAGCCCTGCACCCCATCCCCAGCCCCCCACGCCCTCAGCCCTGCACCCCATCCCCAGCCCCCCACGCTCTCAGCCCTATACCCCATCCCCAGCCCCCTGCTCTCTCAGCCCTGCACCCCATCCCCAGCCCCCTGCTCTCTCAGCCCTGCACCCCATCCCCAGGCCCTCACCCCTCAGCCCGTGTCCTTGCATTCCCTTCATCTTGGCAAGGTGTCTGATTCTGGACATGGGATTCTTTGGTTGTCATTGGGTGGCAAAAACACCACAAGACTTGATCAGAAGGCCTGAGTGTGAGCATCACCCTTGTCAATGGTGACGTGAACCCAGGAGTGTGTGACCCCAGGTGGTGGGGGTGCAGTGACCCTAGGTGGCAGCGATGCCTTCAACTCGCCCCAGCCAGTCGGCGTGAGGGTTTGGGAAGTTGTGGGATGTGACTGGTGTCCAGATAACAGGGCATCTTCCGTGGCCTTTGTGGGCCAACTTGGAGTCCAGCTGGGCACTCCTTTCTTGCACTGACCTGAGAGGGGGTCCTGCTCCTCTGAGCCTCTCTGGGAGGACTTCTTGGCAGGTGCCCGGCTGATGCCTCCCTTCTCCCGTCCACAGCGGCCTCCTGGCCCCTCAGTGGTTGAAGGCAGCGATGCCACCAGGGCCTCCAGGAAGTGCCATGACCCTGGCATCTCCTGGTTATGGCTGGCAGCACAGGGGAGCGCAGGCTTCAGTTGGCTGCCCAGCAGAGCCTGTGCACATGGCCGACTCAGGTGTTCGCTGTCCAGGTGCTGCTGAGGCCAAGAAGGCTGTCCACGGCTGCTGACTGAGGTGGCGGCAGGGGTAGGGGTGTAGGAGGGAGGGACCCCGGGTCACCAGGAAGGGTGTCCATGGGTTTCCACCCCTGACTGAGCGAGGCGAGGGTGGCATGGTGGCAGGTGGAGTGGGAAGCCCCTGGGCAGCAAGGCCCTGACAGTCTCCATGTCTAAGAATCTCTCCCTAGCCTCCAGAGATGCCCCTCCTTTGCTGCTTTCCACAGGAAGTACTCCCTAGTCCCTGGGATGCCCTGGATGCAGCAGACATCCACAGGACTCCCTGTCGGCCCCATCCATGGCTTACAATCTCTTCATGAGAGACTCACAGCCCACTGTTGCATCGTCGTAGCCTGGGTAACCTCATGACATCACTGTAACCTCAGTGACTGGCACTGGGCGCTCGCTGGGGGACAGCTGAGAGCTGAGGACCTGAGTGCCCTGGCTGGGGCTACAGGAGCCACAGTGGTCATCTTGTTGGCCAGCAGCCACCACTGTGTGACGAGAAGTGATCGCGTGGTCATGGTTGTTGCGAATCAAGAAGTTTGCAGCTGCTGCTCTTTCGTACAGCCCAAGTCCATAGCCAGACCAGAGTTCTGCATTTCGTTGAGAATACCACAGGCTTCGGGCGGTTGGCCAGGGCAAAGGAAGTGCAGGCAGCACGCCCGAGGGGCTGGAGTCCCAGCAGGCCGGCTTCAGAGCAGGTGCGTGAATCCATGCAGACCACTGGGCTTCCTTCCAACCCCGGGTCCTCACTTATGGAGCAGGAATAATAGCAGCAACTCCGTATCAATGTGGAAACAATCCCGCCAGACCACCGAGTCCCCAGTCCCAGGGGGCAAGGCGCAGTGACCCCGCCGTGACTGAGCAGTGTGAGTGAGCCGGTCCACGAGTAGGACGGCTAGGACCCTGCAGGATCAAGAGGTGAGGCACTCCCACCCAGACCCAGAGCTCACTGCTGCGCTGGAGCCCTGGCATGCAGCAGCCTTCATCACAGCCCACCGCCAGGCACACTGAGAGCAGGCAGGACCAGGAGCATTCCCAGGAGAAGGGGACAGGGTGACACCACGTTCCGGATTCCTTTTCTCCTACAATAGAAGCAGTCGTTATATTTATTTTAACTAAAGGTTTGTTTTTATTTGAAAAGCAGATTATACAGGGAGAGGAGGTTCACTCCACAAATGGCCATAACGGCCGGAGCTGGGCCGGAGCCAGGAGTCAGACCCAGGCTGGGTCTTGCCAGTGGATGCAGCGTCCCTTGGCTTTGGGCCGTCCTCTGCTGCTGTCCAAGGCCACAAGGATAGAGCTGGCTGGAAAGTGAAGCAGCCGGGATTGGAATCGGCACCCATACAGGCTGCTGGTGCTGCAAGTGGAGGAATAGCTTGCTGCGCCACTGTGCTGGCCTCATGATATTAGTTTTATAAAGTTCACAAACATGCCCATGTTGCTTCTGGGAAACCACAGTCACTTTATTACTCCCCTCTGCTGATCAGCAAAATGAGGTGCCCGGTTACTGTAGACTGCAGTAGCCGCTGCCAAGACTAGGGTGCAGTGGCGACTTCTATGAGGTGAGCGTGTGGCCGCCTGAGCCGTACCCTTGGCGGTCCACCCTCCTCGCTGCCCTCCGGCCTGGGACATTTTGTCTTTCCAGCGTTTACAGAGCAGAGAGGCCCCGGCTGTCCTCTGTATCCCTCCCTCCCCGCGCCGTGAGCTGCAGGGCCCCGCCAGCGCTTTGGGCTCTGCCGTGCTGGCCAGGCATCTTCCATAAATCAGCCTGGGGGAATTAGGTGCTGAGAGGCGGTGGCACGCTTAATCATGGCTCACGGGGAGTCGTTAGCTGTACACGGCCACTGCGCCCAGCCCGTCCGTCATACCAGACCGTTAGCGCTCCCCAGTGACGTTCTGTCTCAAGGCAGAAAATGCCCAGGGTGTGGGGGGCAAAGGGAGGCGGCTCGTGCCAGGGCTCCCTGCTGCAGGCTCCTGTGGGTGTGAATGGCAGAGGGGCGGGACGATGATGACCTGCTCGCTGGCCAGTGTTGCCAGGGCACGAGCCTCTAGAGGGATGTGTACCGTGGCATTCTGCCAGGGCTCTCTGTTGGGGCAAGACATTCCTGCTGTTGTCCTTGTGAGGGGCCAGCAGGAAGGGAGGAAACTGGACCCAGAGCTCCTGACCCCCTGCACTCCAGGGGTGTACGAGGGGGTATGAAGAAGCAATGGGACCCTTGTGTTCAGGCTTCTGCAGTTAACTGCCCTCCCTCAGGCAGCAGTGTGGATGGGGCCCTCGGACCCTGGCTGCAGGAAAGGCGGGAACCCCAACAACTTAACTATAAGTAAGGGAAGAGGGATGGGGAGGAGCCTTGAGCTTAGCAACAGGTGGAATGTGGACCCTGGAGGGAGGCATGCCATGTGGAAGCATGGATGGACAAGCACAGCCCCAGGGCCCGGTGCCCTGAGAAGGGACAGCAGGTGGGGGCTCAGCTCCGGGTCTGTGACCTAGGCAAGCTACATTTTGCTTCTGCAGCTGGGAGGCCAGAGGGCTCCCCGTCCTTCTGGACTGCGTGTTTCCAACGCGGAGAATATGCTAATTCTCGCCCAGCTTCGATGCTGCTTCTTGTTGAATATTTATGGAAGAATTGCGCGTATTTTTAAGGAGAATTCATTCAAGCAATGTGTGGGAGTGGGGAAAGGAGGATAAATGATTTTTGTTAGAGACATGAGCGGATTCCACAAGAACACCATGCAGCCAGAAATAGGGCCGGCTGCCCATCCCAGAGTCCCCAGGGCTGCATGAACGCGTATGGCTGAGGGGCAGCAGACAGAGCCAGCACAGGCCATGTCATCTGTGCCCCTTGCCCAGGGCTCACTGTTGCCCCTGCTCAGTGCCCACCATCAGCAGTGGGAGCAAGGGCACGACCATGGTCGGGAGGGCGTGGCCAGTGCTCCGCGGCTGTGGGACCCACCCTCTGTGTGACACCCGGGAGGGGGCTCACTGGGGCGATTTCTCCAATACTCTCTTGAGAAAAAAATGATTTGACTTTATAGCATCTTGGAATGTGTCACTAGAGAATGGTTTAATGCAGAGTTCAGAGCTTTCTTACACTTGGTAAATTGAAGCAAAGCATTGCTAATGTTGACAGTTGGTGCTCAAGAAATGAGAGAAAGCTACAAAATGATGTTCATTTTAATGAGAGGGGTCTAGTTGGAGAGGAAGGAGAGCAAGGGAGAGGGGATGTGAGTTAGACTCTGGGGGGCTGGGGGGTTGGCGGTCCTGAGAAGTGGAGTCCACTCCTGTGCCTGGCTGGTGGCTTACTGTGGGCACTCCTCTTCAGAGCATGTACAGCAAACATGGCTCTCCTTCCCGCCGGCCAGGCTGCCTGGCACTCATCAGGGAGTGAAAGAAGGCATTTTCCTGAGATTCTTGGGCACTGATGGGAAATCAGAAGACAGGTGGCTGGCCAGGGCTGGATCAGATCATAGCTGAAGTTGGGAACTCACTCTGGGGCCTCCCAAGTGGGTGGCGTAGCCGTAAGGATTTGAGCTGCTGCCACCTGAGTGTGTATTCATGGGGGAGCTGAGTCGGCCAGAGGCCAGGCCTTCAGTACTGGGTGCAGGTGTCTCAAGGGATGCCCGTCCACTCTGCCCAGTGTGTGCCCCAATAATAAAATACCTCACAGACCAAAACAGACCAGACAGCAGTCCAGCAAGAACATAGACTAGAGTCTGCTCGCGAACCGTGCAATGCACCTGTCCCCAGAAACCTCCCGGGATGGGAGGAGAGGCTGGGAGGTGCACACACAGATGGGGTGGACACAGTGAGAGCTGCTGGCAGAAGTCCCCTGAGGGCCAGGAGGACAGCGAGAATGGGCCTTTGTGGTGCCCGCATGGTGCCCTGGGCATGCCCAAAGCTGTGTGTAGAGTTGACACGATCCAATCTAAGATGAGCACATGAGAGCTATTGCAAATCCCCCCGTACTCCCTAACCTTCAGGTTACTGCTAGGACAGAAGATAATGAGACGCCTCACGTATGCCTCTAAGCAGATTGAATGGGCTCACAGCCGTGGCCATCCACCTGGCCACTGCACAAGCCTGGAAACCTCTTAGGGCTGCTTTGCTCTGTCACCAAGCTCTGTGGGAGACTCCCAGTCTGAGCTGCTTGATGAATCCCCAGGCTGTGGCCCCGAGATCCCCCAGGTGGACGCTGAGGGGCCTGTTGGTGTCCACCCAGGCCTTGGCCCTGAGATGTCCCAGGTGGACAGTGAAGTGCTTGTTTGTGATCCCCTGGCCCCTCTGAGTCAGGTGAATGGGGCTCATGGAGAGCACACTTGATTCATCTTTCCTCTAACGAACCTCCAGATAATGGGGAGGAGCATTGCGCCTGTGCAGGGGAGCTCCGTGCTGCCCGCGACAAGGGTTTCCTTTGCAGACAGGGAGAGGAAGAGGGGCATGCCAGCCTGCAGAGCAGATCCTTGGGGACCACCAGAGTGGCAGGACCCACTGAGCATATCCTACTGGGAGAGGGGTTCCTGGAGCAGTCCTAGCCGTGGCTGTGGTGAGCCCATAGCTGGAGGAGGCATGACGGCCCTCCCCATAGGTGAGGCAGCATGGCCGCGCTCTCCATGCACATCACCTTTAGCCGCGTTGGGGTGAGTGCACGGCTCTCCACATCTGATGATGGCACTGCAGTAGGAGCAGGGAGCACCTGACCATGTGTCCCCAACAATGGGAACTCAGCTTGCTGGCTGCTCCCTGGCCTCCCTCCCCATTAGCAGGCACCGTGACAGATGGATGAGCCACATACGCTGGATCCAGAGGCTCCACCCAGCCCTCCCTGTCCAGCGAGGCAGAGAAGCCAGCCAGCAGAAGGCAACTTCCCAACATAACTCAACTGTGGGACAGCCAGGGTCCTCCTGGGGACAGGAAGGGGCACCAGTGACACAGCTCAGGATCAGAGCAGACCCCCTGTGGGGAAGGCCCAGGGATAAGGGTAGGGCCGTGGGAGTCCAAATGACAGCCTGGCCACTGGCCGGAGATGTAGCCACAGACTCTAGGGAGCCACCAGGTACAGCAGAAGTCCTGTGGATGTGTGCTGTGGAGGGCAGAGGTGGATGTGCGCTTGGTCATTGAATCCCCTGTGCCAATGCACTCTTGGCTTATTGGAGGAATCAAGACAGAAACCTGACTGGGAAGTGCCTGGCAGCCAAGGAGGGAGAAAGCAGAGCCAGCATTCAGGGCCTGATGGGAGCACAGAGCTCTCCACAGGCGGGTGGGCGGGCTGGGCTGCCCTGGGGCACCAGTCTGCATTCAGCGGAAGTGGAGAGGTGGGGGTGGGGCGGGCCGTGAGCAGCTGGGTGCTGCCCTGCGCCCTGAGCTCCACCAGCCAGGCTTCCTGCAGCTCCGCAGCCTCTGCATCTCTCCTCTTCTCCTTTCCCTCCTCTGCTTTCCTTCCTACTCCACTTCCCGTTCCTCTTCCTCCTCCCCCTTAGCCCTGCATCCTGCTCCTCTGATCCATCGCTATATACTAACCAGTGCCTGACCAACAAAAGCCGAGTGCCACCATGGCTGGGTGCACCAGCTTCACCCGTCACCCTCACAGTCCTGTGGTCCTGACGACTGATAACCACTTCAGGGCCAGAGCGTGGAGGTTGCAGCAGCTTCCTGGTCACTCGGCCAGCAGAGGAGTGGAGCCAGGGGTCAGTCTGGTTGTTGCACAGAATCCTGCATAATGGCAGCCCCTCAGTGACAAAGCCGCCTTCTTCCCCCTTGACTCACAGGACCCTTTCTTGGGTCAGGGTCCTTTGGATGTGTGTGGTGTCATTGGTGTGACATGCAGAATTATCAGCTTACAAATTAGCCCGCTGTAGGTTGACAGAGGGCTGGCCCCACCTGCGGGAGGGCCAAGGCACCTGAGCTCGTGTTGCCCACCCCTGCATGGGCATGGAACGTGTCCCAGCACCATTCCTCTCACACGGGTCGATGATGTGAGCTGGGGTCCTGTGTCTCAGATGAGTTAGGAATTGATGCTATTATTAAAACTCATTGATAATGCAATTATTTCCTTCCACATTTTTTTTTTCATTCCAGGCACGTCCATTCCAAGAAATATAAAATTTATTTATCAAGACAGTGAAATAAACTTTTGTAATCTGAGAGAACACATTGCAGTCATCCATACTACTTTGCTAAATCTCTCGCTCCCTCCCATTTGTTCATTTGTCCACATGTGCTGGACCCAGACCCCAGCCTGGGGGAGTCAAGTAAGAAAGCCATGGTTAGCCCTCCGCGCCCTCCTGGACCCGCCCTAATCCGATGTCTGTCCGGGGTGTTCCCTGAGGAGGCCAAGGATGAGGGGCCACACCCTTCTGGAACCAAGACCACCGTCTCTTATGAACAGATAACCCTTCTCCCATGGGACTCTGGTCTCTCACACTCACTTTCTCATTACACACCCTGTCTCTCTCACACACGTCCTTACTGTTATACTTTGTTAGCACGCATACACTCTCACAGACTTTCTGTTGCACACTCACACTTCAGCTCGCTCGCTCTCTCTCTCTCTCTCACACACACACACACGCACGCATGAGTGGAAGCTCTGCTCTGAGGGTCTGCGAGACGTCCTACAGACCCTGGGGGCGCCCGCTGGGAGAACGTCGGAAGTGTGGGTCTGCCCTGGATTTAAGGCGAGTTAGTGAAAGGAGCTGTATTAAAATTTAAGTAGGAAATTTATGATGTATTAAATAATAATCGTGCTTAATAATTAATCACCGAGTACCCAGTTATGTCTAATGCTTCCTTGCTCTGGACTGTTGGAGAAGTGGTGAGCAGTGTAAGTAAGCTGATGTTTCTGAATCCATGTTTGAAGAGCACGACCTGTGCAGGGAGAGTCGTGGAATCCACACAACAAGCAGCATGCTTTGCCTCGGAGCTCAGGACGCAGCAGCCGCGCAGGCAACCGGGGAGCATGGTGGAGACCGACAGCTTTGGTCTGCCCTGTGCACCAGCTTATACTGGAACAGACAGAGCCAGCCTGGAGCAGCGTAACCTTTAAAAACAAGGATCAAGGAAATGAGAGGAAGAGAGTCTCTCTGACGTACTGGTCTGTTTTGCTGGGCCAGGCTGGACCAGGCACAGGGCCCTCCTAGCAAGTCTCCTCCGTGGGAAGCGTGGACCAGGACCCCAGGGTACATCTTAGCAGAGATCCAGGAGTAGGAACCGGCCAGGCATGCAACCCAGGCACTCACAGGTGGAATGTGCCATCTCGGCAAGCAGCTCACTGCTGAGCCTAACACTTAGCCTGGGAAAGCGCCCTCTCACCCTTGGGTTGTGGAATTCCTCTTGCTACTAGAACCCAACCTGCCGTCTCTTGTCATTGGTGTTGCCTACCACCAAGCCAGGCTGGAGAGTCACCTGCAATGCCGTAGCATCAGGGGCTGCGGAGTGGCAGCCAGGATCCCTGCCCAGGGTGTGGGCAGCCAGGGACCCTGCCTTGAGCTGCGGAGGCAGCACGGCGTTTGTGGACCTGTGACCCAGGCAGTGGTGCTCCCAGCAGGTGGTCCAGCTTTCACTGCCATCTCCCCCTTCAGCAAGAACCCCTTGCGGCTGAGCCTCTGCTTCGCCCAGGCTCTTGCAACCCTCTGGGGCTGGGCTGGTCACCTGAGTTGTGCCAGTGCTGCCTTGGTGAGGCAGCTCTGGTGGAAGAGACATGAGCTCCGCCAGGCAGGGTCTTGGGGCCTAGAAAGACCCTGCGGCAAGCCTAAGAATGTAGCCTCACACAGAAGGAAGCAATGTTGGAAATGTTGGAAACCAAATGTGAAATGTGTCCAGATCACGTTACCCAGACTGAGGGGTACCCAGAGATGAGGTCACCGAACGCCTGGGCTTTCGATTTTCAGAACCGTACATTCCCTGGCACTGTGCACAACTTTGAGTATGGCTTTCTCATTTGCATTTCAAAGACAAGTACATGCTCCTCTTGACAGGGTCAAGCTGGGGGCTTTCCCACAGCAAGGAGGAGCCTGGAGGGGCTTCAGCAAGAGAGGTGTGTTCAGATCTGAGTCTAGGGGATGAGGCAGGTGCGTGGGGGACTGTTGATCGGGAAGTTCAGACACAGTGGAGCGGAGCAGTCAGCAGGTGCGCTGGCGTGTCTGAAAGCAGAACGGAGAAAGTTTAGTTGGTACAGAGAATGAGAAGGGGAGGTTAAGAATCATTCAGAAATATTTGGCTTGCAAAGCTGGTTGGATTGAATCGTTGAAGGAAAAGTGGACTTTTCGAGAACGACTAGTTTGGGGGCCAGTGTCGGGATGGTATGTCCCCCTGTGATGTTGCTGTGGGAACTTCCTTCAGGCTGTTGCAACAAGAGTTAGAAACCTTCCAGCCCTCGAGCACCTGAGGATGCACAGTGAAGACTGAGGGTGAGCCAAGAAGAGAGCTTGTGTCGGGCCTTGGGCCTCTCCTGTGTCCAGTGTCTGCGCTGAAATGGATGGGTTTGAAAACGAAGACGGAGGAAGGGTGACTGGAAGGGAGGGGTAAATCGGGGACACCGTTTCGTCAACTAGGCAGGTGTCAAGTGAGAATGCTGTGGTCAGCACGCTGCTCTGAGCAGGGACAGGGAGCCGGAGAGGAGAGGAGCTTCCCCTGAGAGCAACATGGGGTCTAGGCATCAGCGCAGTGCTGAGCTGAGGCAGGAAGGAGAGAAAGAAAAAGTTTATCACGAGCAACCTGGCCAAGCCTGCCAAAGTGCACGCCAACAGCCGGAGGCTGGCTGGATGGATCGGGGCTCTTGGTGACATTTGTCCACATTTCTCAGAATCTCTGAGCACACGTTTCAGCATGGCTTTTGCATCTTGGTCCAGTTCCATTCAATCAGGATTCCCTGGCCCTCTGTCTTATGCTTGGCTCGGGTACAAAGTCCAACAGGAGGAGCGGCTTGACTTTCAGAGACTGAGAAGGAGAGTGTTGATATCAAGTGAGGTTGGGCAGCCATGCAGGGTGTAGAGGTAGATGAGAATTAATATGCAATAAAACTATGAGTGACACAGCTGTGGATGGTGCAGGGCTGGGGAGTGTGGCCATGAGCATTGAAGCCATGGGCAGTGCAGTGATGCGATGTACAGCCATGGGTGATGCAGCCATGGGTGGTGCAGTAATGGGGTGTACAGCCATGGGTGATGCAGCCATGGGCAGTGCAGTAATGGGGTGTACAGCCATGGGCAGTGCAGTGATGCGATGTACAGCCATGGGTGATGCAGCCATGGGTGGTGCAGTAATGGGGTGTACAGCCATGGGTGATGTACAGCCATGCGCAGTGCAGTAATGGGGTGTACAGCCATGGGCAGTGCAGTGATGCGATGTACAGCCATGGGTGATGCAGCCATGGGTGGTGCAGTGATGGGGTGTACAGCCATGGGTGATGCAGCCATGCGCAGTGCAGTAATGGGGTGTACAGCCATGGGCAGTGCAGTGATGCGATGTACAGCCATGGGTGATGCAGCCATGGGTGGTGCAGTGATGGGGTGTACAGCCATGGGTGATGCAGCCATGCGCAGTGCAGTAATGGGGTGTACAGCCATGGTGATGCAGCCATGGGAGTGCAGTGATGGGGTGTACAGCCACGGGTGATGACCCCAAGGGCAGTACAGCACCAGGTAGTACATTAATGGGCGGAGCAGTGATGGCTGGTGTGGAGGAGGAGTTCCTAGGGAATCCCCAAGCCCTCTGAGGACCAAGGTGAGTCTGGAAAGATATCCAGGAGCCAAGTGTCCTTGGGAATTAACTGTATCATTCAGAGCATCACTTGGTAATCCCAGGGGCAGCACAGTAGCCTTCAGGCGCCCTGGGGAGTGACGTACAGCAAACAGCTCACTGGTTCTTTCCAAGGAAGGGGCGACCATGGAGCACAGGGTGTGGATGGACGGGAATCCCTCCCAGACCTTCCGTCTCCCAGGACTCTCTAAGGAAATCTCCCAGTTCCCCAGCCGAGGCTGCGGCCAGACGTGGTCTGTGTGACCAGCTGTGGAAAACGAATAGGCTGGCCTGGCAAGGGCAGCCCACCCACAGGTGTGTGTTCTCAGAAGCACACATGTCAGCCAACTCCAGTGACCCAGGGTGCGTGGTTCCACCCCAGAAGGCTTTGCCCATGCCCCATGCCTCCTGTGAGGAGCCCCAGGAGTGAGGAATCAGTGGGGCATAGCGTGGCAACACAGGAGGACACTGTGAGCCCAGCGCAGCACCTCTGTCCAGTCTCCCCGCTCTGGGACCAGGTGGTGCTGACAGCCCGTGTTGCCTGATGCAATGCCTTGCCCACCTTCACTCCCCCGCCCTCCTGAAGCCTCGTTTGGCAGAGTCTTGGGCCGGAGGGTTAGACCAGAGAGGTTACCCCATGCTTGTATGTCTGCTGAGTGTTTGGGCTTATTGGAAACCTTACTGTGTTTGGCTTTTGTCTCATCCACCCGCTGCATAAATGTTGACTTAGCATTTTTTGTACAGTAGGGCAAAATATTGAAGGGCTCATCCTGTCAGTCTTCCAGGAGCAGTTCTAGCATGAGGAGACACTGGCCATGACACGTGCCAGTGCGGGAAGTCCAAAGCACAGGGGTTCTGGGAAGAGGTAGGTAGCCCGGGCATTGCCAGGTCAAGGACAGCTGGCGGGCAAACACCAGGGAAGCGGTGACTCATGCTGAGAAGGAGCAGCGTGTGTGACATGCTCATGGCATTGGCAAGTCCAGGAGCCAGAGCAGAGGATGGTCATGGGACGACCGGTTCACTCAGGCTCAGTGCCGAGAGGACCAAGACGGATGTGAAAGCAGACAGGACAGGGAGCACACTGGTCGGTGTCTTTGGAACTAGGCACCTGTTCATTCACTCATTCATTCATTCATGTGAAGGCAATGCCATGAAGCCTCTTCCATGTGCAGGCACTGTTCAGACAGACAGGGGTGGAGGCCAGAGGGAAGAACTGAGCGGGGGAAACTGAGGCGGGGCAGAGAGCCGGATGCCTGGCCTGCTCTCCAGCAGAGAGTGGAACTGCGAGGCAGAGGGGGCAGAATCCAGGGGTGCCCCTGCCCCACTCACACACAGTGTGTTGTGGTCATGTGTGTGTGTCATGCTGTGCTGTGCCCGTGCCTGCCACATTAAAACAGGGACATTTTCATTCATGTTTATGACCTTTATGAAATTCAAATGTATTCGTGACATATTTATTTCAGATGCAGAATAAAATAAGGCAGTAAGAAAAAGAGAGAGGGAATATGAGGGCTCTTCCATTTGCCAGTCTGTTTCACAGAGGCCTCCAGCTAGCAGAGTGGGCCAGACTGCAACCAGGAGCCAGGAGCCTCAGCCAGGAGCCCCAGTCGAGTCCCCTACATGGTGGCAGGGACCCAAGCCATCAGGTGTGCCCCCAGGTGTGCATCAGCAGGAAGCTGGGCTGGAAGCAGAGGTAGGGGACTATGTCCACGGCACACTGATATGGAATCTAGGCCTCTCAGACGGTGGTGCAACCTGCAGTGCCACAACATCCATCATCCCTAGTTGTTATAAAATGAGATTTCCTGGGACCAGCCACGCCGCTGCTCCTCCTGGCCTCCCCCGTCACTGTGGGTGACCTCTGCAGCCAACTGTTCAATTTTAAACGTTCACAGGGATTTTAGAATCTACTTGTTTGTTCCTGAAGAATTATTTTTGGAGTTTTGACTGCAATGGTTTTCACCCTGCAGGTGACGTTGTGGCAATCGGTGGCTTTTCACACGGTAACGGCTGTTCTGTGAGTTACCTGTTCTCTGCAGGGTTTCTCTTCAGTCTCGCAGTGACCCTGGGTGTTCAGGCCCAGGAGGGCATGCACACGGAGCCTTCTGTGTCCAGCATGCTCAGCCTTGCAGCTCACAGCTCACGGTAGCCCTGTCCTGGACCTTTCCTTCTGATTTCCCATGAGTCTCACACCAGTGTGGTGAGTGACCCCATCATAAGTTTCCGAAGGGATCAGATGAGGAAGCTCCCACAGAGGAGATGCACCAGCAGAGTGAACCAGCACAAGATGCCGTGGGCGTGTGACCCTGGCTCACCGGGAGGGCGGGTCTGTCAAAGGCTCGCCGCCAAACACCACAGGGCAGCGTGTCTGTGCATTGCACATGCACCCCCACACCTAAACATGTGTGTGCACACTTTGTCTATTTGAGAGACAGAGCGAGAAAGAGGAAGCTGCCACCCTCTGTCTTCCCAAATGCCCAGCAGGACAGTCTGGGGCTACAGCGTGGAGATGCAGTCCCACACTGCCATGTGAGATGGGAGCCCGGGTCCTGGAGCCGTCACTGCTGCCTGGCAGGGCCTGCATTATCCCAAGCCAGACCCAGGTGTTCTGGCACAGGACCAAGTCTCAGCTGCTGGGCCAAATTCCCACCTGCTATTGTCTTTAAAATATTATGGTGGGAGGCACCACACACAGTATGTTCTTTGGGCTTCTCTTTCCATGTGGGGTTTGTAAATTGATTGTTGCTTGGGCCCCGAGCTGCTTCTCCCATGTTGCACAGCATTGGCTGGGCTGTCAGCATGCGTGCCCTCGTGAATCTGTGGCAGACGCTCGGGCCCCTCTGGGGTGGGGTGGCAGGAGGTGCCTCTTGGAGGTGAGCAGATCTTGAGCATGTTGCCCCCAAGGATGGGACTCGTGTCTGTAAGAAGTTCCTTCTGCAAGAGCCAAGAGGCACGGCTGGCGTGCTAGGCAATGGGTCCTCCCACACCGTCTATCAGGGCCCGAGTCCTGGACTGGTCAGGTTGTAGAGCTGAGAAGCAACAACTGAAGACCAGGCCACTGTGCAATTCATCCTGTAGCCCAGACTCATCGAATCCACCTTCTGTTGTCTGCTTGCCCACCCATCTGCCCACTGCATCGTCTGGGCAATGCGGCCTCCGTGGGCACATGGCAGGTCAGGGACTCCATGAGCAGCGCAGTGCACACGTCACCACACCGTCTTTTGTTGAGAATGTGTGCATACTTACTTGAGTGTAAAATAGGCGTGGGGAGCACACACACTCGCGTGGGAGTGGACCCTGGGGGAGGGTTGCTTCAAGCACACTGGCGAGAATTCTGAGCCTCCTTGTTGCCAGCTATCGGTACTGTTTTTCTATGTCATTGATTTGTGCTAACGGAGGAATGGTGAGATCTCATTCTGCTTTAATTTGCATTTTTCAGATGACTAATGAAACAGAACATTTCATCTTTATTATTCTATTATCCATTTGGGTACTCCCTTGGCTGAAGAGCCTGTTCAGATTTCGGCTCGTTGTTCTGTTGAGCTGGTTGTGTTTTTCTGATTGATTTAGAGATTGTGTGCCTGGAAGTTCACAAGTAATCATTGCTCACTCCCTCCCAGCTCTGATGATCAATAGATGCTCCTGTGTAATGTCATCTGACTTGTCCCTTTGTGGCCGGAGCTGCTAGTCTGCTGTTCAGCGTCAGGAGAACCTTCTGGGTCTTGCCTGTCTCAAGGGCTCTGATTGTGTGTGGTCAAAATAGATTTCTTCTTACGGACATCTGGTTGGCCCAGCATAGTCCATTCATGTATCTCTTAGTTTTTGTTTTGCTCCTATTTAAAAGCAGACACACACACACACACACACACACACACACACACACACACACACACACACAGAGAAATCCATCTACTGGCTTACTCCCTAAGTGTCCACAGCACCCAGGCCTGGGCCACTCTGAAGTAGGAGTCTGGCGTTTGATCCCTGCTCCATCCCTGGCTGCCTCGGACTGTAGAGGCAGGAAGCTGGTGTGCACGTGTAGCAGCCAGGCTCTGTGAGATGTGGTTCCCATGGGCCATTTGCCTGTCCCTTGGTGCAGCTGATGGAGGAGAAGCATGCTGGCCCTCCCAGCATTGCAATGCCACCCGCCCATCCCCAGCAAGTCAGCATCCAAGTGGGTTGAAAACAACTGCCCTGATGACGCCACAGGCTTGGTGGTCTGTTGGTTGTGGTGTTCAACTTGGCTCTTCTTGAGCAGGACTGCCACTGCTTGGTCATTTCATCTTGACTAAAAACAAAAGAGTAAGGTTGGTCAAATGGCCATGAAAAGGTTGTATATCACGGGAATCACATTAGATCCATAAAAGTATGTGGAGTGGGCAGTACTGGCAGTCTGCTGATGGGAAGTTTTCCATTCTATAAACATGGACTATCCTTCCAATTAATTAGCTCTTCTTTAACATATCATAGCAATCCTCCTTTTATTTTTAATAGAGTTTGGTTATGGTCAAGTTGCTTTGATTTTTAAAAATGTCTTTTTTTTCCACTTTCCCTGAAAGGTAAAGGCAGAAGGGCAGAGATCTTCCACCCACTGGCTCATTCCCCAAATGCCTGCATGAGCCAGGGAGGGCCCGGCCAGAGCCGGAGGTCAGGACCCAAGGTGCTGTCCCACCGTCTACCACAGGAGGCCAGGGGAGCTGGACAGGATCCAGGTCAGACCAGGGTTCAGGACTCAAGAGCCAGGGCTGTACCAGGTCAGACCAGGGGTCAGGACCCAAGAGCCAGGGCTGTACCAGGTCAGACCAGGGGTCAGGACCCAAGAGCCAGGGCTGTACCAGGTCAGACCAGGGGTCAGGACCCAAGAGCCAGGGCTGTACCAGGTCAGACCAGGGGTCAGGACCCAAGAGCCAGGGCTGTACCAGGTCAGACCAGGGGTCAGGACCCAAGAGCCAGGGCTGTACCAGGTCAGACCAGGGGTCAGGACCCAAGAGCCAGGGCTGTACCAGGCTAGACCCAGGGGTCAGGACCCGAGAGCCAGGGCTGTACCAGGTCAGACCAGGGGTCAGGACCTAAGAGCCAGGGCTGTACCAGGCTAGACCCAGGGGTCAGGACCCAAGAGCCAGGACTGTACCAGGTCAGACCAGGGGTCAGGACCCAAGAGCCAGGACTGTACCAGGTCAGACCAGGGGTCAGGACTCAAGAGCCAGGGCTGTACCAGGTCAGACCAGGGGTCAGGACCCAAGAGCCAGGACTGTACCAGGCTAGACCCAGGGGTCAGGACCCGAGAGCCAGGGCTGTACCAGGTCAGACCAGGGGTCAGGACCTAAGAGCCAGGGCTGTACCAGGCTAGACCCAGGGGTCAGGACCCAAGAGCCAGGGCTGTACCAGGCTAGATCCAGGGGTCAGGACCCAAGAGCCAGGACTGTACCAGGTCAGACCAGGGGTCAGGACTCAAGAGCCAGGGCTGTACCAGGTCAGACCAGGGGTCAGGACCCAAGAGCCGGAGGTCAGGACCCAAGATGCTGTCCTACCATCTACCACAGGAGGCCAGGGGAGCTGGACAGGATCCAGGTCAGACCAGGGGTCAGGACCCGAGAGCCAGGGCTGTACCCGGCTAGACCCAGAGGTCAGGACCCAAGAGCCAGGGCAGAGCTATACCAGGCCAGACCAGGGGTCAGGACCCAAGAGCCGGGGCTGGGCCAGGCCAGAGCCAGGAGTCAGGACCCAAGGTGCTGTCCCACCATCTGTCACAGGAGGCACAGGGAGCTATAAGTGGAAGGTTAGACTGTTGAGCCTCTTACAGGCGCCACCTTCCTGTGTGTACCAGTTCATATCCTGGCTGCTCCGTTTTCCATCCAGCAACCTGCTGTGGCCTTGGAAAGCAGAACAGGATGGCTTAGGTCTTTGAGGTCCCTGTATCTGCATCGGGGACCTGGAGGAAGATCCTAGCTGCTGGCTTCAGATCAGCTCAGCTCCGGCTCTTGCATCCATTTGGGAAGTGAACCAGCAGATGGAAGATCTTTCTCTCTATCCCCCTTTCTCTCTGTAAATCTACCTTCAAATAGAAATACCTCAATCTTTAGAAATTTATTTGAGAGCTCTAAAGTGAAAGAATGCCAGACAGACTTCTTTGTACGCACACTCATTACAGCAGGACCTGCGTCAGGCTGAAGTTAGAAGCCAAGAACTGAACCCAACGTGGGTGTGGTTGAGGCTCAGGTAACGTGGTCATCACTGAACCCCCTGGAGATCTGTGTTAGCCAGAGCTGGGGCTGGAAGCTGGAGCTTGGGACCGAGCCAGGTGCCCTGAGGTGGGTGCAGTGTGCTAAGCTTCCCTGACAGGTCCCCCATCCCAGCTGGCTTTTGCCAAGCTGGCACCACGCCTTTCCTGGACTTGTTTGGTGTCTTTGTGTTAGTGAGGGTGTGAATTTGCTTTCTTCCCTGGCTCTGCAGTCCATGCTTGCCTGCGCTGTCCTCACCTCGATTCCCAGGCTGACCACTCGCTCTGCTAATCCCCCGTCCCACTGCGCTCCTTGTGCTGCTGAAAGCACACACTTGGCCCTTCCGTTAGAGATGCCCCTTTAGTTCAGCTGAAACCTCCCCCAGGGCTGAATGGGGATTTTGTAGTGGGGATTGGGTGGTGGTCAAGGCCATGGCCCAGCACAGGTGCTCACAATGCTGCCGTTCCCATGGCGACTGTTCCTAGGACAGAAGCTGCCTCCCTGCTCTTCTTAGCTGCTCTCTCTGTCTCGCTGAGCTCCACAGTGACACCCAACCTATGCTGAAGAACCCATCTGTTCACCATCAGAGCTGAGCTCAGGGCCCGGGGGCTAGAAGCATGCCGAACAGTGCCCATGCCAGGGGCAGCAGCAGGCCTTCCAGCCTCCATGAATGTGCTTATTGCCACAGGGGCGTAGCTACACCGCAGGCATCCACCGGAGAACAAGCACAGAGAGCTCTTGGTGCCACTGGGTGTTTAGGTTGAGCTTGCCATGTTTGTTAAGCAGAACCATTGCCAGTCTACCTGGTCCTCTGCCCTTCCCCCAGCAGCACAGCTGTGGCTTCATAGCCACCATGTCTCAGCTTGGCAGAGTCTCAAGAGTAAAACTCACCACGTGCTTGCTGACTTCACGTTGGGTTTGCTTGCCCTTTAAGTCACATACAGGTTCAACTCCTGCAGGTTTGTGGTTCATTTCAAAATGCTTGTTATGCCTTTCCTGTACAAATTGTTGACAATGATCCATATGCAGCAATGAGCAGGGCTGTGTCTGGCTGCAATGGCTGGGCTGCTGTCGGGCCCCATGCCAGCCTCTCATCCTTCCAGCTATGGGGTTCGGCTCATCCCTGGAAAGGCAGCAGGTGCGAATCCAGCTGTCAGTCCCAAGGGAGACAGGAACATCCCAGCACTGGCCAGCGCTAGCCACATGTTTGAGATGCTGGTAACATGTTCTAGGGCTGCTTGTGGGATGGGAGACAAGGCGCAGAAGCAAGGGCCCCCCACATTGGTGGGCTCTGAGAGACACCCCAAGTGAGGAACCCTTGTGTCAGGGAAGAGAATCCGGATGCCACTCCAGCTGTGGCACTTGTTTCTGACAGATGCCACAGTCTGAGTTCATCCGGTAAAGGCTGAGGAGACCCAGGCAGGGACAGGGGGTCACCAGGAGCCAGGAAAGTTGGCACGGGGAGCAGAGAGCATTGGATAAGCCTGGGGATCCACTGGGACGTGCCTTGCATGGCCACAGAGTGTTACGTCAGGAGACCTGTGGACCCTGGCCTGGACTGAAGATGGTGGCCTAGCTTCAGGAGGTTTCACATGCCCTGAAATTCACTGCTTTCTGCAGCTTTCGATCCAGGATGCCTGAGTGCTGGCCTGGGCCCTTCGCTGGTGCCGCTGCTGCTCTCGGGGGAGGAGGTGTTTCCCAGGGAGCACACAGCCACCACTGGCTCCCTTCCTTCCAAAGTGGCTGCCTTCCTGTGGCTGTGGGTGGCTTTTCCATGGCGATAAGCCCACTGCCTGTCCTCGTGGCTCCTGTCTGTTGGTCTGTCTGCTCACAGGGCTGGCCTCCCGGAGGCACACACCTGTTGTGCAGCAGCTCTAGGAAGGTTGCTGCCATCAGAGACCAACGTTTCCATTCACTCATCCCTTTCTGTCTCTTCCTGAGTGGAAGGTACCTCCTTCCCTGGCCAGCATGGAGCTGGAAGCAGGGAGGGGGGCACTGCAGGGAGCAAGCATCTTCTGCCCACCACAGCCTGGTCTCGTCCCAAGATGCAGGGTGCCCTGCCATCCACCCATGCGATCGGGGTCCTTGTTTGGCAGGAGGGCCAATGTGGGCAGGGGTTGTGGCCAGAGTCACATGACGCACAGTTCTGGCTCCTCCCAAGATGGACTTGCTGGACAGCCTGCAGTCTGTCGACCTCAGTCCCCATCTGTCACTGGTGAGTAACAACACTCGTCATTGGACCCGTGTTAATTTTAGATGAGGTAACTTAGAGAAAGTGCTCAGAATGGGCCTGGCACGCTGCATATGCCTCCAGCATGTTAAATATTAATAGTGGTATTGAGAGGCCTGCTCCCACAGAGGCGGCCCACTGGAGGAATCTGGGAGAAATACAGCCGCAAAGTTAATTTGCTTCGTGAACTGCTGGACTGAAAACAGGCGATGCGCTTATGTAAATTCCAGAAATAATAGCTAACATTTATTTCGATTTGCCAGGCCATCTTCTGTGCTCCACTGGCTTTCAGATTTGTTGTGAATAAAAATCCCTGGAGAGTGTGTCCCACCCACAAGGGCTTTGTTCCCTGCCCTGGGCTTCAGACTCTTGTGGGTACAATGTACCTTGTCTGTGGGACCTCAATGTTGGTCCCCGCCTGTACTGATGAAGTGTGTTCCTGGTACATGACAACACATCAACCATTCATGGACAAGTAGATGGTAAACTTAGATTTATCTTGGTGCAAAAAACTGAAATTCCTGCCTATTTTTAGAACAGGCATTTGGAACTTTTGGAAGTTGTATCACGTCTTCTTCCCACACTCAGAGCCTTACTTCAAACGTGCAGGGGTTTCCAGGGTGACATCACTGACTCAGCTGGGGTCAGCCTGGCCTCAGAACGTTCCAGAGTCCCAGAGCCCTAACAGGTCTAGGGTGAGTTTCACCGAGACGCCATGACCCTCCCGAGGTGTGCCATGCTGATCATGTGAAGTACGGCATCGTTGGGTTGGCGCTGGTCTTTGCAGTGTTGCTGTAAACTCGCATGCAGTTTCTTCCCGCCTTTGCCTCCCCATGCTTGTGCGACAGGCCACTGCTGTCTTCATTGTGCTGAGAAACATGGGGCGGCATGTCCCCAGGGGGCCGCTCACCAATGAAGCTGGCCCTGGGACCCCTCCCCCTGAGGACACCAGAGGCTGAGCTGGCAGAGGGGGTGGAGAGCCAGGGCTGCCTCTGGCAACTCACACCCAGGGAGGTGGGAGGGCAGCGTAAGGCACGCCTTCCTGCACCTTCCCGGGAGCCGTGGTCAGCTGGTGGGGTGCTGTGGGTCAGCTGGTGGGGTGCTGTGGGTGGTGGGGGGAGGCCCTGGGCCGCGGGGGGGACGTGCTGTCAGGGTTCCAGCCAGTGCTGCACTTACAGGGTGAGCAGCACACACTGACCCACAGGTCGTCATTGCTGTGTTTTATGGGCCTTTCTGCTTTCCTTTTGAGCTCTCTGTGTGTTCTGGGACCAAGGCATGGCATGTTCCTGTCCACAGCTCCCATCACGTGGCTTGGTGTGTGTGCGTGGAGCACAGCACAGTCGCTCTGCTAGTCAACCTGTGCTGTGTTTTACATCCCACACCTACCTCTGGGCACCCATGCCACATACAGCTGTATCTCCGAGGCAGAGGCTCTGTGTGTGTCCAGGCCTTGTCCACTTGGCCTCCCAGTGGTCTCTGCTGCCAGCTGTGCCTGGCAATTGCCACGCACGACCTCTGTGTGGATATGCGGACTTGCCTGTCTGCTAATCCGATGTGTGACAGTGTGGCTTGCTCACACCTTGTACGATGTTTTATTGTGCTCTTTAGAGTGAGTGGTATGAATGACTGTTCCCGCGGAGGCTCAGCAGGCTCACCACACACACTGCACGCTCACCTCTTGGGGTGTTGGCGTGAGCAGCTAAGCCTGCGCCTAGCAAACCCCTGTGTGCTGCCCAATGCATCATGTGGGCTCTCGGGCCGTGTGCTAGGCCCTTGCTCTCCTCGCAATTGTAACATAATGCCTTCAGTCCCATTCTACTAACTTCTTCCCTCCCCACCCTGACCATCTAGTTCTGTCTGTATAAATCCAACTTGGTCTGGACCCCCATGGGAGTGAGGTCCAGTGGCGGCAGTCAGTCTGTGCCTGGCTTATCTCAGTTCACACAGTGTGCTCCAGGCCTCTCGTGCTGGATTCGGGTGCAGGCTGTCTCTCTGCATGCACCTGCTGGTGCCTGTTTGGTCCTTCTTGTACCTTGGCCACTGTGACATGGGCTTCTGGCAATGTGTGTGTGCAGGTGCCAAGGGACATTCCTACTCCATCTCTTTGGGGTTCCCTCACCTGCAGGACCACTGGACCACAAGGTAAAGGCCTATTGTATCAGTCACAACTGAGGCTGGGACACTCAAGAATCTTGCAGGAATTTCCTTCTTTTTTTCCTTGGAATCTTCTTTTTAAAAATGTTGCTTTTCACTGAGTTCCTCATGTAAGCTGGATGCTAGGTCTTGCTGCTTAATGGCATTGAAAATGTCCTCCCTCGAGCAGACTGTCGGGTTCTGAGTTCCCCTCCAGCACATATGAGGTCCTCAGGGTCTTTGAAATGGAGGAGGCAGAAAGAGGAGCTGTGTGGCTAAGGCTGAGGGAGAAGGGGAACTCGGGCTACGGAAGCCACATGTGGGTTTCCCAACGCTCTCAGGACCCAGTCCGCAGACGGACATGGCAGTCTCACTGAGTCTGGGCAGCCTCGTGGCCAGGCAACACAACACAAGCAAAATGAGAAGTATTTTACTTTGCACGCAATGGACATAAATGAGAGTACTTCAAAAACTTCAGAGAAATTGAATGAAAAATAAGTTTTCTTTGGTGTAGAAAATATTGAAATACTTGCATATCGCTCACATGAATGTGTGTTGTGGGAAAACTACACACAGCGTTCAGAACAATTTTGCAGCAACGCAAGCATCTCTCCATCCTGTGGACTAAGCAGAATGTAAAGGTGCCAGCACATGGCCACACTGGCCTTCAGGTGCTCTCAACCACATCACGGCTCCTGGCAAGACACCACGAGTGCCAGCAGGCCTCCATGCAGGATCTACCGGAATCCTTGGCTGCCTTGTTTGTGCCATGTCCTTTGGACATCCACAGGAGGGCTGGCAGATGCCAGGAGAAGCCCAACACCTGTTATCAAGTGCGAGAAGGTTACAGACAATCAGTCAGCAAGTAGAGTCACATCTATGAGTGAGAGATAAGGGTTCATAAACAGGACAACACAGTCCATGGAGGCTGCCCAGAGGGCCACACTCCACGGAGCCTGAGCAGGTGAGGGCATGGACCCACTTGACCTAGCCTGACTAGAGGAGACCTCTCTGGGGTGGACCCACCTGGCCTGGCCTGACCTCTCTGGGGTATGGGTACACCTGGCCTGGCCTGACCTCTCTGGGGTGTGGGCACACCTGGCCTGACCTGACCACTCTGGGGTGTGGGTCCACCTGGCCTGACCTCTCTGGGGGTGCAGGTTTTATGGCTGAGAAGTGAGGGAGGAGGAGGAGTTAGGGGCGTGCGTTCTGGGGGAAGAATATTCCAGATGGATGAAAGAGCAGGTACATGAGCCCAGGCAGGCAGACACTCAACACGCATGAGGAGCAGATGTCTCCGGCCAGGGGTTGGTGGGATTGGCCAGCAGGCCTTGAGGTGGGCTGGTACCAGGAAGGCAGAGACTGAGCTCAAGGCAACCAGAGGTGGGAGGGAGGGGGCACTGGCTGACGAGCTGGGCAGGATGCACACGTGATCAGGTTGGAGCCACAGCATGCACCCACCCCATAGCTGCGCAGAGAGAAATGGGGCCCAGGCACCTAAAGCCTGCGCCCCTTGTTCCTGGGGGGCCCTGTTCTAGGTGAAGGGCACTGGAGATGCAGCAGAGGGAGGGCTGAGGGTGGGACAGGTATAGATTGCCTGCCCGGTGGGGCTCAGGTGCAGCTGGGGTGGTCTGTGGCCAATGGCAGCTGAGTTCCCGTCTCTCAACCATGCAGGTGCCTCTCACACCTTGGCCAGGTTGCTGCTGCCAGGCTGTCTGAATGGCCTTGCCAGGTATTTCCTGCAGGTTTATGGATGATCCCGTGGTGCGGGACAAACAGCTGAATATAAATGGGCCCGATTCTGTCTTCTCGGGAGGCTGAAGGGACGCAGTAATGAGCCTGTAAATTATACCTCCCGGCCAACGAGCCAGGTCCAAGCAAAACTGCAATCAGGCCCTGGGCACCCTCAATCACCCTGGAGCCTGTTTCCGTGGATCTCAGCCATCCGTCACCCCGGAGGTGACTTTAAACCCAGGCGAGTCCCGGCAGGCCTCATGGGGCTGAGCCCCCCTGAATTTTGAGGGGGGGCTTCCCTCCATGGCAGGGATGTAAGCCATCTCGCGCTACCCCCCCCCCAGGCAGGAGCTTCCCAGATCTCTTGGCACAGGAGGACTCAATCGTTTGAATAGTTCTGGTGATGAAAATTGTCACCGGGAGTTGGGGACACTCAGTGCTTAATCAGCAACACGCCATCAGCGCTGATTTCCCTGTCTCCACTTGCCCTCTTATTTGATTTTCTGAAGTTAGGCATTATTTAAAAATAAGGATGTTTTTGTTGCCATTACTTTCAGAACATGAGGGCACACTCTCATTACTCAATTCTCATCCTGGGGACTGAAAAACCTTCAGAATGAGTGCAGGAGCTGCGCTCACACTTGGCAGATATGCTGCAGCTCAGAGAGCGTGCTGCTGCAGGAGGATGCGGCTCTGCAGCTCAGAGAGCGCGCTGCTGCAGGAAGATGCGGCTCTGCAGCACGGGGAGCGCGCTGCTGCAGGAGGATGCGGCTCTGCAGCTCAGAGAGCGCGCTGCTGCAGGAGGATGCGGCTCTGCAGCTCAGAGAGCGCGCTGCTGCAGGAAGATGCGGCTCTGCAGCACGGGGAGCGCGCTGCTGCAGGAGGATGCGGCTCTGCAGCTCAGAGAGCGCGCTGCTGCAGGAGGATGCGGCTCTGCAGCTCAGAGAGCGCGCTGCTGCAGGAGGATGCGGCTCTGCAGCTCAGAGAGCGCGCTGCTGCAGGAAGATGCGGTTCTGCAGCACGGGGAGCGTGCTGCTGCAGGAAGATGCGGTTCTGCAGCACGGGGAGCGCGTGCTCCTACAGGAAGATGCGGTTCTGCAGCACGGGGAGCATGTGCTCCTGCAGGAGGATGCGGTTCTGCAGCACGGGAAGCGCGTGCTCCTGCAGGAAGATGCGGTTCTGCAGCACGGGGAGCGCGTGCTCCTGCAGGAAGATGCGGTGCTGGTGGCTGGTTTCCCACCTGGCCTCCAAGGGGAGGAGTGCAGGGCACGAGGAGGAGGAGCATGCCCACATGCATGCATGGCTCGGTGCTTCCCAGGACTTGTCAGCTGCTGCCTTTGGTGTCCCTCCTGCCAGGAGGACATAGTAGCTTTCAGCTGCTCCATGGACCTTGAGGAAACCTGACTCTCAGTGTGGTGGCAGCTCCCAGACCATGCCCTGTTGCTTCTATAGCCTGAACACACACACACACAGGGAGAGAGAGAGGGAGAGAGAGAGAGAGAGAGTCGGCTCAGAAGGTGGGAGACCATGGAATGATACAGCCTGGGGCTGTGTGCTTGTTCTGTAAGGGTGTGGACCCCAATGACCTGCTGCTTGGGCTGAGCCCCTGCAGTCACCATTGCCTGAGCCTCTGGTCAGCTGCCAAGAGTGGGGAAGTGACCAACAGGGCCAGGCAAAACTCCCCAAGCAGCACAGCACAGCCGTGGATGGTATATCCATCCTGGTTGTGTGTATGGCTTTGGGTGGGTTCTCGAATCCCCTAGGCTTCCTCTTCTGCCAGGGAGCCTGTCTACTGTGTACAACTCTCAGTGTTTAATTTGTTCTGGATGCTTCTCCCGCATCAGAGTGGCGTGTGCATGAGGCGGGAAGGCGGGTCTGGAGTCATGGCCCGAGGGGGAGATGCTGCCTGTCTCCTCCCAGGTCTGGCTCTGCCTCAACCTGCGGCTCAGCAGACCTCATAGCTGCCTCTGTGGGTCGCTTCATTCATTAACTCACCTGAAGCCATGGGATCCTTCCTCTGGTCCTTGCTGTGATAACGCCTTATCCTGAGGCCGCCTTGCATAGTCTGCCATAGCTCCTAAGGGCATCCTTGCCTTAACCCAGTCAGCTCGGAGGGCCTCCACCTGATGTCTCTGTCCATGCCCAGGCAGAGGCAGGAGGCGGCCAGCTGTGGGGATGCTGGCCGTGGTCGCTCTGTGGCCTGAGGATTGGGACACAGTGACTCTCATCTTTGTCTACCTCAGAACTGCATAGAGGCTCGGGGAACCCCTCGTGTCACCTTCACTTGTTCTTATTCTTTCTGTGGATGATTCTGGTGTCCATTGTCTCAACTTTTCAAAGCTTTCCTTGGCATAGAAAACTATTTGGAGAGTTGGAGCTATAACAGCATAGAAAATGCCAAATTAGAGTAAGCAGAGTGCACCCAGGGGGACAGTCCACTGGAAGAGGCTGTGCGACTTGCGTGAGCAGGAGTGCTAAAATTGCATGTGCAGCCGGGATCTGTCGGGTGGAAGAGAGGTGATAAGCGGGCTTTGATGTTGGTACCCTAGGACCTGGACCTACCCACCTCCTGCTCTGAGACAGTTGTATTACAGTGAACAACATCGGAGATTTAGGGGAGAAGTTTAGAACAATCCAAGGTACATAGTTATGGTTCCGAAAAACACTGTTCAAAATGTCTGGCCATTGCCCCCGCTCCTGCACCAGTTAGCGTGTGTGTGGACACTCAGAGCTACTTGCATTCTTCTGTCACTTACGATCATAACTTACAAATTGGAGACGGTCATGGTTATTGTTTCTCGGGTAATTCTGTAAGTCTCTAGAACTTCCCAAGTTTTTGAGGTTTACTAGCATCTATGTTAACGTAACAAGGCACTTAGCATGGGGTGAGAAGAGCCTGCCTAGTGCTGCCCCCGTCCATCTGCCACTGCACACACAGACACACAGAGACACACACAGAGACACACTCAGACATACACAGACACATTCACACACACACAGACATACTCGCAGAGACACACATACAGATATACATGCAGAGACACACTCAGACACACAGATGCACAGACACACACAGACACATACAGACAGATACATACAGACACAGATCTGATTAGAATCAGTCTTGCAGACAGACTCCACAGAGCAGAGGAGCGTTTTGGGGAGAGTGGCCTACGTGTAGGCACAGAAGTCAGTGGCAGCGAATGGAGCATCCACACCTGAACCATACACCCGGGGCAATTGATCGCTGCAGGAAGTGCCAGGACCGTTCCAGGACGGGGAGGACAAGCCCTGCCTTTGGACGAGCTGGGCAGGGGAAGCCGCTTCCTGGCCAAGGAACCTGGTAGCCTCACCTACAGCACGCACGAAAATCAGAAATACAGCCCAGGCTGTAAGCTCACAGGAGAAAATACAAGTAAGAATCATTATAACCATAGATTTGGAAATAGTTTCTTAAATCTGGCACCAGAAGGCACAATGACTGACTGATAGATGATTTCGGATTTATCATTTTTTGAATTTATGTACCAAAGAGCATTGTGAAGAGAGCAAGACATTCCGCTTAATGAAAGAAAATATTTGCAAATCACGAACAGCCCAACATCAAAAAGACGAACAAGCCAATTTGAAAAAGCAGGAAATATTGAACCAGACGTTTCTTCAGACATATAAATAGTTAACAAGCTCATGAACAGTTGCTCAGTGTCATGTGTATGGGAGAAATGCAAATGAAAGCCATGAGCGTCTTTTAGTCCACATCCGCTCTGGCAGCTATAATACAACAAACAGGAAGTAATTGCTAGGGAGCTTGCGGAGACTGGTGGCTGCTGGCAGTGTGGGATGGTGTACCGATGTTCAATGGAACGTGTGGCTTCCTCAGTTACATACAAAATTACGGTAACACAATTCCACTCCTGCCCAAAGAATTAGAAACGCATGTTCAACCAAAAACTCGTACCTAAACGTCTATGGCCATTGTGTTTGAACCAATCGTGGAGAAAGCTGCCGTGCCCATCAGCCAAGGAGTGGCTCAGCCACGGCTTTGTCGTGTGGTGGGGTACTGTGCAGTCCCAGGGCAGCACGAAGCACCGATCTGTGTTATAACCCCGGTGAGTCCCAGAGAACCTGCTGCTCACAGAACTCCGCCTCCAGTGCCCATATGTGTGACCCTGCCTGACGGCGTTCCTGAGCAAACCCGTGCAGACATGGAACATGGTGGCAGTTTCCTGGGCTGTGCAAGGGCCACGGGGGTGACTGCTGTGTGGCTGTAGGGTTCTTTCTGAGTCTGATATATTCCAGAGTTAGTGAAGGCTGATTGTGGCTGTGCTGAAAGCTGCTTCCTGGTACACTTGACGATGGATGAAGAATTTCATGTTCCAGGAATGTGAGCCCAATACTGAAGACGAGTGTGCAAGGGCTCAGGTTTGCCTAACCCGCTTCAGTGTACTCGGTTCATGACACAGCTATGTTCTGAACTGGATGGCCCTCCTGCATGTCCTGGATTAGCAGCATGCGAGCCCTGCCAGAAGCACCTGGAGGCGCCTGTCTAGCCAGCGCTCTCCGCACGTCCGTCCAAGAGGCTCTCCAAGAGGCCACACGTGTTCTGGCTCCTGCCAGCAAGAGAGGAGGTGGGTGGGTTGGCTGTACACGCGCTGTCCTGGGCTTTGGCTACACTGCACTCTGTCCCTCCACATCTGTCGCAAAGGGGCCCCCAGTCCCCACAAGCACTCAGTAAACCCCAACAGCTGGGGCTGTGGTGTCAGTCTATCCTTAGGCGAGGCTGAGACGCAGACACCACACCTCCACGCCACTGACAAGAATAAAGCTCAAGCTCTGCGTTAGGTGTCATCTTGGAAAGATTTTTATTTATTTGCTTGAAAGGCAGCAACAGAGAGAGAGAGAGAATGAGTCAGGGAAAGACAGGCAGAGAGGTCTTCCATCCACTGTTCACTCTCCAAATGGCCTTAAACTGCAGGGGCTGGGCGAGCCAGGAGCCAGGGGCTTCGTCCAGCTCTCCCACAGGGGTGCAGGGCCCCAAGTGCTGTGCCCCGAGGTGCATTAGCAGGAAGCTGGATTGGAAGTGAAGCAGCCAGGACTCGGCCAGCACCCGTATGGAAGGCCGGCACCGCAGGCAGTGGCTTCACCTGCTGTGCCCAGCACCGGAGTTTGTTCTAGGTCACATGCTTTGCCAGCTCATACAATCCTGATGTGTGTGTATGTGGTTTTAGATCAATGGTCAGGAAGTGCCAGCTCAATGGGAAGCCAGTCTCCCGCCTGCTTCTGTAAGTGCTTGGTGAGCACACAGCCACTCCTGCGCATGCTGGCTGTGACGTGGCTATGGGCCACCCGGAGTTCTGAGTCTAACAGACATCTGCTGGGCACCCGGGGGGAGTGCACTTGTTGTCTCTGAGCCACCTCCCCTGACACGTGCTCATGAGAATGCTTACACACAGGGCTGAAGGATGTTAGCCGGGGAATTTGCAGCCACTCAGCCTGGCCTTGGCCGTGCTGCGTCTGTTCCAGCCTGGGGTTCCAGCAGCCTTGTCTTGATGCCCTCGTCACATGTGGAAAAGCAGAGTCATCCTAATGAACAAACCGAGCACTCTGTCTTTCCTCACCCACCTTCTCGCTCTAGGACCCGCTATCCTGCAGGCGTCCCACTTGCCCGCTCCGATAAATGACAACTGCACCAGGCAGTCGCCCGCTGTGCATCGCTCGCTCCCAGCGATTTGGCTCAAACGGCTCAGACAGCAGAGTGACGCTTGCAGCCAAGCACAGTTGAGACAGGTCAAAGAGGCCCTACGCTACAATGGCAGCATCTGCAGGTGCATTCCTTGTGTCCAAGCTCTTCAGGGTGGGCTTCCCTTGCCTCACAGCTAAGCAGCGGAAGCAGGAATAGCCTCATTGAGGTGGCAAAGGATGAGTTTCAGACGAGCCTGTGTGAGTGGTGGGGGCCAGTGGAGGCCCAGCAGGGCGTTGTGGCCAGGTGACGTCCCGCTAAGGCCTCATCCAGGGTTTGGGTTTAGGGGCGAGAGTCACAGCGTTTCTTGGAGGTTCGTGTGCTGACGCTTGCTGGTGACGCAGCCAGGGAACGTGGCCGCCTGTCCGGGAGCCGGCCAATGCAGTCCTGAGATGGAGTGTGCGGGGTTTTGTTGCCCCAAGCACTGAAAGCCACAGATACAACTTCTGCTGTCGCTCGCACTGAAGCAAACTCGCCATCTCCCTGGCGTCTACATGCCTGCCCTGACTGGCCATTTTGTACAGAAGCATGAAGAACAGGTTAGTAAACTTATGCAAGCCTGAACCAAAGTGATTCCATTTTGTAACTGGAGTTTGCCGTGGCAGTGGTTTCTGTTCTAGTTTGGTCTTTTTAGTGCTGTTGTGAGCAAACCTCCCACCTAGGCAGTGATGGCAAAAACGGGCTGTGTGGAAACCAGGAAGTACAATGATCCCTTCTGGGTCATTCCTCTGGGCAGGCCTTCTGGCTCCCCGACGGGGACACACCTGGCTCTTGGCTCACATGCTAAGGGCCTGGGTCCCCTCCCGTTCCTTCCATCCGCGCTCCAGGAGATCTTGTTTGGGCAGAGTTCTTCAGAAAGCTCCTCATGTTCTGAGCATGGAATGGAATATCTGAATCTCTTGGTTATGGAACATGAGAGAGCCTGAAGTGGCTTTTCCAAAGAGCAGGCTCATGGGGTCGGTCCTCAAAGCTCGCAGGACACCAGGAGACTCCACCCCCCAGGTCTGGCACCAACGTCTCTCTTGTGTCCCCAGTGTGGGACACACTTGCCCCTGCAGCCCCCGTGTCATAGGTTACCCCTGACCAGTGGCACACGTTTGGTACTCTGCGTTCGGGTCACCATCTTCCCCTGCAGCCCACCTCACCTCCATCACTGTGTGTCCCCGCTCAGTTGAGATCATGCCATGTTTCCATCCCATGTCCGGCTCACTTCCTGGGGCGCTGTCCAGGTTGGCCTGAGCTGTGACTGATGGCAGACTCCCAGCTTGCATGGTAGGGCACATTTGTCAGACATTCAGGTGGCTCTGTGTCTTGGTTCTCCTGGGGAGCTCCCCAGTGAGCCTGTGGGAGCAAGCCTGTTACCTGAGAAGATGGAAAGTGACCAAGGGGACGTGAGCAGCACCGGATGTCACCCCAGGGGTTCACCAATCGGAGCCACGATGACACCACTTGGTGCCTGTTGGAGTGCCTGCCAAGGGTGTAGGGAGCTGGGGTCCTGGGCACACTGGGGGAGGGCCAGACGCCATTATCACATGAAGCAGCATGGCACATGTGTGCTGGTTCCTGCTTGGCTTCACGTGAGAAGACAATGCCAGCCTAGGCCATGGGCAGAGGAGCTGAGGTCCAGGAATCTTACCTCAGGGGCCCTAGTTGGTTGCAGGCATCTGTAGAACCACGTGACATCTCTGGAAATTGACTCACATTTCTTGCCAACTTTGGACCAAGTGTTTCCATCTTGACTCTGAGCCTTCTTGAAATTCTTAGATGGAAAGTGCTAGGGAATTGCATATAAAAGTAATCATTACCTTGCAATGAAATGGTTCTGCAAATTACTGCTTAATAATACTCGAAGTCATCAAAAAGTTCAAAGATTAATTGCCATGTAACTGGCAGTGTTTAGATCAGAAAATTAAGGTTCCAGAGAAGAACAGAAAAATATCCATATAATTACCCAGGTATAACTTCGCTTATGCATCCGGCACCTGGGCTTCTAGAAACAGCGGCGCCCAGTGGAGTATGGCACGCTGGCCATGGTCCACTCTTGTTGGTTCTCGCCATACACTTGCCAAACTTGGGCTGCTCTAGCGCCCTCTTCCATGCCTGCTGAGCCCACAGCAAATGGCTGTGTCCGTGGACAAGGCTGGACTGGCGCCCTGAGACGGGCAGTGCTGTTCTGTTGGGGACGCTGGCGAGGCATGGCATGTGTCCACACATCGGGTCACAGTGGGGACATGGCGGGTATAACAGTGCTCAATTCTGCAACGTGGGCAGCATGCATTTGACTCTCGGGTTCATTAACGTCAGAATTCTTTGACTTGTTTTGTCTCCTCCACTTTTCCACATCTTTGCCAAAAGGGACCCCTGGAGTGTGAGCAGGGAGAGAGCCTCAGAACTCCCTGGGGGAACTTTGGGGTGGAGGAGAGCCGGACCAGCGATGCCCCCTCTGTGAAGCATGGGGAACCCGGCATGAACACTCACATCACAGTCCCATTTACACGTTTGGCTTACGGAACGGCCTCTAATGCTGGGCTCAGGGTACAATCCTGGGGCTCTTGTGTTTGTGGGTCCTGGCCCATGGCTGAGTCTGCTGCCTATCCCAGTCTCCTGCCGGTCTACCCTGCAAAGCAGCAGGTGACCGGGCCGTGCCTGGGTCCTTGCCACCCCCGGGAGACTTGGACTGGACTCCAGGCTCCAGCTGTGGCAGGAGTTGGGAGAATGAACCAGTGGATGGAGGCTCTCTTTTTCTTCCTTCCTCTCAAATATTTTTTTTTTCTAAAGCAAAAAAGAAAGCAAAACATAAATCTTCTTACGATTCTTAGGAGTCTCAAAGTGAGAGAGAAGTGAAAACTGGACTTGGCAGAGCAGTGCCAGGTTTAAGCAGGAGCCATATGCTGGCAGCTAGCAGCCAGCTGGCACAAGGTGGTACAGCAGTATGGCACCTGTCTTCCTGCTTTGCAGCACCTGCTACATGGCATCCTGACTGATCCACAAAGAGACGTTCCCTGAGGCACAGGTGTCACAGAGGCCTGAACCAAGCCCGGCCAGCACAGCCTGGAGCCCTGGGACCGGGACCCTCACTCCTCTGGCAGCAGCAGCTCTGGGCAAGTGGACAGCCGTTGACCTTTAAGGAGGCAGAGAGGGGGACGCCAAGGCAAGGCTAGTCCAGAGCACTCCGCCATGCAGCAGAAGTAATTTCTCAGGACAGCACCCAGAGCTGTGGTGGGCGGGGCTGCCCAGGATCCAACTCTCCGGGAGTCCAACCTTTGTAGACACACAGCCTCCAAGCCCACTGCACCTGCCACACCGCAGCCATCCGGGCTCCTGTGCTTTCGGAGCTCCATCCATTACTCCTCCCCGAGCACTCCTGCCCACCGTCCTGCTGAGCCGTGTCCTGATCCTCCCCGAGCACTCCTGCCCACCGTCCTGCTGAGCCGTGTCCTGATCCTCCCCGAGCACTCCTGCCCACCTTCCTACTGAGCCGTGTCCTGATCCTCCCCGAGCACTCCTGCCCACCTTCCTGCTGAGCCGTGTCTGAAGTCCTCCCTGAGCACTCCTGCCCACCGTCCTGCTGAGCCGTGTCCTGATCCTCCCCGAGCACGCCTGCCCACCGTCCTGCTGAGCCGTGTCCTAGTTGTCTGGCGGCCTGCAATGCTGGCCTCCCCTTGTGTCATGTGGCAGTGTGACAAGCCCCAGCTCCTGGACCTCAGAATGGATGATGCCATGAGCCTGCCCAGCTCGCACATGTGCTGTGTCTTGGTCTGCTGTGACTCTCTGTACCATCTCCATCTCGGCCATCCATCTAGATCCATCTGTAGATCTTATCTATCTGTAATCCATTTATAGCCTTCTATCCATCTCCATCATCTATCAATGTCTGCCCTTCTCTATCAGCTGTGTGTCATCTACACATTAATTTATATCAGCTCATCAGACCCTCAGCCGTTCCTGTTCTGTCTGAGCCTTCCAGTGGCCATCACTTCATCGCAGCAGCTCCTCCCCGAGGGACCTGCACAGGCAGACACGAGGGCTTGAGGGTCAGCAAGCCCGAGGCTCTGGGGGAGCGGTGTGGGACAGGCATCGCCAAGGCTCTGGGTTCTGCTCCCGCAGAGGGTGACACAGAGCCAGAGCGGGGGTGCGGGGGTGGAGGGGCAGAGGGCAGAGATCAGCGCAGTCAGTGCCAAGCCCCGCCCACAGCTCAGGGTGTTCTGAAGCAGTGAGGATTGGACAGCTCCCGAGCAGCGGGCATCAATTCTGGAAGCGTTTTCAGTGCTGCCAAGCGGCTCGCATCTGGCAGCCTTACCGTGTGGCTGGGGAGACTCGGGGAGGGTCCACGCCTACAGCCTGGCCTCACGGCCTTCACCTATGGCCACCCGAGACCTGGGACTGTGGGCATTGCCAGACGAGCCAGGGGTTTCCTGAGGACATTTAACTTTCAGCATCCATCAGACAAATGTGTGTTTCTGTCCACCCAAGTACCCCTGTTTCTCTTGTTTCAATGTTCAGGGTGTGACGGAGGCAGGGGGACCTCTTGCACCCCTGGTTCAGTCCTTGTCCCTGGGGGAGCTGGGCCAGGCCTGACCCAGATGGAAGGCAGCAGGGCCAAGGCCTCTTCACGGCTCAGGCTCTGTGTCCCTGCCCTGGGCCAGAGGCTGCCCAGCTGGGTGAGGGCAGAGCCCCTGACCCCAACTCACTGTGTGTCCTCCTTGCCACACCACAGGAGGGTGTGGCATGGCGGAGTGCAAGGCTGAGCCCCGAGCCTGTGTGGCCCTCCGGGGCCAGAGAAGCTTTGGATGAATGGCATCCCACTCTTAACTGACGGGTTGGCCGCCTGAAACCCAGCCACAGGAGCCTTGAAGCACAAGCTAACGGAGCAGTTCAGGCTGCTGGAACCGAGCCTTTGGTGGGAGGTGGTGTCCTGGGGAAGGCGCTGGGAGACACAAGGCTGGATGTCTGGCACGTGGTAGGCACTCACACAACACCTTGCAGGCCATGGAGGTGACAGGCGAGCCAGCGGAGCCGTCTGACATGTGGCCGATGGCTCTGTGGAGCACCCAGGGCTTCTCCGGGGAGGAGAGCTGCTCTTTGAATGAGCACCTGCAGAGACCAACCTTCCAGTGAGTTCACGGCAGAAGGCGTGGCTGGGCAGGACTGGCTCAGAGTTTCCCCCATGCATTCTTGCAGATCCCGCAGAGCTGGGCCCTCTGCCCAGCCTGCCCGGCCTGTCCAGCCCGATGCCCCTCGGGGCTGAAGGCTAAGATAGCATGGACAAGCTGGGAGAGCCAGAGGCCCCTGTGAAGGACAGGGCTGGGGACAGGTGGGGATGCCACTCTGAGAAGGCAAGAATAGAATTTGGCTGTCACGAAGCCCAGGCCCTCACGCGGCCCCTGGGGCTTATTGGGGTCTCTGCTTTTCCTGGTGTTCTGAAAAACCCGTCTGAATCGTTCACGTTCTTCTAAGTGAAGGCTGATGTTGCTGCTCGTGCTGGGAGAGGCATGGCAGGCTTGGTGCCACCCACGTCTCCACAGTGCTGTCCCTGCTCTCAGGAGGCGTCAGGGAGGACACTGCCTAAGCGCACTCCCTCCTCCCTCCTCCCCTTCTCCATCCGCTCTTGTCCTGCCCCAGGGGCCTCCTTTCTGTCTGCACCATGGCCTCTCCTCTGTGCCTAAGCCCTCTCGCTCCCTTTTACTTGATCCTCTTGTGGGCAATCGTACTTTCATCTTCCTGGGAGAGTTCATTCCATTATTTCTGCATAACTCCAATGAGCACCGGTGCCGAGTACTGTGTAAGATGCCGGCTGGGGGTATGTTCTTAATTCAGATTTTATACATGAGTATCTAAGGACGCGGAGCTGTGCTGCCTGCACCATCTCATTGCGCTCTCGTCCATACAAGGATTATGGGAAATCATGAACTTGAATAAGTAGCAGCTTCAAGATCTGTTCTTGGGGGGCTTCACTGGGGCTCAGTGATCCATCTGAGATGGGTTGTAGTGAGCTCACTCCTGTGGGCCTCTGCAGCTTCAGTCTGGTGGAGCTCCAGGTGATAGGAAGTTATCCCTCGGCAGTTGCTCCAGAGCAGGTGCTGTGCTCAGAGGACACTATGTCTCAGCGGCTGCCCCGAGCTGGGGTCTGTCTTGGAGGCCCACACCTCCCAGGCCCTCCCCTACCCCTGCTCCCCAGCTGGGGTCTGTCCTCCAAAGCCCACACCTCCCAGGCCCTCCCCTGTTCCTGCTCAGACCCTTAGCAGAACTGAAATGGCTTTTCCTTCCTGAAAATGGTACCTGTTTGCCATTCCCCTTCTGTCCTGTCTTCTGAAACTTACTTGCTGGCTGCCCTGGCCCTGGGTGCTCAGTAACGAGTAGCCATCAGTGGAAGCATTCCAGAGACATTGTCTTAACCCAGCAGAGAAGTGGCAGGGGAGCCTGGTCCCTGCGTGTTGGGCAAAGGCCACATGTGAGCTGGGACATACAGTGGGATCCGCCCGGCCTCAGTGACGGGTGTCTGTGAGGCCTTGTGACCCCAGCAGTCTAGAAGGCCACATGTCCCGGCGTCCTATTGAACTCAAGGTCCCTGTGGGGTGGTGGGGAGCGGTGGGAACTGGGCTGAGAGGATGAGGGTCTGCATGGGTTTGCACTTCCTCTGTGTGTTCCCTGGATGGTGAAGCTTCACACAGCAGGTGTAGGTGGCCTGCAACATGAAACGCCGGGGTGTGGACAGGAGCTCTGGGTGGTTAAAAACCCCCATGCATTCCCTCCTGGGGCAGGAGGTGGGAGGGCTGCTCAGTGAATGTCCCGCAGGGTCTCAGGGCGGGCAGTTGGGAAGAGAAGAATGGGGCAGACGAGAGGAAGGAAGAGAAACCAAGAAAAAAAGGTGGGCCTGCTGCACTTCCATGTGTGTGAGCTCTCCGTTCTGCTGCAGTGAGCGTGAGCGTGGACAAGCACCTGCAGCCTGGCCTGGCCTGCCTGGTCCTTGGGCTCTGGCGTGCTCCTGAGAGAGCCCTTTGTCCTCTGGTCCCTGGCTGCGGGGAGGCCAGCGGCTGCCTGCGGAGCTGTGGACACAGCCCTCCCCCGTTCTGGGTCTGTCTACCCCTCCCTCCCTGCTGCTCCTCCCATGGCTCCTTGGCGTCTTCCTCCATTAATCAGTTCCTTGAAGGGCCCCATTACAGGGACTATTTGAATATGACAGGATAATACACGAGGAAATAGACTGTGGGGACATTAGCGTCCTGCCATAACTAAAAGACCTGGAGGTGTCTCCATGGCTGCCTGGATTGATCGGCCCCAGTTCTCAGAATCCTGGAGGGCAGACTCCCATGGGCCCCCAGCCTGGGCACCGCCAGCACGGAGGGGACAGCAGCTCACCCGCCAGCTACATGGCCTGCTCCAGCTCAACCGCAGCTTTGGTCTGGCCTCATGTGCTTGGCCAGCAGGTGGGAGGGCACGTCTGGGTTGTGCTGGACCCCAGGCCCAGTTCAGGCAGGACCCATGCCTCCTCCAGACACCCTCTAACACACGTCAGGTCACACACTAAGGTGTGTACTCGGCCACCGTTCCTCCTCAGAACAGAGCACGGGGAATGCAGGGACCACTGGAACATACATGAACATACATGAAGCTACATGAACATACATGAGCATGCTAGGCTGCACACAAAGGCATGCCCAAGTCTAGGTCCTAGAAGAGAAGTGGCCCAGGACCTCCTGAGGGGAGGGAGCTGGAAGGAGAGAGGAGGCAAAGCGGGTCAGGCAGAGGGGAGGAGGGACATGAGCCCTGCGGAACAGAGAGCAGGGTCGCCTGTGGGAGATCAACGTAGCAGCGACCATTGCAAATGTTTGGGTAGAGATGACACCAGAGCCCCTCGCGGGAGGATCTTGAGGGTTCCAGGCAGGGAACGGAAATAGGGGCTGCCAGGGATGGGGGCCTCAGGTCTGAGCCAACCCTTGCACCAGGGTCCAGCGCAGTGCAGGGTCCAGCGCAGTGCAGGGGCCTGGTCTGCTCAGCAGAGCTGCCTGCCTCCCCACCTGGGGCTCCCTCACTGGCAGTTAAAGCCATCCTCTCATTGATCACCAGCAGTTTCCTTCCCTCTCCTGGCTTGGCAGACGAGGGTCCCTGTTGGACTTCAGGGTCACCCAGGCCAGGCAGGGACTGTGTGGCCAAGTTACTGCTGTGTGGGTGCAGGGCGTGCCCGGCCGTGTTTGTGTCCATGGTTCAACTGCTTAGGCTCTGGGAAGCGGAGGAGGCGCCTGTAGATAATCAACCCACTTTGCAGATCCGTTGGTCCCAGAGCAGCACCCCAGCAGTCACTGTCTGACCATCAGGGGTCAGGGCAAAGACAGACCCTCTAGGGCCCGGGAACGGCAGGATGCCAGCCCAGTGCGTGTGGCACACTCGCTTGTTCCGGTGCTTCTCGCGTTTGATTCACTGCTTCCGATGGAAAAGAGACGGAATGAATTCCCCTCTGTGACAAGCATTCATGTGCACGTGAAACACATGAGCATGTGACACAGATGTGTATAAGCAAAAATAGCTGACTTCCCCACGTCTGGCCCTGCGTATGCTGTTTGTGCCAGGTTTGGACCATGAGCTGGAATTCACTGGAAACAGATCTCAGAAGAGAAAAGCGCAGACTAAACTGCTTCACGATGGCCAATACGGCTCCCACCTTCACTTTGGCATGGCAGTCACCTAAGAAGTCACTCTTCTGATATTTAAGTCGTTTATTTAAAGGACAATCTTAGCGAGAGGGAGTTAGTTCACCAGCTTGTTCACCCCCCAGATAGCCACAATGGCCGGGACTGGCTGTGCCTAGCCAAAGCCAGCAGCCCAGGCCTTCATCTTTGTCTGCCATGCGGGTGTGGGGTCCCAAGCACTTGGGCCACCCCTATTGCTTTCCCAGGCCATTAGCAGGGAGCTGGATCAGAAAAGGAGCAGCTGGGACTTGAACTGGTACCCATGTAGGATGCCAGTCTCTGCACATGGCACCCAACCTGCTGTTTCCCAGGCAGGGGGCTGGATCAGAAGTGGAGCAGGTGGGACTTGAACTGATGCCCATGTAAATACCAGTCTTTGCACATGGTAGTCCAACCTGATGCGCCATGGAGTTGAACATGTTGTCCTGTGTGCCACATGTGTGGCTCTTAATGACTGAGCCTTCACATGTGGACTAGGCTCGCTTGGCAGTGGCTGAGCAGCTGGGCCCTGCAGGTTCGCCCCCATGGTGGGACTGTGCCAGCACACCTACCCTTCCCTCCTGTCTCTCTCATGGCCGTTGCACAGCATGTCAGCCTGCCCCAGCCAACAGGCAGAGGATGCAGGAGGAGCCCCATGCAGCTCACAGGGCATTGCAGCGTGAGAACCTGAGAGTTTAGAGTGTGCATCCCGCTGTGGGGTGGAACCCAGATGTGTTAAAGAGCAGATAGGGCCAGGAAATGGAAGGTTGCAGGTGCTCTGTGGGTGGGAACACAGAACCAATGACAGATCAGCGTCAGTCAGGAAGTGATCCTTGGAGGTGGGCCAGGCGGGCAGGGGCTGGCAGAGCAGAAGCAGGCGTGGCCCTGGGAGGACGGAGCGTGTGCACCACGGGTAACAGTCTCTACTGTGCGGATCCCCCCTGGGCAGATGGGAGTGGACAGTGTGCGGGCCTGGGGCCTCGGTGCCCACTCTGTGCTCCCTACACCTGGCGGGGCTCCCTGTGGTTGCTCTACAGAACTGTGGAAACCTGTAGAGTGGCCCGAGCCAGTTAGACACCTGTCAATGAGCTGTGATGCTCACCTTGGGCAGGCTGGTGTCCCACGCTCATCACCTAGAAGCTGTGCCCTGAGCTCTTGCTGCCAGCACCCATGTTGCTTGCATGGAGCCCAAAGCCACACCCTCTATCTCACTCGGAGCTGGTGGCCCCCACCATCCAGCATGCCATCTTGGAAGTGCCTCCCCCTCCTGCCAACAGTGCTTTAAGCATATGTAGTTACTCAGGAACCCAGGCCCCTCCTCTCTGTAAGCAGCCATGTGTGTCCCCTACAGCGCTCTCCGGCTGGCCTTCTGTCCCCATGGCCACCCCAGCCCTCCACCCCTCTGGCCCCAGCTCACAGCACCCAGGGTTCTCTACTCTGCTCCAAACATTGTGTTCCAAGGTTTGTTGATACTGGAACAAGCCCTTGGTTTCAGAACAAGGTCACTATTCCAGAGCAAGAGAGAGAGAAATGTGCTTGTCATTGATAAGTAGCCTCAGTGCTAGTCAGCCCACATGACTGAGCTCAGCTTCAGTTCCAAGGAAAAGAAAAATGGTAGTATGGACAAAGCCCTGGCCCTGAACATAAGCACCAACCCCCTAGGCCCGAGACACAAGTGCCAAACCACCTGTCCCTGCCCCTCACCCAGGCTCTGCCCCTTCCCCAGGTCCTTCCCCTGCCCCTGCCCCACCCTGGTCCAGGCCCTGCCCAGGCCCTACCTTATCCCTGCCGCTGCCCCAGGCCCTGCGCCTTCCCCAGCCCCTGTACCTGCACTTGCACTTGTTGGAAGCAATGGGGAGAATTGTTGCCACTTTCCACCTGTGATTGGACCGAGCCTGCCTGGGATGAGAGGAGCCGCCCCATGTCCAGGATACTTAGGTTTGCCTGGCCCAAGGTCTGGAGTCCTACTAGCCTGGTCAGCGGAGGTGGCACAGCTGGCTGGGGTCTGGAGCCACACATGGGTGTCAACGGTGAGCACCCACTGTTCATTGCTCCAGGCCCACATTAGTGCCCACTGCAGGTGAGGCCAGGGCATGCTCCCCAGGGCTGGCAGAAGGGAAATGTCAGTGCAGGAAGAGGGGTGGAGGAGGAGCCTGCAGTCGACAGAGCCCTGTGCAGATCCCACCCGGGGCATGCAGTCCACAGGGCCCTGTGCAGACCCCACCCGGGCATGCAGTCCACAGGGCCCTGTGCAGACCCCACCCGGGCATGCAGTCCACAGGGCCCTGTGCAGACCCCACCCGGGGCATGCAGTCCACAGGGCCCTGTGCAGACCCCACCCGGGCATGCAGTCCACAGGGCCCTGTGCAGACCCCACCCAGGGCATGGCCAATGCGGGTTGCATCTTCAGTCTTCAAACAGTCAACACAGAAAATACTGGACCCATTGTCGACTTCCTGGGTCTGTTGATGCGTAACACTTGGGCTTTAGTTTCTTCCTGTGCGAGATGTGATCAGTCAATGAGTGGCCAGCTGTGGGCTGGTGAGGACTGTTGCCAGGCCCTGAAGTGCGCGGTGACCACTGCCAGTGCCTGGGGACGTTGGCTGACTTCTCCACCCCTGGCTTCCTGTGTCGTTCATGTCGATGTCAGAGAATCTGTGGCTTGCCACGTGACAGGTGTCCCTGAGAAGGCGTGGGAAGTGACGGAGCCGTGGCGTCCCTCTGTGTGCTCTGGGAGGCCCCTGGCTGCGCAGCTGCCATGCCCTTTAGTCTCCCTCCAGTGACAAGCCGATCTTTCTCATTCGGCAAGGAGTCAGGAAAAAGGAAACTTCCTACACTGCATGACTTTTGGAGACATTTGCAAATTTCTCTCTTCTAATACTAAACTGGGTGTTTTCAAAGCCAGCAAGGTTGCCAGGCCTAGGTGGTAGGGCCAGTTCCATTGCTCCTGCAAGGAGTCCAGGTGAGTGTGTGTTAGAGGCTAAAAAGGCAGTCCCACATAGCACAGGTGTGTTGGTAACAGTCGGTCAGGGCCACCTCATCACTGGCACCGTGGGCATCGCGAGTTGTTGAAGTAGGCAGGGAACCTGCTGTGCTGATAAGAACACAAGCTGTGACTGGGGCGGGAGTGGGGGTTGAGGAGCACTGTGCCCAGCCAGCAGGTGCCCAGCCCAGGGCTCCATGGAATCTGGTGAGAACAGCAGCTGAATCCAAAGTTTTGGGGAAGACAGAGGAAGCTCCAGCAAGCAGCACGCAGACAGGGGATTGCAAGGTCCAGGTCAGCAGAGAACCAGCAGATTGCCCAACTGGAGGGCAGGGGCTTGTCCACACAGAGCGCTCCATGGTGTCTACCTGGCCCTGTCCCCTGCACACACCAGCAAAAACTAACATGTGAGATAAGCAGCAACGAACGAAACCAAACCCAAATCAAACATGCCAGCCAGATAATTAACAAATGAAGAGTGCCCTGAAGTGGCTAGCTGCTGGTGACAGAAGTCAGACAAGATTCAATAAGTAAATGCAGAGACAGACCATGGTCACTGGTTGAGAGAACTTGTACAATAAAAATGACAGCTCTCTCCAAACAAACCTACGGGTTCAGGGAAACCCTTGACAGCCCAGCCTGTTCTGTGGCAGACAGACAGGCTTGTGCTAAAACACAGAAAAGCACATTCCAGAACAGCTAGCCCAATCTTGGCAAAGGATCAGGTGGGACAAGGTGCCCCTGGGCACTTGGCCTCTTTTGTAACCACGGGAAGGGGACAGTGCAGTCACAGCAGAGGGACAGACCCAGGACTTGGTGCAAGAGAGCAGGTCCCCAAGGATGTGCTGAGCAAGACACACACACCTGCTTCCAGCGAAGTGCAGAAGCAACCACACGGAGGATGGCAGGGTAATAGCTGTGCTGGAGGGGTACCCGTGCTCAAGGAGGAAGTAGGGGACAGGACAGAGGGGAGAGGAAGGGAGGCAAGGGGAAGGGAGGGTTGGAACAAAACAGCAAAACACTTGCAGTGAGATGCACGCCTATGTACCCATTAGAACAGCTCAAAAAAGAGAGACAGAAGCAGCTCCTGATGCTGCTGAGGGGCAGAGTGGCAGCTGGCCACCGCGCATGTCTGGTGGACGGACACGGACGATCAGCAGTTTCTCTCAGCTCTTCGAAGCTCGTGCCTGGGTTTCTCTCTCAGGCACATGGCTGCCGACTGAAGGGCAGGCCAGGGAAGGCAGGCTGTCTTCACACCACCTGGGGGGCTGTGGCTGCAAGGGCTGTGCTGGACAGTGCCCTCACGTGTCCTCGCCCACGGCCACAGTGGACAGCGCCCTCACGTGTCCTCGCCCACGGCCACAGTGGACAGCACCCTCACGTGTCCTCTCCCAGGGTCGTGCTGACACACCCCTTACATGTCCTCTTCCAGGGGCCCTTTAGCCCACCTCTTGTAGGGCCCTGGTTTGCTCAGTGACCAGGGGACTACCAGGGCTGCATGAGCTGTGACCATGGTCATTGCCTCATGCACCTGTCAGGTCACTCTTGGCTCTGTAGCTGCTCTGTGGACACAAGTGTCCATCAGTCCTGTAACCAGCAGGCAGGGCCAATCCCTGTGAGGACACGATCCCTGTGAGGTGGACACAGCCCAGGAAATGGGCCCTCCTTGGTGACTACAAGTGAGGTGGTGGTCCTGTGTGGTGTTCGTGGTTGGGACCTTTGCTGGCATCATGGGGCATGATGGGAGACAGCTCCTGTTGTGTGCGAAGGTTGCAGACATGTCCTGTGAGAGACAAGGGAGGTGTCTGTAAGAAGCTGTACCGAAGCAGGAGAGATGGGGACTGGGTGAGAGAAGACAGGGAGAGAGGCAGGATCTATACTGCAAGCCACGGCCCCCCGGCCCGTTGCTGTGAGTGGATGGGGTGTGAACTGCACGCTGTTATCGCTGAGCCGCCAGTGGCCGCGTGAGCGCCACATGCAGGGCACAGAGCAGGTCTGGCGTGGGGGAGATGCAGCGTGCTGACCCTCACCCCTGCTGAGACTCAGGCCTCCATGCAGTTGGGCGTGGGCGATGAGCAGCCTCCACACAGGCCTCCAAGCGCAGGCAAAGCACCTGTTCCCTCACTGGGGTCGGCCTCAGGGCGGCAGTGCCCATGCAGAGCTCGTGCCTGCAGGAACGTGATGTGTCTGCCAAGGGGTCTCCGCAGAAGCCCCCTCCTCACTTTTCAACAGGGACAGTGGAAGTTCGTGTGTCACTACTTAGCAGAGATTGCTTGTTATAGAGAAGCAGCTGGAGAGCTGTGCTAAGCCAAGCAGTCCTGATGATGGATGGCTCGTGTGTCCAGGACGCGAGGGGCACCATTTCCGACAGGCCTGGACACAGTCCAGGGGTAGCAGAGATGTCAGGGGGCTCTGGAGACCCAGGACCCCATGCTTTTTGTCAGTGGCTTTTCTCAAAGACAAGCAGCATCCAAGATGCTTACACCGCAGTCCCCGCACTCACACACTCACATGGTGAGAAACATGGGAGGGGCCCTCTGGAAGGGCCCCCTCCTCAGGGGCAGCATGAGGCCACCTCCTGGCCTGCCCTCCCTTCTGTGTCAGAAACAAACAGCCCGGTGCAGCCCCCAGGGCCCAGCATGCCTCTGCCTTCAGTCTGACCACAAGCTCCAAGTGAGCCAGCATTTCATCCCTCTCTTCCTCTTCTCCCTCTTCATCTTCCCCCTCCTTGCCCTTCCCTTCCCTCCCCTCTCCTCAACTCACCTCTGCTCTCTGCCCTCTCCTCTCCTCCCTTCTTTCCCCTCCCCTCTTCCCCCTCCCCTCCTCCTCTCCCCTCCCTGCCTCCCCCCTTCCCTCTCCTCCTTCCCTCCCAGCCTCCCCCCTCCTCTCTTTTCCCCTCCCCTCCCCATTCTCTCCTCTCCTTACCTTCCCCCTCTCTTCTCCCCTGTCCTGCCCTCCCCTCGCCTCCTTCCCTCCCCACCTTCCCCCTCTCCTCTCCCCCTCCCCATTCTCTCCTCTTCCCACCTTCCCTCCTCCCCTCTTCTCCCCCTGCCCTCCCCTCCCCTCCTCCCCTCTCTGCCTTCCCCATCTCCTCTCCTTTCTCCCCTCCCCTCTCCTTCCCTCCCCTCCCCTCCCTTCCCCCCTCCTTTGCCCTGCTGAGACCTCCAGCTTCCCGGACAGTGGTAGCCACCCTGCCCATGTCCCTGTGACATCCATCCTCATCCCTGGTGGTGATTTCCGGTTGCTGAGCATCGTCTGCCTCCCACACCGCGTGCTGGCTCCCACACACACAGGACTAGCTGTCACGCCTTACAACCGAGAGAAGTGATGGGCGCCGACACCCAGGCCACCGGCTGATGAATGATGACAGTGTGAACTGAGCATTCTCCAGGCATTATCTGTAAGCCCCCAGGCCTCTGTGCTGACCACTGCTCCTACGACAGCTGGTCCCCACGCGTCCTGGCCAGGGATGGGCGAGCTCCAGCGCAGTCAGTGTTCACGGCTGCTGCTTCTCCTTTGCTGTTGCCTCAACTGTCGTCATGTGAAGGGCAGGTGTCAGCGACCTCAGCCCCAAGCCACAGGAGGCTCCTGGCCTGCTTTCGTAAGATCGCCCAGGGTGCAGTCCCACTCCAAGCCCACGTTTCCCAGCGCTGCTCTTCTGCGGCAAAGACAGTGCGTCCTTGAGCTGAAGATATTTACAGAAGCAGTATTGACCTTGATACAAAGTAGGATGTGTTCAAAGAGGGAGATGGTGAGAACATGAGCCTCACAACGTCGGGGCAAGATGAGAGCTCTGCCCATGTTGTCTTTGGGTACCGTCCAGGAGACTCGGCCACGGTCAGCTCTGACGAAGATCCTCCACGTGGCCTTGGAGGAGAGCGTGAGAACGTGGCCTGCATCTGGGGCTGAGGTCAGAGGCTGGGAGTGTGCTGGCCGGGGCCCAGGCGCCCGCTGGCTCAGGGACAGCCCTCTCCCCGTTCACCCCGGGCCTCTGCAGTCAGGAATGCCGGGAACACTGCCATCTCCCTGATGAATGGCTCCCTCCATCGAATTGCAATTACAGCTTTTAATCAGTTCATTATTCCTCCTAGTTCCCAGGTCCTGACAGTTGTGCCGGGGAAGCTAATTGAATTGGCTTCACCTCAAGGTGTTCCCACAAGAAGACCCCACCTGCTCATCCGGGAATTGTCTGGCCGCTGGACCGCTGTAGTGCTGGCTTCCCTGCTGTGACCTGCAGAAGTGCTCATGTTTCCATTCTTGCTTTGAAACATTCTTACTTATTTACTATCTGAGAGCACACAGATCTTCCATCTGCTCTACACTCCCCAGATGCCACCCCGCCAGGGCTGGGCCAGTCCGAAGCCAGGACCCTGGAACTGCATCCAAATGTTTCACACGGCTGCAGGGGCCCAGACACTTGGCTCACCCGTCACTGGTATCCCGGGGCACTTACAGAGAACAGGATTCGAAGCCAAGTATCTGGGACTTGAACCGGCTCTCCTATGGGATGCCAGCGCTGCAGATGGCAGCTTGATCTGCAGTGCTACAAAGCCAGCTCTGTAACATCTATCCTTGGCTTCCAACCCTGGATATAATGCTCTTTAGTCACGGACTGTGCCTGAGTGTGACACACACAAAGCTGCTCATAGCTGTTGCTGTCTATTCTTCCTCCAGCTGGAAAGAAGTCTGGAATATCTGATATTGCATCATTTGTCATCTGCACAGGGAGCTTTGGGTCACTACAGTGACAGGCAGTGCTCAGCGACAGGAGCTGGCATTCGGTGTGCAGGGGCAGGTTCCCCAAGGTCCGTGGGCAGGACACTGGGGTGTCCCAGAGGTTCCCCAAGGCCCGTGGGCAGGACACTGGGGTGTCCCAGCAGGTTCCCCAAGGCCCGAGGGCAGGACATTGGGGTGTCCCAGCAGGTTCCCCAAGGCCCGAGGGCAGGACATTGGGGTGTCCCAGCAGGTTCCCCAAGGCCCGTGGGCAGGACATTGGGGTGTCCCAGCAGGTTCCCCAAGGCCCGAGGGCAGGACATTGGGGTGTCCCAGAGGTTCCCCAAGGCCCGTGGGCAGGACATTGGGGTGTCCCAGAGGTTCCCCAAGGCCCGAGGGCAGGACATTGGGGTGTCCCAGAGGTTCCCCAAGGTCCGTGGGCAGGACACTGGGGTGTCCCAGCAGGTTCCCCAAGGCCCGTGGGCAGGACATTGGGGTGTCCCAGAGGTTCCCCAAGGCCCGTGGGCAGGACATTGGGGTGTCCCAGAGGTTCCCCAAGGCCCGTGGGCAGGACGTTGGGGTTCTGGGCTCCTCACGCCCAGCTGGGGCAGTCAGCCTGACAGCTGAGCAGAGAATGAGCAGCTTCTCTTCCAACAGAGGGCGCTCTGGCTGCGGGAGGACAGATGCGAGCCATGTGATCCAAGGGTTACTGGGTGGGATTCAGCACAGGGGGTGGAGATGCTGGCTAGGAGACAGCAGTGCTGGCATTGGAGCCCAGCCACACTCCTCTTCTCAGTAGCAGCTGCAGAGAAGAGCCACACTGTGGGTCAGGGCAGGCTGTGCTCTGGACATCCTTGATGACAATGTCCGTCTCTGGGCTCTGCTGGGGCTTTCTCTGCACAACCTCTCGTTTGAGTTAGTGTCATACCACCCGAAATGCACTCTCCACCTTCTGCATGGGGATGCCTACCCTCCGAAAACGGGGACTCTGAATTCCTTGGGGGACCCATGGGTCAGATGGACTCATACCAACTGGCTGCTGACACCTAGCCATTCTGTCTATTCTTCCTCCAGCATGGCAGACCAGCATGGCAGGGAGCAGTTATGGCAGACCAGGCTGTGGGTGCAGGGAGCTGAGCTGGATGCTGAGACCCCGTCTGTGGAGGCCAGGCTGTGGGTGTGGAGAGCTGAGCTGGGTGCTGAGACCCCGTCCATGAGGGCCAGGCTGTGGATGCAGGGAGCTGAGCTGGGTGCTGAGACCCCGTCCATGAAGGCCAGGCTGTGGGTGCAGGGAGCTGAGCTGGGAGCAGGGAGCTGGGCTGGGTGCTGAGACCCCGTCCATGAAGGCCAGGCTGTGGGTGCAGGGAGCTGAGCTGGGAGCAGGGAGCTGAGCTGTACTCTTTCCTCCTACCCTCTGGGATTCATCTTCTACCTGCCAACAGTCAACCATCACATTTATGACAGTTAAATTTTTCCAGACATTATCCAGACATTATCTGCTGTTGTTAACCAAGGTGGTTTAGAATGAGTGAAGATCCCCCTGGTCTTTTCATGGGTCAGAGTCCAGGCATAATCCCTCTGAGGCACGGTCTGGCCTCATGCCTGTTACTGCTCGGTGCCCCCGAGCCAGCCCCCAGGATTCGCAGTGTCCCCACGTGTGGTGGGGAGGGAGGTTTTTAGCACCCAAGGAGAGAGTTGGCCTCAGCAACACAGTCCCAATGTAACAGCTAGGTTTGGAGGTCTGTACGATGGAGACCATCATTCAATGCACGGCTCATCAACACAGACCCAGGAGCAGCAGCTGACTTAGGAGGTCTGTATGATGAGTCCATCAAGTTAGCAGGCTCCAACGGGCCCAGGTCCCCTTGCGTTTGTCAGTGCAAAGTACCAGGACTTAAATGCTATCATGGGAATCTTCTAGAACTGAGAGGCCAACCCAGATGGAGTTGCTACTAAGTCAAGACTGGGCGCCTATTGGGTGGGAGAAGCTGGCTGGAGCAGCCTGGGGTTGTAAGGAAGCCTGGAGCTTCCCAGGGTCAGTGCAAGCACAGCGCCCCCAGCAGGTGGGACCCTGAGGGGAGTGGGGCATTGTGGTATTTGTAGAACAGTTGCTCCAACCCCACACTCCTGCCTGCTGCCAACTTTGATCCTGGCTTGTGGTCTCACAGGATTGTGGGGGCCCCAGGCCTAGCTCCTGCAGAATTTCTGAGCTCTTAGACTTGCCTGCCCGGGGCCTGTCCTTCATGTCTTGACTGTGGTTCTGGACCCAGCAGCAGGCGCTGCCCACAGAAGACATGGTGAGCATTGAACACGTCATGCCAAGCCACGCCCTGGCCACATAGTGGGCTGGGAGGGCGGCTGGAATGTCCATGTCTGGGTGGGACATCTGCTATCATGGCCCAGGCCTTGACCTCTGGCTTAGACAGGACAGGTCAGCCCCGATGCCCCTGGCTGCCCAAGCTCACGTCCCTAGGAGATGCATCCCAACATTCCCTGGCAAGCTTTGCTGTTGGAGACTCCATCACCTTCTAACTCACATCCTCTTCAAAGATCGTGGTTGTACACATGATGTAATTGAAAGGGAAAGAAAAAGAGTCCTTACACCTGCTCTTCCACTCCCCGAGTTCCTGCAGCAGCCAGGGCTGGGCCAGGCCAGTTAGTAGCCTGGAAGTTAATCAGGAACCCCAGGACTTGAGCTATCACCTGCTTTTCCCAGTATAATTGAGTAGAAGGTAGGACTCCAACCCAGGCCCCATGCCACACCGTGGCTGTCAGCCCAAGGCATGAGGTCATAACCCAGTGACATTTGCTCTCCAGAACCAGAAAAATGATTCTCAGCAACAGAAAATATTTATTCCTTCCACTGCTACTCTCGGCAGGTGCACATCCTTCTGGGAAAGCCACCTTGGAACAAAGCAAGCAGCAAACTCTCCCCTGCTAATCTCAGGATGCTGGGCCAACTCCGTGGGGCTGTACCCTGGGGCATGGAGACAGTGGTGGCTGACTGTGGGGAGTGACGGGTGGTGACAGTGCCCCTCTGTTGGGGGTGGCTGACTGGCTGTGGGGCGTGACGGGTGGTGAAGGTGGCCCTGTGTTGGAGTGTGGTGGCTGACTGGCTGTGGGGAGTGACGGGTGGTGAAGGTGGCCCTGTGTTGGAGTGTGGTGGCTGACTGGCTGTGGGGCATGACGGGTGGTGAAGGTGGCCCTGTGTTGGAGTGTGGTGGCTGACTGTGGCTGTGGGGCGTGACGGGTGGTGAAGGTGGCCCTGTGTTGGAGTGTGGTGGCTGACTGGCTGTGGGGCGTGACGGGTGGTGAAGGTGGCCCTGTGTTGGAGTGTGGTGGCTGACTGTGGCTGTGGGGCGTGACGGGTGGTGAAGGTGGCCCTGTGTTGGAGTGTGGTGGCTGACTGTGGCTGTGGGGCGTGACGGGTGGTGAAGGTGGCCCTGTGTTGGAGTGTGGTGGCTGACTGGCTGTGGGGAGTGACGGGTGGTGAAGGTGGCCCTGTGTTGGAGTGTGGTGGCTGACTGGCTGTGGGGAGTGACGGGTGGTGAAGGTGGCCCTGTGTTGGAGTGTGGTGGCTGACTGGCTGTGGGGCGTGACGGGTGGTGAAGGTGGCCCTGTGTTGGAGTGTGGTGGCTGACTGGCTGTGGGGCGTGACGGGTGGTGAAGGTGGCCCTGTGTTGGAGTGTGGTGGCTGACTGTGGCTGTGGGGAGTGACGGTGCCCCTTTGTCGGAGTGTGGGTGGCAGGTGGCAGCTTGTATTCCCTGGGCCTGCAGGTCACTGCAGATTGGGCAGCGCTTCTGACCCCTTAGGCTGTGTCCACCAGCAGCACCAGTGCACTGTTGTGTCCCCATGACAAGGCTCATGGGGAGTACTGATGGGGTAGGGGCACCCCGTCCCTATTCTGCCCGCTATGCCAGGACCCCTCATCTTGCTGCCCATACGCTCATGGCTTCGCTCAGAGTAGACTCGCTGTGTTGTATGACCAGACCACCTGCCAGGCTGGACATGGCCATGCCTTCCACAGTCTCTGAACAAGGGAGTCCCACCTTCCTGTTCTTGGTGGAGTTCCAACCCCACCTTGCCTGTAGGCACCACAGTGAGGCGGCATCCAGATGCCATTCCAAGTGCGTCAGCCACAGAGGCTGAGCAGCATCCTCCAGCAGCTGGCCGCTCTGACAGTTCTTTGGGGAAATGTCTTTTCAGCATTTGATACATTCCTTGTTTTGCCTATTTAGTAATTAATGCATAGGTCTTTTTAAAGATTATTTGATGTCGATCCTTTGTTCAGCTGCTGTCCCCAAGGACATGATTTGTAGTTCCCCTGTCCCTCTGACATCTTCTGAAGAATGTAATTGTTGATTTGATGGCATCCGTCACGTTCCTTTTCCTCTTTGCCTGTCCGAAGTCGGGAGTTTCTGTGTTCCCATGCGGCGGTGTCGCAGCTCGGCTCTTGCGTCTGCATCTGTGCGCTCCTCCGTGCGTGGCACAGGCGGGAGAGCGTGCTTCCGCTCAGCTGCGTGGTACACGGACGGCAGGCACTCTGGGCAGCAACATTGTGTCTCCAATTCAAGGCACAGAGCTTCCTGAAGTCGGCCGGCCTGAGGCCAGGCTTTCTCCAGATGCCTCCGGGCCTCCTGTGCCGCGCCAGTGTCTGGTTGCACTGTCCACTGCAGCGTGCCAACGGTGTATTTTTCGTTTCACATCATGTGTCCTTGGGTCTGAACCATGTCTCTGGTAAGTCTGGTTGAACGTAACTTTTGACCTGGTGTGAGTTCTCTCATCCAGTCCGACAGTTTTTATAGGGATGTATGGGCCATTCTCATTTAATGCACCTGGTCGATTGGAATAGCACGTCCTGATTTACTCCCTGCGTGCTGCGCGCAGACTCTCCATTCCTTTACTGTTCTTTTACCAGCTTTTAATACATGAATTTTGAATTGCGTAATTTTAATTTCTTGGCTGATTTTCTTCCTGGTTAATTTTTAGCAGGTGTTCTATTACACTGCATATTTTAGCTTAGCCTCACCTACTTCCTATTGATGTTATATTAGGCCAATGTGTTATAAATACAAACAACTCAATTTTATAGAGCTATAATTATTTGTAATTCAACAATACGTTTTGAAGAAGAGAAAAAAAGAGGCGTATGGCTTGTGTGTGTGCGTGTTCCTGTGGCCTTGGATTCACACACCAGCTTTGTCCTGTGGTTGTGTTTTGCACTTGGCTTTGGGCTCCCCTCCCCGTGCTAACTGGCCCCGCAGGAGAGTGGCAGAAGCTGTTTCCAGCACCATCTGACCATGCCTTCACACACACGCCCTCACACACACGCCTTCACACACACACGCCCTCACACACACGCCCTCACACACACGCCCTCACACACACACGCCCTCACACACACACGCCCTCACACACACATGCCCTCACACACACACGCCCTCACACACACACGCCCTCACACACACGCCCTCACACACACACGCCCTCACACACACGCCCTCACACACACACGCCCTCACACACACACGCCCTCACACACACATGCCCTCACACACACATGCCCTCACACACACACGCCCTCACACACACGCCCTCAAACACACACGCCCTCACACACACGCCCTCACACACACACGCCCTCACACACACGCCCTCAAACACACATGCCCTCACACACACACGCCCTCACACACACACGCCCTCACACACACACGCCCTCACACACACGCCCTCACACACACGCCCTCACACACACACGCCCTCACACACACGCCCTCACACACACACGCCCTCATACACACCCTCAAACACACACGCCCTCACACACACGCCCTCACACACACGCCCTCACACACACGCCCTCACACACACACGCCCTCACACACACGCCCTCACACACACACGCCCTCACACACACACGCCCTCAAACACACACGCCCTCACACACACGCCCTCACACACACACGCCCTCACACACACGCCCTCAAACACACACGCCCTCACACACACACGCCCTCACACACACGCCCTCACACACACACTCCCTCACACACACGCCCTCACACACACACGCCCTCACACACACACGCCCTCACACACACACGCCCTCACACACACGCCCTCAAACACACACGCCCTCACACACACACGCCCTCACATACACACGCCCTCACACACACACGCCCTCACACACACACGCCCTCACACACACGCCCTCACACACACACGCCCTCACACACACACGCCCTCACACACACCATGCTTCTCTCCACACAGCTGGAAGGCTTGTCGTTGGTTTTGGTTTCGTTGTCTGGAGTCCATCACTTCTCCGGATCTCACCCCCAGGATTTCTGAAAGAAGTCAGCCACTGGTTTTTTTCTGTTTTCTTCCCTGAACATGAGAAGAGAGCTCCCCTGCTTTGGTTACACTATTTCAAGGTGTGTGTTCGTGATTATTATGTGTGGTTCATTCGCAGTCAAATTTTGGGTGATTTTATCTAGTGGTTTTTATTCATTGTCTCTCACTTTTCTGGGAGTTCCTTTGATGTATTTGTTCATACTTTCAAGTGTTATCTCTTTACCACCACGTTTCTCTTTTGTGATATTCGCATTGGGTCATTTCTACCGAGCTGTCTGTGATATTCACTCAACACCTGAACCACCCAACGCTGGGGCCCATTCAGCAACAGAGCCCACCTGACACGGGGACCCATTCAACAACAGAGCCCACCCAACACCATGCCCCAGCCAAGACCTGGGCCACCCAATAACGGCTCCCACTCGGCACCTGGGCCACCCAACACTAGGGTCCACTCAATACCTGAGCCACCCAACACTGGGGCCCACTCAGCAACAGGGCCCACTCAACACCAGGGCCCACTCAATACAAGGGCTCCATTCAACAACAGAGCCCACCCAACACCACAGCCCAGCCAAGACCTGGGCCATCCAATAACGGCTCCCACTCGGCACCTGGGCAACCCAACACCAGGGTCCACTCAACAACAGTGCCTACCCAACACCATGGCCCAGCCAACACATGGATCCACGCAACACCTGAGCACATCCAACACCTGGGCCCACCCAAGACCTGGACACTCCCAATACCTGGATCTACCCAGCACAATGGCCCACTTAACACCTGGGCCCCTCAACACCATGGCCCACCCAATACCTCGGGCCCCCAACACAATACAATGGTCCACTTAAAACTTGGACCCCCCAACACCATGGCCCACATGTGCACAGTTTCTGTCACTGCTCCTTACAAGCAATCCCACTTTTGCCTGCCTTTGACTGTTCACAGGTGTGTTTTTGTGCCATGAGCCTCTCATCTGCCAGGGGACTTTGGCTTTACGCATTGCTCCCAGTGTGTTCCCAGAGATCTGACTCCTGCTGTTCCTACTGAGTTTTTTAAAATCCTTGGTTAAATGTTCCACTAAGCACAGGGATGTGGCAGCAGCGACTGAGGGGTGGAACTGAGTGTCTTGACCCTGTTGGTCTTTGTACCCTGTCTGGGATAGGGAGATTAAAGAAGGAGCTGTGTCCCTGAGGCTCTGCCCACTCCTACAGCTCCAGCATTAAGTGAGTCAAGCCTCAAGTCCCTTGGTTTGCATTAAAGTAGACTCCTTGTGAATTCTACTTTGTACAGACTTTAGGTGCCGTTGTGTGTTGGGGAGCATGTTGAGATCTGTTCAGATTTGAGAGTGACTCAGGAGCTGCTCATGCATGCTCGTGTGGAAAAGCATAGCGGATTCCTCACACGCATTCGTGGTGCTCAACCAGGGTTTGCTGGCTGGGAAGCCCGCCAGTGCCCCGCGTGGTTCTCAGTGCTCCCTGTTAAGTCTGTGGCTATTTTGCCACTGTGGAGCTTGCTGGGTAGTGGGTCACTTACTGACTTGTGAAAGAGTCAACTGTAATTCCTGATTCCTCACACTCCTCCAGGGAATATTCTCCTGGTCTCAGACAGGTCCTGCCATGTGAGGCCATGGGCAGCGCTCCCTAGCAGGGGAGGCCATCACCTCCCTGGTCTCCTCCCTGGAGCTCCAACTGTTTGCACAAGCAATAGTTTCTCACTTCAATGTGTGCATCTGGTTGACTTTCAAAGCCTTGAAATGGTTTTTAAATGGTTTTTAAAATTGTTTTCCCGTTTTGTAACTTATTCTTACAGAGTGGATTTATTGAGCTTCCAACTCTATTTGTGGGAAGCCGTACTACAATCTGCTATTTCCGACAGCATGGATGAAGGTAGAAATCGAGAGCAAAGCTGCCACATGTTCTGCACTGCAAACCAGGCGTGACCCGCGTGGCGTGTCACCGATTCCTTAGGGCGCTGGGATCCTTGTCTATGATGGCTGATGCTCTCCGGAGCTGCAGACCTGCTCCTGCCACCCTTGTGTCGCAGACTTACTCCAGGAGGGCTTCCCTGATTGCACAGGCGCACAGTAAATCAGGCTTCTGAGAGGGCTTCCTGGGGCCCGGACTGAGACAGCCTGGAGGGCAGGGAGAACAAAGGACCAGCAGCCCAAGTGCCACGGCCAGAGACGTCCCATATACGGAGGAGTGATGACCAGCTCTGCCCAGTGGACAAGTTCACCGTGGGGCGGAGACACAGCTGGCCTTCCTTGCATAGCCCCTGCTCCCAAGGCCTGGTGCGGGGACTTGATGTGCCCCCAGCCCGCCCCCTGGCTGCATAGCTCCTGCTCCCAAGGCCTGGTGCAGGGACTTGATGTGCCTCCAGCCCGCCCCCTGGCTGCATAGCTCCTGCTCCCAAGGCCTGGTGGTGGGGCTTGATGTGCCTCCAGCCCGCCCCCTGGCTGCATAGCTCCTGCTCCCAAGGCCTGGTGGTGGGGCTTGATGTGCCCCCAGCCCGCCCCCTGGCTGCAGAGCCCCTGCTCCCAAGGCCAGTGCTGGTGTCCTGCGTGCAGAGTCCTGGGGAAATTTACAGGAGCCCTGTCCAGAGCACGATTTAGTGTCACATGTTTGTGGTCTGCACGGCCCTGCTCTGTGTCAGCATGCTGCTGGTCACTGGGAGTCCCCGAGAGGTAGCCCCCCCGTTGGTACAGCAGCTGTGCTGCCAGGTGCTGTGTGATGTAGCCGACACAGCAGGCAATCTACCCAGCACAGGTGCACACGGCATGACTCCTTGGGGAGTCAGTGCCCGCTGAGGCCACTGGGTCTGGGCTGCCTGATAAATGGAGCAAGGTGATGGCTCCCAGTATTTTTATTTACTTATTTTTTGTCAGTCTTATGCAACTCAGAAGGAAACTAATAGAACACAAGCTAAGGAGATGAGGAGGCCTGATGGGGCCATTTCCCAGGGAAGGGAGCTGCTAGGGGCAAGGGCACCCTCACCCAGCAGGCGCACTTGTGGCAGACACGGAGCTGCACCCGGCTCAAGGTCACATTCCAGCCTGGCCACTCCCAGGGGCCAGAGAGGACACACAATACAACCTGAGCCTGCTGGGTCTGCTGCAGAAGCTGGGGCTGCGCCCTCCAGCCCCGTGTGGGGACATGTCAGCAGAAGGCACTGCTGCTGGGACCTTGTCACCACCAGCCGGACCCATGCTTGTGGACCTTGTCACCACTTTGGAACCAGCCGGACCCATGCTTGCCGTTTCTTAGTTTCTCTGTGGCTGTCCCCTGAGTCCGTACAAGGCAAGGGTAGTAGCAGGCATGTGACATGTGGGGCCTGGCTCGCACAGGACACAGGGAGTGCAGAGGATGGGGAAGCACGCAGCAGCCCCTGAGAGCTGCTCGGGTCACACATACGTACATACACGGACAGACCACAGTCTCCTTGCTGTCCCAAAGAGGTGACATTTGCATTATGCAGATGAGTGATTATGCCCATGGTATTGACAAGGATCTGGATTACAGAAAGCCAGCAAATGTTCTGGCTGGACATGTGTCTGAGAGGCCTGGTGGGTTGGCATGGCATTGGTGGGGCGCCTAACGCCCTTCAGAGTCCCCAAGGGCAGGTGAGAGGCATCGCCTGGCCTGGCAGGAGAGGGCCCCAGGCTCCAGCCCCCTAAGTGCTTTCGCGATAGCATCACCCTCCATGCTATTTTGAGAAAGAAGGTGAGAAGTGGAAGAAAAGAGCTCAGGATGTACGGCCTGGGAGAAAATTGAGGGCTGGACCTCGGGGCTCCAGCTCCCTGAGCCTGGGAATCTCCAGGATCCGGCAGACTGATGGTATCTCCAGCTAAGTCCACCCCACTGTCCACCAGCCCGGTCAGCAGGCTGCACACCCGTCAAGGTTGCAGCTTCTGTAACTGGGAGTGGGGCTGGCGGGCTCAGGGTCCTCTCACGCCTGATCACTGGGCGAGGCTTGTTCCCCTCTCCTCACTGTGGGCGGGGGGCTGGGGGTCTCCTGATGCACCTGTGAGCTTGGAAACTCTCAGATCCCTTCCTGTGCATGCCCAGTGGACAGTATGTCCCGAGGAATGCCCAGCACCCGCTGCAGGGCGGAGTGTCCTCCCTGAACCCATGCCCACCTTCCTGAGCTGCCAAAGCTCACTGCCACAGCAGGCCTGTGATTACCCACTGGGGTCAGTGTCTGTGATAGGCACAGGAGAGGGGCGGGGCTGACACCCAGAGCGGCCACCTGCCCTGGGGAGCACCAGACCCCTTAGGAAGCCCTGGGACCAGATCTCTTGCCCTGTGGGCAGTCTGGGCACTAGGACCATGATCCTTGCCCTGTGCTCACACTGTGGGCAGCAGACCTGCTAGGAAGACCTGATGCCTTAATCCCTGCCCCGTGGGCCGTCTGTGAGCACTGAGCTCACATTCTGGGCCCCCAGCTTAGCATCAGAGGTACCTGCAGCCCCATGCTGGACCAATCACATCCAAAGCTTGAGTAGAGACCCTGGCCAGGGGGTCTTGGAACTGGGCTTGAGACTGTGTGCACAGAATTGGCAGCCAAAGAGTGGGCTGCTTCATTGCTGCAGCATTCAGCCTCATGTGGGGAAGGCTCCAGAACCCCACAGCCTGGACACACTCCCTTCCAGGCACAGTAAGGATTCTGGGGTGTGGCCACAATGCCACTGAGAAGCGTGGTCAGGAGGGGAATGTTCGCACACATGCTGGCCCCTGCTGCATGCTCACTGGGCGCCTGTTAGAACCCCAGCCAGGGCCTGTGGCCGGGTCACAGCCTGTGCCTGGTACTCGCACAGGCTCCAGCCTCAGTGGCTATAGCACCGGAGAATCACACTGCTTTCCAGGCCTCAAGGACTGCAGGAAACAGAACCAGCCATGGGTGCCCAGATGCGGTCCCCTCACAGCAGCTCTGAGAGCTCAGGCCTGTCCTTCTGGTGCTGAAGCAAAGACAGGGTGAACCCAGAGCCAGGCTTGCCTTATGTTTTAGTAGCCATACTAAAATGATTGACACATGGTTAGGTTCAGCTGTTTCATGTGTGGAGTAATTGCTAGGAAATTCAGGTGTGTATATCCTCAGCCCTCAGAGGTGTGACACCCATGTGCTTGAGTCTTTCATAAGATTGGCTGTGTCGTGGACACAGACCTGGTGCCGTGTGCTTGGCTGTGTCATGCACACAGACCTGGTGTCACGTGCTTGGCTGTTAGTGGACACAGACCTGGTGCCACATGCTTGGCTGTGTCGTGGACACAGACCTGGTGCCGTGTGCTTGGCTGTGTCATGCACACAGACCTGGTGCCGCGTGCCTGGCTGTGTCATGGACACAGACCTGGTGCCACGTGCTTGGCTGTGTCATGCACACAGACCTGGTGCCACGTCCTTGGTTGTGTCATACACACAGACATGGTCCCACGTGCTTGGCTGTGTCATGCACACAGACCTGGTGCCACGTCCTTGGTTGTGTCATACACACAGACATGGTCCCACGTGCTTGGCTGTGTCATGCACACAGACCTGGTGCCGCGCCCAGCCTTGCCATTTACAGTGTGACGCTTCCTTAATGACCTCCTTTGCCTCACTGGATCTTGTGATGGTTAATTAGTCTATAGAGGTGATGACTGCTGCTAGGGAATAAACCCAAGCAGGAACAGCGTGGGGTGCTTGGAGACAGAGCTGTGAATGGGGGAACACTGCATGATCGTCACACACCCAGTGCCCCAGGTCTGCAGCCCAGCACACGTGGTAGGGTCCCTGCTTACCATGCCCCTCTCTTGCAAGCTGGAGTCCTGTTGTGGCTGTATTCCAATGCTCTTGTGGGTTCCTGCAGAGCCCGCTTGGGACTGGGACATGGGTGCTGGTCTAGCTTCAAGAGGCAGGTGGTGTTCCAGCTGGGTGCTGGGAGCCCAAGTGCCAGCCTGCAGGGTAATGGCAGCTGTCAGGGAGATGCATGGTCTTTTCGCAGGACAGTGATGCCCTCATGGTCCTCGGGGCTCTGAGATACGATTGTGGTCCATCAGGGCTATGGGATGCCCTCGTGGTCCTCGGCTCTGGGATGCCCTCATGGTCCTCGGCTCTGGGATGCCCTCGTGGTCCTCGGCTCTGGGATGCCCTCGTGGTCCTTGGGATGTGGCCATGACTTGTAACTCCCCACAGCTGAGTGTAGAGGTCACTCAGCAGGTGGAGTAAAGAGAGAAGCTTGCTTTTGACCCCGGGGTGCAGGGAACGGGAAGGCCAAGGCCTCTTTCTTCTGTTCTCCTGCTGCCATGTGGCCTCAGCAGGTCAGGCACCAAAGTGTCCAGAACTGAACCTGAAATCCTACAGCACAGCCCCTGTCGCTCTGACTGCCCGGACCAGGGTTCTGCCACTCCGCCTGCTGCTGCTTGTGCCTTGGAGTTCTGAACCTCAGGCTGCCACAGGGGTAGGGGGATGCCTGCCGAGGTTTCTGGGTTTCCACAGACACAGGGGGCTCGTGGTACTGGAGGTGGTGCAGGCGGGGCCAGGCCACAAGACACACTCACAGGCAGCTGAATTCTGAGCAGTCGGCGGCTGGGCCCCCTGCCTGGCTCACAACACCCCCGGCCTCCCGCTGTGACCTGGGTACAGGCACCCATGGGTGTGGCGGAGCCTCGTCCTCCTGAACAACCAGCAGGCAGGTTTGAGGCCAGCCTCGGCAGGGAGCAGACTCAGGCAGCTGTGGGGGAAGGCAGCCGCGATATAAATACTCGTGTAATTGCATATCAATTACAATTACTTACCAGGCTGCATTTATTTAAATGCAGTGTAATTAGAGCAAAAACCTGGGTCTAATCTTAACCTTATCAAGCACTGATGCCCTCCTCCTCCGGCGCTGCTTCTCTGGGCTTCCCTCCAAGCTGCTTGTTAGGGGCAAGGAGCTGGCAGTCCCGGCAGGGCTCAGGTCTGCCCTGTGGGCCCCTCTAAGCACTAGACCCTGCTCGAAGCTGCCTGCCCGGCCGCCCTTCCTTGGCAGCTCTGATGGAGATGGCCCACCAGAGCTCATGCCTGATGCCACCTCCTGACTGGGAGCCAGCAGCCACAGCTGAGTCCCCGAAGGCGGCCTCTCACTGTGCCACCGTGGGCCCTGGCTTGGCTTCTCGGCCAAGTGGCAGAAGGGAGCGGGCAGCTGGGCGGCTGGTCCAGCTCAGCTCTGGGCTGCATCTCTGTCCACCTGCCTCTCTCCTTCACTGTCTCCTGCCTGTCTGTCCTGCCACACTCAGCGGCACAGCCCTCTCTGGTTGCCAGGGGGAGCTGACCAATGAGGATACAATGAGATACAGTGGGAGAATGACGCCCATTCTATGGATTGGAATGTCGAGGTCTGGGCCTTCCAGGTGCGGCAAAGGCAGGCACTAACCAGCCAGGGCAGCAGAGGTCAGCGGTAGGCAGTGCCCGTCCCTGTGAGTCGGCTCCTTCCCCGTCACTCCTGCTCCTTCAGCCAGGGCAGGAGCCGCAGCACGGTGTCCCAAGTACTTGCTCCATGGCCATATGCTGTGATGACGACCATTCTGTGAGCAAAGGCTCAGTGAGCTGCCTGGGGTGCCGAAGCCAAGGACCCCCTGCCCAGGAGGCGGCAGCCCAGACCCGGGCACTGCATAGCGTAGGGTTGTCACCACAACCCCTGTTATGTCACCTGACAAATGAGCCACGTGAGTTCTGAGAGCAGAGGTTCCTTTCCCACCCAAAGCACCACTCTGCCTGCTGCGTGGTCTGCTGCTCCCTGTGCAGGCCCTTGTCCAGCTGCACATGAAGACCCAGGCACTGGGCCTGCAGCTCCCTCGCCTGCCCTAGGGTCCCTGTCGCTGTTCCTGTGTGTTCCATGAGCGTTCTCTCCATCCCGCCGTGCTCTCCACAGCACAGGCCCTCTGCTGTCCCCAGGTTCTCCGGTCTTACTCTGCCTTCCCTGCAGTGGCCTGTGGCTATCAAACGAGCTCACACAGCAGGTGCCCGCCCACATCAGGGGAGGCCGGGCCCACTGTAATGCCCTACCCTGTGAGATGGGGTTCTGTCTCCCCTCTCTCCACTTGCCCTGATCGTTGGATCCCCCTTCCATTTCTCCCTGACAACAGAAGTGTGGTGTGTGTGGCCCACCTGCCCAGAGCCCTCTGCCTGGCTGACGGGCCCCTCCTCAGGGAGACCCTCCCTGGTCCTCCCAGACAGATCTGAGCTCCTGCCACTCACAGTGTCCCTAGCGGCCATTCTTCACACGTGTCCTCCCCTACCACACCCCGCAGTCTGAGCCCAGCAGCCTGTGGCCTGAGCTCTCCCTGATGCCAGGTCAGCTGCCAGCTCCTCACAGGGGCTCTGTGAGTGTGGACCAAGTGGCAAGGGACTTAGACCCTTGCGGAACCCGTGGCTTCTCCGGACGGCTCCCTCACTCCACGGCTGCCACTGCCATGGCCCATTCAGAGCGCCCCCCCACGTGCCGTGGCATCAGAGCGCCCCCCCACGTGCCGTGGCATCAGAGCGCCCCCCCCCCGATGTGCCGTGGCATCAGAGCGCCCCCCCACGTGCCGTGGCATTGCTGAGTTGATCTCTTGCCTGCACTGACAGCCCTTTCCTTCCAGAATAGTCTGCCCAGTGCCCCCTTGCCCTTCATCAGTCCTGTCTGCACAAAGCCCCCAGTGGGCAATGATACAGTGAAGAAGAAACACAATGCTTGGAGTGGCAGTGATGGAAGCAGAAGGTCTGAGACAAGTACTGGACCTGCAAATGTCATAGCTGTGACAACTGCAAGCCCTGAGGATCGCCGGGGACACAGTCCAGCCCAAGCCATTGTCCCCGAGCTGGGCATGGACGACGGCCTGGGTCCCAGAGCAAAGGCAAACCAACTGTGACGTCCTGTTCCTGCGTGCACCTGTGCGGGTGTGTAGGGAGAGTGGAGATCACTCCGCATGCTCTGTGTGTCACTGAGGCTCTCACCCAGCCAAGTGACCGAGAACCAGCTCTGTTCTAGCACTCGCTACGGAAGAACCAACAGTCACAACCTGCCCTGCGTGTGCACGTGTGGGAGTGTACAAGTTAGAAAATGTGTGTGTGTGTGCGTGAGTGCAGATATGTCTGTGTAAGTGTGTGTTGTGCATTGTGACTGTGAGAATGTGCATGTGTGTGAGCACATGTGAGTGTGCGTGCACACGCATGTGGGAAGGACGATTTTGAGCGCTGTCTCCCTGCCCCTTGGGACCATAAGTCTCCCTTGGCAGATCAACACCAGATCAGAACCATGTTGCCTTAAATCATCGAAGCTGTTCTGACAGCTTTATGCAGAATGTTGGGCACCTGCCCTGCAGCCTCAGAGATCCAGAGCGCAGAATAATGGCTGCTGTCTGGACACCACTGCCCTGTTGTTGGGCAAAGCAGACTCTGGGAGGGCTCAGGGGTCTATTGCCAAAGCCGTTGGCTTTGCTGAGAGACCTGCTGTGCATCCGGATGCTTCTGTCCTGTGTGGGTGCTGAGGGCGTGGGCTTTAACCCCAGAGGCTAAGCCATGCCCAGCACGTACAGAGCATGAAGGGCTGTGACACCTGCCAGGAAGTATGCAAATGGGAGACACGTGGAGGGGTGCAGGTGTATATAGAAGCACACTCACACCCCACACTGTGCAGGGCAGAAGTGTGTGGGGTCCAGGTTTCTATAGAAACACACACCCTGCACTGGGGAGATACGTGGAGGGGCGGGTGTGTATAGGATTACACACACGCCCGTAGGCATGCAGACAGCCTTCGTCCACTCCAACGAGAGCCACACCCCGTCTGTGTTGTGTTTGGGGACAGGGATCTTTGAGCACGTGTGTGTGGAACGTTCAGCGACACAGGAGTGCAAAACGGTTTCATTCTGTCGAACACCTTTCTGAATTTGTGGGTAGTTCTCCTTTGTAAAGCGCCTTCGCATGAACAGTTTGAAGACCTAGTGTGCGGTACCTTCTGATTTCCTCCTTGTCCTCCAGCTGACAAGTGAGGAGTTAAACGTGGTGCTGAAGTACTGAGGCTGCATGTCGGGGCTCTGTTCTATGAATGTTTCATGTGGCGTCCAGGCCTGAAGGCTCCATGCGACTACAAATCAGGTGTCAGGTCCCACAGCTGGGGCAGCTATTCTGCATTGGGGCTTGAGAGAGCGTGATGTTGGGTGTTACAGGGAGTGTGGTGTCGGGCTGGGCCTGGAGGCATGACCCCTGGCAGGTGTCGGGCTGGGCCTGGGGGCATGACCTCTGGCAGGTGTCGGGCTGGGTCTGCAGGTGTTAAGCTGGCACCTGAGTGTCCCCAACAATGTCTTCTCCTTTGTCTCTGGGAACAGCACCAGCACGTCCACTGCAACAGCAGAAATGGCAAGCTGCAGCGTCGCTCTGCGCTCCAGGCTACCCCTGTCAGGTGGATCCACGAGCTTGAATCAACTCTTCTGTCGTGAAATGTCATAGTCTGTGTGGCACACAGGCACACGGAGCTGGGCGCTGTCCTGGGTGCTGAGGGCGTGGCTGGAGGAGGCAGGCTGTGTGGAGCTGTGTGTCCTATCTGTGAATGGCAGACGTGCATACAGAGCCTGGCGCTGTCCTGGGTGCTGAGGGCGTGGCTGGAGGAGGCAGGTTTTGTGGAGGAGTCAGAGTGGGTGACTCAGGAACCAGGGGAGCAGGTCCACCCAGCACTCTCTCATCTCCTGCGTCCACCTGGGTGGAAGGGACAGGCTCTGCCTCATCGTGTCTGAGTTTAAGCCTTGTTGGCAGACAGTTACATGGGACATCTGAAGTGAGTGACCCTCAGAAGCGTTGCTGTCCTCACACAGGCTGACCCTGCGTCTCCTCTCCCGCCTCAAGACTGCACTGCCCAGCGCATCTCTGCTTACGCTGCCACATCCTTTTGGCGTCCCTTTCAAAGTCAGACACCACAATTTCCTTTTCCAATAACCTCAATATAGACAAGACCTTTTCCCAGCTCATAACCTGCATGTGCCTGAAAATAAACCTTCCCTTGAACTCATGAGGACAGTCATTTCGGGAGATGAAGAACCATCGATTTTTCACTGTGGGCATCACCTGCACGTCCGTCCCAGTGCTCCGTTCCTGACTATCCTTAGAAGTCAGCCTAACCACACTCACTTCACGCTTACCCGGCGTCACTCACACATAAAGGGGACACCCATGCCTGGATCTCATTTCTGCAAATAAACCCGAGCCCGCCAGGGGCTGCTGTCCAACCCAGCCAGCATCTGCTTCTTGCACCCTTCTTTAAGGGCATGCAGTTGCTGAGTGCTCGGTTCTTGCCAAGGATGGCATCTCAGTGACCAGTGGGATGGGCTCGGCTGGGCTGGGGCCCTCTGCAGTGGGAACAGACATGGGCAATGCTCCATGCCCCACATGGGCTGAGTATAGACCAAGCCACGGGCAATGAGAGCTTGTTGGGATGGGAAGGGAAAATGGAGACCGGGCATGGTATCATGGGCCCCGTGTAATATTAGGACACCTGCAAAGGGGCTGGGTGTCGGAGCAGCATGCTTTGGGAGGGCACCTGTGCTGCAGTCGAGTGGGGGAGCAGGTAATGAGGAGGGACGGTGGGGACATAGAAGCGCTCATGTGAGTTTACCCTGTCTTTGTAGTGGGCACATGTGGTCCTGGGTCTGTTCATGGTGGGCTCAGGCCCAGACCTCCCCTGTGTCTTCTCGGTGCGTGCCAGCCACACAGCAGCTCTTCCTCCCGGGCCTGCGGGAAGGGCTGGCAATCCATTTCTGTCTCGCCAGGAGCCGGCATTCTGCTAACTCTGCGTTTCTGCGAATCCAGTCACCCACCAGACAGGTGGGAATAGCTTTCCGAATTCTTGCTGTCTGAATGTCACCTGCCCTGGGGCCGAGGGCTGTGCTTGTGACCAGATGGAAGCAGTAGTGAAAAGTCAGTTGAAATGCCTGGGGTGCTGGGCACCTCACTGTTTGGGGAAGTCCCGTGTGTTTCACTTGAAGTGGGGCTGTCCCTGTAAGGAGAGGAGGATTGGAGCGAAGTGAAAGCTGCAGGTGGACTTGGAGTGCTGTGCAGCTTGGGTTAAGCTTAATTCTCTGTGGAGTGATCTGTGCCCATGTATGTTCTCTTTGGGGTTGTTTATGTTCTCTACAGGGTCAGACATGTCCGCTCGTGTTCTCTGCTGAGTCATGCATGTTCTACATGGAGCCATATATGTTCTCTATGGAGTCTTCCATGTTCACATATGGTATGTTTGGGTTCATGTATGATTTCTATAGAGTTGTACATGTTCTCTGTGGAATCCTATGTGTTCTTTATGGAGTCATCGGTAGCTTCTCAGCAGCCAAAAGAAACAGGTGGCTGCCCCAGGTCATGCTGCCTGGGCCCCTGATGCAGGCTGCACAGTCTGCCAAAACACAGACCATCAGGGCTGCTTCAGCGCACAGCCATGACACAGATGAGCCCGAGGAATATCAGACATCAGGGAAGGCTGGGAGCACACACTCACAGCAGGCTAGGTGTGAAGGGCCAGGCAGACATGGGGTGCGGAGGACCAGGCAGACACGGGGTGCGGAGGGCCAGGCAGACATGGGGTGCGGAGGGCCAGGCAGACACGGGGTGCAGAGGACCAGGCAAACACAGGGTATGGAGGACCAGGCAGACATGGCGTGTGGAGGACCAGGCAGACACGGGGTGCGGAGGGCCAGGCAGACACGGGGTGCGGAGGACCAGGCAGACACGGGGTGCAGAGGGCCAGGCAGACATGGGGTGCAGAGGACCAGGCAGACACGGGGTGCGGAGGACCAGGCAGGCACGGGGTGTGGAGGACCAGGCAGACACGGGGTGCAGAGGACCAGGCAGACACAGGGTGCGGAGGACCAGGCAGACACGGGGTGTGGAGGACCAGGCAGACACAGGGTGTGGAGGACCAGGCAGACACGGGGTGCAGAGGACCAGGCAGACACAGGGTATGGAGGACCAGGCAGACACAGGGTATAGAGAACCAGGCAGACACGGGGTGCGGAGGGCCAGGCAGATATGGGGTGCGGAGGACCAGGCAGACACAGGGTATGGAGGACCAGGCAGACACAGGGTGCGGAGGACCAGGCAGACACGGGGTGTGGAGGACCAGGCAGACACAGGGTATGGAGGACCAGGCAGACACGGGGTGCAGAGGACCAGGCAGACACAGGGTATGGAGGACCAGGCAGACACAGGGTATGGAGGACCAGGCAGACACAGGGTGCGGAGGACCAGGCAGACACAGGGTGTGGAGGACCAGGCAGACACGGTGTCACTCTGACCTTGCCCTGCCAGGGGTGGCTGGGGCTGCGTCCAGAGGCAGGCCTGCAGAGTCCTGGGAGCAGTAGGGGGTGACATCGATGAGCAGAAGCGGGACAACAGTCGGAGCTCGAGGGGCAATATGGCTGCAAAATAGAGTCGCTTCCTACAGCAGTGAGGGCTGGCCGACGTCCTGCGCTGGCAGTGCAGTTAGGGAGGGTCTGAAGGTCAGGGCGTCTGGCCGGGGTCTCCAGAGCCCACCCAAGGAGCAGGCCGAGGCTGTGTCTGACTGTTTAGACTTTCCAGGCTGTCGCCTGACTTGGCGGGGAAGGGAAACGAATGTTAGTGAATGTTACTGAAGCTAAACAGAGTCGGGGCTATGAAACCATACTGGACACCTGCCAGGGTCATTAACCATCCATTCAGCCTCTGAGAAGTGGGGGAGCTGTGTCAGGGGCTAACAAGCACGGCCTGGGGCAGGGGACGGGGCAGGGCTCCACAGAAGGTGCCCAGCGGCAGCTAGTGGAATGAGTGGCCATGGTGCATAGCCAGCAGCCCAGCCCGCACCCTCCTGCTGCCCCGAGCCCTGGACCAGCAGTCCTGGCTGTGTCACTGACCGGAGGTGACATCACGGATGTGTGGTGGAAAGCATGGAGAAGCTGAATGGGATGCTTGGAAGTTCTGGGACATAGCCTGGGCACGTGGGGATGGGGCGGCCAGGGGCAGCTCAGAGGAGTCTGTGTGCCCTCACCTCTGACCTGCAGGAAGAGCCCAGGAATTGCCACCTGGGCCTCCAGGGGCCTCGGTGCCCTGACACCCTCTCAACCCAGCCGGTGCTGATGCTGCTAGGCGGGGTCCTGGGCCAAGTCCGATGCTTGGTGCTGTGCAGATGGCTCTCAATGGCCGAAGTCTGAGCTTTACAGTCCCCACAGACCCTGCCCAACACTGTGGCCACTAGACACAGGTCCCCACTATCACTAGGCCGCTATGAAAACAGGCACGCGTGGCTGCACTCTACACCAAGTGCAGCAGAGGTGGGCTGCAGGCTGTCCACTGCTCTTCAGAGCCTCCTTGGAACTGCGGGGGTATGCAACAGCCCCTTGACAGCACCTTGCTCCTCTGCAGGCCCGCCGGTCACCCCGGGAGCCTTGAGGGGCCCTGCAGCCCCAGCCTCTGTCCCACTGAAGGCTTTGGCGAGCTGAGCGCCTCTGTCTGTCCCTTGCTTTGTTCTCTGCTGAGGGGGAGGAAATCTGGGACTCACAAATGAGTCCTGAGATGAAGATCAAAGTGAGTGAGCAACAGAGACACAAGTTCAGCTTTTCCGTTCTTCCCTCTGCTTCCAGGAGGGAACCCTTACAGGGGAAGCAGTCTGCATCCAACTGCGACAGGAAAGGCGGCTGCAGGGCCACCAAAGCAGGAACACAAAGGGACACAGCCACAGAACAGTCCACGGGGACACGAAGGGACACAGCCACAGAACAGTCCACGGGGACACGAAGGGACACAGCCACAGAACAGTCCACGGGGACACGAAGGGACACAGCCACAGAACAGTCCACGGGGACACGAAGGGACACAGCCACAGAACAGTCCACGGGGACACGAAGGGACACAGCCACAGAACAGTCCACGGGGACATGAAGGGACACAGCCACAGAACAGTCCACGGGAACACGAAGGGACACAGCCACAAAGCAGCCCACGGGGACACGGCTGAGGCCCCACTCTTGGGCACCTGTCCTGGCTGTGGAGCACGCAGATGGACACAGGGAGGGGAGGCCTGGGCAGCATCCACTGCACTGCACTGGAGCACAGCCACTGCACTCAGCCACTGAATGTCCCTCCCTCTCTGACTGTGACTTTCAAATAGATTAAACAGGAAACAACTATATTTTTAGAGTCACACAAAATGCATGTTTTGAAAAATTGCAGTGTGTGGATTGTGCACGTATGTATCCCCAAATAAACATGTGTGTACCTCCCCCTCAGGTCCTGGCAGCTCACCCTCAGAGTGCTCAGAGCTCTGTCCCCCAGGCCGTCTGCCTCAGACTAACTTTTGTGGCACCGCCCACTGCCAGCTGCCCCGTGCTTCTCAGCACAGGATGCGGTAGTCTCCACTAGGTCTCCTCTAGAGGCCGTGGCCACAGCGTGGGGCAGCGCCTTTCGGGGTCTTGGAACAGAAATGCGTGCAGGAGTGTTCCCAGCAGGAGGTAGTGGCCCAGGACAGTCTCAGCGCTTCCCTTGCTTCTAGTCTTCTTCTCCAGGGCAGAGCCTCCTCCTGTGCCTTTGCAGAAGGACTGAATTCAGCAGTGCAGGTGTTGGGCGGTGCCTGGGCAGGCTGAAGCTGGGGGCTTGCCTCGCAGCTCTGGGCAGCAGCTGCTTCGGCTGTGGGAGCTGCCGGGAGATGCCAGAAGCCTGCGGGGCTGTGCGGGGCTGTGCGGGGCTGGGCTGGGCTGGGTAGAGTGTGGTCCAAGGAGCCTGCTGGGCTTCTACCTCCAGAAAAGTCCCCTTGCACCCATGCCTGGCCTCTTGCTCAATTCAGGATGTCCTAAGCATCCACTTTAAGTCTGGCAAGTCAATTACAAATGTTACAGACTGTAATTACCCAAGGAGTTCCCCCAAACGAGTTAGCACACACAGGCCCTTCCATAAATTACAATCTCGTTGGGCTCGGCTGTTTTCCACAGGGAAAGTTGCCTGCGTGTGGGCCCTGCGGGAGCCGAGGCGTGGCCGGGCCCTGCGCCTCTGCCAGGTTGCTCTTGGCGCCTTCGGGAGACGTGGCTGGGACAGACACACAGCCGCCCTGGGGCGGACAGGGCCCCACCGATGGTCCCGCTGCTGCCGGTCCCCGCAGGCGCAGTTCAGTGCTCTGGGGAACTGCTGCAGAGCAGAACGCAGGCCACAAAGCATACAGCACGTGCAGGACACTCAGGCAAGGGCAGCTGCGGGCGTCCACCGCACTGTGGGTGTCCAGGGTCCCTCAGCCACCATGCCTGTCGGAGGACACACAGCAGCCTCTGAAGGGGTCGTCCTTCCTCGTCTCTAGGACAAAAAGGTGGCCTCAGCACCCGTGGGCCACCCTGTGGGTCCCCAAGATGCCTCTCCTTCAGCCTTGCTCTGGGAAGCCTCCTCAGCACAGCGCAGAGACTGCTCCTGTACAGAAGGGAGCTGGGCCTGAAGTCCCTCCTGGAGCTGCGGGCAGGAGGGCAGGTGTGGGACTTCCCTGGGAGAGCCAGGAGCGGGAACCCAGGAGGACTGTGTGGGCAGATGTGTGTATGTGACCGGGGGTGGATAGGTTTGTGTGAGTGTGCAGATGAGTAAGGGTTACCTGCATGTGTGTGGTGTTGCACGCAGATGTCTGTGTGTGCTAGTGAACATCTGTGATTACGGAGTGGAAGGGCCTACATGTGCCTCTGCGTGTGTGTGTGGACTCAACACGCAGCATATCCCATGACTCCCCTCCCCCTCCCCACCGATGGCTGCCCCTAGCCTCTGGTCCCACGGACCCACTATTGTCTCAGTCCGTGCGCTGAACTGACCAGCTCTGCACTCAAGGGCTGGAGCCAGGGGGAGGGCGTTCCTCACGTACTCGCCCAGGCTCTGAGCCGTTTGGCCTCTGGTGTGTGCTGGTTGAGCTTGTGAGTGGGGGCCCCCCTGAGAGGGCAGGGGTGCGCGTGGCAGGTGGTTCTCTTCATGCCCAGTCCTCTCCAGAGCCCCTGAACCCACCGTGCATCTCTGTAAGAGGGAGAAGTGAAGGAAGTCTAAAGTGTGCTGCTGAGAGGCCTGGGACCCTGCGCTGCTCTGTTGCTGAGCGGCTTCGCCTGCCTGGCAGCCCTGTGCCCACCCCCCGCATCGCTCTGCCCCTGCTCTGCCCTGCTCTGACCCCCACAGCCCCACAGGGCACGGCCTGGCTCAGCAGTGACAGGTGGGTGCTGATGGATGCTCGGGCAGCCCCTGGCCCGTGTCCTGCTGTCCCATCCTGGAAGCCAAGCCGCAGCCCTCACAATATTACAGTGCCTTCTCCTGGGATCGAGCGAAATTCCGAGGTCTGTCCTGACACCAAAGGACTGGCAGCTGGGCAATCCTGAACAAATGGCCTACACTTTTAAAATATTTGTTCTATTGATGTTGAAGGCAGAGTTACAGAGATAGGGAGAAAGAGCGAAAGATCTTCCATTCATGCTTAATGCTCCAAATGGCCCCAGCGTCCAAATGGCCCGAGCGTCCAAATGGCCCGAGCGTCCAAATGGCCCCAGCGTCCGAATGGCCCCAGCATCCAAATGGCCCCAGCATCCGAATGGCCCCAGCATCCGAATGGCCCCAGCGTCCGGGGCTGGACCAGGCTGGAGCCGGGGCTTCTTCCCGGTCTCCCACATGATTATTGAGCCAAAGGACTTGGGCCATCCTCCACTGCTTTCCCAGACTCATTAGCGTGGAGTTGACTGGGAAGTGGAGCAGCCAGGATTCGAAGCAGTGCCTGTGTGGGATGCTGGCCGTGCAGGAGGCAGCCCAAGCGCAGTGCTGCTCCCACATAACCCACAGTTTAAACCTTGGCAACATGAGGTGTGTTCAAGGTTCCATGTGCACAAGGGGCAGGGGGCTGCTCCAATGTCCACCGGTGTGAGTGTGCTCAGCATCAGGGCCATCGCCTCCACTTCCCATACCGCTTCCTGCCAGTGTGCCCGGGAGGTGGAGGCCCTGGCAAGTGCTGGGCACCGGGCTGGAGTTTGGGCCTGGCCTAGCCCTTGGGGAACAGAGGGAAGACCCTCCCTCATTCCTTGCCTTCCTCACTTTCGACTAGATAAACAACAGTAGGGAACTCATTGGGGTTTTCTGACGCCAGGCGTGTCTGTGTTCTGGGTGGTGGGTGAGGGGGCTCCTGTGGTCCACCTGCCCCAGGTCCTCCGGGCAGAGGCGAGCTGGTGTCTCCCAGAATCGCTCTGAACCGAGCACTCGCCCCTTCCCACAGCATCTCCGCTGCTTCTCTCCCACCGGGTCTGTGTTTCTATGGAGAAGCTGCAAGTCCCTTTTCTGCACTTGAATGGCAGCTGCCAGAGGAAAGTCCACAGGAGTTTAGTCCAGTCGCTGAGTCCAACTTGATATTCTGTGCATCGCCCTATGGGAAAATATTGGGATTGCACTACATTTTTAAGTAGCATATATAATTACATCCTCATTAATAGATGCCAAATATTATTATTTAATACAGTGCTCCAATTAATGATGTTTCTTAAGTTGCATCTCATTCCTGAGAAGTCAGATCTGAATAATTAAGTCTGCTTGTGGGCGGAGCGCAGTGCTGTTTGCACACGTGCAGGTACGGGCTGGCACTTCTTGGGACTTCTTTCCAGCTCCTGTCTCGGCCTCCATCCTCCGTCCGCCCACCCCACCCACCTCCTCTGGAGGTCATTCCCACACGGTGCTGCTCCCGTGCCCTGGTCCCTCACCCCCGCTTGTGCAGACACAGGGTTCTTTCTGAGGGCTGCGGCTGAATATCTGCTTGCTGCAGGTGACACTCGTTCCCTCTGCGAGTCACAGTGACATATTACACATCACAGGAAATTAATCCATCACGTCGCACGTTTCCTCGTGGGTGTAATAAACTGAGGTACACGCCCCCGTCCTGCTCACGCGCAGCTGCTCACAGCCGCCACCGTCCTGTCCTCAGAGACGGCCTTCCACCTCGCGGTCAGCCCCCATCCCCAGTGTGAATTACACGTGTTTAGCACCACTCCTTTCCAACCGCGCGCCCTCACAGTCCGCTCCGTTGCACTTCAGACACGTCCCGTCACTGGCTCCTCGTCGGTCACCGCAGGCTTCATCTAGGGTTGGCTGGGGTGGGAGTCTCCTTCCCGCGAGGTCCCCAGCATCTTCCTCCCGGCCAGCCCCTGGCCCGTGTGCCCATCTCTGTATGCTGGACTCAGTGCCCCCTGCTCAGGCGGCGCCTTGCAAACACTTGGAAACACGCACTCCCAGATGCAAACACACATCCTCACACAGGTACACAAGCCCACCCACGCTTGCTGCTCTTGCCCCGCCTCCTGAGCATCAGGTGATGGGGCACAGCTGTCACGGGAGCAGTGACCGGTGGGTAGGTCAGAAACCTAGTGTCTGTCCTCAGCAGGCAGGGGCCTAAAAGCCACCAGCTCGCTTCCCGGGATTTGGGCTCAGAATCCTGGGCTGGAAACCCCGGGAGTCCCTGGCAGGAGGCACGGAGTTACCAAGGCCTCTGCTCAGAAGTGGTTTAGACTGTAACAATTGCAACACTGAATCCTTTATCTGAAACTAGGAACCTGGTAGAAACAGGGCATCTGGAGACAGCTCTCATGACAGCCAGCCTACACACTCGTGTCCTCTCTAACCATTGCCCCCAGCGTGCCCTGCCTGGCACAGTCAGCCAGCACACTCCTGCTCTCTGCCCACAGTGTCCACCACTCCCAGTGTGCCCTGCCCAGCACAGCCAGCCTGCACACTCCTGCTCTCTTTACCCACAACGTCCACCACCCCCAGTATCTGGAGTCTGGCCTGTTCCAGCCTTCCTCTGAACTGCATCAGATGTCATATTTCTTGCCTTTCTTTCTTTATTTATTTTCTGCGTCTTTATTTGAAGGGCAGAGTTCGAGATCCTCTGTCATGCTTAAATAGCCACGTTTGCCTGGGCTGCACCATCCAACAGCCAGAAGTTTCCTCCTGGTCTCCCATGTGGGCACAAGGGCCTAAGAGCTTGGACCATCCTCTGCTGCCTGCCCAGTACATTAGCAGTGCCAGCATTAGGGAATGGAGCAGCTGGGTCCTGAACCGCAGACTAACCCGCTGAGCTGCACCTCTGGCCCCATCACCGTGCTTTGTGGGAAGAGGCCCGAACCAACACGGGGGGAGAAGGAACTCACTGTTAGCTGCTGCAGGTGAGCCAGGGGCTCGTGTCACGTCCCAGCCCAGGGACGCTTCTGCCCAGCGCCTTGCCATGCTCTTCCGGTGCTGCCACCATGCAGGTGGAAGGCAGAATGTTCCCAGGGCCCTCACACAGTCCCACTCCGTGGGTTTCGTGTGCAGTCACCTTGCAGCTGCCTCTGCCCCTCCGTGAGAGGTCGGAGGTGTGACCAGGGCAGCCGATGTCTGGAAGGCCAGGACCTCTCCCCTGCCTGTCCGCGGGTGGCGGCCTCTGGATTCCTGGGCCTTTGCTCAGCCTTGAATGGGGAACCCAGAGGGGAAAGAGTCTGGCCGGGCTGCGAGCGGTTCTGTGGAGTGTGGCTGCTGGTGGGGCTGCCCTGGGAACCCGCACATTCATCTTGCATTGTGGAAAACGGTCGTTTCCCAACCATGAAAACAAACAAAACAAGAAAGCAGAACTAATTAAGACCGTCGTATCTCAATAAATATGCAAATGAAAAATCAAAACAAAGAAATTCTATTTATCACATCATAAAGTTGCAAATTGCTGTACAGTCTGGCTCCAGAGAACGCGAGGGGGAAGGCGGCTTGCCTGCTCCGCCAGCCCTGGAGGCTCCGAGGAGCACGTGAGCTTGCCGGTGGGAGTTCTCTGCCCCGTGTGCCCCGTGAGCAAAGGGCAGGGCCTGTCTGCTGGGCCTGTGGAAGAGCTCTGGGCTGTGAGGGTCACTTCCGCTGGAACCACTGCCATAATGCGCGCCTGAGAAGGCAGATTCCTGGCTCACCGCAGGGTGTCTGAGCCAGGTGTGACCCCAGCACCCCTCAGTGACCGGTGCAGGGAGGCAGGGAGGCAGGGAGGCAGGGAGCGAGGCTGATTTTCAGGTCTCCTCTCCGTTCCCACCCCAAGAAACCACAATCTGGTTTTTGCTATATTCTTTCATTTACAAATGATGTGTGTCACTGAGGGTGCCTCCTTTCTGATGAATTAGTCATTTGGCAAATCAAAGGGAGTGAGAAAAAGACATAGACACAGAGAAAGACAGAGAGAGGTGGGTGATACCCACCTGAGCAGGGCAGTAGCAGCCAGCCGCTGCCATGCCACGCCTGGCGCCTGAGAGAACCGCTCTTCATGCCACCAGCAGTGTGGTCTCTGCAGACTCCTCTGCCCTCCAGGACCACATGGGTGGTCTCAAGGCTGGGCTCAAGGCAGGCAAAGGCTCTGTGAGGAAGACTATGGATGCGAGGACCAGCCTGCCAAGGATTCCTCCCTGCAGTGGCATGGTCACCCGAAGATGGACCTGCAGCACGATGTGCGCCATCTCTGCTGGCAACGTGCATCAAAGCCCAGGCCCCCAGACAGTGAGAGGGCAGGCATGGGCACGGGCTAGCTGATGGTCCCAGGTCAACGAGGGAACAGGAGGCAGCCAGTGGCCCCGGGACAGTGAGGGGGCAGGCATGGGCATGGGCTAGCTGATGGTCCCAGGTCAACGAGGGGCAAAGGGCAGGGCGCAGGGGGCAGCTAATGGCCCCGGGACAGTGAGGGGACAGGCATGGGCACGGGCTAGCTGATGGGCCCGGGTCAATGAGGGACAGGGGGCAGGGGGCAGCCAATGGCCCCGGGACAGTGAGGGGCAGGGGGAAGCCAGTGTTCCCAGAGAGGTTTCACGGAAGACGTGGGTACTGGCTTTGCCTGAGCTGGCAGAATGGGCAGGGCATCAAAGGTGGGAGCGCTGGGCTCTGATGGACTTGGGCAGTGCTGTCCAGCGAAGAACCTGGTGGCCTGTGCGGCAGCAGGGACCATCCGTCCCAGCCCCTTACTGTTTTTTTTTTCTCTTACGTATGTGCTTTCTTTAAGAAAAAAAGATGTATTTAAAATCCTTAATTATAGATAGGGAGAGAGAGCGCGCCTGAGACAGCTGGCCCAGTCTGAAACCCACAGCTAGAAGCTTCTTCCGGGTCTCCCCGATGGGGGCAGGTGCCCAAGGACTTGGACCGTCCTCTGATGCCTTCCAGTAGACCCAAGGTCTGCCATCCTCCAGCCAGAGTCCGGTTTTCCAGAACGCTTGGTCACTTCTCCCACGGATCTGGCTCCTCGCCGTCCTCATTCTGCGCTCGGACCTCAGCAGCCCCCTGCCCCCTGTCCCGGACCTCAGCAGCGCTCTGCCCCTTGTCCCGGATCTCAGCAGTGCTCTGCCCCCTGTCCCGGACCTCAGCAGCCGCTTGTCGCCAGGAGCAGGACTTGTTGCATCCTTGCTCAGAGAGGATCAGGAGCAGGACTTGCTGCATCCTTGCTCAGAGAGGATCAGAGGTGTTTGGGAGGGTGAAACTCTAGCCCAGGGTTCATTTTCCGCTCAGCATTTTCAAACCATTATTCTTTTTTTTCCTGAATGGCTTTAACATTTTCTTCTATTTGTTGTCTTATTTTAAATTGAGCTTTTAAACGAAGAGAATGTTTTACATTTTCTGAAAAACTCTCAGAGATAAAACATTTCCTCCACCTAGTTTTACTTTTTAAAAAGCAGGGAATTCACTGTTAACGTAAACGCGTGTTAGATGATCTGTCTTCCCTGATTTTCCTGAGATTATTCCAATCTTTATTGGTGCCATTGTTGGTCTCATCAGGACTCCTTCTCCCTACATCTTTGTGCCATCCAGACCGGTTCTTCAACTTGGCCAATGGTTACTAATTTTTCCTCCTCAGCAGGGACTCTGCCTCCCACTGTCTCACACTTGGACACGGGGAGCACTCGAGATGCGTTTGTGTTTTCTTTTAGGACCTGTTCCGTGTGCATGTTCCCTTCACCCTTGTTCCATCTTAGGCGTGGTTCTGTCCCCTGGCCATGGTAGCCCTCCTCTTGTGTCGTGACCACCTGTGCTGCCTGTGAGTCTGCCGCCTTCTGCCCCGGGCGTTCCCACCTGCCCGGCAGGACCCTGGAGCCCCTCTCCCCGCTGCGTGGGAGCCGTGTGTACCCAGGCTCCAACAGCAAGTGCTCCGCGGCCGACACACAGGGCTCCCTGGGAACCCAGATGCCCTTCGTTTTGCCAGATTTCCCCTCAGCAATTTTCCAACAATTATTACCTGGTTAACCTACTCTTTTGAAGCCTTTTTCGTGTCTATGTTCCAAGCTCCACGTGGTCTGTTGATATTTTCTCGCTGACACATTGTGTAGCATTTCCAGCCTGTTCTGCGCATGGTTTCATGGGCTCGTTCATGTGTAAAGCTGTGCTATGCTTCCTGCCGTGACACAATACTGAGCTGGCAACACAGCTCCATGGGTACTGCTGGCACTGGGTGTCACGTGGCACCGTGGGCACTGCTGGTGCTGGGTATCACATGGTGCTGTGGGCACTGCTGGCGCTGGGTGTCACGTGGTGCTGTGGACACTGCTGGCACAGGATGTCACGTGGTGCTGTGGGCACTGCTGGCACTGGGTGTCACATGGTGCTGTGGGCACTACTGGCACTGGGTGTCACATGGTGCTGTGGGCACTGCTGGCACAGGATGTCACGTGGTGCTGTGGTCACATGGTCCTTGCAGCCACAGGGTGTCACGTGGCCCTGTGTTCATGGCCAGTGTGATGCTTTTCTTATGCCCAGTGCCCATGTCTCCCCACTCCTGAAGCCTTCATTTTTCTTCATCTGTGGGTTGCTGGAACTTTCTCAGACCACATCTGTCCCAGACCCGGTCTGTGCATTCCTAAGGAAGGCAAAGAGCTTCCCTAGTCCCCAAGCCCTGCATGCGTGACTGCGCCTTCCTGTCAGAGATGACTTGCTTTTTATAAAATGATAGCTTTCATTTTTTAAAATATTTATTTATTTATTATTTATATTGGTAAGTCAGATATACAGAGAGGAGGAGAGACAGACAGGAAGATCTTCTGTCCAATGATTCACTCTCCAAGTGACTGCAATGACCAGAGCTGCACCGATCCGAAGCCAGGAGCCAGGAGCTCTTCCAGGTCTCCCACGCGGGTGCAGGGTCCCAAGGCTTGAGGCCATCCTCAACTACTTTCCCAGGCCAGAAGCAGGGCACTGGATGGGAAGAGGGGCTGCTAGGATTAGAACCGGCACCCATATGGGATCCCAGCACATTCAAGGTGAGGACTTTAGCTGGTAGGCCATGCCGCCAGGCCCAGCTTTCATTCTGATTTTCCTTTTCTGGAAATGTGGGTTGTGTCAGACCCACCATGGAGCATGTGGAAACCCCACAGATGCCTTCCCTACCATTGAATGCGTGTCACTGTGCTTGCACTGTTAGGTTGTTCCATTCCTCTGTGATGTCACACACCATGGTGCCTTGTGCACCTGCTACTCTGGGAGTCCCTGTGTGCACACCCATGCGGTAGAGGCCCCTGTGTGCATGCACACCCATGCGGTAGAGGCTCCTGTGTCTGTGCGTGCACACCCATGCAGTAGAGACCCCTGTGTCCGTGCGTGCACACCCATGCAGTGTAGACCCCTGTGTCCGTGTGTGCACACCCATGCAGTGTAGACCCCTGTGTCTGTGCATGCACACCCATGCAGTAGAGGCTCCTGTGTCCGTGCGTGCACACCCATGCAGTAGAGACCCCTGTGTCCGTGCGTGCACACCCATGCAGTGTAGACCCCTGTGTCCGTGTGTGCACACCCATGTGGTAGAGACCCCTGTGTCTGTGATGCACCCCTGTGTCCGTGCGTGCACACCCATGCAGTGTAGACCCCTGTGTCCGTGTGTGCACACCCATGTGGTAGAGACCCCTGTGTCTGTGCATGCACACCCATGTGGTAGAGACCCCTGTGTTCGTGTGTGCACACCCATGCCTTAGAGACCCCTGTGTCCGTGTGTGCACACCCATGCAGTGTAGACCCCTGTGTCTGTGCGTGCACACCCATGTGGTAGAGACCCCTGTGTCTGTGCGTGCACACCCATGTGGTAGAGACCCCTGTGTCCGTGCGTGCACACCCATGTGGTAGAGACCCCTGTGTCTGTGCATGCACACCCATGTGGTAGAGACCCCTGTGTCCGTGCGTGCACACCCATGTGGTAGAGACCCCTGTGTCCGTGCGTGCACACCCATGCAGTAGAGGCCTCTGTGTCTGTGCGTGCACACCCATGCAGTAGAGGCTCCTGTGTGCGTGCATGCACACCCATGTGGCAGAGGCCCCTGTGTCCGTGCGTGCATGCACACCCATTCAGTAAGGGCCCCTCGCCTGTATTGTTCTGTTTGCAGCCCAGGGATACCATATCTCAAAGTATTGGAGGACTTTTTCTGCCCTGTATCTTTGAATCATTTCTTGTTTTATTTTGTGCCAGTTATTTTCTTTCTCAAATACGGTTTTGAATCTTAATTTTTCTGGTCTACCAGCTTTTCTGCCTCTTTGATTGTTGCCCCCGTGCCCGGTGCACCCTGGGCCCTGCCAATCCTCTGCCCTCCTGGGTTACTAGTTCGCAGTCACTCCTGCTCGAAGTCACGCTCGAAGTGATTGCGATTTTCATAATTTTCATCCCCTTCGGTTTTCTTCCTCAGCTATGAAAATGTGCGCTTCTCATCTCTTTCCTCCGGCCCCTAGCAGGTGCTGAATAAATTATTAATGGGGCACTGAGTGTCGTTAAGGCTCCAGAGGAGATTAAGTTTCATCGACTCAAAAGATTCAGTGTTTTTTTTCTCTGCTCTGCTGACTGTGCTGTGGTGTCCAATCCTTGATTTTTAATCTTTAAGTGTTTATTCTTGTGAGCCGCACTGAAGGTTGGTTTGCCCCTGTCGGTCTGCGTTGCTCTCCCAAGAACTGCTCTGGATCAGCTGTGTCAGGAAGCCGTGCACTCTGCACTGCGGTGGTCACAAGTGAGCCCGTGGCTGCGTGCTTACATCTGCTTGGCCCAGGGTCTGGCTGAGTCGTTCAGCAGAATGCCCACTGTCCGGCAGAGGACTGCCAGGCCTGCCCTCTCGGGCAGCTCATCAGCCGTCAGCCCTGAAGGGTCTGTCTGCACGCAGGCCACGTGTTTGTGGATTTGACTTATGGTTTCAGTGTCCACAGTTGAAATGGAAACCACTTCCCAGTCTCAGTGTAATTGGCTTTGTTTTGTTATTTTTGGAGAATTCAGGAAAGAAAGTAGAGCGAACCCACGGTTCACCCCTTCTCAGCATGGTTTGTAAGCTCCTCCTCCTCTAACCAACTTCCTATTATGCAAAGAACATGTGTGGCCCAAGCCTTTCACTGCAGATGCCTTTCTTCAAGCTCGAAGCAGACACGCAGCTTCCCCTGCGTGGCCCTCCAGGGCTGGCCAGGCCCCAGCCCATGCAGACAGACACATGTGGTCTGCACAGATCCACTCCGCTTTCCTGTGCTGACCACACACCTGTGCAGCCAGGCCATCATCACCCTTCAGCACCCAGAATTGGCTTAGCATGAGACTGATTTGAATTTTTTCCTTCATTTGTGTTGGTTTTTCTGTCCATGAAGCCTTCCTCTTCATCACCTCAGTCATTTTTGTTGATGGAGATTCTGGCCAGGTTCTGAGAATTCTTGAAATAGTACAGATGGTCAACATTTGCTTGGGCTGAATATTGCAAGCACTTCTTGGTCTAGTTATGCCCCTCAAATGTTTGCCAGGTTTTATATTTGATTTGATTTGAAGGCTTTTTTTCAAGGAGTCCAACTGGTTTCAATGTCAAGAATTCTCTTCTAATTTTTTAAAGCATTGCATTATCTTTTCATGATGTATTCATGCCATTTGGAGTATGTCTACCTTGGCATGAGGTAGGGGTCTAATGGGGCCCTGCAGCAGGAATGCAGCAGCTACTCCATGGGAGGAGCCCTGTCTCCCCGGAGGTCCTCGCAGGGGGGGACTCAGCCTCCAGCAATGTTCTAGAACCCATTCTGAGCTGTCTTCAGTCGTATCACAGTTTCATTATTTAACTAACAGAACACCAGCATGCACAGAGCGAGTGCCACGCATGACCCTTTAGGATCTTTAAGATTCAATTCCACAGTTTTGTGAATAATTTGGCAATGCAATCCCCCATGTATATGAGTTCACAGATTCTTCCTGTAGGATCAACCCTTGTTGAAGGTGGCTTCCCACGTCCCGTCACTGGCTCCCTCACAGTGTGATGGGCACTGGCTCCCTCGCGGTCTGTCGGTGGGCACTGGCTCCCTCGTGGTGTGGTGGGTACTGGCTCCACGCAGTGTGGTGGGCACTGGCCCCCTCGTGGTGTGGTGGGCACTGGCTCCCTCATGGTGTGGTGGGCACTGGCTCCACACAGTGTGGTGGGCACTGGCTCCTTCATGGTGTGGTGGGCACTGGCTCCTTCGTGGTGTGGTGGGCACTGGCTCCCTCGTGGTATGGTGGGCACTGGCTCCTTCGCGGTCTGTCGGTGGGCACTGGCTCCCTCATGGTGTGCTGGGCACTGGCTCCACACAGTGTGGTGGGCACTGGCTCCAAGCAGTGTGGTGGGCACTGGCTCCCTCGTGGTGTGGTGGGCACTGGCTCCCTCGTGGTGTGGTGGGCACTGGCTCCCTCGTGGTGTGGTGGGCACTGGCTCCAAGCAGTGTGGTGGGCACTGGCTCCCTCGTGGTGTGGTGGGCACTGGCTCCCTCGTGGTGTGGTGGGCACTGGCTCCCTGTAACACTCTGCACCTGAGCATTTCACATATCTCAGTTCTGCTATGATTTTCCTTTTAGCACTTAACCTTTAGCAAGTTATTGCTCAGACAGCCAAACTCTGTATTTACGCATAGCGGCCGCCTAGTGACTGCTTCTACCGTGGTCTGTTACTCCACCCCAGTGTGATCCAGGTACACAATCAAAGAATCAATGAGGAATACAATTATCCTCCCCTTCCTATGCTTAAATATTAATTTTCATCTTGACAGTTTATTGAATTGAACTTCCAGCACAATGACAATGTTGGTGTTCTCTGACAAGACGACCTTGGGATTGGATTGAAGCAGGGCGCCTGTGCTGGGCTGTGATTGGGTTACATTCGACGGCAGCCATCTGTGCCTTGGTTGGGTTACATGTCCAGTGTCTCAGCAGGAGAGGCGCTGCTTTCCAGGCTGGCCTTTGCTGGGACTGACACTTTGCAGCAACTTAGAGAAGGGCTGGTGTTGCCCAGCCCCTCTAACCCTTAAATGATCTTGCTTTAACTTTGCATGCTCTGAAATCTGGAATTCCCTTTTCCCTTTGCCTCCACCTCCCTGGGCCTCCCCACACACACAGCGGTTTCTCCACGTAGGCGCCTCACAACAACTTTCTCTGGCAGTTGGCACTGAATTCCCTGGTTCTCAACCCCAGTGGCCACACAGTGTCACTGCTAGAGTTGGGTTGGAGCAGCAGAGGCCACTGGTTGGCTGGAAGCGCTGCAGGCCACAGGACAGACTCTCTGGCCAAGGGCATGCTACAAGAGCTGCCAGGAGCAGGACCCATTTCCTGGGCTCATTGGAGTGCAGGCTGGAGTCACCAGGGAGTGTGCTCAAATGAAGGCCAGTGGCACTTTGCAACTTCATATGAGATTCTAGATTTACAGGAAATGGGAGGTTAAAGCAGGAAGTGGTACCTGATTAGGACACGGAAGTGGACAGGAAGCGAGAGAGGTTGGACACAAAGAGGAATAGGAAGGTTGGGGAGATGGCGCTTATTATCCTAAAGCAAGGGCTTGAAGGCTGCCTGGGGGCTGGCAGCACTAGGACACCTCAGGGACCCTCGAAGCCACTTCAGCATGCCTGGTCTGTGTCAGCCCCTGGACCAGCCATTGTGCATAACGCTCCCAGGGACGGCCTCTGGGAAGCTGAGTGCCCCGGACTCTGGCTAGGTGGTGGCAAGTCTTCACATTTGAGGTTTCCGCAGCACCCGGCCGAGCCACCTAGGGGTGATGGGTGGTGTGCTGTTCATGTGTAAGTAGAGGCCATTAGGAAAATGGCTAAAAGTAGTGTTTGGGATGGCATGCAACTTCTCAGTTCGGGGGGCGCAGCTGGGACCAGCAACTCCTGCACAGCTGCAACGTGCCAGAGCCCCAGCGCAGCGTGCCTGACGCCGAAACGAGCTCAGACAAGGGCAGATGTGGGAGCAGCAGGAGGAGGCCCGGTCAAGGGTCTTGTCACTCCAGTTTTGTTGTTTTCTTCCTTTTGATCCTAATTCTGTGCAGGCTGAAAGGGGGAAGAGATTTTTCAAATGTCCCAATTATTGATTTCAGTATTTGAAGGTAGAAAATGTATTTTAAATGCAGCTCCCCTCGCCAGTTGGCTGGGTCACAGATCAGGCTGTAGTTACAGGAATCCAAACAGGAAGAGCATGCCTCGTGGCCGTTTCTTGGAATTCATTTTGAGATACGGACAGAAGAGCAGCAATGAATGAGTGTGACATGACAATCGCCACTTCCTCACTGTCCTCACCCGAAGTCAAAGGAAGGCGCTTCTTTCTTAGGAAAAGTGAGAGGAAACTCAGCCCTCCCGTTGCCGTGTGCCCTGGGAGCCCCAGGACAGCGCAGCCTCCTCCTCAGGGAGCAACTGGTGGGCTGACGTGACTGCAGCATTAGGGGACAGGGGCGTAGCAACAGGCCAGAGCGTTGAAACATGCACTGTGGGCAGGCAGGTCCCTCCACTGCAGTACCCACACGACCTTGGGGCACGCAGGTCCCTCCACTGCAGTGTCCACACGGCCTTGGGGCACGCAGGACCCTCCACCGCAGTGCCCACACGGCCTTGGGGTACGCAGGACCCTCCACAGCAGTGCTGACACAGTCTCGGGGCACACTGATTGCTCACACCCACCCTCACAACATGCCACAGAGCTGCGTCCTCCTTACTGTCCCCAGCCATCACTTGTGGGGCAGCCCCTCTGGACATCCTGTAGAAGACCCTGCCCAGGGCTCGGTAGGAACCAGGCAGAGCTCTGAGAGTCGCTTCCCCGCTTGCTCCCTCATGGATCAGTTCCAGCCTGCGCCACTAGGCAGCTGCAGGAAAGCATGCTGTTTGCTGCAGCAGGGCCGTGTGCAAGGCTGGTGTGCCTGCTCCTGGGGTGGGAGCCCCATCTCCCCAAGGCCCAGTCCTGCCGGCCCCTACAGGTGACCCAGCCTGCCCAGACGCCCCCGCACGGCTGTCTCCAAATGCTCCTGCCTGCACGTCTGCGCTCTGTGAGCCTCACTGGCCTCTGAGGTGCTGCAGCTAGGGCTAAGAACGCAGGTTCCGAAGGCAGACAGCAAGCAGCTCACGTGTTACGGTGTCCTCCATACCCTGGCAGTGGTCAGGGACCCAGGCCATGGAGCGGGCACATGGAACAGCACCCAGCCTCAAGACTCAGAGCAGGAAGCACCACGGTGCTCCGTGGCCATCTGCACTGGCTCCTGCCCTTGGTTAACTGCTCTCTCCCTCCTCCCCACCCTCCTGTCCCCTTCCCTCCTGTGCCCGTCCACCCCTCCCGGGAACCCGTTAGGTGCAGCGGCAGCAGCGGCAGCAGCGGCAGTGCAGAGCTGGACGACGAGCCCCCGTGCGCCGAGGAGGTCGAGTACAGCACGGACAGCGGCTCGGACCTGGACGCCAGCTTCCCCGAGCTCGACCGGCAGATCCAGGACTGCGCCTTGATTGCGGAGGAGGGGGAGCAGGGAGAGGAGGATCTGAAGTGCAGGAGAAAAGGCATCCCGTAGCCCAGCTGTGCTGCACGGGCGGCTTGGCCCCCTCTCCACGCAGAGCCCGCAGCGATGTGGAGCCCCGCTTCGCACGTGGAACCCCTACCCCACCCCGGGTCACCCCCGCTTCAGACGTAATTCTAGATTGTTCTCCTGCTGTCTTCTGCCCACCTGGCACCTGGCAGCCCCAGGACAAACTGGGTTCCCCGAGACCCGAGCGTCCTGGCCGGTCCTCAGGCACCGGGGTGGACAGGAAGGGCCGTGCCGGTGAGCAGCGGCAGCCTTGCCCCTTTGGCCTTCTTTGGCGAGAAAGTCACAGCGGCTGCTGGCCTGTGCTCAGCACACGGTGACATCTGTCCAGGCCCAGGTCCTGTGGACATACCTCGGCGGTGAGCACAGCCACCAGCTGACCCGTTGACCTGTGTAGCTCGCCACGTGGCCAACTGGGGCACTGGCATGTTCCCTCGACAACAGGGAACATTCTAGAGAAGAATCTTCAGTCACAGAGCACACTGTGATGTCACACGGTGTGTGGGAGGACAGGCTGCAGGAGCAGAGCCCACAGGTTCGGGAGGGCTGGCCCAGGGAGAGCGGGCCCAGCCTTGCTCAGGGTACAGGGGCCCGTGCACACAGGATGGGCGCAGCACAAGAGGTCCTCTTTGTTCCAGATGCAGGCAGTCGAGGGTCGGCACAGTGGCCGAGGTGCCAGACCAGCGGCTGCCTTCGCCGGGCCCTGTTTGTTGCTTCTCTTGCCCAAACGCAGTGCTGAGGCATCAGTCTTGCCCGTGCATCCCAGAGGTCAGCAAGAACGAGAAAGGGAAGCGCCCCCTCCGAGAAGAAGCATTTCTGCTCAATCCCTGAGGACACAGGCGGCTGGCAGCCAGGACCGTCACCCCGTCTGCTGCTGACCGTCTGAAGGGACTCCCCAGGGCCCGCCTGCACCCTAAACGCTGTGTCTGCCTGTGGCTGCTTCACAGGGTCCAGGGGAGAGCAGGTCTGCAATGGCAGGTGTGCAGGGCCAGGGTGGGCACTTGCCAGGCACATTCCTACCGTGCCATCACCACGGTGACGTGACAGGGCCACGCAGAGACTGTGTGGTGGAGCCTGAGGGACGGGGAGGGGACACTGAGACGTGTGTCCATCCAGCCACATGTCCAACGTATCAGTCTCCATTGCATGACGCGACCACCCTTCCTGAGGCCCAGGGATGCCCACGGAATCCCACGGAAACCGCCTGCCCTTGGCCTCTGGCCCTCGGGCTCTGAACTCTGCTGCAAGATGGTGGTTTGCTAGTTATGGAACAGTGCACCAGCTGTTCGGAGCCAAAGGAAAAGAGAGTTAGGGAGACCCAGAGGAGCCGCAGGGAAGGCCCAGATGGAGGAGAATGCTCGGTGTGAGCCTTCCTGTGGGGACGTGAGACGAGGTAGGAGGTACCCGGGCAGCCGTTGTCAGCTGCTTCCAGAAGAGCGAGGGTGAAGGAGCAGGGGGTGTCAGTATGCTGCTGGCTGCGTTAGGGCCTAGCTGGTCACTCAACAGTGTGACAAGCAAGTAGGAGGGGCGCTGCACCTGTGCAGACTGACCTCTTGTAGAACCACACAGCCGTGGGTGCCCTTCTCACACAACCCACACCCATGGGTGCCCTTCTCACACAACCCACAGCCGTGGGTGCCCTTCTCACACAACCCACAGCCGTGGGTGCCCTTCTCACACAACCCACAGCCGTGGGTGCCCTTCTCACACAACCCACAGCCGTGGGTGCCCTTCTCACACAACCCACAGCCGTGGGTGCCCTTCTCACACAACCCACAGCCGTGGGTGCCCTTCTCACACAACCCACAGCCGTGGGTGCCCTTCTCACACAACCCACAGCCGTGGGTGCCCTTCTCACACAACCTACAGCCGTGCACATGCTCAGACCCCTCCCACATCTACACCCGCCCCACCTCCAGCCAGGGTGCTCCCTGCGCTCTAATTTGCCCCTGACTCCATGACCAACAGGGTCTCCAGACCTGGCAGGCGTCCCCATTCATCCCGGAAGCCTTGGGCACTGCCCTGGGCACAGGCACTGCTTGCCATTTTCTTGTCTAGAATGCCCTCCCACTCCCAGCCCCCCGCCCTTGCTCACGCCCCGCCCATCTGGCTCTGACACACAGACTGCTGTTTGTGATGTCACCATTGCCACGGCTTGCCTATTTCTTGACAAAAGAGTTCAGGGATGTGTCTTCCCTGTGGCGGGCCAAGGACCACCTTGATGAAATTCCAAGGATTGCCCAGTTGCCCTGCCGTCTGTGTCGGAGCAGAGCCTGTGTCCTCAGAGGGCACCCAGCACTGATTTAGCCTCTGGAGCTTCCGGTTGCCCAGGAAGACTCGCTCACGTGGGCCACGAGTGGACGGGGGCACGGTGGTTTTGACCTCTCCTGCACCCCATAAGGCCCTGGGGTGCTGGAAGCTGGCATGGCATCTCCAAGTGCCCCCAGGGCTGAGTTCCACTCCACATACACAGAGTGGCAACAGCTGCCCTGTGGCCCCACATGCACCATGGCACCCTGCTGATTGCAAGCTTCTGCCATCAGAGCTGTGACAATTGGCACTGGAAAATTCCATGCCTTATTTCTGGCTTCCTCTGGGCATCCAGGGAAAGAGCCACAACGAGCCCTGCTCTTGGGCCGTGACACAAACAAGATGACATTATGCTGCTACTAGAGAACTAAGCAGCCGTGGTTCCGACTTCAGGCACAGCGGAAGCCCCTGCTCTGCCAGGAGCTTCCAGGAGACGCCTCACCTGAATCAGCTCATCCAGCCATGCAGGAGAGACCTGAACGTGGAGCTCATGGCAGTGTGGCAGGTCTGTTGGCCCTGCTGTCCCGGTGCCCGCAGTCCCTGGCCCTGAAAGGACACAGACCGAGCCCAGGCCCTGGGGGGAAGCGGACCGCGGGCCCACAGCCCGGGCTGCCTGCTCAACAGATGCCCGCGTTTGTGTTGTTGTTGGCTGCATGCACGCCCAGCTGAGCCATGATTAAAAGTGCCGTTCAGAGGGAATGAGAGCCATGAAGGGGATTTTGAGATAAAAACGGATCGTGTGACAGACTCTGCAGGCGAGCCTGATGGCAGAAGTGCAGAGCTGGCTGTAACCTGACATCTTCTGCTGCAGCCATGCCAGCGCCGCAAGGTCGGAACTGGCCATGTGCACATGCACGCACTGAAAGCACGCCTGGGGCTTTGAGCAGGAGGTCAAGTGTGACAGAGCCCGTGAGCAGGCCCCGTCCTTGCCCACGACAGGGGCTGGCGGTGACGTGAGAACACTGCGCCGTGCAGAGCTGCCAAGTGGCTGTGGTGGAAGCGTGGCCCTGTCACACCAGTTGGCTCCCAGGCACCTGTCTTCTGGGCCTCTCCATGTCATCAAGGGAAATAGCTCCACCTTCCTCGGGGAAGGCACGGGGTCCTCGCTGTGGAGGCCGCGGGGTCCTGTGATGGAGACCACACGGCGGACAGCCTTGCACTGCCTCTCAACACCCAGGCTGTCCGATGTCTCAGGGAGCTAATCACAGCTTGGTAGTAGATGAAGGTTATGACTGCCCCTGACGCAATCAAAGAAACAGGGAGGGACTCCTGGAGGGCTGCGGGAGCCCCATCAACCTGCCTTGGCCCTTGGCGGGGAGGAAATGGACCTGACACTGCACTTAGCTAGTTCCTGGCTGGGGTCTGAGGGCCAAGGTCAGGGCCTGGCACACCTTCCATCCAGGCTCCGGGCCAGGGGTGCAGAAGGAACCTCTTTGGGGTATCCTTCAGGCCCCAGCACGCCCTGGTCTGAGGAGGAGGTGGCCCGGGCGGAGCTCAGCCTGCATTCTATTTGGCCGAGCCACGCAGGGCTCCACACATCATTACTGCCACCTCAGCTCCGTGTGCAGGGCCCTTGCAGAAGGGGTGGAGTTGGGGTCTGTCCCCAGGGGAGGTGACACGCCCAGTGCCCTAAGTGGAGCGTGGCTGCTGATGTCACTAACACAATCACCGCCTCTCAGGGCCCTCCAAGGCTGCTGCCCGTGCCAGTCTCACACTGGCCCTCTGGCTGTGTGGGGGGGATGCCAGGGCAGGAAGGGACGGAGCTGAACTGCAGCTCTGGCAGCCCAAGGACCGGCATCTATCTGCAAGGTCCCCACGCTGGGACAGTCCGAGCTGCTGGGTGGACTGAGCGGGGAGTGTGGCCCAGCTGTCACCCTGCACAGCCTCCCACTCACCCCACAGCCCCAGGCTCAAAGCCAGGCCATCCCCATCCTCTCGCGCGCACACCTAAGCCTCCCCTGCCGGGGTGCCCTCCATGGCCCTCTGGGCGCTGAATGCATATCTCCTGGGGACCCGGGGTGGCCCCGTGTGTGCCTGGGCCCTGCTGCATTGTCCCCAGTGAGCTGTTTCCTGGTTTGCCCTGGCCCAGGTTGCACTCAGGACTCCCTCCATGCTGAGCCCCCCACCCCTGTTCTCTGTGCTCTAATCGCTGCACTTCCTATTATTGTGGCCCGAAATATTTAGAAAAGCTCTTTTTAGAAAAGAGCTCATATGTTTTGGACAATTTCTACTACAGCATGTTTTTGGAATTCTTCTATTTTATTGTTGCTTATCTCCTACTATGCTAACTTTATCAATTCACTTTATTATGGATCTGAACATACAAGCAATACAGTTTACCTAAGCCTTGGGCGTCCTCAAGCACCCATGCCGGGTCCTGTCCTGTATCCTCACAGAAAACCGACTCCCCTCTAGTTTCTATCCTGTCAGCAGCCCCCATGGTTCTCAGGGCTGAGTGCAAAGAGAACCCATCCAGGTGCCGGAAGCCGAGCCCCTCTTCCAGCACAGGCCCCTGTCCAGGTGCTGAGAGCAGCTCGCTCTGTTCCCTCTGCCACCTGCCTCATTCTCCCTTGGGTGCCAGAAAGGCAGCCTCCTCCAGGAAGCCAGCTGTGGCTCAATTCTTCACAAGCCCCATGGTCCCTCGCTGTGCCTGCGGACTGCCGTGTCCTCTAACCGGCGGCCCTCCTCCGAGAGCGAGGCTGGCGTCCTTCCCTGCTGACCCACGGTCCCGGCGCTGTTCCCGAGCCACCATGGCCTTCCTGGGTCGATGTGAGCTGCTTAAGTGAGCTCTGCCCTGAATTGGGATCTGTCTCACTGCCTCAGTAACCCATCACACAGAGACGCCAGAGCTGTGGGAAAGTGGGCCGCTTCGGCCCACACTGTTCTCCGAGTGGCCTGTAGAGGTCAGGAAAGGGCCTTGCTTCCCCAGCACCATGTCCCCTGGCTCCTTGCATTAGCATTCGCCCCAGCATCTCTGATTTAGCAGGCCCCTGCCAGGCGCTCAGGAAGAGAAGGGAAGAGCACAGCGCTTCCGACTGACATGGCCGGGGTTCTCGCGCCCTCCTTGTTCCAGGCAGCAAGGCCCAGGAACTGCAGTGCCTCCCCCACCCCAGCCCTGCAGCCAGCTTCCAAGTGTGGCTGCTCCTGGCTGCTGGAAAAACGCCCCAAACCATGTGCCTCTGTGAAAGCTGTGATATTTTGGCACCAGGGGCAGAGCTGGGCTGCTGTTGTCTACACTGCTTCAGTGTGACTGCCCTGCAGGCCCAGCAGGAGGCACGGGCAGGGGGCTCAGGCACCATGGGCATGTGAACTGGGGCCTGGGTCTCCATCCTGCACATGGGTGCAGCCTGGGCACTCTCTGATGGAGTGCCTCTGCGCCCAGAGCCCATGCTGACCGACCCCCCCATTCTCTGGGTGAGTTGGGGTGGGTCAGGTAAGCCCTCTGTCCTTCCTGGGGTGCTGGCTGGCCTGCAGATGCCGCCGGGGCCCACGCTGGCCGGATGGGGGATGCAGCCGCCCACACTGGGCCTCTGTGTGTGCAGGGCCCCGAGCCAGGCCTGCACACTGAGCTTTTCAGAGCCAGAGCAAGGCCCCTGAGGCACTGCCAGGACCCGGGAAGGCAAGCTTCCGTGACCCCGGCTAGAAACACGCGTAACACAATGCAGTGATGACCACGGGGGACCCACTGAGTCAGCAAATGAAGGGAAACGGGCAGGAACCCCCCTGCACACTCAGGGTGCCCTGGGGGGAGGGTGCAGGGCACGGCTGCCCTGCTCCTTCCGCACACATACCCCTCACTGGGGCTTTGTTGGTTGTTCCAAGACCAAGCCTCACACTGGCGCCCCTGTCCCTGGCTGCCTCCTGGGCCCAGGCCAGCTGCCCCCGCCAAGCTGGCTCTCAGCATGCAGGGCCGGGCTTGCTCTCTGCCACACACACCCTGGGGATTTCAATCAAGACAACTCTGAGATTTGGGTCTTTGGAGCAGGAAGTGCACCAGGGGGTAGGAAATACGGAGCTCCCAGCTTGTTCCCTGTGCTGGCCATGCTCACAGGGCCGGGCACAGAAGGCCACAGCAAGGTCCCTCCAGGTCCGACCTCTGTGAAGGCTGCAGCTCCAGGCACCTGCCTTGGCCGGACTGTGATCACATCCGGGGACTTAGCAGGCAGGCCTTGGGTGGACTGGGCGGTGAGGCACGTGGCACGAGCTGTGTGCAAAGCGAAGAGGGAAGGAGGAACAGACCCAGGGGCCAAGTACGGAAGAGGGCTGGAAATCCTGTTTGCCTGATTCCCCTCTCCTCGTAGGGGTCTTTGTTCTCTGGGGCCTCCCTCGCCCAATGTCCAGCACCTCCACTGGCCTCGTTGCCCTGAAACAGAGACCAGAGAAAAGAGTACAGCCAAAGCCAGCGCCTGGCAGGACAAGAGCATGGCACACACCTGCTGCCGGCTGGCCTGTGGCAGAGCGCAGCCCCACAGAGTCTGCAGGGCTGTGATGCCAGGAAGGGAGGCCCCCTTCTCCTAGCCAAGGCCAACACGGCCTCCGCTTGCTTCCCAGGTGTCAGAGAGGCCAGGTCTGCTGGGACCAATATTGAGGTTTCGGATCTGCCTGGACCCATTCATGCTCCTCCCGTGTCTTCCTCACTCAGTGTCCTCCCCAGCCAGCTCCTTGGCCCCACACCAGTAGAAGTCCCCAGTGGTCTCTGGAGAGCCACCCCACTGTCCTTTGGGCTGCCCCATTGCCAGACACCCAATCCCTGTTAGGACTCCGTTCCCCATGGCAGCTCTTTCTGACCATGTGCTGTCTCGGGGCCGGGGACAGCTTTCTCCTGCCTCCAGTGAGCCAGGACACACCCATGGAGCCAGAGACATTCATGGGACAAGAGACGGTGCAGGGGCAGGTGGCCACATGTGGGCTGCCTGGCCTGGCAGCTCTACCTCCTCTGGTATGCGAAGGCATGCATGCTTCGGGCATGGCTGCGCTCTCCCTGAACGCAATGCCTGATGGTCTTCCCACCAGCGCAGGCCAGGGCTGAGCCACGCTCCTCCTCAGCTGTGTGCCCACCATGCCAGGGGCCACGCCGTACACACGTGGCTGGGTTCAGTTTGCTCACCTGCAGGTGGAAGCCACAGGTGATTTCATTGTGTTCCACCTGCTTGGGAGGTGAAGTGCATCCACAGAGATGGAACTGGTTTATGCCCATCAACTGGAAAAGACAGGAGCAAATGACTCAGAAGGTAGATGGGTTTCAACAGTAGTATTCTGAAATGCTTTAATATGATTCATGCTAGCATTAATATAGGAAATGTATCCAGAAAATCCTAGTGAAAATAGACTTCACGTGACAAAGTCTTAACCATAAAACCCAGGGATTTGAAACAAAGCCTGAATGGAAGGCAAAGAAGTTGCAACATTGAGTGAGTGACAAATTCACCAATGCATCTAATGACCAATTACCAAGCCTAACTGGAAAGCGACCTATTGAAGACATTTCCCCCAACACAGACGCAGAGGGCTGCTGGGGATCACGCTGAGTGATCACACAGGAAACAGCTGATGAGCTGCAAGGACAAGTTCCTGTCCCCCCAGGCTGCTGGTGAAGCCCTGAGGAGTCAACCCCAGCTCAGACCAACAACCAGCAACAAGTCAGAGTCAGCAGCGAAAAGTGCCCATCCAGGAAAGCTCAGAACCAGGTGGCTTCACTGCTGGATCTTTTTATAGATTTATTTATTTTTATTGGAAAGTCAGCTATACAGAGAGGAGGAGAGACAGAGAGGAAGATCTTCTGTCCAATGATTCTATCCCCAAGCGGCCACAATGGCCAGAGCTGAGCTGACCCAAAGATAGGAGCCAGGGGCTTCTTCTGGGTTTTTCAAGAAGGTGCAGGGTCCCAAGGCTTTGGGCTGTCCTCGACTGCTTTCCCAGGCCACAAGCAGGGAGCTGGATGGGAAGCGGGGCTGCCTGGATTAGAACCGGCGCCTATATGGGATCCCGGCACGTTCAAGGCGAGGACTTTAGCCACTAGGCTACTGTGTGTGACACCTCGCTGCTGAATTCTAACAAGCATTGAAAGATGCTAACAAACACTGATGCTTCATGAATTATTTCTGAACACATAGAGAATTGCACCAACTCATACCATAAGACCACCACTACCTTGATATAAATACCAAAGACATAAAAAACAGAGGATGCTACAGGCCTGATACACTGAAGAACATACATGCAAAAGTCCACCACAAAAGCTTAGCAAAGCAAATCCAGCTGTCCAACAGAGCTGGCGTCTGCCATGGCAGTGTGAGCTGCAGCTCAGGGAACAGACAGCAAGGGCATGGACAGGATGAAGACCCAATGGTGTGGGGTCACTAGATAGATACAGAAATATCATCTGATAAAATGTCTCAACAAATTAGGCTTCAGCATAATAGAAATTACATGTAATAAGGCAATAGCTCTCACCATGTAGAATTAGCAAAGCTGAAAACTTGCTAAGAAAGGGCACGTGGGCCAGGAAGGGGACAGCTGTGAGCGTCACGGGCCTCAGGTGACGGGGTCGGAAAGACAGAGACCCGCAGCACTGTGCAATGCTGTTCGCAGCAGTTAGCACATTCCCGCACTGAATCCCGCACTGAATAGTACATTGAATCGCAAGATGCAGCCTTTCTTACAGGCCGCTAGCAGACGATCCGAGGGCAGGCAAGAAGGCGATGCCATTTCCAATGGCTCCATGAAAATCAGTGACTAGGAATAAATGGAACCAAAGCATTGAAAAGTTCTACAATGAGATGCAATCGGTGGCGAATGAAACTGAAGACACAAAGAAGTGGAAAGGCACCCCGTGTTCTCCGGCTGGACTGATCAAAGTTGCTAAAATGCCCATGCTAATCGGGGGGAGGTAGAGGGTCAATACAAACCCCGAGGACACCAGTGACATTTACCACCAAACTGGAGAAACATGACGAACATTTAGAACCATGAAGTGCTCCAAGAGGCAAATCGATCTCGAGCAGAAAGTGTGAAGCAGAAGGCATTCACTACTGACCTCAAAACAAGGAGCAAAGCTACAATAATGTAAGCAGCATGGCACTGACATTCACAGAAAAGCATGGCCTGACGGAACAGAGGGCAGACTTGAAGCCAACCCGAGCATCTAGAGCCCGCTGATCTTCGACTAGGGTGCAAGGTGCGTGTATGGGAAGGAGCTCCTCTTAGTAAGCAGTGGTGGGAAGACTGGTATTCACACACAAAATGACGAAATTGGAGCACCCCTCAACCAGTGCAAAATCAAACTTGCTGGAACAAAATGAAGGGAAAGTCAAGTGGCCCAAAGCAGGGCCAATCGAGGTTTCATCAAATGAAGGATCTTCTACACAGTGAAGGGAAAAATGTTTGCAAGTGAGACTGTGACGGGCAGGCTCACAACTCAACAGCAAAATCATACTACTTCTCCGATAAAATGGACCAGTCTGAACAGACACGGCTCACGGGAGGACTTGCAAGCCGCCAGCAGGTAGACCTCCGTGAGTGGAGGTGGTACCTCACACCTGTTGGATTGGCCAATGTCGAAAGGACAGAACAGAGCAAGTGCCAACGGGGTGCGGGCTGGCTGGCAGAAGAGTCAGGACGGACGTGTGGGAAACGTGCAGGTGCCTGAGGAAACCAAGCTTCACAGCCCAGTGGGGCACTGGGGGCTTCACAGCCCAGTGGAGCACTGGAGGCCTGTGGGAGTCCCACTGCCCCTCTGTGTCCATGGTGGACACGAGCGGCAGGCCACGTGCTGGTCCCGATCTCAGGCAAAGAAGGCACGGTGCCTGTGGACAGCCGAGCATCACCCAGGTGCCACAAACACCCAGCGAATCAAGGCGAACACGGACAGACATCAGACACGGAGACCCGCAGATGTCACAGCGCAGTGCTGCTCAGGGAGGGGCCTGTTGCCAGGCGCTCAGAGTTAGGTCACAGAGAAGAGTTCCAGGGCTCACTGCCCGTGGGGGCCCTACACGATGCCGATACTGTGCTTTCTGTGTTAAAAGCCTAGAGATAGCATTTTGAATGTTTTCAAAGAGGTGCCCAGGACTTGCAGGAGGCAGTGACCCTTGAGTGGAATTCTGAATACAAATGCAGCCATTTCGAGTGGCCCTCTAGGCGGGGCTGGCCTAGGGGTCTGGGCCACAGGCATCAGAATCAGGCTGTGTCCAGAGCTGCAGGAGCGGCCTTGACAACCAGGAGAGAGGCTGTGGTGAAGAGCGAGAGGCGGGGAGGCGGCGGGGAGCGCTGGGCTCGCACCCCGGGAGCTCTGAAAGCATGATGAATAGGCTGAATGGTGGCGGCTTAGGACCCATCACCGCGAGAGGAAGGAGCGTCTCCTCCAGGTGTCCGCATGATGCATGAGCGTGACATTCAAAGGCCTCCCCACCGCGGCCCACCTCTGCTCACCTCCCAGGGCTTATCTGCAAATACACGGCCCCCTGAGCCCACTGCCACCTGCGCGGCCCCTTCTGCCCGCCAGCTGCTGCAGGGCTTCTCCCCTCCCCTGCCCCCGCGGGGACAGGCTCACGGCTGAAGCCCCAGCCCCATTCTGAGAGCCTTCACTTGCCCCACATTCCCTGTTTTCCCACCTCGCCCTGCTCTCAAAGCGCTCTCCACACAGCCAGCACCTGCTCACAGGCTGTGCTGCCCAGCGCCTGTCCCTGGCAGGTGGCCTCGTGCCTGTGTCAGCCGGCTGGCTGCAGCCCTGCGCCTTCCTCACTCCTCACACCTTCTGTGTCAAGGTCCACACTGCACCCTCTCTCTCATTCCAGAGGCCAGGTCAGTGAGGCCTGGGGGAGCGCTAAGCTTCCCTCAGCCAGGCAGGGGCAGAACTAGGATCTGCACATGGACGTGCTGGCGTACACCCTCAGCCACTCTTGTGAGAACAGAGTGTCTTATACTGAATCAAAGACGGGTGCATGAAGTTCATACAAAACAAAACACAGGGCGATAACAGACATTGCCATCGTCTTCATCACATACAGCCTTCCAGGAGCTGCGTGACGCTCTGTCAGGAATGATTTGAGATTGCGCACGGATTGAGTTCTGTGGAATGGCTTGCTGCACCAGTTAGGCCTTCCTTTCCAGAGGCGCAGCGCCTGCAGAATTCCTTTCTGAACGTGAGACCCAAGTGAAACAACCTAGCCAACGCGACGCTGCAGTAGAAGTCGGGACGAGGTGTCGGCAGACACACACACGGACGTCCGGAGGGTGGGGCCGTGAAGCCACTGAACTCTCCTGACCCTTGAAGCAGGACCTCCCAACGGCCGCGACGGCCTGATTCAGGCCCTGTCCTGGAAGTCCCCCTGCTGTCACACCCAGACCTGCGCTGCTGAGGCCTTGAGGAAGCACGGCCGAGCAGCAGGAGGAGTTACTGCTAACTCTAGATAGCAGGCAGTGAGTCCTCGACGGAGGCTCAACAGAACCCCCACTGCAAGAGCTGCAGCCGCTCCAAACCCCATGTGTGCGGACTGCAGGGTCCACCGCTGGTCTACCCATCTGCCACGGACCGGAGAGCAGGTAGCTGCTCCTCTCAGGGCCCACGGAGGGTCCAGCAAGGTTGCCAGGCCACACCTGAGCTCACTTCCCTTCACACCTTCAGCCAGTGTGAACAGCACTTCGAGCGCAGCACACGCGTAGCTACACTTGCGAGTGCGCGTGTCCATGGACACATGTCTGCTCATGTGTGAGAGCCTTCAAAGATGCTGTGGAGAGTCAAGCCAGAGTGGAACTTGGTGAAAATACGTCTGACATACATTTTTCACTGATTGTTAACACCAATCCTATGCGTTAGTTCACTAAAGTGTGACACAAAATGAACTCATTTGTAAAAAGTTGTGAGAAACTCCTGCCTGCTAGTTCACACCCTGGACAGTTCTCACTGCTGCTCACACCCTGTGTGCCTGCAAGAGCAGCGCAGAGCCAGGGTGTAGCCGGAAGTGGAGGGTTCCTCAGGGTCTCTCACCTGGTGGGTGGGGACCCATGGGTCACTGGAGCCGTCCCTGCTGCTTCATGGGGCTGCATCTGAACACGGTCCACCTGCCCTCAGCCACAGCCATGGCCACCTGCCCTCAGCCACAGCCATGGCCGCCTGCCCTCAGCCACAGCCATAGCCGCCTGTCCTCAGCCACAGCCATAGCCGCCTGCCCTCAGCCACAGCCATGGCCACCTGTCCTCAGTCACAGCCATGGCCACCTGCCCTCAGTCACAGCCCATGGCCGCCTGCCCTCAGTCACAGCCATGGCCGCCTGCTCTCAGCCGGCAATTCAACCAGCTGTGGCTTTGAACATCTAGGGAGAAAACATCCCCACAGTGCACAGGCTATTGTGTTGGTCCCTAGCAAGGCAATCGCAGCAGTTAGTTCTGCAGGGTCTCCAGGCGTTCTGTAACAGAGCGTGTAACCAAGTTCCATGCAAATCCTATGTTGCTTGATGTGGAGGACTGAAACATGCAGATTGCGTGTCCTTGGAGAGCCAGGAGGTCGTGGTCCCTGTGAGCTGCAGAATGAATGCGTGTGCATGCGACAGGGCAATTACACACATGTGGAATACGGGACTGAAGATAAAAACCACTGACCGACTGACCACTGAGTCGGGGACGTCTTCTAAATAATGCCATCAGCCACTGATCTCAGCCCAACGCCGAGGAGCTGACTTCCAGCACACTCACGGGGCTGTGGGCTGGCTCCCCCTGTCTCTGCCTGGGCTACTCCACGTCTCCACACCGTTGTCCTGGGTGTGCTTGGTCACAGGACAGCACGGGTGGGACCCACGCTCGTCTCCTGCCGAGGCTCTTCACCAAGCATGTCAGAAACCCCATCAACAGTTACTACGTTTGGCCTGAGCTGGTTCGGGCAGAGCAGGTTTGGCACCGCAAGTGGAATGTTGGCTCTCATTTCCTCTTCGAGGCAGAGGTGTGTAACCTGAGCCATGGTGTCCGCCATCAATCACCACTCCTCTCTGGTCCAGCCTAAACAAGATCACCCATGCCTTTCCCCACCTTCTGCATGAGTGTGCTGCTGTGAGCTGCACACCGCCTGAGCCCTTCTTAAACCGAGTGACCCATCTGGAGGCCAACGAGTTCTCGGGAGAATTTTCCCATAAAGGTTTGTGAGGCGCCTTCCCCCGCCATGGGGTCACGTCAATGTGCTGTTTGCTCTTGTTGCAGTGTTGGTGCAGCTCACGGCGCTGCAGTTGGTGGGGGGCGGTCATTGCAAGCAGCGGCCGGCCTAGGCCCCGGGCAGAGTGCAGCATGCCAGCAGGGTCTTGCCTGCTTTGTCAGACTGTATTTATTTGAGGAGCAGAAGCCATCATTTCATCTGCATGGCACACCAGTCCAGTGCAAGTTTACTTTTCTACAAAGATGTCTTCAAGTTCAGGTATAGGCTGTTCGTTGTATACACTTTCCATGAATTGTTGAGGAGCTCATGCATCTGTAAGGTGTGTAAGCAATGCTTCGCAAGGGCACTCAGGTGCCTGTGGGGGCTGCCTCCACCCCTGGGGGCTTAGTGAGCTCAGGAAAGACCCCGAGGTGCTGAGGTGATGGGGACACACACCTGCGGCCATGCCAGCGGTGCCGGGCAGAAGCTGTGGTGCTGCTATAGTCCCGGCTAGCCACTGGCACGGAGATGGAGTGCAGGGCTGAGACCCAGCTGGGCCAGCACCGACAGGTGGGCTCAGTCACTGCTCTGCCTTTCCTGGATCCTGTGTGACTCTGCCCTGTGTACCAATCACACCGAGGACATGCCGTATGCCACCTGCCTCTTTACCCCAGCTTCTTCCTGTTGCAAGTCAGGACACCAAGTGTTTTACAGCGAGTGACACTCCCACTGCTTCCATCTGCATCTTACCTGGCTGTCTGCAGGTGTGGCTTTGCTGGGCATTCATCCAGCTTGCTCATGTTTCCCTGGGGTGCCTACAGTGCACCGTGCGGGGCAGTGAGTGTGCCAACCCCGCCACTGATTGCATCCCTCCAACACCCACTGGGACGTCTGACCCCGCCACCACCGCCTGTGGGGCCCCCACCGAGCCCACAGGTGGAAGGGCTGTTCCGGGTGAACCATACACCTTGGCCCTCAAGTCTGACCCACAACTTCCTTTTGAGACCGAATGGGGGCTCTGAGCCTCAGGTGTCCAGCTGACACCCTGTATGGGGTGCTCACACATCACCCTGGCATGATCCTGCACTGTGTATGGAGAAGGCACCTGTCCCTTTGGCAGGCTGCTGCCTTGGGGAGCAGTTAGACAAAGGCAGGGCGTTTGGCTGTCAAGAACAGTCATGCCCACCCTTTGTGGCCGTTTCTCTTCTTTATCACACTGGCTTGCTCAAGAAAACATAGAGTAAATCTTGGTGTTTGTTGGCCCCGAGTGCTAATAAAGTGACACAAATAAATGACAACAGTTAGCAGTCCATGGGTTATGCTTCCTTGTGCTGCCAGGTGTAGGACCCAACACTGCGATTCCCACAGGTGCCCGCGTGGGAAAGCCTGCCACAGGGGCCATGGAGACCTGTCCCCTTGCACTGTGGGCAGCCCTGAGCAGATGGCACGAGGCATGTGACGGCATGTGTGTATGTAGAGGAGGGGCCTGAGCCCGGGGACGCAGACACAGGGGAGTTGGCCATAGGGGCCCTTCCCACTGGGTGCTCTGGGGCGAAGCGTCCATTCTCCCACACTGCGGGGCCAGCCTCCAGCACCCGGAGCGGAGATTTCCATGACCTCCGTGTTTGATAAAAGTTTTGGATTGCCACAGCTTGTTTTCTTCCAAGCAGTCAAGCCATTACGCTTGGTGTGAGCGGAGAGGCCCTCTGGCCCGTGCTGGCTGCCTGCCTCAGGACTTGTGGGGCTGAAGAAAACCAGCAGAGGAAGTACAGGGCCGGCCGAGCACTTGCTGTCTCAAGAATCTGCCACGAGTGGTTCTAATTCTTTCATGGAAAAGGATGCAAGGGCTGGGCAGGGGCATCTTGCCTGGCGCTTGGAGGGGCCGTCCTCGGGCCAGGCAGGGCTTTCCATCTGATCAAGCCAAATTTGTGTGTCTCAAAAGCTTTGCGTTCTATGGGGATACATTTTCCTAGAGTTATTTGCTTCTTAAAATAAGCCAATAACATCTCATTCATGACCATCACCCTGAAGGCATCGTGGTTGCCTAAGCATCTAAGCAAAATGAAATGCACATTTGTAGAGTGTTTAGTTGAGTACTTTAAAATCTAGAGTGGTTTAGGAGAAGATATGCAAGCAGTAAAGAAAAAAAAAGCCTGTGTGTGATGCTGCTAGCCATGTTTATTAAATGGTGTTTGTGGTTCTGTTTGGACAAGATAAGTGTAATTGTGGGATCACAGAATTATGAAGCTAGAAGTAACTTAACACTTGTTCAATTCAAAGCTTGCACACTTCACTGATGAGCAAGCCGGGCGGGCAGAGGGGTGGCTCCTGAGGGCCTGCGCGGCACAGCTGGCGGGCCCCGTCCCAGGGCACACCGCCCTCCGAGTCGCCGCACCCCACAGCTGCAGAGAAGGCGAACCCGGGCACCAGCTGGACACGGGGTCACGGCAGGAAGAGGCCTGGGGGCCAGCCAGGCGGCGTCCCAGTCTTTGGGGCTTGGGGAGGAAGCTTTTCCTCCTGGGCTTTCCTCACCATCTACAGCCCCGTGCAGCAGCGACACGGGCAGCCGACCAGGCAGTCTGGGGGCCCGTCTCCCGTTTCTGCCTGTCACTTGGCACAAGTGTGGGGGCCCAGGACTGTTGTGAGAGAAGTTCTGACCACCCCACGGGGGTTCCCAGGGGCCCGTGCAGCGGGCGGCCTGCAGCTGGCCCCCGGGGCCAGGCCGGGCAGTGTCACACCGTGTGGCTGGGTGCGGGGGAAGGAGTGCCTTGTGGGATTTTCCAAAACCGCTTTGCGATGACATCAACACAGCACCCTCCTCTTCTGCCCCACTGTTGGCCGCGTAATAGCTCATTATGCAGGCTTGGCAGAAGGCAGAAATTAACCTTTTAGAGTAATTTCTTTCCATTAAGTCTGCTTACATGATCCAGACAGATTTTCTCACTGATGAGGTGTTTCAGCCAATATTTAAGTGCTTGGTGGTAAAGGAGAAGAAGCCTCCTGCTAGAAGAGATTTGTTCGCTGCTACGGTATCCATGGTGATTTCCTCAAAGCCAAGTCGGAATCAATCTTATAAATATTGGGGCATGATTCGTGAACGCGTGCTTGAATGAATAATAATAGAATTAGGAACAATATTGCATTATCTTGGCCCTGCATTGATACTCCCCACAGGCCAGATTCGCACTCAGGTCTCCCAGGAGCCAGTCCGCGGCTCCATGTCGGGGTCCTGGCCCTGCGCCCCCCACACTGCACTGCACGGTCCTTGGAAGTCATTGCCCGAGTCCCTACTGGGCAGACTCCTGGGGGGTCACTGCGGTCAGAGCTAGCAGTCGGTGTGGCTCTGCCCTCCAGGACGTGTCTGCGATCTCCGCAGATTCCTGTCCACTTCTCTCAGCAGGTGGATACGACATTAAAACAGTCCTGAGTCTGCCATAACCAATCACCGTGGGTTTGGGGGGAAATACGTAATTATTTACTTTGGTGTAATTTATTGTCTTTCTGAATCACCAATACAATTTTTCTTCCCAGTCAACATGTTACATTTGTGACTGACCTCAGAAGATAAATTAAGGACTTTCTATAAATCCCATGAAATATTACACCATACCGTAGCATGCCTTCCTACACACTGCAGGGGAATGGCTAGCCACGCAGAAGCAAGGGGAGGCTAACAGCCGTGGGGAGCCACTGCAGCTCCTGCAAGGCGGCAAAATGGAACTGAGCCTGACCCGAGGACCCCCTGGACACTGCAGCGTTGTGTCTCAGGCTGTCGGCTTCAGTAAATCAGGAGAGGCCCAGGGAACGCTCGCGGAAGCGCATAGCATGACTGTCAAGAGGCAGATTGGAAAAAGATCCAAAGTTTGTTAGGAGTTAAAAGCAGTGCCTAAATTCAAATTGTAATGGGCATTAAAATAAAAACCTATTATATCTGGGGTGGAGAATTAACTGGAACATAGATTTAAGGCTCTTTATGTCTGAAGGAAAAAACCAAAAGCTGTGAAGGGAAGACAGAAAGCCGCACGAATGAGTGCCAAGACCACAGAGCAAGCTAGTGCTTAAGAAAGATTTATTTACTTGTTTTTTTGATGACTGTAACCTCCAGGGCTGAGCCAGGTGGGAGTCAGCAACAAGAAACTCCGTCTTCATCTCCCACAGGGATAATGGGGACCCAAGCAACTGCACAAAGGCCACCCCTTTCCCAGGAGCCTTAGCAGGAAGCTGGCTATGAAGTGAAGTCATTGGGACTCAAACCAGTGGTCTGCTGTGGGATGCTGCCACTCAACGGGCAGGTGAGCCTGCTGCATCCTGGCACCAGCCCCCACCCCAATCCACTGACCACCAGCTCACAGTGCCATTGTGTTTCCTCCATGTCATGCCTGCATGGCGCCCTGTGGTTGAACGCAAGATGCTTTGAGAGGGAACGACTAATTCCAGGCCGTTTGGTTCCACGGGAACTCCAACAGGACTCCCCAGTGGGCATCCTTGAGGAGCTGGCCAGCAAGGTCCCACAGTTAGTGGGGAATGGACATGCAGCCCGAAGCAGGAGGCAGTGTATGCAGTGGGCATTTGACGTGAGGTCCGCGGAGCGTCTGGCATGTGTGCAGCACTGGTGTGGCTCAGCCAAGAGGTCCTGGCCACCTCGTCCCAGATGACGTGTTTCTGGAGCCATCACAGCCACTGGTCCATGGGCGGCCTGTGACCACTCCAAGGCACAACGGCAGAGTTGGGAGGCTGTGACTGCTGCTCTACGTCCACAAAGCCTTTAGGCAAAGATGTGCCTACCTTTGACCTTGGCCTAAGCTCTAAGAAAGAAAGGAAGACTGCCCCAAGTCTCAAAGTGTTGTCACAGAATTCTCCAGAAGGTGGGGGGAGGGGACTGTTGTGCAGAAGAGAAGCAGAATTTTCCTAAATTAAAAAATGAAAAGAGAGAGATTTGTTTCTGATGGCGTGGGTTGCAGCTGACGAGTGCCGCAGCTGGGAGGAAATTGTGCAATCAACACGGGCTTGGGAGAAGATGCGAGTGCCATCAACAGGGACGAGCAGGAGACAGCATGCAGGGCCCCAAGACCCCAAAGGAGCCAGAGTGAGGTCGGGCGCCACGTGGCTGCATCCTGCTGGGCACAAAGGAAACAGAAATATGGAGGCCACAGATGTGCCAGGCTGACACGTCACCCGAACGAAGCCAGCCTCAATATATCACTCATAAATAAACTCCAAGACAAAACCACGCTAGATTACATAAACATTTCATTTAGGGTTGTACGATGATGGAGTTTTTCCTTTTTTAAATTTTATTTATTTATTAGAAAGGCAGAGGGTAGATCACTCTGCTTCAAATGCCCAAAAGGCTGAATTGAAGGTGCGTGAAGAGGCAGGGTCCCTGAGCCCCGGCTGAGTCTCCCACGTGGGTGCTGGGGATGCAGGCCGTGATCCGTGTTCTGCTGCCTTGCAGGTGTAGCAGCAGGAAGCTGGAGTCGGGAGAGCAGCTGGGAACAGGGCCCAGGAACCCCAGGAGGGGATGTGGCCATCCCGGAGGGCGACCTAACCAGGAGGCCCAAACATGACAGCATCATGAAACGTGTCAAGTCAATGTGAAGTGTTCACATACATGGTCACGGTGGGGGATGTTCAGGGCCTTGCTCAGTAACCGGTGAGAGACATGACGTCACCAAGTGGGCAGCGACGCCAGGCCTCGGGAACCACCACCTGCCTCACTGACGCAGGGCCCTGCCCGCCACATGCCGTGACAGCAGCCTGAACAGATCAGGTGTCAAGCACAGCCCTTGATTCTGCCTCGGAGTGAGCAGTGCAAGCATTCAGAGAATGTTCTGTGGCCATCCAGTTGTCTGCCAGCAGCAAACATGCAGGGGCTTGGCAAGCTGGCACTGAAGATGCTGTGACTAAGACCAAGGTGAAGGAAAGCCTGGGAATTAGAGCACGTGTCACTCTAAGTGGCAGCGACACACGCATGAGGAAGCCAAGTCCTGTGGACAGGAGAGATGATCTCAACTGAAAGATTTTGAAACGGTCTAATCTCGAAATCTTCGCGAACCATGGCATATTTACCTCAAAATTCCATTGAAAGAAGAGTCAATTTAAGACAAGATAGCGGAGCTAGCACAATATGAAGGGTGGCCCAACAGGCCAACTCTCTGCATCTAGTGCCAGCATCTCAAAGGGACACCAGTTTGAGAACAAGCTGCTGCACTTGTAACATACCTGGGTCCATGCTAATTGCTTGGGAAAGCAGCAGAAAGTGACTCAAGTTCTTGGACCCCTGCAGCCTTGGGCCCCTGCAGCCATGGGTAACTGTAACCTTGAACCCCTGCACAGTTGGACCCCTGTAGGCTTGGACCCCTGCAGCCTTGGGCCCCTGCAGCCTTGGGCCCCTGCAGCCATGGGTGCCTGTAACCTTGAACCCCTGCGCAGTTGGGTCCCTGCAGCCTTGAACCCCTGCAGCCTTGGACCCCTGCAGCCTTGGACCCCTGCAGCCTTGGACCCCCGCAGCCTTGGACACCTGTACCCTTGGACCCTTGCACCCACACGGAAGAAGTTTTGGGCTCCTGGCTTCAGATCAGACCAACTCCTGTATCTGTGACCATTGGGGAGTGAATCAGCAGATGGAAGGTGTCACTGTCTCTCTCTCTCTCTTCATGGCTTTTGAGTAAAATAAATCAATTTTAATATAAGGAAATAGAAAACACAAGTGCAACAGAAAATATGAATAAAATAAGATTTGGGCTTATTGGAAATGAGTTAAATTTGTAGAATCCAACCAACATTTAAAAGAATACTAGTATCAGGAATAGTAAAAACCCGTAGGTTTTATGAACATGAGGGAAGAAGATTTGAAAGTAGGACAGAAAAACAGGAAAATGCTAGTTGAGCTTGATTAGAATCAAGCAATTTTATTTATTAGAAAAATCCAGTTAATGTGAAAAGCAAAGTCAAGCGGGAGATATTTGCAATGAAAATTCACCAAAGGCTCCATGAAGAATTAATAAAAATAATTTCAAGTAATTAAGAGGAAATGTGGATAATCCAATTAGAGTGGACAAAAGATTTGAAAAAGGCAAGCGACAGAAGAGGGTATAAAATGCCAGTGAGCGTGGAGACAGCCTCACCATCGCTGATCACCAGGGACGCGTGCGGAAACTCCTCAGTGAAGAAACACACGCAGCAAAAAAAAAAAAAAATAGGACGGAATTAGGGCTGAAGCTAGAGACAAGTGCGTGAGCCCTGGAGGTGGGAGACTCCAGGTGTCCGCTCCAGAAGCCTACACCTGCCCAAAGGGGGCGCATCTCAGATCCCCGCCTGGGTTTCCTTCTTTAGATGCTGCTTGGAGATCCCAGTGGAAGTTAGGCAGAGTTCCAGGTCTTCCTCATCTGCCCCTGCACTGCATGGTCAGCAGCTGGAGGGACAGTGTGCTTCCCAAGCCCGCTAGCCACCCCAGCTCTGCGGGAACAGTGCACACATGCCCGCCTTGCCACTCTCATCAACCTCCAGCCCAGCAGGCTGCTCAGATAACCAACAGAGCCAAGACAGGACCTTCTGTGCTCCAGCGCAGCCTGTCGGACGGGCTCAGACGCTTGGAGAAGATGCTGCAAATCAAAGAATGAGGAAAGGAGGTAAGAAAATCCAAAGGAGGCATCGGTATCTGCATCTCAGATCAATAAAAACTACAGAATAAACAAATCCTGAATGTAAAACAGATATAATGACAAAATTAACAGAAGCTTTTAAAAGGTTGATAAGGTTCTGGGAAATATACGTGATTAAGTGCATAAATTATATGAACTGAATTAATTCCAGAAAATATATTAACAACCAGATTTTGAAGAGGAAAAGTTGAAAAGCAAATTGTACTTTTAGTATATTAAAATGGAATTCCAAACCTTTCACTTACACAAAAAGACTTTGGAAAATGCAACCGTATATCAAGAACCTTAAAAAGAAGTGGCTTCAATAGCAGGTGCGGGTGTGTCCTGAGAGCAGGGCAGGGAGAGACTGCTGACCGGCGGAAGGCCTGCACGCTGGCCTCTTGGCAGCCAACCAGCGCTGTGGGCGCGGCGAGGTGCTCCGCTCTCCTGGGCTCCAGGTTCACAGTGGACCCTTCCTGAGGGCACGTTACACACCCTCCGTGTGCCACTTAGAGACACGGGCCGACTCTCCGGGAAACAGGGAGATTTTCACGCACCGGCTGGCCAAGACTCTCCAGGGATATCCAAGCCAAGGAAGATGGTCTGTCTCTCTGCTCTCTCTCTCTCTCTCTCTCTCTCTCTCTCTCTCTCTCTCTCTCCTCTCTCCTGACATAGATTACGTGGATCTAGACATAGCTAACTGATATTCACACACACAGAGCAGTTAAAGCAAAAATGGAAACTTTTCAGACTGTTGACACAGTTGAACTCTTCTCAGCCAGCTGAGTGTGCATGTGGGTAATTCACACGGTGACCTGTGTGTGTGTGTGTGTGTGTGTGTGTGTGTGTGTGTGTAGTTTGCACACAGCACTGAGCATCACACTTGTGCCTTTGTCCTCAAGGCTTTCTATTGAAGACATCAACACATCACTCTCAATTTTAATAGCAAGAAGACTCCTTCTGCAATTGGCAATTACATCCCCTGCTCAGAGTAAACCCCGAATGCACCAAGTGGATGGTCAGTACTCTAAAAGCACACAGGGCGTGTAACATGAATCAGACCCAAAGCCCTCCAGGGACGGACCGGGCACTGTCCTGTGTGACAGCCCGTTTACCCGGCTACCCAGGAGCCACAAGCAACCGAGCGATGTCACTATCCGTTACAGATGCCACGGCCAGATGGGAGCAGGGCACTGTCCTGTAATGTAGTCTATAGAAGGGCAATTGGCACTGCAGCCTAGTGGCTAAATCCTAGCCATGCATGCGCCAGGATCTCGTATGTGTGCTGGTTCTAATCCCGGCAGCTCCACTTCCCATCCAGCTCCCTGCTTGTGACCTGGGAAAGCAATCCAGGATGGCCCAAAGCCTTGGGACCTGCACCTGCGTGGGAGACCTGGAAGAGGCCCCTGGCTCCTGGCTTCAGATCAGCTTAGCTCTGGCCATCGTGGCCACTTTGTGGGTGAATCAGAGGACAGAAAGCCTTTCTCTTTGTCTCTCTGTAAATCTGCCTTTCCAATAAAAATAAATAAATAACTTTTTTTTTAAAAAAAGAGAGGGAACCAATGACCTTTGGGAATAAAAATATAAAATTAAAACACAGGGCTTTTTAAAAGCTCAAACAAATGCAGATCCATTCCATAATAAACAGGAAGAATCAATAAAAAATCTAAGCCTGTTAATTCCTGCAATATCAAGCCATATATTAAGGATAATTTCAGTAAAAATGTGAAGAGTTTTTCTTGGAATTTAGAAACTTAATCTTAACATTCATATGAAGGCACCAGAAAAGAAAACACACAATTCAATTTAATCACCAGACATTCCTGGTAACATGTACTCCACGGACAACGGTGTTTTAATATTTGGGATAAAATTAAACTTCTTATAGGAAAGAAAACATAATTAACATGACGGGTTTGCAGCCGCGGTTCTCTGCCGAGTCAGCCTGGGGGTGGGGCTGCTGCTCACCCCCAGGGCCGCTCCTCCTGTCAGGTTGGGTGGGCAGCGGGAAGATGCAGTGGTCTCTGGCTTTCCCAGCCTGGGTCCCACTTCCTGATAAAGACACAGTCACACGACACAGGATCCCTTGTCTGCTCGAGGAGTGATACTGTGTGGTTTCATCCAGCTCAGGGAGTCCAGGGCCACGTGGCAGACGGACAGGAACACTCAGAGGAGCCACCGTGAAACTCCACACGTGGTACTGGGCCACGGGCAGCAGTGTTTGTGTTCAGGGTTCTCTCTGCAAGTGACCCTGACATTCAGATGGTGGCTGCGTGGCTGCTTGCATCCCACATGGTGGCTGTGCAGCTGTGAGGGTCTCAGACGGTGGCTGTGTGTGTGTGTGTCGGCGTGTTGAGCGGCTTGTCCATGATAGCTGGCCGCTAGTATGGAAGCATGAGGGCACTTGAGAAGCTCAAAGGACAAATGAATGCTATGGGAAGTATATTTTGGAAGGAAAGAAATGAAAGTTATGCAGTTTCTTATTACCTCACTCTCCGTGAACTCCTGGAGCCCTCTCACGTGTCAGATCGTCGCGTTGTGTGCCTCACCTATAGACGGCTTGCATTTGTCAACAAGCCTCGACCAAGGCAGAAGGAAAGAGGCAGTCCTTGTGGTGACCTCTGCCAGGACCCTGTTCTCCGGATTCAGTGCATGGGTCCCCCTCCCAGGCTGCCTGCAGCCACAGTCACCATGGAGACTGATTCCCCAGAGAGGGCTGTGGAGGCAGGAGCACTGCCCCCCCTCCCCCGGAGCCAAGCTCGGGGTGCCCCGACGTGAGCCTGCAGACGCAGCGGCTTCCTTCTGCCCAGATCGCTTGGGATGCGTGGATGAGTCCTTATTTGCAGTCATGTGATGTTACCACTTTCTATTACAAATTGCAAATTCAATTCTCAAATCCAATTATCCTGGGACAGCCAACCAATACATTTAACCGAGGCTCAAAGAACGGTGAGTTACAGCCAGGTTTATAAACATGTGTGCAGGACCAAAGTCCTCCCCGCCAGCTGCAGCAGGGCGCGGCCACCTTTCTGGTCCAGTGGAGGGAAGGATTCCAGGGTGAGGGGGAGATGGACTTGGGGTGCAAGTGCTGCCCGGTGACTTCCACAGGAGGCCAGCTGCATGGTTCATTCGGCAGGTAGGAAATTTGTCCTTATTCGCTATCTGGCCATTGCCATGCCTGTTTTGCCCCCAAACACTTTTCTTAAGACAGTCCCCAGAATGCTGTCACACCGAGCTCCATAGCGAATGGATCCTGGGGCACAGAGGAGGTGCTGTGGGGGAGAACACCCAGAACTGGGGCCATGCTCTTGCTGGAAGAGCCATGCACATTCAGAAATGCACACTGGGGCCTCTAGGACCTCAAAGCACGGTCCTGGAGCAGCGGTCCGCATTGCCCAGCGCAGCGTTACGGCAGGGAACTGCACCTGCTCCGAGCAGGCGGTGGGGGTTCCCCCAGCAGCAAACCCGCGTGGCGTGCCTGAGAAAGTCCCGTGGGAGACCCGAGCCTTGTGCCTGGCGTGGATCTCACAGGCTGCAAAACACAAATCAGAGTCATATCATTAAGGTTATTAAGATTTCTTGAATTTGTGTATTAAATAATTGATTGCCAAGCTTTGAAATTACACGAGCACATCACAGGAGCCCTGAGTGGGTGAGCAGTCTGAATTGGCACACGGAGGCGTCCTATCTGGGTCAGAATGAGAGCCAGCAAATACTGGAGAATTGAAAAGATGGCACAAGGACAAAGCCAGGGCACAACCAACAGCTCCCACCCGGGGAGGACACGCCAGTTTGCCAGTACCGAGAGAGGGGCATTCACAGTGCAAAGGCACACTGTTACCTGGACACACCATCCCACGGCCACTCCATCACATGGGCACACCGTTACCTGGGCACACCATTGCCCTGGCACACTGTTACCCTGGCACACTATTACCTGAGAATACTGTCACACAGCCACTCCATCACATGGGTGCACCTCCACATGAGCACACTGTTACCTGGGCTCTCCGTTACCCTGGCACACTATTACCTGGGCATACTGTCACACGGCCACACCACCACATGGGCACACCGTTACCCACTGTCACAGGGTCACACCATCAGATGGGCACAGTTACCCTGGCACACTGTCACACGGCCACTCCATCTCATGGACACACCACCACATGGGCACTGTTACCTGAGCTCACCATTGCCCTGGCACACCGTCACACAGACACACCACCTCATGGGCACATTGTCACACTAATATCATGTATAGGCATATAGTCCCATAGGCACACCATCGCACAGGTGCTTCCTCCCAGAGACACACTAACACATAAGCAGACAGTCCCATGGGCACACTGGCGCATAGTCACACAGGCATGCTATTACACTGGCACATGGGCACATTGGCACATGGGCATGTCATTACACTGCCACACTGGCACACCATCACACATTCATGCCGTCACTCAGACACAGCCTCCCGTGGGCATACCATCACTCAGTGCCCTGAATGCAGCATGTACGCTTCACCCACCCTCCAAGGGAGCACGTGTTCAGGAGCGTGCTAACACACAGTCTCTCTCGGAGCGTTCTTTCATTCACAGGTTCGCTGAGTTATTTTACAAATTCCTTCTTTGGATGCATTGTCCTCTGAGCAATCTGCTGGCTGGAGGGTATATTCCGCAGTGTGCTCAATGGACTATAGATATGTCAAAAGCATGCATTCTGCCAGGGCCGAGCAAGGAGATGTATAACAGAGGAACCACACATGACAGGCATTCGGCTTTGGAGCGGCCGGACGCTCTGGCAGAGTTCCTGTCGCAGCACGAGCTAGTGCAGTTAGCGGGAGGTGCGGGTGGGGCAGCCTGCGAGGCTGCTCTGCAGGCCTGCGTGAGTCCTCTGAGACTGCCGCCTCCCTCTTTGAACCGCTCTTCAGTGACTTTCTGCACAATGGTTCCTCCTGGCCTACCAGACTCGGCTATTCTCTGGCACTCCCTCGCACTGAGCGGGCTCAGGGTTCATTCTTCTAAAGCCAAGGATAAGAGATCTTGGCTAAAGAATTAGCAGTGATTCAAGGTTAAAACACTGGCATCAGGTAGGAATAGAAAGCCTGCTTTGCAAGCAATCAGACTAATGGAAGATCTGAGGCGGCCAGCTCACTGCGTGTGCAGGGATTACTTCAAACAATTTGGAAGATTCCACGTTATCACACTAATTTTACAGCTGAGGGAAGTTATCTCCAGCGAGGGTCAGTTCCCAGCTGGCCGGGCAGAGGTGGCGTGCACACTCAGTTCTGGCTCCAAGGAACCACGTGTCTGCTCCGGCTTCTTGCCTCCCGCTGGTGTATGGAGCTGCAGGGGGTCACTGCATGCTGTGGAGGTGGCCAGAGGCCTCGCAGCCCCTGTGCCCACACCCAGCTGTGAGGACAGACGTGGGCATGGTCACATGTCCCCTGGGAGCCTCAGGAAAGCGGGCCCCCACAAGGGGGGCTCCCACCACCTCCACACGGAAATGAATGGATCTGCCCCAGTCGAGTCTGCTTCCTCTTGGATCCACCTCGCCATCACTCTCAAGCTGACATGGCGTCTTTCCCCCTCCGCCAGCCCAAGCCTCTGCTAGGGCCAGGGCAGGCCAATCTGATTGTCCCCTGGCCCTCTCCCCTATAGGTGAGGACCACCAGGTGGGAGCCCATGGAACTGTGCCCCCAAGAACCACACAGGGTTGGCAAGCTGGGCTCACGGCTTCCAGAACAGCCCCCAGTCCACGTCCCCGAGGCCCTGTGGTCCAAGACAGACTTGACTCCTCAAGATACTCTCAAGAATTCCACCAAGGAAGCTTGCATTCCACCTAAATCAGTTCACGTTTGCTTACTGCCACTTGCAGCCTAGAACTCCAGCTAGCAAACGTTAGGCACAAACAGGCCGGAGGGCCTGTCCCCATCTCAGTGCGCCATCCAGCCCCACCTGCCTGCTGGCCCTCGGGCATTTCAGAAACCATGCCCGCTGCAGAGCCAGAGGGTCAGCCCTAGACCCCAGGTAACCTAGGAGTGACAGAAGGTGTAGTTCAAGGTTGAGACGGGGCTAGCTGGGTTCGTTAAAGATGTAGAGGCAGAGGTCGTGCACCTGTGTGGGTGGGACAGCAGTGACCTCTCAGATGACCCTGTGCACAGGCAAGGGGCAGACATGACCAACGGGAAGCAGCAAGGTGGCCCCTGGGATGGACGTCCCCAGGTCGGCAGAGGTGGAGGACAGAAGAGGGACGACTCCAGATCTCCTGGAATGGAGCAGTCCCTCGTGCTGTTCCCCTTGGGGGCTGTCTTTCCTGCGGGCTGTTCCCTTTGGGGGCTGTCTTTCCTGCGGGCTGTTCCCCTTGGGGGCTGTCTTTCCTGCGGGCTGTTCCCCTTGGGGGCTGTCTTTCCTACGGGCTGGCGTCCTTGGTGTCCTGGTTGGTGGCAACTGCATTCCGACCCTTGCTGGGTGCATTGAGAACTGATTCCACTGACACTGATCATGGTTGCAGCCAAGCAAGGTGTCACCTGACAGGAACACTTCATCAGGAGCACTGAGTGTGACTGCATGGTTCCTACGGTCCAAACGTGACCGTGAACCCAGGAGGGGACAGCCACAGAGCAGTTCACACAGCCAGCCTTCCTCACCTTCAGCCGTCACTGGCATGTGGGGCGACGCTTGCCTGAGGCACCTTGTCGAGATGTGATGCAGAACTCCGGGAACTCTGTGCTTCTGGACAGACCACACAAATCAGGACGGTGGGGAGCCACGGTGAAGACGGTGCACGCCGACTCCGCCTCTGACCCTGAAGCTCTGAAGTGGGGCAGCCCCACCCACCCCCAGAGACGTGGCGGCTGCCCTGGGTACCTGGCATGGCCCAGCCCAGCATAGGACGTTTCTGTGCCCCAGCTGCATATGGGTCATCCTCATTGCCCACTGCTGCTGTTAACCTTCTCACGGGGACAGCCTGCTGACACGTGGACACCATGGTGGCTTCCGTGTGTGCGTGCCGGGGAAGCGTGGCGTTGGCGTGTTGGCTGGGAGAAGTGCGTTTGCTGTGTGGTTCTCAGGAGGACACTTCGCTCGTGGCAGCAGCCCCCGTCGTTTCCTGTCGCCACGTGGCAGAAGCCACGAGCCGCTGCTTCGCAGCTTGTCCTCCAGGCTGCTCACCTGTCAGCCACCTAAGGCAGAGATGAAGCACCTGAAGGGCCGTGATTCTCTGATGAGTCCCAGGGAAGGTGAGTTCCCCCACAGGGAGCCCCAAGGCCTGAGCCCCTCCATCCTGGGGCCGCGCTGGACTGGCCAGCCCACGAGCTGCCAGCGGCCTCACGCTCGGAAGCAGTGTTTGATGTTCATTCTGCACGCTCGGACATACTGCAGGCTGCCTGCCCAAGGACTGCAGGGGTGTTGTTCCCAAGTTCAAGGGCAAGTGTCTGCATGTGTTGGCGCAGTCACTGAGCATGAATGGCACGTGGAGCTGAGGCGGGCGCAAAGCAGCCCCTTCACGGGATTGGAAGGCCACCTCCCGCTCTAGTGAGGTAGTGCCTGCCATTTCCAGCAGGGTGCTGGTTCGAGTCCCCCATGTTTTTGCTCCACTTTCCACTACTGGATCCTGGGAAGCAAGCGATGGGTTACTTCCTGGGTTCCTGCCACCACGAGGCAGAGTGGATGACACGCCTGCATCCCGGCTTGGCCCAACCCTGCCCCGGCTCCTGCAGGCATTCACGCAATGAGAGAAACCTGCGTTTCTCTCTGTTTTTTCCTAATAAATAAATAAGGAAATCCCTTTCTTAAAAATTAAAACTTACAAAAAGACACATATTTCCTTTTACAATTTGTTACATTATTTTATCTCATTTATTGATGTGTTACTAAAGCTTATTATTTAAGATATTATGGCCCATCCTAGAAATGTTTGCATATCTATAATATATAAATATATGCATAAGAGGGTTCAGAAAAATCTGTAGAAAAAGTGCTTTATATTAATTTCCTTTTTAGACCAATTTTGCCCAGCCCTTTTTCCTGTATAAATTTGCATGCATGCATAGTTTGGAATTAATGGGTATGTACTGATCAAAAGCTTGCTTTGTAACTCAGAAACACATCATGAAAATTTTGAAGCTGCTAAATGTTCTTTAGCAGAAATCATTTGTTTTAGCTGCAGTTACTACCACGTTTGCTTCCTAGTGTTCTTATTTGTTTAACTAATAGCTTATTGTTGGCACTTGGATGATTTTAAATATTTCATCGTAAACATTCTGGAATAAACAAGTATTTTGCGAAGTTTTGCAAGCCGTTTGCCTAGCAGAGGCCTCCGGGGGAGTCCCGAGCCGGATGTTTTGATGCCGCCTGCCAAGCTGCCTTTGAAAGGGGAGGGCCTCTGGTGGAGAGGAGGTGAGAAGACGGCGAGTTCTTCCCATTCTGTAAGCTCTTCCAAGACAGCACCATTTGCATTTCTATTTCCATTTGTATCTTCTCGGATTCACGCAGAAGCCACACACATCAACCCACAGGAGCCTCTCCACCCCGCGTGGGTCTGTGAGGCACAGACACCTGACCTTCAGCCTGTGCGTCTGCCGCTCATCTCCTGACTGCTGATGTCTGCGTGGAACCTGATGGCCCGCGTCCCGCCCAGTGCACCTTCTCAGCTGCTTGGTGCCTGCCGTTCCATCTACCCTGTGCCGCACACGGGCCAGTGTACACACTGCAAGTTACGTCTCTTACTGTCATAGCCACTTGTTTTAGACTGTGCAATGTGTATTTTACATGTTCATAAAAATTTTATTTTTCTGTTTCTGCAAGTTGAGATAATCTTTTGTGTTTTTCAAATGAATCTCCCATTGTCTGATTAAATGTTGTCTGCACCAAACCCGTTCTTGCCTCTGTGGCTGGTTGGATCTGTGCCTGCCCCGTGCCCATCTGACTGGGCAGCACTGGCACCTGCCGTCCCTCCTGCCGCGTCCACCAATGTGGTTTTACGCTTTAAAAGGTGTCAGTTCCTTGTCACCTTTCAGCCACAGCCTGAGAGGCCACTTCAAAGCAGAGCCTGGCACCTCAGTGGACGCTGATGGAGGACCAAGGCACCGACCAGGGCCGGATCCCTGCTGCAAGGTGGCGTGGTTAGGGAGGAGGCACTGGGTCGTGCAACACACACCGCAGGCACGCGCCAGCTCTGCCAGCTCAGGGTGATGGCAGGGCCTCTATGCAGCGCCCAGCCCCTGCTGTTCCTCCACAGTACATCATCACCAGACAGGCACCTAGCTTTGTGGACTCCTGGCTTAACTGCTTCCAGAAACGTGCACCTGAAGCCCCCGGCACAGGAGGACCGGGTGGGCAGGAGGCAAGGACAGTACTGTGGGCTCTGCTTTTGCCCTCACTCACCTGGGGCTGTGCGGGGCACATGGGAGCAGCTAGGGCCCTGCCGTGGGGGAGCTTGGTCCTGTTCCATTCCGAGCAGGGGAGTTCTTACAGGGCTTGGCTGACCCCAAACTGCTCCCATGAACGTGGGCTGGCCTTGCATGGCGGGCGGGCCGAGGCAGCGTCTCTCGCCCGGGCTGAGCCTGGCATGGCCGCATGCAGGTGCCCGCACAGATTCTGATGCTCTGAGTGTCTGCCAATGTGAGGCAGGCGGCTCCCCGTTGCTCAGGGCCCCCTCCTGGTGCAGGTGTGTGGGATGTTTGCATCACAGCTGCTGTTTACGCGTGGTGCCTGGAAACCCAGCTGGTGGGTGAGCGAACCATGGAGGACGCTGCTTATCAGCCAGTCTTTGGAATGGAAAGCAATGTGAAAGAGAAAACACACCAAATAACTTTGGGACCCATTAGGAAACTTAATTTTTAAGTAAAGTCTGGTTTCAGAAATTGTCCCATTTGTGGTCCGATACCAAGGCAGCCTCCAGGTACCAGTGGGGCTGAATCTGAGAACAGAGATCTCAGCCCTGCCCGTGGATGGTGTGGGCCCAGCCACCGAGCCATCACCTGCAGCCCTGGCATGGGCAGCCCTGGCATGGGCATTCTGATGCAGGGGACAGGACGCAGGCACCTGACCCCAGACCAAGCGCCAAGCCCAGGAAGCCGGGGCAGCCAGAGCAGGTGCCCCTTTCCTGCCAGCACCTCTGCTCCTCCCACCCGCCCACAACCTAAGCTGCAGGGAGGGCCGTCCTCTCTGACAGGCCTGAGCGGGTCCGCAGACCTGCCCACTGAGCCACTGCCAGCCTGTATCCTGAGGCCCTGCAACTCGAGGGTAGGACCACCTGTCCGCAGGGCCTCCCGGAGTCCTGCTGGCTGCTAGCTTTGTTCTGTGTCGTGTGCTAAGTGGTGCTCAGCGGTCTTTTGACTGGTGCCTCTGTCACCTTAAGGCACATTCTAGAAGGCACTGGCTGCTGGGAGCGTGAATGGCAGGGTTAGCCAAGCCCCAAGACGGGCAGCACAGTCAGGCAGGCGAGGCAGCCATGACAATCCTGGTCCCACGGCTTCCCTCAGAGGCCGAGCTCCCCTTTCCCACACCCTGGGCCACCTCGTCTTGGCTGCCAGCAGCCACACACAGCAGCAGCGTCCGGGCAGTTGGCGCAGGTGGTGGCCAGCAGCGTTAGTCCTGTGGCGGCCGGCTCAGCAGCGTGAGGCCTTGGGCAGCCCTCAGCTAGGTGGAGCCCCTAAGAATCCACAAACTTGACCGGCGCACTGCATTCGGATAGCCCTGTGTCCTCAGCAAGCAGTCCTTTGCACAAGCACCCTTCCTGTGCCCTGTGTCGGCGCACGTCATGCCAGCGCTCTCTGCTTGCTTTCTGTGTGTTTCCTCCAGGTCTGTCCTTCGTGTGCACTCCGGCGTGGAGGCCTGGCGGGGCACTTTACATGGCGGTGCTGCAGCTCTCAAAGAGCAGTGATGCCGTGCTGACCCCAAAGCCTGCCCTGGGAGGAAGCCGAGCATCGAACCCAGGACTGCACCCTGGGATGTGCGCCAGGCTCCCGCTCTACCACAGGTTTCCCGGAGATTCTCCGCCCGTCTGACACTGGCTGCATCACCCTTTCCGTAATCACTACCGAACCGCGTTTCTTCTCGCGAGAATACCGGGTTTCCGCTTCCCCCCGCTGCTCGCTGCGGCGCCTTGCCTCATTGTCGCTGCGTTGTGTGTCTTCCTGCGGATTCGTGGGATTTTAAAACAGAATCATTGTGAGTGCTGACATGTTGCTTCCTTTCCAGGCTGGGCATTAACTGCTTTTTACCACGATCCACTCCACCCACACGGAAAGCAGACCCCACGTGTGTAATCTTAAACTGGAGCAGATGGACGCCGTGGGTCAAGCACCTGTCATAAGCTGCGGTATTGCCAAGTGCTCCGGGGGCTGCAGACTTGCTCTTGTGGATGGGTGAGCATGAGCCGTACTGTGCAGAGAGGTTAGGGACACGATGTGATGCTTTGTGACAAGGCCACCCCTGAGGTACAGAACACACCCATGATGGCAACAGGGTTCACAGTTCAGACCCTTGATGAACCCCAGCAGCGGTGGTCCAGCGGTGGTCCCTGGAGATGGGAGCTGCACCCTCACGGCTTCCCTCTGTGTGGCCACATGCAATGTCTGAGTCCTTGGGCCTCTGCCTGCTGCAGGGCTGGGCTGGGGAGGCGTGGCCTGCTGCAGGGCGGGGCTGGGGAGGCGTGGCCTGCTGCAGGGCTGGGCTGGGGTAGGGATGCTACATTCTAGTCTGGAACACTCCTTGCCCCGCACAGTGCTCACGCACATGCTCTCTGCCTGTGGAGGTGTTGCTAGTGGAGGTCGCTGGCGTGTCGGGTCTCATTCGGAGTGTATATTTCCCTCTGGTAGCTGCCAGGTTGGGGAGGGTGTGTTCAGGCCGTGCGTTCAGCCTCAGCTGCAGTGGGTACTCTGCCATGGTCAGGGTGGTTTCCTTCCTCGTTGCTTTCTTTCCGTTTTGGTGACTGTGGTTTGAACACGTGGACCAGTTTTTAATATGCCTTTCATCCTCCCATCTATCTTCTTAATCATCTTTTTCAAATTTTGTTGCTTTTTTTCTTAGTCAATCAAAAGTGGCCTTTAAGGGGCTGGTGTGGTGGTTCAACAAGCTCACCCACCTGTGGGGCCAGCATCCCACTCGTGTACGGGTTTGTGTCCTGGCTCTTAAACTTCCCTCCATGGGAGGGCTCAAGTTGCTGGCTCCTGGCTTCCTGTGGGCTCCGCTGCTGACCTTGCCACCAGCTGGAGATGGAAGTTCCCCCTGGGTCCATCTCGCTGTGTAGCTGCGCTCCTCTCTATATACATAACAGTTTTCCAAATTTAAAAAAAAAAATCCTTATTTTTTTAGAAAGTGGCCTTCTCTACTCAGAGGCCGCTTAAGGCTTTCTCCGAGCTGGACCAGTGTCCTCCACAAGCATCCATCTTGGAGCATTCCAGCTGCTCGATCCTGGCCAGAGCTCAGCCGGGCTTTCTGCTTGCTGCGTGCTGCTGTGCGTGCGGCAACGCCAGCTGATGCTGGACTCGGCTTCCCGGGGCCGCCGGCGAAATGTCCATTCAGGAGCTTGCCCAGTGTTTGTCAGGTCTGCAGTCTTCTCCTTTCGGCTTTCGGGGACTATATTTTTCTTTTTAAATCAGGTATGGTCTCAACCAACACGTTTTTTCCATTCTAGGATTTACTGTTTCCTTATCCTCGTGGCGTTGTACAAAGAGCCTTCCCTTGCACGCTTGTTGCGGTGCTGTTGCCGCTGAGCGAGTTCTCCGCTTGCTGATTTCGGAGGTTTTAGGGTCCTGGGTGTCTGCAAGCCCTGCTCTGTCCGTCGTGATTCGGTTTTGTATGCAGCTGGAGGGCCAAGCTCGCTGTTTTCTCATGAATACCAATAATCTCAACAGCGCTTGTTCACAATAAAAGTGAGAACAGAAATCACACAGAGCTTTCATCGCGTCTGCATCGATAGGGCTCATGAAAGTCAGCTGACCAGGTCCGTGTGGATTTATTTCCAGATCCCAAGCTTGTCCCACTGGGAGAGACGGGATTATGCTGATGCCAGCACCGTAACTTATCCTCAGACTATTGAAGTCGGGTCATTTTCGTCTCCTGTTCTGACCTCTTTCTGAACTGCTTTGCCTTCTATGTGTCTTTCCAATCCACGCGTGTTTAGAGTCTTTGTGTCTGTCTGTACAGCAACGCTGACAGCCGCGATGCTCGCTCACCCCGGGTTGTGTCTGGATCAGTAGGCCGCGGCGTCGGGCCCTGTGAGATGTGGGCAGCGCTTATCTGTATTGGTTTGTGTTTACCTTGTTTCAAAACTGCCTGCCGTTCGACTCCCGTACCACTTCCGTTGCTCCGCGTTTGGCTGTGGCCCTGTTGACAGTGGTATCAGTGCTACTGCTGGTGTAGACAATACTTTATTTTACACGCCGGAGTTTGCTTCTAGCTTACCCTGATAATTCACATATTAGTCATAATAACACTTTTGTAGATTAAGATTTTTCTGTACTCATTATATTTAGTCATGTTTTATTTGTTTGAGAGGAGGCAGCGAGAGCTTGCATGATTCACCTCCCAGATGCTCGCATGTCTGGCCCTGGCCGGCGCCGGAGCCGGGAACGAGCGGGTAGTTAATTCCGTCTCCAGGCTAACTGCCCGCTGCTCGCGCGTTCCCGTTTTTATCATCTGCAAATCAGAGAGCCTAACCCCTTCCCCATGTCTGTGTCTTTTGTTGGTTCGTGTCCAAGGGGAGAATTCACAGAAACAGGAGTTGGAAGATGAGTCCTGCTTGGACATGGACAGGACAAGGGGTGCAGCTCGGCTGGGCTGCCAGGGCTGCGGAGTGCCTGGTGCTTGGAGGTTTGTATCAGTAGCAGGTGCTGGCACTGCCTCCTGCTGCCCTGCGTCCCCCAGCACGGCTATGCAGCCTCTCTGATCTGTGAACGTGGTGGGACACGTTCCTGCTGACAGTGAGCACTCAGTGTTATCATTCATGTTCGCCTCTCATTACATGCTTGACTGCAGCTACATGGCCACTGCATGTTACATGTTTATGGCATATTACTGCATCTTACACTGTTTATTACACTTTACATACATGCTGCAAACTGCATGCTTATCACATGTTACACACTCTATGTCTGCCGTGTCACATGCTCAGGAGTCAGTCCGTGTTTGCTGTATGTTATGTGTTGGCTCTGTGTTGTTTTGCTTTGCATGTTACATGTCTGTCGCACCATACATGTTGACTGCATGTAGCACGCTTACAGCATAAGGTACGTGTGCTGTGCTCGCTGATTCAGCCCAGCAGGACCACAGCACCTTGCGTCTTACGCTGAAGTCCGTGTGCCCCTCGATGGCTGGTCTGCAGGCCCCTCTCCGAGGCTCCCTGACGGGCATGAGGGTCCAGTGGCGCGCTGTCCTGTCGGGCCCGGCTGCTTCCCTCCCGCTCCCAGCACCTTCTCTGTGAACACGCAGGTGCGGACACAGACAGCTTTCCACAGTACAATCCTGGGGCTGAGATGGCTGGGACAATACAGGAATGAAAGGGGACCAACGGCAACAAGCTTGCCCTCACAGCTTCACAAGGCACACGGGAACGGGCGTCTGTCCAGGCACAGCCTGAGGCTCACGCCATCTTCTGCTGGAGGCCGTTCTCGCTGGGTGCGTTCCGTTACTGAGCCTTTCTGTTTCTGGCACTGGTGATTTTTATTTGCATATTGATTATTCTCCAATCTTTATTTGGAACACTTCCTATTTGTTTGATGTGGATGCAATGACGTTGCACTTTACAGGTTTGATGATAATTTCATTTTTATGAGATTGAGCAAATCTGTTTTTAAGCTATTTACTTCGGCCCTCATCAACGCCATGTATAAAGGCCTGTCATTTTTTCATGAATCTCTGTTAGACTTGTGTCATGGTTAGTCAGGTTTTCGTATTCTGGAAACACAAATGCTTTGTTATAATTACAGTTTTCTGCTGTGTTACAACCGTATAAAGATGTCCTTTGGATAGGCAGCATTGTGGCAAAGTGGATTAAGCCATTAGCTGTGATACCAGCATCCCATAGAGGCATTGGTTCACATCCCGGCTGCTCCACTTCTGACCCAGGTCCCTACTAATGGCCAGAGAAAGCAGAGAAAAAAGCTCAGGCCCTTTGCCCGCCCCACGGGCCCTGATCCACACGGGGAGACCTGGATGAAGCGCCTGGCTCTGTTCTGGTCCAACTGCGGTTATTACGGCTGTTTGGGATGGGACCCAGTGTAAAGATTTGTCTCTTTCTCTCGGTCTGTCTTTTCTTCTCTGTATAACTCTGCCTTTTCAAGCTTTTCAAGTAGATAAATAAAGCCTTAAAAAAAAAGAAGCATTATTTTATATTTTATGCATGTTCTGAAATCAAGTTGTAGTTTTTAATGATGAATTTTGGTAATTCCATGGACTTGCATGCTTCTCTCACACAAGTGTTAATATTATCCTCGAGCCGTCAGTTTCTTGCCCCATATATGACAAATATTTATTGGGTTAATTTTTTCTTGCTTCACTAGCTGGGACTGCAAATCAAATACTGACTGGAAGTGGTTCCTATGTGCTCTACTGCCCTTTATGCGTAAAGCTGTGATTCCAAGCTTTGCTAAAATCTCATGTGGCTTTGGTAGATAATTTTTTTTCCAAATTAAAGGAATTGCCTTTTATTTTGTGTAAGATGTGGTTTTAGTGCTACTGTTGTTGATAGTCACTGTATGTTACCAAAGATCCTCCTTCTTGCCAAGAGGTCACACAAACTTCATCTTTCAATCTGCTAACATGGGAATTTATCGAAATATTTCCTAAAATTAAGCCAAGATTGAATTTGTTCCTCTACTTAAAACTACTTTCTGAATGCCCACCTAGTGCCAGGTGCTCACGCAAGGGAGATGTGCAAGGATGACAATAACAGCGTAGACACGGTGACAAGTCTTGAGTGTCTGCGACTTCAAGTCAAGCAAGAGAATATAACACGGCATGTCACAGGAAATGCTGGAGGACATGTGCAACGGGGCTGCGTTAGAGGCCATGTTCAATACCACGCTGGGTGATAGAAGTGATGATTGAACACAGACAGTAGGAAGAGAGACGTGAGTCCTTCAGGAAGTACCCCCCACGGAGGGGTCAGGACAGCCAGGCAGGGTGGGCAGCCCCACGGCACTTAAGGAAATGTGGTTTCTACATGGCACCTTCCACGGCTGTGGGAAAATATGATTTCCCCTGAGTGCAGGAAGGTGGGCAAGGTTGAACTGCTCTGGCTCCCTGGTGGGAGGCAGAGTGAGAGAACACACTCAAGCCAACCAAGCCCTGCTGAGGCCCCTGCTCACTGCTGGCGGGGAGGACTGTGGCCAGGGGAGCCAGGCCTCGATTCTGCTCACGGACCTTGTGGCTACTAGGTTTTCCTCTGAGGGTTCTTGAATGGGGACGCACTTCACCAGTCATGACAACCTTCACCAGTCATAATAAACTGGTACTGCCCCTGTGTCATGCGCAGTAAGCCGTATGCAATCAGACTCCTTCGAGTTTTACTTTAACAAGACTGAGGGTCCCTGACTGCGCTCATTGAACCTGAAAACACTGACTACTTCTTCTCATGCCTTTCCATTCCTCCAATGTGCGTTTTGATTCGGAAAGCCATGTAGAGAAGATACCCATCAAACGTGTTCTTCTAGAATCCTGATTTTACCCATCCCCTTCAAGCCGTGCGGCCAACGGGCGTCTGTGCCCCGTTCTGCGCAGGTCCCCAGTCCCACAGCGTGAAATGTCACAGAGCACGTTTGTGAGTCCCACATCCTCGGCTTCTGCTGCCTTTATGTAACACACTGATGGGAACGCCTGAACGTGCCCTGGGTCGCCGGGAACACGGCCCGAGCTCTGAGCCCGGAACCTCAGTGTATCCAGCCCAGAAGGAGCAGAGGTGTGCACGCGCTCTCTCTCCAATTCCGTGCTCTGTGGGGCACTTTCAGCTCCCACTCCCCTATATGTAGCAGGCTTCAGAGAAGCAGGCAGCCTGTGGAGGCCTCTCACCTCCTCCTGACACGTGAGTCCAGCGTGGCCTGACCGAGTGACTTGCCTCAATGCCCTAAACTAAAACAAAGGTGTGTGTGGGGGGGGGGGCGGGGTAGGAGGGCTTTGATGCCCATGTCTCTCTCTGGCTCTGATTAAGCAGATGCCATCCTGAGTGTGGGAGACCTGGGCCGTAGCCGGGCAGAGGCAGCCCTCTGCTCCGGGAGCACAGCATGCTGCCCACAGCTGTCCCAGCTTGAAGGGGACCTGTCCCAGCTGAGCTAGGGCAGCACTGGCTGCAGCTCCAACTGCGACTTCTCACCGACGCTGAGGCAGAGGAGCTGCGAGTCTCACCCAGACCCCCAGCGCACCATGGGAGCTGTTGCTCCTTACAGTGTGTTCCCTGGGATGTCACCTGTGAAGCTGTGGAAGAGGCACCTGCCATGCCTCCCTGGTTCTACCCTCTGCACCAAGGCCGAGGCCAGATTGTAACCCACCAGGGAACAGGATAGTGTGACGGGTGGTCCCAACCTGCACGGGCCACCCAGAGCCCAGAGTCTACAACTGGACGGTGGCCTGTGAGTGAAGGCCTGGGAGGAAGGGGGAGAGGGTGAGCATGGAGAATGTCCCCAGAGACAGCAGGGAATGCCAGGGTGCAGAACCACGCTGTGGTCTGTATGAAGCATATTCTGGGGAAGCTGGGCGACCAATTTAAAAGCATGACATTGGGAAAAAACAGTTAACCAATGAGGTTGCTCAAGGGTTCGAAGGAGAAGCACAGCATTGGTGACCTTTTAATAATAATAAGGCAAGACATGAAAAGGTTCCTGGCGTCATCTGAGGCACACAGCACGTTTTTCCAGAAAGCCGTACTTTCTGTCACCAATGAGTCCCTAATTGCCATCCAGAAACACACCTAAACATATGTGGCTGCCACACAGCCATGACAGAAAATGCATAATTCCAGACCCTTGAAACAATGCATGGTGGTACAAGCAAAATGAGTGTCTAGCCAGGGGATTCCCTCAGCACAGCTTGTCATGGAAAATCCTTGGGGCGCTGCACGTGGGACAGGCCTTCACAATTTCTGTTACTCAATCCAGTCGCTTCTAAACCCAGGACAAAACAGACTGCTTGGTACGGATGTGCCCTTCGCGCTGAACCTGCTCCTCACTGGCATGAACAGGGACAGGGAAAACCTGACACAGTGTTGCAAGGGGAGGACCAAGGGTGAGCCATTGAGAGCAAGCAGCACCCTGGGCTCCCTCACGCATGCCCCCCCACCCGTTCCTGTAAGTGCGGGGCCCATGATCCCCTGTGGCTGTGAGAGAGCCCCAGGCCTGTCCGTCCTCCTCCTCCACCACCAAGATGGGCTGCCACACTGGCTTCTGCCTTCAGTGGCCACTCCCGCACACCTGCCAAGACCATCGGCTCTCAGTGGTGTCGGAGTCTGCAGCTGGACCTGCAATTCCTCAGCAGAGGAAAGGAAACCGAGTCACAGAGGAGCATATCTGGTGCGGCCCTCCTTAAGAGCTTGCTCTGCCCGGAGGTTCAGCTGGAGCAAAGGGCCCCAGGACAGCTGCGTGGATGAGCAGGGCTGAAGGAGGCAGAGCTGCCATGCATGGGGGCAGCCCGCCTGGCAGGCCGGGGACACAGGGGGAGGAAGGCATGGGAGGTGAATCCGCTGTGTCCTGAGGACGGGGAGCCCTCCTCGTACCCAGGGACCCCATGCTCGCCTCACGCCCTGCGTCCCCGGCAGGTCCGAGGCTCGCTGGATGCCTTTATCCTCACCACCGAGTCTCTGTTCGTCCCGACACCCGTCTGCTTTCCTCTGCCCACCTGTCCTCTCCATAGCTGCCTGTTGCACATCTGCCTTCTCTATGCAGCACAGCCTAGCAGCTCACGCGCCTTCTGTACCATCGGTCATTTGTCAGTCCCCAGGCATCTGTACCCATCTATCATTCCTGCCTACTTATATCTGTTAATTAGCTGTCATTTATCAATCAACCAGTCTTATCATCTATCCATGTGCTTAGCACCTACCGACTGTCTTCTCTTGGCACAAGTGCAGGTGCACCCGCAGTGTGGATGGCAGACCAGGTGAGCAGCTCAGGGAAGACATGAATGGGATGCCCCTTACATGCCCTTCCGCCCGGTTACTGGTCAGAAGAGACCCAAGCAGTCCTGACCTGGCCAAGCAGCCATCACAGGGCCAGAGCCTGGGTACCCCTCCCCCCACATTCTGTGTTTTTATGTTCAAGAACAAACAGGAAGAAAACAAAAGCTTGGCCGTGTTAATAATCCACTGAAGCGGAAGGTGTCCACTTCAGCCTTACTTGCACCAGAGTATGAATAGCAGGCAACGGGGCAGCAGGTTGCAGCGGCTAATTCTGTTTCTCTTTAGGAAGCAGAGTCTGGATTCTGATGACGGAGAGCTTCCCTGCTAATTCTTTAATCATGAAAACATTCCCAGGGGAACTGCCTCTCACCCCATCGGAAGTGCTGCCTGTGCAGCGTGGTTTGCAAGCACAATTGCTGTGTACGCAGGGAGCCCGGCCGCCCCCCAACTGCAGCCGGAGGGACCCGAAGGCAGGTGGCCCCACCCACTGCACCGTGTGCCCTGCACCCACATCCTGAAGCGTGTTCAGGAGCTCAGCATTCACCCAGTTATCATCTCTGGCGATGGGAATCGCTGCCTCCAGAGAGACGATAGCCAGAATACACATTGTGCAAAATTTCCAATTAGTTAGCCTTTAATTACTTTGCAGAAAATCTATAAAAGAGTCATCAAAGTTTCCAAGATGAGAATGAGCTGGCGAGAATTCCATTTACTTTCTCCAGTGCTATCTCCCCATGAAGCTTGAAACAAAACAATAGGCAGTTTAATTTTCTGCTGTTGTTGTTTACACAGGACGCAGTAGGTACTACCATCTAAGGGGGACAGCTCCGCTCGGCAATCAGAGCTGGGAAGGTGAACATCTCCTGCGCCAAGGTGACCCGCCGCGGCGTCGCGTGGCACACTGTGGCATGCCCTATCACACTCACACACCCTCACAAGACTGCAGGGTCACTCGGCCCAGTGTGGTAAAACAGCCGTCCAGCCGGAGTGCCTCATTTCTTCTGAACTTTCAAGGACAGACTCCTATAAGCTCGGGGCTCAGCAGGCTTGCTGAGGGGCGAGGCTGTGGGCACAGCGCTGAGGAAGCTATTCAGGCTGAACCTGTTGGCAGCTGGTAAGAGGCTCAAGGCCCTGCTGGCAGAACGCGAAGGCCGCGAATCCACGCTGAATGCCCCTCCCTCCACAAGCACATGGGTCCAATGGGTTCCATGGCATTACAGCAGTACAGCAGGCCAGCTGGGGAGCTGGGAGGCAAGTACAGCGTGGAACCTGGAGTTCCCAAGCTGTCAGAAGCAGGGTGTGGTCTGGGGCTGCAGTGCATCCGCCCAGCGGGAGCCACCTGCATCCCTGAGGGCCTCCTCCAGCCCACCACTGATGCGGAGAGAAGGGCTGCCGGCTTGCCTGCGATTCGGCAGTCCTGACCTTCAGCCCAGCCTCGCGATGCTCGTTTGTGATCAGGCTGCCATCCAGGGAATGCTAGCTTTAGGTTTCTGACAATGAACCTCCAAATAGTCACAATGGCTTCCCTCCATGCAATGTATCTCAGGGCATTCTGGGGAATTAAATGTTCCTTTTCAACACTTATTTGCTCACTTCTCACTCGTTTTATTAAATAATCACTTTAAAACTCCCTTTTGGCTCTAAGTTTGCCAGCTCTGTTAGCTGAAGGGCAAAGGCGGGAGACGGGGGAGGAGGGGTAAGCCAGCCACAGGGCCCCTTGGCTCTCGCCCAGCGGGTTGTCCGCCGGCCCGCAGGGGCTCCCAGACTCTGTGCAAGGACCCCGGGGCAGCCGCAGCTTCCCACAAGCGCACGGAGATCGCTCCTGTTTCTAAATGACCGCTTCGCCTCCGTGTTGGACATGCAACAGCCAGGCGGAGCAAACCCACGGGTGGTGCAGCCAGAGCATTTCAACCGGGTATGGCCCCGTGCTGCTGCAGCAGTTGGGCAGGTCCCAAGGCCCATGACAGGCAGTTTCATGACATTCCCGGGACGTGGCGCTCCTCCCAGTAGGTCCTCCTTTCCCAAGACGCCCCTGGAGAATGGGGAGGGCCGTTTAAGGGAGGTCATTTAGTGAGACCGTGAGTGGTGCCCTGGGCTTGGCATCATTGAGTCCTGCCGACTTGCTGATTGCTCAGCTCTGCCAGCCCAGTACAGCAAGGCGACGCTCTGGCAGAAGCAGACATGCAATGCAGTCTGAATTCCGGAGCCACCTTGGCCACTGCCCATCCCAGTCACCTCAGGGTTTGTCTCGCGCCCCCGCACCTGTCACGGCCTCGGGTCCCACAGAAGTCAGTGCATGCTAAAGGCGAGAAGTGTCGCTGCGCCGGCAGCCTGCGCATGTTGGTGCGTCTCCACCCAGGCCTGGGCCCCTGAGCCCTCTCTGCTGTGCTGCCTGCTCAGCAGGCAGGAGAGAGGCTGGGAGGAGCAGGCAGGCCCGTGGGTGAGCTCATGGGAGAGGGCTTGCGCTCTCAGCCCCAGCTTCCCGGATCGCAGCACGTGAGACATCGTGAGTGGGCGCACTTCCATTTCTGCGCCAGGGTGGGAGGGAGGCGAGCTTTGCACCATCAAGGCGCCATCTGTGTCATGAGTTCCAGGGCCGAGCGGGTGACTGCACCATTGTCCCCCACGTACTTAGCATTCCCTGGAAGGAAACATGATGTAATTGGGCCTTAATAACTTGGAAGAGAATGTCTCCCAGCGCCATAAAACGCTTCTGCACGGCATTAGATCCGGCCGAATTACCGTGATGAGCTCTGAAGAGACGCTCCGATCCAGGAGACACGGCCATAAAGCCAGCTGCAAAAGCTCGCAGCAGGTGCCTGGCGCCGCGGAGGCTCCCACCCTGGGCCTTTCAAGCGGGGGCACTCCTGCACCTCGGGTACCTCAGCCCTGAACAGGAGGCCTGCCCTGACTGTGACTGCTGCCACCTGCACAGCAGGCTGCAAGGCAGAGGTAAACCAGCTGCGTGACTCCCACGGCATTGGTGCGGCGACAGCAAGTGCCTTCCAGCCTAGGGCTAGGCGATAACAGAATAAAAGTAAATGGAAGTAAAAACAGGCCATCACTGACCTTGATTGAAAAGGGCCTAGTGGGTGGGGACCACGTGTGGCAGAAAAATGACTTTATTCACGCTTGCTTGGCGGCGAGTCCCGCCTGGCCATGCTGAGCCTGTATGGGAGAAGCGGTCCCACCCCTGCCTGGGCCACACCATTCACTGCTCTCACAGGGATGGCTCGGAGCCAGTTTGGAGTGTTAAATGGTTGGAGTTATTCTCTAGAGCTTCCTCAGGAATGTCTCTGTGTTAAGAACCGAGCCCCAAACCTGTGAGGATGACGCCTGCTCATGTGGATACCCTGCAGCCTCCAGCCCTGCCTGGGCGTGGCAGCCTCCTGGCCTCACCCTTGATGAACTCTGTTCCACGCACTTGCAGTCATGGCCACACTGACGGCCCACACACATGCAGGCACCCCTCAGAAGCCCCTGACAAGCATGGATGTGTGGGTGGTCCTGAGATCCTCGCCATCTGCTCCAATGGGCTGTAGAGCTGGGGTGAAGAGACCCAGTGACTGTGGGGTTCCCATGGGCTGTAGAGCTGGGGTGGAGAGCCCAGGTGACTGTGGGGCTCCAACGGGCTGTAGAGCTGGGGTAGAGAGACCCAGTGATTGTGGGGTTCCCATGGGCTGTAGAGCTGGGGTGAAGAGACCCAGTGAATGTGGGGTTCCCATGGGCTGTAGAGCTGGGGTGAAGAGACCCAGTGAATGTGGGGTTCCCATGGGCTGTAGAGCTGGGGTGAAGAGACCCAGTGACTGTGGGGTTCCAACAGGCCATAGAGCTGGAGTGAGGAGCCCAGATGACTGTGGGGTTCCCATGGGCTGTAGAGCTGGGGTGAAGAGACCCAGTGAATGTGGGGTTCCCATGGGCTGTAGAGCTGGGGTGGAGAGCCCAGGTGACTGTGGGGTTCCCATGGGCTGTAGAGCTGGGGTGGAGAGCCCAGGTGACCGTGGGGCTCCAGTTTGGTCCAGGCTGTTGTACCACAACAGAGGATGAGGAAGTGCAGACCTATCAGCTGAGCCTTGTGAGGAGCTAGGGCTCCGCCAAGTTGTGCCTTGACAAGCAGATGCACCTGGGCCAGCACGGCTGGAGGCTGCTACTGACAGCGTCCCCAGGCAGCGACAGAAGGAGGGTGCACATCACAGTTGCCTCTCCGATGACCTCCACGACCACTGCGTGCTGTGAGAAAGCCCAGAGCGCGCTTTTTCCCCACCGGTTTCTGAACTGCAAAGGCTCCATAACGGGAGGGGTTTGCCTCAGAACTTTCTGCTACAGAATGAGAAGCCTTCCCTCACCTACTCTGCCATGTGTGTGCCTGCCAGCCGGGACACTGCCCGGCATCTGGCTCCTGGGCATTGCCAGGCTAAGTTAACTTTACTCCAGGGCTCCGTGGCAGGTTGAGTTGTAAACATGAAATGCGGGTGTGATGTCATGAAGACTTCGGCTATGGTAACAGCCTGGACCTTGCCAGCATCTTAGAAACACACTGAGAACGACCTGGACACCGGGCACTGTTCTGGGCATTGGAGATGAAACCTTCAATGACAGCATTGCTCCTCAGGTTGGCACTCGGGCAGGAGGACAGCTGCAAAGTTACCTTCCCCTAAGAGCAGGTGCAAGTCACACAGCTGCCTGTGCCACACACAGGTTTTCCGGTTCCCTCCTAGAATGCCACCTGCAAAATTGGCCCTGCAAAGCCTTCTCCAGAGCCCACTCCCCGCCCGCACAGCCTCCCCCGGACCCCTCCCCACCCGCCCTCACAGCCTCCCCCTGGACCCCTCCCCGCCCTCACAGCCTCCCCCTGGACCCCTCCCCGCCCGCACAGCCTCCCCCTGGACCCTTCCCCGCCCTCACAGCCTCCCCCTGGACCCTTCCCCGCCCTCACAGCCTCCCCCTGGACCCCTCCCCGCCCTCACAGCCTCCCCCTGGACCCTTCCCCGCCCTCACAGCCTCCCCCTGGACCCCTCCCCGCCCTCCCCGCCCTCACAGCCTCCCCCTGGACCCCTCCCCGCCCTCACAGCCTCCCCCTGGACCTCTCTCCCCGCCCTCACAGCCTCCCCCTGGACCCCTCCCCCGCCCTCACAGCCTCCCCCTGGACCCCTCCCCGCCCCCCCCCCCCCTCACAGCCTCCCCCTGGACCCCTCCCCGCCCGCACAGCCTCCCCCTGGACCCCTCCCCGCCCGCACAGCCTCCCCCTGGACCCCTCCCCGCCCGCACAGCCTCCCCCTGGACCCCTCCCCGCCCGCACAGCCTCCCCCCGGACCCCTCTCCCGCCCTCACAGCCTCCCCCTGGACCCCTCCCCGCCCTCACAGCCTCCCGCCTGCCCCCTGGACCCTTCCCCGCCCTCACAGCCTCCCCCTGGACCCCTCCCCGCCCTCACAGCCTCCCCCTGGACCCCTCCCCGCCCTCACAGCCTCCCCCTGGACCCCTCCCCGCCCTCACAGCCTCCCCCTGGACCCCTCCCCGCCCTCACAGCCTCCCCCTGGACCCCTCCCCGCCCTCACAGCCTCCCCCTGGACCCCTCCCCCCCCTCACAGCCTCCCCCTGGACCCCTCCCCGCCCTCACAGCCTCAGAAACACCAGCCCATAGCCCTGAGCACATCTGGCTTCATGTCAGGGTTTCCAGTACTCAGGACTCTGGGCAGGCAGCCTTTGCCCCTGACAAGAATGGGGAGCCCCCTCAGGACCCCGACCCAGGCCCTCTCACTCCATTAGCAATCGTGTTCCCCCGAGGAGAGCTGGGTTGTGAAGTGCTGCTGTTTGCAGCGTGAGCCATGAGAGTTCCTCCTGGGCCCAGGGTCAAGGTCCATTCTGTGACGCCCTGACTCGCACCTGGGCACCACCACAGAGGGCGTCTTCAGGCTGAGGGAAGCAAGCCACAGGACAGCAGCAGAGATGGACAGGGCGGCAGCTCACGCAATGCGCCCCATCCCAACCTGCCACCAACCTGAGTGGCAAAGGTCGTGACTGGGCCCACTTTACAGTGAGGAAACCCCGAATGCTGCGGCGTCATTTGCTTTTCCATGCAGAAAGTGAGTCACTGGGCAGCAAGTTCAATGTCTTTCTGGCTCTGCTCCTGCAGTATTCCTTGTGCCCTCGAATATCAATCACCAGGCTCGCAGCATCTGCTGTGAGAGAAACAGAGAAGACTCGCATACGTACACACAACACACCCAAGCTCACATGTGTGTGCCCATCCGTGAGCACATGATCTGTGCCCACACATGCACACACGCAGCCACACATATGCAGGTACATACAGAAAACCCTCACCAATAATATACAGTAGTTCTGGACATTTTATTGAAAAGGCAAAACCTTTTATGTTTCAATGACTCCTAGGATAGCATATTAATTAGGAGATGGAAAGTAATTCTGAATGAAGTAAAAGCGAGATTGCATTGATCCCTTCTGCCTGGGGGTAAATGTAATAGATATTTCCAAAACAAGTCTAAGCAAAAGTTTTTAATTACAAGTTTGGGAACTTAACTAAACTTTTGGTATCCTATGACCCATCCCCAGAGCGACCATTTATCACAGTCACTCCGTGGGTCTGTGGATATCCGTGCCAGCTTAGCCCGCTCTGCCAGGGGGTGGGCAGCTCCTGGTGGGTGTAGGAGTGCAGCGCAGGCCGCCCTAGATGCGATGCTGTGAGTTGACTGCATCCCCAAGGCTGTGTGAGCTCTTGTGCATGTCCCCCAGGGCTTGAGAGCCACGTTCCTGGCTTCATCGGCTGCTGAGGATCTCCTTCTCAGCTCCCGGCACGGGCTGGATGTGGTGACCAGCAACAATCCGTAGGCACGAGCCACGTCCATATTGCTGCCTCTGTCAGCCCCTGAAACAGGGACAGAGACCACCCCACCGCTCCATGCAGCCTGTCGGGCGTGAAAACAACTCAATTCATTGCCTCGCCACTCCTTCCACAGTGACATGGCACGAGCGTGAAGGTCTTCGCACTCCATCATGTGTATGAAGACCCCGTGTCTGATCCTTGTCTGGGTCAAGGTCGGCTCAGTGGGCCTCGGCCTCTCTCCACACCCCAGTTGTGGCCCAGCTGCTGGGAGCACGCAGTCCCAGCACAGGGGGGCCCTCCACGGCTGAGCAAGGACCCTGGACACTGTCCCAGGGGTTCACTTTGATATAAACAGCATGATTTCAGAGAAGGGTGAATCCATCACTCTCGACAGAGTGCAAATATTTGCCATTATATATAAAGGATTTGCCTGCCCCTCCATCTCCTTCCCCAGTCCATGAGCTTTCCCTAAGCCAGGGCAAAGGCAGCCTTCCCTCGTCTGCCCTGTGTCAGCTTTCCTGATGTTCCCTGAAACTGCTCAGAACTCATCCCTGGCCTCTCAATCCCTGGCACCCTCAGAGGTTCCTCACCAGCTGCCCACCAGGGCTATCCTTTGCAGGAAGCTGGAGGCAGAAGCTAAAACTGGGAATGAGACTCAGGCAGTATGCCTGCTCCAGGAGGTGACCCCTGAAATTACGTGTGCAAGTTCAGCAGCAGCAGAGGCAGAGAAGACGATTCACCCGGGTTATAGATGAAGGCGGCACTCCCAGAGTTGCTTTAAGAGGGGTTTCATGCAAGTCTTGCTTCGCCTGACGCTGGCTGGAGCTTCAGTGTGAAGCTTGCCACTGAGTGTCATACTCCAGGCACAGAATCTGGGCTTTTCTCTTGCCCGGAGGTGTGGAGGGGAAGCTGGTGTCACAGACGAAGAGCAGTCATGGCAGATTCCCAGAACTGTTTGTGTAGAAGCAGAGCGTGCATGCTTGGCTGCAGTGCAGTGGACACAAGGAAGCTAGGAGAGTTGCTCAGGTTCCGTCACACTGCATGCACCTCCCTCAGTTGCCTGATCCCCACAGATCCAGCGCAGTGCATGGATCCAGCGCCTGATCCCCACAGATCCAGCGCAGTGCATGGATCCAGTGCATCCAACAGAAGCAGACACAACCACAGGTAGCAGCGCTGGAAGTCGGAGTCACAAAATCCTCACGTATCACAGTGCCAGATGTTTTGCTTTCTCAGATAGCTTCAAAGCTTCAAGCTTCGTATTTAGCTCTGTACTTCATGTTGGGTCACTTCTGTACACGATGAGAGATGGAGATCTAGTTTCACGCTTCTGCATGGTAATATCCAACTTCCCCAGAACCGCGTATGAGAAAGATGATCATGTTTCCATTGTATATTCTTAGCACTTCTGTCCGAGACCTGCTGGCTGCCGACACCAAGGTCTTTGCTGTGTTTCATTGACGTATAGAACTGTTGCTGTGCCAGCATCATGGTGTTTTGACCATTACAGGCTTGTAAAGTACTTTAAGGTTAGGTAGTATAATGTTTCCAATTTTTTGCTTCGTTTTGTTTTGTTTCTTCACAATGGCTGTTCGGGTTCTTATGTGGCTCCATACAAATTTCATACTTTTTTTTTTAATCCCATAAATGTGTTATCGGATTTCTGATAGGGACAGAGTTTAATCTGTAAGTTGTTTTGCATGGTACGCATATTTTAATTATAGTGATTTTCCCAATCCATGAACATGGTATGCCTTATTTTATTGTGTCATTTTCAAACTTCTCATCAATAATGTATAGTTTTTATTGTAGAGATCTTTAAACATTTTAGTTACAAATTTAATAGTTAATTTAATTTTTAGTTATTAGAGATGAAATTGCTTTCTTTTTTTTTCAGATGATTATTGATACATAACACGCTATTGATTTTTTTTTTTTTGAAAGGCAGAGTGATGGGGTGGAAAACAGATAGAAAGATCTTCCATCAACCAGTTTGGTCCTCAATTGGCCTCAGCACTTGTACATGGCCCCAATGTCACTGACTGGATACATGACAGAGTGAACGCAGTGATCAGAATTTGAAGGATCCAGTTACCCAATGTACGACTGTACAGTCATGTTCAATTTCTCCCTGGAAATTCCAAACAGCTTCAATGAAATAAAAGAGCAAGGATATTCACGTGGAAAGAAAAGAAAATCCATCCTTCTACAGCTCATTCTCAACCACATGGTGATTCTTTTAAGACCCAAGTCAAATTATGGCATTCCCTGCTCACCACGTGCCCAGATGGTTCCTGAATTGAGGCCACTCCGAGTGCAGGAGGAATCCTCCCTGTGGCTTCCACATCCCTGTGGCATCTGAAGTCCTTGACTCCTGCCACAAGGCCTTTGCTGTCCCTCACTGGTGCCAGGTGGCCTCCTTGCTTGGCACCCTGCCCTGCGGGAGCCAGTGAGTCTCTGGCACTCCACCTGCTCCCTCCACATGTCCAACACATTCCTCAGATGTTGCCCTCATGCAGACGTCTTAGAATAACAGATTTTCCCCGTTGGTGTCTCCACCCGTTAAACTGCTATACCACGTGCACACATTTCCACATTGTGGAAAACATGATTGTATTGTGTACCTTTTGTTTATTTTCAGATATTTCAAGTTCCCCACCATGAACATGAAAGTTCATGCATTCAGAGATTTGCTTCTGCCGGAGTCCTGCTCCAGCTGAGTTTGGAACTCGCGAAGGGTACGTGGATGAGGCGCAAAGAAAGAGACGGACCACTAGGAACTCTTGATCATAATGGACAATGCACGAAAGCTGTCCGCTTTATTTATACAAAATCAGTCAAACTCTGGCTCAGACTTTTTACGTCATGGTCAAGTGGGTGTTTCTAAAGATAACTCTGCCATAATATTACCTAGAAGTTCCTGCTACAATTCTTATCCTACAATTCAATCTTGTATCACAAAGAAAAGGGGAATCTAAAGAATGAGGAAAGAATGAAAGCCTAAATCTAGATCCCTTGATTAGCAGAGGTTCAATGGGGACAGCCAAGACAGTAGGAATGATAAAGGGCCCCATTTGCAAGACATTGACCTCCAAGCTCAGGCTGAGCAAAAGGCCAGCCTCACAGTAGCAAATGCCAGGATAGATTAGAATTCTTCCGCAGGGTGGTCCGGTGTCCATGCAAAAAAAGGTGGAGATGCTTTCAGGTGATTGTAGTGACATCCGCCAGGTGGGCCCTGCCGGTCAGCGGGAAATTCCTTGCGGCCCTGCTGCAACTGAACAACACTCTTCACCCCTCCATGTCCCCCACATCTGCTGCACGGACCCCAACATGCTTCATTAAAGTGTATTACTAACAGGTGAAGGGACTTGGACCTGCGAAGTGGTCCAGATGCATCGTGGCAGCCTGCACAAGGGAAGATCGCAGCAGGATGGCTAGGACTTCTGAAACACGTCTGGGTTCTTGGAAAGTCCCTAAAGAGGAGTGAGGACGGTTATCACGGGTCAGTACACCAGTCCAGGATGAGATGCTTGTCTCTCAGAGCTCAGGCAGTGAGCTGACTGCCCCTAATTGTTTCTACAGTTAGAATTGGAAGGACTTGTTTGCTTGGTCCTATTTTTCACTACTAGGTGGGTTGGAACTCTTACTGACTGGATAGTTAAAAGTGCAACTCGGTATCTACATTCCATACCACCACAGCCGATTGGGTCGTTTGTGTCATTCCCTGATGTAAGCTTGTCTGATTGAATTATTCAAGTCACGTGCCATTGCTCTCTTAGTTGACTGGATGATCATTGCTTAAGAACCCCTGAACATGTAAGCTGATCGGGGTGCTCCCCTCTTCAGTGTGTTGTGGACTGCAACAGTTCACTGGTTGGTGCTAGCCAGTGAATAAAGATGCCTGAGCTTCTAAGAGTCTGCCTCCAACTCATTTGTGGGATAGATTTGATCAACACGCAACATGTATCAGCGGTTTTATGTTGAGTAGATGGCAGATCGGCTCAGGTCGCCAGAATCATGATCTGAGGAGCCAAACACGAGGCTAACTGTGCACATTCTACGTCTCAGAGGCAACGCGCTTTAGTCTGCTTGCTTCTGCCTTCAGGACCCTGAACCTGCTTTCATGGCTGAGCATGCAAAACCCATGCCACTTTCCCTTGCAAATCATGGTCCAGAAGTGCAAAAGACACGTGGAGGTGCCCTATCTTATCTTACCTCCATTTTCCTGCTTGAAGTCCACTAAAGTGTTCTATAGCAGGCAAGTAAAAATCAAGGTGTCGTAAACCATTGTGATGGAGAAGGCAGGTCCCACCTCACTCCACCAGACCCCACCTCTCACTCCACCAGACCCCACCTCTCACTCCACCAGACCCCACCTCTCACTCCACCAGGCCCCACCTCTCTACCAGCAGAAACAGAGGTGAACAAAAAAACACGCAAATTGTCCTAACTAAGGTTGCCTAAACTCTGGCAAACAATAGAAGATTTTTGGTAGCCAAGTGCAGGTGAAGTCAAGACGAGCAGGAGACGCGCAGCAACTCTGTTTACTCTGGCTCTTGTTTTAGCGACAGGAATAGATGGTAGAGGTGTTGTGGGGAACTCAACGCAAAAGGCCACAGTCGTGTCTTGTCTTACACAAAAGACTTTTCATGTGGAAAATTTCAGTGTACAAAGCAAGTTTTATTTAAGAGAGAGTGAAAGAGAGGCCTCCTGCCATAGCGACAGGAAGGGGCTTCAAGGAAGGAAAGGCCAGACAAAACGGTGGAAGTGTTGTCTTTCATGCGCCATCTCGGGGCGGGGACACAGTGAGAGAGGAGCTAGACTGGGTAGTAGGCACTTGGGGTATTCTGGGTCCCCGAGTCATCACTTTTTTTTCTCAAATATACAAGGATATTTTCCGCACCGTGTCTTGGATTCACCAGAGCACACTTCTCCCAAGACAAGTGCATGTTTTAACATGTGAAGAACACGCTTCCCCAAGAGACAAGGGTGACATCGACATACCAGTTCCCCACCTGAAGTGCCAGTTCCTTCTCCGGCCATTGCCAAGGGGGACGGCCTCAGTGGCCTCTTCATCATCGGAATGCGGCCAAGGAAGTTGGCTGGTGACACCTTGCTGGGCCTTTGTCCCAAAGCCGGTACCATGGAAACCAGGAATTCTCCTTTGTTTATGGAGGATGCTTTCCCCACCATTAATATGGGTCTTTTCCATGTTTCCTCCTGTCACTCTGGCAGAGGACTAGGGTTTTTCTCTCTCTCTTCTCCCGCCATTAGGGCAGGAGGTACGGGTCTTTTCCGTCTCAAAACCCACTCCTGTCACTAGGACGGGAACTCCTGTTCTCAGCTTTTCTAATAAATCTTGCTTTAACACTAAACTGTGTCCACATGCGAATTCTTCTTTCCTGCGAGACAAGAATTGAGGTTGCTGCTGTATTCAGGGTCAAAACCCTACAACAACAAGAGTCCAAGACAGAGAGAACTCACTCACAGTGGGCAGTCCTCACTCACAATGGTGAGTCCTCACTCACAGTGGACAGTCCTCACTCACAGTGGGCAGTCCTCACTCACAGTGGGCGGTCCTCACTCACAGTGGACAGTCCTCACTCACAGTGGGCAGTCCTCACTCACAGTGGACAGTCCTCACTCACAGTGGGCAGTCCTCACTCACAGTGGTGAGTCCTCACTCACAGTGGACAGTCCTCACTCACAGTGGACAGTCCTCACTCACAGTGGACAGGAGATGACATACAATCTCAGAGGAGATGACATAGACCAATGTGCAGAGAACAAGCCCTCCACTGCCTGGGGCTTCCATGATGGAAAAGCTATTCCTGTTTTGTGCAGGAGCTGGCATTCTCACAGTGAGAATATGGCAGGGACCCTTCCAGGGGAGCACAAAGCACATGGGCTAGCCACAGTCATCTATGATAAATTAGGAGGCTGGCAGAAGAAGAACCCTTGCCGGCAGGAAGAGATTCCCAGAAACACCTGTGTGTGCCTGGGCACTCAGAAGGCTGCCTACAGCCGGGACTGGCAGACCGCAAGCGAACATTTGAAGCCTCTGAGCGACCGGCCTCGGCTGACCTCTGGGCTCTGAGTCCGTAGGACAGGAAGACCAAGGCAGAGTCGCCGATGATGTCTAAGCACTGGGAAAATGCCCCAACACGCATCCTGCCTGCACGAACAAGTTTATTATCACTATTTCTGTTTATTTTCAATTCTTTCTCTACTTTTTCAGAGGTAAAATGCCTTGACATTTGAGAAAATGTGCATCGAAGACTAAGAGCAAGCTGAAGCAGAGACACGAGCGTCCACTGCTAAGAAAGGAAATCCGTTTTACAGCATTATTCCCAAGGTTGAAAGTGTTGAGGTTCCCAGCAGCCAAAGTGCAAGGGCTGGTGAATTCTGAGAGCTTTTAGGAAGCAGTGAGTACAACAACACCTTACACACACAGAGACACCTTACACACACACAGCAACCCCTTACACACACACACAACACCTTACACAGGCACAGAGCAACACCTTACACACACACAGCAACACCCCTTACACAGGCACAGCAACACCGCACACAGACACACACACACAGCAATACCCACTTACCCAGGCACATACACACACACACACAGCAATACCCCTTACACAGGCACAGCAACACCACACAGACACACACGCAGCAATACCCCTTACACAGGCACACAGACACACACACACACACAGCAACACCCCCTTACCCAGGCACACAGACACACACACACAGCAACACCCCCTTACACAGGCACACAGACACACACACACAGCAATACCCCTTACACAGGCACAGCAACACCTTACACACACACAGCAACACTCCCTTACACAGGCACAGCAACACCGCACAGACACACACACAGCAATACCCCTTACATAGGCACACAGACACACACACACACAGCAACACCCCCTTACCCAGGCACACAGACACACACACACAGCAACACCCCCTTACCCAGGCACACAGACACACACACACAGCAACACTCCCTTACACAGGCACAGCAATACCGCACAGACACACACACACACACACACAGCAATACCCCTTACACAGGCACAGAGACACACACACACAGCAACACCCCCTTACCCAGGCACACAGACACACACACACAGCAACACCCCCTTACCCAGGCACACAGACACACACACACACAGCAATACCCCTTACACAGGCACAGCAACACCTTACACACACACAGCAATACCCCTTACACAGGCACAGCAACACCACACAGACACACACACACACAGCAATACCCCTTACACAGGCACACGGACACACACACACAGCAACACCCCCTTACCCAGGCACACAGACACACACACACAGCAACACCCCCTTACCCAGGCACACAGACACACACACACAGCAACCCCTTACAGACACACACACAGAGCAGCACTCCCTTCCACGCACACGCACACACACACACACACACACACACACACACAGTGCACAAAGGGGCCACTAGCTCGGCTCCACCACAAGCCTTAGGAGATGGACACTCCTGCGCACCGACAGCCTTCACGCGGGAGCCCCAGCACCCCACAACAAAGCCTGTATGCAAGGCGTCCAGGAAAACCGGACACACGAGGGAGGAGCAGAAACCGAGAGCCATTGTCAGCAGAAAATCCAATTACAGAAATACAGCGATATCTAAACAATGCTGGGGAGAGCAGGTTCATAGTTAAAATGCTATTATAAAAACATCCATGGAATGACGAGAACGATGAGAGAGGACGTCAGTAATCACTGTGGAAAAATTCCAGAGCTGAGGACAACATTCCTACAGTGTTCAAGGCTGTTGATGCTGTGAGGAAGCGACTCAACCCTAAAAGCGACGGAGCGCCTTGGGCGAAGGCGAGGGGCGACCTGGAGAGCTCGCTGAAGACCCTGCCGTTCTACACGTCTGCTGCCCCTAGGTCTCGGCTTCCTGAAGATTCTCATGCCCTTTAGCTTCAAATTGTGCTGTCTGCCGGTCTGCTGTAGCTTTGCAACCCTGTGCCCATCAATCACTGTAACCGCAGGACGCCGAACCGGCGGCCCTAGGCACCCGTCCCTCTCAGCCCGTCTTCCTAGTCCTTGTCCACCGCCCTATCCAGCAGTCATCCCTCGTGGCCCATGACGCCCGTCCCCAGCCACAAAAAGACACACTCCCGCAAGCACGCGACCATGACCTGCTTCTCCCCTTGGAGTCGGCTCCTGCCACTATGGCAAGAGGCGTCTCTCTCCGCTCCTGCCCCGGCAGCCTTCGCACTTGCAGGAGTAACACCGCCTGTTGGCTCCCCGCCTCTGGCGTTTTGGTTTGTGGCAGCTAACCAAACGAGTTTACACTGAGAAGAGCTAACACCTAGCACAGAAGACAAGCGAGGACCGGCTGGACAGCGCAGCTGGGGGAGTCCCCATGGCCGAGAGGACCAGCACTGATGTCACACCTCACGCGCAGCACGCTGACCCGGCGGCTGGGACAAGGAGCTGGATGCGGAGGGTACAGGGAAGAACAGCAAAACTGCCAGCTGTGGCAGCGATGCACCCACTAACGGCAGAAACGCGGCCTCCCCGAGGAGTGGGACGAGCGTTACAGCAAACCTGCCGTCCCAGATTTCCCAGAGCGAGAGAAGGCGACAGGGCAGGACGCACCCTGCTCAGGAAACAGGTGTAAAAACAAACATAAACAGCTTGTCAGAAACTAAGCCAGGAGCCCAGCCTCCTGAAATCGTCCAAAGAAAGCAGTATCTGAGAAGACAAAATTCTGCCACTCAGTGAAGCTGGAATGGTGGCTTTCCCTGACAAATCAAAGGCGAGCAGAAGCCTTGCCAGCCGCCACGCTGGCAGGAGGTGTGAGTGTTGACACGGGCGGTGGAGGACTGGGCTTCTGGAAGCTAGGACGCCCGGCTGGCAGCGACGGGAGGGCGCCAGGGTCGGCCTCTCGCTTTCAGGCATCTTTGTATTCTGACATCCTAAGTAAAAAACAAATAGCGATCGACCGTGAGGTCTAGCATATACATCTCAACAGAAGCAAGATGGAAGGTATTAACAACAGAGAAACAGGCGGGACCGTCCAGCACACATTATTACATCACGCAAGGTGGCCGGACTTGCTGAGAGATGGTTGATAAAACAAGGCAACCACGAGAAAGTTAAGACTGGTTACCATAATCAATCAAACCTTTCCCCCTTCCCCTATCTCACTGGCTCTGTCCTTGAAATAAACTCCTTCGAAAATGAGGCTGGGGCCTGGCACGATGGCATAGTGGTTAAGGTCCTCACCTTGCACATGCTGGGATCCCATATGGGTGCTGGTTCTAATCCCAGCAGCCCCACTTCCCATCCAGCTCCCTGCTTGTGGCCTGGGAAAGCAGTTGAGGACAGACCAAAGCCTTGGGACCCTGCACCCGTGTGGGAGACCCGGAAGAGGCTCCTGGCTTCGGACAGGTGGACAATAGACACACAGCCGACGGAGGGATGGACAGTGCACAGATGGACAATACACACGCAGCTGACGGAGAGATGGACGGTGCACAGATGGACAATAGACACGCAGCTGACGGAGGGATGGACGGTGCACAGATGGACAATAGACACGCAGCTGGAGCACAGATGGCAGGGAATAGATAGATGCCAGATGGAGAGATGATAACCAGGATGTAGGCAGATGATGATAGTGAACCAGCAGACAAGGATGACAACTGGGCAGTGGAAACATAAAGGTACACACCTGAGGACATGGGCATGATGTGGACCTGGTGTAGACCTGGTGCAGATGCGGGTATAGATGGGTGGGCATGCATATAGCACTGGAGGCCTGCTGTTGAGCCCACACACGTGCTCCCAGTGTGGCTGCCGTGGGTGCTGCAGCCCATCGTCCCACCCGGTCCCCCTGCTGCTGGCCGCTCTGCTGCTGATTGGGCCAGGGAGTCTTAGCTGTAAGTGCCTCCCAGGAAAGAAAGATGCAGGCTCATTATTTCGTTTTTCAATCCAGAAACAAGTGTACTTTGAAACAGTGTTTTTGGCAAGAATCATAATAATGATGGCTCTGTCCCAGAATGTTGTCTACAGGAGGCATGGTCTCACAGGACTGGCAGAGAGGGGGAGCAGTGGGCCACGTTGGGACCTTCCAGGAGCCCGTCTGAGTCCTCCTCACAGGGCCTGGTGCTGGCAGCGCTCATCCCGGCTTGTACCCGAGGTGGGGCACATGCGCTGCTAAAGGTGAGCCTTATGTGAGGTGGCACAAAAGCATTCCATCCTGCATGTCTTCAAACCGGCTGATTCCCTTGGTCTCTAAATGCACCAGCGAGGCATGCAGTGATGGAAACCTCGTGCTGTCCTTAAAATGCATGGACCGCATTCGTCTCGGACGCGGCTGTGCTATTATAACATTTTATGGATGCCATTTCTGCAAGCGAGTCTGCTTGGTGAACTCAGGCCAGTGTGTGCTGGGCAAGCTCAGCTACCAGCTTTGAGTGCTCCGGAATAGCACCTGTGGAAGGACAGAGCCCTGGCAAGCGGCGATGCAGTCACGGTCCCTGACTGATGGAGCCATAGGTGTGTGAGAAGTCGGGGGATCAGGCACTGGGTGGTACAGTGAGGGAGAGAAGCCAGGGAGCCACATCTCAGGGTAGGAAAAGGGCGCCGGGCACTTGGAGTGGGGGTGCTGGCAGTCTTGACATCTGTCCTGGGGAGACTCGGAGATGATGCTGGTGTCACCCTGCACCTGTGTCGGCCCTGGTAGCCCCCTGCCCCTAGCTGGATGGGTCACAGCAGCTCTTAGAGGGATCCTGTGAAACATCTCCCTGCAGGCTCCAGCTAACAGATCCCAGCTGGCACAGGGCCCTGCACAGTGAGGCCATGAGCACTGTGAGGTCTGCCAGTGGGACGCTCACTGCCGTGCACACCAAGGGGGTGTTCAGCCCATCAGTGCTTCACTGTGTTGGGAAATGGACAGAGCCTCCTCTGCATTGCCAGCTTCTATCTCTACCTTCTGTGCACCAGAAGCAGCAGCCAGCCCTCCCCCACCCACCTGGAGGACAGGTCTGACCAGCCCCTCCCACCCCCAGCCTGGAGGACAGGCCTGGTCAGCACAGGCCACGCCCAGAGGGTCCAGTGCTAGCAGTTAGAGAATGTGGCTCATGTTACCGCTCTGCCTGACACGGTCCAGAAACAGACCCTGGGTTCTGGGTTTTCTCGTGACATCCTGAGTTCGGGCCTGAGATGTTCAGCTGGGATCTGTCTTCCCAATTTGACCGGATTAGGTGTGGGCTTGGGGACTGCGCATTCCGCTCTGCCTGTGGAACACTGAATGGCTTAACCACAGCCCTGGAGAGGACGGGAGTGTGCCCCCAAAGGAGACGTGACCCCCAGAGGACAGCCTGCTGCGACACACAGAGAAACCTCACCCTGCCCGGCCGGGTCCCGCCAACACAGGTGTTCCACTGTTGAACTGCAAAAGTTTTGAAAAGTTCTTTCACAACTCTCCCAACAACCTCCACCCCAAAGCTCCTAATAAGAACATGACTGAAACACTGCAAGAACAGGGGCTTATGTTTATGCAAAAATACAGTTTAAAATTAGTCTAAATTTTTATGAATAATCAAGCAAAATCCAGAAAATTCAAAGTGTGCCTCTGTAGAAATCTGCGCACCAGCCAGGGGCACAAACACGGCCCAGATTTCAAAGTTTGTTGCTGTGCCATTTGATGGACACGCGGGAAGATCCACGCAGGATGGATTGTTTAATATAAATCGTCCACAACGGAAAGAGGGGGCTTCACCCAGTGTTGACGGGGAGGAAGCCGAGCATGGCATCAGAACCTGAACACTGGGGGTCCAAGGAGCTTGACTCGGGGGTCAGCCAGCAGCTGTGGGCACACAGCACTGCGTGCTCAGGAAACAAGCACCGCTTCCCAGGAAACACATCAATCAGGTGCAATTCTCACAACAAATCTCAAGAATAACAAACGAGCCCGGTGCAGTGGCCTAACAGCCCTCACCTTGCATGTGCTGGGATCCCATACAGGCAGTGGTTCTAATCCCAGCAGCCCCACTTCCCATCCAGCTCCCTGCTGTGGCCTGGGAGCACAGTGGAGGACTGCCCAAAGCCTTGGGACCCTGCACTTGCATGGGAGACACAGGAGAGGATCTGGGCTCCTGGCTTCAGATCAGCCCAGCTCCGGCTGTTGTAGCCGCTTGAGAAGAGAATCAGCATGGAAGATCTTCCTCTCTGTCTCTTCTCCTCTCTGTACATCTGACATTCCAATAAAAAGAAAATAAATCTTAAACAAAAGATTAACAAACAACTACCGCCTATTTTTTAACAATAGAAATATGAGATATAATACTGCAAGCTAACAGGTTACAATAACAATGGGCAACTAAATAAAGTTCGTATATAAATGAGAGGCTCATCCAGCAGGGCACTATTTATGACTGTAATTTTTAACTTTAATAAGCAAAGAGGAGAAAATATTCACTGATGTAAAAATAACTTGAGGAAATTTTGTATTAATTATTTATGTTTAAGAACATAAAAGTATAAGGTTTGAGTAAACCAAATATAAGTTTATATAATAAATATGTCAAAATCATTACATCAATATGATTAAATTCTCTAAGAATTTTCTTATACATTCTGTAACCCATAAAACAGATATTTATACAATAGATATCCATAAACCTATTATCATACTACATTTAAATCTTTTCCAGATTGTTAAACTTATGCAATAAAAAACAGTAAAGAAACTGTATTATTCAGAAAGAGGGGAGATTTTAAAAGGTGCTTATTTATAGATAATTACATGCCCTACCTAAAGGAAAAACACACACACACACACACACACACACACACACACACACAAGAGGAAAGCTGTTATAAATAGTGGGAACGCTGCCACTGGGAGTCGTTTGTGGGAAATGTGGAAGACAAGCATTGCCCTTGGAGTCGCAGTAAGTTAGAGCCGACACACTAAAGAAAGCCAGAGAGCACATGTGAGCATACACCTGTGAGCATACACCTGTCCCAACTGAGCTGAGCACACACAGGTGGACGTGCCGGGATGGATATGTACACTTGACACACAGGTGTGAGCACACACACACTTGAAACACAGGTGTGAGCACACACACACACTTGACACAGGGCTGTTAGCACGCACACACACTTGACACACAGCTGTGAGCACACACACACTTGACACACAGCTGTGAGCACACACACACTTGACACACAGGTGTGAGCACGCACACACTTGACACACAGCTGTGAGCACACACGTGTACACACTTGACACACAGCTGTGAGTACACACACACACTTGACACACAGCTGTGAGCACACACGTGTACACACTTGACACACAGCTGTGAGTACACACACACACTTGACACACAGCTGTGAGCACACACACCCTTGACACACAGCTGTGAGCACACACGTGTACACACTTGACACACAGCTGTGAGCACACACACACTTGACACACAGCTGTGAGCACACACACACACTTGACACACAGCTGTGAGCACACACACACTTGACACACAGCTGTGAGCACACGCGTGTACACACTTGATGCACAGGTGTGATCACACACATACACACTTGACACACCAGTGTGACCACATATACCTCACACCCTGGTGTGAGCACTCTCACGCACACGTAAGTGTACAGACATGACCATGGAATAAACAGATGACCTGAGCATGGTAGCATTATTCAAGCAACAGAAAAAAATCAAAGAAGCTTTTCAATCAGATGAATCAGCAAGCAAATTTTTTTAGAAAATCACTTAAATATGTTATGAAAGCAATAGGAAAGAAATAGAACCATGGAATCAAAAGTTAATTAGAATTGTGACTCAGAACTTGTTTTCCCTTCAGAATGTGTGTCAGGAGACACACGTGGACTGTTGCAGAGTGCCATGGGGTGTGACACCTGGTGCTGAGCGGCATCTGATGACGGTCTCCAAGGACAGGGACAGGGTGAGCGGGAGGGGCATGGCGGCTGGGCAGAGGGACCTAGGGCCCATGGCCAGTGAAGGACGTGGTGGCTGGGCAGAAGGAATGATGGCTAGTGAGGGGCATGGCGGCTGGGCGGAGGGACAGGGGAGTGATGGCCAGTGAAGGACGTGGGACAACGGCTGGCTGTCGTGTCTCAGAGAGTGTGTGCCAACGGCGCAGGAAGGAGACCAGCTTTGGAGTCAGACAGGTGGAACTGGGTCCAGCAACCCCTCAGAGGGCAGAAGAACTGTCAGGGGTTGTATCTGTCCTCTCTCTGGCTCAGGGACACCCCTTTCTCTTCCCTGCCTACATCAGAACCCCAGATCTGACCCGGCACCCTGGCCCCTGCCCTGTCGGGCCTGAGGCCTCCCTGGGCTCCCCAAGGCACCAGGCTCCAGCCTCAGCCTGCGCCTTGCTGTCTTTTGGCTCCCTGGACACAGCTGCTGGAGTGGAAAATAAGGTCTCCTCGTGTTTTGTCTGATACTATTGGAGATCAATCAGTTCATCCGATATTTCTGTGCACCAGGGCAGCTCTAGCGATGAAGGGCAGACGTGGGAGCCGAGGGAGCCGCCCCTCCAGCACGGGGACACCCGCCCCACTGTGTGCAGGAACCATCAGGACACGCAACCGGCAGAACTCAGAGCAAGAATGGCTGTGAGGCCACAAACGTCGGGACAATAAACACCCATCAAAAGAGAAAGACCCAGTGACAGCTGCATAGACAGCGGGCAGACCCGGCGGAGGTCAGGGGCTTTGAAAGTGAAACATGGACTAAAACCACACCGGGCAGAGCGTGGAGTCACATAAAGCTGTGGTGCTCGGTGTTGTGGTCACCTCCTTTCACTTCTGTGACCGATCTAGAAAGCGGACTGTGAAATCCTCCTCAAGAAGCTGGGCAACACTGGCCAGTGGTGGCACATCTCAGGAAACCTCAGACAAGATCCCTGTGGGTCACATGCTCTGGAGGACTTGGTAAATCTGACACCTGCGAGTGGGAGTCCCAGGGCAGTGACCTGTCACCTGCGGGTGGGAGTCCCAGGGCAGTGACCTGTCACCTGCGGGTGGGAGTCCCAGGGCAGTGACCTGTCACCTGCAGGTGGGAGTCCAAGGGCAGTGACCTGTCACCTGCAAGAGGGAGTCCCAGGGCAGTGACCTTTCACCTGCGGGTGGGAGTCCCAGGGCAGTGACCTGTCACCTGCGGGTGGGAGTCCCAGGGCAGTGACCTGTCACCAGAGGTTGGGAGTCCCAGGGCAGTGACCTGTCACCTGCGGGTGGGAGTCCCAGGGCAGTGACCTGTCACCTGCGGGTGGGAGTCCCAGGGCAGTGACCTGTCACCAGAGGTTGGGAGTCCCAGGGCAGTGACCTTTCACCTGCGGGTGGGAATCCCAGGGCAGTGACCTTTCACCTGCGGGTGGGAATCCCAGGGCAGTGACCCTTCACCTGCGGGTGGGAGTCCCAGGGCAGTGACCTGTCACCTGCGGGTGGGAGTCCCAGGGCAGTGACCTGTCACCAGAGGTTGGGAGTCCCAGGGCAGTGACCTGTCACCTGCGGGTGGGAGTCCCAGGGCAGTGACCTTTCACCTGCGGGTGGGAATCCCAGGGCAGTGACCTTTCACCTGCGGGTGGGAGTCCCAGGGCAGTGACCTGTCACCTGCGGGTGGGAGTCCCAGGGCAGTGACCTGTCACCTGCGGGTGGGAGTCCCAGGGCAGTGACCTGTCACCTGCGGGTGGGAGTCCCAGGGCAGTGACCTTTCACCTGCGGGTGGGAGTCCCAGGGCAGTGACCTTTCACCTGCGGGTGGGAATCCCAGGGAAGTGACCTTTCACCTGCGGGTGGGAATCCCAGGGCAGTGACCTGTCACCTGCGGGTGGGAGTCCCAGGGCAGTGACCTGTCACCTGCGGGTGGGAGTCCCAGGGCAGTGACCTGTCACCAGAGGTTGGGAGTCCCAGGGCAGTGACCTGTCACCTGCGGGTGGGAGTCCCAGGGCAGTGACCTTTCACCTGCGGGTGGGAATCCCAGGGCAGTGACCTTTCACCTGCGGGTGGGAATCCCAGGGCAGTGACCTGTCACCTGCGGGTGGGAGTCCCAGGGCAGTGACCTTTCACCTGCGGGTGGGAGTCCCAGGGCAGTGACCTGTCACCTGCGGGTGGGAGTCCCAGGGCAGGAATCCGAGCTGAGGCCCCCCCACATCCAGGGACATGAAGCACCTGCTGAGTGTGTTCGGAGGAAATCAAAACCCATGTCTCATACATCCAGCAGGGATTGTGAAGTAGCTACTAACTAAGCAACTAACTAACTAATCAACCAACCAACCAATCACCTAGCCAGCTACTCAACTCAACAGCCAACTAAATCAACTAACCAAAGCAAGTGTGCCATGAGTAAGAGACCATTGGGTCCTTTTAATTCAAGATGTGCCAATGGCAGAAGCAGCTGGTACCAGAGCAAGAGCTGGTGCTGCAAGCTCAGCTGTCCTCACTTCTGTCCAAGCCCCGAGCTGCTGGCCGTTTGTGAGCCTGCTTCCTTCACTGTCAACACATGCTCTTCCTTAGCGGGGCCTTTGTCCCTGGAAGCTCCCTCCTGGACCTGCCGTGCACCCCAAGTCCTCCAACCTGTCCTGCCTATTAAACCCTGGAGTCCCAGGAGGACATTTACTTCGCTGTCTGCAGGTTCATCTTTGGGTCACCTGAAGCCAAGGCAGATTCCATGTCACCTCCACGGTCCGCCCCTCGAGAGGATCCCACGTGACCAACAGGGAGTCCTACCTACAGGATCCACACCCAGTGTCAGCTCCAAGAAATGTCTCCGTTTCACGGGATGGCATGCTGGAGGCCCCAGAGAAGTGGGACCCCTGCTGCTGACACCGGGCCCTGAGCAGCTCCATGGGAGGCCTGGCCGTGCCTGCGGTGTTCCACAGCCGAGCAGCTGCATTGGCATGGATGCCCAGCTTGGAGTCTGCATCAAGGAACCTGGGTTTCGAAGGTGTGTCAGGTCCTGCCACACCGTGTGCTCCAAAGCCACAGGAAGCCACATCCACACAGTGAGGGAACGCGAGGCCGCTGCTCCCCGGCTCTGTCCATGGCCAAGAAGACGCTTCTTCTTGGAACTGGAGTGGCTGTGTCTCGCCCTTTCCAGCGTTCTTCAGTGAGCTGTGTGGAGCTTGGTCTGTTTTCTATATTTGCCGCTTTGTAGAATCTGTGCTATAGCCAGTTGTCTCCCCTGAAGGAGCCTGGAGCAATTGAGAAGGAGACAAATGAGCAGGAACGCTCCTGGTTCACAGGCTTAGAGAAAGGACTTGCTAGAGCATTGGGAGGCTGTCCCTTGCTGTTGAGATGTAAATGGCCCAAGCCCCTCCTCCGGGAGGCCTACCTGACCCCCTTCTTTAAATCTGATGCTGATAATAAACTTTGGCTGTTGACCATCAGTCAGTAGTCCATGCGCGTTACTAATGAGGCTGCGTGCACCAAGCCCATCGCCACAGGACAGCGAACACGTTTGTACATTTTCTTGGACTGTTATGGACTCTACTTTTTCCTTTTATCTGCACTGATAATAATTTTACTAAAATCCGTTCTTATTATCTGTTTATTATTATTGGCTGCATTGCAATTAGATTTTTTAACTTGTAAATGTTTGTTTCATTGGGACCTCCTTTGATAAATGTTTTAAAAGAGAAGTGCAGCTAGATTCCCTTCGCGTGTAAAAGAGTTCACCAGTCCTACTTATTAAATGGTCCAATATTTTCCACTTATTTGCCAAACAAATTTTGATCATTTGCATAAAACCACGTATCTGGACATATTTTCAGGATTTTCACTTTTTATCTGGAAGGTAAGCACATCTTGATTGACACATGGAACGTGACCTCTACCTGCTGCTCACAGCCTGCGCTGCAGGACAGCGGGCTAAGGGCCCCTGCCTCACCGGCAGCCCGGATCAGGGTGCTGGCCCCTGTCCTGGCTGCTCTGCGTCTGCAGCGTCCTCCCCGTGTACCTGGGAGGCAGTGGAGAATGGCCGAGTCTGGGCTCCTGGGCCTCGGGCGCCCCGATGGAACTCCCGGCTCCTGCTGGTCCTGGCCCTCGAGAAGCGAACTAGGAGATGGAAGATTCTCTCCAGAGCCTCATCTCCGTGCTTCTGCCTTTTGGATAAATAAACCTTTAAAAAAGTGGGAACGAACAAAACTTATGTTGTTCTGAAACTGTGAATCTTTGTGGTAAGAAAAGAGATTAATACATCAGATAGGAAAATCTCTTTTTTATAAAAAATCAGATTTACCATGATTTTTACATAATGTATGTGAAAAGACAATCAATTGAAAAAACATTTTAATGGTCAGAAATTTTCCCTGGCTTTTAAAATCAACATACAAAGTCAATAGCTTCCTGTGAGAGCTGGGAGAAAGCTGGGTGCCTATGGCCCTCACAGGGGGTTCATGCCTTCCCCACTCTCCCTCACACCTGCTGCTACGTCAGGCAGGTGGTCTCGTGCGTCTCACACACCTGGCGTGTGCTTCAGCCCCAGAGCAGGTCCGTGGTCCCCGAGGCCCGACTGCACACTCGCAGCACACCCTGACAAGCAGGAAGCAGGAGAGAGGACAGACTATGGGGCCAACTTCCAGATCACCCAGCCAGGGTCCAGGACACCGTGAGAACATCTCCACGTGGGGCTGCCATTCCCTGCTCGCGAGTCTGTGTAGACCAGTGTTGGGTCCACCAGCAGCGGTTCGCGACCTCCTGCACGGCGTGCGGGGCCCTCCCAGGGCTTCCTGTCCAGCAGGTGGTGGCTGTGACCTGTGCCCTGCATTTCCAGCTGTGCTTCTGCAGAGCAGGGAAGGACAAGCAGTCACCCAAGATCTCTTGCATGGCAGGCAGCACGTGAGACGTGTGTAACCCGCATCTCCGAGCCCCGGGTGCCGAGTCCCTTGGTCGGGCTCCGAGTCCCATGGCCACACCAAGTGCCGTGGCCATGCTGAGAGCTGTGGCTAGGCAACGTCTGGCCTTTGAGAGCTCAGGGCCCCAGGTCTCAGGAAAGAGCAGAATTCTCTAATTACCTCTGGGATGACAGAGCCACCAGTGGGCTCTCAGAGCCTCTCTGCTGATGGGGCGAGCGCTCCTGAGGGACCGAAGCTAAGCACGGGGCCATGTGCTGTCTCACGTCTCCTCGGCCCCTGGGGATTGGCCCATGTGCAGCAACTACAGGCCGTAGCATCCCTGCTGGAGTCTGATGCTGCAAGCACAGCCAGAGGGGCTCTCACTGTGGTGCCGCAGGGGCAGACGTGTGGGAGAGCCGACCGGGCCTGCTGCGGAATCCTGTGCTCCGAAGGCCAGAGGCATTTGGCCCCAGAGCTTGCTTTGAGGCGGCATATCACCTGGTGTGCTTCCCAGTTGGGCCTCTGACCCCATCATGATGGGGCAATGAGGGCTCTAACCTTCCGGGTCTGGAAGCAGGGGACAGTGGGGCCTGGGTCCCAGCAGCAGCTGTCGGCCTGCCGAAGGCGGAGAGTCCCCCGCGAAGCCTCCACACAGCTGACTTCCCATGGTGGCCTCTCCTCCCATTAGGGCACCTGGCCCTCCACTGCCCCTCCACACTCCTGACCTCCTCCAGCCCCCAGACTCCGACACTGCACGCTGGGGCTCAGGCGTCTGACCCGGGGAGAAACGCGCACTAGGTCTGTAGTCCACACTCCTGCCTCCATTAGGCGGCCATCGCCCTTTTCACTTTACAACTGGAATGAGAGTCAAAGCCGTGACCCGTGAATGACAGCCAGGTTATGCCCGGACTGGCGCAGCCTTGCCCCCGGCCAGGCTGGGGGCTGCCAGTGCAGCATTCATGGGAACGTGTGCCAAGTCTCCCACAGCTGACTCGGGGCCACCTCTTTCCCGCCAGAGGTCAGAGCAGCCCAGCCTGTGCACAGCCCCTCGCTCTGCTCAAAGCAGGGAGCAGGATTGGCCAATGACAGGCCTTCCCTGCCTCTGGGCAGCATCTGCCTCCCCCAGCCCCCAAGGAGCTCTCTCTCAAAGCTTTCTGATTATTTCAGATTCCCGTTCAGCACCCCGGGTTCAGAAGCTCTTGTTGTGGAAGGAGAGCAAACAAGGCTTGAATAAATCATCGCACACAGTCGGCATAGAGACAGTGCCTCTTCCCAGACAGACCAAAGCAGCAGGCACAGGTGTGAGCACACGTGCAGGCTCCTCCTTAGCATGCAGGCTCACAGGTGAGCTAGGCCGTCACACGGGTGTGTGTGTGTGTGTGCAGAGAGTCACAGGTGAGCTAGGCCGTCACACGGGTGTGTGTGTGTGTGTGTGTGTGCACAGAGTCACAGGTGAGCTAGGCCGTCACATGGGGGGGTGTGTGTGTGCACAGAGTCACAGGTGAGCTAGGCCGTCACACGGGGGGGTGTGTGTGTGCACAGAGTCACAGGTGAGCTAGGCCGTCACACGGGTGTGTGTGTGTGTGTGTGTGTGTGTGTGTGTGTGTGTGTGTGTGTGTACAGAGTCACAGGTGAGCTAGGCCGTCACACGGGGTGGGTGTGGGTGTGTGTGCAGAGAGTCACAGGTGAGCTAGGCCGTCACACGGGGGTGGGTGTGGGTGTACAGAGTCACAGGTGAGCTAGGCCGTCACACGGGTGTGTGTGTGTGTGTGCAGAGAGTCACAGGTGAGCTAGGCCGTCACACGGGTGTGTGTGTGTGTGTGTGTGTGCACAGAGTCACAGGTGAGCTAGGCCGTCACACGGGGGGGTGTGTGTGTGCACAGAGTCACAGGTGAGCTAGGCCGTCACACGGGTGTGTGTGTGTGTGTGTGTGTGTGTGTGTGTGTGTGTGTGTGTACAGAGTCAAAGGTGAGCTAGGCCGTCACATGGGGCTGTGAGTGTGGGTGTGTGTGTGTGCAGAGAGTCACAGGTGAGCTAGGCCGTCACACGGGGGTGGGTGTGGGTGTACAGAGTCACAGGTGAGTTAGGCCGTCACACGGGGGTGGGTGTGGGTGTACAGAGTCTGCATTCATTTTCCCGTGGGAAGTAGACTAAACCACACCCGTGAGTGTCAGGATTACCACACTGTTCTCTAGCAGGGTGTACGTGTATAGCTACTGCCCTCTGTCCACCATGGGACTGGCCCTGACATCGGTGTGGAGGCCAGGCCTCACTGTTCCCAGAAGTTGGCTCAGTACACACATCCTCGCCCCCAGAGGTAAGCAGCCCCATGCAGGCATTGGTACAAAGGCCTGATTCTCCACGGTGAGCATGCCAGGGCTGTGCACAGGCACCAGCGTGGAGAACTCACCCTCGACCAGGATGGAGCTGGGTTGTCAGCATGGACTCAGTGCAGACGTGGCGCCTTCGGCTGAGCAGGACCCACCAGCTGCGGGTGAGGAAGCAGTGCTGCCCACCAGTCAAGCAGATTGCCACGCACGGCTGGCAGCACAGATGCAACGCTGCCCACCATGTGGGCCCTGAATGAGGGATCCACGAGGCAGGGGCATCAGCAGGAGACGGCGAAGAGGCCGCAGCACAACACAGCTGGCCAGGTGGACTAATGTCCAGGTGCAGGTGTCGGTGCGGAAGCAGGGCCTTTTAAGCTACCTGCCCTAATGCAAGGTGCCGGCCTGCCTGTGCCTGTATCAAAACAAACCCCACGTGGCTTAATCCTATACATGTTCTACCACAAGCTAGCTGATTTGGGCAAATTCCATCCATTTCTAGGTCAATGTTCTTAAAAAGTTGCAGCCCTGTAGATCGCTCTAACATTGGACATCCCTGTCAGTCCTTATGGGAAACTCGTGTGGCCAGGAGCATCACTGCCTGTTCCGTAGACACTGCTGTTCCCTTGGAGTGTGGGAATCGCCATTTAAAGTGGGATGTCTGGTGGTGGAAGCCAGGGTGTGCACCTGTGGTTAGCCTCCAGTATCCATGACTGCTTTCCCCTTACGCACTTACATCAAAGCAGAGCAGCAGACGGAGGGAGAGGGGAGGACACAGACACACAGCTCTCCCATCTGCTCATTCACGCCCCAAGTGACCGCAATGGCCGGGGCTGGGCCATAGCGAACCCGGGACCAGGAGCCTTCTACGGGTGTGGGGGACGAGAAGCTGGGTATCCCCTGCTGCATTCTAGGAGTGTTGGCAGGGGTCTGATCAGAAGCAGAGCAGCTGGGACTCGAACTGACACTCTGAACGGGGATGCTGGCAGTGGCTTAGCCCCCTGTCCACAGTGCCAGCCGCACTGTTGGCACATACAGGTTGGCACATACTCTCCTTGTCCCAAACACTGCTCCAGGTGTAAGCCCTTGCCCGTCCTTGCGGAATTTACATTTTCAATCAAATAAGGGAAAGTATTTGTTGAATATCACAAACTGTTATGCTAACAACAAGAGAAAAAATGACAGGAGACCACCCACTTAGAGGGTCACGGGAGGAAATGGAATTCGAGATAAAATCATGTGATGAGTTGATGTCACCCCAGAGAGCTAGGGGAGACCCGGGTTTGAGGAGGTCGCAGAAGTGGGAGGAGGACAGACAACGCCTTGTCTTTGCTCACAGAAGAGCCTGGGGATTGGCCAGAGGTCCGTCAGAGGCTGTCCAGCCCCGGGCCGCAGCCTGCTGGCGCCAGGAGCCCACCTCCACTGTGAGTTCTCACTCCGGCCTCAATGCAGGCTAGATCAGACCCAGTAACTCGGGGGCAGCGGGGACGGTCCTTGGCAAGGGGCCATGGCGACACTTGGTGCTCAGTGGTCAGCCTGTTAGGACACAGCTGACGCGTGGCGGTGCCCCTCCCTGGGAGGCAAGCCGGGGCGAGTCGAGGGCTGGCCAGGCTTGCCAGGGAATGGTGAGAGACATTTTCACAGAAAGCGTCCCGTCCTCGGGCAGCGTGGCCTGCTTGATTCTGCCACCCACTGAGCAGTGGCATCCGTCTAGCTTTGCCAGGCCGTGTACTGGTGTCAGCATTGTGCTGCAATGTGCAGGGGCAGGTCTAATGTGTCTGCAGATATGGGCCACATGGGGACACGTTCCTGCACCCCTCGTGCCCTCTCAGGATCCCACCCTGCCCCTGTCAGCTGGCATCAGTCCTGGTTATAGTGCCTCCTCCATGGCAGGTCCCCATGGCCTCATGGACAGCTACAAATGAAGGGTGGGGCAGGGTCGGCTGGGGTGTGTGTGTGTGTGTGTGTGTGTGTGTGTGTGACAGTGGGTAGGTGAGTTATCCCTGGCTGACGGACAAGAACCAGACGAGGACAGCAACGGTCTTCTCACAGAGAGCATCCAGTAGAGTTGCTGCTTGCTGGCTCTAACGAGGCCAGAGCTGGTGACGGACATGGGGGTCCAGCAGGTCCGCCAGTCCCCAGCACAGTCCTGGTCTGAGAGTCACTCGCTTGTGGATTCGGGTGTGACTAAGTGTTGCCGGAATAGCCTATCTTGCAGGGTACCTGCTGACACAAAATCACTAAATTCTTGGGGGGCTTAGGACAATAGGGAAGCCACAGCAGTACGGACTTCTAAGTGGTACAGCAGGAAGAAGAGTCCTGGGTTATAGCAAGATGCAATTCACGGGGTAAAATGACCAAGGAAGTGGTGAAAAATGTGAGGCTGGGCACTTCTGGATAAGAGTGTGGGAAGGAGCACGGCGAGGGGTCGGCAGGGTCAAGGGCAGCTCGGGAGCTGGAGCACGAGTTCAAGCTGACCGCCCTGGGCTCGCCTGTGGTCCCTTTATGGAGGCAGGGCCGCTGGCTTGCACGGGGCCAGACGGAAGCAAGCGTGGAGCGTGCTGGGGAGAATGCAGACTCGGAGACCACGCAGGACAAGCTCATGGTTCTGAGACAAAAACCGCAGGCAGAGGAGCGATGTGGCTGGGCAGCCCTGAGAGGGCTGTGTGACAGGTCGCCCCGCCGGCCCACTCTTCGCCCTAGCCCACTTAGTATCTCATGGACATCTGGGTGAGCTCCCCCCAACTCCCGCTCTGGGCCCCAGGAGGCAGGGAGCCCATAGTTGGGCAGCTCAACCCAGAGCGGGAGTCTGAGTGGAGAAGCTGCTTCCGGCTGACTCGGGTTGTGGCAGTGGGGCTCCCCAGGTCGTAGCACCCAGACTCTGGAGTAAACCTTCCAGCACTTTCTCGGACTTGACCATCGCTGGCCACTGTGTGTGTCCTCCAGAGTCGAGCCTGTCCGCACCCCGGGCCTGCTTTCGGGAGCCTACTGTTTACGTTTTTGACATGTGAGTTTGACAAGTCCCTGGACAGGCAAATATATTCCAGATTTACTCCCCTACTACAGGGGTTCGCCTTTCACTGTCCTCATGATTTCCTTTCGACACAAAAACTTCAGTATCAGCGTTTCTCTTCATCACTTGTGATTTTGGATGTGTTGCCCAATTCTAAATTCGTGAAATTTTACCTCTGTGTCTTCTTCTTTTCCTAATTTTAATTTTGATTTTGAAGGCAGACTGGGGGGGGGGGCGGGTTGCAGGGGCAGGAAGAGAGTGAGAGGTCTTTATTCATGGGTCCACTCCCCCAGGCCACAGCTGGGCTTCCATCACGAGCTGGGATCTGCTTCAGGGAGCTGGATGGGAAGTGCAGAGCCCGGGTTGGAACAGACACCCAGGGTTCTGCCAGGACCACAGAAGTTCCGCATTTTGCTTTCCTCTAAGACATTCTTCCAAGTTTATCATTTGCATCCAGGTTCTGAGCCCACTGTGAGATGATTCGTGTATACAGTGTGGGGTAGGAAGCTGATTTGCTCTTCTATAAGAGAATTCCCAGTCTTTCCAACACCATTCATCTGGAATAATTCGGCTGGAACCTTCACTGAAAACAAACTGCCCATAACATTCATTTACTTCTGAATTCATATTTCTATGTCAATTGTCTCATCTCCCCTTGAGCTACTGTAATCACTACACTGTGACTGCATTAAGTGCTGAAATCAAGAATTCGAGTTTTTCAATTAAGTTATTAATGTTGGTTTAGCTATTTGCTTTTTGTATGAATTGTGTGGTCAACTTGCCAGTTCTGGGAAGAAAATACCAGCAGCTGTGCACCCAGTGGAGAGGAGGGTGCCTGGCTGTGCACCCAGTGGAGAGGAGGGACACTCGGCTGTGCGCCCAGTGGGAGCAGGGGTGCTCGGCTGTGCACCCAGTGGGAGCAGGGGTGCTCGGCTGTGCGCCCAGTGGAGAGGAGAGCGCCTGGCTGTGCACCCAGTGGGAGAAGGGGCGCTCAGCTGTGCACCCAGTGGGAGAAGGGGCGCTCAGCTGTGCGCCCAGTGGGAGCAGGGATGCTGGCGGAATCGTGTGGGTCTGCTGATCGATGCCGGCATTGTTGTCACTGCTGACTTTCTGATGTTCATCAATCTTCTGGGACGTAGAAAGTGGAGTTTCGGGTTTCCTTTCCTTGTTAACACTGGCTGTGGCTTCCAGTTTACAAACCCCACACTTGCTCGGCTGAGCTCATCCTTGAGTTGGTTATTTTGCATTTCAACTCCAGTGGAAGTTTCCCAGACAATGTGTCCGGGGACACAGACATGCTGGACATGAACACCGGGCAGGACCGTTCCGAGTTCCTCCGTGTGCTATAACACAAGCTGCCCCTGCTGATGGAGACCCCACAAGAAGGAAAGGACCCGAGTGGGGGTAGGACAGCCTTGGTGAGGCCACGGCTGGTAGGGTGGTCAGACCCGGGGCAGCTCAGGGGACAGCTCAGCGCTGGGGAGGACCCAGAAGCACCACCCAGCTGGGAAGCTCAACAGAAGCTCCAGAAGGTGCTGACAGGCCACACTGGACCCACGGCCAAGGAGGGGGTGTGAAGAGAGGTGCATTTAAGGGGCTCCATCTGACCTTGAATGCCTGTCTGTGATCTCCACCAGAGTCAGCACCCATGGGGAGACAGGGTACAGCACAGCACTCAGATACCAGGCACCCATGGGGAGACGGGGTGCAGCATGGCACCCAGACACCAGGCAGGGCACCCATGGGGAGACGGGGTACAGCACGGCACCCAGACACCAGGCACCCATGGGGAGACGGGGTGCAGCATGGCACCCAGACACCAGGCACCCATGGGGAGACAGGGTGCAGCACGGTACCCAGACACCAGGCACCCATGGGGAGACGGGGTGCAGCATGGCACCCAGACACCAGGCAGGGCACCCATGGGGAGACGGGGTACAGCACGGCACCCAGACACCAGGCACCCATGGGGAGACGGGGTACAGCACGGCACCCAGACACCAGGCACCATGGGGAGACGGGGTGCAGCACGGCACCCAGACACCAGGCACCCATGGGGAGACAGGGTGCAGCACGGCACCCAGACACCAGGCACCATGGGGAGACGGGGTGCAGCACGGTACCCAGACACCAGGCACCCATGGGGAGACAGGGTGCAGCACGGCACCCAGACACCAGGCACCATGGGGAGACGGGGTGCAGCACGGTACCCAGACACCAGGCACCATGGGGAGACGGGGTGCAGCACGGTACCCAGACACCAGGCACCATGGGGAGACGGGGTGCAGCACGGTACCCAGACACCAGGCACCATGGGGAGACGGGGTGTAGCATGGCACCCAGACACCAGGCACCCATGGGGAGATGGAGTACAGCAAGACACCCAGACACCAAGCACCCATGCGGAGACAGGGTACAGCATGGCACCAGGCAGGGCGCAGGATTACATGCTGCTGAGGACTCTGCATTGGACTCAGGGCCCCGAGCTCAGAACACAGGGAACAGGGCTCAGGGCTCAGGGCTCAGGGCTCAGGGCACATGGCATAGAAACAGGGCTCGGGGTTCAGGGTTCAGGACATAGAAACAGGGCTCGGGGTTCAGGTTTTGGGCCTTGGGGATCAGGGCTTGGGGCCTGAGCTCAGAACACAGGGATCAGGGCACAGGCCTCACCTCAAAGTTCGGAGCACATGGCATAGAAACAGGGCTCAGGACAAAAGGCTCAGGGCTCAGAGCACAGGGTTCAGTGTTCATTGCTCAGGATTCAGTGCTCAGGATTCAGGGCTCAAGGCGCAGGCTCAGGGCTCAGTGCTCAGGACTCAGGCTCAGGGCTGGGATTGAGAACAGGCCACTGGGATCACCCTAAAGGTTTCACTGGCCAGTTCCCTGCCTAAACGCACTAGCATCTCCTATGGGTGCAGGTTTGTGTCCCGGCGGCTCCACTTCCCATCCAGCTCTCTGTTTATGACCTGGGAAAGCAACAGAGGATGGCTCAAAGCCCTGGGACCCCGTACTAGTGTGGGAGACACGAAAGAGGCTCCTTGCTTCTGGTGTCAGATCGGCTCAGCTCCAACAGTACAGACATCTTAGGAATGAATCAGTTGGAGTAAAATCTGTCTCTCCTCTTTTTGTAAAACTTTAAAAATAAATGTATCTTTTTAATAACAGGCTATGAAAATGTAAACAGAACTGAACCATAGAAGCAGTGTATCCTTGACATTTATCGGATTGTTTCCGCTGGTTTCGAGGCATGAAGGATGCTGAGGACCAGAGGGGAGGAGCAGTTTTGTTCTAGGCAATCTCACAAGCAGGTGCCAGTTTTCAGTCTGGAAGCAGAGAGGACTGTGGAGCCATGCAGCGCTCAGGGCTCAGAGCTGTGTCCCCAGTAAGCAAAGCTGCAAGGCATGGAGGAGGTGCAAGTCCCGCCAGCGGGCACCTCAGAGCTGTCATTAGACCCACCACACCTCGTGACCCCACACAGGGCGTGATGCTCCGGGCAGTCTGTGGCAGTGTGCACCGCTGGCACTCTCTGATCGCACAAAGCCACAGCCTGAGACCAGCCTTGGTGCCAGGCAGCCAGTCGGGAGGCTGGCTGCCCAGCCGTGCCTCCCAGCATCTCTCCTGTACACACTCAGACCCACGCCTCCAGCACACGTGTGCACCAGGTACCTCTGGCTCCCACCAGTCCCCCAGCGTGTGCCAGGCATGGTGGTGCTCTGTGAGTGTGAGCCGTCCTCCAGGGTTCCCAGAGAGGCCACACTGTGGGCACAGGGTCAGCTGGAGGGCAGTGACTTCATGCCAACTCACTGAAACTGGCTCTCACGTGGCTCCTCACATCTCTCGAGGAAGCAGGAGACGTGGCAGGTGCTACACTGACTCCAGCCGCTGTTTGGTTCAGGAACTGAAGCTTCACCCAGCAGCCACCTGGATGAAGCCCAGGCCCATAGAGAAGGGGCTGGACTGGCCAGGGTTGAACAGCCTCCAGAGCCCCGGGCACTTGCACTGAGGTGCCAGGAAAAGTGCCACTCCATCAGAAAGTACAGACAGGAAAGCAGAGAGCCACACCCTGCAGGCCTAGAGGCGAGTCCAGCATGGAGACTGACAGTACCCGTCCTGAGGGGCCAGGGCAGCATGCAGAGACCCTCAGGATTGGTGACCAGCTCTCCAGGGCCCCGAGTGTCGCATTCCAGACACAGACTGGCTAGGTCTAGAATTACTCACCGAGGGGAACTGTGCCATGTGCCCCGTTCCTGATGCTTCTTCAGCTGATGGAGCCACGGGGGGCATCATCAGCTACTGTCTGGACATCAGGCATCCAGCACGATCAGGTCTAAGACATGACAGCTGGCCCAGCATCAGAGGCCGCATGGCTGGGGACAGAGCCCATCGGTCAGATAGGCCATCACGGCAGAGAGACCATAGGGCAGAGAGACCATAGGGCAGAGACACCATCAGGGCAGAGAGAACATAGGGCAGAGAGAACATAAGGCAGAGACACCATAGGGCAGAGAGACCATAGGGCAGAGAGACCATAGGGCAGAGACACCATAGGGCAGAGAGGCAATAGGGCAGATAGGCCATCACGGCAGAGAGACCATAGGGCAGAGAGACCATAGGGCAGAGACACCATAGGGCAGAGAGAACATAGGGCAGAGAGAACATAAGGCAGAGAGGCCATAGGGCAGAGAGACCATAGGGCAGAGACACCATAGGGCAGAGACACCATAGGGCAGAGACACCATAGGGCAGAGAGGCAATAGGGCAGATAGGCCATCACGGCAGAGAGACCATAGGGCAGAGAGACCATAGGGCAGAGAGACCATAGGGCAGAGAGACCATAGGGCAGAGAGACCATAGGGCAGAGACACCATAGGGCAGAGAGACCATAGGGCAGAGAGACCATAGGGCAGAGAGAACATAGGGCAGAGAGAACATAAGGCAGAGAGGCCATAGGGCAGAGAGACCATAGGGCAGAGAGACCATAGGGCAGAGAGACCATAGGGCAGAGAGACCATCAGGGCAGAGACACCATAGGGCAGAGAGACCATAGGGCAGAGAGACCATAGGGCAGAGAGACCATAGGGCAGAGACACCATAGGGCAGAGAGACCATAGGGCAGAGACACCATAGGGCAGAGAGGCAATAGGGCAGAGAGACCATAGGGCAGAGACACCATAGGGCAGAGAGACCATCAGGGCAGAGACACCATAGGGCAGAGAGACCATAGGGCAGAGAGACCATAGGGCAGAGAGACCATAGGGCAGAGAGAACATAGGGCAGAGACACCATAGGGCAGAGAGGCAATAGGGCAGAGAGGCAATAGGGCAGAGACACCATAGGGCAGAGACACCATAGGGCAGAGAGACCATCAGGGCAGAGACACCATAGGGCAGAGAGGCAATAGGGCAGATAGGCCATCACGGCAGAGAGACCATAGGGCAGAGAGACCATAGGGCAGAGAGACCATCAGGGCAGAGACACCATAGGGCAGAGAGGCAATAGGGCAGAGAGGCCATCACGGCAGAGAGACCATAGGGCAGAGAGACCATCAGGGCTGAGACACCATAGGGCAGAGAGACCATAGGGCAGAGAGACCATAGGGCAGAGAGACCATAGGGCAGAGAGACCATAGGGCAGAGAGACCATAGGGCAGAGGGACCATAGGGCAGAGACACCATAGGGCAGAGAGGCAATAGGGCAGATAGGCCATCACGGCAGAGAGACCATAGGGCAGAGAGACCATAGGGCAGAGACACCATAGGGCAGAGGGACCATAGGGCAGAGGGACCATAGGGCAGAGAGAACATAGGGCAGAGAGACCATAGGGCAGAGACACCATAGGACAGAGAGGCAATAGGGCAGAGAGACCATAGGGCAGAGAGACCATCAGGGCAGATAGCCTTCAGGTCAGCCAGAGGCCCGTGAGCGCAGCAGGTGAGGCGCTGCAGGAGCTGCTGTTTGCACGGAGCGACCCGTGGGCCTTGCCAAGAGAGCACAGGAAACAGGCCTACTATGTGAGGACCTACAAGAGACACAAACACTCCGGTGCCACAATCAGCCTTTGTAAAATGAGCTTCTGGAAATGACAAAAACACTCTGTGAATTCCACAGAAGGTGAGCATCCGGGTCATCCTGGGATGTGTCTGGATGGCTGATGAAGGTGGGGACTGGAGACCGTGTCCCTTGACTGACCCTGCCCCGGCCGTGACGGTGCAGAAGGAGTTGTAAGGTGACAGGCTGCCCTGGCAGGTGGTGAGGCGAGGCAGGCACCTCCTGGGCCCAGGCGAGAGACCCTTCACCCCCACGATATCCTGAGGGACCCAGCAGGGAAGCCAGTGCTGCAGGCAGAGGGGAAGGGGAGCCCCGACACCCCAGGATTTTCACTGTTGATGCATGAGCATGCACCAGGCGGTACGTGAGCAGGTTTGCAATGTTCCATGTGTGACTGAGGGAGGGACTCCTTGGGAGAGCCGGGGTGGGAGCAGGGAGGATGTCTCTTTTCCAACGCTGTTAATGAGAATTTAGACCAGAAATCACAGAAAATGCTACCCATACAAACCCAGTTTATACAAAAATAATGAGAACAGGACTAATTCAGGCAGCTAATTATCACATGCATCGCACGTCAGCACAGAAAGAACCAAAGCCATTAGCAGGATACCCACCGCTCTCATCAAGGGGGATTAATGGGAACAGGCTGGAATATGGCTTTCGCAGAAGCAAAGCTGCCGTCTTCAAAGAGCTGTTCCCATGTGGAGTTCCTGTGATCCTCACACTGTGAAGGCTCCCAGGGCAGCCCTGGAGGGGTGGGGACATCCTGGTCATCACTGCTGCCCAGCCGCCCCACGTCGGGGGTGAAGGTGGATCACGGCACGCGGGTTCCTGGGAGTCTCCCCGGGGCTGGACGCAGCCTCACCACCTGCCCTCTGCGGCCACAGCAGCAGCCTCAGCTGACCTCTCAGGGTATGAGGTTTGGCTCTCACAACCCTCCAAGACACAGCGCACTGGATTGCCTCCTTTGCCCGCCTGCCCCAGAGCACCTGGATTCGTTCAATCACTGCTCCCTGACGTGGGCCATCCAGCTCCTGCTGAGGCTCCTGAGAGGGCAGCAGAGGATGGCTTGAGTGCTTGGGCCCTCGTGTAGGAGATCCCAACGGAGCTCCTGGCTTCGGCCTGGGCCGGCTCTGGTGCAGCTCTCTGGAGAGCGAACCAACGGAGAGAAGGTCCTTCTCAGATCAGTAATGACATCTGCCAGCCCTGACTGTCACCGACCTGCTGGGGAGCCGGGGCTGAGCCGTGCTGAGATGGAGAGTGCCCCTCATCTGTCTGCCTTCACAGCTGGCATCCTGCTGTCAGCCTAGTCATGTCTGAGCAGGCAGAGCACTTCCAGATGTGCACCTCCAGATGTGCACAGGAGACATCTGCGGACGCGCACCAGAGACACTGATTCCACTGCAAAACCCGCGAAATCTTCGCACAGTGTTTCCACAGCATGCGCTTCCCCTAGGCTTTGTGACTCCATGTTTATGTGTGTGTGATATTAGCCTAGGTCACTGGCTGCATGCGTTTGCCTGCATGGTGACTCTAAGTGACTGGCACACGTGTGTGCAAGTGTGTGCGTGTGTGGTGACTGTCCCCTAGAGAGAACGATAATGATGGTGCCCTTGGCGCTAAGGCCGAGGATCCAGGCGCCCGGCTTCGGTTCCTCTCTCTCTCTCTCATCTCAATTTGGCAGGTGCACTGAGTCCATAGCCCCATGTCCCACCCCCACACTGAAGCCCAGTAAAGCTCTCTGAGTCATTCATCTGCTATTTCTTGGGATCTCCTTAGCTCTCAGAGCTTAATCCACATGAAAACCCCCAACTTCTGTGTATTTTAGAGAGGAGGGGGTTATGGCAGACAGCAAACACTGATACACCAGTGCACTGTGAAGTGTGTTAGAAAAGAAGAATGCCCACATGGTTGGGGCAGCACTCAGAGTTCAGGGCTTTGTAACGAAGTAGAGACCGAGGCTACTTTAGGGAGAGAGCATGAGGAGCATCCCCAGGGTGAGGGAGGCAGAACCCCTGCTAGGGCAGGCAGCTGGGCTGCAGCCTGAAGGCCGCCCACAGGGGCAGGGCCTGAGGGACAACAGGAAGAGGGGCCAGCGCCAGGGACAGGCCCCACCTGCTCCCAGGAGCACAGCTTTCTTCTGAGGGTTTGGTCGGAGTCCTCTTGCCTGCACCAGGAGCTGGCAGGCTGCTGGCCTGGGCTGGAGACCACCGAGCCAGTCTATGCCTGGCAGGAAGAGGACCTCATGTGCAGAATGGCACAATGCAGCTGAGACAGGGAGCATCGATAATGCTGCACCCACACCTCTTTCTACCACAAATAGTAAACTTCACACGCAAGGAAAGGGGGATTTGTCCACCTGAGCCTGACGCATTTTGCTTTGCAGAATGCCCTCTTGCACCATCCGTTGTGTCGCAAGCGTTGGGATTTCATTCTTTTCTAAGGTAACGTCATATCCCAACACACATCATGCCCATTCCCTCCACCCCTTCTTCCACTGACTGGCATCTAGCTTGGTTCCTAGGCCCTGTCCTTGTTGTTAGGAACTGGACTGAAGCCAGCATGGCCCGCAGGGCTTTCCTTCCCGGGCTGCCCAGTTCCTTGGAGACACTCCCGGGAAGGGGACAGCTGGGGCACATGGAGGATCTGCTTTCGGCTTCTTGAGGAATCTTCACGCTGGCTCTTTTGCACATGACACAGTTTAAAAAAGAGGGGAACCTGGCAAGTGAATTCAACAGAGGATATGATTTTAGATGCAAAAAAAAAATCAGTATCATTTTTATCCATTAACAATGATCTTGCTGAGGAAGAATGAATCAGAGTAATCCTAATTCACAGTGGGTCCAAAACGTCAGTGCTGTGGGGCAAACGGAACCAAGGATGTGACAGACCTCTCCAATGAAAATCACAAAGCAGTGATGAGAAGCTGGAGAACAGCGCACAAGGACCTCCCACGCTCACGGAGTGATCAGTGCCATAAAATGCTCACTACCCAAACTAAGTCTTCAAAATATCAAGGAGATTCTTCATAGAATCATGTAAAAATCCTAAAATTGATGTGGAAACGCAAGATTGTGGATAAACAAAGAATCTTGTGCAAGAGAAACAAACTCAGAGGCATCACAATGGCAGATGTGAACACGCGCTGTCCATTACTGTAACCCAGGCAGAACGGCAAGAGAAGACTCACAGGCCAGTAGAACAGAGCAAAGTCCAGGAAGAAACCTGCACAGTCACAGCCAGTCCACGCTCTGGCGGAGGTGCTGACCATGGCCACGGCCAGTCCACGCTCTGGCAGAGGTGCTGACCACGCCCTGGAGAAGGGGCAGGGCCTTGTATCAGCCGGGCATTCACACACCAAGCTTAAGCAGACTCCCACACCACACAAACGTCCCTCCCAGTGAACCAGAGCCACATGTGAGATGTAGATGTAGGCAGCCACTGGGGAAAGTCCATGACACCGGCACAGATAGTGACTTGGATCCCACAAGCTTGAGTGTTAAAAGTCCAGAGTTGAGATCATGTCATCCAAGACACATCCACAGGTGTTCCTGGCCAGAGGTTAGCAGGAGGAAGGTGGATAAAAACCCGGAACTGTTGCCTGCCCCAAATGCCAGGTGCTGGGTCAAAAGCCAATGCCCATGTTATGCCAGGCCAGGAGCTCAGGGTGGCCCAGGATGTGGGACTCTGTAGGAGTCCTGAGTGTGACCAGTCAGTGACCTAGGAGATCACCTTTTTGAAGGTACAGCCAGGTGACTCTCATTTTGGCACAAAATTTGTATTTGGCATTCAGACTCAGATTCCAGTCCTGGGTCTCAGCAACACTGAGTGTTGGTGAAGCTTTCTGGTCTCCAAGCACACTCCTTGTGGGGCTCAGCAGCCGATGACTCCAGGGCTCCTGGGTGCTTTTGAATTTTTATAGAGATTTATTGATTGATTTGAAAGACTTACAGAGAGAGGGAATGTCAGAGACAAAATGAGAGAAAGAGAGGGAATGAGGGGAAGAGAGAGAGAGATTGTGTCTGTTGGCTCACTCCCCAAACCATCAGTCTACCCCAAAGCCAGGGTGTGGGTAATGCTGTGCAGGGAACATCCACATGTGTTCAATCAGTGGGCTTCACTATGGAAATCCTGACACGGAAACTAACTGTACAAGGAGAAGGAAGTTGGGGTGAGAGGGAGAGAAAGGAGGAAGAGAGATAAAAGAGAAACAGAGAGGGGAGAGGGCCAAGGAGGGGAGGAGTGCGATAGAAGGAGTGAGGGAGGAGAGAGAACGAGGGAGAGAGATCGAAGGGGGGGAGAAGACAAGTGAGTGGAGAGAGAGAGGCTGCAGTCGCACGGCGCCATGGCAGCCCGCCACCTGTTGTATTGTTAGTTATCGCTCTCCGGCTCTCACCAGGCCTGGGCCGTGAGTTCACCTCTGCCAGAGTCGCTCATGCCTGTGAAAGGCACACATTACACAGAATGGCGTCCAGTTCCCTCTGAAGCCCCGACTTTCTCCAGGGCTTCCTGGACCTCTGCTAGTGCTCAGTAGGGAGCGGGACTCCATTCAGGTCCCCCTAGCCACCATCCAGTGAGGAGTCAGGGTGGTGATGGTCAGAGATCTGAATCGTCCAATTGTCCAATTGTCCAATCACGTCCAATTGAGGACGTGAGTCTGCGTGCAGCCACTCGGGCCTTCCACCTGACGCCCACGCCAGACACAGTAGATGGGAGTCAGGTTGGCTGGGTGACTTCCGCCCCATCTGACAGGCAGACCAGTGTGGTCACTACCCAACCACTTGCACATGCCCCACTCCACTCAGGCTGATGGCCTGAGAACCTGTGGTGGCCACAGTAGGAGAAGACCACAGGAGCCATGCAGAGGGGCTGAGGAAGCCACTGTTGACCCAGCAGGGCTGCCTGTCCACTGGTCCCTCACTGAATCTGCTCTCTCACCGGCACCGGAGGGCCAGCTTGAAGAGGGGCCAGCTCCAAGCTCCGGATCCTGGGGCCACCCCTCCACGGGTCCTTCCCAGGCCCTCCCCGAGTCCTCCCCGAATCCCTTGCTTACACCTCTACAATCTGGAAGACACAGGAAAATCCAAAAGTAGAAAAAAACACCACTCTAGTATTCCAACATTCTAGAATAACCGCTTTTTATATTTTTGTCTTTAGTTGTTCAGGGTTTTTTGTGTAACAAGCAAAAATTTACATATAAAGGTGGAATATATAGGAATAGACATCTATATGAGAAGTCTGCATAGAAAGGGAATATTGTGGGGAAAAAAAAACCTGCATGAATTTCAAATGTTTTGCACCAAAGTAACCTCACCTTTCATTCCATTCTTCAGTGAACTTTTTGAAGCAACTTTGTGCAAGTTTTCTGCCAAAAACACATGCTGCTCACAGCTTTTCACAGTCACGCGCTCAGTTAGTGAATGTACTACAAGTGGGTTCCACGTCGGCGAATGGTCCTTCGTGACATTTTTAGTTGTTGCATATTCATCATATGGATATGTGATTCCAGGGGACTTCGAAAACGTTGTGGAAATGTGCATCACAACATTATTATGCGTGGATTTGCACACGTTTCTGACAGAATAGATATCCTTTATTCATTTTCTTATGAACTTTCGAAAACACCCTCACATAGTACATAGTCAAGCCTACTGAATCTTTATTTCGGGACTTCTTGGTGTTTAAATTGTGCTGAACGGAGCAGGGTAGCAAACCACTGCAAAATCAAGAGAGTGAGGCCAAGCTGGAAGGAACCACAGTTTTGCAGGAACCTGCCAGGTGCCACGGTCCCGCCTGGGTGACTTGCAGTTACCTGCTTCACTCAGGCAAGTCCCGCAGAGTCCTGCCCTGACCTCTGGGTGGCCACACACTCCCACAGGCCTGGTTCCATGCACTGGGTCCATGCACACCCATGCCCCAGGGCCGTGGGGTCTGCCGGGAGGAGGGGCACACTCCAGGAGATGGCTGTGCCCGCGCAGGCTTGCAGCTGGTCTGCTGTGGTCCTGGAGGCTGGCCTACCATCAGGGGCGGCATCTCTGCCTCCGTACACAGCGAGCTCACTCTGCTGCCTTAATGAGCATCCCCACCCCTCTTCAGAACACGTTCACAGCTCAACTCCGGCCCCGGGGCCTGGAGAAAGACGGCCAGCACAGCCAGGCAGACCCAGCAGGCTTCCCGCGAGATAGCAGGCACTTTCTTGAGGATTGATCTCCCCCGTACAACTCCAACATGGCGCTTTCTTGAAAACTTACTGACTGATTCAGAAGCAGAGATGATAGAGATAGACATGGACATAGAGGCGATAGGTGACTCGTGGATAATGGGTAAGCAGATGGACAGGTGACAGATACAGATAACAGATCTTTAATCCGCTGCTTCACCCCCAGACGTCCACACCCGGTGGGACAGCGCCACGAGCCAGCAGGACACACCAAAGCTGCTGCCTGGCCTCCCGGACACTCGAGCCTGGAGCCAGAGCCGGACTGCAGCCCAGGCACGTGATGGGGGAGGCTGCTGCCCACCAGGCTGCCAGCGTGCCCCTGACAACTACTGCCACGAGGCAGAACGTCTCCATCTCTTCTGAGTGGAGCCAGCAAAGCTTCCATCTGTGTGCTGAGAATACAATGAACATAATTTTTGAACTTGAACAAATGTGATAATTTCTTCAATGTTTCTTAAAAACATAGATGCCTGGCTAAATTTAACTCTCCCTTCCCTATCCCATAATTATGGCAACGTAAGAAGATATGCAGAAATTGCCATTTTTACCACGGGTGCCTTTAGAGTGATGAAATTTGGATCCTATTGGAAGAAGCCTGTCTGGATGGCATTGTCGTTTCTGGGCTGTACATTAGAATGAGTGAGGAGGCGCTGCCCAGATCCCAGTGCCCGAGTCTTGCTGCAAAGATGCCTGCCTAATTGGTCTCGGACTGCACTCAAACAGCAGCGGGTACCGAAATTTTCCCACAAGGGTTTGGCATACAGAACACTGACAAATATCAGTCTAAAATAGCAATATTTGTTTCAGAAGTGATTAGTTTGCCATTTGGCCACGTTCATATACACAAATTACACACAAGAAAACACACAACAGTGCACAAACTCGACCGTCAAAAGGTATGCACTAGTCTCACACACTCAAACCACACCCAGCAAGAGCAAGACCCTCGCCGAGCATGTACACACACATAAGTTATATCTGCTACACACAGGCCACATGCATGAAGCTACAGATACTAAAGACACACGATCTACATACCAATTACATATGCACAAACATGCAACACACAGACCCACAAACAAGCTAAACACACCAATTACACAAACATTACACATACACATCCTTTTCTCTATTTTCCTCTCTTTCTTTTCCTATTTTTCCTTTTAATGACCCGCCAGATTCCACGAGGAGAAGGTGCGATCTTGGAGTGGCTCCTGGCTTACCCACATAGAGCTTGGAGGACAAACCATTCTCTCAGAAAGGAGACCTGGAGAACGGCCAGCAGTGGCTGCCCTTGGGCTCCGCACACCTGGCCTGGGGTGCGAGGGGCAGCGGGCAGGCCTGAGATCATTCTCCAAAGTTTCTGCGCCCACTCGGGCAAGACACACACTATGGTCTAAAGGGTCTGGGGAATCTCCAGGTCAAGGGGCCGTCAGAACATAGAGGCCACAGAGCTTCAAGGCCTCTGGCTCCCCCAGCTCTGCAAGCATCCACCACACACCCCTACCCTGGCCTACAAGTCCCTCTGCCCTGGCCTGCTCCTGCTGCCAGACACAGTGTGTCCAGTTCTCAGTGAAAGATGACAGAACACAGCTGAGCCACATCAGAGACTGAAGAGACAAAGCGTCATCATGACCAAGTTCAAACATAACCAGTGCAGGTAGGGAACGGAAAAGAGCTGCGATTAAACTGTGCAGGGCCCTCGCTGGGGACAAGGCAAGTGTGTGTGACAGAGGAAATGGAACTACTTAAACAGGCCAGAAAGGCTGGCAATGGGCAGGGTGGATGCCACATCCACAATCGGAGGGTGTAGCTCAGGTCGCAGTCCCATTGCCGACGGAGCAAGCCCTGGGAGGCCACAGGCCATGGCTGCGTAGCTGGGTGCCTGCCATCCACGTGGCAGAACTGGATTGAATTCCCAGCTCTGGCCCAGCCCCAGCTGTTGTGGGTGTGTGAAGAGTGAGTCATGAGCGGGAGCTTGCTCTGGCTCTCTCTTTCTCTGGCATTAATGAGCAGCTTACAAATGAAGAATCATGTGGGTTACAAACAAGCAGACAATGGTATCTGAAAGCAGCTGGAACTGTTAATTTCCGACAAGGCAGGCCACGGGTAAGGGAGGAGCTGGACCCGGGCTGGGGATCAGGGTGTGGGGGCACTGGGGCGCCTCTCCAGGAGGACGCAGGATGCTGCAAGCGACACACCCAGGAGCAGAAACTCAGCACGCAGGAGGCGACAGGGATGCAGCTGAGGGCCTGGGGACTTGGGGAGGCTGGGAGGTGTGGATGAGCAGCGCAGCTGACCTCTGCTGGGAGCCCGTGGATGCTGAGGGCACGCTGCCCAACAATAGCAGGACACACATCCTGCTCCCGCTCACAGGAGGCAGGCAGGGCAGAGCACAGCTTCACCGGCAGGGAAGGAATAAACGGTGGGCAACAGGCCACGGGGAGAAACCTGGAACGTGAACCCAGAAATGAACTAAAGAAAACAAGCAGGAATGCTCAAGAAAATGTAATATATACTTGCAAAACAACAAGAGGAAAAGTTTTCTTTATGCTTACTTATTTTTATTGGAAAGGCAGATTTTACAGTAAGGAAAGACAGGGATAAAGGGCTTCCATCTGTTGGCTCACTCCAAAGAACCAAGCAGGAGTTTCCTCGGGGAGCACACCACTCGGGCAGGATTCTCACATGATTCGGTCTCCTCATGGAATAAGGCATTTCTAGTTCAAAACTAAAAGTGTCGGTCCCTGCGGTCTGATGAGGGCTGTCCACAGCACAGAGGGGCCTGACCGACCCCCACGAGGACCATCACAGCACGGAGGGGCCTGCCCCACCTGCACGAGGGCCGTCCACAGCCCCACCCGCACGAGGGCCATAACAGCACAGAGGGTCCTGACCGACCCCCACGAGGGCCATCACAGCACGGAGGGGCCTGACCGACCCCCACGAGGACCATCACAGCACGGAGGGGCCTGCCCCACCCGCACGAGGACCATCCACAGCCCCGACCCCTACGAGGGCCATCACAGCACAGAGGGGCCTGACCCACCCGCACGAGGGCCATCACAGCACGGAGGGGCCTGCCCCACCCGCACGAGGGCCATCACAGCATGGAGGGGCCTGCCCCACCCGCACGAGGACCATCCACAGCCCCGACCCCCACGAGGGCCATCACAGCACGGAGGGGCCTGACCCACCCGCACGAGGACCGTCCAAAGCCCTGACCCCAACAAGGGCCATCACAGCACAGAGGAGGAATTGGCTGACTCTCCACAACCTCTCCCAGAAGCTAAAAGCAGACATAAACCACAAAGCCTGCCAATCACTGAGTCCTCTCCTGAACAGACAGCGTCCTGAGGAACAACAAACTGCGGATGAAGCGCGTCCTGGTGAGGCATGTTGGGGTTTGTGCCCACACATGCCTCTGCACCTTCTTGGAACAGCAGGACATGGCATCCACAGCCTGTGGGAAAGCGGCATCCCTTAGAGTCCCCGGTGTGACAGACACATTTCTGAGCTGGGGATTGTGATGGGAACCATCAGGCCACCGGGAGCCCCTTCTAACAGGCAGAGGACACGGCATGGGGCCACCAACCACCCACTTGAGATCCAGGGGCTGAGCCGTGGCCCTACGCTAGAGAGATAAAAAGCCACAGAGCTATTCCTGGGCTCTGACGTGTGCAAGCAGACAAGGTTGGCCACGGAGTTATTCGCAGGACTCCTCTGTTTGGGAGCAAGATGGCAGGAGACAAGGCTGGCATGACGAAGCTGGTTGCTTTCCTGTGTACCATTTATAGTACTGCATAACGTGAGAAGTTCTGCACCAAGTTTAGCAGACATGCATAGATACACATACAGGCAATGGCCCAGCTAAGTAGTGACCAAGCACCGGAGCGCGGGTGCACTGAGGCAGGCCTCTGTGACCCCCAACTTCAGTGATATCACCTCTGGCCTCAACAAATGATGCCCATGTGTGTGCATATGGACAGTTACATGTGTGCATGTCTGCTCTTATATGTTCATCTATACTTGAGGTCATATATATGTGTGTACATGTCTGCTGTTACATGTAACGCAAATCTGCAGTTGCACATACGTGTACATGTGTCTGCTGCTACATGTGCCTGTAATTACATGTAACATGTCTACTGTTCAAGTAAATGTGGCAAAATATTACAAAAAAGCAAAATAATAGAAAATTTAGCAAAAACTAGTGGATGGCCACAGCTTACCAAATCAAATGGCATAACAGATGTAAAGTCCCCATGCTCAAATCTCCCTTGATGTTCTCTGGACCACGTGTCACACCAGCCAAGGTCTGGCATACCATTTGTAGCTGTTGCAGACTGAGTGTGAACTTCATACAGAAATTCGGCCAAGGAAACACTAAGAACTAACGTGAGGGAAGCGTGTCACGGTTTCAGCACTTTCTGCAGAGCCTTAGTGATCTGGTGATGTGGGACTTAGGGAAGCAATTGTGAGAAGAGCAGGCTCAGGGACAGCCCCTGGAGCATCCTCAGCAAAGGTCCCTCTGGGAAGACAAAACCAGTCTCCCAGTCACAGGGCCACAGCTCCAAGGGACAAGGAGTGGACAGAGCAACAATGATTGGACAGAGGGACAAAGAGTGGACAGAGCAACAAGGACTGGACAGAGGGACCAGGAGTGGACAGAGCAGGACTGGACAGAGGGACAAGGATTGGACAGAGAGACAAGGAGTGGACAGAGCGACCAGGACTGGACAGGGGGACAAGGACTGGAAAGAGGGAAGGAGTAGAAGAGAGGATGGAGGGAGCACGGGCAGGGAGGGAGCACGGGGCAGGGAGGGAGCACGGGGCAGGGAGGGAGCACGGGGCAGGGAGGGAGCACGGGCAGGGAGCACGGGCAGGGAGGGAGCACGGGGCAGGGAAGGGAGCACGGGGCAGGGAGGGAGCACGGGCAGGGGAGGGAGCACGAGGGAGCACTGGCAGGGAGGGAGCACAGGGCAGGGAGGGAGGGAGGGAGCACGGGCAGGGAGGAGCACGGGGCAGGGAGGGAGCACGGGGCAGGGAGGGAGCACGGGCAGGGAGCACGGGCAGGGAGGGAGCACGGGGCAGGGAGGGAGCACGGGCAGGGAGGGAGCACGGGCAGGGAGGGAGCACGGGGCAGGGAGGGAGCACGGGCAGGGAGGGAGCACGGGCAGGGAGCACGGGCAGGGAGGGAGCACGGGGCAGGGAGGAAGCACGGGCAGGGAGGAAGCACGGGCAGGGAGGGAGCATGGGGCAGGGAGGGAGCACGGGGCAGGGAGCACGGGCAGGGAGGGAGCACGGGGCAGGGAGGGAGCACGGGGCAGGGAGGGAGCACGGGGCAGGGAGGGAGCACGGGGCAGGGAGGGAGCACGGGGCAGGGAGGGAGCACGGGCAGGGAGCACGAGGCAGCGAGGGAGCACGGGGCAGGGAGGGAGCACGGGGCAGGGAGGGAGGGAGCACGGGGCAGGGAGGGAGCACGGGCAGGGAGGGAGCACAGGACAGCGAGGGAGCACGGGGCAGGGAGGGAGCATGGGGCAGGGAGGGAGCACGGGCAGGGAGGGAGGGAGGGAGCACAGGCAGGGAGGGAGCACGGGCAGGGAGGGAGCACGGGGCAGGGAGGGAGGGAGCACTGGCAGGGAGGGAGCACAGGGCAGGGAGGGAGGGAGGGAGCACGGGCAGGGAGGGAGCACGGGGCAGGGAGGGAGCACAGGACAGCGAGGGAGGGAGCACGGGACAGTGAGGGAGCACGGGCAGGGAGGGAGCACGGGCAGGGAGGGAGCACGGGCAGGGAGGGAGCACGGGGCAGGGAAGGAGCACGGGGCAGGGAGGGAGCACGGGGCAGGGAGGGAGCACAGGGCAGGGAGGGAGCACGGGGCAGGGAGGAAGCACGGGCAGGGAGGGAGCACGGGGCAGGGAGGGAGGGAGCACAGGCAGGGAGGGAGGGAGCACAGGCAGGGAGGGAGCACGGGGCAGCGAGGGAGGGAACACGGGCAGGGAGGGAGCACGGGGCAGGGAGCACAGGGCAGGGAGGGAGCACAGGGCAGGGAGCACAGGCAGGGAGGGAGGGTGGGAAGAATAAAGGAAAGGACACAACACAGTGCAGCCAGGAAGGGAAGGAGAGGGAGGGAGGGAAGGGACCTAGACCTGTGGATCATTAAAACAAAATACAAAGCTAATTTTAGAACCAAACACAAACTTTTAAACTACAAAATTTATGTGTGAAAACACAGAAAAAATTCAAACAATGCTGGGCTTGGTGATGATATGTCTTCAAATACAGCCCAGATAGCATGAGTCATGAATGAATTAAAAGAAGGAGAGGACAGGAACAGATTGGGAGGGAATATTTGCAAAGCATACCCGATAAATGACTGCTATCCAAGCTGAACGCGTAACTCTGAATAAGAAAGCAAAGCATTCACCATTTTATAAATAGGGATAAAAGAGATGAATTGATGGCCCATTAAAGAAAATATGCCTACTGTAAAGGCACAGGTGAAAAGCTGCAGACACCATTCTTTGGGGAATTAAAATTAACACTATGGGGAGTGGCAGCACAGGCATCAGGGGTGCCCAGGCCACATCAACACCTCTGGGACAGAGTCAGGCTGCCTCCGCCCCTGGCTGACGCTTGAGAATGCAGAGCAGAGCGGGCCCTTGGACCCGCTGGGACAGCTGTGAGCCAAGGCCGGGCCCCACAGATCTGAGAGCTGAAACCACAAACAGCTGTACAAGTTAGACTTGATGATAAAGACTCAGAGAACCAACGCGCCCTCCAGCAGGTGAGAACATGGCAGCACATCCGTAGACCAGAATACTGATCAGTAACATACAGACGTGAGCCCTCCACACAGCACAGAAAACCGAGAGTGAGCGCAGGCTGCTCGGGACACAGGCAGTACATGATGGCGATTCTACACACTGTGGAAAGGCAAGACAAGACACAGTAATAGATGGATGGCCACAGGGTTACCGGGCTGAATTACAGCAGATGCAAAGTAAAACCAACACATTGATGACACCCTTGGGAGGCTTAGACCCCAAGCAAAGACTGTCTACAACTGCACGAGACAGCCTCACCCGAGGGACTGTGGGAAACATGTTAAGCCTGTGGAAACAAGTGGGGTCTGCAAGACTCAGGCAGGAGTCCTTCACCTTCCCCCATGGGGTGAGTCCTTCACCACCACTGGACGGGAAGCAGCCAGCTGGTGGCACATGTGGCAGATGGGGCTTCCCACCCCTGGAGTGATCAGGGGCAGAGAATGTTGTGGAGTGATCCGCGCGGCACAGCGTCTTGCTGCGGCATTTGACCAGCGGCAAGTAATCTGGGTGGCACCAGAATGGAGACGGTGACACACAGAAATGTTTGCACATGCGTGTGCATACCCAGATCAGGCTGTGTACCCACATGTCCTTGCCCTGCCTGCTTAGAGGGCCTCACCCACACAACACAGGACCACACAGAGCTTCTTCTGACCCTATGCTCTGACCCAGGGACCTGGAGTTTGTGGGGAAATGACTGCATCCCAGACTGAGACTGGGAAGCCCCAAAAGATTCCCAGTTCTAGAAGGTTCTAGAGGCTCCCAGAGTGCCAGAGAGTCAAGGGCTTCTGAAAACGCAGCTGGTTACACACTTACACACACAACATATACCCAACATACAAACCCACACATACACACAATACAGTCTACCCACACACACAACAGTTCACACCACACACACAATTCACACACATACCAATTCACACCACACACAAGTTCACACACTCAATGGATATAAAACATCATTTACACACTCACTCATAAACACACAACACAAACTCATACAACACAGTTCACATATGACACATGCACAGATGCAAAGCAGTTTGCAAACACATACACATGCACACTCACACACTCAGTGTTCTGAACAAACTGCAGGTGTCCCTTGAGGCACAGATGGGGCTGGATTGGATTGTAAGGCAGTGTGCATGGCTCAAGTACCCACACGGATATGGGTCGGTGGTTTAAAGACAAACAAGCGATTCAGCGAGCATGGGACATGAGCACACCTTCCTGCAGGGGGCTCAGAGGACAGTGTCCACACCGCACCTCCAGCCCTGTGCACAGCACTCCACTGCAAAGACCCTACGCACAGTGCTTTGCCTGGCGAGGGGTATGGGGCTGTGCAGAGGCTTTCCGGCATGGAGCCCCCAGCATTCCTCCAGTCCACCTTCCAGGCCATGCAGGCAGTTTGCACTACAGTGGAGCTCTGCCTGGTCTCCTTCCTCCAAAAACAGACCCAGCATGACAATTCAGACGAAACGCCCCAAGAAGGACCCACCTGCAGAACACAAACAGCTAGTCCTCAGGACCCACGGGTGGGCCCAGGAAAAGGCAGGCGTGCGAGACTGCCAGGCCACCTGGCTGAGTGTCCCACAGGCTCCCAGACCACCGCAGCAGGCCAGCAGGGAAGACAAGTATGAAGACAGGACGATTTATAAAACGCTCCTATTCAGCATTCATACCTTACGTCCTTTTGTTTTCAGCCATTGTTTCATTCCGCGAGAACTGGCCTCAGGGGACACCTGTTGTACTGTGTACAGTGACAGCACGTGGAGTACACAGGGGCCCCTCCGGCCCGGCACGCTGATGTCCACTGCACGACATCGGATCCATCGTGGCAGGGCCCTGTGGGGGCTTGAAGCTGGAGTCTGGTCCTCATCACCCCCTATCCACTCACCCCAAGCTGAGGAGGAACAAGGATCAGCCGTGCGTTTGCCGTGGGGAAAAGTCCTCCGCTCCTAGCGCTGGGACTGCAGCGTGTTCTTGGGGATTGAATTCATGAGCTTCTGTGTGTCGCCCCTGCTGTGTCTGGAGCCTCACCTCTTAGCTGTGCAGGTTAATTTAACCAGAGCAATTAATCTCCTTCCCAGGCAGCTTTTAAAACAAATAATTCATTCTGTAAGCGATACGATGTGGCTTGGAATACTAATACTGTCATCGGGCCATCCTTGGAGAAGGCATCCCAGGACCTCAGCGCGTGCCTGCACCTGGGCCAGTGCCTGACCCCACACGTGCTGCGCTCCTTCCCACACACCCATGTCTGTGAGAGGGCCGAATTACCCGTAAGGCACAGTGAGAGGTCAGCAAAGCTAACATCTGAGAGAACCACTCCGACAATGGCTGTGAGACTCCTGGGGATTCAGGCTGCCTCTCAGCCCTCCTCCTGACAGCATCAGGTGGGCGGGACGCAGGCGGTGATGTGGCCCGAGCATCCCTGCGAGCGCAGCTCTGTGCCTCTGTGAGGCAGGGGGCTGGGGATGACTTGTGAGTGAGTGGTCACTCAGTCAGGGCACAAGCTGGGCCCTTGGGGCGTCCATCACCCCTCTCGCCTTCATTACCCAGTCATTAGCTGGGTCACAGGTGGACGTGGCCTCTCCCAGCTTCCTCCACATTTGCCATCATCTGCCTGGACCAAGGGAACAAGCTGCAGGTGCCCGAGGAGCCCCGGCCTACAAGTGCCCGAGGAGCCCCGGCCTGGTGGCAGCAGCCACAGCGGGCCCCAGGCCAGGAGCCCCTCTTCTGCCTGGCCTTCCCGTCGCTGACACCCATGCGGCCATTCTGGGGAGCCTGGTAAGTGACTGGGTGAGCTCCAGGCACCTGCATTTCCCAGGCCAGGACAGGGAAGTCACAGAATGTAGAAACAACTCCTGCGCCCTCCTGCTCCCGCGTGGGGAGCCGCACGCAGGGGTTGAAGTTGTCCCCAGGGCCTGGGGCAGATGGAGACACCAACCGGATGCCTGTGACGCTCCCAGATGTCCTGTTCTCCTCCTTCCACTGGGTCTGCCGGCTGTGCTCTTCGCTGGACGCCTGCAAGGACAGCCGCGCGGCCTGGTCCCCCAAAACCCAGCGGGGGGCCGTCCTCCCTTCGCTTGGATGAGGGAGACATGGCCTCTTCCGGCCAAGCACACGAGGGAGGCGTGGCCTCTTCCTGCCAGTAACGGGGCGTGGCCTCTTCCGGCCAAGCACACGAGGGAGGCGTGGCCTCTTCCTGCCAGTAACGGGGCGTGGCCACTTCCGGCCAAGCACACGAGGGAGGCGTGGCCTCTTCCGGCCAAGCACATGAGGGAGGCATGGCCTCTTCCGGCCAGTAGCGGGGCGTGGCCCTCCCAGGGGCCCGGTGGGCGTGGCCTCTCCCCTCAGGTGGCCAGCATGGCCAGCCGGCAGCCTGGTACCTCAGCTGTAGGCTCTTGGATGTGCTTTCCGGGCTGCCGCACGTGGAGCGCCCGCCTCAGGTCTCTCCTGTCGCGGCGTTGAGGGCTGCTTCTGGGGACCCTGAGGCCTCCGTGGCGCCCCCGGGCCTTGAACCGGCTCCTCAGGGGGACCCAGAGCGTGCCCGCAGCCTCTCCCTCTGCCTGAGCTGCCCAGAGGCTGGAGCCCGTCTGAACCATCAGCACACCTCCCGTCCTGAATGGCGCGAGGGCCGATCCCGTGGTACTTCAGTGCCCCTATTATGAACCATATGGCTGCGGGGTGGAGGAGGGGAGGCGGTGTTTCCCGGGCTGGGAGGGAGCGAACGGGACCTGAAGCCGTGCGCCTCACTCCCGAGAAGCCATCTGCTTCCGTTCAAATTGTCATGTCGGAACTGCGGCGCGTTCACATGTGCCATAAAGTATAGGATCTGAGGCCAAAACACAGCCAGTGTTTGCAACCACGGATCCAGTCGTCGTCAAAGCTGTGGCATTTTTAAAAAGCAAAGAAGTCACACAAAGGCGACGTGTGCTCCCAGTGTTCCTAGCACTGGCTACACAATGGGAACAGCTGTCAGCAGAGAGCAGCGTGGTGCAAGGGGGCGTCATGACCCGCTCCGTCCACTCTGCACCCGCGAGTGCCTGACGGATCCCATACCATGTGTGTTTATACACAGGGATGCAGCCTGGGGGAAGCGGGCTGTCACTGCTGAGGGTGACCAGCAGGCCGGGCAGGAGGACTCTGCGGTGGGTGGTGATGGTCCGGTGCTGCTACACGGCAGGAGGCTAGCTCTAAAGGACGCTGCTGCCAGCTGAGTTAGGAGCAGCCCCTGCAGGGTGGGTGCGCTGGACTCAGAGCTGGGTGTGCAGTTGCAGAAATGACCTTAGCACAAAGAGCAAGGAGGAGACAGACACGGAGCAAGCACAGGTGCTGTAGTGCAGGCCGGCACGTCCACACAGCCTGAGCCCGAGTCCTGCCGGCAAGATGGCTGTCTGATGGGAGCAACGTCGTGATGTGCACTCCGTCTGGAGCCTGTAGGAGACTGTGCCTCGCAACAAGAGCGCAGACACAGACGAAGAGGCAGAGGGAGGCTTCAGACCCTCAAGGCTCCTGAGCCAGAGAACACTGGGAAGGAAGAGACAGGGTTGGCAGGTCAGGCTCGGGACCCCCGCGGCAAAGGGCCAAGGGTAAAGGTTAGCGGCTAGAGAGGGCTTCTGGAGGAACAGGCCCTGTGCCACCCACGTCTCACTGCCCTGGCCCTGGTTCTGGTCTGGGTCTTGCTTCCATATACCACTCATCTCCCCCCGGCTCTTCTGGGATTTTGTGTACTCCATGGAGCCTCGTCTTCCTTCCGAGAAGTTGCTGGTGTTTCTTGTTGAAGCCACCATGGTGCAGCAGCAGGTTCACAGGCGGGAAACAGCACGCTGCAGGAGCCTTCCAGATACCAGATTACAGGGGTCTCAGGACAGACAGCGGGGCCTCCACAGGAAGCAGACAGGGCCAGCCCCACTGTCTGCCAAGCAGGAGCTGGCCAACAGGACATGCAGGCCGTGTCTGCCAAGAAGCCACTGGGATGGGCAGAGTGAGGGGCAAGTTCGTGAGGACACAGCCCCTCGTGTCGTGGAGCCTGCCGTCAGCGGCCAGCAGCGCTGGTCCTCCATGTGGCCACCTGGCTGCTTTCTCTCTGAACTCGGAGGAACTCAGGACCGCACAGAACAAGACACTGCCTCCACTGACATGAAAATTGCTGGCCAACAGATGAGCATTTCGCTTGTTTTGGGCTGGTATTGCACAAACCCCTTCGCACTCACATGTCCCCCCTCTCGGGTTGCACCCAGCACTTCAAAGAGTTCTTGGACTCTCAGTGCTGGGCGTGCTGTGTCCCTGGGGCCAGGCCAGCAAGCGGGTTCTCTCGCCTTTGTGTAATTCTTTGAAACTGTGTGTTGAATTAATAAATGCCTGTGTGAATTTCTGTGTATTGATGAATAGTAGACTTTCCAAGGGAGTTGCCCAACTTAGGTTTTTCTAGGCTGCTTGCATTTTTATTCAGAAACCTGAGTAAATTCTGATATCTGTGTTCTGCATGGGCAGCTGGCAGTAGTCAAAATGGGTTCAAGGGTAAGTGATCGGAACATATCGCCCACAACAGTGACACTCGGCAAACCCACGCAAACCTTCCACCTCGCGCTCGCTTAGGGCCTTACACGCATCACTGTTCCATCATCTCCCACCACACACCCCGGGCTCTACAGCATCACCCCTCTTTTCTGATGAGGACACGGGCCTCCCGGCAGCACTCTTGGGGGCTTCCTACCTAGGACCCCCACCCCTGCTGGATGGAGGCTGGGAGCACAAGCCACAAGGTCTACTCTGTGGTGGAGCTTGGGCAGGAAGGTCCCCTCTGCACCTGCCGCTGTGTGGCCTCCGTTTCATCATAGCCTTTTTCTGGGACCAGTGTTTACCACATGCTAAGGAGAGCCAGATCCGACTTCAGCCCTGAGAGACTCTCAGTAGATACCTCAGCTGCTGCTGCGTTCAGACCCACTGCTGAGTGTGCTGTTGGCCCAGTGCTGCTCCCTGTCTGGGCCCAGAACGGCAGCTGCACTGGAATCCTGCACTTGAAGCCCAGTCTGCTCCCTGCTGAGGAAGAGTGTGGATGCTGTGTTAAGACCCTGTGCCCTTGACCTGCTGTGTGTTGGGATGAGGAACCAGTCGTGCACGCCTCTGAGTTTTACCTGAAGTTTACCCCAACCTTGCTGGGTGCAGCAGGCACCGGGGAACAGAACTGGCCACTGAGGTCAGGCCTGTGTTACGCTGACACCCGAGGCCTCCCTACGTTCTCATTGTTACCTTACACATTAAACCTGTACATATTTATAGGACACCAGGTGATATTTCAAGGCATGTATATGCTGTAAACACTAAATCAGACAGTGGCTTCCACCAACATTTATTATTTCTTTATGAGAACATTAAAAGCCCTTTCCCATAGATTTTGAGAGAAACAGACTCTTTCATGATTTGTTCAGAAACCCAAAATTATGTCTAGAAGCCATCAGTCTCTCACTTCCACCCTTCCTGCTCCCTATGCGCTCAGCCTCGGTGAACCTGCCAGCCTTTCAACTGGTATGAGGTCAACTCTGCTGCCATCCCCTACTGCTTTCACAAGCCCATGAGAAGGGAACTGGATGGAAAAGGAGTAATTGGGACTCAAACTGGCTCTGCAATATGGGATGCTGAGGCCTAATAGCAGTTAGAGATGTTTTTTTAAGCCTGAGCTTGACTGCACTACTTGTTTGAACAGAGCCCTGCCATAGTTTCCATTCTCCTGGAACTAATGCTAATGCCTCACTCCTGAGAGCTGTCTTCCCACCCTCACTCCCACTCAGGGCCCAGCCCTGACCTCAGAACCTCTCGGCCCAGCCCTTCCTTGTCCGCTCACTGACCCTCAGCGTGTGGCTGATTCTCCCTCCCCAGGAATGCTGCTGGCCCAACATCCCAGCAGCAAACCTCCGCTGTAAACCGAGCCTTGCACTCACCGCCTCCCGGGTCACTGTCACATTGACTGAGTCATTTACTCCTGTTCTGCCCCATGCAAGGAGGTCGCTCACGGGGAGCCAGTGTCTGCTCAGTGGCCATGTTCATAGCCCCTAGGACAGGATCAGCGAGAGCTATCCTCAACAGGTGGTCCAAGCATCTGGATGGTAAGTGGCCTCTGAGGAGGTGTCTCATCTCTAGGCCAGCGGGTCTTAATGTGGCAGGTACATCCACTGACAGGTTGGGGAGCAGGCCTCACGGGGACTAGGCCAGGAGGGAAGCATTCAGGGGCTGGGGCCTGGGCTTCCTGCTGAGCACACTGCGCAGAATCAAGGGGCCGCTCAGCGTGACTGTGGGTTACCATCAACTCCCAGCCCCTCCTCCATCTGCCCTTCCTGGCATTGTCCTCCCATGGCTATCAGCTTACCCTTCACCCTTTCTGCACATAATCACCACCTGCTAGTTGGTCCCCTGCATGGTGCAGGGAGGCGGGCAGCTCCCCCGTGCTGGCTCAGGATGACCGGACACTCCAGGGCACCCTCTCCCAGACCCCTCCTCAGGGGTGTGCTCACAGGGCGGGGTGGGATCCGGGATGCTGTACCATGGTCTGTCTCTTTCCCCTAGCGGGGTGACTTGGGCCATAGTTGTGCCTCCTCGAACTCCCCAGGGAGGACACTGCCAGGTCCCTTCAGTGTCAAAAAGGAATCTGCTTTGCCTCCAAGGGAAGACCCTCTCCTTACAGAGAGGACAAATAGTTCTTCCCCTTTCACTGTCACCTGCAGTAGGAGTGGTCAGTCAACTCGTAAGGCCTGCCTGTTACCACTCCAGGCAGGGCGCTCTGGGGCAGGAGGCAGCTGCAGGCACTCGGCCTCTCCTCCAGCGATCTGGGGCACACAGGAATCACTTGTGTGCACCTCGCTAACATCAGCCTGGACAGGTCAGCCACAGCACGGGAGTGCCCAGAGCCCGAGGCTGCTGACTCCCCTAGGCCCTGCGAGGATGTGGCCAGGTCGTGGCCTCATCCTCCCTCAGGCAGGCTGTGCATGAGGTCGACAAGGCACCAGCACCAGTGGAGTATGAAGGACAGGGAGGCTGCTGTTGGCCCGTCTCTGCACACAGCCGCACTCTGGGCAGTGCACCCACAGTGCCAGGCAGAAGGGAGGCAGCCTGCTGTGGGCCCCTCCCTGCACACAGCCGCGCTCTGGGCAGTGCACCCACAGGGCCAGGCAGGAAGGAGGCAGCCTGCTGTGGGCCCCTCCCTGCACACAGCCGCGCTCTGGGCAGTGCACCCACAGGGCCAGGCAGGAGGGAGGCAGCCTGCTGTGGGCCCCTCCTTGCACACAGCCGCGCTCTGGGCAGTGTACCCACAGGGCCAGGCAGGAGGGAGGCAGCTGTGCTCACTCCAAGATTGCTCCCCAGTGCCCTTTGCCATCCTCATCTGTGCCAGGTCATTAATCCTCAGGCATGCAGCCAGCGGCAGGGCCACACAGATTCCCGGACAGAGAGGGCAGACGAAAGACGAGCTGTCTCGGTCACCTCCACCTCGCCCCACTCTTCCCTCCCAGCCCTGGGACACCCTTCCTGCTTCCAGGGTGTAGAGGCCTGGGCGTCAAACTTCGAAACGTTCTTGGAGAAATTTGTCTCTCTGGTGTCCCAGGGAGCTCAGTTACGGCTGAGGAAGCGCGGGCCCGTGAGCGGCTGGGAGTCTGCCTCCCTAGACCTTTCCTGCAAACACATCCTGCAAGGTGTGTCGCCCCAGGTCTTGGAGATGACCTCCTTACAGATTTTAGTGAATTCTCTGAGTCATTTACACCTGAAATTATGGTAATCCTGTGGCTCCTGCATGTTCATGATATATCATTTTATTTGTCCCCTTTTTTCTCTACAGACCAGGATTAGCCAAGTGACTGCAGTATGACCAATGGACGGTCTTGGCAGCCAGGGTCATCCAAGAATTCTGCCAAGCCCAGGGGTGCTCTAAAGGTTCTTGGCCAGCAGGAGGCCTGCAGTCCCGTGAGACTCTGCGGTTCACCTCAGCTTCCACTCTGCCTGTAGACAGGAGAGACATGTCCCCCAGCACTGCTCACTCCGAAGTCTGGGAGGTCGGGAGAGGTGCCCACCCATGTCACCTGCCAGGGTCACAGGTGACACTGTGCTCATGTGTGGCATCTTTCTGTTTATGGGAACCACGTACATGAGTGCTTGGACTCCCTTCCTCGCTCTAGGCCACCAGTCATCGCTCCCCACTGCACGTCCCTGTAGCAGGGCCCGAGAGAGGTGGATACGTGGGGATCCAGCACTGCCTGCTTGGCACCACGCTGCTTACAACACCAAGGAAGCTCTCTGTTTTGAGCATTGTTGCCCAAGCCTGAAATAGCTCATTTACAAATCTGCTTTTACTGTGGCAGAATCCAGCTGCGGGTGAGTCCGGGTGGCCTTTGCCTTGACCGATGTTCCTCATGACTTTGGCCTCAGGCTAATCAACGTTTTGGTTCTAAACTTGCATCTGGATGCATGTGGACACATATGGCCAAGTCAACCGTGTCTGACTCAGGGTCAGGAAGCATCTTGGCCGAAATCCAAGAACATTTCCCACAAAGGCAGCAGGGGTGGGGACACGTGATGAGATGTGATAGGCACACTCGCACCTCTAGAAATAAAGCCAATAATTGCACGCATCAAAATTGGAGGGAAATGATCGGTACCACATGTGAACAGGGTGCAGAGGTCAACTGTGTGCGACTGCTGCCAGAACATTCGTGTCAACGGGCCATCCTGAGCTGTGAGCTCACACCTGGAGGGCCGGGCTGGGGTCTGGGGAGACTCAGGTAGCACGTTGAGGCACCCACAGGCACGGTGGAGGGACTCAGCCTCCTAGTGGAACAACGAGGACAAGTAGGACAAGCCCAGACCTGGAGAGTGGAGGGAAGGAGCTGTTTCCAGATGGCAGATGTTCCTTCGAAGTGTTTGAATCGACAGACACAACTTGTATTCACTCGTCACGCGTAAGCTGTCCTGGGTGATGCAAACATCATGAGATGGTCTGGCACGCTCTTAATTGGAGTGAGCTGAACTGGGAAAAAGCAAGTGGTCCACCAGGGAAGCAGACACAGATGAGCACCTGTGGGGCTTTGTGGACATGTGTCCTTTGATCCCTCATGGTCAGAAAAAGGAACGCATCGCCTAGATGTGTCACCAGGTCGGCAGCACAGGCGTTGCCGGGTGGTCCCAGGGTGACACCCAGACCACATCCTCATTCTCCCAATGGATGCTAGAGCTCTGGAAGCAGGATACTGTGTCCTTTCCTTCCTGTGAGGCCGGACGAGCCCATGAGCCATTCTGTACTTAATGAAGACTGGAGTTTCTAACCGACTGACACTTGCCCAGTCCCCGTCCAGGCTGCCTCGTGATTGTCACTTGCAGGCCTGTGGCATCGGCACACCATTTCTGGATTCTGGACAACTGCTATCTATCTGACTCATTGGGAAGCACCATGGCTCTTTCCCCCAAGGTAGCCCTACTGGAGAGGCACGGGGGCCCTGGGAAATGTCCCTTTGCCTCCATCTCAACTCTGCTGCTCTGAGTTGAAGCTCCAGCACCTGCTTAGCTTGACGATTCTTTTTCACCCATGTCCTGTGTTCTTTCTGGCACTTCGACAGCAATCAGCTTACAGCTGGGTGTGTTAGCATCCGATTCTGAACACAGCATCACAAGAACTCTTGAGTATTAAATATGCAGAGAATTATAAATATTTGAAGTACCCTGGGGCTGCATCTGTGCTGTCTTTATCTAGAGCTTTTTCACTCAGAATCTTTCATTTGGCTGCCTGTGTGCTAGCTGCCCTGTGTTAGGACAGGCTAGTCTTGCTGGGCCAAGGGACCACAGGTCCTGCAGACAGGTGGTCTTGGTCCTTGGTCGCCAGCCTCTGAGTCTACAGGTGAGGCAAGGAAAGACGCTAACCGAGCATAGCACCAGCAGACGACCAGTGTCGGAGGGCTCAGTTGCTCTGGCTGTTGCGCCCTGCACGATGGTCACTGTTCAGTGGGCACTTGGCTCCTAGTCTGGAGTGTGGATCTTCTCCTGGGTCAGTGTGGCTGAGCAGAGACCTCCAGCGGTCCCACTGCTACAATGGAGGCAGCCATGTTCTGTGGTGTGCAGCATTGCTCACTAGCACATGTGTCGATCGGATATCAGGCAGGCATTTCCAGCACATGACAGGTCCGCTTGAGTATGACTAGCTCACTGCAGCGTGCAGAGATCTGCTTCTGGCCATGTGGGAAGCCGCAGCCATCCCAGCTGGAGCAGCCCAAGGCAAGACTCAGCTGGCTGGCCCCTCCTTCCCACAGAAGGGCCTTCCAGCTAAGCCATCTTCCAAGATGATAACCCAAACATCCCACACGTGCTTGCTGTTTTTCTGAATCTCAGTTCGCTCGTTCCTGCCCTGTTAGCATCAATGCGTTGTCACCACAGTTCCAGTGTAAAATCAGCTCTACTCCACACTGTCTCCACACGCTACCTCTCTGAGGGCTGTAGTTAGTTATGGCTTATTGGTTGAACCATGTCATGGTTTCCCTGGTCTGCTTGCTTCTCATTCTCCTTCCTACTGTTTTTCTGCATTCATCGCGCGCGTCTGCTTGCCAGGGTGCACACCAGCAAGAGGCTGGGGTGCAGAGTGAAGCCAGAACTCAACCCAGGCCTATAATGTGGCTTGAGTGTCTCCCCAGGGGAGTGCTGACTCGCAGTGCCCAGTGCCTGCCCCCACGGAAAGGTGGGGGTGCACAGTGGGGAACCAGAGGCATCCTCTCCTGGAAGGCCTTGCTTGAGCAGCAGGTAAGCCACCATGACATCTGTCCATGACCTCAGAGCCCCTTGTCCCTCCTGAGCCTGACAGAACCAGGTTAACTGCTGGCAGCTCATAGTTTTGAGGTGTGATGAGCCGAGATCTGAAATCCCCCTACTGTGTCCGCCCAAATCATGTCATACACCGAACAGTCAAGTTTGGGTGGAGAGGGCCAGGGTGAAGTCCTGTAGCCTCGTGCCTCTGAAGTCCGCAACGGCCCCTCACGCGACTGTCAGTAAGATCCCACGCACAGGAGAGCACGTCCCAGGCCCTCGGGGCTCGGAGGTCAGGCTCCCGGAGCAACTGTGTCTTCAGGTTTCAGCTGGTGTGGTCTCTTCTCAGATGAGCGGTCAAGGTTGGTCAGCGTCACGGAGCCAGGAGAAGGAATGCTGAACTTGACCTGAAGCAAGCAGCACCCCCAGCGCCCCTCTCACCAGCTGCACGTTCCATGCCCAGGTGACCCGGAGGTTGCCTCGTGTTGATATCAACACAAGGATGAAGGTCAGGATAATATCACTCCACAACATGACCAGCCTTCTAGAGTCCTCCTTTACCGGAGTGCGCAGGGCAGGACGCTGCCCCGCTTCCTGTCCAGCCTCCATTCTGTCCTCCTTTACCGGAGCGCAGGGCAGGACGCTGCCCCGCTTCCTGTCCAGCCTCCATTCTGTCCTCCTTTACCGGAGTGCGCAGGGCAGGACGCTGCCCCCCTTCCTGTCCAGCCTCCATTCTGTCCTCCTTTACCGGAGCGCAGGGCAGGACGCTGCCCCGCTTCCTGTCCAGCCTCCATTCTGTCCTCCTTTACCGGAGTGCGCAGGGCAGGACGCTGCCCCGCTTCCTGTCCAGCCTCCATTCTGTCCTCCTTTACCGGAGTGCGCAGGGCAGGACGCTGCCCCCCTTCCTGTCCAGCCTCCATTCTGTCCTCCTTTACCGGAGTGCGCAGGGCAGGACGCTGCCCCCCTTCCTGTCCAGCATCTATTCTTCCGAGTATTCCTAAGTCGATGCTCACAAAACCATGCCAGCTGTAGCCGGGGACAAAGCAGGAAGTGGACATGTGGCCGCGGCGCTGCTGGCCATGCACAGGTGAGGGCAATGTGGGGGTTTCCGGCGGCGTGAGTGCCCAGAACTGTGAGAGGTGCACACGTGTCTGGTGGTGAGAGAATGAGATTTCTGTGGAAAATACAGCGGTGCGGTCTTATTTTCCCACTTCACTTTATAAGCACAGAGGTGCTCAATGAAATCAGCAAGATGCAGACGGAGAAGCAGCTGGTAATCTTGCTTCCACGTAGAATCCTTGAGAGGCTCTTAGTTACAGAGCCAAGGCTGACCGAGTGGTCCCTGGAGGTGCAGGTGGACCACTGGGGTCCTGGTGCCTGAGGAAGCTGCTGTGCGGTGCTAATGGCAGCTGCAGCCTGCAGCCAAAGCACGCTGCACTGCAACTCCTGTTAAATAAGTGGGTTCTAGTTTCTCTTGTCACACAAAGTAACCATGCAAGATGATGGATATGCTAATTTTCTTCACTATAGTAACCATTTTACTATCTGTTAGTGCATCTCATAGCTCCACATTGTAAATCTCAAATACACAAAGATTTATTAAAAATACTTTCAGCGCAATTTTTAAATGTATGTATTAAGATGATGCATAATATCTCAACATAGGTTATAGAAAAAGATTTCAAATGATTTGACATTAGTGCTCATTTATGCCTTCAATGTTTGACTAAATAAAATAGCGTTCACTGGTGTCGGCTGTTAATAAAGCATGCAAAATAGTGCTATGCACTAAATGGCAATTTGATGAACAAGAGGTCAGTTACAGGAGTCGTCCTGAGTGCCCAGGCCAAGGACATGTGGAAGGAATTGGCCTGATGGATTGTGGCATGTGTAAGGGCCTGCTGCAAAGCCCGAGAACAGAACAGAAGCAGAGAATGAAGCCGACATAGTGGCTGCCATGCTAGGGGTAAGAAATAAGAAAGGAGGTGTGAGCAGAAAGCGGTGTATGCTGGGCAGGATGCAGAGGGGGGGCTGGGGTAGCAGGCCTCTGGGCAAGGGCCTCCAGGGAGTGCAGATGGCACAGGGCACAGGGCCTGACTGCAGAGGGGCTAGGGCAGCAGGACCCTGGGCAACGGCCTCCAGGGAGTGCAGATGGCACAGGGCACAGGGCCTGACTGCAGAGGGGCTGGGGCAGAAGGACCCTGGGCAAGGGCCCTCCAGGGAGCGCAGATGGCACAGGGGCCTCTTTTGTGGGGAATGGCAAGGAGGAGCTTGATTCCGGGGCCAACCCCTCACTTCCAGCAGGATGAGGGGTGCTATTCTTGTGTTAGGGAGGGGTGTTGAGAACTCCTGTAGCGTCTGAGCAGCAGGCAGTGGGCAGGCTGGTGTGATGGCCAGGCATGGGGAGGGCAGCATGTCCTCCACAGTCCGCTCAGCAGAGGCCAGCCATGAGCAGGCAGTGTGGGACGGCATAGTTGAGCTGGCACAGGGCAGGTGGAGGCACCAGGGACTGGCAGGGCTGCAGTCAGAGGCGGGAGGGGAAGGAACGACTGGACGCTTGCTGGAGATTATGTAAGTGATTTCATTCATCCATTCACTTGAAATCCGGGAGTGGGGGTGGGGGAGAGCCGGCTTCCACTTTCAAAATGACCACACAGCCAGAGGCTGGAACCCCCCCACATTGCTCAGGTGGTGTGGGGCCGAGCCCTCGGCCGTCCCCCACTGCCTTCCCAGGCCTCTCAGCAGGGAGCTGGATTGCAAGTGGAGCAGCCAGAACTCAAGTCACACCCCAAGGGCCGCTTAGCCTGATGTGAGTGTGACGTGGGGCATGACCTCCAACACAGGACGGTCCTGTTAGAACGGCCTGTGCGGCGGCAGAGCTAGGTTACTGGCTGCTTCTGCACCAGCAGATGAAACGCACTGAGCTGCTAACCCCAGCTTGCCCGAGGATGTGCCCCTGCTGGGGAGGAAGGCGGGCATGGACCCCAGACATGGGGGCACTGCTGAGGCCCTGCGATGGCACGTTACACGTCCCCACAGTGTAACATACGTGGTCAAGCCAGACGGACACATGCCCCACAGATATAACATACACACTGAGCCACACGAAAGCGTGATGTTCCCACAGATGTAATGTGTATATTCAGGCCGCACAAGCATGAGTGACATAGGTGCTGGGGCCGTGTGACGGCACTGAGTCCAGTAGACGTGGGCCTTAGTGGGAAGGGAGTCTCAGGGCAGCTTGGGGACAGCCATGAAGGTCTGGGGAGACAGGGTCTGGGGGACGCCCCGGGCTGAGAGGGCTGAGAGGGCTGAGAACAGACGCCCCCAGTGCTGTACCCTTTCCCAGGCAGGAGGAAGCGAGCTCCGGCCAGCCACTGCGGAGGACACTCCCAAAGTGAGCGCGGAGAGCAGGGTCTTCCGGAGAGGACAAGGACAGCTACCTCCCAGGAGCTGAAGGAAAGCATCCTGCTGAGACAGTGAGCATGAGCCAGTGCCACCGACCCTGGCCAGGCTGTTAGAAGGAATCCCCTTGGGTGCAAGCCTTTGTTCACTCCTGAAACGCTCTTGAAGGTGTCTCCCAGGCCTGTGGCGTGGCAAGTGGAGCTGTGACGGAGGCCTGAGCCCTTGTGTCTCCCGCGTCCTTGGCCGTGTTGGATTTCAGACTCTTTCTGCTTGGGCCCCCGGGCTCAGCCTGCAGCCTGCAGCCTGGGCTGTTCCCCGCAGCCTGAGAGGCACTGCCCTTGGTGCTGCCCACAGTGAACCCAGGCCACCCTCCAGGAGCACCGGGTGCGCCAGCCCCGCTCACACCTGCCAACCCGCTGTTCCCTGGAATGCTGCCCTCACGCCAGTGTCCTCGGCCATTGGGGTGGAGCGCTCATCTCAGCAGTCCCTGGTCCAATTATCTTCTTGTCGAATGCATTAGCCTGGAAGTAGAGGGTATGCGAAATCCAATTACAATGCAGTGTCTCTGGCCAGAGACAGTCTAAGTGATTTTGCATCCACACATTAATTGGGAGCACAAGATTAATTGTGTTTATTGTTTTCAGAGGGACAGTTTTCAGCCTGACTCTCGGCTCTGCCCATTGGCACCTCATGTCTGCAGGAAGCCTGGTCTCCTGTCATGGACCTGCCCCGATGCCCACAGCTGGGAGAGCCCTTCACACACCACTCTGCTGGGCACAGCTCCCATAGCTGACCCCTGCTCCTCACTCTAAGCAGCCCTTGGCCTTGGTCTTGGATTCAGTATTCTGATACACAGTGGGCCGTTTGAAGTTTATAGGATGGCTCCTGTTCCAGCCCAAAGGAGGATGCTCAGGAAAAATTATGCCCGAGGAAAAGCAAATGAAGGTCATTCATTATAGTGATTTTGTAAGTGCTTGGCAAATACCTAGGAAAATGATGTGATCCAATAATCTTACTTCTGGGAATCTACTGCTACACTCTGAAAAAAAAATGAAATAACTTATGCAAAGGACCGTTCATTAACACAGCACGATACATCAAATGTCGGCTGACAAGGACCCCAGTGCCCACTGTGGGGACTTGTGGATGAATCACCACCGTGCAGTGTCTTCACAGAGGAGAGTTTGAACAGATATGAGAGGAAGACACATGCACTTACGCATCTCCATCGATTCCCTATCTCCCTCTCTCCTCCGTCTGGGAGAACGGTCTGCAAGGGATGGCTAGAGCAGTGGTGGGCTGCTGTGTGATTCCGCACCTGCACCCGTCCATGCTGCCTGCGAGGTGGAGTGTGGTGGGCAACTCACACTGGATGCACTGGACGGGCAGGATGGGACCCCACAGCAGGGCTGCGTTCTACTGAGTCTGCAGGTTTAAGCATCAAGCTTCTGAAAACCTCCATAGGAACATCTAGACTTGTGTTGGAGCCACCGCCCGTGCCACAGTCTAGCCCAGTGGGACATTCACCACCAACAAGGCAAAGAATTGAGTCAAGGGAGAGACTTAGTGGAAACGACAGGGAGGGAGAACAGACCTGCACGTCCTGAGCACAGGAAGGTGGACACGGCAACCTTGAAGATGCACCTCGTGGGCCTCACAGGCAGGTAGTGGGCTGGCCAGCAGCCGTCTACACTGAGAGCAGCCGTCTGCCCTCACTGCCTCCCAGTGCTGATTCTGAGCCAAGGGACAGGTTCCTGCTGAGTGTCTGGTCTTCTGGGGGATTCTTGGGGTGCAGGCGTGATCTGGTGGTCTGCGGGTTACACACCCCACAGACAGAACACAGATATTTTCCAGTGCAAAAAATATTAATTCTAGGATACTTCTGGAATTACGGAAAATTCCCAGAAATAGTAGCAATGTCCCATCAGACCTTTCTCATGTCTGCCAGTCACATCCCGTGCTCCTGGAGCATTCCTCAATTCCACCATGTTCTTTGCGCTGGCTGTTTCATGACATGCTCCTTTGCTGCCCAGGACCCCACAGCTGGCTTCCTTGTCTGCCTGGTCCACTTGGCTTAGCTTACGCAGCTGGGACACCTCTTGTTTCTCAGAAATTGATGGGGCTTGGATTTACTTCTGTTTTCATCACTCATCTCTTCTGTACCTTCCCTTTTACTGCATCACCTTGTCTCCCGTGGTTATCTGCTTCCCTGATTCTCGTGTGTGTACCTCATGTTAGTGCACAGCCTGCTGAACAAAGTCTCACGCCACGTTTTCCCGTGTCTTCTCTGCTAAAGCATACACTTGATGATCTAAATTCTTCTCTTATGTCTACCGTCTTTGAGACTTTTCTGTGTTATTTCCTCAGCTTTCTTATCCAAGTCAGTAAGGCTTTCTACAACTGTGTCTAATTTACTAAATATAACTATAAAAAAACAGTAATTTAACATGAAGCTGCGCACTGGACAGGGATCTGTAAAGAGGATGGTATAAAAATCAAATTGTAGAACTTCCCTTTGTTTGGCACTCTTTGCTTTAGAAATGAGAAAATGCCTTCATAATTATAAATCAAAATAAGAGGAAGTGATATCAAAAATAAAGAATAAAACATTACATAAACTGTCTGACTTTAAAACACGTTTAATTATGTAGATTTTGTAAGATATACTGCAGGGACAAAAGCAGCTGTCTGCCAACACAGCTAGAGCTGGTATTTAAAGTCGCTAAACTGCAGCTGTAACCAGCATTACCAGAGGTGAAGCTGTTTTATCGGTGCGTGTGCTTGCACATAACACGGAGATAAAGATCTCCATAATCACCTTCAAATTGTTCCAGAAAAGATTTTAAAGCAAAGTAAATTAGAGGATATTACACAATGTTGTGAGTTATTAAAATTTATGATAATTCAGAAGTGGACATATCCTTGCCTGCACGATACATTTTGTTTTCCAAAAAAAGTATTTACTGATGTCCTATTTTATCCAGTGAAACAGTCTGCAACTCTTAGAGGTGTGCAGGTTCCTTCTAGATCCCCTTGCCCACACCACGTCGAGGCTGGCGCCTGGCAGGCCAGTGACAGCTGGGCATTCTTGAGCTGAGAAGTGCTGGTGTCACAGAGCCAACCAGCAGTGCATGGCATGGCTCTGGCTTTACAATGTGCACTTGCTGAAAGGCAAAGAGGGAGGGAGGAGGCAGCTCACACACTGAAGTGTGCACGGCACGTATGGACAGCCAGAGCCTGATTTACCAGGGTAATGGACGGCTGATGGTGGATCTCACTGGGCTCACACCTTCTCATGGTATGATTACCTTTTACTACTTCCTGTTTTTCATCTCTTGCACTGGAATGCAAAGTACATGATAGACACAACCTTGGGTCTCTGAGTGTGTGAGAGTCCTTGGTCCCCGGAGATACACTAGTGGGTCAGGCAGGGAACTAGCCCTCATTGTTTCAGGGGCAAACGGGGGACAACAGCTTCTGGAAAGTGCAAGAATGAAGTCCTCCTGGGACTGGCCAGAGGCCCTGGGGCCGGCCACTGCAGGGTGCCCTCATCCAGGGCAGCACAGGGCATTATGGAGGCTGAGTACACCTTGCTCGTGCCTCACAGTGCCTGACCAACACCAAAGCCGTGCCCATGGTGGCCAGACATGTTGCCCTTCACCAGGCTGTCCCAAGTCCCCACACACTCCCCTGTGAGCGGTCAACCACTGCCCACCGTTACCCACACATCCCTCCCAAGGGCTTTAAGCCATCTCAAGGCCGTTCCTGAAGGCTTGGTCACATGACACATGTTTGGCTGATGGAAGCTTTGATCTGCGTTCACGTTCCTGAGTCTTTACATGAATTATAAGCGAACGTTTCAGGATTCTTTCCAGAAGCAGAATTAGCAGATCAAAGGTGTTTCCAGGCTCTGGATGTTGCTGCCAAAACGCTTTCCCAGAGCTGCGCCATGCCCACAAGCCACGTGCCTCCTGGCACCTTGCACCGCAGTCAGAACACGAGGCCAGGTAGGAGGGATGCGGGTCCCATTGCGCACCTGAGGGCTTCTGCGTGCCAGGTGAGAGAGGGTGGCCACACCAGGCTGGGTCTCCCCGGGTCCACGTCTGTGCACTGCTTCTGCCCACACAGTGTTCTTTGCCGCCACCTGTTTTAATGTATGAGGTCACTGAGTTCTGCTTTGTAATCCTTGGATTTGCTGGCTGGTTGGAAACAAACAAGCAATGAGCCAGGGCTGGGGATCAGCGCCTGTCTGCTGAGGGAGGAGGTGTCTGCTCTACAGCCTGAGGACTTGCAGTCTGCCATCCGGAGCAGTGCCGGTCCAGCAGCCATCTCCTCCAGAGCTGGTCAGGGCCACGCTGGGTCAAGGCCTCAGTGTCTGGAAGTGGTTAGCACTTGCTAATCAGGGAGCAGAAACAGCACGCACATCAAAGGCCTCCTCCCTGCATGGCTTCTTCTCCCATCTGCTCTCATTACTAACACAGTACTTTGCAAATGAAACATGGGCTTGAAAGTTGCCTACAAGTGACCTACAAGGCGGATGCCCCATCTCTGCTGTCTGTTTCCTCTCTAGCTTTGTTTCTTTGGCTGAAACCTTTGAAACCCTTCCTGAAAATGAGATGCTGGGACACAGACAGGAACCCTAATGGAGGCAGATGTATAAGAATGAACTGGAATGTGGGAGCGTGGATCACAGCACAGGTTCCTGCATCCAGGAGGCCACGCGTGCCTAAGGGGGTATCTGCTTTTCACTGTGTGTGTCTACCATGTGTTACAACACTGGGACTGAGAACTGGGGGTCCAGCGAAGCCCCACATATTCGAATCAATCCTGCAAGTCTTTTGTGAGTAGTCGGGTTTGCGTTTGTGAGAAACAGGATAAAGGCGGGGCTTCACCCAACTGCCGTAGCTGGTGGTGAAGGAATTGGGGAGTGCATTCGGGGCTCCATGCACAGTGAGGTGGACACAGCAGTCACCCACTCCATGCCTCTGCTCCCCACGTGTCGCCTTCACCGACGCCCGCCCGGCAGCAGGGGTGGATCAGAGCATCCAGGCCTGCTGAGGGCTTGGCCACACCTTCAGGTGGGCAGCACCAGCACTGACCACCCATTTCCTAACTGATTAAGAGACCACCAATGGGGAATGTCTAATGTGTAGGTTCCTGCCCAACAAGGAGGGGGTCAGGGATGCTTAAAATCCCAAGACCCTTCATGGAACCTTTGGTCTCACTCCACACCCCTTTCCAGAGGCATCCCATCTCCTGGCTTTCTCTCCGGAGGTGCTTCCCCTTCCCTCCCTTCCCTGCTCACCTGGTCCCTTTGCAAATAAATTTTTCTTTCTGCAACAGATTCCCGGCTTTTTATTTCTATACTAAGCTGAGAAAGAACCCACCAGGCTTTTCTGGTACCAGAGAGCTCACCCCAGGGGCCACTCAGGAGCCCACCGTGAGCCTGAGGGTCTGCAAGCCCTGGGCAGTGAAGCTGCCTGCCTCCCAGGCGCGGTTAGCAAAGCCACTGAGTGCACTGCGCTCCCTACAAATGCCTGACAGAGTGAGATCCTTTTCCTAACAGCTTCTATTTCAAGGACAAAGATGACTCACTGAAGATGAACCGTACGTAGAATCTCTCAGAAAACAAGCAGCTTTGACGCCTGCCACTTGTGAACGTGTGATGAAAACAATCAAGCCCAAGACTGTCACGCGTGTTCCCAGCTCCATGAACATCCTTCAGCTGCGTGCGCAATGTGAATGCGTCTCTCGGTGCTCTCCAGTCATGGCTGCCTGAGTTGTTTTCCCCTCTGCTTCCGCCCACAGGATAAATACCCTTGAAAGCCTGTGTTCCGGAAGACGTCAGAAGTACGTTCAGCATCTTCATCTACTTCCAGGAATCCCACAGAGCCGGGCACTGGCGGCCCAGTGGCCAAAGGAGCCATGTCCCTTCACCTAGTGGCCTGTCAGAGTAAACATCTGAACATCATTTTCCTTTCAACACATGCTGGGGGGTCGACACCCTGTGGCCCCTCAGGGACCCTGTCTGTAGCCTGGCCCTCAGCATGGTCATGGTTAAGAGGTGGCAATGCCTTCAAGAGTCGGGGCCCTGAGCATGGCCTCAAGACAGCACCCTCTCCCATGTGGCCCTGTGACCTCATGCCAGCACCAGCTCCCACCACTGTGATATCATCAACCACAGGGGAGGAGCTTCCACGGAGCTGAGCCATTTCTGATGCCACACACTTGAGGCTCACAGACATCAAGGGAATGCTGGGCTCTGGGCACTGGCACCTGGAGAAGTGGACTTGCTCTCACCAGCTTGCCAGCATCGCCAGCAGCGGTATCCTTCCCACACAGCATCCCAGTGGGGACAGCTTCTGGAGAACCTTGGAGTCCACTGTTAGGCTGCACCTTGACACGCACAGGAGTTTGTCCAGGAGTAAGCTTTCTCTGACCCCAGATTTTCCCATGGTGCCATTGGCCAGTCGCAGCTGAGCATTTACCCAAGGGCAGGTGGGACCACAGCAAGGTATCAGCTAGGGCTTTAGGAGCTGTGAAAGCTAACACCTTCGTGCCTCCCTGAATCCTGCGTGGAGGCCATTGCTATCACTTGAGGGGTGCCCCACATGGAGGCAGGCAACTTCAGGGACAGCCACTGGTCTCTAAGTACAGAGGTCACCTTGCCATTCCATCCTCGCTGTGCGGGGAACATCTCTGGGCTTGCTCAGCAGAGGCTGGGCTGACAGACAACCCTAGTGTGTAATGCCTTTCTTGGTCAGCATAGATTCTCTCCATTTTTAAATGTTTAAGATTTGTTTGTTTGTATGAAAAACAGAGCCCGGTGCAGATAGATTTTCTCTCTCCACGCACCCTTGACAAGCCAGTGACCATCGGCCTCACCTGCCGGCCGTGTGGGATGTGCGTGTGTCACAGCATCGCTCCATTGTCATCTGTTCCGATAAAGTTAGCTCTTGATCAAGTGCCCTCAGGTGGGTGTGCCAGGCTCTTCCGCTTTATGGTAAGGATGTGTACAGACCGCTAGAGTGGATCTTCTCGTCTTTATTGCTGAATCCACAGTGTCGATTGCAGCCCCTGCTTGGTGAATAGATCTTCGGTGACCATTTACCAAACCAAGTGACAAACTACTGCCAGTGCAGTAGTCCTGCAGGTGACCAACACGTGCCCAGCTGACCCCTCTATGCCATGTCTGATCTAGCACTTCCATGTGAAAGGGCACTTTGTAGCAGCATCCACCCATTGGGATCCTAGCTGCCTGCTGGTTGCTGCACTGAAGGGGCTCCAGTGGTGTGGGAGATAGGCTCTGGTGGAGAACGGCTGTTGCAGAGGTCCTCAGGGTCCACTGGCTGCCAGGGACTGCAGCTGGACCTTCCACGGTCATGGAGGTGTTCACAGTGCAGGCGAGTGTCACATTTCCTGCAGGAAGCCATGGCCTCGGGGCACCTCCAGCCCAGCATTTGCTGCTTCGGAGGCTGACTGATCCAGAGAGGGGAGTTCAGGCCACGGGGCTTCTCACACCACCCCTCTCCTTTCTCTCCTTACATGGGACTGATGCTTGACCTCATGGCAGGAGAGTTAGGCATGGGTAAGGTGTGTGCACAGGCCCCTCAGCAGCATCCAGGGGGGCAACCAGCGGCCGCTCAGTCATCTGCTCCTTCAGTGACCTTGTCCACAGCTCCTACTCCACCGAGTATAGTCTGGACAGTGGGACGTGTCTGCACCGTGGGATGCCTGGACAGTGGGACGTGTCTGCACCGTGGGATGCCTGGACAGAGGGACGTGTCTGCACCGTGGGATGCCTGGACAGAGGGACATGTCTGCACCGTGGGATGCCTGGACAGAGGGACGTGTCTGCACCGTGGGATGCCTGGACAGAGGGACGTGTCTGCACCGTGGGATGGCACTACATGGCACATGGAGCAGAGCCCTGTTTGGTTTCCATGTAGGACAAATCATTCAGACCTGGGCACACAAGCCACAGTGGTGAATTCTCACCTGCTGCTTCAGTCTCTCCTGCCGGCAGCAGAGAGTATGTCTTTGAAGAACAGTCGGGAATGCATGCCTACTCAGCAGCCAGTGCAGGTCGGGACACGAGGCAGCAGTGTGCCTTGGGAACCCCATGCGGAGCCTTCACTTATACCCCAGCCAGAAGAGCAAGCCTGGCAGCCACCCAGCTCTGCCTTCACATGTCAGTGCTTAGCAGGCAGACACGGGATACAGTCTCTGCTTCAAGTTGTGATCCCTGCATAGCAAACACCCAGCAGTACCAGTGCAATCTTCCTTGGGGGGTGTTCACTGTGTCCCACGATCCTGCTTTGTAACAGGGGGAACACTGGTTGGCCTTCTCCTTCCTGCCCCAAATCCCCAGCCTCTTTCCTGCCTCTTGGGACCACGTGGCTGCATGGACAAGGCTGGCCTATACGGAAGGGAGTGATTTGACTTCATTGGATTCCCTTGAAGTCAGGAAACTGGCCGTGACATGTTAAGCTGTCGGTGACCTAGACAAAGAGCATGCAACTGGAGAAATGAACCCAACACAGGAACAAAGCCGAAAGCAACTGTGAGTTAAACCAGAACTCCCACCCGACTGAGACAACCTGGGTCTATGGCCCGTGGGATGCAGCCCTACAAAGGCTAGAAATGCATGGTCATGGAGGCCCACAGTGTGGAGGCTGGAGGGAGGAGACACTGAAAGATACTGTGGATGGAGGCTCAGAGCAGTAAGCATAGCGGGTGTGTGAAGGGACTAACACGATGGCCCATACTCACTGCTGAATGTCACTGTCGGACGCCCTGAAGCCCACAGGGTCCTGATGCCCACACTCTGGCCCCTGTCCATGTTGTGTTTGTCCTCCCTGGGGTCAGCCCCAAAGCCCTTACGTTTTTATATCAATTAGCAATTCTCACTTCCAATATCAAGCGGCATGTCACAGGCCCTAGCAGGCCAATGTATCCACAGTGATGAAGAAAAGGGGTGGGGATGGTTTGCAGAAAGATTCTAAGATGCTACTAGAACTTGGGAGCAAACAGAACCTTGGTCAGGTGAAGGGCTCCAGCGTGTGAGCCATGATCATGAGATGCTTCATTCCCCAGGTCACACTCTGATTCCAGAGAGGGCCCCGCCCAGAAAACGTCTACTGGGAGAAGTCGGACTAGCGGCTGTCACAGCGGTCGTCAGCTGTGAGCTTAGCAGACAGAACACAGGAGTCCGTGGCCCTGGAGGGTTGTCTCCACGGGTAAGCTGTGGGGTCCCGACAGGCTGGAACCCAAGTCATGATGGAATCCCTGCACAGCAAAGACCTGTTTCTTGAAGCAACATGTATTTGCTCTGCAAAGAAGCAGAACACACAGCTGTGATAAAAATTTGAGATAATTTTATACAAATGGAAATCCACTGGTAATGCAGATGTTGGAGTGAGCACGCAGGATTTTGAAATAACTATGACTGAACTGTAAGTGAAGCAGTTATCCACACAGGTGACAGAAGATGAGGCTCCCAACCGAGCATTGTAATTTCTGCAGAAAGAAGCCAATGGGCCTGGCGGAGTGAGAGGCACAGTGTCTGAAACAGTAAACCCGCCCGGCGTGGCGAGGCAAGGTGCCCCCGTCGGCGAGGCTAAGCGCTATCCAGGTCTGCAGGCCAGCTGGTCAGCCTCAAGGCCAAGGCCAGTGGAGCAGGACTTGCTGGCCACACCCACAGGACTGTAGAGAGCTGGTTGCCATTGGATTCCCCTATTCCGCTGAGTCACTCCTATTGCAGAAACCCACCGGATCCAGTGTCCTGGTAAAGTGCCCAAAGCAGCTGAGTCACAGTCGTCTCCAGGGCATCCAGGTGGGCTCTGGGCTCTTAGTTTATGCCTGGCACTTCCTGGCTGTGGTGACTAGAGAGGAGTGAGCCAGATGGGGAAAGATCTCTCCTGTCTCTCTCTCTCTCTGCCCTACCCCACTATTTCTGTCACTGTGCCTTTCAAATAAATAAAAATACTATGGAAGCTGTGAATGTAGCAATTCAGAGAAGACAAATGTGAAGAGCCTCCTGTAGTGCCAAGCCGTTGGAATGCAAAGGCGGAATACGCGTTGTATACCCTGGCGGGCAGGCATGTACTACATAACCATGCCTCAGTGCCATTTACACAGCATAACCACTTAAGATCTACAAGTAAATTTGGCAAAATAGAGACAAGATACAACATTGTTAAGAGAAAATAAAAAGACTTAAAAATACAGCATGTTAGCAAACATTAGTGATAGTAACATTTGATTTTCTCTAAATCTTGGAGTTAACAAAACTCCAATGAAAATCCTAGATTGTATCTTGTGATTTTGTATAATTTGACAGTTTCCTAAATACACACGATGATTCCAAAGACCTAGAGTTGACAGAGAATAATAAAAAGACAAAGTTGCCTGGCCTCTCCCACCCCATCCTGAAATGCTGCCGTGTCAGTGCAGCGATGAGCTGCCAACACGCCCATGGACAGCCGCGTGTGAGGGACGGTGTGTGTCAACACAGATGCACTGGACATGGTGTGTAAGCCACGGCTTTTCAAGCAGGAATCTGTAGCAATTGGGTCCCTGATTACAGCATACAGAAATTTTATAACTAACTTTTCAAGGTAAATTATGTCCAAATATTGAAGGAAATATCAGACACATAGTATCTTAGTAACACTTTATTAAATATAAGAGAAGAAACATTAACTAAAATAATTGATTAATTATACTTCAAAAGCACTAAGAACTTTTGATGATTAAAGATAGCATTAAGAGGCTAGAGTGAGTGGGAAGTGGAGTCAAGCATAAAAGAAAAGCAAAGGGGATAGGGACCAGACAGGAACTTCAAAGGAGACACTTCCATCCACAAAGACCTTGAAAACGACTCTAGAAAGTTCTCCCACTAGTTACACTGGATGTGAAGAAATGGCCACTGTGTGGTGGCCTTCCCAGTGCGGGACAGGTCACGTTCTGGCTGTTCTACTTCTAATCTAGCTTCCTGCTAACGGCCGGGAGAAGCAGCGGACATGGCTCGAGTGCTCGGGCTCTCACCATCTCGAGGGGAGACCAGGGAGAAGCTCCTGGCTCCTGGGCAACACGGCCATTGTGACCACCTGAGGAGTGAACAGTGAGTAGAAAAGCCCTCCCTCTCTCAAACTCTGACATTCAAACAAATCTTTAAGCGAGGAAAAATTGCCAGTTAAAAATGGACACACTAATTTAATAATTAACAAAGGAGGAAATCTTATGGCCATGAGGTAAATAAAGATGAGCTCACACTCTGTCATTACTGGGACACAAATCAAGCCCTATGAGGCACTGAATACAGACTGGGAAGGATTAAACGCCTCGTGTGATGGGAAGCAACTGATCAACCACCTAACAGATTTGAAAATCTGTTTGATGGCATCTCTGCCGGTCAGGGTTGCTGTGAGTCAGCCTTCCAAGGAAAATCAAATTCCCTAGCCAGCTCAGAGCTGTGTGCACAGCTACTGTGGTCACAGCAGCCACATCTGGGCGGAACCCAGACTCCTATCCAAAGGAAGCTGGAAGAACAAGCCACGTGTCCATCGTCGAGTGGCTTGTCATCCACTCAGCAACATCCGTCAGTAGCGCAGTTGAGGCTCAGAGACCATGATGAATGATACAAGACAGATCCGACACAGTGCTGCTGCCGGGTCCCACCAACACAACACGTGATTAAAGCCAAACAATCCCATGAGGACAGAAGAAGACAGAGCCGCCAGCGCTGAGCAGGGGGCAGGCAGCCCGGAGAAGCTGTGGGCCCTGGGACTGGCCCTGCTCAGAGCTGGGTGGCAGCCGCATGCCAGCCCTCAACTGGGCATCCTGGAGAAACTGCAGGCCCTGGAACTGGCCCTGCTTGGGTAGCAGCTGCATGCCTGCCTCGTAGCTGAGCCCATGAGCTCCATGGTCTGTGTGCGGTCCTCCAGTGGACTTGCGCTCACAGGGCCTCCAGTGCCAACAGAGCACAGTGTGGTCATGGCAATGGTTGATATTTAAGCATGCTGCAACACAGGGTCCGTGCTGCCTTGCATGGCACCCCAGAATCCCAGGGCAGAACCAGGCTGCCATCAGCCCAGTGCACACTGTGTCAGGATGGAAGATAAAAACAAATTTTGGGGACTTCCCCCTGAAGAGAGCAGATTGAACAACTTCCCTAAAGGGAAGGGCTGCTTTGGCTCTGGTCAGTCTTGTCAAATCGTCAGGTCTTTCCCAAGAAGCAAACTTGAGGTGACTGGGACAGGTGGCAGTGTTTGAAGCACACCCACTGTGGCGTGAAGGCTGCAGGAGGCAGGATACCTCCGGCTGGACCCACTTTCAGACCAACCACTGGAGCTGCAGCAGCCTGGCTTCTTTAGCCCAAGTGCGCCCTCCCACCACATGGGGAACATACCTGTTTCTGTTACTTTAAACTGTGGGGCTATTTTTTCTGTGGATTTCCCCCTGCAATGTGCTGAGATCTGCTCTGGCTGAACTGCAGCTAGGGTGGTGGCTTGAACCCTTCCTTTTCTGTCCTCGTGGTCCACTGAAAGCTAAGAGGCCGGATGGAAAACTCCTCCCAACCCCCCTGCATCATGTGTCCTAGGTGAAAGGGAAATTGTCACAGCGTCGCTAGAATGGCCCCCAACACCACAGCCTAGCTGGAATGGCCCCAATGCCACAGCCTTACTGGGATGGCCCCCAATGCCACAGCCTGGCTGGGATGGCCCCCAATGCCACAGCCTCACTGGGATGGCCCCCAATGCCACAGCCTCACTGGGATGGCCCCCAATGCCACAGCCTCACTGGGATGGCCCCCAATGCCACAGCCTCACTGGGATGGCCCCCAACACCACAGCTGGCTGGGATGGCCCCAAATGCCACAGCCTCACTGGGATGGCCCCCAACACCACAGCTGGCTGGGATGGTCCCCAACGCCACAGCCTTTCTGGGATGGGCCCCCAATGCCACAGCCTTGCCTGGATGACCCCCAATGCCACAGCTGGCTGGGATGGCCCCCAATGCCACAGCTGGCTGGGATGGTCCCCAATGCCACAGCCTTTCTGGAATGGGCCCCCCAATGCCACAGCCTCGCTAGGATGGTCCCCCAAATTCCACAGCCTGGCTGGGATGGCCCCCAACACCACAGTCTTGCTGGGATGGTTCCTCCAATGCCACAGCCTCGCTGGGATGGCCCACCAGGCACTTGGAACACATGTCTGTTGTTCTGGGCTGGTGCCGCCGCCAGCACTGGTATTACACTTTCACGGGCACAGAGGCCCTGGGTGTGACAGCTGCTGCTCCCAGCTTCTCAGGAAACCCTGGGCAGAGCAACAGAGCCCAGCGTGGCCTCGGTGGCAATGGTCTGTGGCTCACCCACTCTGACTTTGTCCCCAGGCCAAAGAGACACGCAGAGCAATGTCAGAGACAGGCATCCTGGTCCTGGCTTTATCGCATCGTCCCTAGTCGGATTCACCACTTGCAAAGTGTTCATCATAACTTCCCGTGGAATGCCCCATGGGATAAAGCAGCATGTCTGGTGAGCTTAATGCCCCACCTGCACACAGTGGGCTTTACTGAGGACAGCCAGGATGCGTCGGATCTGCTCACACTAACTCGTGCAACTGGATCCGCTGACGTTTCCATGGTAGTTTTGTTCTGTTTTAGTGCAAGTTTATTCATATGCCTTATTTTAAACACAGAGCTACAAAGGCGAGAGAGACCTTTCACCTGCTGGTATTTGCCAAATTCCCCCTGAAGCCGGGGTCCCAGACTCCGCCCTGGTTCCCAGGGGCGTGAAAGAACCTAAGCACGTGTGCCGTTGTTGCCACCTCCTGGGAGCATGCACTGGTCAGAAGCCAAGAATTCTCTGCCTTCCAGGAGCTCTGCTGCGGGGCATGGGTGTCCCCCCAGAAGTCTAACCCCTGCGCCACAACCCCTGCACTTTGACCTTTTCTCAGCAGGGGGAATGGTGGCCCTCCTTAGGCATGGCCCTGCAGCAGTAAGATCAGCATATGATAGGTTCTGGAGCCTGGGGGTCCACCCGCTGGCTCCGCACCCTAGGCGCACCTTAGTTATAGTGGTTGGAAGGGAAGGAAAGCATCCGGACTATTCCGGGCTACCTTCTCAGTGCCTCTCTTGCAGGAGTCTTAGACACCTGTGGCTCACCCTGCCCAGCTTTGATGTGCGGAGCACAGAAGTGCTGGCGCCTCTCACTGAGCACTTGTTCTTCAGGAATTCCTGGAATTCATTACCAAACCCTGATGCTTGGAACTCAGTAAGGGAAACAAGGACTCCGATGCCAGGTATATTTCCTGTCTTGGCCACTGGTGTGGACTAAAGCAATCAGAACGTTCCCAGTTGGAGCATCAAGTTTGCAGCTCTGTGGTGGGTCCTGGGCACGTCACCGAGCTCCACTTGACTCACTTCCCACAATGGCAAAGTGGGGACAGAGATGCTGTTGGTTTTCTCCTGGGGCCCATTTTGACAATTAAGCAAGTCGGTTACTTGGCACCCGACACTCAGCTCATTAAATGCCAATTCGCAATTGCAGAAGAAAGATAACTGGGCAAACGGGACTGGTGCATCACAGTCGTGTCTGGTCTCAGAGCAGCCCTTCTTAAAGCAGTCTGGCCATTGCTAGAAGGAAACATCTGCTGTGGTCATGCTGGAGTCTCCACTGTGATTACCCAGGGTGTCCATTGCTCTCATAAGTAACATTCATCCAACTGTGCCAGGCAGGGGGACACCAGGACAGCCGAGGCAGGTGCCAGCCTGTCCTTCTGAGTGCACTAAAGACTTGGACAGAAGAAATGAGTGGAACACAAGAAGGTGACTCGGCAGAGGGCTGAGGCACGTCTTCCAGGCTGGGGAGGGCAGCACATGCCAGCAGGCTGGGCCAGGCAAGCACTACTGCAGCCTCCCTGAGCACAGGCTGCTCACTGAACACACAGGGTCCACAAGGACCGCTCTGCCCTGCTGGGGTCCCCTCTTCGTTCCTCTCTTTCCTGCCTCCCTACTTCATGTCCCCCTCTACTTCCTCCTGTCTTTATTTTGTTCTTTAGCTTTACTCACTTTGTTGAACAATAATAATGTTAAACATTTTTTTTTTTAACATCCAGAGAGCTCTGGTCCTTAATGTTCTAGGAGAAGTCCACACAGCATGCTGGGTGCAATCTAGCACATTGCAGCAACAACAAGATGACAAACTCGGTCATTCCTGAGACTCATGGGTGGCTCCCAGCATGGAGGGTCCTGCCCTGGCTGTGTGGTAGAGTCTGCAGTCCATCATTGTCATCAGTAAGGTATATGACACACATCATTCAAGCTCGACTAACTTCTGCCAAGCTACAGTGCTGCCAAACACCTACGTTATGGTGCGTGTTTACATCAACCACAACAATGGAACAAAACCCACGAGGAGTCCAGCAGCGACCTTGATGACACCTCTGCGGTGCAGCTTCCAGGAGATTGCCCTGAAGGGAACACGGGTACCTTCCCCATTCCCGACACTGAAGTCTCAGAATAAACCATGAGATGATTGTGCCATGTTCCCTGAAGGCCACGTAGGCAGGAGTTGTGCCAGTCCCCATCAGCTCACAGGCTCTGCATCGTGCTCAGTGAGCAAGGCGTGTGATAGAACCTGCCCGGTGCCCGCCTCCCTCTCGCTTCCACCACCAGGCCCAGCCTTGCAATTGCATGTCTCCATGGAGGCATGCATGGTCTCCTCCAAGCAGGCCCCTGAGTCCTGCCTGGGCTGTCAGAATCCGGCCTAACCCTGGATGGCAGCCTCCAGGAACAGCACTACGGTGAACCGGAGATGTTGAGTAACACCTGGTGCAGGTGGCGGGCTGCTGCCCAAGGCCCCTCTGGCTGGAGGAGACTGCACCTGTTGCACCAGCCTTGGCTTTGCCAGGGCATGAGCCCAGTGGGGTCTCAAGCTGCAGGGTTCTGACCTGGCCACACTTGATGGCATAAGAGCTGTGCTTGGTATTGGCTTGCTTTCAGTCCACTCTGATCGCTGTTGCACAAGCACATGGCAAAATTAAAGTGCAACAAGATGAAGGGGGTGCCAAGGGGAGCCTCAGTTACGAACCGAGGATTCTGTTGAACATAAGCCCTAATTACTAATTAACGGGACAAGCTCCCACCAAGGAGTGTGCACCAGATTGGCAGTGCTAACGAGGATGCTCTGCATCTCATTTCACGCATGGCAACAAGCGTGTTTATCACAAAAGGGACAAATTGATCTGCAGAATGGAGCTCTTGTGAGTGGTAAGGCTGGTGATTACTGATTCATCGAAGGTGCCACAGCTCTTCTAGTCACCTGCCCAGGGAAGGAAAGGCTGCCCATTGGCTGTACGTTCAGGCCCCAGTGTATGCTCGAGTCCTATGAGCAATCAAAGTCCTGTGTGCATGCAAGCTCGTGTTTCTACTAAAGGATATTCCCTCGTGTGCACTCAAGTTCTGTGTGTGCACTCTTGGTCCTGTGTGTACACTCACGGTCCTGTGTGTGCACTCAGGGTCCTGTGTGTACTCAAGGTCCTGTGTGTACACTCAGGGTCCTGTGTGTGCACTCAGGGTCCTGTGTGTACTCAAGGTCCTGTGTGTGCACTCAGGGTCCTGTATGCGCATTCACAGTCCTGTGTGTGTACTCAGGGTCCTGTGTGTGTGCACTCAGGGTACTGGGTGTGCACTCACGGTCCTGTGTGTGCACTCAGGGTCCTGTGTGTGTGCACTCAGGGTACTGGGTGTGCACTCACGGTCCTGTGTGTACTCACGGTCCTGTGTGTACTCACAGTCCTATGTGTGCACTCAGGGTCCGGTGTGTGTGTACTCAGGGTCCTATGTGCGCATTCATGGTCCTGTGTGTGCACTCACAGTACTGGGTGTGCACTCAGGGTCCGGTGTGTTCACTCAGGGTCCTGTGTGTGCACTCACGGTCCTGTGTGTGCACTCACGGTCCTGTGTGTGCACTCAGGGTCCGGTGTGTATGTACTCAGGGTCCTGTGTGTGTGCACTCACGGTCCTGTGTGTGCACTCAAGGTCCTGTGTGTGCACTCAGGGTCCTGTGTGTGCACTCAGGGTCTGGTGTGTGCACTCACAGTCCTGAGTGTGCACTCAGGGTCCTGTGTGTGCACTCAGGGTCCCACATTTTTCTACTTGGCCTCAGGCTGATATCGTTTCCAGAACAGGGGTGATATTTTTAGGGATTTATATCTACTCCTAAAGGCTGAGATCATAATCATCTGTGATAATGGCTTTTGCATGACCCAGGACCTGTATGTTAGTCTTTTGCTGCAGTCCTGCAGGAGTGGTTGGGTGAGAGCATACATGGCTGACTGCTGGGGAAGAACACTGGACAGTTGTCACCACCAGTCGGACACTTTGTTGGCAGTGCGTGTGAGGACTGGCTCCAGGAATCTAGGTCGGTTGTGACACAGGTCCCACCACAAGCAAGGATTGGCCTCTGTTTTTCCAAGCCTGGGGCTTCCTCCTATGAGTCTGTCAGGCACACAGCAAGGAGAGGGGATGAGCCTGCACAGGCACTTCTGGATGCCCAGGGGAATGGGATGTGTGGGCAAAATGCCTACTACTTCTACTCACTTTCAGAGTCACAGCACTCTTCAGTGCAGGAGACCGTCCCAAACCACCTCACTTCAGCTTGAAGCATGAGGGAAGGTCCCAGATCAACCACATCACTGCAGGCTGCAGTGCAGGAGACAATCTCAAACCCTTGGTACCAGTGCACTCGCCTCCAGAATGCCCCATGAGGCCTCTGCTGACACATCACCTCCTCCTCTAAAGACAGACACACACAGAGAGAAAGAGAGAGTGAGCAAGCAGGGGGAGGGAGGGAACAAACAAGAAACACCCAGGGCTGCAGCTGAAGGCTGCACCAGGTGCTGGAGGCAGCAGAGCCTGCACAGTCAGAGCCAAACTTGCCTCGTCCCTGTCTGGACTTGGTTGGCCTCCGGCAGCTACTGCCCAGCAGCCCCTAACAGGGCCTAGCAATGACCAGGTCACCCTGAGGCCTGTCATTGAGTACCCTGAAGATTAAACACAGGGGGAGGTCAGTACCCAGCACCCCAAGCAGTGGGGCGAGCCACAGGACCCCAGACTGTCAAGAACACCCAGAGTATAAGAGGTGTCACATGGCCAGTGTATAACTCACCTGCTGAAGAGCAAGCCCTGGGCACCAAGCAGGAAGCAGGCCCTGCAGTGACCACAGAGCAGACACAAGCTGACTCAGGCTGGGGAAGGAGAAAGCCTTGGCACCTAGAGTCTCAGGAGAGCAGCCCTAAGACCAGAGACAGAGCACACAGGGAAGTGAGCCTGAAGCTCAGATCTGGGCTGGAGACCCTCTCCGGTCAAAACATTACCAACACGTGGGGCCAAATACAAGGAGCACTGAGTGTTGTAGCCATGCTGAGAATAAAGTTATGTCATCATGAGTCTTAACGATTGAAGTTCCTGTCATCCACAACAACCCAGGCTGCAATCCCTTCTCCAGCACCTCTCCATTATCACAGTCCCTCCTCACCTCTGCACCAGCTCCTGTCCTGTGCCTCTTCACCTCTGCACCAGCTCCTCCTCGCTGTCCCTCCTCACCTCTGCAACAGCTCCTCCTCACTGTCCCTCCTCACCTCTGCACCAGCTCCTCCTCACTGTCCCTCCTCACCTCTGCACCAGCTCCTCCTCACTGTCCCTCCTCACCTCTGCACCAGCTCCTGTCTTGTCCCTCCTCACCTCTGCACCAGCTCCTCCTCGCTGTCCCTCCTCACCTCTGCACCAGCTCCTCCTCACTGTCCCTCCTCACCTCTGCACCAGCTCCTCCTCACTGTCCCTCCTCACCTCTGCACCAGCTCCTCCTCACTGTCCCTCCTCACCTCTGCAACAGCTCCTGTCCTGTCCCTCTTCACCTCTGCACCAGCTCCTCCTCACTGTCCCTCCTCACCTCTGCACCAGCTCCTCCTCACTGTCCCTCCTCACCTCTGCAACAGCTCCTGTCCTGTCCCTCCTCACCTCTGCACCAGCTCCTCCTCACTGTCCCTCCTCACCTCTGCACCAGCTCCTCCTCACTGTCCCTCCTCACCTCTGCAACAGCTCCTCCTCACTGTCCCTTCTCACCTCTGCACCAGCTCCCCACTCTCCCACCCCTTCCTGGCATCACTGGCTGACACCTTCCTCAGTTCCCACATTCCCTCCAGGAATGTCTGATCTCTTGTTTGGTACGAGTGAGACCTCCTGGCCATCTAACTCTCTTCCTTCCACTATATCCTGGCCACTTTCCCCAGTTTGTCTCACTCCCTTGTCCATGCTTTGCTTGAGCAAAGCAAGTGGAGGATCAAGGACAGAGGCTAATGTGTCACAGGTTAGTTTGATTACTGGCACACCAGTCATCCCAGACCTGCCTGTTTTAAATCGCTCTCCTGATTGCGAGTCACTATGCACCCTGTAATTTGGAGGGCACACATGATGCTCATCCTCAGTGGGATGTCATCAGCACTGCCCAGACAGTCCAACATCCAGACAAATTTGCCTGAATTAAATATCCCTGTTACCTTCTCTATCTGCTTATTATGTTGGAATCCGTTGACAGTCAGCCAACTTACTTATGTGTGCTTTTACAAATCCTGAAGCAAAGCTCAGTCCAAAAGCTAGAAGATCTAGGAATGCAAAGGAACAGGTTCTAATCCCATGGAGTTTCCAAATGTTCCTGGCCTAGTGGACAAGAGAGAGTACATCCTTTGCTGGTGTAAACATGAATGTGGCATTAAGGGAAGGTAGCCGAAACCACACCCAGGAAAAGAAATGGCCAAATAGAAATCTCAAACATAGTTAAAGGATGGAAACAGGACATCATCCGGGGAAGAAATAAACGGCATCCCATGTTCATGGATTGGAATAATCAAAAGCATGAATATGTGCATACTGTCAAAAGTAAAATCCTGCTGAAACACTGAAATTGCTTTCCACCAAACTAGGAAGAGCACCTTTAATGCTTGGTGGAACACCGAAGACCCTAAGTAATCAAAGAAATCTTCATCCAAATGAAGAGTGCAGGTGCAGTGGAAAGTTGCTCGATACTGTCTCAAAGCCAGAGGGTAGAAGTGGAGACATGTCATTGCACATGGTTGTAAGTCTATTTGTTTCTTCAATTAATTGGTACAGTACCACTTGGAAGTAAACTATCTTTACTGGACATTATGAAGCAACCAATAAAATAGCAAAACAGAAATTTGTAACCCATGAGTAAACAAAGGATATAAGATATAACCACAAACATATTGAAGTCCAAGGAAGCCCAAAGCCAAATCAGATACTACATAAAATAGCAAGAAAATAAACTTAAGCTTTGGCAATCATTACAATAAGTATAAATGAGTCAAAAACCCCAAATAAAAAGCAAAGATTTTCAGATTGTATTTACAGAAGGTGAATGAACTATATGTTCTTTACTATAAATGGATTTTAATGCAGAGGCAAAGAGATCAGAAAGGAGAGAATGAAACAGAATAATGGGAAGCTTTACAATGAAGATTTGATCTTCGAATGGTTCTGACGTCTCCATCAATATCTGAAAAGTGTCCTTCAGTAATGTTATCACCAAGCAGGAAAGTCTGAGCTTCTAAAATGACAAAGGTGTTGATTCACTAAGGCATTTTAACTGTCCTCGGTGTTGTGAGAGAAATAGAGCAATCCACAGGATATCAACAATGTCTCAATCTTTAAACCTAACATAAGAAAAGCATGTGCTGTTCACAGCTGGTTTAGCTGCCACATGGGGAACCCACATCCCATGTTGAAACACCATTCAGAGTATTGGCTATTCTGCATTTCCCATTTAGTTTCCTGCCAAGGAACCTGGGACGATATGTGTGATGACCAGTTACCTGGGTCCCTGCCATCCACCTCAGAGACTCAGAGACTCCAACAGGGTTCCTGGCTCTTAAGGGTGATCTGGGTGGCCCTGGTTGCTTCAAGGTAATGAAACAACAGGTAAAAGATACCTCTGTCTCCCTCCCTCTCTCCATCCCTTCTTCCCTTCATCTCTTCTCCTCCTCCTTTCTCTCTCTCTGTCTCAATAAAAAATAAATAAGTAAGCACTAAAAAAGAGAGGTTTGAGTAAGTTAATGTCGTTGTGGCCACCCTGTAGGAGGAAGAACATGAATCAGCATTGCCCGCCCTGAGAGGCGCCTCCCTGTGGTTTCTGTAGATGCGAGAAGGAGACCAGGGAAAGCTCCACCATCTCGTGAGCTAGCTGGACATCGATGGCAAAGTCATAACAGGTCGGAAACAACCTAAGCCCAGCCAAACAGAACCAAACATGAAGCCCAGACACCTGGAGAAGCCTGGTCTGTGCACCCCAGGGCTTCTCCTTGCCTGACCCCCACCCAGAGGAGCCCCTCAAACCCCTGTGACTCCCATGGCACATCCTACCAAACATTTAATGATAAAATTATAATATCTCATCTCACCTCCCTCCAACTCAGGGAATTAAAATTCCTACCAATTAATTCTAACAGAACAAACCAAATAGGCCATCACAAGAAAAGAAAGTGGCCGATACAGCCACATGTAGAATAAACAAAACAACAAACAGAGGTCATATCATGCGAAACTCTGAAGGCCTGGATGTGTTCCGTGTGACCAAGGGCATTTGGGAAGCCTGTGCTCCCCCTTCCCCCTTGAGTGGTTCTCTCCTCGAGTGACCACCAGGGCTCTGTCCACTGCAGCATGGTGCAGTTACAGGAACAAGCACCTCAGCATGGCCCCTTTTCAACCAGGCTTTCCAAGTGGCCCCATGAGGAGGTGATACTTTTGATATATGGGTTTTCTCAAGGGAAGAATGAATGGCAATTCATACTTCCCACAAACATAAAATTAGAAGAAGCCATAGGTTTCAGTGCAGACCTAATGGGAGGGACATTTGATAAAACCTCCATGGCTCTGGGCTGGGTGACCAGTTCTTCAGCAGGACAGTTAGATTGCTGTCCTGCAGTCTATGGAGCATGGCTTTGGTCTCAGTCCCAAAGGTCTGCAGAGCCACATGCAGGCCACAGGTTTGGGCAATAACAACCCAAGGTTGGGCCTGCCCATCAGGGGCCCAGGAGTCATGGAGGTGGATAGGCAGGGTCACCCGTGAGCCAAGCAGCAGAGGGGGCACCCTCATCCCTCCCACTGGCTGTGCCCACTCCCTTTGTAGCAGCTCCATGATTCTATCCCAGAATGCCCCTCTCATAGCAGGACCTGATCCATTTCTTCCCCAGGATGCCACCTGACACTATTGCTTATTTGTGCTTCTGCCCTCACTGTTCAGCCACCACTGTGAGATCCCGGAGTCCAGCCTGTGCCACCAGGCCTTAGAGAGATGCCAGAGCTGGCCCCAGCTTACAGTGTGGCCTGAGAGGGACCCAGGTCCCCAGACACCCAGACGTTACCTGCCAGGCCCTGGGACCGTGTGAGGATGAATTTCTGCCCTGAAGAAACAGGGCTTGAATGTGAATCCACAGAGTCTTTAGGACAAGAGCAGAGCATGAGGCTGCCAGTCACTGTCTCCTGTCCCACCCCCGTGCCTTGGGCACAGGGTCTCCACCTGGAGGTGACATCAGATGTTGTCCCTCAGTGACAGGTATGCTTGGGTGTAAACCTATCATCTGCTTATCACATTGTCAGAGACTAAAACACATATGCCCGTGCACACACATGCTCATACATGCACGTGTAACACACACATACACACATGAACGTGTGTGTGCAAACATACAATGCACGTGAACACAGGCCCTCATGCATATGCAAACGCAGTATGTACACAGGCACTCGCATGCACGTGAACTATGCACACAGGTACACAAGGCACTCATGTACATACATACACACACAGGGAGACATACACACACAAGTACATATGCCCACATATATGCATGTACACATTGCTACACACACAGTGCACAGGCTGCCAACATGAGGAAGCAGAGCCAAACCTGACTCTATTTTCACCAATACAACCAGGACCTTCAAGTCAGCATTTGTGACCCGGAATCCGAAGTTAACAGCCTTGCTGAGGCCGATTTATAACCTGATAAGAGGTAATAAGAGCTAGCTGTAAAACAGCCAGAGGGGCAGCCAGAGCTGTAGTAAAGGGATCTCAGCCAGCCTGTCTCCCACCGTGCTGCATGCAAGGCCCCTCGGTGGGGTCTCCAAGCCCCAGAAACCCTCCCCACCCCAGTATGCTTCGGTACCTCCTTTCCTTGACACAAAAGGAAACCAGCCAGAAGACAGACCTCTCATAAAAGCCGCTCCACAGTCCCCGACCAGCCCTGCGATGTGGATGTCAGGGCAAGCACACAGGGTTGCATGGGCCAGTGCTGGGGATGGCAGGACCCACCGATGAGTGGTGAGGTGCACGGAGCAGCATAGGGCCCCTCCTGCCCACTCTGGGAGTACCAGCCGAGGTGCTGCTGCCTGCATTCAGGGCACCCTGGGTTTCCTGTCCCAGGACTGGTCCATTACATGCCAAGCTGACCTACCAACAACACCCTTTCCTAATTGTTCAGCATTTACCCAGACCGAAGGTTGAGTCTTAGGAACTGGTTTTGTTAGGAAAAGGAATAAAAAGGAAGCTGTGAGGAGGGGTGCACCTGTCCTTGGGGGTTCTGTGTCCCCCATGCCTGGCTGTCTGGTTTACCTGTGCAGGCTGGGACATGGCGAAGACACAGCTGGGACATGGCTAGGACATGGTTGGGGCACAGCTAGGACATGCCTGGGACACAGCTGAGACATGGCTGGGATATAGCTGGGGCACTGCTAGGACACGGCTGGGACACAGCTAGGACATACCTGGGACATGGCTGGTATACAGCTGGGACACTGCCAGAACATGGCTGGGACATGACTGGGATATGGCTGGGACACTGCTGGGGCATGGCTAGAACACAGCTAGGATATGGCTGGGACACAGCTAGGACATACCTGGGACATAGCTAGGATAAGGCTGGGACATTGATAGGACAATCCTGGGACACTGCTAGGACATGGCTGGGACGTGGCTGGAACATGGCTGAGACATGACTTGAACACAGCTGGGACATGGTTGGGACACGGCTGGGACATGGCTGAGACACAGCTGGGACATGGCTTGAGCACGGCTGAAAAATGGCTGGGATACAGCTGGGACACTGCTAGGACACGGCTCGGACATGGCTGGGACATTGTTAGGACACTGCTAAGACACTGCTGGGACACATTTAGGACATGGCTCGAACATGGCTGGGACGCTGCTAGGACACTGCTAAGACACTGCCGGGACACAGCTGGGACATGACTGAGGCGTGTTTGGGACATGAATGGGGTACAGATGGGGCAGGGCTCAGACACGGGTGGGGCATGGGAGGGACACTGGGGAACAATTGCCCCCACTGGGGAAGGCAGAGGTTAGAATCACCTTTGAGGAGCAGTGTGGTGCATGCCAGCCTGTGCTAAGCATCAGCACTGCTCAGTTCCAGCCTCAGGGCTAACACGGATCCTTCTGCATGTTGGGATCTGGGGTCCTGACAAGAGGCTCTGCATTGTGCGGGGGGTCAGAGGAACAAGCTGTGAGTTTCCCCTCTCCCTGCATCACCTAGGTCCCAGGGAGCTCCCCAAAGCCACCACCTCACACTGGCACATTGGGGGCTTGGAGGGCAGACTGTGCTCTGGAAAATGAACTGTCACTGCTGGCCCTGTATCCCAGAGATCTCCCTGCTGCTGGCATGGCCTGCTCTGTGTCCCCATACAGGGGCGGTAAAGCTGGTAGAGGCATTGGGATGGTCAGCACCGGCGGGATGGGATTTGGGCCCCAACCTCTGCCAGTGTCCGTGCTCCAATTCAGGGTACCACGGTGGGTGCTGCAGCAGCCACACCCCCTGCCACCTCCAGACCCTGTCCCTTCCTGGGGACAGGCCCCAGGCAGGTCAGCCTCAGGCCCAGAATCAGCCCAGCAGGCCCCAAGGTGCGGAGCTGGACAGAACACACCTTGGCACCTGGCCATGAGGCCAGGCACCCCCAGGTCCATTCTCTCCTCAGGCATTCCCTGGGTGGCCAGCTCGTTCTCAGCTGCCATGCTGGACAGCAACGCCCAGGACCTTACCCTGTGCAGCCCAGTGAGGGACACGTGTACACAGGCCAAGTGCTCACGCAGGCTCTGCCCTTGAGGTGTGAGCCATGTGCCTAAGGGAGCAGCTATCCCCAAGCCAGCCAGAGGCCTGAGTCTTTAACCCAGGGAATGGAAGTTGGGGCAGGGCAAAGCCCCGAGCTGTCGGCCACATCCAGCCTGAGTCTGTGGAGAGCCACCAGGTGAGTGCAGTGGCTCAGGGCCCTGGCAGGTGCCACACACCAACCCAGCAGGGGCCCTGTGAGTGATACCGGGGCAGCCCAGGGCACCTGTGCTGCCACCACCTGTTCCAGCGAGCACTGCCCCCGACCCAGCACATCCCTGGTGTCTCACACAGCTCTGGGCTTGGTGACTAGGCTGCCAAAATCCTTGCCCCATAGCTGGAACAGCCGTGTACCAGCAGAGGGGAGCTGGTGACACGCCGGCACACCCAGGGCTGCCCCTCCCTTCCTTCTCCTTCAGCAGCAAGGTCTCCATGGGCTGCGATGTCACTTTGTGCAGGGTTGAGGCCATAGCCAGAGCTGTGGCCTCCTGTATGGCCTCCTGGGAGAGTGATAACGAGGCCCATTACCCCTGCTCCCCTAATGGGCCACCATGCCACACAGGGCAGGGTCTCCATCCTGCTGCCCGCTCTCCCTGCAGATCATCGGGTCTGTTCAAGTCCTGGACACATGTTGGAGCTGACTCAGCCATGTGCGCAGGCCTCAAGCCGGGCATGGCTGGGCAGCCTTGCCTGGTTAAGAACAGGGTGTGAGTTGGAACCTGTCCTGCCAGACCCTCTTCTTGTCCTCAGAGGCCCTGCAGGGAGGTGCCTGTGGCAGCCGTCCCCTTGGACTAGGGGGACCCTGTGGACATGGACTGGCCTGGACCCACGGCCTGCCGTGTGCATGGCTGCTGCAGCCTTGCCTGCTGGAGGAGCTGCAGGCCATGGAGCTCACGATCAGCCTGAGCCTGGCAGCCCAGCCAGAGTCAGAACAGGTGAGGAGGGGGCAGGGGTGAGGCAGCCAGGAGCCATAGGTAGCAGGTGCAGTCGGCATCCTGCCTTCAGGGAGAGGAAGAAAGAAGGAAACCAAAGGAGGAAGGACATGTACCCAGCGGGGCCTCCGTGCTGGAGCACAGAAGCCGGTGTTTGGGGTCGGCCTGCTCACCCTGACTCGCACAGCCACGTGTCTCGAGCCGGCTCCTCTCCTGCTCCCCAGTCCCGGCCCTGGCCTAGGCGCTGTCTGCCTAGTTGCCTGCGTGTCTGCTGTGGTTGAGGCTGATCTCAAAGCCACCACGCAGGGATGCAAGGGGCTTACTGCGCAGAGCGCTGCTCAGCAGAAGGAAGAGTCGCCTTATGCTTCAGCCACAGTCATCCCCTTCCTTCCGGATCAGCCCGGCCCGGACTCTAACCTTGAATATGGGATGACACTAGACACCGGCCCCAGGAGCCAGCAGCCTCCGCCAAGCTCCCACACACGGTGCACATTTCCACAGAGGATTTGCCCACAGCGGAGCCTGTGTTTGGTCAGAGCTCACGATCCAGGACCAGGTCCCTGCTGCCCACCAGGAGCCCTGGGGAGGCCCTCCCTGTGCCCACAGCGTGTGGGGACCCCAGCACGCACTCCCTCCATGCCACAAGGTCATGAGCTCACCCTTGGTACTGTAATCACATTTTCTTGGCCCACCCTGCAAATCCAGTAGACCCTAAATGCTTATAACTTTACCCAACTAGCACAATTCCAAACTCTCCCTCCTCCCCCTTGGAGAGGCCTCACTGCCTCCGCAGCATCTGTTTAAGTGTCCCGGGGCGCTGGCTGCGTGTCGGAGATGGCTGCCCTCTCCGTAGTTCAGAGACCTGTGCAGGATTTCTCACCTGGGATCCCGCCCTGCCTTACAGCACCAGTGCACAGCTGGACACACACGTGGAATGAGATGAACCAACAGGAAACCAATCACGTGGGATTTAGTTTGTTGCCAATTCCATCTGCTAGATGGCTCAGCCAGCAGACTGGCACCCACGTGCTTGCCTCAAAGAGACCAGAGGTCCCCTGGGTCCCTGGGCACGAGGCTGAGCCCCAAGGGCTGAGTCTGAGCCAGGATGGGGTCTGAATCAGTGTAGGGGTAGGCGCGGAAACAGGACCCGCTGGGCTGAGCTACAGGCTCTGCAGTGACCTGCATGCGGTCTGTCTGGGCCCCAGCAGGCTGTGGACACATGTGTCTGCCCACAAGACACGGCTCCAGTTGGTGGCAACAGTGAGTGCCACAGCAGAGGGCACTTGGGCCTGCTCCTAGATGCTGGATGCGAGACTGGGACCCTCTGCACCAGCCCGGTGTGGACAGGTCATGGGGCAGCGCTAGGAGGAGAAGCCTGTCTCCAGCCAGCCTTACTGGCATGAAGCTGGGTTCCTACCTCCCTTCGAAACCACAGCTCCTCTGGCACTCAGAAAGTTTCCAAACTAAGATGACATAAGTCAGTCCACAAAAAAAGCTGCACAGCTCCTGCCCACAGCCCAGACCCTGGCACAGGGCCCCCCGAGAGCCACGCAGGCAGCGTCACAGCAGCCTCTGCAGCCACTCATGTGAAGTGGGGGAGGGCGTGCGCTGGGGCCAGCCCTGCTGTGTCCCGGCCACAGGTCAGTGGCAGCGAGGTCTCGGGCATCTGTTCTGAAGATGCACTGGGTGGGAGGAGACGCACGGTGCAGAAGCCAGGGACCACTTGTAGGTTATTCACCGCAGTTTCCCTAGCTCCTGTTAGCCACTCGTGACTTTATTTACCTAATCTGTGTGGTAGGCAGAGAGACAGGAGACAGATGGACCCAGAGATGACATCTGCTGGCTCATTCTCCTAACACCCATAAGAAGCGTGACTGCGCCAGACCAAAGCAGGGAGCACTGGCTCGCTCCTGTCTGGGAGAGTGGGGAGCATGGTGGGGTACACACACCTGATGCATCGCCTGGTCCCCAGGTGCGCGTGAGCAAGGAGCTGCAGCTGAGTGGACGCAGGACTCACCATCGTCTCGTCCCCAGGTGCACGTGAACAGGGAGCTGCAGCTGAGTGGACGCAGGACTCACCATCGCCTGGTCCCCAGGTGCGCGTGAGCAAGGAGCTGCAGCTGAGCAGACGCAGGACTCACACCCAGGCTCTCCAATGCAGGCTCTCAAGCATGGTCTCAGGCTGCTCTGAAAGCCTGTCTCTGCTCACTGTTGGAGAGATTGTCCAGCTACTGGTTTACTCCTCAAATGACCACAACGACCTGCAGCAAGGAGCCAGGAGCTTCTTCAGGGTCTCCCATGTGCATGCTGGGGTCCAGTCTCTCACACCATCCTCCATTGCTCTTCTGGGGGCCTCAGCAGGGGCTGCTCTGAAAGAGGAGCAGGCAGGAATCGAAGCAGGCTGGTGTGGGATGCCGGCACCGCAGGTGGGTGGCCTACCTGTTCAGCCACACTGCCGGCTCCCAACAGGATTTCCTATTGACTGCCTTTCACAGTGAACTGTTCATGGTGAACATTCAAAGAGACCCTGGACGGCGGCTCTATCTTGAGAACTGTTAGATCTCTTGCCGACTGACGTGTGATTAGCGTTCCTTGATTGTTCGCCCCTGAGCTGTTGGAGCATCTTGCCTCTTCCTCAGCAAGCTCGCTCTCCCACTCCGCCAGGGATCGCATCCCCGGCGTTGCCGTGGCCGGTGGAAGCGCGTTGCTGTGGCCAGCGGACGCTTCTTGCTCGCTCCTAAGCATTCCATTGGCCCAGGTTTGCCTTCGCTGCTGAGCCTTGGGCCAGCAAATCTCCCTCAGGGCAATGTCCCAGAAGTGTTCCTGCTTTTCTTAGTAATTCCTAGTTCTGGTCCTATAATTCAGTCTTTAATCCATTTTTGTTTTTCCTTTTGTGAATGCTGAAGTAGATGTTTCAATCTTGTAAAATGAAGTTATAAAGGGTAAAGTTACATCTTGAGTCAGGACCCAGGACAAAACTGTGAAAAATAATCACCAAAAATACAGCAGAAGAAAATATCCTCAAACTGAGAAATATTACTTCTTCCAGACTCCAAAATTACTCACCCAAAAATAATGAAATCCAAAGCGTTAAGTTAGAAAAATTCGTGCAAACATAATGCAGAGTAATAAAACTATCTTCAAAAGACAAAAATAAAACTCACAGTATTAAAAGCTAAAATTACCCACTACATATTAGGAAAAATGTTATTGCTATCTGAGAATTATAGTGCTATTTTATTTTTATGCACTGTTACAATAAGCTATTTTCAGATTTATATAGACCCAGAAAATAGTTTATTTACAAAAAACTACTCTTGGGCCTTCATCATCCAATTGTGAAGTGAGACAGAAATAAAAACTCAGTTTACTCACTGCATTTCATATTTTAACCAGTATATTTATCATTTTATAAATTAGCAACATGCATCTATGATTTTTGAGTGTGCTTTGATCATCCTGTTCAGTTGAGAGTGCGGTTCGCTGAAGCTCGCTGACTTTGCAGAGAACTGCAAAGACCTGAGTCCGTCCCCGTGCTCAGCTTTGACCGTGGCCCGAGTTCCAGTGTGTCACAGCTCCACTGGCTCCTTCAATATCTTAGCTTTTGCTTTCTATAGGTCATGATGGTTGTGTACTTAAGACAAGTCAACATTGTAATGCTGCAGGTTTTACGTTTAGAGCAGTTTTAGCTCACAATGACCTTGGACAAACATCAGGAGGTCCCTCATGTCCCCCCATAACCTCCCCCAGTGGTCACTTGTCGCAGCTGGGACCCACGGGGCATCACTCTCACCCACATCCATGTCACAGGGGTTGGCTCCTGGTGTGGCTCCCTTGCTCTGGTTATGTTGCCTGGTGTTACCATGGCCTAGGAGTCTGCTGTGTGACATCTGGAATGTTCTAGAACTCATCTTTATGACATAATACCTGGACCTCCGAGTGAGTGGTACAGGAACAGTAGATGACCACAGACCAGCCATACCCTGATGGATCCAGGACCCAGAGTTCCAGAGCAAAGGTGTGACGTGAAAGCAGAGGCCTGAAAAGCCATTTGCCCTCTGGTGGTGGTGGTGGTGGTGGTGGCTGTCATTACTGTTCCTGAGAAACCCCTGAGGCGGTCCTGGGTCACCATGAGCAGGTGTCAGGGGCTCATGGAAGGGCGCCGGGAGGCCTGCCCCGGGCACAGCCCAGCCTGGGGCACTCCCTGGCTACAGCCTTCCTGCCGTACTCCCACCAAAGATGCCAGGCTGGTCCTTTCTCTGGGTCATGCAGACGTTCTGCTCAAGCTGTAGTCACATTCTTCGTAGTAACATATTTGGGGGAAAAAACCTCCTGAAAATCTCATCTCAGACATCACTTGCTTGGGATCAGCTGGGAGAGGGCACGGAGGGAGGTGTGGGGTTTGGCCCAGACTGCACACCTGCTCTCAGAGGCCCTGAACCTCGAAAACTCACCAGGTTACAGCAAGCCACTCTTCACCTCAGCGTGACTTCCGTTCTGCCAAGAAGCTCCAGTGCCAGCTCTAGTGCCAGCAGAGTGGCCTGCTCCTGCCTCATGGCCAACTTCACAAGCCATCCTTCTCTTGGAGGGTCTTTGGCCCACATAGTCATAGCAGTACCCACAGCAACACCTGTTCCTCCCGAGGGCTTGAGGGTGGACCTCAAGGGATAACCAGCCACTTTTTAAGATCCGTTTACTTATTTGTAAGATTTTCGGAGATAGAAAGATCTTTCACCAACTGGTTCACTTCCCAAATGGCCACAGTGGTCAGGTTGGGTCAGGCCAGAGCCAGGAGCGTCATCTGGGTCTTATGAGTACAGGTATCCTAGCACTCGGCTCATCCTCCGCTGCTTTCCCAGACCGTTAGCAGGGAGCTGAATCGGAAGTGGAGCTGCTGGGACTTGACACCCTAGGGGATGCTCATGCTGCAAGTGGTGATTTAACTCACCACGCCTCAACACTGGCCCCCTGGTCTGCTGCAGGAAAACCTGTGGCTGCAAAACCAGTCACCCCTTTATGGCAGGGCTCCGCCAGAACAAGGGCTTCCAATTCCAGTGCTCAGTACTGGCTGCTTCCTGGCCAGTGCTGGCTCCGCCTGCAGGAGCCGATGCCCTTGGCTTCCCCCAGGGCCACCCCCTCTGCTCAGACGGCATCCTGCCAGGCTTTCCACAACTGGGAAGCTGACTCTCCTCTCCATGGTCATCGGTGCATCCCCCACATGTTCATACACACTCCATCAAGTGTGCAGGTTTGTGGAAGCTCACAATACTTGTAATAAGAGTTTCCATAGTGACTGTGTGGGTAAACACCTGCCCAGTTCCAAGATGCCACGGGGACTTGCCCTGGCTTGTCTGGCTGCCACCTTGGGCCGTCCTGGGAGGACACACCTCTCTCACAGACTGATGGGACCATCCCAGCTGCCAACAGAAGAGCTGTCAGGGGACTGCGCTGGTGACATGGGAGGTAGATGCAGCCACGAAGGCAGACAGCTCACGTCACCACAGGAGGTGCTGTGCATGAGACCGGACAGGCCGTGTTCTGGAATGTTCTCTCAGGGTCCCTCCCTCAGCACTCGTCACAGGGAGAAACCGCAGCCACAGTCATGAGGACTGCAGCTCGTTCTGCGACTGCACACCCCTCGTCAGAGGCCTGGCTTAGATCTCCCCGGCACTCAGCCTCCGGCACATGTATGGAAGGACATCATGAATGTTTGCCAGTGTGCAGCCCGAGCTAATTGCAATTCTTCCGGGAAGGTCCCAGGAGCAGTTAATATGGAAATGAATGGACAGGAAACTCCCTAGTCCACAGTCCTAGATAATCTATCAAAGAGAGGTGCTTCCTCCCCCAGGCTGGGGAACAGGAATTAACAGACTGAGGAAAAGAACCTGCTAGAGGAACAAATTGTGTATTAGGGGACTGTCACTTGCTGTTGAAATGTACATTCCTCAACGCCCTCCGACACGTGTGTGAGAAGCTCACTTTAAAAGTACGATGGTCATGGTCAATGTAGGCCATCAGTCGTGTCCACGTGTGCTCTTCGTCAGGCTCCGTGCACCCAGTCCTCCGCTGCAGCTCAATGAACACACCTGCTCACCCAGGGAGGCTCAAATGGAAGAGCTCCTGCCACCCACACCGGGAGGCGGGCAGAGCTCCTGCTCCAGGCTCACCTCGCCCAGGCCCGAATGCCACAGGCATCTGGGGAGGGAACCAATGGGCAGAGCAATTCCTCCCCCCACCCTTGAAGGTCAGTAGATGATTGGACATGTAAACAGACCTGAGTGATGAAAAGCGTGGGCTGTTCTGGAGGCATGATTAGAAACATGTTTGAAATCCATCACGCCTGAGTTATCAGACTCGACTGCTGTGGCCGAAGACCATCAGCATGTGTGACTGGACAGAGACCAGCCCACGCGGCCTGGAGTGCACACCCCGCAGAAGCCCTCAGCGAGCCTCACCCCACAGGAGACCTGGTAGAACACACATCCTTCTGGGGACTGAGAAGTGTCTGTTGTGAACGGTTCATTGTCCAAGTGGAGGTTAATATTTGCCAAGAAGCTGACTAGCATTGTTTTCATGTGTGAGTTATGGTCCAGCTCGGGACAACCTCCCTGCTGCCATCTGCTCCAGTGACATGCCTCTGTGTTAGCTCGTGTGCCAGCAGCCCAGGCCCATGTGCCAGGAGCTCCTGAGCTCCCGAGCATGCTTACCAGGTCCGTCAGTGGGAGTTGCATGAGAAATGGGACTCAGCCTTGTTTCCATGACAACCCCACGGAGGTGGGGCCCAGGGCTCCCACCAGCAGCGCTGGCTCCTCTCTGCTGCTTGATGTTGTGGGGTGCAGCATAGGGTGGGCTACAGCTCACCATGATCCCAGCTCTCTGCCACAATGAGGGTCTCCACTCCCTGCCTGCTTGGGCTTCCCTGCCCACCTACGTTTGCATATACCGAGCAGGCCTCCTGCGCTCGAGCTCTGAGCCTGGAAACCCCAGGAAAACATCAACTACCCTCTTACTTTGTGAGCAAGGATGCTGGAGCAAGGCACATTCGCCTGTGGCATCTCGTGGCATCTCAGCCATCACTGATGCCCCTGATGTGTGCTGGCTCACAACCGTCAGACTCTGATGTTCATGCTGTGTGTCGGTCATGTGTGATGTGTGTCAGTCATGTATGATGGTGTGTGTCGTTCATGTGTGATGGTGTGTGTCGTTCATGTGTGATGGTGTGTGTCATTCATGTGTGATGGTGTGTGTCAGTCGTGTGATGTGTGTCGGTCATGTGTGTTGATGTGTGTCAGTCATGTATGATGGTGTGTGTCGGTCATGTGCGATGATGTGTGTCGGTCATGTAAGATGATGTGTGTAGGTCATGTGTGATGATATGTGTCACTCATGTATGATGGTGTGTGTCGGTCATGTGTGATTGTGTGTGTCGGTTATGTGTGATGTGTGTCAGTCATGTATGATGCTGTGTGTCAGTCATGTGTGTTGATGTGTGTCGGTCATGTGTGATGATGTGTGTCAGTCGTGTGATGTGTGTCGGTCATGTGTGTTGATGTGTGTCAGTCATGTATGATGGTGTGTGTCGGTCATGTATGATGGTGTGTGTCGGTCATGTGTGATGGTGTGTGTTGGTCATGTGTGATGCTGTGTGTCGGTCATGTATGATGATGTGTGTCAGTCATGCGTGATGGTGTGTGTCGGTCATGTGTGATGATGTGTGTCGGTCATGTGTGATGGTTTGTCGGCCATGTGTGATGTGTGTCAGCCATGTATGATCTTGTGTGTCGGTCATGTATGATGGTGTGTTGGCCATGTGTGATTGTGTGTGTCGGTCATGTATGATGATGTGTGTCGGTCATGTGTGATTGTGCGTGTCGGTCATGTGTGATGGTTTGTCGGCCATGTGTGATGATGTGTGTCGGTCATGTATGATGGTGTGTTGGTCATGTGTGATGATGTGTGTCGGTCATGTGTGATGCTGTGTGTCGGTCATGTGTGATGATGGTGTGTTGGTCATGTGTGATGATGTGTGTCAGTCATGTATGATGGTGTGTGTCGGTCATGTGTGATGGTGTGTGTCAGTCATGTATGATGGTGTGTGTTGGTCATGTATGATGATGTGTGTTGGTCATGTGTGATAGTGTTTGTCGGTCATGTATGATGGTGTGTGTCAGCCATGTGTGTTGGTGTGTGTCGGCTATGTGTGATGATGGTGTGTTGGTCATGTGATGATGTGTGTCGCTCATGTATGATGATGTGTGTCGGTCATGTGTGATAGTGTTTGTCGGTCATGTATGATGGTGTGTGTCGGCCATGTGTGTTGGTGTGTGTCAGCTATGTGTGATGATGGTGTGTTGGTCATGTGATGATGTGTGTCGCTCATGCATGATGATGTGTGATGGTGTGTGTCAGCCATGTGTGATGATGTGCTTCAGTCATGTGTGATGCTGTGTTGGTCATGTGTGATGGTGTGTGTCGGCCATGTGTGATGGTGTGTGTCGGCCATGTGTGATGGTGTGTGTCGGCCATGTGTGATGATGTGTGTCAGCCATGTGTGATGTGTGTCGGTCATGTGTGATGGTGTGTGTCAGTCATGTATGATGGTGTGTGTTGGCCATGTGTGATGATGTGTGTCGATCATGTGTGATTGAGTGGCTATCATGTGTGATGATGTGTGATAGTCACATGCAATGATGTGTGCTGGTCGTGTGTGACAGTGATGTGTTACAAGCATGTCACATGTGGTTCTGAAGCAATGACACCTGTGACGTCTCAAGACTTCATCACTGTCAGTCAGGTATGCAGGAAGCTTTGTCTCCTGGAGACCGTGATGAATGAGACACTGTCCTGGGCTGACCTCCAGGCCATTGCAGTCCACCATGGCCTCCTCACTAGGTCAGCCTCTGGTGACTTACTTCCTCATCCTCGTTTCTTCAGCATCCCTGTTCCCTGCTGGACCTGGAGTGTGTGGGGACAGTGCAGCCTCGCACCCATCACCCCTATGATTAGTGAAGTCCTTGGATCAGGTCATTGTGTTTGCTCCCAGGCCAGGACAGACCATATGCCAGGAGAAGTTTGTGCTGATGAGCCCTTGGGGGAACAAGAGGAGAGCTCAAACCATACCTGGGGTAGAATATGCTCCATGTGGTTTGTGTGGTCCGAGTGGTCCATGTGGTCCATGTGGTCCATGTGGGCTCTTTGTTGTCCATGTGGGTTCCCTGTGATCCATGTGGCCCATGTGGTCCATATGGCCTGTGTGACCCATGTAGGTTACGTGGTCCATGTGGTCCACGTGGTCCATGTGGTACATGTGGGCTGTGTAGTCCATATGCTCTGTGTGGTCCATGTGGCCTGTGTGGCCTGTGTGGTCTGAGTGGTCTGTGTGATCCATGTGGTCCATGTGGGCTGTGTGGGCCCCATGGCCTGTCCTCCAGATGGCTCTTCAGAGATGCTAAGAAGGACTGAGCTGAAAGGTTACAAATAGCAAAGCCAACACTAGGCCCTGTCACTGAGCAAGGCTCAGCATGGCCATCTGCCCATGGCTGCTCAGAACTATGGATCAGCAGATGCACCCTCCACATTCCGGTGCAGAGATGTGTCTGGAGAACCCACAGGGGCCATGGGACAGATGGGCCTTGGGCTATGGCACAGTTCATTGGCTCAGGCATTCAGTCCTGGGCGTAAAACGAGCATCAGTGACACTGGCATGGAATGGGATACACTGAGCTTGCCAAGGATGCGGCTGCAGGCAGGTGACAATCTGCTCATCTGAACAAGGAAGATGAGAACACTCTTTTCTGAATGTGTCTGAGGATGAAGCATGACAAAGTGGCTGAAAGTGCTCAGTGCCAGGCTGACGATCAGCAGGTGGGTGCTCCTGGCATCACAGCTGTCAGCACCAGCACTGTAGGTGACTGGGGCCATGTGAGGGTTCCATCACAACAAGCTTCCTGGCAAACCAGCGTGATTTCCCTGGGATCTTATCACCCCGACACAGGCTGGGGGCCCTCAGAGCCTCACACTGGGTGAGGTTCATGGCTTGTCCTCAGCATCTCTCTGAAATGGAGCTGTAACCACACGCAGACTGACAGGTGCTGAGCCTGAGGCACTTCACAAGTGTGGGGCAAGCTGTCCCCTGGGCTGTGGCTCAAGCATCGATTCCACTCCTGGTTCACAGAGCCTGGCTGTCATATGAGATGGGCTGGGGACTCCAGAATATTCCATGGGAGGAGCTACTCCCTGGAAGGTCATGTGTGGTCAGCTGTGCAGTTGGGAAAGCCTCCTGTCAGTGGGAGCAAATCAGGGAAAGGCAGTTCAGGCTGTTTACTGTGGACCAATGGCCTTGAGGCACACTCACAGTTCCCAAATACTCCCCTACAGGCATCACGGCCACACTGGATCAGGGTGGACTGTGCAGGCCCTGTGACCAGCAAGCCACGGGCTGTCATAAGTCTAGGAGCTGATGCCACTCGTAGGGAGACCTCTGCAGGCGTATCAGACACAGCAGCTTGGCAACGCACATCCCAGGAGGTGGTGGTAATGACCCAAGTCTCCAGGTCCCTGCCACCCTCGTGGAGATCCTGACTGAGCTCCAGGCTCCTGCTGCTGTGGGCATCTGGGGAGCCATCCAGCAGGAGGGAACTCTCTCCCCGATACTTTGCCCTTCAAAGACAACAATGAATCAATCGAGCATGAACCAAAATGTGGTAAGCACCAGCAAGATGCCCCAGAGGGCTGCTTCGGGCTCTGCCGGATGCTGGACCAGATCGCCCCTGGGTGCTGGACGCATCAGTACTGGACTCCACGTTCCTTTGCCGTCAGTCTCCGGCCATCTGTACATCCAGGCTCGGCTCTCAGTGAGTGCTCCTGCTCTCCTGCGAGGGCTCCTGGGAGGCAGAGTCCTCACTCTGTCCCGAGGCCACAGTGGCAGGACACAGCTAAAAAATCAGCTGCCAGAGCCATGCCAAGTCCAGCCTCGTGATTCAGGGCCTGCGTGTGGCCTCAGCACAGCCCCTGCGTGAACTCACCTGCAGCCCAGAGCCCCAGATGCTTCCCTCAAGTTCATCAGCAGCTCAGGGTCAGGGTCGGAACGGATCCAGGCCCTCCCCGGATCCCGGCACCTGCTGACTGGGAGGGGCCTCTGTCCACGTGCTCCCAGGAGCACACTGCAGGACGCATAGGCCCTCATTCTCCCTCGTTCCTCTTTAGCCTCTTCACTGTTAACCGGAAATGTACAAGCTGAATGCACCCCAAGAGCAGGAACACACCATGGCAGAGGAGAGACCTTTGGCTCCCAGGGTCAGAGTCACCCTCCAGGCTAGCCTCTCACCCACAGAGTAACTGCCTGCGGTGCCCCCTCCCTCCCTGCCTGGCCCCAGTGCTGGCTCTTAGGTCCGAAGTCTCAGAGCAGCGTTGCGTGTGTCTTACGTGGGCATGTGGGGGCTGTGGAGGGGAGACACAAGTGTTGCCTCTCCGTCCCCGCCTTGGAAATTGAACCGCAGGCCCCACAGCCCTGCCACAGAGGATCAAGTGTCCTTGTAGCTTCAAGTTCTTGGTGGCAGACGTGCCATCATCTTCCATCATCAAGCCCTAATGGTTTCTATGGCAACCTTCTCCTCCTCCTCCAACTCATCCATTTTCTTGGCAATACCACTTCATTCCATCCCAGGGACCACATTAGAGTTTTTTAAAAAATCCAATAAAACCCTCAACCAACAAGGAAGTTAGGAAAATATCAACAAGCTCCCCCAATCCAGCAGGCCTGGGAGCACATTAGTGAGTGGGGGAAGGAAGGAGCGTTCCCGGAGCCTCAAGACTCCTGGGCACTGGCACACCCCAGAGGAGCCCCAACAGAGCTGGCAGGTGCCTGCAGTGGTGGGTGGTGGACGGTAGGTGCAGCCTGCTCCCTGGTCACCGTTCTCTGAGGAGCATACGGCGACTGGCACAGAAATACAATTAGGCTAAAGCCACCAACGAGGCTTCCATGAGGAAAAGCTGCCTCTTGCTGAGTTCGGAGCACAGCTGGGAGCTGGGCCAAGCAGGCGTGAGCAGATTTGGAAGCTGAGAAAGGCAGGACTCCCTGTCCACACGTCCCTCTGTCCTCCCCCAGTTGGCAGCTCGGTCCACAGGCACGTGCAGGGCGGGGCAGGCTAGGAGGGTCCCTGGCTGTCCCCACCACTGGGGCTCCTCTGCAGCCGGTGCTAACCCAGGGTAATACTCTGCTCTCCCTTGTACCTTGGGAGGAAAATGTTAAGCTCCAAGAGGCAGAGAGAGTCCCAAGCTGGCCTCAGCTAGCGGTGTACCTTCACCGACACTGTGGCTTTGGCTGTATCCATGTGACTGTGCCCTGCACCGGCGGGCAAGAACAACAGGTCTCATATGCCCACAGCACATCTGGCAAGGACAACTCTGCTTCCCAGGCTGGGAGGAGTGGGCCCCAGCACTCAGCTGCAGTTCCTGCTGTCTCGCATGGAGCCGGCTGCCAAGGGCCGGGCTGGATAGCTAGGCATCCCCCATGGGAAGCCCTCACTCCGCACTCAGCAGAAGCTTGGCCAAGAGGACCCATCCCCAGGGAAGAGGTGCCCCCTGCAGCTGCCTCAGAGACACGTGGGGAATGACAGGGAGTGGGAGCTGGGGCTCAGAGCCAACGCAGTGAGCCCTGAGCACATGCTGTGGGGTTCCTGGCCCAGCCAGGGCTCCCTGCCAGGCGCACACAGGCACCACTGGCTCACAGTTCCAAGGACATTTGGAGGTCATAGGTTCATGTTAGAATTTCTCAGAGTATAGGCAAACAAACTCCAGAAAATAACGTTGCTATTTCACCTTGCCCTAGCTGCCATCCAGGGCTGGCTCATCCATGAACCTGACACAATAAATGCCTTGTTGGACCAGGTGACATAGTTCACCTGCCTGGCTTCCTCCCTGCCTCACAGCAATCTCCCCCGCTTCCTATCGCACCCCACCTCTCCACGCCCCGCGAGAAGGTTGTGTCTCTCTACAATGTGCCCTGCTCCTCGGGCCACCCGGTTCCCACCCAGGAAGGAACAAGCCCTTCAGTCCTGGCACCAGCTGCCTCACCCCATGGGGTCTTTGCCCAGGCTGGTAGCCAGGAGCTGGATCAGAGAGGAGCATCTGGGACTCAGACCAGTGCCCATATAGCATGCTAGGCGCCACAGGTAGCAGGTCTACCCACTACGCCACAGCATTGGCCCTTATCCTTGCCATTTTAAGGCTGCTGCTCTTCCCTTCATCCACCGAGTCTGTTGTCTTGGGAATTAGCCCCTGTCCTCTTGGAGAGCCTGTGTTGCCCAGGCAGCCCCACAGAGCAGCTGAGCCCCATGTGCCTCTGGAATTGCTGACGGGGGCACAGCATGCAAGCAGCATTTCCTTGGGTGTGTTTCGCATGCACATTGCAATGAGGACAAGCAAGGAAGGTTAGGTTTGAAAAGCAGCTAGCTGGGAGTCCAGCACGACGCTGGGAAGAAAACCTCCTCTTGCTCCTTCTGGGTCCCCAGTGTGACTCTGACGGGTCCCCAGTGCAAGCAGCCCAGTGCGACTCTGACAGGTCCCCAGTGCGACTCTGAAGGGTCCCCAGTGTGATTCTGACGGGTCCCCAGTGCGACTCTGACGGGTCCCCAGTGCGTCTCTGACGGGTCCCCAGTGTGATTCTGACGGGTCCCCAGTGCGAGCAGCCCAGTGCGACTCTGACATTGCAAAGCCAACACTGCCAGCTGCGCCCCGATGAGGCCGAAGGTGGCGCAGGGGTTGAACAGACACGGTACGCTCATTGTCGACTCTGAACTCTATGGCAGGGCAGCCACGCACACGTGGGCTCTCACTCCCACAGATGCCGCAGTGCCCTCCTCTCATGCAGACCTCTGCCAGAACCCTACGTCAGGGCCCAGCACTCTGCTCCTGCGTCAGCCCCCACCCACAGGACCTAACACCCACAGGACCCCACAGGACCTAACACCATCCAGTGAATTCCAGCCGAGGCAGTGAGATGGCACACGTGGACGAGCCTCCTCTGTGTGTCCTTGGACCCAAAGTTTTGTCTCTGTTCCCCTGATACGTTCTGCAGCTTAAAGGAGTGTGTGCTCTCATTCTCTGACCCCCTGCAGTGGCCGCTCCTGACACGCATTCCAGATGAGCCTCTGATCCAGACTGGCTCTGGGTACAGGCCTCGGGACAGGTGCCAGCAGGCACGGCAGACAGAGAACCTGCTGGCCAATGCTTCCAGCACAAACGCAGTCGTGACTACACCTCACAGCTGGGGAGACCCCAAGTGGTCACAGTACCTAAACGTGACATAGCGTCCAGCTGGAGCCCGGGGCAGAAGGCAGGGGCTAGGCAGCCACTGGCAACATCAGAAAAGCACAGCTTGCAGGCCGAGCACCATGGCACAGCCAGAGGGGGCCCTGTATGACACGCAGACAGCCCATGTGGGCTCAAGTCCCGGCTGCTCCACCCCCAAGCCCAGCTCCACTGCTGCCCCAGGAAAGTAGTGGAGAGCACCCCAAGTGCTCGGGCCCCTGCACCCACATGGGAGACCTAGAGAAGTTCCTGGCTACTTAGTGAATCCACTCAATGGAAGATCTCTCTCCCTCTCTCTCTCTCTCTAACTCTGCCTTTCAAATAAATAGACACTATTTTCAGCAAGCACAGCCTTGTAGCCCTGTGATCTGTGCTGACAGCAGCACGGCGTCAGCCATGAGGGAGACCAGGCGTGGGCCGTGGGAGCCGCGTCCCACAGTCCTGCGGTCCCGGCCACCCGGAAGGTGCTTTCACAGGAGACGGGGAGCGAGCAACGAGGCATCTGGGAGCTCCAGCTCAGGCTGTGACTGGGGCATAAAAATAGAACTGAACTCTTCACTCTTTTTTTTTTTTTAATTTTTGGTAATTGTTCATGAGTCATTCCCAAGCTGCCTTCTTCTTCTAAACTCAGAAATAAAAGATACAAGGGCAAGGTACGTGTTCCTGCGGGGACGGGCTCTGGCGAGCGGGGACAGTCAGAGAGGGCAGCCTGCCCTCACACTGGCAGCTCCCCTTCATTCCGCACTCCAGGGCACACACGGAGTGGCTCCTGGTGAGCGGGCAGCAGCTCCAGGGCCCGCTGGCTCACGAGCACGCGTCCCTCACCTGCCCAGCATCCCACTGGGCACAGGAACATCCATTCAAGCTCGCAGGAGAGAAGTAAACTCAATCAAACCCCCTGGAGGACGAAACATAGGAAACACCAGCCTGGTTTAGCAAGGAACTAAAACTAAAAATGTAACTTGGCCAACCTCATGATCCAAGCCCGAGGCACCGAGTCAGCATTTACTATGAAGGCCGCCGAAGACACCCCTGTGGCCACACCTTGCCCTGCCTTCTCCTCACAGTCAGCCAGCTTGTCAGGCGGGTGGTCACTCACCACACAGCCTCACCAGCAGGTGGGGGCAGCTTCCCAGGCCGAGCTGCTCTCTGGGGTCTGTCCGTGGAGTGGTTGAAGTCAGATCTGAGATGAGACAGTTTCCAGCCCTTTGCCCAGTTCACTGCTCCCCATAGCTACATGAGAGAAGTACATGACACAGCCAGCACGCGGCCCACAGAGCTGGGGCAGGAGGGTGGCCAGCCCTGGGTCTGCCTGTCTACCCCTTGCCACTCCAGCAACTGTTTCGAGAAACAATTTTTTCTAACTTGAGCTGTAAAATCGGAAGTATGTCATCCACAAGAAGGAAGCAGGCTGGGAGCTACAGAGGACAAGTCACCAGCTGGCACCAGCCATGATCTTGGCAGCCACAGATGCTTGGGCTCCGGGAGTGTCGGGGGGACAGCACTGCCTTAGTCAAGGCTGCCCCAGAAGGAGCTGACCAGCATGGCCACCCCAACCCCTGGTGTGGGCCGCAGAGCTGGTGTGACATCCCCCTATTCCATCTGCCTATCAGGTGCCAGGGACACTGAGAGACAAGGACGCTTGCCGGCTGGCTGGGGCACCCCTACCTCCCTGGCCGCTGTGCTGGGCAGGCCTGCGGAGGGAGGCCAGAGGACCAAGTGCTGAAGGCCTTGCATTTCATTCGTTCCTGCCGACTTTACTTCTCCAGGAGATTGGGGGGCAGGCTGAGAGGCCTGGGTGGACATGCAGGCGTCAGAGGGAACCCACAGATGCCCCAGGCACTTGGCTCTGAGCTTTCTCTGTCTCTATCTCACTTTTCGGGACACTTTCTGCCCTTCTGCACTGTAGCTAAGGTCACACCACACTGGGCCAGACCAGGGGGTACTGCTCACTCAGGTGCCCCCACCGCTGTCCCTGTCTCCTGTCCTGCTGGCTCTGTCCTTCCCTCCCTCAACCCCTCCCTCTCTTCGCTTCCTCCCTCCCCCTCCCATTTCCTCTCTGCCCCAGCCCCTCACAGGATTTGGACAGGGAGAGCAGTTGTCCTGGATGCCCAGGAGGGTGGAGCCTGGTCCTGGAGGACAAAGGCCCTGTGGTCTGTGGGACCAGGCCCCGCCTGTGTCGCACTGTCGCTTTACAAGAGCACCCACCCTTGCGTGGATGCTCAGTTGCCTGGAAACGGAGCCCATCACCGTTAATATTCTACCCGTGTGCCTTTATGAGTTTAGTACATGAATTTTCTCCTCTGATTCTAATTACCAGGTAAATATCATTGAGCAAAACATCCTTGAAATTTTGTGGAGCTGAGTCGGAGTTTCCTGTTGGCCCTTCTGCTTCCCTTGGACTCTTGGGCTGGAGAAGCCCATGGCCCAGGGTGCCCTGGCGGAAGGGGCAGTCTTGTGGGGCTAGACCTACACTCCCACATCCAGTGTCAAATCTTCCGACCTGTGGGGAAATTGCAAACGTGTAACTCACCATTGCAGGCACAGACCTGAATTCCAGAGCAGGCAGCTTGCACCTCACGGTGTATGTCAGCTTGGCCACAGCACAGAGGCCGGGGAGACGCTCTGGCTTTCAGCGACTCATGGTGCTGGTGGGGCTGCTGGGGCGCAGGTGGAGAAGCAGGGCTGCTGATGAGGCCAGTAACTTAAGATGGGGTCAGCAAGACATGCTCTACCCTCTCTGACCAGTGTCCTTGCGCAAGAAGAAGGGACACAGAGACGAGCTCACGGGGGAGTGACACACCGGCCAGCCCAGGGTGGCCACAACTTCCGGGAGCCAGGGCAGAGGCACGGAGTCAGATCTCTCCACAACCTGCTTCTGAACCCCGAGAAACGACGAGCTGATGACGTGTCAATCTCTCACTTGATGACAATTTGTGAGGAGATCCCTAGGAAACGAACAAAGATGGAAAATCACCACGTTTCCAGTGATTTACACATTGCTTTATTCATAAATCCCGAGAGTCTAATTTTACTGAGGAATTCTAACAAGAGGCTCTGCAACTTTGGGATTCAAACACGGAAAACGCGAGTCCTGCCCAACTGCCACCGAGGCATGAGGAGAGACTACGGTAAAACCGTATTCTCAAAGACCAGCGCGGGAGGGTTTAGCTGCCGTCAAAGTCGCGCAGAGGAAATCAAACCCCCTAGGAAGTTGGAAATGAGCAGAGAGGCGCCTGGGGAGACCAGCCCTGTTCTGTGGTGTGGAGACGCGACAGCTGCCTGTTCACTTACTCACCATCCCTCCGGAATGTACCTGTGCTGTCTCCCAGCCGTCCTGCTCCTCTCTGCTGTCCCCTGAACTTGGCTTTCAGCGATGGGCACGGCATGGCAGCAGGAAGCCCTGAGGCGAAGCTGGGGAGTGAGGCCTGGGGTGCCAGCAGCCACCTTGCATGCCCGCCTCGGTGGGTGCGGGCTTCGCAGCTGCAGCCCCTGTGCTGGACGCCAGTCAGCTCCAAGCAGAGCCTTAGAATAACGGGCCCACCTACAGCCAGGGCATTTTAGGCTCAAAGAGCTTGGGGAAACTTTTTATACCTTTGCCCAAATGCTGCAGGGGGAGAGGCTGTTGTCACGGTACGAGTGAGGACCTTGAGCAGGAAGTTCTGTCACTGACAGAATTGGCAGCGATTCCTGGGGAAGGGCTAATCGCAGAGATTGAGGCTTCTGGACTCCTTTGCGACAAAGGGCAACAAAGGAGGGGATTCGTTGGCAGGTTTGGAGGACGCAGTCCACATCACCCAAGGCTGTTGCCACAACTGCAGAGTCTCCTTCAGGGGCTATTCATTTCAGTATTAATGGGCACATTCTAGGGTGTGGCAAGCCCTTTCCATTTTGAAGCCTGCCATCGCCCCTTAGCATCGAGCAGAATGGCACAGCACAGAGCCGGGTCTCCCCGCCTTCAGAGGGCGGAGAGGGCTGTGTCGCCCATGAAGTCCTGTGAGGCTACTAGGGCACATGTGCGGTCATGGTCAATGGCATGGCCACTCCTGGCCTGGTGCTGAGTGCGCCAGCATGGCCTCTCTCCTTTGCTAACCGTGGTAAGTCTAGCACATGCAGGATCCAAGCAGACCCCATCATTGTTGCTGTGGAGACAGCAGGAGGCACCAGGCAGACTTCTGACCATTTAAGGAGGAAATCCTGTCAAGGACCTTTAAAAGCCCGCACTTACTCATTGTGGCGGCATAGACCTGGCACAGGTGTTGGAGCAGAGGGGTGGGGCTGTGAGGCACCCACCACAAGGTCCGTCCTGAGCCAAAGCCTGGCCTGCTATGTCCTTGCCCAGGGCCTCCACTCTCCTTCCACGCAGTGCAGGCTCTCAGCCCTGGAAGTGGACAGCAGGCCGCTTGGCAGCCAGAACCCTGGACAGAGCAAGTGTGTGATTCAGACCCACCACCCAGGGTGGGCGAATGAGACACCCGGGTGGTTTGTGTTCCTGGGGCTGTCGGCTCACCCAGCCTGAATAATCACCGATTCACTCTCATTAGTGACAATGATCCTTCAGGCCACAGAGGGCCATTCAAGGGGAAGGGTGCTCATGGCCATGGCCGAATGTCATACGGAACTAGAGCCGTGAGGCCATAAGCTTCCCTGGCAAGCTGTACGAGAGGAATGGCCAGACCCTGCCCTCCCATAAAGCAGAGTGGGGCTAAATAGCTGGGCCAGGCCACATCCTGCAGGGTGAAAGCAGAGCTTCTGCTCCAAGTTTGGGGTTGGGTTAGCTGTGGGGGACAGTGGTTCCTGGGGGGTAGGTTTAGCTGTCGGGGACAGTGGCAACTACTTGCTGGACGGGATATCATCCAGGCACAGCCTCCATGCAACTCTGTTCACCAACATGTTGCAGGTTTCTGGTCTTCCCAGCACTGTACGCTCCTGCTCCTGGACTGTCAGTATGTGGGAGGCTTAGTGGAGGCCGTGCCAGACACCTGCGGTCCCATGGACCTCCCCTGCTCTGGTTCGTCAAGGTGCCTCTCCTTTGGGGAAGCAGTTCCCATGGCACAGCAGCCATGCACACTGGAGTCAGCCCACACCTCACAGCAGCCATGCACACTGGAGTCAGCCCATACCTCACAGCAGCCATGCACACTGGGGTCAGCCCACACCTCACAGCAGCCATGCACACTGGGGTCAGCCCCATAGCACAGCAGCCGTGCACACTGGGGTCAGCCCCCACAGCACAGCAGCCATGCACACTGGGGTCAGCCCCCACGGCACAGCAGCCATGCACACTGGGGTCAGCCCCCACGGCACAGCAGCCATGCACACTGGGGTCAGCCCCCACGGCACAGCAGCCGTGCACACTGGAGTCAGCCCATACCTCACAGCCGCCATGCACACTGGGGTCAGCCCCCATGGCACAGCCGCCATGCACACTGGGTTCAGCCCCCACGGCACAGCAGCCATGCACACTGGGTTCAGCCCCCACGGCACAGCAGCCGTGCACACTGGGGTCAGCCCCGACAGCACAGGTGTGTTTGGAGCAGGAACAACATCTGATCTCAGGGACAGGAGTCATTTGTCCACAGTCCCTGCGGACACCCTCATGCCCCCTCATTGGCCAGAGCAGCCAGCTCCCTGTAGGGTTGGTAAGCCTCTGACTCAATAGACAGGCCCTCACTCTGGGTCTGTGAAAGGCAGCTCTGTGGAAGCCACAGGACCTTCAGAGCAGACCTACAAGGGACACACAAGGACCAGAAACCAAAGACAGGGGACTTACCTGGGGTCACTGGTGGGGCTGCCCACTCCCTCCCAAGCAGGCGTAAGCATCCAGCCCCATCGGCCCCAGGGAATGGAGGGAAGTATGCTGGCAGTCACATCTGAATCAGGCTACCGACAGAAGCTTCTGCTAGCTGCCCCGCAGGCAGCAACCTGGTCACCACACGACTGAGCAGTCCTTATCACTGGACGCAATGCTTGCACCCACGGCCCACAAGCGGCAGGCGGTCCCCTCTGCTCGATCTCCCCTGCTTCCTCTGTCATGGGCCGAAAATGGCAGTGCTGCTAGGACATGGGGCAGCTCCCTCAGGCTGCACACAATTTCTGTCCATTCAAGGCAGACTCAGGATACAGTGAGGGAAGACAAGAGCTGCAGGAGGGGGCAGCTGCCTGACCTCCCCCTTGCCGGAGCGCTGCATGCTTCCCCAGAGGCGGGCATGCAGAGCTTTGGATCTGCAGGTCCTGCCAGAGTGAGAGCCGCTTGCCACCCAGCGCCAGGCCAAGCTGCTCTGTGGACACAGCACGGGGAGTGGCCTCTAGCGGGGCAGGCGCCAGCTGCCCCTTCTCCCTCACTCAGGCCGAAACCAAGGGCGGGCGGGAGGAGTTGTGGCCTCCTTCCCCCGTAGCAGCCATCAGGACTGTGTGTTGACCCCATGGGCAGATACGTGGGGCAGCCGGAACTGTGTCATGCCCCTCAGCAGGGCTGCATTCCTGGTACCCACACGGAGACCAGGGTGCTGCGGGTCCATGCAGGGGCCGGACATGGACATGAAGACACACCTGGCCGAGCTCCACGGGCCTGCCCCCTCTTCAGTTGACTGCTAGCCGTGCATGTTGGCTTTCTGTTTTGTTCTCCATGCCCTGCGTCTCTTCTTTCCAGGGCTTTCCTTCAGTGGATCATGTTCCTTTCTCAGCTTGACCTTCCACCTTCCCTATGTAGCAGAGGTTTCCTCTGCCCACTGGATCCTTCTGCGAAAGCCCTGGGCACAGCGTCTCAGAACACACAGGTCACAGGAAGGCAGAGGCAGGCAGTGCCCGGGCAGGGCACTGGGCCCGAGCTGACCATGAAGCAAGTCAGTGCCGAGCTTGGCACGTGAACTGAGGGAGCAAGGAATTCTGGGGTGGGAGTCTAGATGTTTTTTTAAGTTTGGGGTTTGTCCCCGGGCTGCAAACCACATCTCACAGGTTCAGGCTCGTGTGGGACTTGCCTCAGAGGTTTAGCACTGGAGGGGACGAAGGGAAATGATGCCCAGTGGCAATGCCAGTCATGCAGCCAGTGTCCATGGACAGTGACCAATGAGGGCCCAGTGTTGGCTCTGGACAGTCAAGAGTCACCAGGTGGCCTCTTCCACCTGCTGGGGCCTGGTACTCATGGTGCTGTACAAAGGACACAGGTTGCCCCTTGGTGGGGACTTGGTGGGGTCCGGTTTGCAGTGACAGAGCCACTCCCCTCCATCCCAAAGAGCGAGGCCGCGCATTCGAGTACATCCGGGCTTTGTTCCCACAGGTTGGAGATTCCTTGACGGCTCTCACGCTCCGTGGGAGGAAGATGCTGGCGTACACTTTGTGTCCACGGGCCGCTTCCTACGGGAGAGGGAGCTCAGGGCAGCACGAGCGTCAGCACATGAACCCAGAGTCTGAATTCCCCTCAGAGAGTTCAGTAGTGGCAGGGCGACACGGGCCCAGCCCAGGACACAAGCCACTGCCGCCTGTCCTTGGGGAGGAGCTGTGCAGCACACAGCAGTCCCAGCCGCTCAGTGCGTGGGTCACACAGGAGTTAACAGAATCTTACAACAAGCCAGGGAGAGCAGAGTACCCCGTTCTGCACAAGCCGGAGAACTCGAGGCGTTGGCTTCAGACTCCCAAAGCTACATGTTTCCAATTAGGCTACGTTCTGATGAACACCTATGATACGGTAGGTACGCTGTCTGCACCAATGATGCGAATCTTCTTGTTAGGATCAAGGCTTTGTTGGTGAAGTAAAAGAGCCCCAGATCGGTAAGTCACTCCACAGGCACAGAACGCAGGTTGGCTGCCTCCTGCTCTCTGTGGCCCCTCACTGGTCAGAGGGGTACTGGGGAGAGGCTGGGCAGGGTGAGGGGTGCTGGAGGGCAGCAGGCAGCACTGCACGCTGCCAGGACAGGGCCCACCAGATCCACAGCAAGTGTGTCCTCCGGTGGCCCTGGGGTCTCCCTCAGCCTCCCGCGGCTCTTCCTTCGAGAGGCAGAGGGAAGTCCGCGGGAGCATGTGTCCACAGCAAGTGAAGCAAGAAGCAGAAGTGAGAAACTGAGGCCCAAGGCTTGGGGAAGAGGGGTGTGTTTCCTTCATTTGTTTATAATCATTAAGTTGCCAGTAGGATTTATGAAGTCAGGAGAGAAATGCTGCGTCCAGTGGCAGCCAGGGCTGCTGCCCAGGGGCAATGGGCAGAGCCCTGGGAAACAGGGCTGGCAGGAGTCCCTCGGGCCACTAAAGTTGTTCCCAAGAGGACCTGTCCCTGCTCATCTTCCCGGCTCACACCATGACCGCTCTCTCCAGCAGTTTGACCTCAGCCACCCTCGCCAGTGGTCAGAGAGACGGATGCACTTGTGTGTGGCCTGAGCCCTCAGCCTGGAGAACGAGGCTGCTCTTGCCACGGTGCCAAGCTGGCCCACTCAGCCAGATCACAGAGGCTAGTTGGCCCCCCGTCACCAGATTTGTGCCCGAGTGGAGACAACATCTAAACCAAACCTCCAGCCATGTCACAAGGGACCACCGTGTGCTTCAGCGCACGACCCCTGAGATTAATCACCCCATGCCAGTTTTGCTGCTGGCTTGAGCAGTTGTCCCGACCTGCAACATGACATGTGGGTCTCCAGCAGCCATTTAATTGCTGGGCCTGCCGGCTCCACCCCGCCACACTGCGACTTCGCCTCTGCCTGCCACCCGTGCCACACACACTGGGATCCACCTGCGTTCCTCTGAGCTCTCCCAGCTGTTACCCACACTCACGTTGCCAGGAAGTGCTGTTGCAGCAAAGTCAAGAATTACGTGAGGATAATTCATCCCACACCAAACCTGTGAGAATGTGTGACAACCCTGCTATACATGAAATTCATTAAAAACGTGCACCTTCAAGTAACCCACAGCCTTCAGACCCAGAATATGCAAAGCAGCCCTGGCTGTCACCCGAGTCCCACAGAAGGGCAGGGACACGGCTCTGGCCTCAAGGCGTGGACAAGCCAGTGCAGGCTCATGTGACTCTTAAATGTAATTAATAGAGTGTAAAGTTCTATAATTAAGCTACAAAGAGCTTTAGGCAGAAATAAAAGAGGCAAGGGGACAAATTTAATTTAAATAATTGAATTAAGGGGGACTTCAGGAGGTGACATCTTTCTGTGTGGCTTGCTGAAGGACACATTGAATTTCAATAAGCAGATGCAGAGGGGCCTGGGCCACTGCACATCACGGCAGCCATGGGAGCCCTGCTCCTGCCTGCTCATGGTGTTATCGGCTGGGGCTGCCTCACTCAGAAGGAAGGGCCGTGCAGAGGTGAGGATGCCCTGGCTAAAGCAGGCAAGGGACCCTAGTGAGTGACCAGCAGGACAAGCTGTTCTTCAACAAAGCCAGACTGGGACGGGGAGCGCATCCACCCCAACGTGGGGCTGTTCCAAGTGCCCTGCGGAAGCGGGGTCCTGCTCACACAGCACAACCACAGTCTGTGGCTCCCAAGTCCCAAGGGGGCACACGGAGGACGCACCCTTCCTCCATGGCTCTGCCCTGAGGCAGGAAACACTCCTGTGGGCCCCGCAGAGCAGCAGACGTACGGAGTTCCACCATCCCCGGCCCCTCCTCAGGCCCACGTTGCCAGTCTACACACCTGCTGGTGGCTGCTGCTCTGTGACCCAGTAAGAAGGCCCAGTAAGAAGGCCAAGAACCAACTGCCCTGCAGAGCTCATCTCTTCTCTTGAAGATTTATTTATGTATTTGAAAGACACACAGAGAGATCTTCCATCCACTGGCTAGCACCCCACAAGACAACAGCCAGATTTCTACCAGGCTGAAGCCGGAGCCAGCAACTCCACCCAGTCAGCCCTGGGCTGGCAACCACCTGGGTGATGTGGCCCTGAATCAGTGAGCTGAAGCATGAGTGTTGCCAGGACTCAGAGAAGCCCCAGATGTGGGATGCTGTGTGGCACGGGATGGCTTAAACTGCCACCCTACAACATACAACTTCTGCTCCCCCATGCTCCCTGACCCTGGCCGAGGTGCACAGCTCTGTCTGACAGGTGCGCAAGTAGTCCACCAAAGTCAAGGCTGCTGGTGTGAGAACCTAATGTTCTATGCTGTCTGCTTCCCTGTCTTCAGGGGTGACATGACAAACTGCATGTGGCCATACGCAGAAATGCCTAGAAAGTCCGTATCTTGGAGTTTATGAACAACACTGCTCCTCAGAAACCAAAAGCAGGCTCCGGTTAACTTCAGTGGTCTGCAGTTCCTCTGTGTCGCCAAGTCCTGTGAGTTAGCTATGACCTTGATCCTGACCTGTACAGTAGACCTGAGGGTGAGTGGCCAGGCTAAGCAGCTGCAAGCTGCAGCAGGATCTGGGTCTGGTTTGAGAACCAGACGACCCCAAGGTCTTCCCAGGCTGGTCCCTCATTTCGGCTGGCCACGAAGTCCAGGCAGTGTTACTGCTCACGCTCCACTCAGCAAGTCCTGCCCCTCTTCAGAGACTGACCCTTCCCTGTGCTGCCACTGGCAATACACACAGACAGCCTGGTTGCAGCTGCCCTGCCGGGTTAGAAAGGCCCTGGGCTCTGCAGTTGGACCATGCCCACTACCTGCCCAGTGGCTCCTCCATTCACCCAAGCCCTCCTCTGCCCAGAGCAGTCTTGTCAGGTACTGGCGAGAAGCAGGCAGTGTGGACACTGCTCATGGGCACAGCCCTGCTGCCTGCCTGGCCCCTTGCACACTGCTGTTGTGCATACCCCTCCCCCCACTGTGCACCTGCAAGGCCAGCTCCTTCACATCCTTGGATGTCCCAACTTCCTGCTCCTCCCCCACTGTGTCCCCAGGAGTGTGCACAGTCAGGGCATTTCTCACCAGGTGGCTTCCTCTACAAATGTGACCTGGGAGCATGTCGCCGTGTCCACCCTCTCTACGCCAACTGGTACCACCACAGCTATAAAGTCTACCCCCATGACTTTGCTTCACTCACTGCTCTTGCTTTCCGACACTGCCCAGTGAAGAACAGGCATGGCTCAACCTGAGCGTGGCCAGCTGTGCACCGAGGACTCAGAGCCCGGGCACAGGTCTCCCCCCTTTTGTCCCACTTTCTAGACTCATAGCTGACAGTGCACTGTTTCCTGCCGAGTGTCCTTGCTCCTCCTGAGCCCATGTGGGACACGCAGCTGTGGCTGCAGGGTCTGAGCCCTGCCCTGGTCTGCTTTCTCCCAGTGCTTGGCAGCTTCTTGAAGCAGATGTGACTCTTCTCCCCTTGCATTTGGCCAAACCCAACGCAGAGGCTCCTGCACCTGGCTCCCCATTGCTACGGTCCTTTCACACCCCCTGCCCTCTGTGGCTGAGGGGGCAGGTGGAGCTGGGATTCAAGGTTCCAGGTCAGAGTGGCAAGACCCAAGCTTCGCCTCCTGCACAGGTGCAGCTCCCCCACCAACCCCGGCCCTCTGGTGGACTATGGTCAGTGCGGAGCTGACTCAGGCAGGGCTGTGGCCCCATTTCCATGCAAGCGCCCTCACAATTCACTAAGGCCAGATCTGTCTATCAGCTAGACCAGCCTGACATGGGGCGAGGCTGTGTGAGCTCCAGTGTCAGTCCAGGCTGGCTCACTGGGGCACGGCAGAGTTCTGGGCACCTGGGGCCAGAAAACTAAAAGGAAGAAACCAAAGAGAAAAAGGAATAGAAGGAGGGGAAGTAGGAGGTGGGGTGGAGAGCAAGGGGTGAGGTCGGACCTGGAAGAAAGCCTCACACACAGTTCTTCCTGAACGAGAACCCAGAAGCAGCACCGCACAGGTGGCAGCCAGGCCCACATCGCCGGCTCTGCACAGCCGCCTCTGCCACCCTCACACACCCCACACAGTGGATGCTGGCTCCTCTGGCCTAGGGGACCCCAGGCCAGGAGGGATTCCCCACACATCCCAACAGAAGCAGCGGAGACTCCAAAACAGGGCAGCTCCTGCAGGCTCACCCGGGCTGCCCGTGACCTGAGCTGGGCTGGCCTGGATACCACAGCTGCTTTCCCCGAACCGCCTTCCTGCTCTACAATCTCTGTAATAGTCCTCAATAAATATTTATTGATCAATGTAATGGAAAATCGCTCAGAGGCACCCTCCACAGGGGCTCTAATGAATTAACGACCCAGCGTCTGCTGTTCTATTATTTACCAAGTACTGTCCGGTCAAGTTTGTTTCCTTTAGATGGATGCCGTGCCCTGCTTAGCAGAGCTCACGTTCCTGACACTGTCCCTGAGAAGTGGGACGGCATGTCTTCTGATTAACAAGGCAATGCAATGCCAGTGGATCCCTGCAGAGTGAATTCTAGGCTTAGAAAGTCTGGACACCCCACCGGCTTAGTTGATGTTGGCACATGTGGTCTAAATTCCCACTCAGTGGTGTTGGGAACGCTGACCCCCGCTGACCTGGGCACGGTGGAGAAGCCCACGCAGACACGGCTGCGTGTGCAAGTGGCACTGGATGAGGTCACACGGGTATTGGCAGCTCTCCCTGCCAGGGATCTGCCAGTACTCCCGACAGTACTGATGCCCGCAGTGCTGATCCCAGGCCCCAGAGGTGGGGAGGGGCCGTAGGAGCCCAGGCACAGCTGGTGAGCACTGGACCTGGACATATCTGGAGAACCGAGGACTGGGGACTAGCGTAATGAGACGGCAAGATGGGGCAGCAAAGGAGGAGTGAAGACTGACCCAAGGGCTTGGACCCCTGCACCCACATGGAAGACTGGATGAAGCTCCTGCCTCCAGCCTGACCCTGTCCTGGCCATGCTGGCCCTCTGGGGGTGACCCTGTCCTGGCCATGCTGGCCCTCTGGGGGTGACCCTGTCCCGGCCATGGTGGCCCTCTGGGGGTGACCCCCTTCTGGCCATAGTGGCCCTCTGGGGGTGACCCTGTCCCGGCCATGGTGGCCCTCTGGGGGTGACCCTGTCCTGGCCATGCTGGCCCCATGGGGACTGACCCTGTCCCAGCCATGGTGGCGCTCCAGGTGTGACCCTATCCCGGCCGTAGTGGCCCTCTGGGGGTGACCCCCTTCTGGCCATAGTGGCCCTCTGGGGGTGACCCTGTCCTGGCCATGGTGGCCCTCTGGGGGTGACCCTGTCCCAGCCATACTGGCCCTCTGGGGGTGACCCCCTTCTGGCCGTGGTGGTGCTTTGGGCTGTGATCCAGCTACAGAAGATCTCCCTTTCTCTGTCTCTAATCTGCAACTGTCACTTGTAAATACAGAAATGATATATTAAAAAAATAAACTCAATTTTGATGCAAAGATAAATCATTAGAAGGAAATAATAGAACAGGATATTCAATGCATGCAAATAACCAAAAAAGAACTTCAGTGACTTTAAATGTGTTAACAGATGGGCAGGTGTTTGAACTACTGCAGAGGGCCGGGCTCAGCCCCAGGGCCTTGCTCCTGGTTCATTCTGTCTGCCAGCACACAGCCTTGGCTCCAACCGCTGGGTCCCCGCAAATCCTGAGATCTTGATTGAGTTTCTGGCTCTGAGTGTCGGTGCCCGGCCCAGCCAGGGACAGCTGTGACTATCTGGGAGTGAGAGGAATGGGATGGGAGAGGAAAAATTTAAAAAAATATTAGTAAGAGACTCAAAAGACCAGGCAGATACACCAGTTATAAACATTGGTGCACTCACAGCAGATCATCAAATATGTGAAGCAAAAATATATAGAAAGGGAGAGACCATTCATCAGTCATATCTGGTACCTCCCCCCTCTTCCTAACAGATCAGGGGACAGCACAGGACACCCTGGGGCAGGGGATCTGCACGAACAGCGGACACACTGAGAAGGCTCTGCACAGGGCACACTTGCTCCTCAGACCAACATCAGAATCTCTGCAGCGAAGACAAGGCTTGCACTGAGATCAACGGAGCACCCAGGGAGTTCTTACATAACAAAATGAAGGAAAGACCAGAAACAGAAGGGAAACCGGAAAATTAATGAAGTTTGGAACCCAGAGGATATGCCCTTAAACAGTAAATCAAATAAGGTATCAGAGTGGAAATTAGGATGCAAAGAAGTGAATGAAAATAAGCAGAGAGCAGATCAGAGCTTCGGGAGCCATCCGGCGGGGATGCCAGCTGCAGCGCACAGCGAAAAAGCAGAGGCATCTGTAATTCACACCTCAACTCTGTTACTTCAGAAACCAGACAACTGAACAGCGAAGCCAAAGCTGGCAGGAAAAAGGCAGCAGTGAAGATTACAGCAGCGATAAAGAGACTATGCAGAGAAGAGAGGCAAAGGGTGTTTCCTTAGGAAAAAAAAAAATGAAATTGACAAAGCGTTAGCTAAATGGACTAGGAAAACAAAAGATTTAAATTCGTGAAATGAGAAATAGAAACAAATTACAGCAAAACAGAAACATTATGAAAGTATCATAAGAGAGATTGTGTGCCAATAAATTGATACTCTGGAAAAATGGAAAAATTCTAGAATTCTAGTGTTCAAAAGAATGGAAAAAAAAGAAATGGAAAAGTTCAATAGATCCATAATGAGTGCCACGAATAAACCAGCAACTTAAAATCTTCCAGGAGAAAACCCCAAACTTGAAGGTCAGTGTGAAAACTACCAGTTCTAATCTGATCTTGTTCCTATAATTAAATATAAAAACCAGTACAAGAAAACAACCCTCCACACCAGTGTCCATTCTGGTCAACATGCGACAATGTTCCATGACATGCCAGCACAGGAGTACAGTCCCACATTCACAGGACAGTGCGGGGAGCACAGCTGTGGGCTCTGTGTGTGTCAGGGCAGTGCGGGGAGCACAGCTGTGGGCTCTGTGTGTGTCAGGGCAGTGCGGGGAGCACAGCTGTGAGCTCTGTGTGTGTCAGGGCAGTGCAGGGAGCACAGCTGTGGGCTCTGTGTGTGTCAGGGCAGTGCGGGGAGCACAGCTGTGGGCTCTGTGTGTGTCAGGGCAGTGCAGGGAGCACAGCTGTGGGCTCTGTGTGTGTCAGGATAGTGCAGGAGCACAGCTGTGAGCTCTGTGTGTGTCAGGATAGTGCAGGAGCACAGCTGTGGGCTCTGTGTGTGTCAGGGCAGTGCGGGGAGCACAGCTGTGGGCTCTGTGTGTGTCAGGGCAGTGCGGGGAGCACAGGTGTGGGCTCTGTGTGTGTCAGGGCAGTGTGGGAGCACAGCTGTGGGCTCTGTGTGTCAGGGCAGTGTGGGAGCACAGGTGTGGGCTCTGTGTGTGTCAGGGCAGTGCGGGGAGCACAGCTGTGGGCTCTGTGTGTGTCAGGGCAGTGCAGGGAGCACAGGTGTGGGCTCTGTGTGTGTCAGGGCAGTGTGGGAGCACAGCTGTGGGCTCTGTGTGTCAGGGCAGTGTGGGAGCACAGCTGTGGGCTCTGTGTGTGTCAGGGCAGTGTGGGAGCACAGCTGTGGGCTCTGTGTGTGTCAGGGCAGTGCAGGGAGCACAGCTGTGGGCTCTGTGTGTGTCAGGGCAGTGTGGGAGCACAGGTGTGAGCTCTGTGTGTGTCAGGGCAGTGCGGGGAGCACAGGTGTGGGCTCTGTGTGTGTCAGGGCAGTGCGGGGAGCACAGGTGTGGGCTCTGTGTGTGTCAGGGCAATGCAGGGAGCACAGCTGTGGGCTCTGTGTGTGTCAGGGCAATGCGGGGAGCACAGCTGTGAGCTCTGTGTGTGTCACATGCAGCATATTTCTTTCCCAGCTGTGTTTTCAGTATCTGCAACCAACCACATCCTAGCTTTTATCTTTCTTTTTTGTTTTAATTAAAACTGAATTTTAGTTTTTGTCAAATCTATTTTTTTATTTTGATAATTTTACATAGTTGATTAGGGTACAACGTGTCAAGCGTTACTTAAAAGTGGGTATGACCAGTTTTTTTTTTCACCCTAATATCATTTTTTCTCCTGTATCTGGTTTGGGGAGAAAAAAACGGTGAAGCCCACCCAGCCTCCCAGCCATCCCAAGTCCCCAGCATGGGCATGCGCCGAGGAACCTGCTCATGCAGTTTTGATAGTTCAACAGTTCTGAATTGCTGTCAGTCTCGCAGCTCCAAGCGTGATGAAATCTCTTTAGAATCCACTGACTTAACACAGTTTCTTCATGGTTGGGGTTCTGAGATCAGCAGCCAGTTGGAGGGATCTCCACAGAAACTTTGTCTGAGGCAATCCCAGACCTGATTCTTGTGTGTGCTTGCCAGTACAGGATCCAGCACTGTCCGTCACCCCAAACAGTTTATGCACACGCTGGTGGTCATTGCAACTGCTGGATCAATTCTGTTTCTAGCCCTGTCTTCCATGCAAACCAATGGGTGTTACATTCCAGCCCAATCCTGCCCACTTCATACTCTGCCTTCACACAAACCAGTGGGAGCTGCAGCCTAGTTGGGGCAACTCCCTGTAACCCCCACCAAGCCTGCCCCCTACCCTGGTTCCCATGCTTGCCAGTATGTACCACAGACTTGTTCAGTCTGTCCCACATCCCATTTAGCTCTCATACATGTCAATGGGCATTGAAGCCTAGTTCAACCCAACCAGCCCCACTATCCAGCCGTGGTGGATGCCGTGTTCCATCCTGATATCTGTTCTTCCTTGTGAGTTAAGGTTTGCTCAGCCCTGCCTGGTCCACCCCCTTCTAGTTGCACCTCAGCCCAACTCACATCCTATTTTAGGATGAACATTCAGGTGCTGCTGCCTTGACCTGCCCAGGCTGTTGTCGGTTCCTTTACTTGAAAGTGATGGCAGCTTCCATCTTCACACCTAGCTCAACCCATCACCACCCCAACTCATGAGCTAACCAGAGGGACTTGTATTTCCACAGGATTGGGCCCACACTTCCCCCACAGAATCTACCCCTGGACCTGGTGCTCTCACGTGCTGGTTACTCTCTGCCAAGTGTGACCCATCCCTGTTCCATCATTCAGTCAGTAGCTAACCTGTTCCACCACTGGTACCTAGTGCCGGAGTCCAGCTCCAGCTGAGTTCGGGACTCGAGAATGGTGCTTGGGTGAGGTGCAAAGAGGAACAAAATGGACCACTACAATTCTAGGATCATAATGAACAATGCAAGAAAGCTGTCCCATTCATTTATACAGAAGCAATCACAAGCTCTGGCACAGACTTTTGATGTCATGGTCAAGTGGGTGTTTCCAAGAATAATTCTGCCATTTGTTTCACCTAAAAATAGAAGTTCCTAGTACAATTCTTATTCTACAACTCAATCTTGTATCACAAAGAAAAGGAGAACCTAAAGATCAAGGGAAGAATGAAACCCTAAATGCAGGTCCCTTGATTAGCATAAGGTCAATGGGGACAGCCAAGACAGTATGAATAATAAAATACCCTTTTGCAAGATGTTATTACTGACATTAACCTCCAAGCTCACATTGAGTAAAGAGCCAACTCCACAGTAACAAACAATGCCTGAATGGATTACAGAATCCTTTCTCAGGGTGGTCTGGTGTCCGTGCAAAGGAAGGTAGAACTGCATTCAGGTGCCTGTAGAGACATCCCCTGGGCCCTGTCATGCAGCGGGAAATTCCTTGCAGCCCTGTCTGCAACGGAACAATACTCTTCACACCTTCGTGTGCCCCCCACATCCACTGCACGGACTCCAACAACCTGGCCCTGACAGACAGGCCCCCAGCCATAGCTTTCGTGTGGACTGGTGTGTGGCAGTCAGTGATGCTGTGTGCTAACAGCCCATCTCAGGATTCCCATGTGGGCTGATGAATCAGTCTGGCCCAAATAGATCTTATGGACTCTCCCCAGGTCTGTAACTCCAGATTTACCATGACCCTATCACTGGGAATCACCCAGAATTCATCCCTCACCTACACTCACACTGGTCTTATCCATGGGTATCCCTAGGCAGCAATTACATATCCTAAAAACCCCAGAGCTCGCCACTGGGAGGCCAGCAGGCACAGCCTGGCAGCAATAGGCACCCTGGCCACCCAGAGCCTAGGACTTGGTCACCACGTGGTGGCAGTGACCATGGCCTGAGTCCCCAGCATTGGGCCACCCCTAGCAGCCGCCACACTGCAGAGGGCTCCTTCCGTCCCAGCCTCCCAGCCGAACCCTAGCTTTTATCTTTGTTAGCATTCAGGGGACCCTTTTTGTTTGTCATTTTGATGTCCCTTCTTCACTCCCTGATTTGTGGGTTGGGTCAAGCACAGCACATATGTTCTTGTTGCTACTGGCTCCATTGTCTCCTTCTCAAACAGGTCTGACTCCATGTCACTGATTTCCCCAGCCTCCCAGGCACCAAACGCTCCAGGTACTCTCAGGGCACGGGACACAGTGCCTCGGGCATGGCCACCACTGACCTTGCATCCCCTCTGTTTTGTTCTGTGGCCCAAATTATCTTTCTTGGAAACAAGCAGGATAATGAAAGAACATTTGACCTAAGGATAGAAGGAAATCCGTAAACCTCTGTCACAGTACCTGGGGACGGAGCTGGAGCACTATTAATAGCTGTGAGGGCCTTACCGATGGCGCTGTGGCTGGGCACGCTTGTCTGCCCTATAATGTATAATGTGCACAGAAACACGACTCCTGCCTGGATTTAGAACATTATTTAATGTGCTCCCAAATCATCCAAATCAATGAGATGGCTTTAGGCCCCAAGTCCCAAGGGAAACAGTGGCCTTGCGATATTCCCATGCTGTGGGGCAGCCTGTGTCCATGCACGATTAGTGTTTGAAGAAATGAGTGGCGTCTGTCCCATCCAGGGGGCTCCTTGCTCCTGAGGGGGTTGCATTAGAATCTGAATCTCTGTGGGGAACAGAACAAGCCAGCGAGATGGAGGAATCAGTGAGCACTCACACCTTTAAACCGGGAAACAAGGAACACCAGCCTTGCATGTCTCTCCCTGCAGGTGGCACCGAGCATGCTGACTGCATGGCATGGAGATGGTGGGAGCCTGGCTGGTGTGCAGGAGCCCCAAGGCCAGAAGCAGGCTCTCCTGCCCAGCCTGTGCGTCTGCCTCAGCTCGTATCACATGTTGTAGAGTCTCTGTATTAAATTATCTGATTTTAATTAAACCAGCGTAAGGTGGACATGTGATTTAAAAGAGCCTTCCTAAGATCCACAGCCTCAAGACATTGGTAAAAATATAGATGCAAGCAAGCGACTCTCCCCTCAACACAGCAACAGTCCCTGGGCATCCATGAAGCAGCGCGACAGCATGGTCAGTCCGCCCAGGCCAGTGGCAGGAAGACCGGGCGTCATCATGGGACTTGTTACACTGCAAAAGCAGAATGGGCTACGCGCCTGTGTTAATGGCCGATAAGGGCAGAGACCCCACCTAAGTCAGAATTGTTTTCTGTTCTTGTGCTTTTCACAAAGTCATTGTCATGATGAAGTCCAGATGTTAACAATAGCATAGTGTTGTAGTTCACAAATAATCCTTCATACACTTTATTATAAAACATAAATCTTTTGGGGCCCATGCTGTGTAATCACAGACTATGCCTCTGCCCAATTACTGGCATCCCATGTGGTGGCCAGTTCTTGTCCTGTCTGTCCACTTCTCACCCAGCTCCCTGCCAATGGCTTGGGAAGGCAGTAGTGACGATCCAAAGCCTTGGAACCCTGCACCCACATGAGAGACCTGGAAGAAACTCCTGGCTTCAGTTCAGCTCAACTTTGGCTGTTGCAGCCATTTGGGAAGTGAGCCAGGGGATGGAAGATCTCTCTGTGTAACTCTGCTTTTCCTATAAAAATAAAATAAAACTTTTTAAAATAGGTATGAACCTTTAGGAAATACTATTTAGCAATCAGATTCTTGTAAGGCATTTGGAATCCACTGTTTTAAATCAGGGTTTTTGATTGGAGGAATTGGACCAGGCATCCAAAACTCAGTGATGCTAGGCAGGTGGATGCGAAAGGAGGCTGGGCAAGAGGGGAGGGAAGGAGACGGAGGCGGCAGAGGACACGCGGGATTTGCCCAGCAGTACGTCCTGCTAGGAGCTCTCTGTAAGAGAACTACGCCTCCAGAGGACAGCTCCTGCAGGGGGAGACAGCGGGGTGAGGGAACGCCATGCCAGCACACTCCCTAGCACTGTGGGGAGAAATATAAGGAGGCGAAGCCCCTTTCTTCACAGAGGAACTCGTGGGCCGAAGAGTGACGGCCCCACACAAGGCCGGCTGCGTCTCCGTCCACCCCAGGCTCTGCCGTGGGTCTGGGTCTGACTGGCCCTGGAGCACAGGGCTGGATGTCCTGGAACTACATATCCCCCTAATGGCAATTCAGCAGACCTACTAAATTAGTTCCAAATCAGGAACCTGCTCAGCAGGTAAAGCTGCTGCCTGCATAACGTATGGACACTGACTCCTGTCCCATCTGCTCCGCTTCCCGTCCAGCTCCCTGTTTGTGGCCTGCAAAAGCAGCAGAAAATGACTGAAGTGTTTGGAACACTGCCTTCCACATGGAGACCTATAAGAAGCTCCTGGCTCTGGCGTGGCCAGACCTGCAAGTTGCAGGCATCTGAGACACACTGTGTGAGGGTCCTTCAAGTCTCTTCATAGCATGGCCACCTGGCACGGCCCCTCCCACCGCCTGGTCATGAGGACTGTGACCCGCGAGCTTCCATTTGTGGAGGCCCCTGTGAGACACACTGAGGCCTGTTGGGCATTTTGCCCTTGTTGAGAGTGCTATGGCACCCAGGGTCCCTCACCACTACCGGCTGCTGTTGGCCAGTCCCCCAGGTCCCAACAGTGCCGCCAACCTGTGGTTTTCCTGTCTGCTGTCGTTACACTGGGCTCCCAGGAGACGGAAGACGCAACCTGCTGTGCCGTTCACCTGGAGCAAGAAGTTCTCCGAAATCTTTTGGGAAGAGGATGGGGAGCTACCAGCTGACTCGATCTCTGCAAAAAGCAAACACTACTGATTGTTCAGAAAAATGTGTTCCAGTGGTTTGAGTCGGAGTCTTAAATTATTTACCAGATGCAGGCTGAGTTGCTAGGACAGAAGAAAATAAGCAGAATGAATCGGAAATAAAATTGGCTCAGCCATGGCTGGACTCTCTGTGGTGTCCACGGGTGTCAAGATGGATGCTGCACTCAGGACTACTGAGCCACCAGGCCCCAGGAGCCACGCACGTGGCAAGTGTCCCCAGGGATGTGGAGCCAAGCACGAGCTGGGTCTCCAACATTCTGATGGAAATGCTCTCCTTTGTCCCTATTCTGTTTCTCCCACATTCCCAGGAATGTTCTGGAATCCCATTATAGCTGATTGCCTGACCTTCTAACCTAGCAGGAGATGCACACGTAGTGTGGCAGTCCTTCCAGGGTTTTCTTGTGGCCGCGTGAGGACATTAAGTGCTGGAGCCACGATGAAGGAGAGCTTGATGAGGTTCCCTGCACTAGGTACCCCCAACTTCCTGGCCAGAGTTAGTCAGCGAGGCAGGGACAAGCCCTAGGGTATAAAACCACAATCAGTCCATTGAGCCAACACCAGGCCATGTGTGAGACCCAAGCACCCAGGCCCTCAGCCCTGCATCGCATTGTTGCCACGTGGCTCAGCTCTACCCAACCCAAAGCTGAGGCGGAGAAAGCTGGCAGAGGCTGCAACTCCCAGGAGAGCAAGGACAAACCCAACTTCCTCCTGTGCCAGGGTCAGGGGTCAACTACTTTCTGTGTCCGGAGCATGTGTCCACCCATCTCACGTGGTAGGAGGGGCGAGGCTACCCTCTGGGCCTTGAGGGGAACCAGTCTGATCCAGGGGCCCGAGCACGGTCAATTCCTCAACTCCCTCTCTCCTCATTCCTCCCCAGGAGACTTCAGCTCCACCCAGCCGTTAGCCCCTACGTCCACATGGGAGTGCGTGGGTCGCTTCTGGCCAGTGCGAGGAAGGAAGGCCAAGGCTAGGGCACTGCTGGCTGGGCTCTGCCACCCAGGGAAGGCTGGACGGAGTGCTGGCTCTGGGCTCCAGCCCAGCCTCTGTCATCGCAGGGGTGTGGGACACAAACGTGCGAACAAGCTCTCCCTGACCCTCAAGTAGGTCTCACAGCAAGCTAAGCATTGCTTTAATCTCACATGTCCGAGCCTAGACGTCCTGACCACAGCTACAGATGTGGCTGCAGCCTGCCCCAAGCTGCCCTGAAGCCTCTGTCACCTTGCCTGTCTAAATGGTCCATGTTCAAGGCGGATTTTAGAGCCCAATCCTGGCCTACATTGAGCCAGGGCCTGAGGCCTTGGGACCTGCTGAGTCCCTTCGTGCCAAAGGACAGAGGGCGTCCTAGCCTCGCCCTCGCAGGACCTCTAAGACTAAACAACATGATAAAGGTCAGCTCGCGGACGGTGTGCACACAGTAGGTGCCCAGCAGGGCTTGCTACACCCTTTTAATCATTGCCGTTCTCCACGGAGCCCTCACTCCCTCTGCCCTACTTGCGCTCCTGCTATTTTAAGACTTACTAGTTCAGCAAATACTTGTGATACCCGCTAGGTGCAGGGGCTGTCATAGATTCTTAGTAAAGAGCACGTTCCACCTCATGGACCTCGTGAGGCACGCACTGTTTATACACTGTGACTGCTACGCCCTTTGGTCCATGAAGAACAGGCACTGAGATAACGGACCAAGCACATGACAGATGCTGTGCAGGCCGGCCAGGGGCGGCCACGTGTGGCCATGGTGGCCGGGGGCGGCCATGTGTGGCCATGGCGGGCCGGGGGCGGCCTCGAGGCCAGGACAGCCAGGGGCGGCCACGTGTGGCCATGGTGGCCAGGGGCGGCCACGTGTGGCCATGGTGGCCGGGGGCGGCCACGTGTGGCCATGGTGGCCAGGGGCGGCCACGTGTGGCCATGGTGGCCAGGGGCGGCCTCGAGGCCATGCTTTGAGCCCAGATCAGAATTCTGGGAAGGCCTGAGCCCTGGGGACTTCTGGGAATAGGGAAAGGAGGACAGGAGTCACTGGAGAGAGGGAGCTTGAGGAGGGCTGCTGTGTAGCCTCCAGGAAAGGACAGGTTCTCAGCAACAGAGCCACGCGTGGCCGGAGCGCAGCGCGAGCGGCCAGAGGGCACCGCGAGCGGCCAGAGGGCACCGCGAGTGGTGGGAGGGCACCGCGAGCAGCCAGAGGGCACCGCGAGCGGCCAGAGGGCACCGCGAGCGGCCGGAGCACAGCGCAAACGGCCAGAGCACAGCACGAGGGGCCAGAGCACAGCGCGAGCAGCCAGAGGGCACCGCGAGCGGCCAGAGGGCACCGCGAGCGACCGGAGGGCACCGCGAGCAGCCAGAGGGCACCGCCTCATCTAGCTGCGTCAGGGAACCCAAAGCACCAGCGGCCACTGCTGTCCTCCGTTTACACGGTGACTCAGCTCCGCCAGCCGCGGCCACGTGCAGACCCCTTCTGGGGCTCTCTCTCCTCCATCCCACATCACAAACAGCAGTCATTCAAGCTCAGTATTTCTTGCTTTCTCTTGTTTAAGTCTGGTGAACCATCAGGATGTTCTGCAAACACCCACACCTGTGCTGTGCAGACTGCACAAAGAATTGTCCAGGGAACTTGTTAAAAGCTGAGATTTCTGGGAGAAGCCGTCGATTGTCTGAGCTGCAAAGCACACAGTCCAGTCTTGCAAGTTGGAGCAAATTGGAGCTCACGGCACCAGCTTCAGTTTCTCCGCATCTTCCAGGCCCGCGGAGGTTGAGACTTTAGTTCAGCAGCTGCCAGGCAGGCGAAGGACGAGAGCTGCACCCCTGCTACACTCTGAGATGCGATTCCTGCACGGCCAGGGCCACGCGGGTCCCCACGGGGACACCCAGGACTGAGGGCCAGCCTGCCACCTGAACAGGATGTCCTTGCAGGAGCTCTGGGACTGCCCCACCCTGCAAACCTCACAGACCCCTGCAGACCCCTCTGCGGCCAGGGCCGCGCCATGCTGCATGCCCCCCATGAGGCTGGCTAAGCTTCCAACAGGGACACGGGCCCACTCACTCTGTGTACGCTCAGGCCTCAGGAGGCTTTCTTCCTCTGGCTTTAAACCCTGAATGGCTGCGATGTCTCCAGGAGGGTCGTGGAGAGCCGCCTGACACCCTGCAGGCAAGACTGTTCCCTGCCTCGTGGGCTCCCTCACCACGGGCCGTGGCTCTCTCGTGGTCTCCCTCACCATGGACCATGGCTCTCGTGGTCTCCCTCACCACAGGCCGTGGCTCTCTCGCGGCCTCCCTCACCACGGGCCGTGGCTCAATCGCGGCCTCCCTCACCATGTACCGTGGCTCTCGCGGCCTCCCTCACCACAGGCTGTGGCTCTCTCGTGGCCTCCCTCACCATGGGCCATGGTTCTCTCACGCGGCCTCCCTCACCACGGGCCGTGGCTCAATCGCGGCCTCCCTCACCATGTACCGTGGCTCTCGCGGCCTCCCTCACCACAGGCTGTGGCTCTCTCGTGGCCTCCCTCACCATGGGCCATGGTTCTCTCACGCGGCCTCCCTCACCACAGGCCGTGGCTCTCGTGGTCTCCCTCACCACGGGCCGTGGCTCTCTCTGGTGGTTCACTTCTGTCTTATCTCTTCTACTGAGCCGTGTGCTCCTACGGTTATGGTAAGAGTTTAGTCATCCTTTTACTCCTCACACTTAGCCCAGCACACGCAAACAAGGAATGGACTACACTAGATCCTATGCATGTGGATGCGCGTGTGTGTGTTTTTCATTGTTAAAATTGTGGGTGGGCCAGCACGGCCTTAACAGTAGGTTAAGCTGCTGCTTCAGGAGCTGGAAGACCCCATGGACACCAGTTCCTGTCTGGGCTGCTGCATTCCCAACCCAGCCCCCTGCTGGTGGACTGGGGAAAGCAGTAGAAGATGCCGCAAGTGTGTGGGCCTCTGTATACGCGTCAGAGACCCGGAAGAAGCTTTTGACTCTGGTCTTCACCTGCCAATGATGTTTGCTTAAGTGCAAAATCTGAAGGCAGACAATGAAAACTTTCATCCTTACTGATAAACACTGCAAATATTCTGCAAGGTGTTTAACGTGAAGTTGACTTTCACAAAATACTTGTTGGAGCGAAGAAGTAGCTTTACCAGTGGCCGCAGGAAAGAAACACTCCCTCGACGGCGATTCCACCTTTGTCTCTAACGGGAGCCGGTCCGGGCGCAGGAGAGACCCTGGCTGCCCCCCGTGACACCCCAAATCCTTTGCTTCCAGGATTCCTCACCTTCTCTTTGTTCTGCTCTTCCATAACCCCCGACTCTCCACCCTTGCCCCAGGCCCCTGAAAGTCCTTCTTCAACAACTTAAAATCTCCAAGGCACATCACTGACCCAGACCAAGCACGTGTGCTCACAAATGGTAGGACTCAGTCACTCCTTACACAGCCAGCTTTGAGGAAGGCAAAAGCCCAAAATAACCACCCCCAACTCACAGCAAGGTGGGGTGCAAGTCCGTCACTGAAATGAAGCTAGACTTCTTCATCCTGCATTGGGTCCATCTTGCTCTGTACGCACCGTCGCGCCCCTCTTCCCCTCACCAGGTCAACCTAGCCTGGTACAATTCCCCTTCTCTCCTGTCCTCATCGTCCTCAATGCGCTGTCAGCTCTCTCTCCAGGACAGACACCAAGCCTTGGTCCCTAACTGCTCCCTGGCCCTGATGTCCACTTAGTCCAGGACAGACGCCACACCCCGGTCCCTGCTTGCTCCCTGCAGTGGAAAGACAGCTTTCCCTGAAGTGACCATGCTCATTCCAGGAGCGCGTCTCCCTCCAGGAGCTTCCTCGCGCACATGCTTCCCAGGGTGCTCACCCGGTGATGACTCGCATTTGTAAGCTGCGAATGCGACAGAAACGGCTCTGTGATTCACAGGCGGGGTGTGTGGCCCCCACTGCCCACCTCAGGCCCCAGGAGCAGATCAGCCTGCCCCTGCAGACAAACAGCACACAGCTAAAAAGAGAGCCTTTCAACAGAGGTGACTCCAGGGTGGGCGTGTTGTAAAGACTTAACTGGTTCTATAAAAGGCAAATGAGAGGTTCTGCCTTGATTTTCACATCTGTATTGATTTTCTGTCCTGAAGCAAACGGAATCAGTTCCCAGACACTGGAGTTGGGTGATTTCTTTTACCTCGCTCCATTTATTTCAAATGATCGGGAAGCGGCAGATTGGGGCCTGCTGTCACAGGATGCGTCCCTTTTGTCCTCCTGGGACACAGAGCATATCACACCTCCTCGCTGCTGGAGAGATGGCCGCCTTCTTCTCCTTGGGCTCTTGAGGAGGAGGAGGGCAGTCAACTGCCTCCCCAGCCACAGCCAAGATCAAACCCTTGCTATTCCCAGGTCGCAGCCCACACCTTGAGCTTCTAGAACTGCCACATGGAGAAGGAAGACAAAGATGGGTCTGTGTGTAGCAAACCATCCTCTCCCCAGCCAGGTGGACTTCATGCAGGGAGCTGCAAGCAGCTGGCAGAGCAAGCACACTCGGGGGGCAGGGCCAGACAACGGGACAGTTGGCAGTTAAACAGGAACAGTCATGCCCTTGCCCCTCCCAGGTCAGGGAAAGCACGAGGGACAGACAGGTAAGGGGAGTGTGGGAGAACCAATCTCTGACACAGGGCAGCAGTGCCCAGACACACTCCTTTCCTGACTGTTCATCTGAATCTCCACTGAGTATGACCGCAAGCTGAAGGTGATAGAGCAGGCACGGAATCCTAAGGTGTCATTTCTTTGACCAGCAAGAGATGGGCCAGTGTGGCACAGGGCCCAGGAGGCAACGTCCCGGCCCCTCACTCTAAATGGAAACCACCTTCGTCAGTGGAAGGATGTGCAGTGGCTGGGTGCTGGATGCTGGCATGTCCCCTGCCACACATGTGGCCCTGCGCGTGCCTGGGAGCTGATTTCCTGCAGTGGACAGCTCTGGGGACACGTGGGAGGCAGGGTGGCAGGCCTGGACGGGAGCAGCATGGCTCTCCAGGAAATGGGTCGCCTTCATGTTCAGACCCCTTAGATTTTCTATTGGCAATGGGGCCGTCCCTGGTCTCTGAGGTTGATGCCACCAGCACACTGACTGGAGCTGCTTCTCCTCCGGAGCCCCTCCCTGGGGTGCCTCCTGTTCCTCCTGCACCGCTCGCACTGGTCCCTGCAGGCTTGTTCGCCCATGTTTATTCACGCCGACAGCAGGAAATGCCAGCATGATGACACAGCACCTCATTGCACGTGCTTTTCTCGTGTCTTCTACTCCAACCACTCTCCATTTCACCACATATGGGTTCCTTGCCGCCTTCGCTAGAATAACAAATGCAGCACATGAGCCAAAACCTAATTTGCGTGTTTTCTGAGGTTTTGTGCTGTTTGATGAAAATTCAGCTAGTACACAGAAAAATTGGCAGAAATGGGAAAGCATTCCCGGGAAATTATCTTAAAGAGATAACTCGGCAGATGTGAAAACAAACAAATAAACACAGATCTAAGGTGGGCGAGCCGGCGGTTTGAGGGGCAGCGGAAGCTGTGAACGTCCCACTGCCACGTTGCCGAGCAGGCAGGAGCAGGTGGCGATGCAACAGGGTGAGAACGCTGGCTGAGCTCAGGGAAGTCACAGGTCTTTCCTTCAGAAATCAGTAATCCCACTTTGGCCTGTCCTCTATTCATACTGTGTTACCGTAAGCACGCCAATGTCCGTGTACCAGGTCTGTGTGCCCTCCGTTCCTGTGCGGATAGAACATGTTGACTGAAATGAAACCCACCAGTAAAGATGTATTTTCTGTTGTTTATAACTTATTTATACTCGTTCTTATTTAAGACGCAGAGGAAAAGAAACCTTCCACTCCTTATTTCATTCCCCAGATGGCTGCCACATCCGGCGCTAAGATGGTTGAAGCCAGCAGTTCCTTCTGGGTGTCCCACCCAGGTGCAGGGCCCTAGGACTTGGGCCATGCGCCACTGCTTTCCAGGCCACTGACAGCGAGCTGAGCGAGAAGTGCAGTACCCAGGACACAAATCAGAGCCCTTCTCAGAGACCCAGGTCTGCCATGAGTGTGCCTGGCACCATTTGAGCTGCCACCTGCTGCCAGCCAGGGCACGTACTAATAGGTAGCCAGACCAGAAGTGGGGCTGGACTCAGAGCTTGCATCCTGGAGTGGGCTGCACCAAGTGCTCACCACGTCCACGAAGCCAGTAAGCATATGCAAGTGTTCAGATTGCAAGTGTTCAGATTGCACTCCTGCAAGCTGCAGCTCCTGTCGTTTCGGACTGACAAAGCTCTCTCTCCCACAGGCTTTCGGGTTCTGTGTCTATAAGGACACTAACCACGGTTTCACTTCACCGGCCTGAGACTCTGCTCAAGTCGGCTCAGGTATGCCAGGAAGGAGTGGGGTGCGTTTCCCTGGTAACAGAATATTGTCTTGCCTGACCAGAGAGCTGTGATGGAGCCAGGAACACCCGCTTTGTCGGCCACCATCACCCCACCCACAGGTCATGGCAGCATGCCACCAAGAGACCCGTGCATCGCCTGCTGGCTGCCGGGTCTGATCTCCATTCACACCTGCGCCTGCCATCACTGCCCCCTCCTCCCTCGGCCAGTGTCCCTCTCAGGCTCTCCTGACTCCATCCGGGCTGAGATCCCCACGGGAACCCACAGAGCACAGAAGCAGCTTTCCACACTTCGTAATTTCCTTTAAAGAAACAGGATCTCAAGGATCAGTGTCTGTAACTGCAGCCCTAAAGCTGCTGAGGCCCTGGAGGGGAATCCCGGCTTTGCATTTTTTTAAAGATTTGCTTATTTTAGACAGTCAGATATACAGAGAGGAGAGTCAGAGAAAGATCTTCCACTTGATGATTCACTCCCCAAGTGAACAGCTTAAGCTGAGTCAATTTGAAGCCAGGAACCAGGAACCACCTTTGGGTCTCCCACACAGGTGCAGGGTCCCAAGGCTTTGGGCCAACCTCGACTGCTTTCCCAGGCCACAAGCAGGGAGCTGGATGGGGAGTGGGGCTACCAGGACACAAACCAGCTCCCATATAGGATCTTGGCATGGACAAGGTGAGGACTTCAACCACTAGGCTACTGTGCTGGGCCCTCAGCTTTACTTTTAGAAAGTCACCCCAGCTGGTGCAGGCACTGTGGCAGGTAAGAGGAGCTCGCTGGGGACAAGGAACAGAGCGAAGTGCAGAGCCCACGGCTGTGAGGGCTCTTTCCTGCCTGGCAGGCTCCTTGATGCTGGCTCTGTTAGGACACGATTGTTCTCATTCTCAGTCAGACTCAAGCCAGCAGGCAGCCCCTTCTCTGTCCTGGCCTTGTCCCTCCCCCCACGATCCCTTCCCATCCCTCCCCCCACGATCACCTCCCCTCACAGTGCAACATCCCCTGTGGGCTTTGCTGAGCACCACACGCTCCACGTTCACAGGGTCCTCAGTGGCTGCTCTTTGCCCCTGCCCCGCATAAGGAGGCAACGCTGGGTTGGGGAAGCAGTGGCCTGCTCCCGGGAGGCACCCAGCTGCTGTTTGATCTTCCTGATCATGCTGAAGTGCTTTAGAAATAGATTTTTTTTTTTAGCAGAAGAAAAACTGTAAGCACGTAGTAGGAACTTCATAAATATTCACTGATAGATTCAAGCGGGCTGCTCTGGCTTCATCGTTCAGCAAAACAGCGTCACCTGGACGTGAGAGACTGTCCAGTCCTGCAGCTGCACCTCTGCCCAGGGAGCCACAGCACAAGCAATCGGATCTTTAGAAGGTCCCAGGGTTAATAAGGCCAGCTCCATGTTGGACTATGTCTGCTACACCAGACGGCGACACCGTGTGCTTCTACAGGGAGGACAGCCGGGCGTTTCCCACTCGGCCAGAGCACCCGGTGGGCAGTTAGCAGGTTCAGATAGATACAAGTCTTCTCCGCGCACTTTTAGCAGGAAGCTGCAGTGTGGTGGCATTCATGTCTGAGAGCAGCTAAGAAGTTCTAAGTAACTCCACCTTACTGATGAATAAACCAATTTAGAAATGAAATAATTGTCTCCAATTCAAAAAGCTCTTAAAAGGGGGAAATGAAGTTGGAAATCCAAATCGTCTCATTGCAAGGCCCTCAAGTTCTGTCCCTGTCCCACGCTGCTTCGGCGAACTGAGACATTCAGACCTGATTGAGACCGTGTGTGGAGTAGCCGCCTCTCTCTCCCTCTCTTCTTCTTGTCACAGTGCTGCATAATGAAGACGCAAAGATGAAAGACTGGTCTTTTCCAAGTAAATCACTGTCTGATTGGGGAGACAGTTGAGTAAAGAGAAAATTAGCACAAAGCACAGCAAGTGTTGTAACAGAGCAATTCATGGGCTTCAGGAGTCAGGGGAGCTGCCGCGCCATTAAGCAGTGTTTGCTGTTACAGAACAAAGTGCTGCAAGATCTGCAGGCAGGACCATGGCCCCGGCCACACCTGCAGGCACACACACGCTGCGACACCGCTCGGCAGCACTCAGCTGCAGGCTCGGAGCTGCTCAAAGACACGGGGTAAGGCGCTGGTGTTGGTGACTGGCGCCCAGATGGGCAGATGCCCCAGACTGTAATCCTTGACTCACTTCAGACAGTGAGGTAGTGCAGAATCCAAGATGTACAAGTTAGAACCAGAACCGTCTAGAACAAATTACAGGGCAGAAGCATCACAAGCTTGGGCTGGGCAAAATTTGTTAGAGAAAACACAGAAGCTAATAATCATAGATGACAAATATGACTGATAGAACCTTATCAAAATGTAAAAGTCCGTTCATTAAAGGCACTATTGAAAACAACAAGTTGACGAATCACAGGCAGGAGCAAAGATTTGCAGCTTTAGATAAAGACTTGTATCCGAAGCATACAAATAATTTCTATAAAACTGCAAGAAAAAGACAAGCAAGTCAATTTCAAATGGCCAAAGACAGAAACAACTATGCAAACACCAGCGATGCACGCTTGCCCGGGAAGCCACTCAGTCATCAGGGAAACACCGTGGAAGTCAAAGCCCCGTGGTGTCTTCTAGAATGGCTTAACTACAACGACCAATAACACCAAAGGCTGGTGAGGAAATGTGCCAACCAGAGCCCCAGTACATCACTTTAAAAGCTGCTTTAAAGGCTCCAAGGCAGAACTTAAAAATGAAATTAAGCTACACATCACCTACAGCCCAACAGTTTCAATCATAGCTATATATGCCCGGAGAAAATTTAGATACAAACTCTTGCAAGATTTATGCCAGAAAAATTATAGGTTCCTTATTCAGAAAAGACCAACGTTGAAAACAGCTGTCAGCAACTTCATGGATAAATACATTATGGCATAATCACACAGTGGAAAATTTTTTCAACACAAGTTAATAAATGACTGATCTTTCGAGCCATGTGGATACATCTCAAAAGGATGATGCTACACAGAAGAAATCAAGTGTGAAGCATATCCTCCTGAGCAATTAGATGGAAGGAAACTGCTCCCTTACAGTCAGACCCTAAGCGTGCGCTGCAGTACAAGGCGCTGAAGACGGTGCTCATGTGTCGGGCCTAAAGACACGATCGGGCATGATGAGGCCGGGGCTGCGTGGAACGCCGTCGCAACCACACAGGGATGCACATCACACGGAACAGCATGCCCAGGTGGCCCAGGCACAAGCAGCAACCTCGAGTATGTCCCAACACCATCAGACACAAAACACACTTATCCACCTCCTGACACAAGGAGTGTGCTCACGGACCATCAGGTGCCAGAGACTTCCATGTGCCATCAGACACAAAAGAGGATGACCAGGTGCCACCCAATGCAAAAAGGCTGAGGTACCATGTCCATCAAAGAGTAAGACTCAGGTACCACCACATGCTAAAGACGGTGATCGCATAACTTCAGACACCAAGAAAATGCTTCTACAGCATCAGACAGAAACACTGCGTCACGTACCATCAGAGAAACATGTCCAGGTGCCAGTCAATGGTACCCTGAGTATGGGAGAATATGTGCAGATATCATAAGACACTGATTTGTGGGGGAGGCACCATCAGACACTAAAGCGTATACATACGATGGCGTGTACGCACTGCTCAGTACCGTCAGCGCGTGCATATCCAGCCTCAGGCACTGGGAGTATGCTCAGAGGTGTGTGGGTTAAGCTGCCATTTGTACCCTGTATCAGAGCATCCGTCCAGCTTCCTGCTAAGGCACCTTAAAAAAAATGGTGTGCTCAGCGATTGCCAGGCCCTGCAGACTCCGCTTAGAGACCCTCAGACTCAAGGCCACGTACACCCTAGGACACTCAGGCACCTTAGTCATGCAGCAAGTTCTGCTCTGGCACGTCAGGTGTAGAAGTGGATGCGGGATAGTATCAGGGGCTAAGGATCACCAAAAGAGAGCCAAAGGCTGAAGTGTGTGCTTCTGTGTCATGAGATGCTGCAGGTGGACTCAAGTACTTCAAATGCCACAATTGTCCCATGCCGCCCAGTGCTCGAGGGTCTGTTCCTGCACCACCAGGCACTGGAGACTGTGCGGGAGAACCTGACCCTCCAGCCGCCGTGTGGCAGGCACTGTTGTCTTTTCATTCTAGGATGCACTGGGGGCACTCCCAGGTCACAGAGCAAGCCTGCAAGGCAATGAGGTTCGTAAGCTGGGACTGCATTCCCCAGCAGGAGCAAAGACTCAAGGACCACACCGACGGGTTTGGAATGCCCATATGTGGAGGTGTGATGCCACGTGTTTTATAAATGTGAACCCCACTTCTGTATTGGTATTGGGATCAGACAGAACAGGACTCATCTGCAGAACTGGATGCTGGCAGGTGTGTCGGGTACAGCAGACGCAGCAGCACAGTTAGTTAAGGCGTGACTGGATTGTTAGACATTGCACCCTCCTGGTCCCCCTTCACTAACAATGGCTTCTGTGTGGCCACTAGGCGCTGGACCTTGGTCCTGTCCCTTGAGCCCCTTGTCATGCGTCCACACGGCTTAAGCGGCACTTTACGTTCAGAGCTTTCTCCTTCGGGAGCCGAATGGGCTATTTTGGTTGCAGCATCAACTTCCTGAACCTGAAGTTTTTCACCAACCCTCCATGGTCACGTGAGGAAACGTTTCTGAGCCACTGATTGCCAGGTGTTCGTGGGGTCATGTGAGCACAGAGAATGACCCAGCCTTGGTCTGCTGCATCCAGTGAGCATGTCCACGCACGGAAGGTGCTATGAGTAACACCCTCTGTGCGACAGGCGGCTCCACGGCTCCAACGCTGGCGCCCTCAGCTGAGCTGCACACTGTTCGGCCAGAGGCAGGCTAACGTCCCTCAATGTTTTACAGGACCCAGCATTCATACATGTGGTCCCAGTTTTCCTAAGCTACCTGCGGGGTTCTGGCAAGCTGGAACCCCAGGGAAGGGCCGAGAGAACTGCTGGCTCCCAGGTGCCGACATGAGGACTGGCATCTTAAGGAGGGCAGGCCCTGGTCCGTGGGCCAGCATGGCCAGGGCAGAGGTGTCAGTGTGGAGCTATGCAGCCCGTGGAGACTCAGGACAGCTGGTGCAGCACTCAGCTGAGACCAGCGCCGTGGCAGTGCCTGATAGCAGAGGCTCAGCTCTCAGAATCTGGTCTCCGCAGGAACGCAGGAAGTCACGAGGTGATACTCCAAGTGTGGTAGCACCGGCAGGCACGCCCAGCACAGGGCTGCCCTGTCACAGCTGCTCTGACCCCTCTGTGAGGATACACCATGGGCTCTTGACCCCCCAGGAGGGTGGACCATGGCCTCTTGACCCCCCAGGAGGGTGGACCATGGACTGTGGCCCCTGACCCCTCCGGGAGGGTGTACTATGGCCCCCTGACCCCTCAACGAGGGTGGACCATGACCCCATGCAAACATGGGGCAGAGTCTCTAGCCCTATTTATGCCCAAGCATTGCAGAATCTAATTCTTTCTGGTGTAACTGGGCTTAGCGTTGTATTTTGCTCACAACTTTGGCGTTTGTATCTGAGAGAACACAGGCATTCCATTTCCTGTTTATAATGTCTTGGTCTGGTTCTTGGTGTGCAAGTCAAGCTGGCCTCACAGGACAAATGAGTTAAAAATTACTTTCTCTGCTTCTGTTTTCGGTGAGGAATCAGCGAACCCTCGGGGTGACAGGCCATGGGTGCCGTCTGGACCCTGTCATCTATTCTTGAAGGTCGTTGGCAATCAATCCAGCCAGTCACTTCCTTCGCTGGGCGTGCGGGGTGCTGAGCGTTGCATGCGTCTAGAGTGCACTCAGTGTCCGCCTAGACTTGTCAATGACATGTCATTCCCTTCTGTCATTGGTCATGTCTCCTTTTTCATTTCGCTTGGCTGGTGTGGTTAGAGGTTTATGCAATTCATTAACTTTCTCACAGAACCAAATCTTTGCACATTGATTGACTCTACTAACACCCTTGTTCTAATTTCATCGAAGTTCTACTTCTATTTTCTTTGATTTAAAATTATTCTTCTGGTGCCATTGTGTGGCACAGCAGGAAAAGTTGCCCCGTGCAACTCCAGCAATCTGTAATGATGTCAGATCAGGCCCCGGCCACCCCACTTCCGGTTAGGAGAGCAGCCCAGGCTGGCCCAGCCCCCACACGGAGACCTGGACGAAGCTCGCTGCTCCTGCTGCGGACTGGCCCAGCTCCGGCCCCCACAGCTATCTGGGGATTGAAACAGCAGCTGAAAGATCTCTCTCCCTCCAAATTTCTGTATTTAACTGTGACTTCTTAGGAAAATAAATAAATCTTTTAGTAAAAAGCACTTCTTTCTTTAATTCCCCTTGGTAGAAGCTTAGCCTATTGATTTTTGTATCATTTTTAAACTTTTCTAATATATATACATATATATCATGATACACATTTGTATCTGAGTGTTGTTCTCTTGTGTTCAGAAAGCTTAGATACATTCTATTTTCATTTCAGTTTGCTCAACCACTCACGCAGTCCTTTCAAGACTCCTTTGCTTTGCCGCTCCATCTGATTTCTGCCCTGAGTGCATCGTGGTCTGTGGCCCTGTAGGTGGTGCTCTGTGGAGGGGCGCACTGGCCGAGGAGGGATGCTGGGCAGCCGTGTCTGCCAGAGCCGTTGGGGCATGCTCCTGTGTGGCAGCTGCACCATGGGGTTTGTGTTGGGTCTCCAGCTACAACAGGGCTCGTCTCTCCATGCCTCTGTTCTACCTTCGCCTCACCCCGTGATCACCCCACACACCTGAAGGAGACGCCAGTGGGTGCAGACACGCAGCTTGGTGACACTTCCGCGTCAAGCCCTTTGCTGCTCCACTCCGCATTCCCTGCCAGCTGGCCTCCCGTGGGTCTCTCACTCATGTCCCTCTGTGGGTGAGGGACGTTTCCTGTGGCTACTCTGCCTGCTTTTCTGCTCGCCTTCTGTCTCTTCCCCTCCCCGTCCTGCTCGCTCCTGACCATCCGAAGCTTTAGTGCCATAAGGTGCTCCCTGGACTTCTGCCCGGCGGCAGCTGAGCTTCCCACGTCTGTGACTGGATCTGTCATTCATTTTGGAAAATGCGTCTTTTCTTACTTCAGCCCCATCCTGGCTTTCTTCCGGTATTACAGTTAACTGTATCTCAAATTTCACTTAGCAACAGGCAAGGTCAGCAAAGGGGCACCCCAGAATCCCATGCCTGCCCTTGAGTGTGCACCGGGTTCTAAGATGAAAAATGAGAATAGCCAGTGATGGAATCCCACAGGAGCGCCTTGTGCCTCTGGGCACCAGGATGGGCACCAGGGACCCTCCCCAAGTTGTGTGACCCAGGCTGGCCGTCAGCCTGAAGTGCAGTGGTTTCCCAGGTTGAGTCCCCCCAAGCAGCCCAGCTGTGTGGTGATGATAACTTTGTGAGAAAGCACCCTGAACCCTCACCCTGCTGCGGGGCCCTCAAGCAGAGGAGAGGCATCTCCTGTCGCCCCTCGGTCACCCACACCCACCCAACGGCCCTGGATGAGAGGACCATGTGCGAGGGCAAAGCCCTGAGGCTGTGCTGGGGCAGCTGGCAGGCTGGCATGGGAAGCAAGTTTGGAAGGAGATCTGTAGGCATGTGGAGGTGCTTCGTCCCTTCTGACGCTAAAATGGTGACTGCACAGCTGAGAGATGAACTCCCAGAAGCACAAACCTGCCAGGGCAAGGGCCTGACCCACCCCCTCCACCACCATGTCTGTTGGCTTTTTGTTTGTTTTTGTCTGTTGTTTGCATTTCTTGGAAATTGTCGCGAAACACTGGTCAAGTGTACCCAAGCTCCCAGCGTCCTAACCCCAGGCTCTCTGCACAGACAGATTCAGGGTCGGGTCTGTTGGCACAAACAGGGACTCAGAAACCCACAGCTGATGCACCAGTACAAACGGGAGATCACACTGGGCTCCTGGTAACAGGTGCACAAGCTCCTCCTGGTCCAGGGGTGACACACACTGGGCTCCTGGTAACAGGTGCACAAGCTCCTCCTGGTCCAGGGGTGACACACACTGGGCTCCTGGTAACAGGTACACAAGCTCCTCCTGGTCCAGGGGTGACACACACTGGGCTCCTGGTAACAGGTGCACAATCTCCCTCCTGGTCCAGGGGTGACACACTGAGCTGCTGGTAACAGGTGCACAAGCTCCCTCCAGGCTCCAGGGAGGAATCATACCCCCAACAGACACTCAGATTCAGCATTTATAAGTAGATCCTGGCCCAGGTGTCTCACTGTGTGTGTGAGAATCTCCCGGAAGGGGAGATAGACTGAAGCAGTGTTCTGCCGATGCCTGGCATCTTGGAGGAGGCCGATTCAGCCTCCACGACTTCCCACTTGTCTGCCCCAAAAGTGGAAGACACTGGAGCAAATGGGGCAGGTGCTTGGGGCCCCCAGCCCTGGGACACACACCAGCAGGAGTCTGGAACCTTACCTGGTTTAGTGGACACCAGTGTCCACTTGCTACAAATAAGGAAGGGACTCTGTAATTGTCCTGCTCCAAGTCTTTGAATGCTGTGTGGGAGCCTTTAGCACTACCCACCTTGTGGTGCTCCCCACTGGGGGCTCTTCTCCGCTTCCATCCTGGGGTTGCCCCAGGGCCTCCCAGCTCTGCCAGGCCAATTGCAGTCACGTGACCTTGCTCATCAGACTCTGTCTGAAAGGGGGAGGGTAAGATGAGTGTTGCTACGTGGCCCCTGAGAACACAGAATCCATGTCCACTCCCTGAATGGCTGTGACGCCAATCATCACCGCTTCCTCTCTGCGAGTTCCCAGAGAGTTAGTCTACACACGCCTGAAGTGTGTTCCCCAGCGTCTTACAAGCAGCGATTTCTGAACTGGATTCTGCTTGTCTCCTTTGCTAGCTGTCACTGGCTGTCTTAGGAAGTTTTGTTTAAGGAGTCTAATTACGTTATGTGATGAGCATCGCGGTTTCTTATGGGTAAATCTGCGTTACCTAACAGCAAATCCATATCTCCTGCTCACTGTTACAATAAGTGTTCACAGAAAGCAGTAACCAATCGAGGTGTGTGTCCTTCGCTCTGTCATTGCTGTCTCCTTGGTCCTGCTGGTGCCAGATTTCCTTAACGCGGGACGAGGGGGGTGTCAGTGCTGTCATCCAATTCCCAGACATCACCAAGAGCCTCACACAGGAGGCTACAAATGTCACGGTGACCAAGACCAGCTCACCTGTGCAGGAGCTTCCTGGAAGACAGGGAAGGCTCTACCTGGCTCAACGGGTGCTTTCCTGCCCTGGAGCCCCAAGCAGATGCCTCGGAGAGACACTGGCCCGGCACCCTCAGCACCGAGGATTCACATGCTTATGAGAGACCCAAGAGTCAAGAGCTACAGGGATCCCAGAGCAAAAATGAGAAAATGGCCAGAAAGAGTGGACATTGGGCATCAGAATGAAGGCTCTGCTTGGGACACCTGCAGCCTAGACAGGAGGGCCTACGTGCCAGTCCCAGCTAGAGGCCCAGCCCTAGGAGACAGCAGTGACAACCAAGGACCCTGATCCCTGCACCCACACACACACACATGCACACTGGTACCCACACATATTTACATACATGCTTATATCACGTGCACAGGTGTGTGCTCACATGTACATACACAGGATACAGTGTTGAACCAGCTGGAGCGAGAGGCAGGGGACATGGCATGGAGCCACAATGCATTTGCCGCAGCCACTGTGGCTTGTTCAAGCTCTGACGTCATCCACTGGCACTTGACCAGCGGGTGACCTTGGGGTCAAGTTAATTCAAAGAAAACTGCTTGTCTTCCCCTGGATGTCCAGCAGAGCCCAGCAGGTCTCCTGCAGATCTGGACTGGCCTCCCCCTACCTTTCTCTGTGCTGGTCCTGGCAAGGACCTGGGCACTCAGAGTGCACAGAGCTGACTTGTACATAGGAACAGACCCCTCTCAGCGTGCCTGCAGTCTCCCTCAAGCCCCTGGGCAAGCCCACCTGGGGAGCTCTCACCTGCACCTGCCTCGGCCCCTGCCTGGAAACCCAGGCTATGCCAGGTGGCTCCCGTGCCCTGACCCCTGACAACCCCCCTTGCCTGGGCAAAGATACAGCTGCAGGCACAATGCAGGGAGTTTGCTCCAGTGACTCAGGAATACAGCTCTGTAAAATCTTACCCCTGCAACCTTTGTCACTGTCTTCTCCCTCCACAGGGCTGAAGCCACAGCATAAGCCCATCAGTGGGAGATGTGGCCTCAGAGCTAAGCAACCACAGGTCCCCTGGTCACTGAGGGAGGGACACAGAATCCCACCAGAAGCCTGTGAGCTCTCAGGGGCATGGCCTGGGCTGCAGGGATGCATGGTAGCCTTTTCCAAGTCAGGGAGTCATGTTAGCAGAACTGTCTACACCAGGTAGGAGCACAAGCCTGGAGACTGGAAGGGCTTGACCCAGGCATGACCTGGTCAGTAAGCGGCCTAGGGCGAGAGCCAGATGGCTGAGGACTGCAGAGGACCTGCATGGACCCTTGAGCCAGTGTCACCCACGTGGCCGATCACACCTCCCCTAGTCCGCAGGCCACACACACAGCTGTCACCTGGATGTGCTGGTCAATCTGGGGCCAGCGTTAGGGTACATCAGGAGAAGCACAAGGACCCAGGCAGCAGAGACCGGGGCCAGCAGCCTGGAGTGGAGGAGAGGGTAACAGTCCGAGCTCCATGAGGTGTCCGGAAAGGGAAATTACGGCATTAATTTCTCACTCATTAAGCTGGCAAACTGACATCAAGTGTTGTGAAAGATGAGAAAGTGCATGGCAGGTTCAGACGCCACGACTCTGGACCCCGTCCCAGACCTGGCTGCTACATGGGCACCGCTACTAAGGTGCCCGGTAGGGTATCTGGGCCCCTCTCTGCCTGCTGCACAGCCACCAGCAAAGTCATCCTGAGGTAGAAATGGGAGTGGGCGTTGGGGCTGGCCATGCACAGTGCCGTCAGACGGTGCTGGATACCTCAGCTGGAGTCTGCTGGGGATGCTCTTGCCACATTTGCTTCAGTGCAGGGCAGCACAGAGCCCAGCGGGACACGGGAAGCAGGCTGCCCTGTACTCAAGTGAGACTGTCAAGGTGTGCCAAGGGAGCAGGGCATGGCCATGGGGGAGGAACTGGTGTATCACATCTCAGTTGTGCAGTCACAATTTTACCTGTGTAACTGGACGGCAGGTGGCGGGCACACATCACAGACACCTGTGCTCAGACACAGACACCTGTGCTCAGGGCGCCCTGTGGGGACTGTGGCCTTGGGGGAGTGTGGCTCACAGATTCAGGTCCCTCAGGCATCCAGGGGTCCTCTGGGCAGGGAGCTGGCCCTGGTGCTGTCCATGTGGGGAACCCCCAGGACCCCTTGGGGTGGCAGTGTGATTTTCTATCCCGTGTGAGTGGGGAATGAGACCAAACCCTGAGCTTCTATCAGCTTGGCTGTGCACCTAAAACTTCTCTCAGACACAAAAGTCTGTGTCTTAGAGTGTGAGGAACAATGGGTGACAAGTGGCAGCTCAGGGCCTGGCCTTCAGAGGGTCCCCCAAATGTCCTTGGGAGAGAGTGGACATCACTCCTCTTCACGACAGGTGCAACTCACAGCAAGAGAAACCCTGGGCTGACACAACATGCAGAGGGCTCCCACACCGGCGACATTACCAACACTCAGGTCCCCACCGGGACATGCTACGATGGTGTGGCCACCCCGACGTGGAGGGTGAAGGCAGCCCGTGAGCAGCAGTGGTGAGGCCACCCCAGCGTGGAGGGTGAAGGCAACCCGTGAGCAGCAGTGGCTTGGCCACCCCGGCCCGGAGGGTGAAGGCAGCCTGGCAGCAGTGGCTTGGCCACCCCGGCCTGGAGGGTGAAGGCAGCCTGGCAGCAGTGACGAGACCACCCTGGCCTGGAGGGTGAAGGCAGCCCGTGAGCAGCAGTGGCTTGGCCACCCCGGCCTGGAGGGTGAAGGCAGCCCATGAGCAGCAGTGACGAGGCCACCCCGGCCTGGAGGGTGAAGGCAGCCACCCCGGCCTGGAGGGTGAAGGCAGCCCGTGAGCAGCAGTGGCTGTTCAGCACTCAGTGTTCTGAACACGCTCGCACTTGCCCTCCCCAGAATGCTGGTTGCCGTGGTAACGGGCAGAGGCAGAAGCACAGGCCCCCTTGGCTGTTTCCTGGTGCCTTCCCTGTTCCAGTCAGGATTTGAAAGTGAAACTGCTAAAAACAGGGACCTGGAGCAAGGCCCACACCCACCTCCACCTCCACCCCACACACCAAATGGCACCGAGGCTGTGTCCCTTGTCTGCCAGCAGGACCCCACCGCAGCGTCCCAGGCCTGGATCCTACGGGAATTTGAGCAAATGGTCATCAGGCCAGAATGCTGCAGCTGGGGTCACACGGGACAGGCCCGGTGTGCTCACCTCCAGGGTGCACACTGCAGGGTCACATGGGACAGGCCTGGTGTGCTCACCTCCAGGGTGCCCACTGCAGGGTCACATGGGACAGGCCCGGTGTGCTCACCCCTGGGCTGCACACCCCGGGGTCACACTGGACAGGCCTGTCATGTTCACCCCTGGATTACACTCTCTAGGGTCACATGGGACAGTCCTCTGTGCTCACCCCAGAGAGTGTGCCTGGACCTGGTGAGGCGGAACGCGTCCCACAGACAGCAGCGAGGCTGACAGTGCCTGGTGGGGGGCTGTGGGGGTTGCTTTCTGTTAGTTGTGCAGGCACTGAGGCAGCAGGCAACCTCAGGGAAAGAACGGTGGCTTCTCGCGTGGGAGTTTGACCGTCGTGTGCGAGGACAACCCCGTGTGAGTGCAATGGGCTCTGGGCTCGGACACGTTCTTGCCAGGGTGAACAGCCTGCGCTGAGCTGAGCCATCCACTGCCCACTGACCCTAGGACTCTGACTGTGCCCACCCAAAGTCCGGCCCTTGTCCTGTGGCTCTTGCGGATGGCAGGCAGCAAAGAGACAAACCCTCAACTGGTGGAAGTCGTTGACTCTGGGTAGCATCCTCCTGCACCTGTTCCGGGACTCCCCAGAGCAGAACCTCATTATCAGAGCTGAACAGCAAGGAAGCGGCGTCCTGGCAACTGGAGCCCCACTAGGAGCGAGCTGCATGGTACGGATGGGCAGATGGGGAGTCCCAGGGGCCCTGGCAAGCAGAGTCCTACAGCAAAGGTGTGTAGCCGTCGCTGACCCTGAAGGCAGACAAGGGAACGGGCTCTGTAGGAAATGCCTGAGTCTAAGGGGAGGTCCCAGGTTCAGGTCCTACAGGGTCATGGCGTACCCCAACAGTGGACTCCGCCCCCTGGGAGTGACACAGCCCACAGCTCTGTCAAATACCCACTTCTGAATGGGACAGCTGTGTGGAACTCACCCTGGGGCGCCCAGTTCCAGGACTGCCCATTCCTGCATACACTCCACTGAACTGGTCCCAGTGCACGCTGCCTTCGGCAAGGCCAGAACCTGGCCAGCCCTGGGCGTGGCAGCTGACTGCACACAGGCTGAGAAGCAGCCAGAAACACCACAGTAGGCATTGCGCTCCTCCTGGCCCAGCACATGCCTGCTGGGAGAGTGGGGTCCATACATGGCAGAGCACGGAAAGAACTCAGAGGGCTCTGCAGGACGGGAAGATGGCTCAGGCGTGTGGCACAGCTCCCAAGACACCCCTGTGACACCTGCCCACATGCCATGTCTGACTCTAGCTTGCCGCCACTGTGCACTGCCACAGACAGCAGGTGACGGCCCGAGTCCTGGGCTCCCCGCAGAGGCCCCCAGGGAGCCCCAGGCTCCTGGCTTCGTCCTGGCCCAGCTCTGCTGCTGCGACCTTGAGGGAGGATTCAGAGAATGGAAGATATATCCTTGTGTCTCTGTATGCCTCGAACAAAGTGAACACAGACGAGCATCTGGTGGCCCGTGGCATAAAGCAGAGGTCACTGTCATGGACTGGACCAGTGTCTGGGGAATAAGACTGGCTGCTGGCCCAAGAAGCACTGGCCTAGCGGCCTCTGGGTGTCCCACAATCTCCATCAGACTGCCTGGGGTCCCAGAGGACCCAAGCTCCCCAGGAATCCCTCAGCTTGCCCTGCTTGGCTCCCAGGGTTGCTTGGGGAGAAGACAGGTGTGGGGGTGAGACAGACACCGGGCAACTGGAAGTCCCTGGCGCTCAGCAGAGCTCACAGCAGGAGAGCCTCAGCATGCACAGGCCCTGGGGTTCTGGGGAACAGACAGGCACAGGCGCACATCCTAACAGAATGCAGATGTGGGCACTGGGGACAGGCAGGCAAGACAGACACGCTTCAGAGACTGGTGCCGGTCCTCCCCTGACCGGAAACCCAGTGACCCTGGGAAAGTCCCCTCCGTTTTGTGGGGCCACGTGACTCTGACTCTGCTCTCCTTCCTTGCTGAAAGCAGGTGGGGTGTTGGGAGCCCCGAGTGGTCAGTTTTATATGCAGCTCTTGAGTCTTGTCCAGCTGGAGGCTTACTGCCCCTCGCTGTGGGCTCGGGCAAGCCTGCACACTGCGCTTGCACCGTGATCTTTGCCTATCCCGCCCCAGGGAGCGGGCGGGGGGGGGCGGCATCAACAGGCAGGAGCACTCAGGTTCCTTGCACACCACAACATCGTAAAACTCCTGGACTGGCTGCGGACACTTACAGGCTGGGGAAAGAAACATGAGCTTCCAGAAAGATCTATCCTGCACTTTCTCTGACTGGACAAAGGCCTCCTGTTCACCAGCGCATCTGTGGGCTCTCCGCAGCTCAGCTGTGGTCAGGGATGACGAAACACTTGGAGCCAATCCCCAGGGCCATAGCTGGGAGAAGGCAGCACCGGGGTTCACTGTGGGTGGCACGCCCCGCTCCCGGGAGTCCTCACAGCAGGCCTGGAGGCTTCCATTTTCCTGTTGCACAGGTGAGAGTATCGGGCAAGGTTCTTGGCCTGAATGCATACTGAGGTCAGGACGTTCCGACTCCATCAGCTTCCCGTCCCAGCTGTCAGAGCCCGCAGCTGCAGGCACGCCATCCACACAGCGGTGGAGCCTCATCGGCAGACTGGTGCCCCTCGCAAAATACCTGGCGTGGGCTGAAGATCTCCCATCCCCTTCACTGGGATTCAGTGTGGAGAGGAGAGGGCCAGCAGCCATTCCTGCATGGGACTAAATCCTCCAATTTCTAAGCGAATCGTGGGCGGCAGGCTTCCCAACATGGCCCTCCATCAGGAGACAAGGTCATTTGGCTCACTGCATTGTGGATTCAAGTCCACTGTGCAGCTCTGTGGTGCAGTTTCTGGCGAGGGCTGTGGAGTGGGGCTAACAGTGGTGGGGCAGATGCAGCCAGTTAAGGTCGCAATGGAAGCCCCAGCAGAGCCAGAGAAAGGGCAGGGGCCAGAGCCCCTGAAACAATGCCCCCTGTGGCCATCTCTGCAGAGGTGACAGACAATGGCTGGACACCGCCCTCCCCTGGGCCCTCAGGTCCTGCAGAGCCTCAGGCCTTGGCTACTTGCTGTGGATGACCACCATCACCTCTGCGGATAACTGCAAGTCACTAGCTCCTTGGGAGAAGCAAACAGGCCAGCCCACAAGGATGGGGTTTGGGGCCTGGGCACGTCTCTGGAGGCTCCTGGCCTAGTCCTTGCAAGCGTTGGAGGAGGGAACCAGCAGTTGGAAAACATCTCTGCCACTCTGCCTTTCAAATAAATAGATAAAATTAAAGTTAATTTAAAAATTCATGTTTCCATCACTGTGGTTTTTGCTGAGGGCACCGAGCTGATACAGTGGGAGGAAGATGCGTGTTCGCAGTAAGTGGTGCCAGGGCGGCAGCAGAGGCAGAGGAGGAAAGCTGGGGCAGCGTCTGATGCCACAGACCACCGTGAGTTCAGAAGCCGCTCAGCGGGAGACATGAAGCCCAGCCCACAGGATGCCAGCAGGAAGCAAAGGAGCTCACGCCATGAGCTGACGCTGAGCAGAGCCTTTCTGCATGGCACCACGGAGTGCCGAGCCAAAGGGGTGAAATTCAGACTGCGTGCCCCAGGGACATCACAAGAAGGTGCAGGCCGACCAGGGCTCGCAAGGGAGTGCTCGGGTGCCATGTGTCTGTCAGGAGCACGTGAAGGGGGCTGAGCGGTGCGGTCATGTGGACCACACATGTGATGCGAGTGCCGTTTCCCTGCTGCCTCACACACCCAGGACACAGCACCACTGAGACGCCACCTCACACCGCCAGCCACTGTCCAGGGACTCCCAGGAAACAGGAGCTTAAGAAGCCACTCACAGGGCTGATGGGGGTGTGTCCCTGCTCAGGAAGCACTGCCAGCCTTCTAGCACGGCGTTCATGAGACCCAACAGTTCCACTCCCAAAAACACACACCACCTTGGGGTGTGTGTGACCTGAGACCTATACGCAAACGTCGGAAGCAGGATATTCCATGGGGAGCAAGCATGCGCACTGAACAACCCAGTAACACCATGATGGGGAGTGACTGTGGCCAGTCACAGGCAATACGAGCCGTGCCACAGCCTGGGTGGCCAACTCCACCATCACAGGAAACCCCACAGAACACGCATCTGTCTGCAGGAAACCAAAGGCACCATTACCAGGTTGGCCCCGGGACTTGGGATGCTGGGACACCGTTGCTTTCCAGGGGGAAGGGTCTGTAAGTGCTGGGGTGACGGTGAGACAGCTCTGAGAATAAGCTTTAAAAACAAACACTGACATGTCAAAACTGTACAAATAATCTTGGGATTATAAACACACGCCGTCAGCACCAATCAAGCCGCCTGGTCTTTCAGGACAATCTCAACGTGCAGCGAGGCACTGACAGACATTGGAGACACTAAGAGGCTGAGCACCGTGTGCAGCTCAGCTCGCGTTTCAAGGGAGAATCAATACGGCTCTTAGTCTTCGCAGAAAACTACACCCTGGCAGAAGCCCTCTCATCTGAGCGGTGACACCACTGGCTGCAGGGACAGCTGACATGCCGTGTCAGTGCGTGGGACAAGGCACTAACTACCCATCCACGCTAAGAAGAAGGCTGTATGGTGATGAGGAGCAGCTGTCAGAAAGCCCCAACTTAGGGCATAATCTGTGACAACCCACCTGCTTACCTGCGCCTGGGTCTGACCCTGATGTCACCCCAACAGAACCCCACTCCGCATTTGGGTGAGACGTCGTGTGAGGAATGGGGCTCAGGAGGGAGGCACACACCTGACTCCTGCTCTTTGATGAGCTGCTGAGGGGAGCCCCAAATGGCACCAGTGATGAGGCCGCCACCATGAAGCCACAGCTGCCAGCCCAGAGCGTGTCGCGGCTGTGGCACACTGCATGGAGCGCCTGGGGTATGATTCTGTCTCCGACATGAGCACCGAGCATGGCTGCCGCACACAGCCTCAGGTCCTACTGATGGGGAAGAGAAAACACTTATGTGGTTTTCTGAGCCCCTGCACACATGTGTGTGTGACGTTTCCATTGTCACAACCCCACTGCTTCTGTAACTGCTGTTAATTACTGGTGAGGCTGTTCTCCGTGGGAGCCCAGTGTTTGGGCACTTGGCATTTTTGATGCTCCTACTTGGAGGGTTATCTGCCAGCTGGCAACCCTGGCTTCATGCTCGAATGCCAGCGAGGAGGCTGGAAGGCCATGAGGGAGCCAGCCCTGGGTTGGGGCTGGACACCGGCCTCAAGAGCATCCCCTCGTCCACACACTGTGCCGGTCACTGCTCAGGCACCCTGTGAGAAAGATGGATGGACCCCATGATGGTCACAGGGTAGCCCTCCGGGGGGCCTGGCAGGCCCAACTGAGGCTATTGGTCCTGGAACAACCCAGAGCCCAGCTCTCCGTGCTCTGCATCCTGCCCCTGGTACAACCTGAGCCTCTGCCACAGAGCCAGCTCTTCCTACCCCACATCCTGCCCCTGGCAGCTCTTGTGTTTCAGCCACAGAGCCCAGCTGCCCCTGACACGGCCTGAGCCTCCATCTCACCAAGGCCAGTGTTGTTCGCCTCGGCCCTCGGCAGTAGACACTGGGATGCACGCAGGAGAGGCAGTGCCTGCAGCTGACCTCTCGTCCACCAGCAGCCTTCACGTGACCTTGCCCGCCCCTGCCTGTCCCTGCCCACACTTGCTCACCTCTGCCCATTCCTCCCAGCCCCTGCCAGGGGCTGCCCATCCCTGTGCCCTCACAACTTTGCTAGGAGATCTGCAATGCTGGGAGCACAAGCTACAATTATGCTGAGTATTAATCGTGCACTTGTTAAAGTCACTTATACTCCCACCCCATTTGCTCGTCTCCTCTCCTTCCTGCTATTACACATGGTTGTTTCTCCGAGGCCAAACCTCACATTAGGAAGCTCGAGACACAACCACCAAGAGCCTTCCGTGCAAATGCCGAGGGATGCGCGTGAGTAAATGGAAACAATTTATAATATGCAGAGTTCCAAATCAGCTAGTGTTTAATAAAAAACAAAGTCTAGACAAACGTTCCCCATAAGTAACTTGGAGTTCTTGTTCTCCACCACGTGCGTGTCGCGGTCTGGCTGAGCCAGGGCCAGCGGAAGGCTGGATCTCCCCCCAGGATGTGCGTCTGTCCCTGGGTTGGCTTTTTCTGACTTGTGTTGCTTAGCCAAGCCAGCCAGATGTGTGTGTGTGTGTGTGGTGTGTGTGCATGCATGTATATGGGGTATGCTTGTGTGTATATGTGTGTACACGTGTGGGCATGCATGTGTGCAGGATGTGCATGTGTATGTGTGTATATGTGTAGGCGTGCATGTGTGTGCATGGACTTGTGTGCATCCAGAGGGGTTGGTGTCCATGGAGGACAGCCTGGCCAATGCCACAGGCTGGAGCCTGAGGCAGCTGCCCAGAACAAAAACCCAGGCTTCCCCCAGCATGACACCGCTCAGGGCAGGCTGCCCTGGCTCAGAGAATGTGGGGCTGGACGCCTGCTCAGGACTGCCATGCAGAGTGAAGGGCACAGAGCTGTCCGCATGGGTTCTTGGAGAGCCAGCCAGAGCACACAGTGAGTGGAGACTACCCTACCCCTGCCCAGGAGCCTGCCCCTGCTCTGCATACCACTGAGTGGCTTGCAGCATGGAGAAGGCAGAGGGAGGCCAACACTGCCTGAAGAGGACGGGTCAGGGCAGGCTTCCATGGCCGACAGTGTGAGCCCAGCACAGCCACAGTCGCCATACTGGTGCCCTTGAAGTGAGGGGGGAAGCCCCTCAGGGCAGGACCCTCAGGACTGAGCAATGGGTCCAGGCTGAGGGTGCCCAGGGAGGGGTCGTGGGGCAGGACTGGAGGGCCCACTACCTGAACATACAGCCAGCCTGGCTCCTCTCTTGAGATGGCCTGAGGAGTCAGAGCCTCTGTCCCACAGACTGGCTAGTCTGTAGGAGACAGCTGTCACTCCATGGGTGGCATGGGCTACCCAGACAGGAGAACAATGCCCAAGAGCTGACCACACTGTGGGCTGGAAACTTGGCCGCCAGAGAGGCAGACCTGGGGAGGGGGTGGCATCTGCGGGAGGTGACAAATTCATCAGGATGCCATCCCCAGAACTGATTCATTCCTGTCCATCTCCGTGGGGTCCTGAGCCCATGAACCTCTAGAGGAGCAAGCCTGAGCCTTGCACCACCCCAGCTGCCTGTGGGGTCTGGGCTCTCCCCCTGCCCCTCCATGCTGTGCGGGGCAGCCGGAGGCCCCCGCAGCCCAGCCGACACTAGCTCCTCAATCCTGAAGGCCGCACTGACGGCCCAGCAAACACTTCCCCTGCAAGTGCTCAGCCTCACGCTCTCCATCATAGCAACAAAGGAAGCTGCAGCCACAGACGGCTCAGCTGTCACACCAGGCTTGCAACAGACAGGATGGAAATGGTACAAGCAAGTCAAATGGAAGTGTTAAAAATAGTAACACATCAGAAATAAGCAGTGATGCGATAGGCTCGTAAGTAGGACAAAACAAGCCAAGACAAATTCAAAAAGCTTGAGGACAAATGGCTAGAAATCACGGTGGGAAAACATGGACTCAAAAGCTTAATGAAAACATAGATTTCCATAAGTGGAAATGCGAAAAACAAACTGAGGCTGGAGAAATGCATATGAAGGAATACTGACCGAGAAGTTTCCAGAAAGCAATGAAGGACATGAGACTACAGATGCAAGGAACGCACACAGCTTGCAAGTACTCGGGGAAGGCACGCTCTCCCTCTCCCCACCCCGCTCTCTCTGTCACACACACACACACACACACACACACACACACACACACACACACACACACACACAGCCAGGCTCTGCAGACCAAAGGCCAGGAGCAGAGCTGAGGCCAGCGGCTGTGACACGGGACAGCAGCACTCCTGGGGCGGCCGGAGGAGGCATTCCCGCAGTGCTCGCGCAGATGGCATTAGGGCAGGAAGAAAATGCGTTGACATTTCTGAAAGGAAAAGAAAATGCCTCAACCCACATTTTCATGCTCTGAAAAAAAAAGACATTTTAAAACCTACAATGAAATAAACACTTTTTAAGAAAACAAACAAACCTGAAAGATGCCATTGTGTTCAGATGGATGCCACAGGAAATGTGAAAAAACATTTTCACTCAGAGTAAGATGTGTCATCAGACAGAAACTCAGCCTACATTCACCCGTGCGGAAGGCTGGGAAGGAGGAAAGGGCTTAACGGATAACTTGCAGTGTGAACGAGCTTTGTTTGAGGATATAAAAAACACATGAGAAGCCATTATATATGGAAATCGGTATCAGGAAAGAACTAGCCTGTGTGGGTTCCAGGATGCTTTCTGCATGGGATTCTGTCTTTCCAGGGTTAGGCTGGTGAGACTGTAAAATGTACACCTGAGACACTTCAGTGAAATCGAAAACCAACCAGATAAATGCAATGCTGACTGCCTGCTGAGGTGTTCCGGCCTCATCCTCCCCCTTCAACTCATCCTGCTGTCCTGCCCCTTTCTTCCCTGCTGTCCCCTCCCACCTTCCCTCCCTCTCCTCCCCTCACCTCCCATCTTCCCTCCCCCTCCTCCCCCACCCTCACCTCCCGTCTTCCCTCCCTCTCCTCCTCCACCCTCTCCTCCCACCTTCCCTCCCCCTCCTCCCCCACCCTCTCCTCCCACCTTCCCTCCCCCTCCTCCCCCACCCTCACCTCCCACCTTCCCTCCCCCTCCTCCCCCACCCTCACCTCCCATCTTCCCTCCCTCTCCTCCCCTCCCCTCCCACCTTCCCTCCCCCTCCTCCCCCACCCTCACCTCCCATCTTCCCTCCCCCTCCTCGCCCACCCTCACCTCCCATCTTCCCTCCCTCTCCCCCTGCACCCTCACCCTCCCCCTGCACCCTCACCCTCCCCCTGCACCCTCACCCTCCCCCTGCACCCTCATCCTCCTCTCTATCCTCACCTTCCCCCTGCACCCTCCCCCTGCACCCTCACCCTCCCCCTGCACCCTCCCCCTGCACCCTCCCCTACCCTCCTCCTGCACCCTCACCCTCCCCCTGCACCCTCACCCTCCCCTTGCACCCTCCCCCTGCACCCTCCCCCTCTCCCTACACCCTCATCCTCCTTGTCTGGACTTATCTTCCTTTCCTTTGTCTGTCATTTCTGACCAAATGTCTCTCCGGAGCAGGGAAAGGTGACACTCCAGGCTTCCCTAAGAGCGGCTGGAAGATTCTGAAAGATTCTAGAAGGCACCTCCCTAAACCTCCTGGAGTGCTGAGAATGGCCTTGGTCTCATTTTCTCACCTCTCTCTCAAGCAGCCACTTGGTGCTTGCACTCCCAGCTCAGGTCTGGGCCCCAGCACTCACCCTGTCTACTTCCTGGGACTCACACCAGCTTACAGTCAGACCTTCCATAGCCCCCACAGGCCACACTGGTCGGACTAACAACGTCCCAGCACTCTTGGATGGTAGAAAATGTAACCCCTCTAAAAGTCCCTCCCTCATTTTTCTCTGGATTTGTTCTTCTAAAAACAAACAAACAAACAAAAACAGCAGTGAGGGTGTAGCCTGGCTGCATAGCTCTGATCTGAATTGCTCTGCTTCTCCCAAGCCTATCTGATCCTGTGCAGCAGGTGTGGGTACAGGGTCACCTGTGTGTACACCTGGAGGAAGCAGTGATGGCTAGCTGCTGGGTCACTGTCGCCCATGTGGGAGACCTGAGTTGAGATCCCACCCAGGTCTGGCCTGGTCCATCCCTGGGCACAGCAGGCACTCAGGAGTGGACTAGTGGGGGAATTTCTTGTTATGCCACTCTGTGAGTCTGCCTCTGTGCGTGTCTCTAACTTTAATGAAAATAAAGAGGCAGGTTCCTACCTGAGCGCTGATCTCAACCCACCAGTGTGGGAACAGTGACTAGCATGGAGAGGAGCCTCATTGCGTGTTGCAGCTTACACTGTGGGGTGGACAGCCAGCCGCAAGCGCTCAGCAGCATTTCACAAGAAAGGACCAAGCAACAACAGAATCTACTCAAGTCGCAGTGTCCACATGCTGAGGCAATATTGGCTCTTGCTCATTCCCTATACATTTATAACAGACAACAACAGGTTTTAATGTTTTGGAAAAAGTAGAGGTCATAAACCATCACAGATTCTCATTGATTTTTAAGATTGCTTTATGTAGTTCAGCTTACGTGGTCATTTTTACAGCCCTGCAATTCTGTGAAAAGCAACAAATGCTTGTTATGAATGACTCCCAAGGCAGGCCGAAAAATGGGCAGAAGAATCAAGGGCTAGATGGAATGAACATTTTAAAAGACAAACAAGTCATGAACTGCATTAATTATATCAGCAATTCTATTAAATATAAGCACTTTAAAGATTTCAATGAAAAGATAAAAACAGCATGTTCTTTTAAAAGCAAGGCTCAATTACACGTTGTTTTTAAAAAGCATGAGACATCTCGGTTGGGAGGGCATGGGGACGAGTGTTGTGGAAGCTCTTGCAGACAGCCGCTGGCCGGGCTGCGCGATGGCGGAAAGAACAGGTTCCGGCGAGACGAGAGCCGTCACACGTGTGTGTTCACGCAAAGCCTCTGACATCAGAACTGACAGCTGGAGACTTCAGAACACACAGAGTGAGCAAGCAAGCCTTAGGACGGCAGAGGCTTCAGCGACAGTCACTCGAGGTGTCCAGATGAGCACTGTAAGAGCCCCCGTCTGGGTAAGGAGCCGACAAAAAGACAAATAAATAGTTAAAACACAAAATTTTGGTGCAAAACTTTTGAAATCAATGTATGCAAGGGATTTTCAGAAAGTTCGTGAGAAAGTTCTTTAGTGGGTAGTGTATAGCTCTATTTTTTTGCACCAAAATAAATGTGTCTTTTAATTTCATCAAACATAAATATTTTAACGGACCATCATCTCTATCAAAGAGTCATGTGGCTTCCAAGAACATATGAAGTATTTGTAAAGGTAAATTGTATATTGGACTATAAAACATCTCCATAAACACACAATAATTTGTCATATAAACCATACTTTTTGCATATGAGCAATTAAATTATAACCTTTTCAATAACAGAAAAATGCTTACTAAACCTTCTGAAATTCTGATTAAACACACGTTGCTAACTAACCCATGGATGAAATAAGAAATTACAAGGGAAATTAGAAAGCCTCGTGAGCCAAGTGAAAATGAAAAAGCCTATCGGAACACGCAGGACACAGACAAAGCAGCACATACAAATTCACCATAAAAGAGTGTTAGAAAAGGAGCCTTACTTCCACCAACTAAGCTTTTACACCAATAACTCATAGGGATTTGTGTAGCAAAACAGTTGGTCATCTAAAAGAAATGAACAATTTCCTGTGCACTTCCACATTGCCACGCCGAATAATGAGGAACTGGAATGCCTACACCAACCAAAGCTGAGCTGTGAGACAGACTCACTGAGGAAAAGCCCAGGGTCAGATGGCTTTACCACTGCATTCCACCGAATGGTTAAAGTCTTCTTAAATTATCCAAAAACAAAAGGAAGAAATTCACTGGAACTCATTTTACGAGGATCATTACCACGATCTCAATATCAGACAAAGACACAACAAAGATGAAAGCACGGGGCCAGTACTCCTAATGAGCACACAGAACAAACCTCAAGGGAGCAGCTGCAAGGCACCATCCCGATGGGTGCTGCCTCCCTTCCCATCCAGCTCCCTGCCACCGACCTGGAGGGCAGCAGAGGATGGCCGGAGCTTGGGCCCCTGTGACCTCATGGGAGACTTGGACAAAGCTCCAGCCTCCTGGCTGTGGACTGGCCAGCCCTGACTGCTGTAGGCATCTGCTGCCGCCCTTTGGGGAGTGAACTGGCGGATGGAAGAACCCTTTCTCTCTGCCTCTCCTTCTCCCTGTAACTTTAGCTTTCAAATAAAAATAAAATAGATATTAAAAAAAAAAAACAGTAAGACAACTCCAACAGCACAGTAAAAGGATTATTTGCCGCTGTCAAGTGGATTCATGCCCAGGATACAAGTCTGAACACACGTCAGTTAACCTAAAGTTTCACAGCAGAAGGATGAAAGATAAAAGCATGACATTATCACAACAGATGCAGAAAAGGTGTCTGATCAGTCCCAGCACTCTCATGACAGAACTCTGAAGAAATTAAATATAGAAATCTTGTACCATGGCGTACGTGCGACAAGCTAGCAGCTCACATGTAGGGAATGGTGAAAAGCCAAAATCTTTGTCTCTGAGATTTGTAACAACACAAGGATGCTCACGTTCACCTCTCTTATTTAGCATACCCCTGAAAGGTCCAGCCATCCCTTTTACTTTAGACAAGACATAAAATAAAGCGCAGGCAGGCCTGGCACAATGGCCCAATGATTTAATCTTCACCTTGCAAGTGCAAGGATCCCCTATGGGTGCCAGTTTGCATCCTGGCTACTCCACTTCCCATCCACTTCCCTGCTTGTACCTTGGAAAGCAGCGGAGAATGGGCCAAAGCTTTAGGATCCTACACCCAGCAGGGAAACCCAGACGCTCCTGGCTCCTGGTTTTGGATCAGATCAGGCCATTTGGGGAGTGAACCAACAGATATAAGACCTTTCTGTCTGTCCTTTTCTCTGTGAATCTGATCTGCCATTCCAATAAAAATAAACAAATCTTTTTAAAAAGAAACACATGGCAAGCAAATTGAAAAAGCTATAAGCAAAGTAATATCTAAGGATAAATTTGTCTAAAGAAATGAGAGCTCTGCACAATAAACATCTAAAACTGATTGAAGAAATTGAAGACAGAAGGAAATGAACAGGCACTCCGTGTCCACAGATGAGAAGAATCCATGTCATTATAATGTCTTACCACTCAGACAGGCTCACTGCAACCTCTGTCAACTTATGACGATTTACATAGAATTAGAGAAAATATTACTAAAGTTTCCATGGAACCACAGAAGAGCTCAACCAGCCAAAGCAACCAAATCAGAAAAAACAAAGTGAGATATATGAAACTACTCAACTGAAAAACACACTACAAAGCTGCAGTAATTGAAGCAGCATAGTATTATCACAAACAGGCGCATCAAGCTAGACAGGAGCCCAGATGTCCAGGGCACGGAGAACACGGACAGTGGAAAAGGCAGAGGAGGCTGAGCGTCTACGTGCAGCAGAACCACACCACATGAAGAAGCATTCAGATTTCTCGAGGATCTAAATGTCAGACCTAAAACTCTGCGAGAGATGGAAGAAATCGGGACATTAGAATGGGCCAGAGATTTTGGATCAGACCTCAAAAATACGGGAAACCATAGCAAAGGAAACGGGATTTCCTCCACCTAAGCGATTGAGAGTGAAGCAGCAACTTACAGAATGGGAAAAAATGTTCACAAGGGTGAATTACCTTAGTAACACAAACATCCAATTAAGAAGTGATGACAGAGCTACAAAAAGATATTTCTCCAAGAAAGATATAAAAATAGCCAACAAGTATGTAAAATAATGATCAACTTCTACTTCACATTGGGGAAACACAGATAAAAATCCACAATGAACTCTCACCTCATTCCAATTTAAATTGAATTTTATTGTAAAGAAAAAAGATTGTAAGGCTGGCAAGGGTATACTGAAAATGGAGCCCTTGATACTGTTGGCATGAAAGTAAGTTAGTGCAACCATTGTGGAACAGAGTGTGTAGGTTCCCCACAAATTTAAAACTATGACAGTCATATGACCTACTGGTCCCATGTTGGGTGTGTGGCCAGGGGCGAGACTTGTGGGTCCCATGATGGGTGTGTGGCCAAGGGCTTGAAGTGTAGGTCCCATGATGGGTGTGTGACTTGACAGTCCCATGACAGGTATATGGTCAAAGGCATAACATTACAGTTCTATGATGAGTGTATGAGCGAGGGCATGACCTGGCAGTCTCATGACAGGTGTCTGGTCAAGGACATGACTTGTCAATCCCATGATGGGTGTGGACCAAGAGTGTGACCTGCTGGTCTCATGATGGGTATGTGGACAAGGATATGACTATCGGTTTTACGACGGGCATGTGACCAAGGGCAATGCCAAGACTCTAGTCGGTCCCATGATGGGTATTTGAGCAAGGATATGACCTATCTGTCCTATAACAGTCATGTGACCAAGGGCAATACCAAGTCTCTGGTGAGGAGACATCTCCACTCATACTTTTATGCCTAAATAGCCATGGCACCCAAGACACAGGGACAGCTTAGTGTCTAGCCCGAGTGTCATCCACTGAGAATGACCAAGGAAAAGTGGTCGGGTGCACATCAAAATATTCCCAGACCATGAAAACTGGGCTTCAGTTGGATAGAGCTAAAGATCATTGTGTTAAGTGAAATAAGTCAATCACAAAAATCATACACCGCACTATCGTACCAATGGGTGCCACCCAGAAAAAGGTTTCACAGAAGCTCGCAGTACAGTGAAGTCACCTGAGACTGAGAAGGAAGAGAAATGCCAATTAACAGGCACTAAGGTGTAGTTAGGTAGGAGTGAGGGGTTCTGGAACTTTATTGCAAGTGACTTTACAAAATATTCACGTAATATGTATTTCTGCACTTAAACTGGGAAGGTAGGATCTTGAATGTTTTTAGCATTGAATGAATTCATATGGTTACCTTGTTGATCCTCTGTAGTGCACACATGTATAGAAATACCAGAGTATCCCACAAATATGGGAAAGTTTTATTTACCAGTTTTAGATAAATATTTTGGTCAGTAATTAAAGAAAAACATTAAAATGACACAAAATATAACCCAAAAGTTCTTATTTAAAAGATTAACAAAATTGGTAATCTAGCCCAAATGATAAACACTCTTGATCCTTGGGCAAAATCCAGCCTACTGTTTGATTTATAAATTAAATTCTCTTGGGACATACTGCACTTCTTTGTTTCTCTGGTTTCCATGACTACCTCCATTACCAGAGGGAAGGTGAATAATTGAGACAGAGCAGTGACCTTAATGTACAAAAGTATTTACTTACAGCCTGTTCTACAAAGATGCACCAAATTCAAGGCTACGCTCATCCAATGGATGAAGGGACAAAATCCATTTCATTACCCACAATGTTGATGCAAGTAATATAGACATTAAGGGGTAATAAAGATTTAACATTTTAATATTTATTTATTTGTTTGAAAGCAGAGTAATAGGGACAGAAGTAGAGAAGAAAAAGAGACCCTCGCTCCGTGGGCTCATTCCCCAAATGGCCACAAAGGACGGGGTTGGAACAGGACCAAAGCCAAGAGTCAGGAGTTTCAACCAGGTCTCCTCCGTGGCCACAGGGGCCCAAGAACCTGGACCATCTTCCACTGCTTTTCCAGGCCATCAGCAGGAAGCCACACGGGAAGTGGAGCAGCCAGGACTTAAACCAGTGCCCAGAGAATGCTGACATCTCAGGCAGCTAATTAACCGGCTATGCCCCAAGACCAGCACTAAGACATAACGTTTTAGAAGTAACTTTATGTCAATAATTTGAAAATGAGGTGATACAAATTATCTCCTTGAATGTTAGAAAATTTCTAAGTTCCTTTAAAACAATAACAAAATGGATCCCGAATAATAACATTTCTACTAAATAAGCCAAATTAGGATCAAAACCATCCCCATGAGGAATCGTCCTACAAGATGGCTTCCTTTGGGGATTTCACCAAAGGAATTTTTCTATCTTAGGGAGTTATTCTATTCTTAAGGAATAGAAAACAGTTCTACTTTATGTAATCTGCGTAATAAAGCAGAGAACAATACATCTTCAATATATTTTAAAATGTCAAAATTACCCTGAATTCAAAATACAAGAAAGAAAACCTACAGAGCAATATCACTAATCATGACAGAAATGAAAATCCCCAGCAAAATGTTAGGGAATTGAATGCACAGGCTACAGAAGGACAACACAGCTACCGAAGCACAGGGCCTTGAGAGGAAGTGCTGCTAAAGTGCAGAACTGCAGGCCGTGGTCGTCACTGTACTTACAGGCTGGGAAGAACCATCCCAAGAAACGCAGGAAACACACCTCCAAAAGATTTACTTAATTATGCGAGAAAGTTATAGACAGAGAGACAGAGGGAGAGTGCACTTGCCATCTTTTCGTTCACTCCCCAGACGGCTGCAATGACCAGGGCTGGCCAGGCTGACGTCAGGTAGCATGCACACAAACACTGCTTTTCCCGGGCTATTAGCAGGGAGCTGGATCACAAGTGGAGCATCCAAGATACAAACAGGTGTCCATATGGGATGGCTGGGGTTGCAGCTGTCAGCTTGAGCTGCTAAGCCACGGTGCAAGCCCCAACACATTTTAATCCATTCCTGACAAACAATATCGAAAAAGTAAAAACTGAAGAGAACTTCTTCAGGATGGTGGAGGTCATCCACACAAACCGACTGCAAGCAGGAACTTAGTGAGAGGCAGAATCATTCCGTCCAGCCCAGGACAGGACGGAGGGCCATGGACAGCAGCCACAGTCACTGTCAGGCCGCATGGCCAGTTACCGCACAGAAGTGGTTCAGGGTGGATGGATGCATTGGTTTCAGAAGACCTGGCCTTTGAAAATCTTGAATCTTCCAATAAATAGACACTGCTCATTTTTCTTAATCCCAGAAGGACACCTATTTTTCTTCATCAGTCAATACTGTAAAAATAGACTTTGCTAACATGCTTAAAATCCCCAGGGCTCACAGTTCTTTAGGAGCGAACTAAGTGGTACCACTACTCAAACAACTGTTAGGAACTCAATGAAGCTGTTGTTGAGAACAGCTTGCTGATTTTTTTTTTACCATTTAATTGCATTTCCATTAAACTTCTGAAGTCCCTTGAATACCAATATAAAAGAAAAATTGAAATGTCTCTATTTACAGACTAATAATTATTTCAGTAGGAAATAACACCCCTAAACTACAAATATGTTGATAAAACTAATAAATGAATTTAACAAGATCACAGAATAAAATAATAAACAATGTTGTTTCTATATAATAGAAATGATCAGATATTGATTTTGAAATGCATTTTACCATAGCATGAAAAAATCAAATAAATGACCATAAATATAGTGCATATATAACCATTATGCTGAGAACTACAAAACACAGAAATAAGTGTAAGGAATGTCAAATAACTGGGCAGATATACCATGTTCATTGATTAGGAGACTCAGTATTGTTAGTAGGTTAACTCTTCAGAAGCAAATCTGTTTTAGTCCAACATTGTGGCAAAGCTTCTCGCCATGGTGTCAGCATCCCATATGGATGCCAGCTGGAGTCCAGGCAGCTTACAAGCGATTCAGACCCCAGCCAACATGCCTGGGAAAGCAGCAAACTGGACCCGTTTGGGCCCCTGTCTCATGTGGGAGACTTAAACAAGCCCCTGGCTCCTGGTTTCCTCCTGGAACATTCCTGATCATTGTAGACATTTGGGGAGAGAACCACCAGTTGGTCTCTCTCCCTCCCTGTCTCTCTGCCTCTTTATCTCTCTCTGCAATCTAAATAACTACAATAAATAAATATAATTAATATAAAATTGCCAGTAAGATACACTGTTGAAATGAACTAGCCAGGCTCAGGGCCCAGGACGGTCTCCCTGGGCAATGTCTCACTGGGAAAAGGTGTGTTACCCCAGCACTGCAGACAGGGCTTATCGTTCCATGGATGGAGCAAGCAGAGGGGCAGCGGGCTCATGGGCTACCTGGTGCTGTGCAGGGTGGAGGAGTGGGCATGGAGCCATGGACATGGCTTCTTCACTCCACCACACACCAGCCTGGTGGTGGAGGAGGAGGCCGGGCGACCCAGGAGCCGGCCTTGCAGGGCCCTGGGTGTGCAGGAAGAGAGAAGGGGATGGCAGGGGGTGACAGCAGTAGCTGGGCACGCTAGTCTGTGGTGCTGCCTGCGTCCACTCACTGAGCTTGTGTCCCCAGTGAGGCCAATGAGAAGAAAGGAGGGCAGCCCCATCTCTCAGATGCTGCTGTGCTGTTTGCTAAGAAGGGGAAGCAAAGAGCTGAAAAAAGAAATATTCAACAATCCTCCCCAACTACAATAGCGAGCTCCGCATTTTTAAACACCGAAAACGCACCTCCCAGCAGAACTGAGCAGACAGGACACTGCTTTAGCCAGTGATATGTAAGCTTGACTTTGATTTTGCTACCCTAAATAGGACAGAACGAAGAGATCCAACAGACCTGGTGTGATTTGTCGGGTGTTCATTGCTGGCCCGGCACCGCGAGGCACACAATAATTATAAGCCTAGCTCCTTCTCCTAAGTAGCTTATGACCTAATTAAGGGGATCGGTTAAAAATTCATGAGGAGGGATACAGTGCTAAAAACCGAAACTGATTAAAAAATAATACATCCAGCACAGCGTCGGAAATGCCAGCAGCTGCAGGGCACGGCAGGGCCGAGTCAAGCTGACCTGCCAGCCCTGGAGAGCATCCTGGGTGAAGGGAGCTTGGCTACTAGGCAGACAAAGCAGGTACTCCACACAGACATGTAGTCTGTCACAGGAAACACGGGAAGCACATCTGAGAGTAGGAGTCCCCAGACAAGCCAAGAGTGCCTGCAACAGCCCTGCGTGCACTGTACTGGGAAGGTCAGGAGGGGCCCTGCATGCAGTGTACTGGGAAAGTCAGGAGGGGCCCTGCATGCAGTGTACTGGGAAAGTCAGGAGGGACCCTGCATGCACTGTGCTGGGAAGGTCAGGAGGGGCCCTGCGTGCACTGTGCTGGGAAGGTCAGGAGGGGCCCTGCGTGCACTGTGCTGTGGAAGTCAGGAGGGGCCCTGCATGCAGTGTGCTGGGAAGCTCAGGGGGGCCCTGCATGCACTGTGCTGTGGAAGTCAAGAGGGGCCCTGCGTGCACTGTGCTGGGAAGGTCAGGAGGGGCCCTGCATGCAGTGTGCTGGGAAGGTCAGGAGGGGCCCTGCGTGCACTGTACTGGGAAGGTCAGGAGGGGCCCTGCATGCAGTGTACTGGGAAGTCAGGAGGGCCCTGCGTGCAGTGTGCTGGGAAGGTCAGGAGGGGCCCTGCATGCACTGTGCTAGGAAGTCAGGAGGGGCCCTGCGTGCAGTGTGCTGGGAAGGTCAGGAGGGGCCCTGCGTACACTGTGCTGTGGAAGTCAGGAGGGCCCTGCATGCACTGTGCTGGGAAGGTCAGGAGGGGCCCTGCATGCACTGTGCTGGGAAGGTCAGGAGGGGCCCTGCATGCACTGTGCTGGGAAGGTCCAGGGGGGGCCCAGGAAGGACGCCCAACCCACACTCTGCCCTCCTGAGCCCTTCATGTGCCTCCAGGACAACTACCCAGCCTGGTGCTCAGAGAGCCGGCCCTCAGGGCAAGTGCACTGGGATCTACCCCACAGCAGGCTGGTTTTCCACAGGACCACTGTTCAGCTTCCTGTGAGGCCAGGACCCTCTCCTGTGAGGCCAGGACCCCCTCTTGTGAGGTCAGGACCCTCTCCTGTGAGGCCAGGACCCCTCCTCCTGTGAGGCCAGGACCCCTCCTGTGAGTCCAGGACCCCTCCTGTGAGGCCAGGACCCCCTCCTCCTATGAGGCCAGGACCCCTCCTATGAGGCCAGGACCCCTCCTCCTGTGAGTCCAGGACCCCTCCTGTGAGGCCAGGACCCCTCCTCCTGTGAGGCCAGGACCCCTCCTCCTGTGAGGCCAGGACCCCTCCTCCTGTGAGGCCAGGACCCCCTCCTCCTGTGAGGCTCCTGTTATTGCCGCAGTCAGGAAGCTCCTCCCGTGAGGAACCGAGTGACCATGTGGCAGGCTCAGGGTCGCAGAGATCCTCCCCAGGCCCCAGGCACAGGCACATGGAGAAGGGCCAGAAGGGCTATGGAAAGCGGGCAAGGGGCCAGAGCAGGAGCGCGCAGCCCGATGCCCTCCCCGAGTGTGCTCACGCACTCATGCTGGACACTCCCTCTCAACAGAAGGCTGGCGCTGCGGTCAGCCTGTCCATCCGCCGGGCCAGGGCGTGCTCACACAGCAAACCAAAGTGCAAAACAAAGAAACACATGGTGAAGTAGACAGATTGCTTCCCTCTGCCCTGAGCTGTTCCCCACCAACTTTTTAATTTACAAATTTCTGTTGTAAGCAGATAAGGAGAAAGAAAGGGAGATGCAGAGTTAGGGAGACTGGGGAGGGAGAAGGACAGGGTCCTTAGGGTCCTCGGGCTCCTCGGGGTCCTCGGGGTCCTCAGCTGGTCATCACTGAGGGCCAAGACATGGACGCTGACCAGTTAGGACTTCGGTGGGCACAGGGAGTGATGACTGAGCTGTGCCCAGCCGCAGGTGGAAGGACACACAGCACTCTGTAGCAGACTGGAGCATTCCTAGGTCCCTGCAGGCCGCCCCCCTCCCACACTCTGCTACTTTGCCTGCAAGGACTGGGCTGACTCAAGGCCACCCCAGGTTGATCAGGGGCTGACTTTGGTGACATGCAGAGCCCTTCCCAGCCTCTGCATCATCCTCTGCTCCAGAAGAGGCCCTCACCCTAACCCTGGCTGTGTCCTGGCCGTGGACCGCCCGCAGGCATGGCCCTGGCTGTGTCCTGGCTGTGGACCTTCCGCAGGCACAGCCTGGGCAGGGTGCTCAGCCAGAGTGAGTCACTTTCTTTGCCCGTGGGAACATAAGTTAAAATAAATGATGCTGGCTATTGCCTAACAAGAGGCAATTGACCCAGAAAGCCGAAAACAAGCACTCCGTATAAAAGCCAAGTCTCGTGGCTTTGTAGGACACAAGAGAGAAAGTTCAGTTCTGTGTGCTTGCCAGGCACCAGGTGTTGCCCACCCATTCCCATGAGCAGCCTGTGACCATCATCTAGCACTGTCCATACTCCTCTTCAGAGTGACCTGCACCTGCCCCACATGCAGCCCTGGGCTGGGGCCCAACACCAGCACACATGGTGAACCCCGAGCCCCGTGACCTGCACCTGCCCCACATGCAGCCCTGGGCTGGGGCCCAACACCAGCACGCATGGTGAACCCTGAGCCCCGTGACCTGCACCTGCCCCACATGCAGCCCTGGGCTGGGGCCCAACACCAGCACGCATGGTGAACCCCGAGCCCTGTGACCTGCACCTGCCCCACATGCAGCCCTGGGCTGGGGCCCAACACCAGCACGCATGGTGAACCCCGAGCCCTGTGACCTGCACCTGCTGGAAGGAGCTTGGGTCCCCAGGCAATAGCGGCACCCAGCTTAGGCCAAGCTCAGGCCAGCAGGGTCAAACACCACATCCATATCCACACTGCAGTGGATGCTGACTAGGCTATCCCGGGATTCTTGGAAATACCTTATTTTTACAAAGATTCATTTGCTTTGATGCTTGGACTGACACTCAGAGATGAGTGGGCCTTTGTCATTCCTCACAGTTGGGAGGGGTCAGTAGTGACAGCGTCCAGTGGGAGTTGTCCATCTGCCTTGGGACAGACAAGTTGAGCTTAAGAACTGAGTCACAGGGCCTGCTGCTGGAGGCAGCCCTGGAGGGACGTCCTGGGGCATCTCCTCAACTTTGCAGATATAAAGGCTGAGTTTGGAGACTCCCAGGCCCCGCCTTTCAGTCCCAGGCGCCCCCTCCAGGCTTCCGCCCACCACTCTCTCTCTTCTCACGGTAAATGGTGGCGATGTCCAGGACCGCAGGCCCTCAGCAACCTGTCCCAACCAGGCAGGGTTTTCCTTCACGTCCCACAGGTCAGGACCGCACACGCGTTAACAGTCTGTTCCCACCGAGTCTCACCCCGGGCACGTCCCGCTCTCCTCGTCTCTTGTTACTCCTCCCTGGCCACAAAGTTGAGACCACAACACAGCAGGTAATTCGCCAGCACCCAGCAGTTACTGTGATAGACCCAACACGAAGTGGGGCCTACCAGCACTGGTCATGTGGGGGAGAGCAGGAGGCCTGGGGCGGGCAGCCTGGGGCTGAGTTGGTCAGTCTTGGGCCTTGAATGCTGTCCAGACCAGCCCCAGATGGGCGATGGGGCTGCAGCCAACCATGCCTGTAGCTCAACACTGAATCACAGTGAAGGCAACATCATCCCAGCTCAAGTGGAATATCAGAAAATTGGTCCTGCTAAGTTACTTAAACAACGATGCATTGTGACCAGCAAAGGTTCAGTCTAAGCTGAACCTTTGATATCAGAAACTACATCAACACAAAGAGAATAAAACGGGAAGATAAAGCAGTAGTGTAGTGATGCCAGATAAAATAGGGAGTTTAAAAGTAAATTATTCAGTGATGTTTAAGAGGGGCAACTAAGTACAACAGGATGAGGTGCTGCTGCGAGTGTCACCCTAAGGGGGCAGCTGTGAGGGTGTCACCCTAAGGGGGCAGCTGTGAGGGTGCCGTCCTAAGGGGGCAGGGGTGAGGGTGCCGTCCTAAGGGGGCAGGGGTGAGGGTGCCGTCCTAAGGGGGCAGCTGAGAGGGTGTCACCCTAAGGGGGCAGCTGTGAGGATGTCATCCTAAGGGGGTAGCTGTGAGGGTGCCGTCCTAAGGGGGCAGCTATGAGGGTGCCGTCCTAAGGGGCAGGGGTGAGGGTATCATCTTAGGGAGCAAGGGTGAGGGTACCATCCTAAGGGGGCAGGGGTGAGGGTGCCATCCTAAGGGTATAGCAGTAAGGGTGCCGTCCTAAGGGGCAGGGGTGAGGGTGCCGTCATAAGGGGGCAGGGGTGAGGGTGCCGTCCTAAGGGGGCAGGGGTGAGGGTGCCGTCCTAAGGGGGCAGGGGTGAGGGTGCCGTCCTAAGGGGGCAGGGGTGAGGGTGCCATCCTAAGGGGCGTCAGTGAGGGTGCCATCCTAAGGAGCTAATGGTGGTCCCTAAAATAAAGACTAACAAGGCAGGAGGCCCTTGGGCTCCTTCAACCTGACACAGCATCTGGCAGGTAGAACAGGCCAGGTGGGCAACACGGGAAAGAAGAGCGAAGATATTCTAAATGAGCGTGGTTTTCATTCAGAAATCCCAAGACTTACAGCATAAGGTCTATAATATGAGTTATACGTTAGGAACACCTATACACAGATGTGGGAAGGAAAAAAAATCCAACTGTAATGACAAACATAAATTATAAAGCACATAGATGTACTTCTACAGGGAAGACTTGGTTGCAGATGACACAGTTATGTGATCTGGAAACTAGACCAACATCTAAACTGATGGGGAGTCAGCCCCTCCCGGGCTCGAAGGCCTCCTTCCGGTCAACCCCTCCACTCCTGGGGGGATTTTTCTGAAATAATAACTGGAAGCAACACGAGCTAAGCTCAGCAGAGCCCTTGCTACGCTACATAAAGTGACTCGTGCAGGGAAACAGCAACTCACAGATGAGGCCAAGCATTCATTGTGAAGGAGGGCAGTGTGAACAGGTGTCCACTGGGTCCCAGACCACCACTGTCAGCCCTGTGCAATTGCATCCTTAAGAGAACAGGGGTCCGAGAACAGACACACACATTGGGGAGTTCAGGCAGACCCACAAATGGCCAAGTCAGTTACAACATCACCCACACTGACACAAATGGCACTGGTGCACTGACCACCTGGCTGGTGAGCAATCACAGGGCCTCCATCCCTACAAAGTGTGGACCCGCTTCCTGCATGGACTAGCGCCTGACTGTGACACATGAAGCAGGAAGCATCGGTGCAGGTCCAGAAGAGACAATCCACGGTTGGGAGAACTTCGTAATGGGAAGCCCAGAACTCACATGTTCTCAGGTGCAATGGATGCAACAGACTAACTCAGACTGGATGGCTTAATGAAAAAATGAAAAGGAAGAAAGCGGAGGGAGGGAGGGAAGGAGGAAGAGCAGGAGGGAGAGAGGAAGGGAGGAAGGGAGGAAGATGCGTTGAGGGGGTGCTGTGATGAGGCAGGCAGAGCTGCCATCCATTGGCCTGAAATTCCTTGTGAGTGACAGTTCAAGTCCCAGGCACTCTACTTCCGACCCAGCTCCCTGCTTATTGCCAGGCAAGCAGCAGCAATGGCCAAGGTGCTTGGGTCCCTGCAGCCACATGGAGGACCCAGAGGGAGCTCCTGGCTCCTGGCTTCGGATGGGCCCAATACCAGTCACAGCAACGATTTGGGAAGTAAGCCAGCAGATGGAAGCTCTCTGTCTTTCCATCTCTTTCTCGTTCTCTGTAACTGTGTTTCAAGTAAGTAAATAAATCTTTAAAACAAAACAGCAGAGCTTTGAGGATACACACACTTCAGACCACCGTGGCTATGTGGACAAAGAAATAACTTTCTTTGATAAACAGGTCCGTAACAGACAAGTGCTGTGCCTGAGGGGAGAAGCTGGACACTCCCAAAGCTGTGGAGACTCGAACAGCCATGGTGGCTGCAGGTTCACCATAGAGACATGCAGGGGCCCCAGGAGCCAGGGCTGTGTGAGGTCTACACTGCAAGCAGTGGCTTCACGGAAGACACCAATGCTAACAAGACATGGCCACTGTCGGGGCAACACCAGACAGGGGGGCATGGCCAGACCCTGCAGACCCCTCATGAAGCAAGCACAGGGGCCCACTCGAGGGCGCTCTGTCTTTTTTTTTTAGATTTATTTTTATTATTTTTTTTTTATTGGAAAGGCAGATATACAGAGAGGAGAGACAGAGAGGAAGATCTTCCGTCCGATGATTCACCCCCCCAAGTGAGCGCAACGGTCCTCCACTGCTTTCCCGGGCCACAGGCAGGAAGCTGGAAGGGAAGCGGGGCTGCCGGGATAGAACCTGCACCCATATGGGATCCCGGGCGTGCAAGGCGAGGACCTTAACCACTGTGCCACCGCGCCGGGCCCAAGCGCTCTGTCTTTCTAAGCAACTGGACTGGACTTGGGTCTGGATGTGTGTGGACCTGACGCGTGTTACTGGGTCTACACATGTGTGGACCTGATGTGTGTCCCTGACAGTGTCTCATTTCCCTGTCTGAAGGCCCTTCCTCCTCTTCACCTCCTGTCTGAAGCCCCCAAGGATCCAGGCGGTGTGAACACCACAGAGATGCAGCTCACAGCTCAGCCCTTTAGTATCCTCAACCGGGAAGTGCCAAGTGGGTCTCAGCCAACATGTCCACGTAGGTGTGACCCCCTGGATCTTGTTAACAACAGGATCCCCCCTTCTCTATGCAGGGCTGCATCTCAGTGTCTCACTCCCCCACGGGTGGCACATGTGGCCAGGAGCTCCTGAGATAAAGTGTGAATGCACTCAAGGTTATTTCCAAGGACACAGTCAGGAAAGCTTCCACATCCAGCTGGGTGCCCTATGCATGTGGCCTGTGTGCATGCAGCCAGGTGTCCCCATGCACGTGGCCTGTGTCCATGCAGCCAGGTGTCCCCATGCACGTGGCCTGTGTCTGTACAGCCGGGTGTCCCCATGCACGTAACCTGTGTCTGTGCAGCCAGGTGTCCCCATGCACGTGGCCTGTGTCTGTGCAGCCAGGTGTCCCCATGCACGTGACCTGTGTCCGTGCAGCCAGATGTCCCCATGCACGTGGCCTGTGTGCATGCAGCCAGGTGTCCCCATGCACGTGGCCTGTGTTCATGCAGCCAACTGTCCCCATGCACGTGGCCTGTGTGCATGCAGCCAGGTGTCCACATGCACATGGCCTGTGTGCATGCAGCCAGGTGTCCCCATGCACGTGGCCTGTGTGCATGCAGCCAGGTGTCCCCATGTACGTGGCCTGTGTCCGTGCAGCCAGGTGTCCCCATGCACGTGACCTGTGTCCATGAAGCCAGGTGTCCCCATGCACGTGGCCTGTGTCTGTACAGCCGGGTGTCCCCATGCACGTGGCCTGTGTCTGTGCATCTGGGTGTCCCCATGCACGTGGCCTGTGTCCATGCAGCCAGGTGTCCCCATGCACGTGACCTGTGTCCGTGCAGCCAGATGTCCCCATGCACGTGGCCTGTGTGCATGCAGCCAGGTGTCCCCATGCACGTGGCCTGTGTCCATGCAGCCAGGTGTCCCCATGCACGTGGCCTGTGTCCATGCAGCCAACTGTCCCCATGCACATGGCCTGTGTGCATGCAGCCAGGTGTCCCCATGCATGTGGCCTGTGTCTGTGCAGCCAGGTGTCCCCATGCACGTGGCCTGTGTCTGTGCAGCCAGGTGTCCCCATTCATGTGGCCTGTGTCCATGAAGCCAGGTGTCCCATGCATGCAGGCTGTGTCTGTGCATCCGGCTGTCCCCGTGCATGCATGTGGGCTGTGTCCACGCAGTCAGCTGTCCCCATGCATGCACACGGGTTTCGTCCATGCAGGTTCTGGGGAAACTCCAAGAATCTCCCAGAGCTGAGCTCGCAATGCAGGCTGCTGTTTCTGTGGCCCCTGGAGGGGCTTCACGGTTTGCCCGACTCTAACCAGACCTCCTGTCGCAGCGTTAACCTGTTGTTGAAAATAGACTCTCAAAGATCTTCTCCCATTCTGTTGGCTGCTGTTTTACTTTGTTGGTGGTTCCCTTTGCTGTGCAGAAGCTTCTGAATTTGATGCAGTCCCATTTGTTTATTTTGGTCTTGGCTTTCTTTGCTTCTGATAATTTTTCTAGGAAGCCAGTGCCTATACCCCTATATTTTGCAGAGTATTTCCAACTTTTTCTTCCAAAAGTCTGATAGTTTCTGGGTGTAAGTGTAGATCTTTTATCCATTTAGATTTGATCTTTGTGTGTGGTGAAAGGTGTAGGTCTTGCTTCTTATTTCTGCAGGCTGTTAACCAGTTGTCCCAACAGCATTTACTGAAGAGACCTTTGTTTTCGCTGGATTGTTTTCTGTTTTCTAGTTGAAGATTAGATGACTGTGCATGTGTGGGTTCCCTTCTGGTGTTTCTATACTGCTCCACTGGTCGTCCTCTCTGTTTCTGTGCCAGTACCAGGCTGTTTTGGTAACTACTGCCCTATAGTATGTCCAAAGATCTGGAGCTGTGATCCCTCCTGCTAGGTTCTTATTCTTCAGGGTGGTTCTGGCTATTCGTGGTCTCTTGTGTTTCCAGATGAACCTTTGCATCATTTTTTCCAGCTCTGTGAAAGATGTTCTTGGTATTTTGATTGGAATCACATTGGCTGTATATATTGCTTTTGGTAATATGAACATTTTGATGCTATTGACTCTGCCCATCCAGGACCACGGTATGTTTCTCCACTTTTTGAAGTCATCTTCTGTTTCTTTTCTTAATGTTTTGCAGTTTTATTCATAGAGATCTTCCACATCTTTCGTTAGGTTTACTCCCAGGTATTTCATCTTCTCTGTTTTTTTGAAGGGCACCATGCTGGCTAGTTCCTTTTCAGCCTTGTAATTGTTTGCATACACTATGGCTGTTGATTTCCGTTCTTTGACATTGTGCCCTGCCACTTTGCCAGCAGTCACTTATTGAGTTTCTTGGCTCACCTATGTATAGAATCATGTCATTTGCAGAGATAGCTTGACTTCCTCGTTTCCAATTTGAATTCCTTTGATTTCTTTTTCTTGTCTAATAGCATTAGCAAGTACTAATTTCTAGAATAACAAAGAATTCCAGAGCCACCATAACAACAAAACACGTAACCAATCAAGAAATGGGCAGCGGAAATGGACACTTTTCAAAGGAACAAATTCAAATGGCTAACAGGCATATGAAAAAATGCTCAAGCTCCCTGGCAATAAGGGAAATTCAAATAAAAACAATGTAGAGGTTCCAGTTAACCTTAGTAAAGTAAGAATGGCCCACATACAGAAAACTACCAACAACACCTGCTGGTGGGATGCAGGCTGGTGTGACCACTGTGGAAGTACGGAGAACACTTAGGCAAGTGCAAATCTGCCTACCATCTGACCCAGCAATACCACTTCTAGCAATAGACCCAAAAGACCTGTTACACGAGAAAGCAACGTACACCCCTCTTTTCTTTGCAGCACAATCAATAATTGCAAAAACATGGAAGCAGCCTAAATGCCCATCCGCAGAGGACTGGATAAAGAAACTGTAGTTCATCTACTCTATGGAATACTACTTAACCATTTAAAAAATGAAATACAACTGTTTGTATCCAAATGGGCCAAACTGGAGACCATTATGCTAAGGGAAATGAGCCAATGCCAAAAGATCAGATATCGTATGTTTGCCCTAAGATAATATGATGTCAAGTCTAAGGATTTTTCTGTGACTTCTACCTTATTGTGCTTGCTAATTATTTGTACCCTTTGTAGTAAGACTTTGTGATGTAATCCATCAATCAATCATTTACAAAAGACTGATGGCTTGTGGTCACCTGAGATTGTCAATGTCCCTTTTATCACTGTCATTGCTGCTGCCCGTAAGGAACCATGACCTGGTCCTCATGTTGCTCTCGTCAGTGCCACACGGGACACACGTGGCATTTATTCCTACATGGAGATGCTGGCCACTCTTCTCCACCGCCCTTGTGTCACACCGATACCTTTGTTATATGTTCGTCAACCTCATGTGCACAAAGGTTCACTGGTTGTTTTCTTTTTTCTCCCCATGACAAACTGTGCTCAAGGGGATGACATAACGGAAGTGTAATGGAAATGAACGTGTTCATAGGTGGAAACAGAGAGAAGTATGTCCTCATGCACAAAGTACAAGGATGGACTCACAGCCATCCGGCTGATAAGCTCTACATTGTGGGGAGACACCTCGGCGGCAGCATGATGCACCTGTGAAAATTCACATTGTAAGACTAGAGGGGAGAGCAGAGAGGAGGGGAGGGAGCCTGCGGGGTGAGGAAGACCCCATGCCCGCTGAACGGTGTCATAAAACAATAAAAAGAAGAAGAAATGGACTCACACTTCACGCCACCTGAACTCTCCCAATCAGGCCGGACTTGTCTCCCAGCTGCTGCAAGTGCGGGAAAAGCCTTGGCCTCAGAAAGCTGGTTATTTGCGGAAGTGGAATTCCTAATTGGAAAATGTGACGGAATGAAAATAGCAGGTCCCCAGGAACCGCCTTCCAGGAGGGTCAAGGGCTCCACTTCATGAGCATTGATGGGTCACGTCCTGGTCCTTGAGAACTTGAGTCTGTGAGAGAACATGCTGCTTCTCGGAAGGGCAGTGGGCAGGCGTCTCTGAGAGCTGACAGCGACATGGGGAAGGGCAGTGGGCAGGCGACCCTGAGAGCTGACAGCGACACGGGGAAGGGCAGTGGGCAGGCGACCCTGAGAGCTGACAGCGACACGGGGAAGGGCAGTGGGCAGGCGACCCTGAGAGCTGACAGCGACATGGGGAAGGGCAGTGGGCAGGCGACCCTGAGAGCTGACAGCGACACGGGGAAGGGCAGTAGGCAGGCGTCTCTGAGAGCTGACACAGGGAAGGGCAGTGGGCAGGTGCCCCTGAGTGCCGACAGCGACACAGGGAAGGGCAGTGGGCAGGCGACCCTGAGTGCCGACAGCGACACAGGGAAGGGCAGTGGGCAGGCGACCCTGAGGGCCGACAGTAAAGCAGGGAAGGAAAGCAGACACAGGAGCGCTCTGCACGGGCTAATGTTCGGGTTCCCGCAGAACTGAAGCTCTGCAGTTTCTCTCACCATGAAACCAGCTGACAATGCCCGGCTCCTGGAAAAAGGATAGCCCTGCTAGACACATTGGTGGTTAGGAACCATAGATCACTGGTGAGGGCCGAGTTCCCAAATAAAGTAATTCAACTTCTGCTGGAAATCTACATTCATGAATTAAAGCCAAGGAAATGTCTAAGATTCAACTCATGGATGAATATGAAAAATTATTGTGTGTGGATACACTCACACACACCCCGAGACAACATTTACATTAAGAGGGGAATAATGTTAAATATTAAAATATTCTGGGATAAGGGGTATTTTAATATTAAACGTAAACATTATTATATAATATAATATAAATAAATAATCTAACATAAAATAAACATTAAAAAGCTCCCGCATAAGAAGTCCTCATGTCAGTCCGACAGTTCTCTGCCCATCGCCAGCTTCATTTTTCGTCTTTTCAGACACACACACGGGTGGACCACTTGCCTTCCCTGCGTGACAAGCAGCATGCTGCGTGCCCTCTACTTCCCTACTTCCCTAAAAATGGACTCTATATCATTTTGTATCAATATTTATAATTTCTTTAAATAATACAATCACTTCACAAATAAACAAGTAGCAAATGTATTAAGAACAAGCCCCCAAACGAATCGGGGAACCAGAATTTAGTACTGCTCTGTATTATGTAACCTAAAGTGTCCAATTTTCAATGAAAATGTGGACACTGCATTCATATGATGGGAAGCAGAGGGTGAGAGGTCCAAGGTGGAGGACAAGGGCTCCACGGCCGCCGCGGCGAGTCGCTCAGCGAACTGAAGGCGACTGGTGTCTTGTGGAGGAGGATGACAGGGAACACCGCCCATGAAGCTGAGCCCCACCAGGGCCCAAAAGTGCCTGGAAGAGTCCACCTGAGGGCCTTGAGCTGACCTGGAAGGGTCACCACCACAGCTCAGAGGCAGATTTCAAACTTCTCAGGGGAGGAGTGGATTCGAGGACAGGCCCAAACCTGGACAAGAAGCATGAGGGCAAAGGGAAAGAGCCCGTAGGAAATTATGCCAGCAGCCGGGATGGGAGAGGAGCTGGCAGGGGAGAGGCAGGTGGGAGAGGAGCCAGCAGCGAGGGCGGGTGGAGAGATGCCGGCTGGGGAGGGGCAGGTGGGAGCTGGTGCCCAAGATGCTGTGTCCACACCAGGGCACCCAGTTCCAAGGCGGCTCCAGGCTAATACAGACCGGAGGAGTGAGCTTGCTGGGCTCGGGGGCTCTGCCACTCATGTGCGCTCTGCACAGGGGTTTAGCTCCCTGCTTCTTTTCCCCCGCAACCCCCATCCCTGCCTGGGGACCTGGGGATCCTTCTCTCTCCCTCTCTCTTTCTCCTTCTCTCTCTTTCTCTCTTTTTATCTCCCCCCTCTCTTTTCCTCTCTCTCACTCTCTCTCCCTCTCTCTTCATCTCCCCTTCTCTCTTTTCCTCTCTCTCTCTCCCTTTATCTCTCCCTCCTTCTTTCTTTTTCTCCCGACCTCTCCTTCCTCTCCCCCTCTCTTCTCTCTCTCTTTCTCTATCTTTCTCTCCCTCTCTCCCTCCTTCTCTGTGTCTCTCAGACAAATGAACTGAGACAAACCTTGCAAGAAACCTAGTTCTTCAAGCTGAAGCAGTAGGAATTAGGAAATGCACAAACATGTAGAAACTCAACTACCTGTGTCAGAATGCAGGCCGATGGGCAGTAACTCCCAAGGCCGCCGGGAAGAGCTTTGCTCTCAGGGATAGGATATGGATTGTGGCTAGGACACGCTCAGGGGCCCGGGCAGCCTCAGTCCCACGTGGCCTGTCAGTGCGTGGAGTGTGGACCTCAGGGCGTCTTAGGTGGGCCTTGGGTTGGGGGAGGCTCTAAGACTGGATGCCACGTAGGCCACTTCAGAAGGACCACACGGAGAGGACAGTGAATCTCCCCCTGGCTGCGGCTCCTTCAGCTGCCAGGTCAGTGGGCCACTAAATGCCAGACCATGGACCTGGGGCGCCATGAGCCAAAACAAAAGACACCTCTGCCCAGGCCTGCAGTTGTGGTAACAAAAAGCTGACTGCTGTGACTAGTGAATCCAATTCCATGCACTGCAGTGTGGTGAGCGAAACTCCCGTGGCAAGTAAAGCCTTGAGTGGGCAACCCATCTCTACCAGGGAGAGCAAGGCAGCCAGTGTCACACAGGGGTGCTTGCACGACATCAATGAAGCAAGGGCTCTTTTCTGAAAAGATCTACTGAATCCACAGATGTTTAGTCAGATCGACAGCAAATGACTGACACAGCGATGATGTGTGAGGGCAAAGGCAACGGGGGGAGGGGAAACGGCTCAAATGTCCTGATGCCAAGTGAAATAATTCCGTCCCTGGGACTGCACTTTGTTGGAATCCATCATTCCAGATACCCAGAATACGTGGGTCACAGGGACAGGAAGAGGTGGGGAGTGACCACCAGAGGGTGCTGTGCAGGGGAGTGACCACTAGAGGCACAGGGCAATGGAAGTGACTACTGGTGGGGAGTAAGGTGGAGGGGAGTGACCACTGAAGGGCATAGGGCAGTGGGGAGTGACTGCTGGCAAGTGTAGGACAGTGAGAGTAACCACCAAAGGACATAGGGCAGTGGGGAGTGTCCACCAATGGGCGTAGGGTCATGGGGAGTGACCACTGAGGGGTGGAGAGCTTTGTGGGGAATGGCAACCAACAGGTGCACAGCTTCGTGTGGGTGTGGTATCCCAGCATTGATGTGAATTCTGAAAGACTCTTTGAAGACATTAAGAAATGGAGGATTCCATATTCAGATGTATAATTGAATACTTAAATTAAAATTGCACATTTAAATTTTACACAATATGAACTTTATCTCAGTGGTTTGTCAGTCAACACACATACACGTTGCATCGCCACCACAATGCCTCCTTTAATCCACATTCGAATTCCTTAGAGGCGAGACACGGTCCCTTTCCAAGGAGAGCAGAATGTTGTCATTTCCGCCCAGACACAGCAAACCTGTCCATCAAAGTCTTACAACCCAGAGCCCATTTCCCAGGGCACGCCATAGGGAATGAGGATCCCGCCTGCCTGTCCAATCCCTGGTTCTCTCTGCCAGTCAGCACCGGGCAACCCAAGGATCCTAACTCATGCCACAGCACAAAGAACAACCTGCCTATTTACCGTGACTCATCAAAGCTCCACTGGGTGATTAGTAGCTCGCCTCCTCCACTGCAAGGCAGGCTGATTACCAAATCCGGGAACCTGGATCTGCAGACACCCTCGAGACTCCCAGGCCACCGAGGCGGGCTACGGATGAGAACAACACAGAAGGAAGACTTTAGGGCAAGGATTGCAGTCTTACATGTCGGGGAAACCTAACGTCACATAAAAATCACTTGTACATTTAGTTGTGGTCCAACAGTGACTGAGGCACTGCAAGATGTGATTGCACTCTGCCTCGAATATTCCAGCTAGTGTCCATGATGGGGACCTAAATGTTTAGAAAAATGGGAATTTACTGAGGAACAAGGGAGGCAGCCCGGAAGGCTGGGCTGGACCTCAGTGAGACAGCCGTGGGTAGAGAGTCATCCATGCACCCAGGGCCATGCTTCATGCCATTAATCTGACTCCAATCCCCGGACCAACGTAGAATAAATGTGTTTCTTCTTAAAGAGAATAACCTTTGCTATTTAAACTGAATTGCATACATTCCTTTATTAACCTTTCTCTAAATCAGTCGTCCCTGCCTCTGTCAATACAACTTTGTGTAACACAATTATCGGGACATAGATCATTTCAGCTGATTTCCTGTGGAGCCCTCATCTTGGACCTTGACATATGATGCTCCAAAATAATTCTGAGACAAATATCCCATCATCTCTTGCAGTTAAGGTCCACCTTCATGGCTTTGGCCCCACTGGCATCACACGAGCATAAGACCTACTGAAGCTCTATTTTTCTATGTAAATTATAGCAGAAAATCGGTCAGGTTCTGATGACTTATTGTGGCAATGATGCTTTATCTAGTAAACAAACTGGAGGTGGACGTGGACATTGTGGTACAACAGGCTAAGCTGGTCCTCAGGAAGCCGTGGTCAGTGTGGGGGACCTGTGCTAGGAAATGCCAGGATCTGAGAGAGGGGAGCCAGGGAGACCACGGGGTGGTGGTTCATGCCCCCTCATGCTGGGGGACAGGCTACAATTCTGGCTGCAATTGCTCTGATGCCTGCACTGATGTCAAAATGGGCAGATCTGCAAAAGGGAAACAGGAAGTCCCCAGCTGGTGTGATGTGCACTGGACAAGCTGCTAACGTCACATAAGCCAAGTTTGAAGTGTTGTTTCTACAGCTGACACACACACAACAGAGAGAAGGAAAGAAGGACAGGAGAGGGGCAACACATAAACATGGGTACACACAGCATATAGACACACAAGAACATATAGGCACACACTCAGGCATGCATGTAGTCACATACCCAGGTACACACAGGAACATACAAGCACACACCCAGGCACACATGTGGGTTCACACATACATAGTTACACACACTGGAGCATATATGCATACACATGTACACATTGGCACACACCCAGGTATACACACACATGCACACACACGCATCTGGGTGGTCACAGGCCTTGTCAGTCCTCCTGTTCTGAGGCAGCCGTGAGCCATGGGAGGAGGTTCCCTAATCAGACACTTGGACTCACAGATATGCAGCCACCAGCGACAGCCAGCATTAGTCATCTTCCCCACAAAGTTGCCCAGGCATCCTGCTTCATTCTGCCCACCCCCTTTCAGACAGCTTTGGGTTCTAGTTCTCAGAGAAAGAAAAACAGCGGCCAAACTAGCGCAACCCTACACAGCCCAACACAGCCCTGCACAGAGTGGCACAACATGGCCCAAGCAAGAGCAGCTCTACACAGCTCAGCCCAGCACAACCCCACATAGCATGGCCCAGCCCAGCCTAACTCTGCTGACTTCCTCCTCCTCTTCATGATGCCGCATCACCTTTCTAGAAGTCTCAGCAGGGTTGCCTATCCCTGTCATCTGACGTCCCTTGCTGGATGAGCAATTTCCTCCTCCCACCATGGCAGCTTCACCACAACCGCCCACAGAAGGAGCAAATTGACCCACCTATCAGTACAGAGGGTGCCCAGCATGGCTACAGCCCCTGCAGAGGCCTCTGCTCTCCACTTTGTCGGGTCCTCATTTTCTGCTACATTGGAGTCCCATGGATGTCCAGCAAAGAGACACCAAGGAGACATGAGTCCAGCTCTGTCCTTGAATGGTGGAGAGGAGGGGACAAGGGCAGTGGGCAGGAGCAGGAAGAGTGGATGGCAGAGCTGTAGGTTGTGGTGCAATTCTAGCAAATTTGGCAAGTCCTCAAGGGCCAGCCCCATGCAAGCAGTCTCACATCTTCTGGGATGCACCTGGGCAGCTGCTGCCATCCATCACTGGGATCAGCATGGGGCATGGGGTCCTGTGCGGTCACAGCCTGGACCCCTCAGCCCCGCAGTCCCAGGTCAGAGAGCCGCACTCACATACCCGCTACATCCAGGGGCAGTACCGTTCTTGTCCATCGGAGACCTAGGGATGATGTTCGGACAGCTCAAACTGTGTGGAATCTGCAGAACAGAGTCACACGGCTGCCTAAACGGAAACCTAGAGAAGGTGTCACACAAATGGTGAGGAGAAGAACCTACCAGCAAGAATAAGTAAGAAAGGGGGCCTGGCCCAGAGATGGATGGCACGATAGCCTAGCAGCTGAAGTCCTCGCCTTGAGCTTGCCGGGATCCCATACAGGCACTGGTTCTAATCCCGGCAGCCCCACTTCCCATCCAGCTCCCTGCCTGTGGCCTGGGAAAGCAGTCGAGGACGGCCCAAAGCCTTGGGACCCTGCACCCGTGTGAGAGACCCAGAAGAAGCCCCTTGCTCCTGGCTCCAGGCCTTGGAGCCAATTAGTTCCGGCTATTGGGGTCATTTGGGGAGTGAACCTCTCTGTATATCTGCCTTTCCAATACAAATAAATAAATCTTTAAAAAAATAAGTAAGAAAGACGAAATCTCCATAAAACAGGGACTGCAGGAGCGTGAGGAACAGACGAGGACAGATACAGCCAACGGCTCAGGCAGACCCCACCAGGCGGCATCACCAACTGGATGCCTCCAATTTTCTTTCCTTCCTTTACATTTTGGGTTTCTATGCCTGTATTATGTAACAACAGAAGTGATGCCAGCATTGACCACAAGGGCGCTGACTGGGCGCAATAGACAAAACACATCTGCAAATAAAGCTAAGGAGGCTCGGGACACCCAGACACAGGATGAGCACAGCACAGTGGCTCAGGCTGCGGACCGCTCCCTGGCTGACGCGGCCTCATCTGTCAGGCCAACACATGACCGTCTGTGTCCATGAACCATAGTCAGGATGTTAACGTGTGGCCGTTGTGTTCATGAGTGACTAATCAGGGTGTTATCACATGACTGTCCATGTTTATGAGTGACTATGCACTGGAGTGGTCTCCAGGAATCCCAGCAGCAATGCTCAGAAGTTTTCACTGGGCAGGGCCCTGGGTTTCTGGGTGCTGGAAAGGTTGTTGACATGCAGTCAAAGAGGCAGGATTTAAGTGCGGCATTACCTCCCAGTTGCAGCATGAATGAGCCCGACCACCTGCCCGGGTTCTCAGGGTTCTGGCTGTCCACAGGGCACTCCCGCTCTGGAGGTGTCCATCTTGCTCCACGTGACGCAGGCTTGAATCTGCACCCCCAATCCTTCAGGCCCTGCAGGAACACACTGCTCAGAGTCACACCTCTCGGAGTGCTCAGGCGCCCTGGGCCCTGGCAGCGGGCTTCATGCTCTCCTCCTGGACCACGTACCTCTCGGGCTGCAGCCGTGACCCCTACCTGCTGCTTCCTCACTGCCTGACACAGCATCTGGCTGGAGGGGAGCCTGAGGTGCAACAGCCAGCGTGTCACACGTGTCATCTCACACCTCAGGGGTGTCACCCACCCACACACCTCAGGGGTGTCACCCACACACACCTCACGGGTGTCACCCACACACACACTCCCACGTTACCCACTCATATACTCCACACATATTTCCCACTCACAGGCTTCACACGTGCTAACACATGATTCATACGTGTCACCCTTTCAGATGCCAACCTCATCACTAGCCATCCTCAACTGGCACTTACACAAGCGAACCACTACTGTTTCACCTGGTGGGGGAAGGGACTGACATTTTCCATCATCTTTATATTGCATCTTCCAGTTTCATTATCTGCATCCCAATTCTGGTCTTCTGAGATTCGATGAACAAGCCATAATTACTGTTTCCATAATATCAATTATTTTATGGATTGCAAAGTGGAAGATTAATATTGAGAACTGCCATGATTTAAGACACTAGGGATGCAAATCTGTTTAATATGACCAACTAAGAAGGGATTACTCTTCCTGGCTTAAACAATAAACAATTTACTCACTTGCTGGATAGACGGATGAATGAATAGATGAAGGAGTGGAGGGGCATGGGATGTGTACACAGAAGACTGGTCCAGTGGACTTGGTAGATGATAGATAGATAGATAGATACCAGATACACGAATAGGTGGGCCAGCTGATGGATGTGTCACAATCTGCTTTACGTAACGTGTTTCTCTCCAGTTGCGTCAAGACCGGCAGATGGTAGTAACAGCCATTGGATAGATAGTACGGATGACCCACACGACCAACAGCGCTTGTCGAATTTCAGAGATGTATGTTACAAGAAACTCACCAAGGAATTCAAACATTTGGCATCACATACATCCCCCTTCAAATTCTGTTTCCCATGATCTTCCTAAAACTCTGTCCGTTCGCACCGACGGGGTAGTCTCCCACATCTTCCTTGGGAAAGGCGTTTACACTTTTGTCTGGCCTGCTTTCTCTTTTGAACCCATGCCACCCCAGCCATCTTACACCACGACTCTCCCACACCAAATGTCACAGAGACTTCACCATGTCCACCATGGAGACCCTGAGGGGGGGACGCTGGGCAGGGTCCCCCAGATCCAGCCATTCCACTGTGGAAAGCATGCCTCCTTTCATGGTGTTGTCCACATTCGGGCTCCTGGGACGCTTCCTGCCAGGCACCTCTGGGTGTTTCTTGTCACAGACACTGCCAGGTTGTTTCCCAAACAGCGAGGCCAAACCACTGCTGTCCCCACCCCTCCCAGGGGTAGTGTCTGTGCAGGGAGCTCGACTAGCTCACACCAGCCGTCACCAAGCAGGTGCTGGCACTGGGATGCGTTTCAGGCGCTGCTTCTCAGGGCTCTGCCCTTCTCTCTCCGGGACGCTGGCGAGTCCTGCCAAGCGAGCGCAAACTCCCATCGGCTGAAGACGCTATCCCAGACACAGTGCTGTTTTCTGCTCTTTATTTGTTGAATGCTTTCATAGACAAAACTTGAAAAATGCGGTGTGGCTCATGCACATACGTCTTTACTTTACATTAACTCTAAAAAAGGCATGAAGTAGAAAAAACACCCTTTTGCCATATTTGCGTATTCTTTTTTCCATTTAACCCTTTAACCTGCCCAGAATTATGTGGTGTTCTGTGTAAGACACAGAGTCCCTGGGCATCCTTGTGAGATGCACCAACTGCGTTGGCATGACTTACAGACAAGCCCCACTGTCGTCCCAGCGCAAATGCTGCCATCAGTGCACGTGAAACTGTCCTCTCCTTGGGAATGGGTCTGGGCTCCAGTGCTTAGGCTGCCTTACCTGCCATTGCAAGGTGCTTCAAAAGTTCATTGGAAATGCAATTTCCAGACAGCGTTGTGGGTGGGCCTTGAGGTGGGTAGCTGAGACTGCCATATACCCCTGCAATGCCTTTCTGGTTCTGGGCTGGGCACATGGCCTAGCTCCCTGTGTATGCAGACCATGGGAGGCCACAGACATGGCTCAGGTGCCTGGGTCCTCCCACCCAAGGCAGCCATCTGGTTCTGTGCTGGGCACCTGGTCCCAGCTCCCTGTATACACACACTGCAGAGGCCACAGTCACGGCTCAGGTGCCCAACTCCTCCCACCCATGGGGGCACCCAGTTCTGGGTTGTGTACACAGGGAGCTGGGGCCAGGCTTGCTCTCAGACTAACACATTTTTAAATGACTTGTTTATCTTGGTTTTAAAACTTAAAATCCATGCATGTGCAGATCTTCAAGAAATTTATAAAAATGCATGTCACAAAAACCAATGCCTGGATTCCAGCATGCCTGCTGCTAACAGCGCTCTCAGTCCCTCCCTGCCAGCCCCACTGTCTTAGTGCCTCCCGCCCAGCCCCGAGTGTCCTGCCCACTGCTTCCCCTCCTTTCCACAGTCCCCGGGCACCCCTTATTTGACATAACTCCTAGGAAGTCTCATTCAGTTTCAAAAGCAAAGACAGCATGGCATTGGAATTGGCACTGTATTCAACTAACACACTGATTTCAGCGGAATCTGCACCTTGGCGAGATCTGCCAACCTTTGCCTTCCTGTTGCTCAGCTCAGTGCAGTAGCACCCGGTGATCTTCATGCAGCTTTCTGTCACTCGGCTGCCGTGCTTGTTCCCAGGGCTGTATCATCCCTCTCCTCGCCCTCTGAAGACAATCTCAGGCCTACTGACCTTCTCAGTGATCATGTTTGTGTAAGAAGAGCCTTTCCTCTGGGGCTTTTATCAAGTGTCCAACGAGCTTGCCAAACCCTCTCTAATCAGTTAAAGGAAAAAATTGTGTTTTGAACTTATTTCTGTTGTTACATCTAATACACACATTCATTGAGTATGCTGAATTGGAGTAAATGTAGCAGGGGACCTCAAGAAGTCCCTGGACAGTATAACTGAATGGCATGTTTGCTTGGAGCCAAAAGTGAAATCCGGCTGCATGAGCCCTTTGAAGACCCCTCGTGTGCACAAATACCAAATGTCTGCAGCAACATTTCAAGGCCATTTCCCAAGAGATTTTTACGTTTAAGGCTGTCTAAGATCCTCAAACATTCATCTTGTCTTCATGATGACACCCATATCCTTTGGCGTAACTTTAAAACCAGCAGCAGATGCGTGCTGTGGTCTTGTTCTTGCGGTAACTATGGCTGTTGGGTTTCCAATGTGCCCTAACACAGACAGGGTGACCACTCAGCTTCCAAACGCACACCGCTGACTCCATCCATTCCGGCTCCGCGTTTCTGGACTTGCCAAGAAGCGCTGGCTGAGAACAGGCAGGCCTGTCTGTCCTGGTCCAGGCAGGAATGGTCTTTGGGATGTGTGGTGGAACAAGCACTTGCTGTGGACTGCTGCTAACGAATAGAACTCTGAGGGAGGAAGGACTGGAGGCCATCACGGGTTCTCTGTAGTCGACCTGCTTCTCAGTGGGGCATGGCTGATAGCTTCCAGAACCTGTTACTCTGTGCTTTATTTGGATCCTTAAGTAGCAGTCTTACCTTGCTCTAGCTGACATTCACTTGCTCAGAAAAGAGTTGAGGCTGACGCGGCTCAAGCTGTAGGCACAGCTGAGGGGAGCGAGGAAGGCTACAGCTGACCCGGCTCGGGCTGCTCCGACTGTGCGTGAGATTTTCCAGGGAAATGATAATGTGTGCCCTGGGGCCAGGGCTCCCACCCAAACCCAGGCGGACCTGCCCTGAACTCTGGCTCCTCCAGAACATCCTGCGTCCACGAGGCGCCCAGCACGTGGGCTCCGCGGACTCCGTGGGCTCCGTGGGCTCCGTGGCTCACTCTCTCACCAGCATTCCATCTTAGAGCTCATGCTTTTTTTGTAGACAATTCCTTTCTTTCTAATTGTTAAATGTATTTCCTTTTTAGAAGTACATTTACCTGATTTGGGCCATTAAAGCTTCCAAAATTGGTTGGAAGAGTCTCATGTGCCTTGGTGAGGACTAGCACTTTCATGATATTTAACTGTCTACTCAGCAGTGAGCCTCCTGCGGCCTCTCCCGGTATCGGATACTTAATTGTTTTTCTATTTTCTGTAGAGTAATTCATCTGTTCATGTTACATTTGCTCATGAGTGATGTTTTAATTATGTACTTATTTACCAGGTAAAATGACAGACAGAGGGGGAAAGGTGGAGGGAGAATCTTGTAGTCGCAACAGCCTTGGCTGGACCGGGAGCAACCAGCAGCTGTGCCCAGGTCTGCCCCGTGGGTGCAGCGACAAGTCACGGAAGGAGCCGGGCCTGGAGCCGGGCGACACTCGGCCCTGGGAGCAGCCAACCACGTCTGGATGGAAAGCACGCCTTGGGCTGGGTTTTGAAGCCACGGGGTATAGTATTTCTTCATGAGGCCCCTGCTTTACTGGGATTTGCACTGGGACCACTTCCCTAACCCATGGTCCAAGTGGCTCACTCCTCCCCCTTTCTCCCGTTCCTTCCTCTCCCTCCTCATCCTCCACCTGCTTCTTCTTCGGATCTCTCATCAGGCTCATGGAGTATTTTGCAATCTTTTTCATCAAGTTTTTTTTTTTCATTTTTTTTTAGTAATTTAATTATTTAAAATAGTTTTAAGCATTTAGATACTTTTAACAATTATAATAGTATTTTTTATATTGCTTCATTAATTTATGCTTTGATTTCACCCTACTCACTTTTGTTCTGGCTGTTGTTTTTCTAAAATCATGAAAAGAATAATAACTTCTATGATTTTCAAAGGTTTATAAATCTGTCAAGTTGAAAACCATGCTTTTATGTTTTTACTGATTTTTTTCATTGCTTTGTGAATAGTTTCTATTGTTAAAAATTTAATTCCAGGAACACGTACCAGCTTATTTCTCACTTTCCAAGCAGAAGGTGCGATTCTGACCATCTCTTAACATAACCTTTAATTGTACGTGTGATCAATCCATGCCGTCGGGCCAACTTTTTGTTTGTTTGTTTGTTTGTTTGTTGTTTTTTTTTGTTTTGTTTTTGGGATTTTTTTGTAATAGGGTCCAGACCAATTTACCTAAATATTGTATGAATTAAAAATGTGTGTTTTCCCTTAGGCATATATTGGTTTTTGTTACTAAAAATAATTATTAATTATGAAATTGAATTCCTTCCTGTCTCTGTGTTTCCCACCATATATAATTCCACAGCAAGTAGACGCGGTCTCTGTGAGACACAAGCCGAGTTACCCTCTTCTCGTGGATTCACGTGGTTAGATGTTACTCAGCCATGTGAATTTCAGAGTGTATTAATTGTAACTGCTATCCTTATATCATGTTCCTCTGTTGGGTGTTTTTTGAATCATAAATTCCACCTTGATTAAATCTGTATTTGCACATTCTGCTGTTGATTTTGTTCTCATTTGCCTAATATCTCTTTTCATTTCTTATTTCTTAACTTCTAAAAAGAGTTTAAAGAAATAACATGTTATATTGCAATTTTAACCTTACCAATTGCTTGATTCTAATGGAGCAAGCTAATGCAGTCCCAAATACATATATTAATGTTATTCCTTCCTTCTTTCTATCTGTTCTGCAAGGTCTTTGGTGACTTTTTTCCTTTTCCTCTGATTAGCTGCAGTTGATATTCATTCTAGTTCTTGACATTTTAATTTGGAAGCTCTGGTGCGTCTTCTGAATTCTGAATCCTCATTACTCTTCCCGGGGTCTGCTGACCAGGCCTTGCCTGCAAGGGTCCTCTTGTACAATTCCAGCTTTCTCCTCTGAGGAGTCACCTCCCCACGCCCTCATCCTGAGCCCCTCTCCCACTACCCCTTTCTCACCAACCTGTACCCCTCCCTCCCTGTCTCTCCCACTCCCTCTCTCTCTGCACCCCTCTCTCCCCGTCTCTTCCACTCTATCTCTCTCCCTCTATCTCTGCTCCCTCTCTCCTCTTCTCTCTCTCTCTCTCTCTCTCACCTACCTGTTCCCCTCTCTCCCTGTCTCTCCCACTTTCTCTCTCTCTCCTTCTCCCCGTGTCTCCCTCTCACTTAGGTCTGCTTTCACAGAGCTGTGTGTAGCTGGGAGCTGCTGCAGTTTCTCTCGCCCTGGTCCTTCCTTGTCAGTAGCCCCCATGCTGCTTGGTGCCACATCTTCATCGTGTGTGTCACTGTGGACTCAGGAGTGGGCACGGAGGTGGAGGTGCATGGCTCTCCTCCTGCTCTCCCCTTTCCATTACTCCCAACGAGGACCTCTGTTAGAGTTGGTTCCTGGTTCTGCTCTCCTAATCCTGTAGACTCCTCAGCCTTGAGCAGCAGTAGCTTGTCTTAGCAGGCTCAGCTCATTCAGCCATGATGTCTTAGCTGTGGACCTCAGGTGTGACCTCCTGCCCGTGGACCTCAGGCGTGACGTCCTGCCCGTGGACCTCAGGCGTGACGTCCTGCCCGTGGACCTCAGGCGTGACGTCCTGCCACAGACCTCAGCTGCGACGTCCTGCCACAGACCTCAGCTGCTCCCTCACTGTCCTCTGTCTTCCAATCCTGCCCACAGCTGCCAGGATGACCCTCTTACTGTGCTTTAGGTGGCAAACATGAGCTAAATCGTGTCCTGCAGATGTAAGCGCACTGTACTTGGAGACAGGGTTAGAGTCCTGCCAAGAGGAGGAGACACCAGAGCTGCCTCTTCCGCCTGCCTGTGCCCCCAAAGGAAAGCCCAGGGAGCAAGAGACCTGTCTGCAAGCTGAGAGGGGAGGACTCACTGGAAGGAACCTTGCTGACACCTTGATGGTCAACTCCAGCTATGGGGCAAGTGTGGGCACTGAAAAACAAGAGTTAACTTGCTATTAAGGCAATTGAGAAGCCCTATCTATTCATGTGGCTGACTTGTAGGTGCAGTGAATTAAGCTGCCACCTGTAATGCCAGCATCCCATATGCACACAGGTTACAGTCCTGGATGCTCCACTTCCATCCCACCTCTCTGCAAATGCATCTGGAAGGGCAGTGGAAGATGGCTTCAGTGCTGGTGCTGCCCACACGGTAGACCTGGATAGAGCTCCATTCTCCTAACTGCAGCCTGGCCCAATCCTGGACTGGAAGCGAAGCAGCTAGGATTCGAACAAGTGCCCTTATGGAATAGCAGCCCTATTGGAGAAGGGTTAGCCTACTACACCATGACACCAGCCCCAATTCTGGATGCCAGACCCTGTTAGACCTCCGACTCACAGACATTCTCCTCTTTTCTGTGGGTTGTCTTTTGTTGCCTTGAAAGTGCTATTTGATCTTTGGCTTTTACGTTTTCATGAAGACCAGTTGGCGTGTTTCTTCTTTGCCTTGAGCTCCGGTGATGAAGGTTCTCCTGACCCGGCATCAAGGGCGTCATGCCCAGCCTTTGCCAGCAGCGCTGACAGCCCAGCTCAGACACCCAGGCCTGCGCTGCGCCACAAGCATGTCTTTGCTTATGTGAGCGGTCAGAGATGCAGAGCTGCTATCCAGTGGCACCTGCAGTGGGTGGGGCTGAGTCTGGGCCAACACTGGGATCCAAGGACTCAGTGCCAGTCTCCCACAGAGGCAGAGGAACCAGGCCATCATGGCTTCTTCTGACCCTGCACTAGCACGAGGCTGGAGCTGGGAGCCAGAGCACCCACAGGAAGTAACACACTCTGAACCCCTGGCAACTTCAGTGTAAAGCTCCATGTGTGCTCAGTGCTGCGTTCTTGGCACTGAGTCATGTCCTCACCTTTCATTGGGAAGACTCCCAGCCCTCAGTCTACCAGGCCCTGTCTGCAGCTACCCGGCCATCCAAGAACCATGTCTGGGCCTGTGGTCCTGTCCGCAGCTACCCAGCCATCACAGGAGCCGTGCCCAGACCTCGTGGACCTGTCCACGGCCACGTGGCCATTACAGGAGCCGTGCCCAGACCTTGTGGACCTGTCCACAGCCACCTGGCCATTACAGGAGCCACATCTGGGCCTGTGGCCCTGTCCGCAGCTACCCAGCCATCACAGGAGCCGTGCCCAGACCTCGTGGACCTGTCCACGGCCACCTGGCCATCACAGGAGCCGTGCCCGGGGCTCAGGGTAGCCATCCTTTGACCCTCACATCTGTTTTGTTATGCTCAGACAGGCTGTCTTCTGTCAAACGGTGCCAACTTTAGGGTGACACACAATGACCTTCCACCCCTCTCGGCTGTTCTAGGGCAGGGTCCTGTTGGTTTGCCCCCAAGCCCGTGTTCCTCACTGCTGGAAGTCTGACCCACCACACTAGCTGGTGGCATATGAAGGGTTGGCGTTGACCCTGGTGAACCCCCTACATGGCACACAGTCACCACTTGCTGGCGTTTGTTGCTAACTTAGGGAGCTGGAGGAGGCACACCTCGCTCCCCTCCACAGTCTGGGCTCGAGCGTGAGATCCAGCCTGGAGGTGGTGGCGTGGAAGGCACAGGTGGTGAGGGTGGGAAGGGACACTCCAGATCCCCAGTGACTGACATGGTGCCAGGCCCTAGATCCACCGCAGTGCAGCTTGGGAACCGAGGGCCTTCCACATGCCTGGGCCGAGGAGCTGACCTTGGAGTGGGGAGCAGCCTCAGGGGGTCTCTGGCCTGCGGGCAGCCCTCCCACTGGGCAGCATCGGGCCGTGTGCCACCCCCCTGTGTTTCAGGGTCTGCTGTGAACATGAGGAGCTGTGAGCTGGTCTCAGGGCACTTCCCTGGTCCAGCACTAGCCAAGAGTAAGACCAGAGCTGGCTCCCTGTAACTGCTTCGCTGATGCATAGACCAAGAAATTGAGGCAACGATTCAATCCACTTTCTCAGCCCATTTTCATCCACCAGGTTCCAATGAAGCAGATACAACAAATGCGGGCTTGAGCTCACTGCCTCTAGATCACCCCACTTCCCACCAAGAGCAGCTGCTCAGCTCAGCCAGGTGGGTCTGTTGGGCTGTGCTTGCTGAGCTGTAGGGAGGACAGAGTATCATGTGTGTGTTCCATGTGCCTCCGCCGTGTGTCCATATGGCACATGTCAATCACAGAATCTTTCTGGAACTTTGGCCCACAAGCCATGGAAGGGCAGAGGTTCCCCAGGGTCCCAGCACGAAGGGTAACATGAGACACCTGGAGACCTTTGCACCCACTGCGGCCGCTGGCCAGGCGTGTTCCCAGAGTGCATACAGATGTTCTAATTAATTCTCCGTAATTGCCTAGTAGCTCCTTGCCTGTTTCTCACTGCCGCCCAGCCTGAGAACAAGATGTTCCACCTCTGGAGACAGCCCTGGTAAAAGCCTATTAATAAATAATTAAGTTTGGAGGCTCCTGCCGGGAGTCAGGGCGGTCACGTGGCCACAGTATCCATGGGAACCCACCGACTCAGGCTGAGCAGCCCCAGCTCCTGCTTTGTGTGAGTGGCTGGAGTGGAGGCAAAGGCACAGATTAAAGAGATATCTGCTTTTGTATAATTTTACTCTTAATTTTCTTTTGGAAAGAAAGTGTCATTGAATGTAGAATTAAAGGAGAGCTGTGTTGATGGCCAGAAGAAGAGAGACTGCCACTCTGTCCCTGACAGCTCTCCTGTGTGTGGAGAACCTGTCCTCTGCTCCCTCCCTGTCAGCTCACCCCTGCCCCGGCTCCACCCCTGCCCCGGCTCCACCCCAACCCTCCTCACACCTGCACACAGGCTCAGGGAGGACCATGCCCAGGGCAGCCGTGCGCACTCATGTCCATGGAAGGCCATGGACAAGGACAGCTGCCCAGTCTGACAGCCCAGACCCAAGCAGGTGAGTAGGATAACCAGCCAAGCTGAGGCACCCCCGGACAAGTGCTCCCCAGCGGCAGAAGCGACAACAGGTGCAAGCTGCAGAGTGAGGAGCAAATCCAACAGGAATAGCAGGGCTATTCCAGCCCTGGATCAGCCTGGATGAGGGGTGCGGCTCACTGAACAGATGGCAGATCCATGGCTGCCTGGGCATGAAGTAGCAGATCCATGGCTGCCTGGGCATGGGGTGGGCCGCAGAGAGGAGGGCCACCTTCAGGGCTGAAGGTGGGATTCCCAGTCTCGGTGGTATGGCACACTGCATGGGGATCAAAGGGACACTGTGTCTGAGACCACAGGGCGTGGTCCTCTGCTGGTGTCAGCCTCAGCAGCCCCCTGTTGGCAGCCGCTGCCCTGAGCCGGGCTGCCCTGAGCCGGGTTGCGCAGGCAACCTGCACCACTTGTTTCCCCCAGGTGTGAAGGGGCTCTGGGACTGTGGGCTGGTTTCCAGGGGTCCCCAGGAGCCTTGAAGGTTAAGCCTTAGCTGAGGAGCCCGGGGCAGCCGCAGCCTATCTCCGTGCAGGACTGTGAGACTGGGCCTCGGGAGGGCAGCCCCAGCAGGTGTTGAGGGCAGGCGGGTTTCTGTTTAGGGTCTCAAGGAGGACAGAGGCTTCATCCTGGGTCTTCACCACGAGCCTGTAGAAATGCCTGCCTCTGTGCCATGTGCCCCTCTGCTGCCACTGCCTGCCCAACCAGAGCAGCCTGTCAGGAGGAGGACACGGCCTGAGCTCCTTTCCCCTAAGCCTAGGAGTGCTGCCCACTTGTCTCTTGCTGCTGCACAGCTGGGCCACCCCTGCTGGGAGACCCAGGGCTAGGCCCCCCATGCCCCAAGAGGGCATCATGGGCTTCCCTGTTGTGGCAACTCCTGCTGGCTGTGCCGGCGGAGGCATTTCAGGGTCACAGTGAAAGCGGAGACTCATAGCTCCCACACAGAGCCCAGCTACTGGGGGCCGAGTGGTCCCGAAAAGCACTCCCAGAACCTAGGAGCCACTCTGCACACCCCAACCCTCTACCTGGCACGGGGGGCAGGTTCATGGACTGACATTTCATCAAGAGGGAAACTGAGTCACGAGGAGACTGACAGCTCTCTCCCTTGGCTGTCCGTGGAGGCACATGCCCATATACCCTGAGTCCTCAGGCCTTGGCAGCTCGGGGCTGCAGTGAACCAGGGAAGGCAGGCTGATGGAGAGACCAGGCCACAGGACTCAGCCCAGCTTCGGCTTGGTCGGCCCCCCGGGGAACCGGCCATGGCATGCTCAGGGCGTTGGCCTCACCTGTGTTCCTGCCTCTGTGTCTGTAGCAGAGAATGCCCCATGTTACGGGAGCTTCCTCGGAAGCAAAGCAGTGCGGTGGAGATGCGGGACGAAAGGAGCGTGCTACATCTGAACCCAGGACTTGGTCGAACTTTAGCCGTGCTTGCTAAGTGGAGCTAGCCCTGGCCAGGGGTGCTGGACAGAGGGGATGTCATCTGGCTAGTTTCAGAACCACGATCTCCAGTGCCTGGCCGGCCTCAGTCATGTGACCAACTGACAGGTGGTGAATCCCATAGCCTGTTCTCCTGGAGCAGAACAGACTTCCCTGGTGGGAGCGACTTTAATCTCAAGAGCCTGTGCAGCTGAGGCCCCACAATCCATTGGTTGGGGCCTGTGTGGCCGAGCTCATTAAGCCACCACCTATGACACCCATGTGGGTGCTAGCTCAAGTCTTAGATTCCCTACTTCCAACTCAGCTCCCTGTGAATGTGCTGGGGGTGGGGAGGGCAGCAGGAGATGGACAAGTGTTTGCCCCCTCTGCTCCCACGTGGGAGACCTGTAAGAAGCTCCTGGCTCCTGGCTTCAGACCAGTAGAGCTCTGGCCATTGAAGCCATTTGGAGAGTGAACTAGGGGATGAAAGGTCTTTGTCTCTCCCTCTCACTCTGTAACTCTGACTTTCATAAAAAATACAGCCTTAAAATAGAAAGTGAAGAAGATCCCTTGTTTGTGACATGTGGTGAGCCATTCCTTCCTGGATGGCACAGCAAGTGCGATCTGGCAGGTGCACACAACATCCTCTCACGCAGAGCTTCTTAGGAACATCGCTGGGCCACACAGCCAAGCACTTGGAATACTGAAGCAAAATAAAGAACCAACCCAACTGCACATAAGAATTTGACTCTGGAAAGTCTCAACTCTTCAAGCTACTGTTCTCAACATCAGAGCTCTCGGCGGCCACTGCGTTGCTTCAGGAAAGCTGTATGTTGGGCCCACGAGAAGATCCAGAGGTGGAAAAGCGGCTGACACCGCTGGTCTGTGCCAGGGCTGTGCCACACCGTGGGATCATGATGCCAGCCCTGAGGCCAGCTCAAGGAGCTGCTGTGTGCCCATGGCAGAATGCCTGAGCAGGCTAAGCAGGGGTGGGCATGTCTGTCTCCGCCCAGCTTGGCCTCCTGTGCCTGGGCATCTCCGTGCCTCCCACTCTTTCTCCCAGGAACCCCTCCAAATGGGAGAGACCCTTTCCAAGCCAGGTCTCTTCTTGGTTTGTGGAGCGTGGTGCAAGGCTGCACTTGTGGGTGCTTGGGTTTGGTCACCCCTCACAGCTCAGCAGGAAGTACAGACCAAGTCCCACACACAATCGTGTGCCTCACATAGGCTGTTTATTTTTGGCACTTACGTTGCGACTTCTAAAACCCCAGCTCACTGCATCTGGGCCAAGACGCAAACTCTACTGTTCCTCCTTTGCTGCAAGCCAGCAGCAGTCCCGCAGAACCAAGGACCCCAGGGCTCAGCTGCTGGTTCATGCCAGCTTAGTCACATCCACCAGGAGGCCAGCCAGCCAAGAAACTGACTCATGACCACGTGGCTGCCCAGACCACCAGGCTGACACCAATCCAGAGCCTTGACCAAGGGCGTGAAGAGTCAGCATGCGTCCAGCAAGGCCTCAGGAAGACCAGACATGGGGCTGTCTCCTGCAGTGCCACCTCTGGTGTAGCCGCCCTGTAAGTCTCAGGAAGTAGGAGCCATTCCCGCGAGAAGCTGTGCAAATGCTCAGCTTAGCACAGACAGCAACCCCTGAGGAGGCGAGCAGACTGGGTCCTTCCAGGGAGGGGGTCCTTCCAGGGAGGGGGTCTTTCCAGGGAGGGGGTCCTTAAAGCCTCTGTGACCCCTGACAGCAACCCCTGAGGGAAGACTCCGTGAGTGTCCTGAGGGAGGACTCTGTCAGTGTCCTGAGGGAAGACTCCATAGTGTCCTGAGTGGGAGGACTCTGTGAGTGTCCTCAGGCAGAACTTTATGAGTGTCCTTACAAGGGACTCCCTGTCCTTTTCTTGCCCATTTCTTTCTCATGGTACCCCATCTTTTCCTCCATCTTGTCTTCTGTTTCCCCTGTTGGTGGCTCCACTGACACAGAGCCCGGATCCCATGCTCAGTCCTTCCCCTCCTGCCTCCCTTCGTGCCTCTGTACCTTAGCTTGTACCTGTGGCCCAGGTCTGCTGAATGGCACATGCGCAGCTCCCTCCCACTGAGCAGCTTTCAATACATTTTCATACCACAAGGATTTTAAAATGTCAAGAGCCCAGCTCGGGCCCTGCCCTCTCCCAATCCCTCCTGCCAGATTGCCCCGTTCACTTCCAGCCCCAGCATTCCCTATGTCACACAGCCACACAGGGTAGGGGTCAGGACGTCATCCAGTGACTTCAATGCCATCATGACTCTGTGTCATGCTCTGAGCCCTCTAAGTGCCCAGGACCACCGGCTTGTGTGTGTCCCGGCCCCGTTCCCTCAGCCGCCGCTGTGGTTAAACCTTGTTGCTGCTTGGCGTCCTCTGTGGCTCTCCATGTCCTCCTCCCGGATGCTGGCAGCTATTTTGGGCAGGGTGACCTTTCTGTTTCAATGCACCCCTAGAGTCACAGCCCCGCTGTGTGAGCAGCATGCTGTGCTCCTTTTGGGATTAGGGGGCCTGCATGGGCCTGATGCATCCCCAGCAGCCGCTGCCTGGCTGCTCCATCGCAACATAGAGGGAAATGGCTGACAGCTGCTCGGCGGTGGCAGGTCCACACCTGGGCGCTGCGGCCACGCTCAGACGCTGCTGTCAGCTTGGGAAGCAGGATCTGCTCAGAGGACCATGCCGGGAAAGCTCCCTGTGGCTTCCTGGACCATGAGCCCTGACTTCACATTTTCAGAACAGAGCATGCACCTGCCCAGACTGAAGACTGATGGTGTGTGTGTTCCTGAGGAGTTGGGAAGGGCAGGCAGAAAAGGAGGACAGGAGACCAGGAGGAGGACAGAGGACAAGGAAGAGCATGTGGTATTTGAAAGTCAGGTATGGGTGAAATAAATTCCATAATGAGATCTCGGTCTCAGTAGCAGAGACAGGGGGCTCAGGATGTGGCGGGCGCGCGGCAAAGCTCAGAGCTCCGAGGCTTTCTGGTTCTTTGGAAGTGGTGCCAGAAACCTTCCCGGGAAGCCCTGTTCTGAGTGACAACTGCTTGATAAGGACTTCCTGTGGGTGCAGAATATTTGGGAAATATGGAGCAGTGAGCTTTGCAAGCAAGCCAATGGAGCACATGTGGGTGCAAGGGGCATGGGGCATTAAGGCTCAGAGGGAGTCCACGGGTATCCCATCGTTTGCACTTGACACAGGAACATTAAGGCGGAACCCACACTAAGGTTTGCAGGTTCCTCCCACAGGCGAGGCTCTGGGTGCCAGGACCTGAGTAACATCACAATGAAGTGGTCCTTTACCTCAGTGAGCACACCCAGAAGACATCAGCAGAGACTGAATTGTGCCAACTACAAAGACCCAGGTGACATGGGCTGCTTTGCTCCCTGAACTATGGGTTGGATGCCGTGGGTTCCTCACTCCCTGAGATGTGAGCCGGATGCCATGGGCTGCTCCTCGCTCCCTGAGCTGAGGGTTGGGTACACTCAGAAGCAGGAGCAGGCAGCTCGTCCAGGATGGAGGTGATCTGGTGTGGGAGATCAGCAAGTCCTCCATCGCAGCCACATGGATACCTGGGGCCACTAGCTGAGTGTCTCTCTGACTGCTGCACCTAAGCTCTGTGTTTGCTCCTACCAGTCTGACAACTAACAGAAACTCCAGCCTCATATTCCCGAGATTCCCTCGGTTCTGGCCCCAAAGGCCTTGGACACACCTGCAAGTGATGTTGTCTCATGCACATCAGAGAGACAGAGTGTCCTAGCTGAAGCAGACTCCATGCCCAGGCCACTCCACACAGCCATGAGAATGGCACCAGCCAGAAACAAGGACAGGTGGGAAGGCAGCAAGCTGTCTCTGCAGCGCCAAGCTCTGCAGGCAGTGTCCTGGGCATAAATGCAAGGGCAGTTTCCTGTGGCAACATCAGAGAACTTGGGGCTGCTCAATAGAAGTACAAATGGTTTGAGTTTCCCCACTCAGATTGGCATTGTTAGTAGCAGCTTGGTAATGCAAGCACATTGCCTTCTGCCCAAGAGGTGCCCTGGGGTGGTATGTGCGTCAGCTGTACACCTGAGGCCATGCCCTCCACAGCCACAGCATGGAGGCAGCCAAGTTCTGGCTCCCATGTAGGGAGGAGCCGTGCAACTTGGAGAGCTGTGCTATGGACTTCCTCTGGGGTCAGACACTGGTCCAACGATCGGTCTACCGGGTAATGTGGATTTTTGTCTTTCAGCTTTCCCTGAGTTGACCTTGGAATGTCGAACGGCCTCTTTGGACAGGATCCAAGTGCCAGGTAATGAGAGTGTTTCTGAGACATGTTGGAAGCCCCAAACCCTAGATTCCACTCGGCAGCATATGCAAAGTGTATCAGTGCAGAACCCAGGGTCTCCGAGTCCCAGCTCTCGGGGTCTGCTGTTAGGGGCCGTCTCAGCTCCATCCTGACTTTGTTTGGCCCCTGGAGGGACCAAGATTCTGCAGCCCAATCCCAGGAAAACCAGCACTCTAGGCAGCATACAGTCGTGTCCAAGCTGCTACTGCCAGAAGTGAGCAGCCCAGAGCCACTCACGTCATGCACAGCTCTCTGCATGAGGACCCAGTGTACCAGGAGCACGGCCTTCCCGTCTGCAGGCACAGAAACACTGTCTCCCCCTCACCACCTGTGCCCAGAGCACACGGTGCCATCACTGCCTCCACAAGGCACCTGCTTCCCTCGCATGGGACACCCCACACAGCAGGACCACTGTGTTTCACGGCCCGAGTGTTCTCACCCTGCTGTGATCAACAGAGCAGCCCTGGTAGCTGAACTCCATGAAGCAGCCCCAGCTTGCCAGGGTTCGCACTAAGCCTGGGACGTGCATGTTCACCCAGCATCCTCACACCTGTGTGGGGAAATGGGAAATCTTGGCCCTGATTCATTGTGTGGGTGAAGGGGGGCCATTGCCGCCGCATCCACAGGCAACTTCCAGTACTCAGATTTGCCTCAGCCAGCCACCTGGCAGACACCTCTGCTCTTCAGCGACACAGTTCCCACAATGGCATCTTTCCTGTAGGCTCTTCCTGTGCAGGATTCCAAGGACCCAGCGAGCTGCTCCCATCTAAGACTAGGCTGCTTCCACAGCTCACTGCAGGAGCCACCAGACTCTGCTCCCATTGCTTCAGAGAGGAGGCATGGTGTGCGTCCCAAGTCAACAGGTGTATGGCCAGATACCTCCCCGCCAGGAAGAAGTGTTAGGGTTAACCGCCGAGCTCCCCCTGCTCTTTGCCCCTCCCCCGCCAAGGCTCCAGATCCGTGAGGCAGCAAGACCAGCACGGGTGGCAGTGGAGAACTGGGAACCCCGATCCCATGGTCCCATCCTCACCATGGGCAGCTGGGAGCTAGACTGCAGTCTCAACGTCATCATCCCAAAGGAGACCTCCTGCCAACAGGGATGTGATCCAGGCCAATGTGTTTATGAACACGGACATGGGTTCAGCAGGCATTCGGCAGCAGCTCTCCACCTTTCTGGTCATCAGCCGACCTCCAAGGAGGGCGCCCCAGCCTGCGAAGGTCAAGATTTCGGGTTGCCCTGGCAACCGAGGACACCATCAGCACCGTGTGGAGCCAGCCAGGGGCTGTGCTCCAAGGCACTGTCCCCGGTCACGGCGCTCCCCCAGTTGCTGGGGAAACGCAGAGCCAGCGCCAGGCAGGTGGGCAGTCGTGCGCTCAGCTTCCAGCCACCACCATTAGCAGTCTGCACTGGCAAACACGTCTGTCGCTGCGTCAATTCTGTGAACAATTTGGGCTCGCGGAGTTCGCGCTAAGTACTCCTTTTCAGAAAGCTCTTAAAGGGTTCACCTCAAACGCTTCTCCGTGTAGAAGCAAAAGCTGGTTTATTACTGCTCCATTTTACACGAAATTGCTGCCCACACACACATGCTGGCCCGCGTCCCTCCCCAGGGCCCTCACCCTTCCTTAAGCCTGCCCAGGCTGCTGCTTGCTCTCAGTCGCGTCTTGAGGGAAAAGAAGAGACTGTGTAAAGTTCATAGTGGGTCGGCATCAGAGCCAAAAGGAGGGTGCCCTGCCGCTCGTCTCCCCAGCCGGGCCTCTGAGATGCAGGCTCTCACACACCCAAGCCTTCAGCACGCAGTGCTCAGGAGCGCCAGCCTTGTTAAAATTCGGGCCCTGGAAGACGGCTCGGAAGAGGGAGACAGGAATGTCGCTCAACTGTTAAGTGGCACTAACTAATGAAGTTCCAAGGCCTAGAGAGGACCTTGCAGAACTCATCTGAAAACAAAAGCAAATGAATCTGATGTCGCTCAGCCCAAACTTCCCACCCCACGCTGGGACCAGGGCCTCGCGAGGGCCTCGCACGTGCAGTCTCCCCAGCTGCTCCCAGCTGCTTACCAGCTGCCTACCAGATGCCTTGAACATATAATGGAAGCCAGGGCAGTGGCCCACACTCACCCCGAGTCAAAATGCTCTCCACAGAACCTTCTGTAGCCAGAAGTCAGGGGAACAGATGGGGAGTCAGGGAGAGGGTTCCCACGTCTTCCACGGGGATGGAGAGGGTTGTGAGATCCCTGCCTCTCAGCTCCTGCTGTCCAATCACACTTTGGCTGGGCTTGCTGAGATCGAGACACTTCCTGCCAACATCCCCCAGGCCCATGTTGTTTTGTGCCTCACTTGTCCTCAAGCGAGGAAGCAATGGGATAATGCAATGTGTGGTGTAGGGGCTGACATAGGGAGCTTGGCAAGTGCAGCCCCAGGTCCCACATCCCCAGCCACCTGCAATGTGGGAGCAGAAGCCATGGAGTCCAAGACACCAAGTCCCAGAAGTGAGAGTTGCTTTTCCCCAAGGCCACAGGGCTGGCAAACCCACACTGACACCACACCTCCAGGCAGGAATGGTTGGAAGGCTCTCCGTGGCCAGGAGTGGTTCCTGCTCTGCATACCCGGGCTCCTGGCCCTGCAGCTTCACTGTGTTCCCTGAGTGCCACAGCATCAGGTGCCCTGGCCTACAGACTCCAAATCAGAGACTCCGGGGAAGCAAGGCACTGGGACGAAGCGGCCCCTCAGGAGGGGAAGGACAGTGGTGCATTTCCAGCCAGGAGAAGACTTGAGTGCAGCAGCAGTTGCATCAAGCACACCAGCAGCATCCAGACCCCAGGGAGAGCGAGCCCAGGGAGGTAGCCCCGGTGCAAGTGCCGTGTTGGGTACCATGAGCACATGAGGGAGGTGGTACACACAGTGCTGTGCCACCTTGAGCCTCAGAAAGTCCTTCTTTTTTTAGATATATATTTTTTTATTTTTTTGGAAAGACAGATTTGCAGAGGAAGAGACACAGAGAAAGATCTTTCATTTGTTTGGTTCACTCCCACAAGTGGTAGCAACAGCCAGAGCTGAGCTGGAGCTGAGCCAATCAGAAGCCAGGAGCCTCTTCCGGGTCTCCCATGCAAGTGCAGGGTGCCAAGGCTTTGGACCATTCTCGACTGCTTTTCTAGGCCACAAGCAGGGAGCTGGATGGGAAGTAAGAGCAACCAGGACATGAACCAGCAACCATATGAGATCCCAGCACTTGCAAGGTGAGGATTTTAGCTGCTAGGCCACGGCACTGAGACATCAATAGCAACCACAGGGCCCAGGAAGTCATAATGTTCCTGCCAAATGTGCCCCATGTCAGAGAACCCAGAAAAGACACGACTCATGAGGGTTGAAGGCAGAGTATTGTAGATGGCACACAGGAAGAAGAATCCGAGAGCGAATCTAACACAGACCCTGAGCAAGCATGGCATCTGCCGGAGACTCCTCTGGCAAGCAAGGCAGCCTGCTATCTGGCTGAGTGTGCATCTAGGCCTTTGCTGTGGAAGAAAAGTCAGGAAATGGGAAGAATAAAAACCTCCTCCAGAAACAGGAAAAAGGCATAAACAGTTCAGTAATGTGAGGCAAAGAGGGAGTTGGGTGGGGCACTTGTTGTCGGGGTACATGTGTGAGGGGACGTTTCCCAGAGATGAGCAACTGCCGTCAAATGTGCTTACCATGGCCAGTGATGGGTTTAATCACAGACATTTCAGTATAGTATGCATAATAAGCACAATGCAAGACAACTACGCTGCAATTATCCTATTGGGCAATGCCAACGCTACTGCCTGTGGTTGCTATTGATGTCTCATGATCTCATGCTTATGAAAACAGAAATAGAGGGCCTGGCATGAGAGCTCAGTGGCTGAACTCTCACCCTGCACATGTTAGGATCCCATATGGTCACTGGTTCATGTCCCGGCTGCTCCACTTTGTTTCCAGCTCCCTGTTTGTTGCCTGGGAAAGCAATAGAGGATGGTTCAGAGCCCTGGGACCCTGCACCCATGTGGGAGAACCGGAAGAGGCTCACGGCTTTGGTCCAGCTCAACTCTAACTGTGGTGACCACTTGGGGAATGAATCAGCAGACAGAAGATCTTTCTGTATTCCCCTCTGTAAATATGCCTTTACAATTTAAAAAAAAAATTAGAAGGGTGGTACTGATGCAGGTAACAAATAAGAACTGAAACCAAACATATGTTCAGATTGATGGATGGGTGGGTGGGTGGGGGTGTGGAGGGATGGACAAACAGGTCGAGAGAAGGAGATGGATGAATAGGAAGGTATATGGATAGAGCAAGGTGAAGGAGTGTGTGCATAATCAATGGATGAATGGATGGTGGACCAATGGCAGATGGATAGATGGATGATGGGTGGGTGGGTGGAAGGATAGGGTACAAAGAGGCTTCTGGCACCTCTTCATCCTATTGGCTTGTACGTTCCGTAGAACAGTCCACAAGTGTCAACGTCCGAATCTTACGCATCACCTCCTTCATCCTCGTGGCAAACCCGACAAGCAGGTGTTGTCCTTTTTGTATTTCACAAAAATACGGAAGAGACACCTGGAAGTGGTTAACAGCCAAAGATGTTACCAAAATTGGGGGGTTGGATACAGGTGTGCAAAACATCAAACTAAATCTTTATTGCACAGCACTTCAGAACCACACAAACTGGGCTGGGAAACAGGAGCACGTTTCACAACTCCTTAGTTAGCACTCTCAAACCCGCATGCGTCTGGTTTCAGCAGAAGATGAGCAGAACCAGCCTGAAGCAGAGCTGGGTATTCCCTGGTTGTCTTGGAAAGTCACACCTGCACTTCATTCTGTCAAAAGCAACTTAATAACACCCACTTTAAAGCCCCAAAATATCACATTTTCAGGGGAAACCACCTTTTACGAGCTATTTTGTTTACAACTAAGCTAAGATTTAAACACTCGATTTGTCAGAGATGTGGATGTGTTCAGAGGCAGGGCCTCTGCGGCATCTTGTCCGGTGAATTCTCCTGTCGCTGAATATGCTTCCTGAAGCTTGTCCGACTCACACAGCTTCCCAAAGCTGCCCCTCCCTGACCATCCCAAGTCATGTTCACAGAGCATCACTTACACTCTTCCAGTTTTTCTGTTCAAAAATATTTTATTTCCTCCTTGCTTATAGTTTAAACTACAATTTCCCAGCATGAGCTATGCAATATTCTTAACGCAACAGGAGCAGTTAGGGCTGTGGCGCCACATTTGTCACTGTGTGCCTGTCAAAGCCTGTAGACAAGCTGTCCCCATCAGAATCAGAGGGAATGCTCACACACTGCCTAGCTTACCCCATTTCTCCTTGAGGTCTCCGATCTCAGCTTACCACATCTGTTTCCCGGAACCCCCACTTCAGGCTTTGTACTACCTCCCCAACAAGGCACGTCCTCTTCCCTTGCTGCCTTCTTCCCCATTGCTTCAACCTTGGCCCCAAACGCCCTGATCACCTGTGTCCACACCACAGTCACAGACAGCCACCAACGCTGCTCTTCAAGTTTGTCGCCATAGACCCTGGCCTGCCCCACCCCTAATTCAGACCAGTGACAGCTGACAGAGCCACTTCCACCAGAAGTGCCCAGCTCATTATCTCTCAGCAGATGCTCTCCGGAGATTCTCCCATGAGCCCATCGCCAGCCGACACTCCCGTGAGGGCCACTCATAAACCCAGCAGCTGTTGTGGGTTTTACTCGACGACCAGGAGACATCTAAGTCGTGCACCCACACACCCCTCACCCTGACGGTGTGGTGATTCTCAAAGTCTGTGAGCAACACCATGAGCCACCCATGCTCCGGCATTCACCTTGACATCCAATCCCAGCCAAACTCTGTGGTCAGTACCTCTGACATGTCCTGCAGGTGGCCACTTGTCCCCATCAGCACTGCCATCTCCCAGATTCAATCCTCTCCCCCAGTTTGTTCCTGGACTCTTCATGACTCTGCCAGTCTTTTCCCATCAGAGTTCACTGTCCACAGCGCAGGCTGCCATGCTGCATCCTCACTCGGTCTTCATGACCCGAGCTCTAGCTCAGTCTGACCACTCTCCCTGGGTCACTCACCTCAGACCGCAGACTCTGCTCTGCCTCTGGCAGACAGTGGACACAGCGCTACCCCACATCCTGCTCAGCTTCTGTTCCTGTTGCTCTGACTGCACTTTTCCACAGATGTTTGACTTTTAGCTCTGGGTCGCCATTCCAGGCTCCACTCAACTATTGCTGCTTCAAGGTCACCTGCCCTCAGCCCCCTCAAACCTCATGACCTCATTGCCCTGCCACATGTCCTTCACGAACTTACCAACCTGGAGTTCCAGTTTGAGTTCTCTAGTTTTCTCTTTAATCTCACTTAAGTTCTTTGAAGATAGTCACGTTCACGCTTGTCCTAGAATTTAACAGAGCACTTGCCTCCCAGCAGGTATGTAAATGTCTACTGAACTAATAAATGGATTAAGAAGTAAATGGGAGATATGTGGGTGGATGAATATACAGATGGATGGATGAGTGGGTGGGTGAGCTGCTACATGGATGAACAAATGGTAAATGGGTGGGTGGATGAACAAATGGGTAGAAGACCCTCAAAGGACTCTGCCTGAACTAAAACAACATTAGCACTCAATAGCCATGGATCTTGGAGAGATCACTGGGCCCCAAGTAGTTTTACTGCACCCCAAATCTCTCTGCGGCTCCCTATGTTCCTCTCAGGGACTGCGGGGCTCTCTGCCTTTCCCATGCCTTACTTCTTCACTTTATTTGGGATGCCTGGGCTCTGAGAAGTGCACTAAGCCAAGAGGGGACCTGGGAAGAGGCCATGGGGAAGTGAAGGAATCTTCTTCAAGGTGCTGCCTTCCCCTGCCAATGCCACTGCTTCATTTTCAGAAGCCAGCCTCTTGCTCTCAGATCATCACACTGCCAGGATAGGTTTGCTGGCATCTTGCTTTTCAGGTCTGAGTCTCAGCTCCTTGTAGCTTTTACTCTGAATTCTGGGACATCCACTGGCAGGTGTCCCTCCGTAAGCTCCGTGCCCTGCTTTCAGTGGTCCTCCTGCAAACTCCCAGGTCCCTTCGCTCAAACTGTGAGGCTTGCCCCTTAGGTTATCTCTGTAGCACCTCAGTACCAACTCTGTGGTCCCTTCTTGGTAATGCAGCATCTGCTTTCTTAAGTCTTTACATCAAATCATGAATGTTACAGTAAGAAGCCAGCGGCTGCCGTGTTCCCCGGGGGGTTACCCAGAAGAGCAATGAGCCACTTTCATTCTCCCTCGGGGTACCTTCTCTTGTCTCAGACAGGAGTCAGAAGCTTGATCTGGGCAGGGACTATCCTCCACTCAGCCAGATGCCTCCCCCACCGGTGGTCGGCGAGTGCTTGATAATACACCTCGTGTAGAAGCACACTACACCTTCTGGAGAGAAGTGTTGAGCCTACATGCTCTCCAGCCATGAATGCCAGCGAATGTTTATTTCTGCTGTAAAAGCCTTGGTGCACTGAGCCACAAAGGCATCACACTGCTTCCCAGACGGCTCCACATGGGCCTGAGGGCAAGAACTTGTACAAAGGGGGCAAATCTTGGATGCAAGAATGAGATTTTAAAACTTTGTGATGCAACCTGTGATGAAAAAATCCCCAAGCGTTCCAAATTGCCCAGCTGCCAATGGGCTCATGCTAGCCCCCGGCCCTCCCCATCAAGGCCAAGTCACCTGCTCGAGTTTCTCCCAAACACAGATGTGCAAAGTCTGCTCCCCATGTCAAGCAAAGACGCTGTGTGGTGTTGGGGACGTGGGGCGTGACACCCACCATCTTCAGTGACAGACAGCTGAGCCTCTGAGGTCATGTGCCCCACCCCTGCATCCTGGGTCCTCCCAGTGAGTACCCTGGCAGATGGGGCTGGGTTGGTCTGAGTGTACCCACCTGGTATGCAAAATGCCAGGAAGGAGGTCCCTGTACCATGTCCCACACTGAAGCCCGCCTGGTTTGCCTCTGTCCTGGCCTATAATTTGTGGTTCACACTTGTCTTCCCTTGCTCTAGCAGAGTCCCCTTTCCAGTCTCAGCTGTTAAAATCTCCCCTCTTGGGACTGGACAGCATCCCCTCCACTATGGCCACCATCCATGGCACAGACTCCTTCCACACTGGAGCCTCCTGTGCCACCTTGGATGTGGGCGCTATGGCTGGTGAACTCCCAGGGCCTTGATTCTTTCTGCTTTTGGCAGCCTTGTCTTCTCTTGGGATCCACAGCTGCCAAAGACACACCATCCTGGGTCATGACACTGACTGAAGCCAGTTGGACAGGATCCTCTCTCTCCAATGTCTGACATTTTCTGGGTTCTTTCTGAGGCCAAGGGCAGCAGGCAGGTGACAGAAGAAATCTGCTTTCACAGCTGAGAAAACTGCAGCTCAGAGACTCAAAAACATTTCATCGAGGTCCCCACACACAAAGTGTGAGAACTGGGATTTGAACTCTGGTCCTGGGTGTGCTGTGCACATGTGCTGTTGAAGCAGGAGACCCTGAGGGCCTGGCATCCTGTCCTTCAGACCTGTGGGAACAGAAGCCACCAGCCTAGGAAAGGAGCCCTGGAACCTGCCACTGGAAGAGAAGCAGCCACATTTCCCTTCTGCCAGAGCAAGCAAGCATGGCCGCCATCTCACAGGTCTGACTGCAGGGCCCTTGCCTGAGGCATCTGCGATCCAGGGCCTTCCCTTCCTGTATCCCTACAAGGCGCCATTGGAAGGGAGCAGGTCACAATGGGACGTCATCGCGTCCATCTGTTACAGCCCTCTTCTCAGACAGCGAGGGAAGGCCGGGGCGTCAGCAGCTGAGGTGCGCACAAGAGCCCCTCTGGCTCACTCAGGAAGGGGCGTACACGCATGTTCGTGAGCCTTGGCCTGTGCCCGCCCCTCTCAGGGACTGACCCCACAAGGGTCTGTGACGGGCCCTGAGAAGACCTGCAGAATTCACGTTCCTTAGGTGTGCCGAACATCTTTTCCTCTCCTAGACTCAGCAGTGCCTGGGTGGGTCACAGCTGCAGGACGCTGACTGAGCGTTCCCACACCACTGGTATTCAGGTCAAAACACCACATCGCAGAGCCCTTGGGGTGCACAACACAGCTGTGGATGGCTGTGGACAGCTGTGCTGGGCTGTGCTCGGCTGTGGACAGCAGCCTCTGCCTTCCTGAATATGACACCACCTGACCCCCCTCACCACTGCCCCACGGGTCCTGGAGCACAGAAGTCTCCTGTCCCGTGTGCTCAATTCAGCTCTGTTTTGATCCATCCCATAACCCAGCCCAGCAGGGTTCTGCTGTGTCCCCCGTCCCCGTTATTGCACAGTCACTATACGTCACTATAAGCCCCTCCGTGCTAAAGCCGCCATTCCAGACGCCAGCACTGGCCAAGGAGAAGCTGCTATAGGCTGCCCTGTGTCACCTCCACACACCTGCCATTCCCGAGTCTTTACACAGCTAACCCAGTAAAGCAAGGCTTGGGGGCGGGGCCCAACTCACTGAGATTGGTGATGTCATAAAAGGCAGCGTGGTGGATTCCAAGGTTGCCATGTGAACGTGAAGGTGGCCATCTAGAGGAAGGCTGGGCTGGCGTGAAGGTGTCCACCTCTCATGCTGGAGTGCCAGATTCCAGTCCCAGCTCGTCTCGTCTCTCAGTCCCAACTTCCTGCTGCCGCAGGAGGTACTCCAGTGCCCGGCACTGTGTAGGAGAGCTGGACTGAGCTCTGGCCTCAGGCACTGCCGGCTCAGGCTGACCATTACAGGTATCTGAGGAATGCGTGAATGGAGGGGGTGGAAGGGCTCTCTCTCTCTCTCTCTCTCTCTCTCTCTTCCTCAATCTCTTATTCTGTGTGTGTGAGAGAGTGTGTGTGTGTGTTCTCGTGCATGTGCCTTTTACATGAATTTTAAAATAAACAGCCATGTGAAAGCCAGAGAAGCTTGGCGTGGACCCTCCAGCTGGGTTCAGGAGAAGCCAGCTCCCCCTACACCTGAGCTGTGCACTTGCAGCCAGCAGAGATGCAAACCAAGCTTGTACACTCCCCTTGGGGACCAACTTGTGATGACAGCCCTGGGAAAGCTCCTCTGTGTCCTTCCTCATTTGGTAAGTCAAGTCCAGAACCAGCCTCACAGCTCTCTGCCCATTCCCCCGCCGAGTCGGGAGCCCCTGCTTGGGACCATGCAGCAGTGACCGACATGAAAATATCTTCAGGCTCCGGAACAGAGTGACCGTCCCCCAGCATGTGGAAAGCCAAAGCCACAATCAGGAGAAATGACGACCAGACCTGGCTCTCCTGGGGCAGCTGTTCCTGGCAGGCGTCAGGCAGGTACCAGTGTGTGGGCTGGGAAGAACCACAAGCAAAGGGCCCCTGTCCTCCGTGGCCTTCAAGTTGCAATGCCTGCAAAGAGAAGCAAGCCAGATGCACAGGAGCCTGCAGAGGAAAGGCTGCAGTGCCCCTGGGAGGAGCGGCTGTTGGTGCCCGGACAGTCGAGGCGTGCAGGGACCACTGGAGTCTGCAGAAGAGGGATGTGACTTGACCAGGAACAACTTCTCTTCATGTTTCTTCTACCTGTTTGGGAGAGAGGCAGATGGGCATACAGACCCCACTCGTCCACCACATCCCCGACCCTGTCGAGTGGCACACTGCAGGAATGCTGCACGTAAACCATCTGCCTCTGATGCAGCGATGTCCCAGCGCCCTGCACGCCCTCCTGGTGCAGCACAAGTCACAGGGCTGCAGTGTGGCCGTCACAGCAACGACCCCGTGAACAGGTGTCAGTAAGTCAGCTCACCTTTAAGTAGCAGCACTGCTGCTTGTTTCCAAGGACATCTTTCCCCAGAGTTAGCTCTGATCCGAGAGCCACGGCCACTGCCGGAGGTGGCATTGAGAAGCGAAGTCGATGCGACCGAGGACTTTCCAGAAAGCCCACCTGACTCACAGATCGCCTCGCACACAAGTCAGACTCCACTCTTGCAGTTCACACACACACACACACACACACACACACACCTTGTCTGTGTTTCCAGAACCCCCATCACCTCCACTTGCACAGCTTAAGAGCTTCCCAGGGAAAGAGGACTTTGCAGGACATTGGGGACTGACCCACACCAAGATTAACTCAAAACTGCTCAGGCGGTAGGCCCTCCACAGCGTATCCCAGAGCTCATGCCAGGTGGGACCCAGCACAGGAACCGCCATGTGTGACACTGAATGAGTTACCACGGAAGCTTGGCCAGAGCTGGGCGGGCGCTGGTGTGGGCAACCTGTGTGTGAAGTCAAGTGAACAAGGGTCAGACAGACCAAGTGGACAGAATAAAGGCAACCCGTGAGAGAGAAGTGGAGGCTACAGGAGAGCAGGACCCTCTACCCGGAGACGGGCATCTCGTGCTGCAGCCTGTGGTCTGGGTGACAGGAGCAGAAGCCAGTGCCCGTTGCCCTAAAGGGGCCAGCACTGCCAGCTAAGGAGAGGCCGGCCGCCTGGCTGATATGCCAGCAGCACAGTCACTGGGTGAGTGCCACAGTGTCAGGGCCAGCCGTGCCGGATGTCATCAGCCTTGAGGGACTGTTACAGAGCACGGCACCCTCTCCAGAACCCCAGCCACTCTGGAGGCAGGACTGCTGGCGAGAGAGCTCTGCGGGTGATCCCCTTCCCATATTACGATGACCACGTGGGAAAGTGGCCAGAATGCAGCTGCTTCGTCACAGCACATCTGCTTACTCCACTCCAGCTTGAGGCCGGGGACGTGGGACACATGTCACATGTGTGGCTTGGGGGGGGTGGTCCCCTGCACACCCGCCCCTACAGGCTGCCTTTGGTCTCTTTGTGGCATCTAAAAGGGCACACTCAGCAAGGATACAGCAGGTGTGTGGTCTCCTGTGGCAGGTGCCCATCGGACTCAAGGCAGGACGGGACACAGCCCGAAGGGCAGGATGGTGGGGAAAACTCCCAAGCTCACACCCTTCCCAGAGGTTGCTCCAAGGCTCCTGCCCCTGACCCCCACAGGCACAGGGCAAGGACAGGCATCGGTGCTGCCAACTCTGCAGGGTTGGGGATTGGGGTTTTGTGTTTCTTTGGTTTGTTTTGGGGAGTTTGTTCGTTATGTTTTATTTACTCATTTGAAAGCATTACGGGGCAGGGGAGGCAGAAATGGATGTTCCATCCACTGCATCGCTCGCCAAATGGCCACAGCAGCCACGACTGAGCCAAACCGAAGCCAGGAGCCACAAGCTTCATCTGGGTCTCCCACGTGGGTGGCAGGGCACCAAGTACTTGCATCATCTTCAACTGCTTTCCCAGGCCGTTAGCAGGGGGTCGGAGTGGATGTGGAGTAGCCAGGTCGTGAATGGCGAGTGGGATCTGGTGTCGTAGTGAGCAGCTTTACCCGTGAGCCACAGCGCCAGCCTGATTGTGGGTCATCATGTGAGCAGGAGTGGGCTCCAGGCGTGCAAGACCGTCAGCAAACACGCTAACAGGAGAGGAGGAGGCAGAGACGTGAGGCCCACACCGCAGCACTGCAAGCAGTTTCCTAGAGATGTCATTGCTGCCTCATGCCTCGGACTCCTCGTCTGTCACCAGCCCAGGTCCTGGCACACACACACACACACACACACACACACACCTGCACACACACACACACACACACACACACACACACACACACACACACACACCCTCACTGTGACACCCAGTTCCTGCACCACACACACACACACACACACATATCCCCTCACCTGTGACCAGCCCAGTTCCTGGCACCCTCCCCCCCCCACACACACATCCCCTCACCTGTGACCAGCCCAGTTCCTGGCACCCTTCCCCCCGACACACACACATCCCCTCACCTGCACACACACACACACACACACACACATCCCCTCACCTGTGACCAGCCCAGTTCCTGGCATACACACACACACACACACACACACACATCCCCACACCTGTGACCAGCCCAGTTTCCAGCTCCCCGACTCACACACACATTCACTGGGTCACATTAAAGACCTCCCGCTCTGACACAGATTTGGCCTCAAAAGTTGGCTTTTAGAAACAATAAAAGGGGCCCAGCGTGATGGCACGGTGACTAAGGTCCTCACCTTGCACGCCCAGGATCCCATATGGGCACCGGTTCTAATCCCAGCAGCCCCGCTTCCCTTCCAGCTCCCTGCCTGTGGCCCGGGAAAGCAGTCGAGGACGGCCCAAAGCCTTGGGACCCTGCACCCGCGTGGGAGACCCGGAAGAGGCTCCTGGCTTTGGATCGGCATAGCATCGGCCATTGTGGTCACTTGGGGAGTGAATCATCGGACAGAAGATCTTCCTCTCTGTCTCTCCTCTCTGTATATCTGCCTTTCCAATAAAAAATAAAATAAATCTTAAAAAAAAAAACAATAGAAGGAGGGCTTGTTCTTTCCCAGGTGGGAAGTATGGAAATGCCAAGAACCAGAACTGGATTTCCCTGCGTTTCGTCGGATTTCTGCCACGTACAGTGATTTCCTTCTGAAACGCTCACAAAAAAGACAATTTTAGGAAGTAGGAATGGATTAATGAAATATTTACTGTACAAAAGAAGACACTGCTCTAACCTTTGTCATCACCCCTCCTCCCAGGGATCGCCACGCGCTCTGCGAGAAGCTGTCAGAGGGTCGCGGTTAAATGACCCGCAAGCAAACACCACTGGGTCATTTTCATGAGGCCACACACAGTGGCTGAGCTGAAAGGGGATGTTATAAATGTCACCGCTTCTCATTGCATCCTCACCTGCAGACTTCAGATCCTCTCGCCAGTTTTGCTGACATGAGCTGAGGCACTTCAGCAGACAGAGCCTGTTGCCACACTGCCCACACTCCTCCTCATGCATTTTACACAAATGGACATTCTAACGCCCGTGCCACTTAGTCAAACTCTTCACACACTAAAGCCAGGTGAAGCCCAGGCCTGAAGTTCTGCACGGAGCAGTCCAACTTACTACAAAACCCGCGGTCAAGGTCCTAGAATTTACAATGCCAAGATCTTAGAGGCCAAGAGCCAAGACCACGCATATGGAACCTACCACCAACTGAACTGTGCGGTCGGAGTTGAACAGGACCAAGACCCTGGGAAAGTAGGTAAGCTTTCACCATGACGGTGACCTGCAGGCAGACGCAGGGTCTGCTGAGTTGGGGAATGCAAGGAGAGGAAGGGCGTCAAGCAGCCAGAGCACTGGGTCCCAGGAAGGGCCCTGCCAGGGGGCTGGGACGCAGTGGCTTGGGAGAAGCACAGGGCGTCTGGACAGATGCTCCCCTCCCCCCGAGGCCTCGAGCTTGGATGATGAGCTCCTGTATGGGCCACAGGGAACTCTGACCCCTGAGAGGGAATATGACAGACACAGACGACAGTGAGCAGGAAGGACTGTCACCAGGACCTGGTTCTGAGAGAGGCTGACACATCTCAGTTTGAGCAGAAATGATTGAAATCATGTTTATTTCCCAAAAGGCAAATGATCTGTTTGAGAAGATTGCCCTAGCAAACGCAGCTGTCATTGACAGCCCTGCTGTTGCATCCGCGTGTACACTCACACTTAGTAAGTTCACTGAAACTTCCCCTAGTGTGTGGGCCGCTGGGAAGGCGCCGCTGTGTGCCCACACTCCCAGCATGTGGGTGCTCGGAAGGCCCCGCTGTGTGTCTGCACTCCTGCCTGGCCAACCTTGCGCGCAGGTGGGTTGAGCTGAGCAAAGCTTACCTAAAAAATGCTCATCGCTTTCTTTCCTTTTCCCTTTTTATTGCCGTCTGCTATTTCAAGGAAGACAGATCTTCCCGCCTGAACCTGTACAAATCCTAGCTGTAGGGTGACGGATGAAGCTTGGGGAGACCTGGGTACATTTTAGAAGTCCTCCATGACCACTGAGTTTCCTGCCTGTGGCTTCTGCTGCCACATGATGGCCCTTGTCACTCTGACATATCCCAAACTCTGTGAGCATTCTCCCACACCAGGCCGCAGCACACTGCCCAAGCTGCCTGGATCCAGACGCATGGCAGTGCTGCCGGGAGGCCCGGGGTCACAAAGTGACTTCATTGTGGTCGCTGCTGACCGCTACGCCTGTGGAATGGGGAGAGGTGCCCTAGATGGTGAGCTTGGAGCAAGCTGATGCCAGAGCCACTTGCCCAGTGCTTGCTGCGACCCCAGCTTGTTCCCTGAAGGCAGCCTCTGCCCTCCTGCTGCCCTCCACTGCCACCCTCAGCCGCGTCTCAGCTGGGTGCAGCTCCCTGCCTCGCCCTACAGGTAAATCACTTGGTTGGCTTTGGTTTTTGTTTTGTGTGACAGCACACGGGGTCTCTGCTCCTGTGACGGCTGCGTCACGTGGGACTTCCATGACCTGACCATATGGTGCCTGCGTGTCAAGAAGATACAACATGTGACTCATGCTCCCCTAACTTGTGTAAATGAGACCATTCAGTTTCCAACCAGATCCTCTCTGGAGATGCTCCACGGGTTGAAATGAAAGACATTCTCTTCTGTTACTCTTGCCAGCCCAGAGCGAGAGGTGAGGTGCTGGGACAGACTGGAGTCAGATCACAGCTGCGGTGGACTCTGGACTCGGTGCACTCTGCTGGGGCTGCTCCTTGACAAAGGCCCTGGTAGGTCCGCCCCACCTGCATTTTCATGCAAATGAACTCCTGGCAGGTGAAAAAGAAAAGGGGCCCAACCTGAAAGAGATGAAGGAACAAAAATGGTGTGAAGTCTCAGGGGACAGAACAGGATCTTGCCATTTAGTAGCTTCCAGCGCTGTAAAGGTCAAGTGAACCAGAATGACAAGAGACCTTCTCCAAACCGCCCACCTTGCCCCCACAGGAGCCCGCGCTCCCACAACCCTGTCAGATTCCCCCCACCCTCGCCCTGTCCCTGTTTTCCCATTTGATGAAGCTCAGCTCACGTCTCAAGACATCCGCAAGCGCTGCCAAGTTCCCTGGGCTCTGTCTTCCTCCACACTCAGAAGTCATCACCGCTCAGCACTCCGTAGGGTCGAAACTCACCCAGTGTCCTCCGCAGTGTTGGTGTGGCCAGACCCTCCAATCGGGTAGCCAGAATTCATGCCTTCCTCCCCAAGGTAAGAAAAACCATGGCTTGACAACAACAAAAATTAGAATTCATAATACTTCCTAGCATGGGCACATGACAAATACTCACTCTTTAAAAAGATTTTAAAAAGCATCGATTAACATGACTGAGAGCTGTAAGCTTCTTGAGGAAGAAGCTGCCTTCTCCATTGCTCCGACATCAGGGTGGATCCTGATGGGAACTGTGGAATTACGTTGAATTGGACACAGTGAGATCATGCACAGGGCACACACCCACAGCAGTGGAGCCGATGGCTTCCGGTTCTGAGCTCAAGGGCATTGAGAGCTGCTCAGCTCTCCTGGAGGAGACTCGGGTCAAACATCAAAATCCTCTATCAATTAATTCTATTTTTTTTAAACTTTTACAGATTTATTTATTTTTATTGGAAAGTCAGTTATGCGGAGAGGAGGAGAGACAGGAAGATTTTCAGTCCAATGATTCACTCCCCAATGGTCGGAGCTGAGTCAATGCAAAGCCAGAAGCCAGGAAAAGCTTTCCAGGTCTCCCACGTGGGTGTAGGGTCCCAAGGCTTTGGGCCGTCCTTGACTGCTTTCCCAGGCCACAGGCAGGGAGCTGGATGGAAAGCAGAGCCGCCGGGACTTAAACCGGATCCCATATAGCAAGGGCCTTAGCCACTAGGCTACTGTGCCAGGCCTCTAATTTTTAATTTGACACTCTACTACTTAAAGTGTGAAATTACTTTGCTTAGAACATGAGGGCTAAATGTCAAATACACAAGCAATTGTGAATTTTGTTAATTCACAAGTAATTATTTAAAAAATACAAAAAAATAATTGTTTATAGTTCAAAATCATATAAACATTTTAATTTATAAACTGTCAGCCATTTGCTTGCATTGAAAAACACTGGCAGTGAATATAAACATTACAGGCTGTGGGCAGGACAGAGCGGTTAAACGGAAGAAAGGGTGTCCTGGGCACAGGTCACACAGCTCAGCTCTGTGGAGACGGGCACAGTGACTCGCCATGCACGGTGAGAGCGGTGCCTTGGGTCAAAAAGACGGCGGCTCTCAGAGGACATTGTCTGAAAAATGGTGTGTGCTTGTGGAACAGTGGCTACGTAAGCTCACGCCCTGGACTCCTTGTTAACACTCACACTCACACACACACACACACACACACACACGAGAGCACACACAGAGGCACACACAAGGGCAAAGGACACACACACACGGGGGCAGAGGACACACAGACACACGAGGACGGAGAGGACACACACACACACGAGGACACAGCACACACACACACGAGAGCACACACACACAGGCACACACGAGGGCAGAAGACACACACACACACGGGGGCAGAGGACACACAGACACACGAGGACGGAGAGGACACACACACACGAGGACACAGCACACACACACAAGGGGGCAGAGAGGAATTCACGGGAAAGCCTTGGCTCTGAATCGCTGTGCCTCTCAGCTCATTCCAGGCTCGAGCCCTCCCAGTCTTGTCTTAACTGACAGAAGAACAGACTGAGTCCCACAGGACACACGCAGCATTCAACTAAACTTGCAGACCTGCAGCTCCTCTGCATCCCCACAGTCCCACCTGCCTTTCGCAGAAGGAGCAGGCCAGGACATTCGGTGCCTCGATGGCGCTGTCCTTTCTGTGACCAGTCTGCACTGCTCCAGCACCAGCATCGGAAGCAGGAGCACGGCAGCACCCCAAGCCTTGGCTTTCCCCACTGCAAACATCAGCCTGTTGAGCGATGACGTGACCAGCAGCCTTCAGGTGTCAGCCCGGACCTTTGCTGCTGTCGAGGGGTTCAGGATGGAACTCGGACATACGGTAACACAAGGATACGGCTAGGAAAATGGAGTTTGCGTTTTAGTTACTGGAGTATGACTTCTAGAACATGAACAGGAAAGGTTATCAATGAGTGAGAAGAGATCCTGGCAACTCGGGCAAGGCCAGGTGTTCATGGTGTAATCCCATGGCTGAAGGCACTTTCCCTGAATGTGGACATGAGCAAGGCTTCCAAAAGCACCTAACATGATCCTCGTGCGGGCCTAGAGCCGTGCTAGGAGGTAGCTCCCACCGCACCTCCTCTCGCCAGCACGCCTTCTAGGCAGGGGCTGCCTGCATGCTGTATCCCAAATGTAGATCGTCTGCATCTCTTCACAAGTGCTGTCATGCAATCTTACTGTAATTGAAACCAATCGAATGGCGGGCGTTTGGGAGAACAAATAAGATGTTACATGGACTACCTGAGCGCCCCATGTCTCGTTTACTCCACTCCCAGCTACAGCTTCCCAGTGCTGTCACCCTCAAGTACTCGGGCACTCCCATTACAGCTTCCTGCCGATGTCACCCATGGGTGCTCCCAGCCTCGGCTTCCTGCCGATGTCACCCATGGGTGCTCCCAGCCTCGGCTTCCTGCTGATGTCACCCATGGGTGCTCCCAGCCTCGGCTTCCTGCTGATGTCACCCATGGGTGCTCCCAGCCTCGGCTTCCTGCTGATGTCACCCATGGGTGCTCCCAGCCTCGGCTTCCTGTTGATGTCACCCATGGGTGCTCCCAGCCTCGGCTTCCTGTTGATGTCACCCATGGGTGCTCCCAGCCTCGGCTCCCTGCCGATGTCACCCATGAGTGCTCCCAGCCTCGGCTCCCTGCCGATGTCACCCATGGGTGCTCCCAGCCTCGGCTTCCTGCTGATGTCACCCCCGGGTAAACCACTCCCAGCCTCGGCTTCCTGCCGATGTCACCCATGGGTGCTCCCAGCCTCGGCTTCCTGCCGATGTCACCCGTGGGTGCTCCCAGCCTCGGCTTCCTGCCGATGTCACCCATGGGTGCTCCCAGCCTCGGCTTCCTGCCGATGTCACCCATGGGTGCTCCCAGCCTCGGCTTCCTGCTGATGTCACCCGTGGGTGCTCCCAGCCTTGGCTTCCTGCTGATGCCACCCCCGGGTAAACCACTCCCAGCCATAGTCTCTCAGCGACATCGCCCTCTGTCATACACACTGGGATTTAGTTCCAGGATCCTAGTTCCCACACCCAGTCCTGGCTGCTGTCAGTGATCCGGGAATAAACCAGTGAATAGATAGCTCTCCCCGCCTCCCCGTCATTCTCTCACTTTCCCTCCTTCTCTTTCAAATAAAATAAGGTAGTAAATAAATTATTTAAAATGTTTCTTTATGCCCTAAGCAAACACTATCCATGAAATAAGGCTTGCTTTACTCACCGTAATTCCAGACTTAACCCTTTCCTAGCCTGGGTCATCGCAGGCGTCTGCTCTTAGCTCAGTAAATCCATTTTGTGACTGTGCGTGGCCATGAGCTGGTCCTCTTGCAGGGTTCCGTGTGAAGCTGCACCCGTCCTGCCGTGGTGGCCGTCGCCCCAAGCAGCTCACTGGCGATTCTTGCACCCGCCATTGCTCAGGGCAGTAGGGAACCGTCCCAGTGACGCCTCAGCCCAAATCCACCCTCTGGTGCCCCGCTCAGAATCCCTACGCGACCCTTGCCTGCCTCTTCCGCCTGCAGGAATAAAGGCTGGGTAGCCACAGAGGCGGGCACCCCGTACTGTGCCATATGATGTTCAGTCGGATGGAGAAATGCCAAATCACTCAACATAAATTATTTAAATGTTATATATAACATTATATAGGTATAGGTATAGATATAGATATAGATACAGATATAGATACAGATATAGATATAGATTAGATATAGATATCCCACGTGTTCTATAGCTTATTTGCAAATTCTATGATACATTGAACTGCAGGGAATATAAGTGTATTATACTTCTTGCTGTTGTCTTTAGTTTTCTGACCGTCACTCTCTCCTTTTTAATCAGTTCATTTCCTATAAGTCGAATTAGCAGCTGGATGCTCCTCAGCTTTGTTCAACATCACAGCACTTTTAAGGCTAGGCCCACATGCACTTGGCTCCCACAGCATCTTACAAGTCCGTGTTTAGTCAATGTTTCTGTAAAAACGATTTATTTGTATTTACTAGAAAGACAAATCTACAGAGAGAAATAGAGACCGGGAGAAAGATACTCCATCCTGTGGTTCACTCTCAAAATGCCCCCTGTGGCCGGAGCTGAGCCAAATCAAATCCAAGAGCCAGGAGCTCTTCCAGGTCTCCCCCATGGCGCAGGTGCCAAGGCCCTGGGCCATCCTGGACCGCTTTCCCAGGCCACAAGCAGGGAGCTGGATGGGAAGCGGAGCTGCTGGGATTAGAACCGGTTCCCAAATGGGATCCCAGCGCATGCAAGGCAAGGACTTTTAGCCACCATGCTACTGTGCTAGGCCCAACTTTTACTAATTTAAAACAAAACAATGAAATTTGTAACTTGTAGTTTTGGTTACTTCAAGTTGTGAATTTTTTTGCATTAGTCCATTGAATTTCCTTCTTTTAAGAATCGAATACTTTCCTTTGCTCGTGTTGTTTAGATGGTCTCCTTTTGATCGCAATTGGCTCAGTGCTTCTGCTTACAAAATGTAATTCTTTCTCAAGTGCTCTTTCTTTCCCCAGTGTTTTTGACATTTTATGTACATGCGTTTGCTTAAATTTTTATAGTCAAAAAAATTGTAGGTTCTTTTTTTGAGGACTGACAAGCAGTGGCTTCTCTTTTCTCCAATACTGGCTTAATATTTTGGACTACTCACCAAGGAGTACTTGACCTTGTCCAGAAGGTCTGGCACCTGCTGCAGAGGGCGTTCAGCCTCGGGTCTACAGAGCGCCGAGACAGACAGCACTGCATCCTCTAAACCACCGGCTCCTCGGACCAACGTGGGAAGCCAGCAGAGCGACAGAACAGACACAGGACGCAAAGGCCGGCCCTGGCTGCACATGGAGGCACATCACTCAAGTGGGGCAGGTGGCAACCAGCCCCAAACCAGCCCCAAAACCAGCCCCAAACCCAGCCCCAAACCCAGCCCCAACCCCAGCCCCAAACCCAGCCTGGGTGCAGGCAGTCTCACTTCAGCTGAACCAGATTGCTGCTTCAGTCTGAGGGCTGGTCCGGGGGCCCATCTCCCAGACTCTGTTTCTCTTATATCCCGCTGCCACACAACCTCTGTGAACTTAGGGCTCTGTGGAGACGATCGCCCTTTCCCCGCACACCTCACTGTGCCCATCATGTAGCATGGTCCTGTTTTCTGGGATTTGTTCATCTTTATCTTGTTTGAAACGTAGAGAGGCAAAGAACTTCCACCTCCTGGCTCCCTCCTCAACGCCTGCAGCAGCTAAGTGGGCAGCTGAAGCTGGGCTCACCACCTGGTCTCCCACGTGGGTCCGAGGGTTGAGCCTCCCACGTTCACACTGGCAGGAAACTGGGTCAGAGGCAGAGTCCCTGGGTTCGGACCCTTGTTCTCCACGTGGGAAGTGGGCATCCAAACTGCACAGACTTCACACTGTGGGGTCTGGCCAATGCCTCAGGGCTCCTGGAAAATCCCAGTGCAGCTGTGGTCACAAGCCCCAGGTGAGAACCCGCTAGGGGTCACCAGATGATCTCCACACATCTTGATTAATGCTTCAGACAACACTCAGAGAAGAACAGCTAACCCCCACCTGACCCCCACCAAGCAAGAGTGGGTCAGCTCTACAGAGAAGGAGCCAGCAGGTACCCAGCACCTGCACACACCTACTCACACAAGTGTACACACACCTGCTCACACACATGCACACACACACAAACACCTGGACATCATTCTGAGAATACACAACAGAGTGAGAAACAGTGTCTCCTGGAAGAGCAGACGCATGGGAAGCTAACCCAGTAGCATGGGTAGGCTGTGCTGTGGCCGGGTCTCCTGCAGGGACACACTTCTCAGGAAGATGGCAGCCTTGGGTCCCTAGTGTGTTCCACCGTGCCTTACCCTCCCATGGCGTGTGCGACTGTCCCGGATGTTGTGGGCAGCTTAGTGATGAACTAAGGAGCCGTGTCCCCACGTGCCAGGACACAGGGTTAACCTGAACAGGAGCTGCACATGCTTCATAATTGGAGAAGACGCCAAGACCGAGGGTCATGTGCAGGGGCGAGGTGGGCTGACCTGTTCTGTCAGTATCTCCATAGAGGGCTCACAAGGGAGAATGCTGGTTGGTCCACCATGGGCCAGAGTGTCCAGCAGTGCTGCTGCGGGTCCAGTGTCCTTCCCCGCAGGGCCTTGTGAGAGGTTCCAGGGATCACATGTGATAAAGATCAGCAGGATGATACTTGTTAAAATCATAGGAAATCCAGTGCCTTCGGGAAATGTCTGGAGTAAAATAGCAGCATTGCTCCAGGCAAGCAGGATATGCACCTGGTCAACTTGTGTAGAAAACTCAGCCCGGAGAGTGGCGTGCCATGCAGTGTTTGACCCTGAGGCATGCCACAGGACAGCTCTTGGTCACTGCCCAGGAGGGCCTCCTGTGGACCAGAGCCTGGCAGGTCTTACAGCAGGGGTGGGAGCAGAAATAGAACTCTGAGAGGACAGAGGGCCAGGAGCCTGGGCTCCATGCTCAGTTGGACAGTCCTGCTAGCATTTTAGCGTCAGGCCGTTCACTGAAGCCTAAGCCACCCTCTGCATGCCCGCCCCCATGGTGGTGCTGGTTTGCTCTGCTTCCCATTCAGCTTCCCACCCACGCAGGTGGGAGGCAGCCAACAATCAAGCACTTCCACTGCAGTCACCATGGAGACCCAAGTGGCGTGTGTGGCTGTAGCTCCTGGCCCTGGCCTGTCTCGGCCCTGGGTGTTAAGGACATTTGGAGAATTCACTGGCAGATGCAAGGCTCCCTTCCTCCCTCCTCTCCTCCTGCTGTCTTCCAAGCAGATAAAACAAACATGCAAATTCTGGGTCCTGTGTCGGTGAGGGCGGACGTGTAGATCTTGGTGAGTACCCACGAGGCCACATTGAGAATGACAAGAAAACTGAGCAAGGAGCTAACCCTAACCCTAACCCTAACTTGGTGTTCAAACCCAATACAGGGATGCTTGTCATGGAAGGCACATATTTCCGGGGCTGAACTTGGGATTACTAATGATAAGCTTTCTCAGTCCAAGGGCTGTCTCATGCAATGGGTATGTCCACAGTTCCCCCGACTGCCCACTGAGGACAGCAGCCATTCCCATGGCCCAGGACAGTCTAGCTGTCCCCAGTTCTTCCCAATGTTCCCCCAACTCCAGGGAGCAAATGCAGCCTTGTAGCAACCAGTGCCAGACCTGGTGTGGAAGAGGGAGATGGTTGTCGCCTCACACAGCTCAGGGGCTCATTGGGCCTGGACAGCAGAACCGAACACGCCTGGTGTACTGGGCAGGGGAACTGGACACACCCAGTATCCTGGCCCGGGGGACTAGATACCCCAGGTCCCTGTGCAGGGAGAACAGGGGGACTGGACACACCCAGTGTTCTGGGCACGGGGACTGGACACACGCAGTATACTAGGAATGGGGACTGGACACACCTGTTGTCTTGGGCATGGAGACTGGACGCCCTGGGCAGGGAAACCAGATGCCCTGGGCAGGGAGACCGGATGCCCTAGCCAGACAGTACTCACAGGAAGCAGAACTTTCCAGACTGGGAATGTGGTCTGCCCAGACCGTCCTTCCCTTAGCCAGGGCATGGTCAGCCCCTCTTCCCACGGGAGCTGACCTGTCCCCCGCTTGCCTGTCTGTGGCTCCCCAGCTTTTCCCTGGTGCAGCTTCCCACCGAGCCCCGGCCCTTGGGCTGTTGGTGATGAGCACCTGGGAGATTCGCAGATTCCTCCATCTCCCTCTCGTTTGCTGGGCTCAGAGGTCTGGCCCTGGGCCTGGCTCACCCTCTCCCGCTGCTCAGCACCCTGCAGAGAAGGGAAGCACCTTTCCACTGTGTTCCTACAAAGACACACAGCAAGGTGACCTGCCACTCCCTCTGCCACAGCACAGGCTGGCAAGGGTCATGCCCACGGGGGACACGTGTTGCTCTCGGCCCCTATGCCAGGGATCGGCACGGATGCCAGTGCTAGCACTGTCAGACCTCCTGTGGCCCACAGGCAAATGCCAGGGACACATCCAAGCTCACCCGAGGAGGTGGCACCCCCGGGAGCGCATCCATGTGGTGGGAGCACTCTGTATAGCATTTGAATTCCGCCTTCCTGAAGTTTGTGCTACATGTCAGCTGTCACAGATGCGACCTGGCTGTTCTGAGGCATCAAGGATGCTGCATTACCAAGTGTTATCAGCACCACACCGCCTCCAGCCTGGTGTTCTGGGTTACAGCTAACATCTTAGTAGGAGCGTGGGTTACCCAAGTCATCGCACCAACCCCTGAGCAAGTCCAGGCCCCCGCCTGCATGGAGAGGCCCCAAGGAGGTCGTCAAGCCTTCAGCAGGCTCGCAGCCACACCCAGCCTGCCTTTCCAGCCCGGGGTCCTCTCCAAGGAACACAGGGTTCTCACAGGGGCTCGGGAACTGAGGGTGGTCCTGATGTTTTGCACTGAGTCCTGCACAAAAGGGAAATGGCAGAGCAAGTGGCGGTGGGAGGAGGTGGCCACCACCACTGCACCTGCCCGCCAGCCGGCAGGGTCCGACATGCTGTCCCTGAGCAGGGACCCGCTGCTGCTCATGGGTCTACAAGCTTCACTCCCCAGCATCACTGCTTGGGTTGCCCCATCATTCACTGCCCCTGGACAGCTGGAGGGAAGGACAGGCCCACGCCAGCCTGAGCCAGCCTGAGCCCCGGCAGGTGCCAAGGCAAAAGCAGCAGTGTGGGCAGGAGGAGAAGGCCTAGGAGAGGCGACTGCTGACCATGACAGCCGCTTATTTGCTTCAAAACTCACTGAAAAGGGCAATCATTGTTTTAAATAGAAAAGCTGTTTGGATTATAATTGGGAGTAATTGAAACTTGCTGAAATATTGAATAAAACATTAGACACTTGAACCAGTGTTATCTTTGTTAATTATCTCCAGGAGCAGCAACAGCATGACCACGGGTGTCGCTGGCCGCCACGTGCGGTCGCGGGAATCCTCGCTCATGGGCTCGCCACCACCGCCTCTCCCCGCCCACTCCTCCTTCACAAGCCCCGCGCCTCTCGTACCTCAACATCCGCCAAGCATCTAAGACGTTCCGTGGTGTGTCCAGCCCTCGGTCTGTGGGAGAGTGGACAGAGCTGCTCCTGTGTTCCATCCAGCCCCAATACGCACCAGTGTGTATCCTCAGGCCACTTCTCCCTGGAGCCTGGCGCAGCCCTGCTGACTCACAGGCCTTCCCACACACCACCACGTCCATGAAGATGCCGCCCTGGCCATCGCCCCTCCCAGCTCCGCAGCTCCTGCGCTGCCGAGTGAGAAGTCAATTAGGAGGTGGCAGCTCCGTTCCGGCCTGCCTGGTTGTCTGATGAGTTAATTACTCCCTGCAGCTGGCTCCGTTGCCGCTGCAGGGCCCTGAGGTCTAGGCAGGCAGGGTCGCTGGGGCACCCAAAACTTGTGCAACAAAGCACCTGGCAGGTCACCCTGCTGTCCTGCATCCCATGTGCTCTCCCCCATGAGCATGCCCTGGTCAGCACCTGCACCCTGCAGGAGGGGGAGCCTGAGGATGTGGGGCTGCATGGACCCCCAGTCCCTATGGCAGAAGAAAGGCACAGACAGGACTGGGGAGCCCACAGGAAGGGGAGGAGTCGGGCACAGGCTACCTGGAGTGTGAAGCTGGCATGGGCTCAACCTCTGCTCCCCCGAACTGTGTCCCCAAGGCCAAGGAGAGTCAGCAGACGTGGCAAGGGCAGTGCTGCAGGTCCCAGGCCAGGCACTGGGGGTTGATTCTGCACCCCGGGAGTGGAGTCCTCCGACATCCTGGATGACCAGTCTGAGTGCCAAGTATGACACCCAGCACTGACAGCGGAAGGGAAGATGTGACCCATCAGAGCAGCCATCACCCACCCGAGGCAGCAGAAAAAGAAACAGAAGAGAGTTTATCTTTGAGAAACAATCAATAAAGTTGATGGAGCTCTCAAAGCTGACAGAGGGAAGAAACACTTCCTGCGTAAGTGCTGGGAGTGCGAGTCCCCAGTGTCCACGGGCCATGAGGGCAGCTACCTCAGCCTAACAGCGGCGGGCTGCAGAGGGAGGCCTGCGGAGGCCGTGCGTCCTCAGCTGAAGGCAGAAGCGGTGCCCAGCGGGAGCTCCCAGAACCACTCAGTGTGCCTGGGAGACCAGGGGGCGCCCGGGACGTCCCTGCCAGGGACTTCTGCTCCTGTCCCTCCAACCTGTCACGTCCCCGTTCTGCATTCAATTCAGCAGTCTCCTTCAAGATTTCTCATACCACAGGGAACACACACCCAGCATTTATCTTTTTAATTTATTTTGCTTAAAATAACATTGTCCTGTTCCATCTATTTCACTACAAGTCAACAAAGTGTATGAAAGTCTCAAAAAGTACACAAATATTTGTATCATTCTACAAAAAAAGAACATAGACAAGATTCAAGTCACGATATCTTTACAAAACACTTGTGAAAAGAATCAGCAGAGGTGTAAGGTGCTGGAAGGGAAAGCCACGCTCACGCTCATACATTGGAAAGAACACAGTGAGATGGCAGGTCTCTGCGGATCAGCCTTCCAGTTGAACGTAGGCCTAGGGTCTTTGCAGAGCTAGCAGCCGAACTTAACACCACGCAGGGACCAAGAAGCTAGGCAGACAGTTCAGCTTGGCAGGCGTGCAGCAGGGGCAGCAGTGCCTGACTTGAAGGCTGGGCGTGAAGCCACGGTCATCACGTGGACGTGGCACCCACGGGTGGAGACCTCAGGCACGGAGCTCCACAGAGGACCCGAGACAGGCCCAGGTGGCAGTCGAGCAAGTACACGTGGACAGGGAGGTGACAGAGCGCTCTGTGTGTGCGGGGTCCACAATGAAGTCACAGTCATCACAGGAACTTGCACAGACTCTCCCAAGAAAACCCACGGACACAAGAAAAGTGTTTGCAATGTCTCCAACTTCAGACAAATGCCTTGCAGAGCCGAGGCTGGGCTGGCGAGGTGAAGAGAGGAGAGGGTAGCAGGGAGCATGCTGGGGTGAGGGCAAAATCTGCCCCATGGTCTGGGCACACAATGGTACTGCCCACATTGTGTCCTGACACCACAGGGTTCCTGCTGGCTGCAGCTGGTCACGCCAGAGTGCCCACAGGCAGTGCCATGACAGCTGCAGCCAGTCATGCTGGAGTGCCTACAGGCAGTGCCATGACAGCCGCAGCCAGTCATGCTGGATGCCCACAGGCAGTGCCATGCCAGCTGCAGCCGGTCACGCCAGAGTGCCCACAGGCAGTGCCATGCCAGCTGCAGCCAGTCATGCTGGAGTGCCCACAGGCAGTGCCATGACAGCCACAGCCAGTCATGCTGGAGTGCCTACAGGCAGCACTATGCCAGGCACAGCCAGTCATGCTGGATGCCCACAGGCAGTGCCATGCCAGCTGCAGCCAGTCATGCTGAAGTGCCCACAGGCAGTGCCATGATAGCCGCAGCCAGTCATGCTGGATGCCCACACGCAGCGCCATGCCAGCTGCAGCCAGTCATGCTGGATGCCCACAGGCAGTGCCACGCTTCACACCTTCGCTCACTCCTGCAAGGCAGAACCTTCCCGGTACCACCTCTCCCTCCACAGGCAGTGCCAGATGCAGTCCTGGATCCCCCACTGCAGATCCCGCTTCTGGCTGATGTGCCTGGAAAGCTGGTGAGTGCTGGCCAGTGCTCTGGCTTCTTAACACATGTGGGAGACATCCCCCACCGCCCCGGAGTTCCAGCCATCCCAGGATTTGAGGAATGCGTCAGTGAGTGGAAGACCTCTCTCCGTCTCTCTCCCCTGCAGTTACCTGTCCTGCCTGTTGCAGATAGCACACGAACATACACACTGGTCTTTCCTGTTAATTCCTCATTTGTGTTCTCATTCAGAGCAGCCCTTCCCAGAGCCCAGCTCCCTCCCATCCTCACCCCTGCCCCAGGAGGCTCCCTCCCACCTCACCCCTGTCCCAGGAGGCTTCCTCCCACTCACCCCTCCTCTCCCACCCCACCCCTGCCCCAGAGGTTTCCCTCCCATCCCACCTGCCCAGTTCCCCCATCCACCCCTGCCCCAGGAGGTTTCCTCCCACCTCACCCCTGCCCAGGTCCTCCCACCCCACCCCTGCCCAGAGTTCCTCCACCTCACCCTGCCCAGAGGCTTCCTCCACCACCTGCCCAGAGGTCCCTCCCACCCACCCTGCCCCAGAGGCTCCCTCCCGCCCCACCCTCCCTGCCCAGAGGTTCCCTCCCACCCACCCCTGCCCCAGGAGGCTCCCTCCCCCACCCCTCCCTGCCCCAGAGGTTCCCTCCCACCCCACTCTGCCCCAGGAGGCTCCCTCCCACCCCACCCTGCCCAGAGGCTCCCTCCCACCCCACCCCTGCCCCAGAGATTCCCTCCCACCTCACCCCTGCCCCAGGAGGCTTCCTTCCACCCCACCCCTGCCCCAGGAGGTTCCCTCCCACCCCACCCCTGCCCCAGGAGGCTCCCTCCCATCCCACCCCTCCCTGCCCCAGAGGTTCCCCCCCACCCCACCCTGCCCCAGGAGGCTCCCTCCCACCACATCGCAGCCCAGGTCTCCACCTCCTCCCCCGCATCCTCTTCAGGCAGGGCGGGCGTTGTGATTGCTCCAGCTCAGAGCAACGTGCTCAGTTTAAAGTGGGGTGGGGAGAGGGTCCAAAGCAGCTCTGCAGCTCCTGTGCGCTGTGGATGTGCACTGGCAGGGATGAGTCCTCTTGAGCATCTTACTCTGAGTGCAGGTTGTGGGCAGGGCTGTGGATGAAAGGCCTTGGAGCCTCGGTGCCCCTAAGATGCACCAGCTCAGAGTGAGACACCACCTGGACGGGCCTGAGTGGCTGCCAAGGCTGTAGCAAAAGAGGACACAGGTCAGAGCCCTGGAGGTTTGGGGTTGCAGACTCCTCCAGCCCCTATCCTGCCATCCTTGCCATCCCTGTCCCAACCTCAGTCCCTTGCCTCCGCAAGTACCCCCATCCTCCCCTCACCCCCCTCTGCCTGGTGCCACCTTCTGACCCTTGCTCCATCGCTCCCATCCCAGTCTGTACTCCCATCCCAGCACCTGCTCTGCACACCCAGGCCTTGAACTCAACACTTACCAGTAAGGACACTGCCCAGGCCTCTCTGTGGAAGGAGCTTGTTTGCAGCCGGGACCTCTTCATGCCCTGTCTCCTGCTCTGACCCATGTCCCTGCACACTTCCTCTCAGGTGGAGGCCTTGGCTCATGGCTGGGTCAGCCTGTTCCCAGGAGTTCACTGCACACAGCCCTCGCCAACACACGCTGTGGTCCCTCTGGCATTGCTGCACCTCTCCCTGCTGCTTCGTGCTCTTTCCAGAGTTCTTGCTGTAAGCCTTGAGGCTGGAAGGATGGTCAGTGTGTGTCCACTAACACTCTGGTTGGTTGGGATGGGACCAAGTGTGTGCACCTAGCACAGACATGCTGCAGCCAAGTGGGATGAGTCCAGGTGTGTCCACTTGGCACAGACATGCTGGGCTCCATCAATGTGTCCACCTGGCATGGACATGCTGGCCCCCCAGACACCTCTGAAGGTCTGTCTGGGAAGGTACTGACAACGAATGGCTGTGCTCCTTAGAAACTTTAGAACTATATAGATGAATTTGGCTGGTTCATCCCCTTGTAAGATTCCACCCTGTGATATGAAATGCAGGAGCACATGTTAATAGAAGCCAGAGCAACCAAGAGCCTGAGAACAAGCTAGCACGCACCAGCCAGAGCCTGCCCTGTGGAGTCATTCCCAGAGCTACAGGTCCTGCACTCATTTAAACCATGCCACTGGAAGATCAGTCAACATCGTCCAAAGTTGTGTTTTAAGTTATGAAGGATTTTTATAGAGCGATCTTGTTTTCATTAAACCCTGTGATACTTCAGTATATCGAGTTAGGCTGAAACCCAACATAGACTAGCGTCTGGCTCGGGGAGGCAGTGGGTGGCAGAGCTGTGCTCAGTGTCTGCATTTGCAAGCCGTGGGCAGAGCGGATGTCCTTGACTCTGGAGAGAGCTCCAACGTCATTGGGCAAGGACCACTGGATCCAAGATGTGACATGCTGGCAACCACAATGGCCCAGTGTCTGGGGCCCACAATGGACGCCTGCAGGGCCCACAGCAAGGGAGGCAGGGGTCAGGGAAGAGTCGCGGCATGGCCCGGGGTCCTGGCCATGGCGGCGCCTTTGTGTTCCCTGGGGTGCGTGGGTGCAAGGGGGCAGGTCAGCGACGTGGGACACGCAGCCTTCACATGAGAAGGCCCTCGCCTACGAGCGGCTCCGAACGGTCTCTGACATTTACAAGTTCACCATGGAGCCTCTTTTGCTTCGGCTGGGCCATATGGCAGTGACTGCTGACCGCAGCATGACATCAGCATGCAGGAAGACTCAGAGCAGCACTGCCTCTGCTGGCATTCCTCGGGGCACACCACTGCTCACTCTCCAGCCAGAGAAAGCCTGCGTCTCCAGGTGCCTCAGTCCCAGCAAATGGCTCATCGTGTCTCAGGTGGAACACAGTCGCCCACATTGTAACACATTTGTGCCCAGCCACAACCACTTCATGGGCAACATGTGTATATGCCTGCCAAGAGCTGCCACATGGATAACACATGTGTGCCTGCCCATAGCCGGCGATGTGCATACTTACCCACTTCACAGCAGGCCTGCAGACCCAGCCCCACCCGTGGGAAGACAGGTTGGTGGTTCAGAACACGTGCAGACTCCCTTGGGAATACGGGACCTGCAGCTCTGGGAGAAACATCACTCGCCCAGCCAGGCTGCCTCCCAGGCTGGAAACCATGGGCCAGATGGCTACAGAGGTCCCCAGAACTGCCCCAGGGAAGGGGGCACAGAGTGGCAGCCAGGACCCCAAAGCCCCCAAGTACACATGCTGCTTCCCAGGGCCCAACTGCACTATCAGGGTCTGATTTAGGCCTGGAGAAGAAGAAACAGTTTGCCAGCAGTGGGCTGCTACACAGGGGAGGCACCAAGATTCCAACCATGACGGCCTGACCGGAGTCCCTCCCCTAGGCAAAGCTTCCTGCACTGGAAGACCAGAGCATGCAAACATTTTGGGAAGCAGCCACAGTGAGTGGACCAGGTGCTCTCGGCCACCTGGGTCACGGTGAAGCCTGGGCAATTCCCCAAGGCATCACATGGAACCAAGGAGGGACAGTGGGTGGTCCCCGAGGGCTCCGGGGGTGCAGAGCTGAGGGGGGCAGTGGGCAGTCCCCAAGTGCTCTGTGGGCACAGAGCTGAGGGGGTATAGTGGGCGGTCCCCGAGGGCTCTGTGGGTGAGCTACTGGTCCTTCCCAACCTGCCTTGCACTGGGGTCATATCACATGACTTTCTGGCCAATGAGATCTAAGAAGGGGATGGCATTGGAGGCAGGAGGCTCTTGAGGTGACCATTACCTCTGGTGAGAAATGACCTTGAATCAGCTGTCACTCCCAGGGCATCTGGGGACTTTAATGATACACTTGAGCAACTCCATGCACCCTTCAGCCAGCACCCAGCAGGTCGCCAGCCACCTCACCCTCTTGCACTGTTGCGCTGGGCTGCAGATACGGGAGGCGCCTGATGTCTGGGTGAGAAGTGGGTCAAGGTCAGCAGTTGCTTAGGGTGCCCTGACTTCCTGCCATAACCCTGATTCAACCAGCATTGACAATGACCTTCCAAGCCACCTCCTGATCCATGTCCCAGCTCCCAGCCTCCCTTCAGGGCCACGGGATCGATCCCCAGCCATCATGCCTTGTCCACACCACCACCCATCACCCATCCGTGAGCAGCTGCTGGCAAGGCCAGCGTTGGACCTAGCTTGAGGTCTGTGGCTAGGCTGCAGGTCCGTCACTGCCACTGGGCCTGTCCCCATGACTCTAAGAGGCTTCCTGACCTAGCTCTCAAAGACGCACGTGTTTTTCTGTCTACGATTGCTGCAGTTTGTACAGTGTGTGCATCACTCTGCATGTGAGGTGTGAGGTCTGGGCTGGCAGTTTTGCGTTGCCCACTATGCCATGGGCCCCTGGCCTGCCTGCCGGAAGACGCTCACCCAGCACCATGAAGCTGCTGACATCGCTCGGCCGGGCATCCTGGTCATGCACAGTGCTGCCCACCTGCCGCCACTGCAACCCACTGCAAAGCCTTGTGCTGCTTTTGCAAAACGAAATGTGGTGTTCTAACTCCCCCGTGCCCTCCTAGCAGTTGTAACACAGCATTAACGACTGCCTGGACCTTCAGGAATGATTAAATTAAACTCATGGCTCAACTCGGAAACAGTTGCGAGCTTCCCCTAGGTAGTGTCTGCCCACTACACTCTCACCTCACTCCCTCAGGTGCCAGGTCGCTACAGCGCCCCGTGGCTTTGGCACAGAATCCTTCTCATTGAGCTGTATCCATAGCCAAGACTGCTCGCTTTCTGAACAGCAGTGAAGGCAGATGCGGCCTCCGTGCCACATGCTCCTTGTCCATGCTGTCTTCTGTGATCTTGGAAGACCCACCATTCCCTGGGGAGTTTCTGTGTGGACAGTGCTGTCAGCTGCTGGCTTCACAGCCCACACTGGGAGATGGCATGGCTTCCTTGTTCACTTGTTCGGTAGTTGAGAAGTTTCAGTCCTGCTGTGTGTCTTGTCTGGTGAGGCTGCACAGCATCTGACATGACAGTTCCTCGGATGCACTGTCTGCGTCGTGGGCGCAAGGCACAGTTACTCCCTGCCAACTGTGCAGTGTCGGGGGCCAAAAGCACAGAGGTTCTCTTGATTGGCTTCAATTCAGTCCTCTCCTCTGTCTTTGCTTTTTTGAAGTTTCTAATCAGAAATGTGCATTTAATTCTGCTAACACATTTTAAATTAAGTGGCAAAGCCCCATGAATCTGTTCTCTGCCAACTGCTGTCCTTCCCTTGTTGGAGCTGGGCCGCTTAGAGAGACCAGGGGCTGTGGAGACACTCCATTTTCTCTGTCTCCTGCTTTCCATTCGCGTCTCTCTTCAGGTTCTCTCTCCCTTCGTCCTGTGTGTTCCTGGGATATTTGTTGGAATCCTGCTTTGATGTATCCACCTGTTTAGAGCTTGTCTATCTATAACTCCATCGTGGCTCGCGTCAGACACTCCAGGTTGGAAGACAGGCACCCGCGTTCACTACACGCAGCTTGCCTTGCAGCATTGTCTGGGAGAAGGTGAGGCCTTAGCTCGCTCCACACCCCTACCCTTCCACGCTTCCAGACACACTCCCTAAGAATCATCAGCACACATCTGGGTCCACTGCCAGAGTTACCCCTGCGACCTCGGAGTATAGCACCTGTTCACACCTGGGTCCACTGCCAGGGTTACCCTGGGACCCCAGAGCACAGCACCTGTTCACACCTGGGTCCACTGCCAGGGATACCCTGGGACCTCAGAGCATAGCACCTGTTCACATCTGGATCCACTGCCAGGGTTACCCTGGGACCCCAGAGCACAGCACCTGTTCACATCTGGGACCCCTCTGCCTCTGAGTACTCACTCGTGGGTGCTGAGCTCACACTGGTGTGTCACTCCCTCCACTTCAGAACAGGCACCTCCACGGCCTGGCAGCATCACAGATCCTCATCCTGCTCCAGGCCCAGGGGTCTGCTTAGTAAAGCCCTCCATGATTGCTTGGGTTCAGTTGGCTCCTGTGTGAACTCCCCAACCTGTCAGCGTTCTCTAGGCCTGGGGAAAGATCCCAGTGTGTTGGCTGGGGAGGTGGCTTCCTGGGTCACCAGTGGGAAGTAGAGGCTCTGGGCACCTGATTCCTATGTGCCAGGGAGCCAGGCACTGTGCCCTGGGTTTCTGAGCCTGTCCTGTGATGGGCCAGACCTTGACTGGGTTCCTAGTGCTCGCAGCCCCTGCAGCCAGGGCCGGCCCTCCCAGCAGCCCCCATCCCCATGGGTCCTCAAAGTCCTTGCTAGTTCTGTTTGTTTTCCTTGCTGTCTGCATCCAGCTTGTGTGTACGGCACTGGGGCCATGACTATGACATCCTGTCATTCACACCTTCCCCACGGCCCCGGCTCTGACCTCTCAGAAATTTGAAGAGCAAAAGTAGGAATGGAAAAATGAGCTGGGACTTCCTGCACGTCTAGGTGAGGAACCCACAGCGAGCTGCCTCTGTGCATGATGGGGTGCTGGCAGTGGACAGACCTGGCACCATCTGAGCACGAAAACCAGCCCTGTGCCTGCCAAGGCAGAGTAAGAGCCTCAGTGAGGCAGTCTCCAAGAGGAGTCCCCTTGCACACAGGAGAGGGACCTGGCAGGACAGATGAGCTCAGGTGAGCACCTGCAGGCCCACAGGTGTCCTAGGGTAGACACGTGATCTGCTCAGTCTCACTCATGCAGGGGTTAGATGAGACTGAATCTGTGGCTGCCAGAGAGAAAGCAACCCAAACTAGAGGTCAAGCAGGCCCAGGAGCAAACCCTGGTGCTGCTGACGCTGAGGCCAGAGGCAGACACGGGCCAAGAAGCAGCCCTCCCACGGACACCAGGCAGGGAGGGCACGGGCAGGGCAGCAGCCTTCCCATGGCACCAGGCAGGGAGGGCACCAGGCAGGGAGGGTACGGGCAGGGCAGCAGCCCTCCCACAGGCACCAGGCAGGGAGGGCACGGGCAGGGCAGCAGCCCTCCCACAGGCACCAGGCAGGGAGGGCACCAGGCAGGGAGGGCACGGTCAGGCAGCAGCCCTCCCACAGGCACCAGACAGGACAGCAGCCCTCCATGGGCACCAGGCAGGGAGGGCACCAGGCAGAGCAGCAGCCCTCCATGGGCACCAGGCAGAGAGGGCAAGGGCAGGGCAGCAGCCCTCCCACAGGCACCGGGGCAGCTGAGCATATCCATCCAGCACGTGCCTGTCCAGCTCCCATTGACCACGGCTCACCAGTTCCACCCCATGCAGATTCACCCCTGCTCTTCCCAGCTGGAAGTCCCTCCCACCTCATGCTCCTGGTGGTCCAGCTCGTGTCAGACTGTCCTCAAACCCCCTTGGCCCTCCCAGCCCAGGGCCACACCAGGGTGCCCACCCACAGCCCTGTGTGCATTGCAGGGCCATGTTGCATTTCTATTTTCTGACTGTGGCTCCTGCCCTACCTCCACCCCTGTTCCACAGTGCCTGCAGATCTGCCAATCCTGCTCTAAACAAAGACTGGAAGCAATCTTCAGCAGGGAGCGGGAAAAATGTGAAAAAAATATGTAACCAGTAGGCATTGAAAAAGAACATGCATGTTGAGGTAAAATCACAGCTCGTGAAGTCTTCCAGGCCGGGACCCGTCCACGTGCACACATAGTCACACGGTCAGAGCTCGTGAAGTCTGCCAGGCCAGGAACTGTGTCCACGCACTGAATGTCCATGTGTACACACAGTTACATCTCTGCACACATTGCGCCTCTCCCAGGTCTTCGTTCTGGCCCACAAGGCAGTGCGTCCCCGACTTTTCTCCTGCGAAGCCTGCCTGCGTTCCCTATCAGAGCAAGCCTGAAGGGTGTAGCACTGGTCACTGCGCTGTCCGACTGGGACGCATCCTCATTGGGCTCCATCCCTTCCACATGTCACAGTAGTTTCCTGCTCGGGACAAATGACCACTGTGCATGGCTCAAACTGAACAAACGTGTGGTAGGAGGGTCAGTGAGCAACCAGGGTGCTTGGCTTCACGTGGTGGCTGGCACTTCCCTGGGTGACAGCGGGGGTCCTGGCTCAGGTTTCCTGCAATGCTGGGAGCCGGGATTGTTTGGGTTTCCTTCCTTGTTAAAGTTTATTATGGCTAAGACAAGGATGATGGGAACCGCTGACATCAGCCCTGGAAACATCAGGCAATGTCAGTCACCAGCGCCAGTTTTGGGGCCATGGGGAATGTCCCGTGATGGGGCCCAACGGGCTCTGAGTGAGAAAGCCATCACCCGCTGTGAAATTGGGGCAGACACCAGCTGTCGGCTCCCAGCAGCTGCTGCACCCACAGCCCTGTGCCCCACGCTCTCGGCAGCTCTCTTCACATCCACAGTAAATTCCTTCTGGTACCTTGTGGCCCATTGTGACCTACACCATCTTCTCCTCCAACAAGGCCGCCAAGGGCTCTCATCCCCTAGGTATGCCTGCCTGGCCCCAGCGTTCCCACCGTCACTGCTAGACAGGTCTGTGTCATCCTTGGCTCCTGCCCTGGCAGCCCTGGGCCTGCAGGCCAGGACTCCAGTTGGGCAGAGAGCGTGGGGCTCTGCACTCACAACTGGTCCAGACCACGCTGCCGCTGGGGAAGCACGGGGTCACTCGGCTCTGTCTTCCCTTCCCATGTTCACAGGGCCCTTGGGAAGGCTGAACTCCAGGGAGCAGCCGGTATAGTTCCCAAGTGGAATGCTAGCAACTCCCACTCCACCCACGCAGTCACACCCATCCACGTGAGACCCAAGGGCAGCCCGAGCTTCTCATCAGCAAAACCATGGAAAGAACAAGAAGGTACAGAGGCACAGACCAACAGCCGGAGGGTCCACGGCTGCCTGAAGTGGTCCTGCGGTGTCGGGGACTGTGTGGGAGTGTGGGGCTGAGCATGTGTGAGCATGTGTGAACACGTGCATGACTTTGTGTTTGTATGCAGGCCTCAGTGTGCATGTGTGTGGGTCTAAGAAAATCAAGAGAGAATTTAGCACAAAGACCAGCAGCCTGCTGAGCTATTTCTGCTGCGTGGGATCCAATGGCCAAAGTGACCATGTCCCCTCTAACCCTGCACCCCCCCATCATGCCCCTCAAGTGGCTGCTATGCTCCCACGGCAGAACTTGGCTCAGCAGGTCAAGGAGCTGAGGCCACGCCTCCACACATGGAAGCAGCCACATCCTCACTCCCTGCTGGGCATTTCAGACAGGCAGAACAGCTGGAGATTCAGCCCTAAGGAGACTGGGGGAGCACCACTACCACCAAAGCCTCTTGGACTTGGTTCAGAGCAGCATTTGGCCTCTTAGCCAGTGTCTCAGAGAAGGTTCTAGAACATGGAAAAACAAGGCAAAGACTCAGAGAAGGTTCCAGAACATGAAAGAAAGATGCAGAGACCCAGAGAAGGTTCTAGAACATGAGAGAGAGAGACTCAGAATAGGTTCCAGAACATGAGGGACGGAGGTGGTGTCTCAGCTATCATTGCTCAGTCAGATCTCACACATCCATCTCCAAGACTGTTGTTAATTGAGCTGCCAAATGGAGAACACAGCAAAGTGTCCATTGGCCAGGGTCACCCCCCTGCCAAGCTGGGCCACAGTCACAAACACATCAGGGTTGTTGGACAGCAAATCCTTCAGAAACGTCCCCGCCCACAGCATGGCTGCAATTCAGCTGGGTCTGTAACATCTTTGCTTTTAAACTTCAGTAGTATGAACGCATAGTAACAGCCTGCTCACGGCCAGGCTTCACTCTGTGGTAACTGATTCCTTTCTGTCATCTGCCCCTCGATGTGCACGGCACCGTCCTCACTTCACAGAGCAGCGAACTGACAGCACAATGCACGCCAGGGTCCACCCACACAGCCAGGCCAGCAGGCCAGAGCTGTGGTCTCTGTGTAAAGATTTATTTATTTATTTGAAAAGCAGTGAGAGAGAGAGGGAGAGAGAGAGATCCTCCATCTGTTGGTTCATTCCCCAAATGACTGCAGTTGGTCAGTGCTGAGCCAAACCAGAGCCAAGGGCCAGGCGTCTCCTGCAGGTCTCCCTTGCAGGTGCAGGGCCATCTTCCATTCCTCCCAAGCCATTAGCAGGGAAACTGATGGGAAGTAGAACAGTCAGGACTCACTCTGGAGCCATTTTTGGATTTTGTGTCTCAGGGCTGGCTTTACCTGCTACCCCACAGCCGTGCCCCCCAAACCACATTCTGAACTAGGTTGTGAATCCACCACTGCCACCCAGGAGTGCTGTGAAATGGTGCCCTCTGTCCCTTAGAGGGCTAAGATTCCTGATTCCTTTGCTGCCAAGTCAGTAAGGATGTGTCAAATGTGTGCAGACAGCAAGCATGGGCCCCTGTGTGAAAATGTGCTTATGAGTGCAGGAGTGTGTGTGGGTCAGGATGGGTGTGTCTGTGTGAGTGCAGGTGTGTGAGCACATGCGTGTATGAGTGTGTGTGAGTGCATATGTGAATGTGTGTGCTGTATGAGTGTGTGAGCGTGGTGTGAGTGTGAGTGAGCGTGTGGTGTGAGTGCGTAGTGTATGAGTGTGTGAGTGTGTCGTGTATGACTGTGTGTGAGTGTGTGTGAGCCTGTGCTGCATGAGTGTGTGTGAGCGGGTGGTGTATGAGTGCGTGGTGTGTGAGTGTGTGTGAGCGGGTGGTGTGTGAGTGTGTGTGAGTGTGTCGTGTATGACTGTGTGAGCGTGTGTGAATGCGTGGTGTGTGAGTGTGTGTGAGCGTGTGGTGTGTGAGCGGGTGGTGTGTGAGCGTGTGGTGTGTGAGCGTGTGGTGTGTGAGTGTGTGTGTCGTGTATGACTGTGTGAGCGTGTGTGAATGTGTGGTGTGTGAGTTTGCGTGAGCATGTGGTGTGTGAGTGTGCGTGACCGTATGTTTGTATACGAGTTGCACACGGCACAGGAGGTGCAGCAGGCAAGTGCAGCAGTATTGCACGATGCATTTCTCCTGGTCTGTGTGTACACACAACTCACTTTGACAAAAGCCTGCCATCCAGCTGGCCTCACGCAACAGCAAACGGTTACCTGGTAAATCAGGGTCATCCCAGCAGGTGTTTGTTTATGTTCATAAGAGAAGAATGAAACAGTCAAGATGTGGGGCCTTCACTGCTCCCTCAGGGCTGTGACCATCTCAGCTGCGCCAGGTAACAGCTTTCACAAAATACAACAGGAGGAGACGTTGCACAGTATGTGCAAAGCCCAAGCTGAAGGTATGAGTTGATTTGGTGCAAGCAAGTGAAATGTGTGTGGACACTTTCCCATGACTCACATTCTCTACACATTAATGAAAAGCACCACACACTCACATTTTTAATTCCCTCCTCTGTGAACTCCACGTGTGTTCCATTCTCAGTGCAGCGCCCACGTGTGCACGTTCAACCTGCATCAACGCTTACCGCTGCCCCCGAGGTCCTGAAACACAGGCTTGATGCACAGCACTGCTGGTCTCCATGGTGGCAAAGCTCCCCAGGCAACTGACCAGTTCCTGACCACCTGCAAGGGTGGCTGAGCACCGGCTGGAGGAGGCAAGCAGTAGCCCTAACCCTAGCAGGTGCAGGGACACAGCCACCGCAGGACAGCAGGTACTCGCACATGGCAAGCTGTTGGAGCTGATGACCAAAGAGCATCCAGTTACGCTTACAGGATGATGAACTTCGTGACACAATGGTCGTGCTGAGAACACTCGCCCTCAACAACCACCTTGCAAAAGTCCTGACTATTCAACCACTGGCAGGGCCACTCCCTGCCTCACTTCACTCGCACCAAAGGCACCTGGACTGAGCCTGTCTCCCCTGCTCTGAGCCCCCACAGCTCCACATGGCAGTATTCTGTCGTTCAAGGTCACGGTGAAGCTTTCCCTTGAGCCGGAGGTCTCCTGGACTCAGCCTTGCTGTCAAACGGGGTGACTGACACATGGCTAGCTTGCTGCTTCCAGGATTAGCTGACCAGTGACACCAGCCATGTGCAATTGTCCTGTCATGGAAAAGCCACCCAAGCCCAGACATGGCCACCCCACGTCCTGCCCCTGACAAAGCACAGCGAGCGATTTGCTTCAGAGGAGCCAAGTGTGAGGAGGCCGAGCTCTCAGCGCCAGCAGCTCCTTGGCAAAGCTCACGGGGGAGGCACAAGACCCACACTCCCTCTGCCTCCAGGCAGGACGGTTTTCTTCCTCTCGGACGGGGCCTCCAGGCCCAGCTCCGTGGGAACCTGCCCTGGCCACCAGGGTGCTGAGGAGGCCAGGCTGACCGTCTGACCTGAGCAACGCACAAGGGCTTCTGCACGTGTGTACATGTGTGTACTGTATGCCTGTGTGTCTGCATGTGTTACACGTGTCTGTCTCTGCTGGTGCAGGAAGGGGGTGAGAAATGACGGAGGGAGCAGAGCTGTGCTCCTGGTGGGAGCAGGATTCTGCCTGCCACAGGCATTGCTGCCGTCCCCAGGCTCTGACCCTCTTCCAGCAGCCGCCTGCAGCCACATCCTGAGCCCCAGTTAACGAGGGTCTAATTGTGGCCTGTTGATCTCTGCAGAAATCATCCTCATTGTTATGATAATTGGGACTGTAATTTCCCCGAGTCATGGGAAGAACAGTGACTCAAGAGGTTAAGGACATGGCGGGAGCACACGTGTTGGCCAACGTGTGTCACCAACCCGCTGTCACACGCTCCGTGACTGAACATGCACATTTCAAGCTCTGAACACACTACTCTCTCCAACAGCCTCTCACCTGGGCGGAGCCACCATGGCCCCCTTAACATCACCCCAGCTGCCTCCTCCGGGCCCTGGCCAGGATGCAGGAACAGAGGCCAAGCGCAGAGATGGCAGCAACACCCAGGCCCAGAGACAGCGGCAGCATCCAGGGCCATGGACAGGCAACAACCTCCAGCTCAGGGACAGGCAGCAGTGTCCAGGCCCAGAACAGGTGGCAGCATCCAGGCCCAGAGACAGCGGCAGCATCCAGGCTCAGGCTATGGACAGGCCACAACCCCCAGCTCAGGAACAAGCAGCAGTGTCCAGACCCAGAGATGGGCAACAGCATCCAGACCCAGGGCCATGGACAGGCAACAACCTCCAGCTCAGGGACAGGCAGCAGTGTCCAGGCCCAGAACAGGTGGCAGCATCCAGGCCCAGAGATGGGCAACAGCATCCAGGCCCAGGCCCATATACAGGCGACAACCCCCAGCCCAGGGATGGGCAGCACTGTCAAGGCCCAGGCCCATGGGACAGGCAGTGACGTTCAGGCCCAGGGACAGGCAGTAGTGTCCAGCTAAGGACCACTCAAGACGTCTTCATGGAGTCTAGAACAAGGACTCTTGACTCCATTCACCCATTGCCCGACGTGGTGAGGGTGAGGCCATGAACTCTGGCCACTTACCATCCCAGGGAAGGAAGGATCTGCCAGGAGCCATTCCCGTCCATCCCATAGGAAGGGTCCTCAACAGACATTATTGTTTCCCAGGCCCTTCCCTCACGCCTCTGAACTCCAGTCCCCTCCCGCACGTGGCCGTCCTCCATGGGCACCATGGTGAGCCCTGGAGCTCGCACAGCTTTCACTCAGTCCCTCTATATGTCCAGTTCCTGAGCGAGGCTCCGCTGGCCTCCCAGGGCAGTACCAGTGGCTTTTTGCCCATCAATAACTGAGGCTGCCCACAGCCCCACTGGTCAGTTTTATTCAATTTCCAGGATGCAATGCTGATTGGATGGACCCTTCAAACCTGTTTTTTCCACTTTACAGGATGCTCACACTACCACAAACTCCACCCCAAACAAGACACTTCAGGAATCTTCTATATGAAACATTTCTGACTAGACTATAACTGGCCTGACCTGTATACAGTGGAGTGTATTAAGATGATGTATTACAGGCAAAATTGCTTTGTAAATTACGGAACATTACATAAATGAAGCCATTATTTTTTTAGTGTTTGAACAATGTTTTATGTCAGTCACGTGCTTGCAACGGCATTCCGGTCAATGGCAATCATCATGTGAATAAGGGTTTTCCCTTATGCCCTTATGATGGTGAGGCAGCCAAAGCCTGCTTTCACCCAGGGTCCAACAGCATGGCCCTGAATGCAGGCGGTCTGTCAGTCCTGCACAGGCATCAGCCAGGTGCAGCTCCAGCCACAGCACATCGCCTGCACCGCTGCTCCAGGGTATACACCAACACTGATGAAAAGGAAGGCCTCTGCCAGTGGTGAGCCCTGTGCACGGTGTGCCAACAACCATCCTACACAGCTGCCAACTGGGTCCCTGCCTGTGTCCTGAGCCAGCAGGTGGACAACCAGCACTACTCAGGTTTTTAACTCTACGTCAGTTGCTCCCACAGCAAGGAAATCATGAAGTGAGTTCTCAGAACTAATCCATGATGGATACATGTTAACTTAGGATGTCTCATGTAGCACAGTAGCCAGCCCTTCAGGGTTCAACAATAGTTAGGGTTTTAGCATGTAGCAGCACCCACCATTCATCCACCCATCTACCAGCCCATCCATCCACCCATCCATCCATCCATCCATCCATCCATCCATCCATCCATCCATCCATCCACCGACCCACCCATTCATCCATTCGTCCATCCACCCATCTGTCCATCACACACATCTATCCATCTATCTATTCATCTACCCACCCACCCATCCACCCACCCATCCACCCACCCATCCACCCATCCATCCAACCATCCATCCAGGCGACCCACCCATCCATTCATCCTCCCATCCACCCACCCATCCACCTACCCATCCATCCACCGACCCACCTATTCATCCAACCACCCATCTGTCCATCACACACATTTATCCATCTATCCATTCATCTACCCACCCACCTATCCATCCATCCATTCAACTATCATGTGCATATATGAAGACATACATACAAGCATGTGTGCCCATGTGATACAGGCACACATGCACATGCACACACACCCAGTAAGTGTCACTGGTCTTGGAGCTATTTAATAAGCACCAGGGATGCAGGAGGCTCAGAGTCACCACACCAGTTCTAGTGACCTGTGCAGGTCACTGGAGGCATCCAAGAGGCTGCCCATGGCAGGTGCAAGTGCCCAAGATAGTAGCAGGTCTTACGGGCAGAGCAGAGAGTGCAAGGGTGAAGCTGCTGCCCAGATTTAAGGATGATCCAGGGGTCACTGTGTAATGACTTCATGCACCCATCCATATAGGGTAGCCCCATGAGGCCTTGGTCATCCCATGTCCAGATAGGAGAGCCCCATGAGGTCTGGGTCATCCTGTTTCCAGATGCCAGCTTAGACGTTAGGGACAGGAATGATGCTCCTGCTGAGGGCAGCTCCACATGAGCGAGAGTGTCCTCAACCATCCTACCACATCCTCCACCCAGAGAGAGCAGGTCCCAGGCCCCAGAGTGGGCAGCAGCACAGGCACCCCCATGCCGCCTCCTTAGGGGTTACTCCAGGAAGGAGGATCAAGGCCTCAAGACCCTGCAATAATCCACCTGCTTCCTCCTGCAGAGCCAGCAAAGAGGGCCCCTGGTCACCCTCAACCCCTGACGGCACTGGAGGTCTGTAGGGAGGAGGAAGATACACAAGGGCCAATCCCTCACCCATCACTACATGCCTGGTGGCAAGGTAGGGGCTCCCAGTGTGGCAGGTTCTAGAAAACAGGTACAACAGCCACAGGAACTGCACCATCTCCAAAGCCACGCAGCCCCCGATGAGTCTTCAGCAAGAACTCCACCATCCTCAAGCACCGCCGGGAAGGGCCGCTCCCTCACACAGGCAGCACAGCCCAGCCAGAGCTGTGCAACACACCACAGGACAGCAGTGAGAGCACCAGGACCCCGCCTCCTTGGAACAGCAGGCTCCATTCTACACACTGCTCTCTCTCTTTTTCTCTCTCTCTTTGCTCTCGGAGCAGACCTTTGGAAAACAAGCCCTGAGCAGCTGTCACCCTCCTGTCACAGCTAAGGGAAGCACCCACATGCCTCAGCACTTGATGCAGTGGGAAGACTTCATTGGAGCCAACACTGACTAGAGACCACAAGAGGCCAGGGCTGCAGCAGACACGCCAGCCAATCAACCAGTGATGAGCCAGTTAACCAGTGGGGTGCTCGGTGCTGTCAACTGCCCCCAGCTCCACTAAGCCCAGGCTGAGTCTAAGCTATGCGTAGCAGGGCCGGCGTGTGGCCAGGATCCCTGCCCACAGCTGCTAGACAATGTCCTGGCCAGTACTCCTGAAGGGGCCTGCGACCAGGCAGCAGGCGATCAGGCCTGTGCCCCACAGCCTGGACCTGGCCTTCAGCTTGCCTTTCGTGTAGGCTAACCCCCAGCTCACACCAACAGGACTGCCCTTGTGGTCCCTGCTGACCCACTCAGGGAGAAGTTAGGTCTGCAACGCTTGCTGGGGGAGGTGGAGGAGCCCTGAAGCTGGGTACTGGGCCTCAGGCCCATGCCTGGCTATCATATGCCACCACCCCAAGGACAAGCCCAGGACCCCATAGCACCCAGTTTGGAGCTGACTAGGGGCAGGTTTTGCTGTCCACTCCCATCTGGACCTGCCCAACGACACAGTGCAGGGTGTCCTGCCTGGGGGCAATGGTTCCTGCAGCCAAGGTTTGTCCAGCACCCTGTACTGATACCCCCACTCTTCTGGGACAGAGGGGGGGGGCTACAGGCCCATCTTGGGAGGCCATGTGCATGTGGACACTCTAAGGCAGTGTCTCTTGAATCAGTAGCTGGGTCCCAGCATGGTGGCCTAGTGGCTAAAGTCCTCGCCTGGAACACACCGAGATCCCATATGGGTGCCAGTTCTAATTTGGGCGGCCCCGCTTCCCATCCAGCTCCCTGCTTGTGGTCTGGGAAAGCAGTCGAGGATGGCCCAAAGCCTTGGGATCCTGAACCTACGTGGGAGACCTGGAAGAAGTTCCTGGCTCCTGGCTTAGGATCAGCACAGCACCAACCATTGCGGTCACTTGGGGAGTAAATTATCAGATGGAAGATCTTCCTCTCTGTCTTTCCTCTTCTCTGTATATCTGACTTTGCAATAAAAAATAAAATAAATCTTAAAAAAAAAAGAATAGGTATCTGGGCAGCAGCCGGAGAGAAGGAACAGGCTGGGGGCCCCAAGCCCCGTCCAGCGGTCAGCTGCTCCAGCGGCCCTGCTTGCTGACTGCAGTAACAAATTGGCCACAAACGTGCCGGCGCAGGCACCAAAGAGTTGGAAAGCATTGGCATGTCTGCAGGTCAGGTCAGAGCCCAGGAGACCTCTGCAAGAGGAACAAAGATGAGAAGGGCCCAGAGGACGAGGGTGAGGCTGAGCTTGCAAAGATCACTGGTCTGCTCTCTTGATGAGCGGAAACAAGGAAATGTTAAGCTGCAAAACACTAAAGGCAGGGAAGAGGGGGAAGGCCTGGAGCCCTGGCTGCAACACGGGGTCGTCAGCCAAACCCTGTTCAGAGGGCCCCGCTGCCCAGAGGACCCACCTGAGGTGGACAGGAGGTGCAAGTGTGTGTCCCCACATGGGCGTTTTCACAGCTGATCCGAGGGCTGCCTGCAGCTGCTCCCCTCCTCCACAGGCCAGGAGCTGTCAGCACAGGCCGGCCAACTGGCTGTCTGCCACTGTGTGGGCCATGCACTGACGTCACTGACCCGACCCCACATGGGGCCAGAAGAGCCAAAATGACGACACGGGGTCACGAGGACACCACTTCTCAGAACATTCTAGAGCACTGAGCACAGGGTCAGGCCACCCCACCCACAGTCACTCATCAGAAAAGGTGAGGGCACAGAGAATTGGCCAGGCGCCAGACCCAGCCGAGCACCCAGGAGAGGCTCAGATTTCCCAGGGCTCCAGATGGCACCACGAGGTCAGCCAAGGCACAGTGACCCTGGGCATCCAGTGAACCATCGCTGAAAACCGGCTGTGTGTGCTGCAACTGTCATTGGATGCTGGCTGTGTGTGGTGCAGCCATTGCTGGAAGCCGGCTGTGTGTGCTGCGGCCATGTGTCATATGGCTGTGTGGCCTCCAGGGCTGAGTCAGGGACAAGGCAGGTAGCCACTCGGGCTTGGGAGCAAAGCCATCGAAGGCGCCCCAGTCGCATTCACTTCTCTGAGCTGAGAGTTGTGCCTGCGGGAGCTCAGAGGGGTGGGGGTGGGTGCCCCCAAGGGAGGCCCAGAAATATGGGCTCTATTTCATACAAGGACCACTGGTGGACAACAGGGGGTGAGGTTGCCTGACTGTGGTGAAACATCCTCATTGTGAACTTGGGGCGGACGCGTGCATAGCAGCCCACAAGTGTAATGGACAGGACAAAGGGCCAAAGACACTGTGTCAGCAGCAGCTCTCCTCCCTTCCTGGAAACACAGGGCAGGGAGGCCACTGCTGCAGCTGCTGGACCACAGAGGACCAGGGAGGGTTGTGCCAAGGTGTAGTGCACCTCCAGAAACAAGTATGTGCTCGATGCATGCATCAGGGTGGGCATTGTGTGCACAATCTGGGTGTGCACATGTGAGCTCATATGTGAGTCCCGTATGTGAACAAGTGAGTGTACCCATGGATACATTGGATATCCAGTGAGTGAGGTCTGTATATGTGAGCAAACTGTGCATGCAGTGCGAGAATATGCCTGTGCGCTGGGTGTGGCTCTGGGCTGATGCACTGCTGTGCGTATATGTGCATGTGTCCCTGGACTGAGCAAGTGATGTGTATGCTTTTGTGCGTGTGTGTGCTCAGCTGGCCACAGTACCATGCATGTGTGTGCTCAGCTGGCCGCAGTGCTGTGCGTGTGTGTGCTCAGCTGGCTGCAGTACTGTGCATGTGTGTGCTCAGCTGGCCACAGTACTGTGCGTGTGTGTGCTCAGCTGGCTGCAGTGCTGTGCATGTGTGTTCTCTGCTGGCCGCAGTACTGTGCATATCTGTTCAGTCCTGGGTGCTCAGCCAGCATGGTCCTAGCCAGAGTGATTAATGAGAATACAGCCACTCAGCCTGTGTCCAAGTTCCTGTTTATTAAAAGCTGATTACTGATGCTCCAGTTGGAACTCAGAAGCCATCCATAGTTGCAGCTGCCGCAGCCACCAACAAAACTAACAGAAGCTGTGGAGGCCACGTGAGGTTCCATGAACAGCCCCTAATGGAATGGTCAGCTGTAGAGCTACCACTGCCCGACAGGGCTGAACAGCTAAATGCAGCTCACTGCCCAGGGGCCCACCCCTGCCCCACACTGTGAGGGGGTACGGCTGTGTGCGTGAGTGTGGGTGTGCACGTGGCCGTGTGAGAGCTGCCACAGCCAGGCCCCCTGGCCTGTCCTGTGAGCTGCTCTCTCACAGACCTCTGAGGCAAGTGGAAGCAAGAAACTGTGGGGAGAGGACTGCTTGGGCCGGATGGATGGTCCCACATACCCACTGCGCCTCAGCCAGGGTCCCTCTAGGGCCGGATGGATGGTCCCACACACCCACTGCGCCTCAGCCAGGGTTCCTCTAGGGCCGGATGGATGGTCCCATGCATCCACTGGGGCCTCAGCCAGGGTCCCTCTTCACATTTGTTGTGGCTCTTGAAATGCTAGACTGGGGTCTTTGGGGGGACACCAGCAGCCACTCATATGCAGAATTCAAGCATCCCCTGAGCTGACTGCCACCAGGCAGACCTCAGGCAGGAAAAGGTGACCCCAGTGCCCTTGCCTTCAGACTTGGAGGCAGAGGTGGCAGCCACCCAGCCCAACATGCATGCACTACCCTGGCTATGGGGCCAGGCTGCCACAGTCCTGAGCTGCCCAGGGTAGTGCTGGCCATGTCCTTCCTATGGCCATGCCATGCTGGAGAGGTACAGTGAGGCTGTGACCAAGGCTGGAAGCTGGAGCTGGAGGGTCAACTGGACACCAGAAACCTTGGGTGGCTGGAGCAGCCAAGGTCCCAGGAAATCTGGCTGTCAGCCTGGGCCACTGGCTCCCAAAATCATTGGCCAAGAAAGCCACAGCCTCCAGGTATGGCAGATGCTGCTGTTGGCATCGAGGGTTTGGGAAGGAGGCCACCTCAGACACACAGGGCCAGAGACCACAGTGACAGAAACAAGAGAGTCCTCCCAGGCCTGTTCCCCTGCCACAACCCGGGACCTGGGATTCTTAGGCCAAGAGCTCTCACCCGGGTCCCCGGGCTCACCACTCTGGGCGTCCTGTTTCCCAGATTCTGGGCAGGGCTGAGCCTGCAAGAGGACCTCACTGCTGATGAGCCCATGGCAATGCCTGCTCTAGCACCCACCCTGATGTCTGGCACCATTTCAGCCTGGAGCAGCACCCAAGCCTTGAGACACAGGGAGCCCCCCTGTCCTCCCACCCCCAGGTACCTGAGCCCCGGGCATCTCCAAGAACCAAGGATGCAGAACTGGCTTTCCTGCGATTGAACAATCCAGGCCGAGAGTCCTGGTCCATCCTGAGCTTCACCCAGCACAGGCCTGGTCAGCAAGCCATGTGCTCTGTGACACAGCCAATTCCAGCTTCCCACCGGCATGTTCCCCCACAGGTGCGGGACTCCAGACAGGGTACTGCCCTAGAAGCTTCACCTCACTCTGCCCAGCCCAGTGGATAGCATCAGGAGGTTCCTTGGGGGGCACCAGCTAATGCTGTGGGCACTTAACCGGCATGCTCTCGAGCCACCAGTATGTCTTTCTCCATCTCTATATCTGAAAGAGAAACAAGCTAGAGACAGGACGCACTCCCAACACCAGACACTACATCACACCCGTGGCGTTGCTGGACTGCTGGATCACCCAGCACCTCACAGTCACAGCTGTCCGCTCTCCTGCAACCATCTCCGACTATGAATACTGAGCATCCTGGGGTGGGGTCACGTCCACCCAGGGGGTGGGGTCACGTCCACCCAGGAGGTGGGGGCATGGCCACCCTTGGGGAGGGATCTCGTCTTCTGGAAAAGGGAAGGCTGCTCAGGAGATGGTCTCTGGTCAGCTCCCACTGGTGATGTGGGGAAACTCGCCCACTTTTGGGCAGAAGCTCCAGGATCACAACAGTCTTGAGTTTTGACTGATAGCAGCAAGGTCACCAATGGATAGAGCCAAGCTGAGTGGAGCTGACCATACACCAGGTGCTGTCTGCAGAGGAACATTCTGCACTGGCTCCAAGGACATGGTCTGTGGATCCCTTTCCTTCAGCCACAGTGACCCCAAAACTGACCACAGCAAGGGTGCCCCCACATGTTCCCCTCCTGCCCCACCTGTTCCCCATCCCTCTACACACACACATACACCCACGAATCGATCTCCTGCTGGGCCAACCTTCCTCCAGGGCTTGGCCTGGGTCTGGCCTCCTTCCAGGTCTCCACCCATCCCAATCACACCTTGCCCTGTCACTGGAGACCATAGTGAACATGCTAGGGCCTGGGGAGCTGCTGAGCCATTGCTCACAGTGAGCCTCACTCAGTCACCAGGTGTTGGGCAGGTACAAGCTACCTGAGCTTTTTCCAGCAACCCACAGGTGCAGCACACCCCCAACTTCACCAAAGGGCCAACTGTGATCTCTGAAGCCCCAGAGTGGGACTGACCCTTCTGGCCCAGTTCCGTGTCTATCGCCCCCAACAGATCAAGTCCCAGGTCTCCTGCCTGTGTTTTCCAACAGGTAGAATATGACACGGACCATATGCACAGGACATGGAGCCTTGTGTGTAAGCTGCATATGTGGGTTTTGGCTGTGTCCATCAAAGTCTGCTCCTAGGAGAGGAGTCATTGGGTGCTCAGCATCAGAGCAATTTGGACAGACGACCAGGCATGCAGTGGCCTGGGAGTCTTGCTCGCTACCCATCCCTCAGGAGCCATGCTGGCCTGGCCCAAGGGTAGGAGGGAGCAGCTGGGATTTGAGTGCAGCACAGTAGCACGGGACGCGGGCACAGCCAGCAGCCACTTACATATCTGCAGTGTGTCCTGGCACCAGCTCAGCTTAGCTATTCCCAATACAGCCCAACCCACTGAATGGCTCTGGAAAGGGTCTCCTTTAACTGAGGCCACTGGAGGGTGCGTGGGTCTGGGTGCACACACCTGTGCACTGCATGTGTGACAGACATACGCCCCGGCTCCTGGGGGAGACCATCCAGCTGCCCCAGTAGCCACAGAGCAGACCTTGAGGACCTGCCCAGACCCCATACTAGACCTGGTGTCGCCTGCATGTTCCTCACGTCACATGTGAACTCGGAGGCTGTCCATCAGGAGAGAACACAATTTTCTTATTGTGCAATCCATTTCATCCTGGCTGTGGGATTAGATTTATTCTTTTCTGAAGAGTCATCTCTGTGTATAAATCATTTAAATTTATGTGTTTTTGTTGCTGTGGCAATGTGCAGCTAATTGAATTCTGAAGTGTCTTACTAGATTTCAATTCACGATAAGGAGCCAGAGAGCCTCATGGTGGGTGGTAGGAGAAGCTAGAGGTGGCAAGATAAGGATGAGGATGATGCACTCTCCTTGGTGAGCCCTGTGATCCCAGACCACTGCTCTGATCCCAGCAAGGATATCAGGTTGCTGAGCGTGTATGGGGAAAATGGGTGGTCAGCCACTGCCTGGACATTTCCCTGGTCAGCCACTACATGGCGTCTCTGTGTCATCAAATCATGAGGCTTCTCTCCCATCATCCCTGGCCATGCTGCTCCCAGTGACACTGGTAGAAACTTCTTGGGTGGTCGGTGAATGGATGACAGGTGGACAGCTGGTACTATTGGTGGATATGCACGTGGATGTATACTTGAGTGAACAGGTAGATGGACAGACAAACAGACAGCAGGAGGTTAGACAGGTAGACAGACAAGTGGGTAGATGAATGGATGGATAAATAGATAGATGGGTATATAAATGGATAGATCATGGGATGGATGGAGGAAGGGAGGGAGGGCTGCATGGACATATGGGTGGGTGGATGAATAGATGGGTGGATGGATGGATGGATGGATGGATGCATGCATGGATGGATGGATGGATGAGTGGGTGGGTGAATGAGTGGGTACATGGGCTGATGAGAAAAGGATTACAAGAAGCCAGGGGATGGAATTTATCATGTAAAAAAACAACTACTCAGTACAAGTGTAACATCACACTCCTAAGCGCCCACAGAAAGGAGGTTTCACCCCGAGGTTGGGGACTCAGCTCTGAGAACCCAAAGTGAGTGGCAGGTGCAAGACATCCTGTATGCCCAGATATCTGTGCTCAGGTCCAGGTCAGAGCACAGGACCCCATTCTCCACATTGCACCATCTTTGGGAGCCCCTCTAGCCTGTCTCCTTCCAACCTCTGTTTTTCTCTCTCTCATTTTTCATTTTTCCTTTTCCTCCATTCTCCCCACACACACCTTTATCCAAGTTACCAAACATGACACATGAATAAGTAGAAATGTCGTCCGAAACCTCATCCAGAACATTCCCCACCAGCACCCTGAGGTCACACAGGCCATGCATGTGTCAACCATGATCCCTAACACACTACATGCCTGCTACAGGAAACGGGTGATCCAGGGCAAACCATCCTGATGTCTAAAAGTTAACCCACGGTTGCTGTAGAAGCATGTAGAAATGTTGAAGTCATTTTATTTCTCTTCTCTCTTTGTTGATGTTTTCATTTTAATTGACAAATATCTATCTATAGGGTTTTAGAAGCTTGATATGCAGGGCATCGAGGATGAGTCTGTTGAGCTGTATGACACACCCACCACTCCACACACAGATCATTTTGTTGTGTTATCATGAGAACATCTCAGATCTGGCCATGTGTTGATGTTGACGCTCACAGCACATGATCTGCAGTTGCAAAACCATGCAGGGTCCTAGGCACTCAACACCGTCCCAACTGCAGGTGCCCATCCTTTGGTCCATACTCCCTACTCTGGCTGGTCTCTGCTCCTCATAGGGGCCAGGTAAGCTTCTTCAGGTTTGTGAGTGAGTCCACTTGGTAGTTGTCTTTCTGTGCCCAGTCGATGCAGTCAACAGATTTATAAGGGGACAGTGAGTCCCTGGTCATGGGGCAAGTGCCAATCAAAGCTACCACCAAATGAGTAAACGAGTAAATAACCGAAATTCCAGAACACATAGAACTTCTTAACTGCATTTCTCCTCTGCCATAGCTGAGTCAGGACCCAGGGCATGGAGTACAGAGGTGCTTGAGCTCCTGTATGCTAAACCCAACCCCAAGTCCAGCCTGAGTCTGCCATGGGGAACAGGATCTGCAATGAGGTGTCCTGTTCTGGGAGGCGGGATGAGTGTGTTTGTGCCTTGCCTCATCAGTCAGAGATCAGCTCCCACGGAGCACTCAGCAGAGAGCTGGGTCAACACTGGATGCCCTCCAAACACTACAGCTCCTCCGTGGCCTCCCTCACAGCACTATGTCACCTTTGTAGCCTTCCTTACCATGTTATGGCACTTCCATGGCCTGCCTCACAATGCCAAGGCACCTCTGCGGCCTGCCTCAAGGTACCCCAGAACCTCTGTGGCCTGGCTTACCATGTCCCAGCACCTCTGTGGCCTCCCTCACAGCACCATGGCACCTGTGTAGCCTGCCTCACCATGTTCCAGCTCCTTCATGGTTTTCAGCAACCCCAGACAACAATCATTTGACAGCTAAGACTACTTGAGGTTGAGTGACAAGGGCAGGCATTGATGCATAGAGAGTTCTGGGCAAAGACTAGGACTCTGGTGGACACGGGGTACTAACTTCTCCTGAGTCACAGGAAATGTGATCAGCACGTGCCACCACACAGTAGCCCTGCCTCTCAGTCAGACCCGGTGCCCCCTGGGAGCCAGAGGGTGCCATCCTGCCATCCACAGGTGCTGCCTCTACGTGTGGCCTCCGGGAGCCACCCCTGCTCTTGCAGCTAGTTGACAAGTGGCAAGCACAATGACCAGCCCACTGCTGCCCCCGCACTGGGACTGAACTCCCCAGAAGGCAAGACAATGGGGATGAGGATGGGAAAAAGTGACCAAAGAAGGATCAACCTGCAGCTGGTAACCGAGTGACCTTGAGCATTCAAACCACAGGACACAGCCATGAGCATGGAGACCCTGGGAGGCACTGCCTCACCCACACGGCATGCACCAAGTTCCCCACAGCACTGTGCCAGGCAGGGCAGGGCAGGCTGCCATTTCCCCGAGGCTCTCTCAGCTGCCCCGAGCTGCTGCCAGGACACTGATATCTCAGGGCCTGTCGCCCTAATATGACAATTTCATCAGCCAAGCCCTCAGCTGGGGAGCCTCCGTGTCGGGGGAGTGTCCCAGTTTCTCTTCAGTGGGAAATCCTGACTGCAGGCTCGCTGCTTACTCAGATGGTCACGCCAGTCACCCACCCACAAGTTCACAGCCTCAGCCTGTCCTTGGGCTGCAGACATAAGCACCCAGGGATGTGTTCTGAGGGCAGAAACCCATAGTCCAGTGACCTTGGTGTGGGGAGACCCTCCTGGGGATGGCAGGTGGACACAGGTGTGGGTGGCTAGGGTTGAGTGGGCACAGAATCAGGCGTGAGGACCAGCAAACAACAATGCCCTGTGTAGAGCTGCTCGTGGTCCTAGGGGAGCAGCAGTGTCGCCCATGTCCAGCTCTGCTGTGTTGGAAGAGGCTCAGCTTGTACCCCACCCGCCAGCCTGCAATTCAGTTCAGCTTTTGAAGGAATGCAGAGTGAACATCTTCTGACACCTCTCTGAAGGAGACGCCTTCTCTGAATTAAGGGAGACGCAGAGCCAGGGGGGGCGGTGTGAAGGAGCCACTAGGAAGAGCAAGCAGACGGGCAGGGGGCGGTGCCGAGGTCACAGGGTCAGTGTGAGGGTGTCGGGAACACGCACATGTCCCATGAGGACTTTAACAGCCATAATTAGGCCAAGCATGGCATCGGCATGGAGAGGCTGGGCCTGAGACCATCTACACGAATGCTCCTGCCCCACAGTCAGCTGCAAGGCACTGTAACCCCACACAAACACACACACCCTCGGCCCGCAGGGACTCAGCTCCTAACGTGACTTGGACCCTGGCTCCACCTCGATGCACGCACACACGTGCACACACATGCGCTCACGTTTGCTCACATGTGTGTGCGTGCAGGTGTATATGCACACACAGGCATGTGCACAGTCCTGGTGGTTTCATACTTTATTTGAGAAGAGGATACAGGTGTGCACACAGGCTCATCAGTCGATACATGGAGTCGTTAACATGACGCGATGCGATGCAGGATATTTACAGCTCACGTGTGACATATTTGTACTGGAAGAGGGTATTTACACATGTACATGTGCATGGCATATACATACGTGTGTCCATACATACACACATATCCACATATATGTATAAAATGCTTTGAAACAGAACAAGGGACGGAGCTTGCTTCCTGCTGTGCTGAGCCTCCGGAGCAGCTGCCTGTGTGCTGCCATCAGCGCTGCTGGGCGTCGGTCCACAGGGACACCCGCACCATGGGCCGAGGAGGACGCGCGTCTGCCTTGTGGTGGGAGATGGGGCAATGGGCACGGCGGGGAGTGAAGAACACACACAGGAGAAATGACCTTTGGTGACGCCACCGAACCGTCCTTTTGTATTAAACATAAGTTATTGATACGGCTTAAAAAAATAATTCGTTTTCTCTTGAGGTTGAGGAAGGAAGGAAGGGGTAGGGGAGACACGGAGCGGGTGCTCACCTTTCCACACACGCCCCAGTGTCAGCCAGAGCCTCTGTGGGGGCCACAGCTCCCAGGCAGTCACACAGACACACATGTGCATCACTGCCTAAAGCACACCTTTATGGCAGCATCAGTGGCCACGGGCAGCCAGCACCTGTACCCAGCAGGCTGTCCAAGGGCAGTGCTGGGCATGAGCCTCCACTCTAAGGCCTCCTTGTACTAACCCACCAGCCCAGTCAGGGCTGGCATCTGCTGATCAGGAAGCAGGGCCTGGGGGACGACAAGGCAAGGGGAACGACCAGCCAAGATTAGAACACGCAGCTCAGGAGCCCTGGATGCCCCTCGAGCAGTGTCTCCAAGACCTCACCATGGGGAACATGCCAAGCGTGGCCAAGTTAGGACTCCCACCCAAACCACGTTTTTTTCTAAGCTGGGTTGCAGAGCCTTGCGGCCCTTGAGCCAGCAAGCCCCAGATTGCCATAGGGCCTGCTCAGCAGGCCCTGATCTGGCCACCCTCCCAGAGGGCAACCACATGCACACACCAGCTGGGCTCCCAGCATGGAGCTGAGTCCCAGAACATCCTACATGGCAGGTCCCCTCACACTCTGCAATAGGTCCCAGGGCACCCCCACAGGGGTGTCCACTGCATGTTGGTCATCAGGCAGGGAGGGGACATGCCAGCACATGCCACGGCGTGGCTGGCAGTCCCTTGGGTCCCTGCAGAGACTGGCAGCACTTCCTGGATGAGGCTTCACTCTCCTGCAACCTAGGGCTACAGCACAGGCCCGGGTCAGTTGGTAGCTGCTTCAAGAACACGTAGGGGCTCCACCAGGACAGGAACAGTTTTAGAAGCACAGCTGTGCCAGCATCAGTCAGCAGGCCAACCTGGGCTCTGAAGGCTGTGGGGCAGCATGGGAACTTTCCAGAAAAAGATCCAAGAAACTACAGGATCTTCTCCTCAGCTGTCCCTTCTGCAGCCCCCGCTGTGGGTATGGGCATGAGGCCCTAGAGGAGGTGTTTCTGGGAGGGAAGCTCCCTGAGTGCTGGTACTCGGCGTGTGTGGCCTCATCCCCAAATCAGTCACCGTGAAGCCCAGTAGGACCCTGCAGCCCCTGCTTTATGTTGAGCATATCTCATACCCATATTACTCACTCTCACTGGAGAAATCCCACAATGCTCTCCATGGATGCAACATGAACACCACAGAGGAGTCACTCGAGGACGAGGAGCCCATGTGTTAGAATGCACCATCCCGCTGAGCCTGCCCACTGGCTGACCTGGGCCTCACCTATTCTCAGGTCTCCAAGGCCAAACCCTGAATCAGGCCGTGACGAGCGACACCAAGAAGGAAGGTAACGGGAGGGGCATGCCCCACCTGCAAAGGCTCTGTGGCCACAGATGGGGAGGCCATGTCGAAGTCTGGAGTCAGGGTCCTGCTTCCCATCCCAGCATGAACGGCAGCTGTGGAGCAGGGTGCAGAGCCCCAGGCACAGCGAGGCAGGGAGGAGCGCAGGGATCTTTCTTCCCACGCAGATTTAAGGCAAAAGCAGCTGCAGGGCAGCCCTCGTGCCAGGTCCTGACAGTATCCTCCCCCATGTCTCCACAGCAGCCCCCGCCCCAGAGGGCCACTCTGAACTAAGTCCCCACAGCTCTGCGCACCCATGCAGGTTTGCCCACACTCAAGCCAACTGTAGACTCATGTCCTGCAAAAAGCACAGAGGTTTCCCACACGCAGCTCTGACCACAGGGTGACAAGGCCCTCAAGCAGGTCTGTTCCCATGGCTGGGAACATCTGCCATCCCTGGTGCCAAAAGCAGAGACCCAGTTGAGCCACAGAGCCAAGGCACTGGAATGGGGTCACCACACAATGGCCTTTCACAGAGGCCCGTGGGCCCTGCTCACCCCACAGCCTCTCAGGGCCATTTCCGGCAGGAACAAACTTGAGGCCACACCAGCTGTCCTCAGACCTATCCTGTCAGCCCCAATGGCCATGCCCGTGTGCAGACCAGGCCTAGCCCTGGAAGGAGATCTTAAGGACGGTGAGGAGTCAGGGACTGTGGATACCTAGGCCCTTCCCCAAGACCATGGACTGGTGAGCCGTGGCCCTGAGCGAGGTGCGGGACTGAGTCCCTCTCCCTCCTGACTCCACTGTCAGGCTGGAAGAAGGTGCCTCAGAGAAAGGTTGAATCATAAACAACCACTTCCTCCTGCCCCAAACCCTGCACTACACACACACACACCTGCACACATAGGAAAATAGATCTGCATACACACATCAACACATGCACAGACACACATACACACACAACACATGAACACACCAGACATACAAGGGCACGCACATATGCATACTTGCACACATAGGAAACCACACAGGCATACACACATAGGAGGTCTCAACACAAAGCCCACATTGAGAAAGCAGCACAGAGCAGCATGTCCATTATGTCAACGAGCACCCTGTCCCACTGTGCCCACTGTCCATCCTAACTGATGGTCCCACACTCCTCTCTGAGGATGCCCCTCACACTGTGCTTAGAGCTGCACCAGCAACAACGCCCGCCGGCCTCAAGAAGGAAATGACCCAGTGGTCCCAGGGAGGGTGAGACCAGGAGGGGGAGGGCTCAGGATCAGCCCTGGTTGCTGCTCACACCTCTGCCCAGCAGTGACCAGTGGGCACTGGGCTCACAGCAGCCTAACCTGCACTGCATGGAAGCCAACTGAAGTCTCTCTGGGAAACCGTGGAGCGGGCCTTGTACTGGTGCCTGGCCTGGTGGCACATGTGACCTCAGCACAGCACGTGGCAGGGAGGGGCTCCTCCCTGGATGAAGGCTGGGCATCGTGGAGAGCCCAGCAGTCAAGATGGCCAGAACCAGAGAAGACAGCGCCAGTACCCTCAGTACCCTGGTCCCATGCAGCTCCATTCTGATTTCTTGGGATCTTCAGTATTGAATAACACACACCAAACACCAACTGGGGTGGGCAGGATGCCACACCTACCAGGTCACCACCACAAAGAATGGTGCTCAAGGGATTTAGGGGATACTGGTGGTAGGTGAGAAACTGGGGGAGCTGCAGGGGGGCATCACCACTGTGACCTGGGCAGTTTGGACATATCTTCTCTCAGGACCCTGCTTCACCACTGAGTCCTCAGGGGCCTAACACACCTCTCCGCTGGCTCTGTCCACAGGTCCTAGGGACCAGGCTCTCACCTCTACTCTGTCCACAGCTCCTGGGGACCAGGCTCTCACCTCTACTCTGTCCACAGCTCCTGGGGACCAGGCTCTCACCTCTACTCTGTCCACAGCTCCTGGGGACCAGGCTCTCACCTCTACTCTGTCCACAGCTCCTGGGGACCAGGCTCTTACCTCTCTGCTGGGTCCCCTACACCCACAGGTCCTGGGGACCAGGCTCTCACCTCTCTGCTGGATCCCCTACACCCACAGGTCCTGAGGGTCCAGTCTCACACCTCTCTACTCTAACCACAGGTCCTGAGGTACCAATTTCACACCTCAGCCTCTTCTGTCCATAGGTCCTGGGGGAACACAGGTGTGTCACTGAGCCTCTGATCACTGCGTGAGGCAACTCTCTCCTCCTGCCTGACTCTCAGATTTCTCCACATCTGGGCGTGCAAGTTGTTCCACAAGTCATATAGATACAGCCCCTGTGCATGGCCACAGTGATTGAGCTTAGCGCCCACCCCTGCTCCTCGCCACCCAGGATCTGAGAGCTAGCACCCAGGGAGGCCAGTAGTCAGCAATTCCTTCCATGAACTAAGAAACCAGGCAGAGGACAGACAGCACGTCCCCCCATCCCTGTGCAGGAACTTGCTGTGTCTGGGCGTGGTGCTGTTATCCCTGGCCATGCCCCACAGCCTGCCCTTCATCTCAGGAACTATCACACGTCCTTGCTAAGGAGTCCAAAGGGCCCATAGGAACACAGTGAGAGAACAAGGCAAGAAAATGTCCCTGGGGTTACCAGAAAATATTTTCCTTTCAAAATCCAAGGTCAGAGGAAGGGCCAGGTGTCTGTGACAGAAATCTTGGGTCTACCAGAACCATCCCAGGTACTAAGGGCATCTGCTGCTATGCCATGCTTTAGGGACAAGGACAGAGGTTGCTCAGGGACTGTTCTCTGCTACTCTGCCTTCAGTGATTTCGCCACTGCCCTTGGCAACTCTGTCCTCAGTGACTCAATGACGCTGCCCTCGGCGACTCTGCCCTCCATGACTCAGTGACGCTGCCCTCGGTGACTCAGTGACTCTGCCCTCGGTGACTCAGCGACTCTGCCCTCGGTGACTCAGCAACTCTGCATTTAATGATTCAGCGACTCTGTCTTCTACCCTCCGCAACTCTGCTCTCACTATTCCTGGTGACCGCCATGTTGAAGGCTGCACTTCAGGTGGAAACTTCTCTGTTGCTACCACAGCCAGAGGCTCGTGCCCCTTGGGGCTCTTTCTCTCAGGGTTGTGCTGCTGCAGACCTGTGGGCCACCACTAGCCTCTGCTCTGAGCTCACACACATGACCTACATGGTCACCCTGCTCCAAACCCACACATGGTCCACACGGTCGCCCTGCACTGAACACAGGTGGGTAAGAGGGTCCCACACAGGCCTCTGAGATGAAGATCATGGCTCACCATGGATCTGGCAGCTCAAGAACAACAGGGAGATGGTTGCACGAGACAGCTGGGATGCTGCATGTGGGAGTCTGCAGGGATGAGGCATACCCATGGCCTCTCCAGAAACCGGGGGAGTGAGGGGCAATACCAGCAGAACATCCCCCTCTGAGAAGGAGTAACAGGAATCAGAAGGTTGTTGGCAACAGAAAGAAACTAAATAGAAAGTGGCTCTGACTTCAGCATGCCAGAGGGCTTTAGAGTCTGGGGTGTAGGGGTTGCTGCCCACAGTCACAGCAACAGTCACATGGTGTGCCCACCATCAACCAAAATGCTTCCTCCTTGCCACACAGTGAGAGGGCCTGGTCCACCACCTGGCCAGCCCACTTTCCATCCCAGGGCCGTTCCCCCATCAGACTCTGCCAGGCCACAGGACTCTGCGAGTATGGACTGATGTCCAACGAATGCTTCAGCCTTCACAGGGCTCCACAAGCCACAGCAGTTTGCTCCCTGAAGACAGAATGAACTGGAACCAAAGCTCCACTGAGTTGTGCATCTCTGAGTACCAGGAGCCGCCTCCCAGGTGGATTCTGATTCCATAAGCTACCCCAGGTGAAGGCAGTGTGGTGACAATGAGCTGGGAGCCGCATATGCAGGCTGGCTTGTACAGGTGTGTACACAGGCGAGAAATCTGTCGGATGCTCACCTGTGTACACACACCATACACAACGTCGGCAAAGATGAGAGCAAGGATACAGATGGAATGCGTGCATCCATGCCGACACACAACCCTGCTGGCCGAAAACAGGGCCAGGCTCCTCCATCCCAGTCCACAGACGCCACCCAGGCAGCCCCAAGCCCTCCCACAGGGACTTGAAGAGCACTCTGAGATTCCCACTTAAAGTACAAGAGGAAGCAGGAAAAACTACCAGAATTGCTAAAACCAGAAGAAGTTCATCTCCGACTTTCAGGGGAATCCTACCTGCACAACAAGAGAAATCACCAGAACTGCAGGCAGAGTCGGCAGAGACCTCCCACAACGCCAGCTCGTCTGAGCCTGCTCCAGTGGCTGTACCCGGTCCCTAGTCCCCAGCCCTCAGGACAGCTTGCAGGCATGGCCAGAGGACTCTGTGACCCCTACAGCAGAGCAGAGCTACCTGTCTGCTGGGGCCCTCAGAAAGGGCAAGGAAGACCAGAACCAGCCCAGCCACATTCAGAGCCTCGTGGTTGCCTGGCCCAGTACACTGCAAGCAACGGGAGCTCTGAGCAGGCGTGGGGAGCCCAGGGCAGATGCGGGGGGCTGGGGCAGGCGTGGGGAGCCAGGGTAGGCATGGAGAGCCTGGAGCAGATGTGGGGAGCTGGGGCAGGCGTGAGGAACCTGGAGCAGATGTGGTCCTGGGGCAGGCATGAGGAGCCCGAGACTTACTCTCAGAACCTCTGCACTTTGTATAGCTTCCAGATGGCTGCAAACTTAATGCCAGCACAGTGGCCTTCACACCCCTGCCCTCCAGGCCTGGATCAGCACCATGGCTAAGGGGTCAGACCTCAGCCCTGGCTCCCTGGGTCCTGGAGGCAAAATGGCCAGGGGCCATGAGTGACCTGGGAGGGACAACAGGACGTGCATGGAGTCTCACAAAACAAGAAACAAGGGACACATGAGGCGGAGACAACACAGAGATGTCGCCTCAGCCAGACAGGTAGGAGTGAAATCACGGGGACCGGCTCCGTGTCCTCCCGAAGGGCAGTGGCTGGGGCACTGGGGCAGTCTGCTGTGCAGGGGGCAAGGACACGGACACATCTCGGGATCAGCATCCATGGGCCCAGCACTCAGCACTTGAACTTCCACATGCTCAGCTTCACAGAACAGAACCAACACAGACATGGTTTCAGGGACGTGCCCTCCCTCCCCTACCCACTGATGACAATCAGTGGTGATTCAACCTGTGACCTGGGGGCTCCCTGGCAGGCCCAGCACTGCCCTGGCAGTAGGTGCTCTGCACAGTACCCACACTTCTGTCTACAGTAACTGGAGTTGGCCATGCTCTGAGCTAAGACACCAATCTTATCTCCTGACCTGGAATGGGACTGCATTCTGCATGAGGAGCTCTGTGGGTAGCTGGCTGGGGGACCCCAAGTTGGCACTCCCATGAGAGTCCCTGCCATGTGACAGGCAGCCTGCAAGAGGTGGGCCTGTGCCATCCCAGGGGCTGTGGCCCACTGGGGTACATTGGGGATGAGCAGGGAAGCACAGCTCTGCAATGGCAAATGGGAGTGCTGCCAGTCTCCCCTGAGGGGCAGGGGCTCACTGCCTGACTTCTCTCCAACATCCCACACACCTACTGCTGGCCAGTGCTTTGTGGTCTCTCCCACTGGTGACTGCTACCTCTGTCCCTGACCTTGCCCACCCACTGCCCCAGGCAGCAATGATATCCCAGCATGCACTGCAGCACAACTGAGACGTGGTGAGACTGCAAGGCTGGACAGGTGCCAGGCAAGGACCACTGCCCGGCCAGGGTTTCCCCTGCAGATGCTCAGGGACACAGCTGAGTCCAGGCCAGGGTTCACTTGTGGTCACTGTGCACCTGCTCCTGGTCCAACTCCAGCAGCCCCAGGGGCTGGCACCAGGCTCTCCCGGTGGCTGAGGTGGTGGAAGAGCCCTGGGTCAGCTGCATTGCTTCCTCCTGTGGTTCCCCCAGGCCTGAGGTAGGAGCCACTCCCACACCAACTTGTTCCCCATGCCCCAATTGCCTGATGTGCCCACAGCTCTTACAGTCCTGACTTGTGCCCTGTGTCCTGCAGGCCTGAAGTGTGCCCACAGCTCTTGCAGTCCTGACTTGTGCCCTGTGTCCTGCAGGCCTGATGTGTGCCCACAGGTCTTACAGCCCTGACTTGTGTGCCGTGTCCTGCCTGGGTGTCCTGCAGACCAGGTGCATGCCCCCATGTCCTAGAGTAGCGGTGCTTGCTCAAAATCCTGTGGGTGCCACATCTGATGCCCACAGCATCAATGTCTTACTTTCCAGAGGGGCAAGTTAGAAAATCATCCAACATGGAGAGGCAGAGCAGGGGAAGGAGGCAGCAGGAGAGTGAGCCCTCCCCGCCACACACAGGGGCAGCACCCCTTGGCCCAGCAGTGGCCGTCTCTCAGCCCCTGTGGTGGCAAGCGGTGCTGGCCCCACTCCCGTGCCACAGCTCTGGCAGACGTGAGAGGGAGATGTGTGCGGAGCCGCCAGACCAGCTTCCAGGCTCCCGTTCATCTTGTTCCTTTACTGCGTTTTATGTGTAGCAGGCACTTGAGTTTATATGAAGATGTTGGCTTCGGGAAGGGGCGGGGGCCCGTGGAGGCAGTCGCAGGCCGGCTAGCCCAGGATGTCCAGGTAGACAGGGGTGGCCTTGCCCAACGCCAGCAGGATTTTGTGGATTTCCTTGATGCTCAGCCGCTGCTGTGGCTCCTGCTGCCAGCAGCCCAGCATCACATCATACACCTCCTTAGGGCAGGCACGCGGACGCTCCAGCACACGGCCCTGCGTGATGCACTCGATGACCTGCGGAGGGCACGGCGTAGTCATTGCCTGCACACCTCCTGGGGGCCCATGCTGCCCCCACCCTGTGTGCCTTGGAGCCCCATTCTGCCCTCCCCTGCCTCCTTCAAGAGAAAGGGGTAAATTCACACCACACCATGATGGAGTGTCTGGCTCCATGAGTGTCTAGGCAATTAGCTTTCCCAGAGACACTTGGCTGCTGCCAGGAGCCTGACCTTGAGCCTGGTGCTGTCTCAGGCTTGCCTGAGAGACAAGCCCTGCTCAGCGCAAACACACCCAAAGCCCAGGGCTACCATGCAGCATGGAGTTCGTGTTCAGATGCGCAAGTGTGCGTGAATACATGTGTGTACACATGATGGCATTGTGTGCACTCTGAAAGTGTGTACATGTGAGAGCACACACTTGTGTGTGCATCTGACAGCATGTGTGTGCATGTGTGTGTGAGTGCGCAGAGCCCAGGTTGCGTCTTGGCTCTGAGGAAGCCGTAAGAAGTGGGCTCCGTGCTAGCAGAGGCCATTTGGTGAATGTCCAGTGTTAAGACCAAGGTGCCTCCTTCCCAACCCTCAGAAATCACTGAGGTGAGAGCAGAACAAAATAGGACTGCCAATTCATGGCCCTCACACAGCCCACGCCCAAACATGACTACCCACAGCCCTCACACATGCCCATGCCCACCCAAACATGCCCATCCACGGCCCTCACACAGCCCATGCCCACCCATGCCCATCCACGGCCCTCACACAGCCCATGCCCACCAATGCCCATCCACGGCCCTCACACAGCCCATGCCCAAACATGCCTACCCACAGCCCTCACACAGCCCATGCCCACCCAAACATGCCCATCCACGGCCCTCACACAGCCCATGCCCACCCATGCCCATCCACGGCCCTCACACAGCCCATGCCCACCCATGCCCATCTATGGCCCTCACACAGCCCATGCCCACCCATGCCCATCTATGGCCCTCACACAGCCCATGCCCACCAATGCCCATCCACGGCCCTCACACAGCTCACGCCCATCCATGCCCACCTATGCCCATCCATGGCCCTCACACAGCCCATGCCCATCCATGGCCCTCACATAGCCCATGCCCACCTTATGTCCATTCACAGCCTTCACACAGCCCATGCCCACCCATGCCCACCCACATCCCCCACACATCACACACTCACCCATGCCCACCCATGGCCCCCATGCAGCCCACATCCACCTATGTTCTCACACAGCCCCATGCAGCTCATACCTACCCATGCCCACCCATGGCCCTCACACAGCCCATGCCAACCCACATCCCCCACACAGCCCACACTCACCTATGCCCACCCACAGCCCCACCCCCCCAGAATTCATTCCTGCTCCAATCCCAGGGATGTGTGTCCCAGGCAGCGTCTGGCCCCAGCCGGTGCCCACCTCCATGTTGGAGAGCTGGAACCAGGGCTGCTTCCCATAGGTGAAGATCTCCCAGAGGATCACCCCGAAGCTCCAGACGTCACTCTCCGTCGTGAACTTGCGATACATGATGCTCTCACGTGGCATCCAGCGGATGGGGAGCATAGTATGTCCTCCCACCTGGCAGGCAGAGACAGGCACCATGTGTGTAGATGCCGCAGCCATGACTATGCCACAACCACAGCCACACAAGGCATGAGCAAACACTGACGTCCAGCCCCACAGCCCACTGTGGCCGTAGGAGGGATAGCACAGGGAAGATACTTCCTCAGGACTGGGCTGCAGTAAATGCAGTCTCCAGGGGGTCCTGGGAGCCCCAGCAAACAGCAAGAAGCCCCAGGTGTGAGTCACAGTCTGGCTGTGGGAGGGTCAGGTGGCTATTCCCATGGGCATGCCCCACAGAGGCAGGGATATGACCTCTACCTAAACTTGGCACTAGGCACTCAGAACTGGGCACGAGGGGCTCTAGGAGTAGGGGAACTCAAGTAACCACATGGATGGAGGCCCACAGGGGACAGTGGTAGACAAGAGAGGAGGGCAGGTTGAGCAAAGGAGTGCAAGGGCTCCCCTTCACTCAGCCCAACGTTTGGCAGAGCTCAGCTACAGAGTGGGGTCTCGCCCACACGCAGATGGATAACTCTTCATCCTCACACAGACAGGGCTATCAGCCTCATCCTCCTGGAGCAGGGAAGGATGGGGTTGCGGGGGCTCTGCCAGGTGCGATGACACAGAAAAACAGAAGCAGAGCCCACACCCCATAATCATGCAGACACCCCAGAAATGCAGTTGCTGCTCCAACTGAAAAAGCTTCTTGTGAGGTTGTAAAGACTCCAAGGTCCTCATCCCAAAGGACAGGGCTGCACTGCTCCTCACACCAGACCTGGCTCACAGCTTTCAGGCCGCTAATGTTAGACTGTGGGTAAAATGCTATTGTTGGGCAGTGTGAGGTTCCTTTGTGTAGAGAAAACTGCTACGCTGGAAGGCCAGGAGGCGCCTGGAGCTTGGGAGGATTCCGCTTTAGTGATAAATCTATTCTTTGCTGTCCTGCAACTTTGTGAACCCAGGTGCAGGGGGGGAAGGGCACAATTCTTCTCTGGTCCCAGGAACAGGAGGAAGATAAGGGTGTGAGAATGGGATGAGCCATACAGATAATGGGTATGGGAACAGAACAGGCTACCTGTGCCTGAAGGCCATAAAAATGAACATGTCTAAGGCTGTTACTTTTGATGTATTTCCCAGCCCAAAAAGGCCTATATAAGCTTCTGTCTTGGGCTGTTTGGGGTCCGACCACCCTGCTTGGCTGGCCTGTGTGCTCCAAGTGCGGGCTGGCCCCAGCATGCTGGTGCAATAAACTCTGTTTGCTGTTTGCATTACCAGTGAGACTCTTTGTCGTTCTCTGGGGTTTGACTACCTCGCACCCTGACATCCGGGGGGCTTTGCCCCAGACTCTAACACTCCCTACTTAGGGGCCCACAGAAGGGATATGAACCAGTCCAACCCTCATGGAGGAAAAAGGAGTGGGACAAGAACTCCATAAGAGGCTAAATGGATGGTTATGCATCTACCGCAACCTCAGCCACAGACCCAGTAAACTAGAATGATTGCAAAGAGGAGAAGAGTTTCTGTTAGATCATCATACAGCTATATACCAAGAGGGAAGGTGTTCTCGTCACAGAAGAACAAAGGAGGGGAAAAGAGCAGGCAGAGAGAGCATGCTCACAATAGGGAGCATGTGTGCACAGTGAGAGGAGCATGTGTGTGCACAGTGAGAGGAGCATGTGTGTGCACAGTGAGAGGAGCATGTGTGAGCACAGTGAGAGGAGCATGTGTGTGCACAGTGAGAGGAGCATGTGTGCACAGTGAGAGGAGCATGTGTGCACAGTGAGAGGAGCATGTGTGTGCACAGTGAGAGGAGCATGTGTGTGCACAGTGAGAGGAGCATGTGTGTGCACAGTGAGAGGAGCATGTGTGTGCACAGTGAGAGGAGCATGTGTGTGCACAGTGAGAGGAGCATGTGTGCACAGTGAGAGGAGCATGTGTGTGCACAGTGAGAGGAGCATGTGTGTGCACAGTGAGAGGAGCATGTGTGTGCACAGTGATTCGAGCATGTGTGCACAGTGAGAGGAGCATGTGTGTGCACAGTGAGAGGAGCATGTGTGTGCACAGTGAGAGGAGCATGTGTGCACAGTGAGAGGAGCATGTGTGCACAGTGAGAGGAGCATGTGTGTGCACAGTGAGAGGAGCATGTGTGCACAGTGAGAGGAGCATGTGTATGCACAGTGAGAGGAGCATGTGTGCACAGTGAGAGGAGCATGTGTGCACAGTGAGAGGAGCATGTGTGTGCACAGTGACAGGAGCATGTGTGCACAGTGAGAGGAGCATGTGTGTGCACAGTGAGAGGAGCATGTGTGCACAGTGAGAGGAGCATGTGTGTGCACAGTGAGAGGAGCATGTGTGCACAGTGAGAGGAGCATGTGTGCACAGTGAGAGGAGCATGTGTGTGCACAGTGAGAGGAGCATGTGTGTGCACAGTGAGAGGAGCATGTGTGCACAGTGAGAGGAGCATGTGTGCACAGTGAGAGGAGCATGTGTGCACAGTGAGAGGAGCATGTGTGTGCACAGTGACAGGAGCATGTGTGCACAGTGAGAGGAGCATGTGTGTGCACAGTGAGAGGAGCATGTGTGTGCACAGTGAGAGGAGCATGTGTGTGCACAGTGAGAGGAGCATGTGTGCACAGTGAGAGGAGCATGTGTGCACAGTGAGAGGAGCATGTGTGCACAGTGAGAGGAGCATGTGTGCACAGTGAGAGGAGCATGTGTGAGCACAGTGAGAGGAGCATGTGTGCACAGTGAGAGGAGCATGTGTGCACAGTGATTCGAGCATGTGTGTGCACAGTGAGAGGAGCATGTGTGTGCACAGTGAGAGGAGCATGTGTGCACAGTGAGAGGAGCATGTGTGTGCACAGTGAGAGGAGCATGTGTGTGCACAGTGAGAGGAGCATGTGTGCACAGTGATTCGACCATGTGTGCACAGTGAGAGGAGCATGTGTGCACAGTGAGAGGAGCATGTGTGCACAGTGAGAGGAGCATGTGTGTGCACAGTGAGAGGAGCATGTGTGCACAGTGAGAGGAGCATGTGTGTGCACAGTGAGAGGAGCATGTGTGTGCACAGTGAGAGGAGCATGTGTGCACAGTGAGAGGAGCATGTGTGTGCACAGTGAGAGGAGCATGTGTGTGCACAGTGAGAGGAGCATGTGTGCACAGTGAGAGGAGCATGTGTGTGCACAGTGAGAGGAGCATGTGTGCGCAGTGAGAGGAGCATGTGTGCACAGTGAGAGGAGCATGTGTGCACAGTGATTCAAGCATGTGTGTGCACAGTGAGAGGAGCATGTGTGCGCACAGTGAGAGGAGCATGTGTGCACAGTGAGAGGAGCATGTGTGTGCACAGTGAGAGGAGCATGTGTGCACAGTGAGAGGAGCATGTGTGCACAGTGACAGGAGCATGTGTGTGCACAGTGAGAGGAGCATGTGTGTGCACAGTGAGAGGAGCATGTGTGCACAGTGAGAGGAGCATGTGTGCACAGTGAGAGGAGCATGTGTGCACAGTGAGAGGAGCATGTGTGCACAGTGAGAGGAGCATGTGTGCACAGTGAGAGGAGCATGTGTGTGCACAGTGACAGGAGCATGTGTGCGCATAGTGAGAGGAGCATGTGTGTGCACAGTGAGAGGAGCATGTGTGTGCACAGTGAGAGGAGCATGTGTGTGCACAGTGAGAGGAGCATGTGTGCACAGTGAGAGGAGCATGTGTGCACAGTGAGAGGAGCATGTGTGTGCACAGTGAGAGGAGCATGTGTGCACAGTGAGAGGAGCATGTGTGTGCACAGTGACAGGAGCATGTGTGCACAGTGAGAGGAGCATGTGTGCACAGTGACAGGAGCATGTGTGCACAGTGAGAGGAGCATGTGTGCACAGTGAGAGGAGCATGTGTGCACAGTGAGAGGAGCATGTGTGTGCACAGTGAGAGGAGCATGTGTGTGCACAGTGAGAGGAGCATGTGTGCACAGTGAGAGGAGCATGTGTGCACAGTGAGAGGAGCATGTGTGTGCACAGTGAGAGGAGCATGTGTGTGCACAGTGAGAGGAGCATGTGTGCACAGTGAGAGGAGCATGTGTGTGCACAGTGAGAGGAGCATGTGTGCACAGTGAGAGGAGCATGTGTGCACAGTGATTCAAGCATGTGTGTGCGCAGTGAGAGGAGCATGTGTGTGCACAGTGACAGGAGCATGTGTGTACACAGTGACAGGAGCATGTGTGCACAGTGAGAGGAGCATGTGTGCACAGTGAGACGAGCATGTGTGCGCAGTTTGAGGAGCATGTGTGCACAGTGAGAGGAGCATGTGTGTGCACAGTGAGAGGAGCATGTGTGCACAGTGAGAGGAGCATGTGTGCACAGTGAGAGGAGCATGTGTGTGCACAGTGAGAGGAGCATGTGTGTGCACAGTGAGAGGAGCATGTGTGTGCACAGTGAGAGGAGCATGTGTGTGCACAGTGAGAGGAGCATGTGTGCACAGTGAGAGGAGCATGTATGTGCACAGTGAGAGGAGCATGTGTGCACAGTGAGAGGAGCATGTGTGTGCACAGTGAGAGGAGCATGTGTGTGCACAGTGAGAGGAGCATGTGTGCACAGTGAGAGGAGCATGTGTGCACAGTGAGAGGAGCATGTGTGCACAGTGAGAGGAGCATGTGTGCACAGTGAGAGGAGCATGTGTGCACAGTGAGAGGAGCATGTGTGTGCACAGTGAGAGGAGCATGTGTGTGCACAGTGAGAGGAGCATGTGTGCACAGTGATTCGAGCATGTGTGCACAGTGAGAGGAGCATGTGTGTGCACAGTGAGAGGAGCATGTGTGCACAGTGAGAGGAGCATGTGTGCACAGTGAGAGGAGCATGTGTGCACAGTGAGAGGAGCATGTGTGCACAGTGAGAGGAGCATGTGTGCACAGTGAGAGGAGCATGTGTGTGCACAGTGACAGGAGCATGTGTGCACAGTGAGAGGTGCATGTGTGCACAGTGAGAGGAGCATGTGTGTGCACAGTGAGAGGAGCATGTGTGCACAGTGAGAGGAGCATGTGTGTGCACTCTGATTCGAGCATGTGTGTGCACAGTGAGAGGAGCATGTGTGTGCACAGTGAGAGGAGCATGTGTGTGCACAGTGAGAGGAGCATGTGTGCACAGTGAGAGGAGCATGTGTGCACAGTGAGAGGAGCATGTGTGCACAGTGAGAGGAGCATGTGTGTGCACAGTGAGAGGAGCATGTGTGCACAGTGAGAGGAGCATGTGTGTGCACAGTGAGAGGAGCATGTGTGTGCACAGTGAGAGGAGCATGTGTGTGCACAGTGAGAGGAGCATGTGTGCACAGTGAGAGGAGCATGTGTGTGCACAGTGAGAGGAGCATGTGTGCACAGTGACAGGTGCATGTGTGCACAGTGAGAGGAGCATGTGTGCACAGTGAGAGGAGCATGTGTGTGCACAGTGAGAGGAGCATGTGTGTGCACAGTGAGAGGAGCATGTGTGCACAGTGAGAGGAGCATGTGTGTGCAGGTGCAGCTGTGACATCTTTGACATCGGTTCTTTCCACCTTACTTCATTGCAGAGACAGAGAGGCAGAATGAGAGAAGACCCACCCACCTTAGACACACATATAGCAGCCTGTGTTGGCTCTGACATTAGCTGGCGGTCTAAACGCACTCTACAGGCTGCACCATGTGCAGTAGGAAGCCAAGCCTGCGAGCCACAACTTCTGCCTCCCAGAGCAGGCTATCAGGTGGCTGTACTCCACAGGGGACCTGAATTACAGCTAGCATCCACGCAGACTGCCATGTCCTTCTCCTTGTCTCTCAGTGTGTGAGGACTTGTCTCACACTGAATGGGAGCTCAGAATGCCTAGGGCTGGGGGTTGCTGATGCCCCTCATCTCATACATAATGTCACATGTAGTGTTGGAAATGTCTTCCAAGTATGGCCACAACAATTCATGAAGTTGGTATGTGTATAGAGGGGACACACATGAACATAGAGGAAGCACCAGTTACATCAAATGAATGTGACAAAGGACAGTCAGCTGGGAAGCCAAACCCTCTGCAGACTGTAGGCTCAAGAAGACACTGATAAAAGACATTTGAAAAGCACAGGGAAGAGTTTCTATGCTTTTCACGAGTATCAGGACCATGTGTGCCTGTACTGCAAATGGTCACAGGGCACACACTGCTACCACAGCTTCCTGAAAAATTCTCACATCAGAATCATTAGTTCAGCCCCAAAGATCTCAAACTCAGGAGAAAAAATAATCCCCCCCTCAAATTGAGAAACATTTTCTGCATTAACATCAGTTGATGCAAAAAATTAGCAAAAGAATATTTTTAAGATTCTACAGCCAACGAAAAAGAAGCCAACTGAGAAAGAATAAACAAGATAAAACAAGAATAAACAAGATTATTAAACAAGAATAAACAAGATTAAATTCTGTAGTAATGAATAAATTCCTACTCGGGCACACAGTGAACTGCGGTTTAAATCATATAGGGTGAATCAATACTTAAGCATTGTGTCAAACGTCATAGGGATTCAGATCAAATGTAACTGAGAATTTCAAAGCAAATATAAAGAATAAGAAAGAATGTGACAGAGCACAATGGGCATAAAACTGAGCCAAGCTGCACAAGAAAGGGAGAGACGGGCCAGGTCGGGGCCAGCAGCCGCCATAGGGTCAGGAGAGACTGGCAGGTGGGACCCGCAGTCCCTTAGGGTCAGGGTCAGGAGAGACGGGCAGGTCGGGGCCCGCAGTCCCTTAGGGTCAGGAGAGATGGGCCAGGTCGGTGCCAGCAGCCACCATAGGGTCAGGAGAGACGGGCCAGGTCGGGGCCAGCAGTCCCTTAGGGTCAGGGTCAGGGTCAGGAGAGACGGGCCAGGTCGGGGCCAGCAGTCCCTTAGGGTCAGGGTTAGGAGAGACGGGCCAGGTCGGGGCCAGCAGTCCCTTAGGGTCAGGGTCAGGAGAGATGGGCCAGGTCGGGGCCAGCAGTCCCTTAGGGTCAGGAGAGATGGGCCAGGTCGGTGCCAGCAGTCCCTTAAGGTCAGGGTCAGGAGAGACAGGCAGGTCGGGGCCCGCAGTCCCTTAAGGTCAGGGTCAGGAGAGACGGGCCAGGTTGGGGCCAGCAGTCCCCAGAGGGTCAGGGTCAAGAGAGTCAGGGCCAGCAGTCCCATAGGGTCAGGATCAGGAGAGATGGGCCAGGTCGGGGGCAGCAGTCCCATAGGGTCAGGGTCAGGAGGGACAAGTGGATTGGGGCCAGCAGTCCCTAGAGGGTCAGGGTCTGGAGAGATGGGTGGGTCAGGGCCAGTAGTTCCCAGAGGGTCAGGGTCAGGATAGATGGGCTGGGTTGGGGCCAGCAGCCCTCAGAGGTAGCCCAGGTATATGGGAATCAGGCCAGTGACGAAAGTGCAGTAAATCAAGAACATCAACCCATAAGCATGTTAAACTGCACAGAAACCTACATGAGCATGTGAGACCAGACTCTTGGGAAGCTCACTGAGGGGCCACTTGTGTTACTCCAAAGAAAAACTATAAAGGTCTTACCCAAACCCCTCGGTGTGAGTGCAAGGCCTAGATGACATCATCACATTTAGCACAGGCCATCAGGTCCAGGGGCACAGAGATGTGCGACCCACATTATTTCAGACTAGATGTATGGTCTACACTGCGTGAAATATACCTTATAAAACACCTAAAATCAGAAAAGACACTGCTACCTGGGGAAGTGAAAGCCGAGTCTGACTCGCTGAGGGTGGGACCTTTGCAACATTCGGAGAACACTCCCACCATTCACCTGTGAGGACAGCCAGAATTTGCTGGTGCCCTGTGTGCGGCCCCCTTAGGCCCACTATTCACCTGTGAGGACAGTCTGAACCTGCTGGTACCCTGTGTGCGGCCCCCTTAGGCCCACCATCCTGCTGTGACGACAGTCTGAGGCTGCTGGTACCCTGTGTGCGGTCCCCTTAGGCCCACCATCCTGCAGTGATGACAGTCTGAGGCTGCTGGTACCCTGTGTGCGGCCCCCTTAGGCCCACCATCCTGCTGTGATGACAGTCTGAGGCTGCTGGTACCCTGTGTGCGGTCCCCTTAGGCCCACCATCCTGCAGTGACGACAGTCTGAGGCTGCTGTTACCCTGTGTGCGGTCCCCTTAGGCCCACCATCCTGCAGTGACGACAGTCTGAGGCTGCTGTTACCCTGTGTGCGGTCCCCTTAGGCCCACCATCCTGCTGTGACAACAGCCTGAGCCCACCGGTGCCCTGAGTGCGCCCCCCTTAGGCCCACCATCCTCCCATGTGAACAGTTCAAGCCTGCTGGTGCCCAACATGTGTCCCCACACACACGGCCATGCCAGCTCAAGGACATGGAACCCTCATGCAACAGTGACTCAAATGCTTACAACTTATGGACATAAGTGTTGGTGTGAAATGAAGACTAGATTTTGATTAAAGTGCTAGAAAATACAATATATCTATATTTTATATATACACATGTCTATTATATCTGAAGAAAACATCTAAATGTCTGGAATGCAAAATAAATGCCATTTCCAAGGAAACAAAGCCTGCAGGTCAGGAACTCCTAATGCATCCCTCACATCCATCTACTTGTTCAACACAACCTCCATGAAAACCCAATAGCAGGATGAGCCCTGAGTGCGCCCGGTGAAGTAACACTGAGGCTAAGTCACTGGGGTTCACTCTGCCCAGCAGCAACATAATCACCCAGCGAGCACCCGGCCCTGCGGCAGAGTCACATGTAAATACTGGGAGTTAGTATAAAAGACAAGGAGTTAGTAACCGAGCAGTGTGACAACAAACTAATAACCAAAAAAAAGCCTCTTGGATACCTACCTCACACCATATACAAAAATCATTCCCAGATGGATTAAAGAGCTAAACATAAAAACAAAATAATAATTGTATTAGCAGAAAGCCTAGAAAAGCACTTGCAGAGCCTCAGGGGAAAGAGGCCTTCCCAAAGACATGATCCCAACGCCAGCTACTTACAATCCCAAAGCTGCCTCATGGAAATGGGCGAGTAAGCACAAACACACAGCTGCAGTCAACGCAGCAGCAGAGGATACACCCACATCACACAGCAGCACACAGCATCCTGGGGGAAGGATGAGAGCAATGCGGCCAGAGACAGGTAGGGAGGAGGGAGGGTGACACAGGGACAGGTGAGGGAGGGGGGAGGGTGACACAGGGACAGGTGAGGGAGGGGAGGGTGACACAGGGACAGGTGAGGGAGGGGGGAGGGTGACACAGGGACAGGTGAGGGAGGGGGAGGGGGACACAGGGACAGGTGAGGGAGGGGAGGGTGACACAGGGACAGGTGAGGGAGGGGGACAGTGACACAGGGACAGGTGAGGGAGGGGAGGGTGACACAGGGACAGGTGAGGGAGGGGGGAGGGTGACACAGGGACAGGTGAGGGAGGGAGGGTGACACAGGGACAGGTGAGGGAGGGGGGAGGGGGACACAGGGACAGGTGAGGGAGGGGGACAGTGACACAGGGACAGGTGAGGGAGGGGAGGGTGACACAGGGACAGGTGAGGGAGGGGGGAGGGTGACACAGGGACAGGTGAGGGAGGGAGGAGGGTGACACAGGGACAGGTGAGGGAGGAGGGAGGGTGACACAGGGACAGGTGAGGGAGTGGGGAGGGTGACAGTGACACAGGGACAGGTGAGGGAGGGGGGAGGGTGACACAGGGACAGGTGAGGGAGGAGGGGAGGGTGACACAGGGACAGGTGAGGGAGGGGCGGAGGGTGACACAGGGACAGGTGAGGGGGGGGACAGTGACACAGGGACAGGTGAGGGAGGGGAGGGTGACACAGGGACAGGTGAGGGAGGGGCGGAGGGTGACACAGGGACAGGTGAGGGAGGGGGGAGGGGGATACGGGGACAGGTGAGGGGGGAGGGGGACACAGGGACAGGTGAGGGAGGGGGACAGTGACACAGGGACAGGTGAGGGAGGGGGAGGGTGACACAGGGACAGGTGAGGGAGGGGGGAGGGGGACAGTGACACAGGGACAGGTGAGGGAGGGGGGAGGGGGACACAGGGACAGGTGAGGGAGGAGGGGAGGGTGACACAGGGACAGGTGAGGGAGGGAGGAGGGTGACACAGGGACAGGTGAGGGGGGGGGACAGTGACACAGGGACAGGTGAGGGAGGGGAGGGTGACACAGGGACAGGTGAGGGAGGGGCGGAGGGTGACACAGGGACAGGTGAGGGAGGGGGAGGGGGATACGGGGACAGGTGAGGGGGGAGGGTGACACAGGGACAGGTGAGGGAGGGGGACAGTGACACAGGGACAGGTGAGGAGGGGTCAGTGACACAGGGACAGGTGAGGGAGGGGAGAGGGGGACACAGGGACAGGTGAGGGAGGGGGAGGGTGACACAGGGACAGGTGAGGGAGGGGGGAGGGTGACACAGGGACAGGTGAGGGAGGAGGGAGGGTGACACAGGGACAGGTGAGGGAGGGAACAGTGACACAGTGTTAGGTAAGAGAGGAGGGTCAGGTGGACACACAGCTGTGGACACACAGTAGGGTCAGGGGTACAGGTGGACATAGAGCAATCACATGAACACACAGATATGGGGTTAGCATGGGAGTTGAGGTGGACGCACGCAGGGGTGCACATGGACCCAGCATAGCCGCAAACAGCTGCAGGTGCATGAGAGATGGTGCTAGGACAGAAAGGAAACTGCCATGGGCATCCTTTGGGGACAATCAGAAAATGGACCAGACCCAGGGTCGAGGGGTCTGAGGCGGGAACTACAAGGACTGGCTGATACTGAGCCCAGCACTTCCCTTCCAGGAATCTAGGACAAGGTTAGAGGAGTCAGAAGGGGCCTGGGCCTTCTTGTCAAATGCAGGCAGGATGTATCAAGGGGAGAGCATCACTGTAAAATCCATCAGCACCTCTGCCCTCCCAGGCAAGTGCACCCCTAGACTGGCACACACAGCACCACATACATGTCACAGCTGCCCTAGGACAGTGAGCGATCACCACCACAAACAGCCGAGGGCACCAAGAGACAGTGAATGGCCACTGGCGGAATCCACTTCTCTGATCACATATGCTTCAGGAAGTGCCCAGACCAGTAACATAAACCACCAGTTCTCTGTGCGTGGTGTCTAGGGCCGATACACGTCAGGGTCACACGAGTGAATTGACCGACACAGGCTCAGGCAACTGCAGTGGCGAACAGGAGATCATGTCCTGCAGCAATCATGGCAGAACAGCTTCCTGCACCGGTTCCAGCAGCAGGGCAGTGTGCCCTACTGAGAGCACAGGCTGGCCGAGCATCCAGAGGGAGTCTGATCTGCCATAGGCACAAGGCTTACCAGGAAGGACATGGGCACACAGTGCACACTGGGGCTAGACCCTCTAGGAGGTGACTGTGGGACACAGAGCATCCATCTCCCATCTGTCTGTGAGGTGACCAGGCCTCTGGGTTCCTGTGTTTGCAGCCATGCAGGGTGGGGCCATCAGCCCCTCCCCTTCTGGGAAAATGGATGCCTAGGGGCTGAGGCTGTGTCCCCAGCAGCCTGAGTTCCAGTGAGCAGCTCCATCTGTGGTCATCACTTGACTCCCACGGTGACTTGAAACTTGTGCCTGCATCTCCCCCTGTCCCCACAATCCGTGGGGCATTCCCTGGTGTTACATGTGGTCTGGCGCCCACCCGCATGGCTCCCACTCTTCCTGACAGTATATAGCCTAAACCCCTCCTCCGTGGGGATGACGGTCACTGGAAATCAACACCTGACTTCCAACCATCGCACACATTTGTCACTGCAAATCCAGATGGCAGGACGTAAAAGGCTTTCATGCATCAAGTATATGACAGATAATAAAACCTAGTGAGACAACGAAGCAGAGCGGAACTGCCTGGAGAGTGCTCGCTGAAGATGTGCTCGCCTGTCTAATGGGCACACGCATGCAGAATGGTTCTGGCATTTAAAGTTCATTTAATGCATAACACGAATGTCAATATTTACAATATTCTGGGAATGGCATCATTTGCAACTAGCTAAGAGGCAACTTACACTGTGCCAGGGTATGAAGTTCTGTGTGATTCTTTCAAGAAAGAAGAGTTTGAGGCTTGTGAGTCAAAACCAATGGTTTCCAGGGTGAGTCCCAGGCTGGACCCATCCCGGGCCAGTGCTGAGGCCTGTGAGCAGGGAGCTCAGTAGTTGTGGACAGCCCAGCAGGTGTGACATCTCCCCTAATCTGGCAGCTGGGGACAGGGTCCTATGGGGCATACACATTATCTCACAGTATGCTGACGGAATGCATGCCTGCCCCATGTCCCACCCTATACAGCTACTAGGAGCCAGACTCAGCCCCAAAACCAAACCTGGAGTCACCACCTCCTGGCCCTCCTGCAGGCACCATGCCTGATGGAATCCCACAGCCTCACAGCCCTCCTGCGGGCACCATGGCTGCATTCAACCCTCAGCAGCAGCACTTGGGCTGAACTTTTCACCCCAGGCCTAGGGGACCCAGAACCACAGCCTCCCCAGAGCCGTCCATGCAGGAGGAGGGGTCATGCCCTTTCTTATGCTTAGCTACAGGGCAGAAGAACCTAGTGGTCCCCAAGTCAGTAGATCTGCTCCATGAGGAGGCAGCACACAGACCTGTCTTGAGCCTACCTTCCCTACAACTGCTGAGCTGTCCACACCTGCTGGGCTGTCCACAGCTACTGGACTGTCCACACCCACTGGGCTGTAGACACCTGCTGGCCTGCCCTTTCCCTCTGCTTCCAGCCTGAGACACTGTACCACACCTGCCCTGCCACGGGGGCTCTGACCACACTTGCCCTGCCACGGGGGCTCTGGCCACACCTACCTCTGCTTCGGGGCTCTGGCCAAACCTGCCCTGCCACGGGGGCTCTGACCACAGTGGCTATCACAGCGGCTCTGACCACACCTGCCCCTGCAATGAGGGCTCTAACCACACCTGCACTGGCTCTGGCCACGCCTCTCCTCTCCTGTGTGATCATGCCTTCTCTACCTCTCCCCATTTTCTCCTTGCACTAGCACCTGCTATGTGACTCATATCTGGGGCCTCCCTTTGGCCAAGAGATCATATGAGAGAGAAAGCATCATTGGTGGGTCTGAATGGGAACTGGGCTGGGAGACACTAGGATGTCATCCTTTACTGGGCCGGTCCAGCGTGCACCTGTCTGCATGAAGAGTTAGCACACAATGTGGATGAGAGGACAATGCTCAGAGACAGCCCAGTTAAATGCGTGTGCAGAAAGGGGTAGGGCCCCCAACAGAATAGTAAACACACATGTTACATGTTAGGATGGGGGTGGCTGAGAGCTGCCAAATGCATGCTCGGGCAAGCGTGTGCATCGTGTGCACCAAGGGGCAGGGTCCATGGACAATGACAGACAAGCAAGGCACTCATCCCATAATCCAGTCATATGGCTGGAAGGCCACTTACCCTGTAGTAGTCTGTACTATATACGTCCCGAGACATGCCAAAGTCACCAATCTTCACCAGCAGGTTGGCCCCCACCAGGCAGTTCCTCGTGGCCAGGTCACGGTGCACAAAGTGCTGCGAGGCCAGGTACACCATGCCGGAGGCGATCTGGCTGGCGATGTGCAGCATCTGCGAGAGCCCTAGCTCACCCTTGGCCTGGCGCGGCTGCCCATCCACGAGGATCATCGCGTCCGGACCATGGGCCCTTCGAGGGGACAGGGAAGGAGCAGGACAGAGGTTTAGCCACTCTGGGGGAAGGACTGTGGGCCCTGCCATGTCCTTTTGGAGGGCCCCATGAGACGGACACAAGCCAGGTGAATCCACCTGAAATGACTAAAAGAGGGCAAAACTGCAGCCCAGACCCCAGCAGGATAACACAACAACCAGGTGGCCACATGAACCTCACCTGGCACAGGCCAGATCTCCCAGAGAGAGGGCGGTGGCAACACTGATCCTCCTCCTCCATGCTGTGACATGGGCAGAGTCACCAGGTCAACAGCCTTGGGGTCAGCAGGAGGGCAGGAAGGATCACTCCCTAGGACCTGTGCAGTAGGTCCAGCCCCACCCCAGCAAACTGAATGATGGGCGGAACTCACTCGTGTGCATTTCCCACCAGTTTCAGGTGGTCAGCAGTGGACACGGGAGTCCATGCTCCATGCTCGGGGATGAGCTAAGTTCCTGACAGCACAGGCACACAGACCTGGAGAACCCCCCCCCCATCCAAGACCAAGCCCTCAATTTGGCACCCTAGCAGTTGAGTTGCTGATGGGCCTCTCAGTGCTCCAGGAACCCTGGGAGCAGACAGGGCCAGGCCTTCCTTCCTTTCCCAAGAGGTTCCAGGAAGAGCAGCCTGAGGAAACAGGTGCTTCAGTGTCCACTGAAAGTGATCGGTAAACATCACATTCACCAGCGCAAGTGGATGCACACCTGTTGCAGGAGCTCGCAAAGAGGAGGGAAATACACAAGCCCCTCAATCAGCTACTGGGAACCCATCAGTCCACCTGACAGCACCAGCTGAAGAGGCAAAACCAGGAGCAGAGTTGTGGAGAATGTTGCAGGAGCGTCCACACTGACCCCATGCTTCAGGAACGTCCACCCTCACCCTGTGCTGGAGAGGCATCTACACTGACCCCATGCTGCAGGAGCGTCCACACTGACCCTGTGCAGCAGGAGTGTCCACACTGACCCTGTGCTGCAGGAGCGTCCACACTGACCCTGAGCTGCAGGAGCGTCCACACTGACCCTGTGCTGCAGGAGTGTCCACACTGACCCTGAGCTGCAGGAGCGTCCACACTGACCCTGTGCTGGAGAGGCATCCACACTGACCCTGTGCTGCAGGAGCGTCCACACTGACCCTGTGCAGGAGCGTCCACACTGACCCCGTGCTGCAGGAGTGTCCACACTGACCCCGTGCTGCAGGAGTGTCCACACTGACCTTGTGCAGCAGGAGCGTCCACACTGACCCTGTGCAGGAGCGTCCACACTGACCTTGTGCAGCAGGAGCGTCCACACTGACCCTGTGCTGCAGGAGTGTCCACACTGACCCTGTGCTGCAGGAGTGTCCACACTGACCCCGTGCTGCAGGAGTGTCCACACTGACCTTGTGCTGCAGGAGCGTCCACACTGACCCTGAGCCTCAGGAGTGTCCACACTGACCTTGTGCAGCAGGAGCGTCCACACTGACCCTGAGCCTCAGGAGCGTCCACACTGACCCCGTGCTGGAGGAGCGTCCACACTGACCCTGTGCAGCAGGAGCATCCTCACTGACCCTGTGCGCAGGAGCGTCCACACTGACCCTGAGCCTCAGGAGTGTCCACACTGACCCTGTGCTGCAGGAGTGTCCACACTGACCCTGTGCAGCAGGAGTGTCCACACTGACCCCATGCTGCAGGAGTGTCCACACTGACCCTGAGCTGCAGGAGTGTCCACACTGACCCTGTGCAGCAGGAGTGTCCACACTGACCCTGAGCCTCAGGAGCGTCCACACTGACCCTGAGCCTCAGGAGTGTCCACACTGACCTTGTACAGCAGGAGCGTCCACACTGACCCCGTGCAGCAGGAGCATCCACATTGACCCTGTGCAGCAGGAGCGTCCACACTGACCCTGTGCAGCAGGAGCGTCCACACTGACCCTGCTATCCACCCTTGGTTTTTGGTTCTGCTCTGCTTCATGTCCCCTCTTAGCTGGTCTCCCCTCTCATCCCCCTGGCTGCCTCCTCAATCTCACCCCACCTGCTTCCTCTCATATGGGTTAGCTGGAGGCCTAATTGCCCAGCAGTCCTCTCCAACCTACCGGAGGCATCTGGGTTAGGCAGAGGACAGAATGAGCCCTTGAACCCAAAGCAGGGTGCCTGATTTGGGGGACATACCTGGATTCCCACCAGAACTCTGAGGACCCCACAGCAATGATATCCTTACTGCATGTGCAGAACGTCCTGGGCCCTGGGGCTGCACGCCTCCTTACAGGCCCTTGGAGCTCCTGGGGTGGCCTCATTTCTTAGTGGGAGATGCAGGGGAACCTTCAAGTTTCACCAGAGCCAGCTTTGTCCTGGACGTCCTGGGCCTACCCAACTCACCTGAGAAACTTGTTCAGGTCACCATGCTTCATGTACTCGAAGACCATGATGAGCGGGTCACCATCGCCACAGACACCATAGAACTTGACGATGTGCTCGTGCTGCAAGTTGGTGAGCAGCTCTGCCTCCCGCTGGAAGTCCTTCCGGGCAGCCAGTGTGGGGTCCTTCAGGGCCTGGGAGGGCAGGAGCAGTGGCCCTCACTGCTAGAGTGGTACACCCAGCCCTTCTTCCCATCAGGGGATGCCAGGGTCACCAGGCCCGTCCCCTCTGACAGATGTCTGCAGGAAGGCACAGCCAGCACTGGCCAGTGGCCCCAGTCGTCTCAGCTCCCTGGGCACCCTAAGAGGCTGCCTGAGGGAATGGTTCATGCTGAACCTACTCCTGTCCCAAAAGTCTGCGCAGGAGATGGGGACAGAGGGTGGAGCCTCTGACCTCTAGAAGGTTCCGGGTCCCCCTAGCAGGTGGTTGTGGGAAGCACTGGACCATCTGTGGGCGGCAGCCAAGGGCACCATGAGTGAACAGAATCCCCGAGGGTCCAAACCAGTGTGGGAAGCTGGGCATGTGGTAACCACCAGGTCGGGCATGCTCACACTGTTGGAGTGCCCCTCCTGCCCGAGCCCCACCCACACCAGGGCTCACCTTCACTGCTACCAGCATCTTGTCCTTGGTGGGGCTGAGGTTGTAGCACTCGGCCAGGAAAACCTTGCCGAAGGCGCCCTCGCCCAGTTCCCGCTTCAGCACAATGTCCCTCCTCTTGATGTGCTGGACATCTGCGGGGACACGGGGCAGCAGGTCAGCCCCTGCCCTGGCTGGGCTCAGCGCCTGGGCCGGAAGTGGAGGACAAGAGTGCAGAGTGGAGTTCCTGGGGCTGAGCCCACACCATGGAGGGAGGACCCCACCCAGGGAGGGGAGGAAGGACCCCAATGCCCACACAGGGAGGACAGGCTGGGGCTGCCCCTCCTCACCCAGACTTCTGATCTCACCCTACAGGCTGAGCCTCAGACCCCAGCAGCCCCAGCCTTTCCACGCGTGCCCCCGGCTGGGGACACTGGTGGCAGTGCAGGCAGCATAGGAGCCAATGGCTACCATGAGGGATCCCGGTGGTCACCACAGCTGCAGGGCACAAAATTCAGAGTCTGGTTGCACCTCTCCCATGCCCCAGTCTGGCCTCCAGGGTGCCCTGCTTTCCTGGAATCCATGAGCCCTTCCTTGAGGGGACCTCAGCTGGGTCAATGGGATAATGCAGCTAAGGGCACAGTGTTGGCTGACAGGTTGTCGCCAGGACGTGGTGCCAGGCTGACAGAGCTGACTGGGTAGGGAGGGTCCCTCTCCAGTGAAGGCCCAGGACACGCTCTGGGGCTGCCCCACTTCCCTCAGTCTCCCACCCTCAGCTCCAGGAGAGGCCAGAGGAGGACAGCGCCTCCTAGTCTGGGCCCTATTTGGGGAACTCTCCTCCCCACTGCCAGGGCAGCAAGAACCTTATGGCCTGTGAGTTCCAGAAGAAAGGGGCAGCATGTGGAGGTTCTTACCCCCAGAGGTCCTGTGTGGGCGTTCCCACCTGCCTCCCCGGGGTTCCATGTGGGCGTCCCCAGCCCCAGGGGTTCCATGTGGGCGTCCCCCTCCCCGGGAGTTCCACATGGGTGTCCCCAGCCCCTGGGATTTCCATATAGGCATTCCATGCCTCCTTCCTGTCCACATTGCAGTCCTGGAAGTCCCGGGCAAATACTTCCTGGAATCCTGCCCTCACCCACAGCAGGGCCTCAGGAATGGCTACAGCTACCTGCACACATGAACCCTGGGCACCCAGGGGCTGAGCTCAGAGGCTCAGCTTCTACACACTGTCCTGGACATGAGAGATGGTGCCCGCTGTCCACAGGTCAAGCAGAGGAGGAAGGGGAAGCAAAGGGCCAGGCAACAGCACACAGTCCTGCCCACGTGGATACCCCCACATGCCCAGAAGGGCTGAGGTGCCCTTGCCAGCCCACCCTGTGCTGAGCCCCAGTGGGAGAAACAGACAGAACAAGGGCAGTGGGGACAGCCGGGCGGCTGGGCTGTGGCTCCAGGCATGTGGCTGGGTCCCGGCCGCGCTTATTTTTAGCTCACTGGGGGTTGCTGGGCACTGCCTGTGGTGAGGCCGTCTGACCCATATGCCAGAATGATGGATCCCCTGGGAGCAATAGGCACCAATCTCTCCTTACCACCCAGCTGGTTGGCCCAGACGTCGGGACATGGGGGCGGGGTGCACAGGCCCAGGCCACAGGAAGACCTCCTGGGTCACCAGCAGGAGGGAAGTGTGGCAGGTGTAGGGGGACATCTGGGACTCCAAGGTCCAGCTCTCAAAAAAACTCCTACAGAGGCCCTGCTGTTCCACAGAACACAAACAGCGGGCATTTTAGCACATCAGTGCCTTCTCCAAAGGGTCCAAAATGTCCATCCTACAAGTGGTCATCATTGCTGGGGGCCTTTAGGCCTACAACAATCACAGTCAAGAGCAAAATCCTTAAGGCAGCAAGGCCTCGGAGCTGTGGCCTGGACGTGGACTAAGCCTTGAGGGCCCCAAGGCCCAGGACTGTGCATGGCTCTGGTGGGTTGTCCAGGGCTCCCATACGTGCCGGCCCTTCCCGTGTGCCCAGCTACACAGGCTGCTGGTATTGCAGGTCTCTCAGGTACTGCAGCCCACTGAGGGCACTCCCTGCCTCTCCAGCAGTGTCAGGCTTCCCTCTCTGACCTGGCCATTTTCACAGCTCCTGCCTGACTCTGAAGGCCCCCAGCATGTCTGCAGTGGGTCTACTCCATGGGACAGACTCACCCCATGTACCAGAACCCTCCCTCACCTCCCACTCTGGTCCTTAAGCTCTCTAATCCCACCATGACAGGGAGCAAGGGCAGGGCCACAGGTTACTGTCCCAGCCACGCCAGGCCCTGGGTGAGGGCAGGCCACGGAGAAGTAGCTGGTGGGTTTGCCCAGCTCTGCCTCCCTGCAGAAAGCCATTCACCCCACCACACCTTTGACTGACCCACAATCCATTCTAGGTGGTCACACGGCCAGGAAATTGGGAAAGAGGAGTGGCCCTCCCCATTCCCAGGGCCTGTGTACTTCTGGGAGCACCTGGACAGCCTTGGGTGGCCACCAAGTTATGAAGATGGGGCCTCCAGGGCATCAGCCTCAAGGGTTTACACCAGGTTGGCATAGGCTCATGACAGCAGGCCTGCCTCCAGAGCAGTGGCACACACCTGGGGCTCATAGAAGAGGCCAGTGCCAGACATGGGAGTACCATATCCCTTTGTGCTCCACATGCCACTGCATTTCCCTGGCAGCCACTCTCCTCTGGGGACCCCAGTTTGGTCTGGCTTTTGCCATCACCACACCTGTGTCAGCACATGTGTATGATATGAGCATGTATATATTGGGTTGTGCCTCCATGTGTGCACATATGTAAATATGTTGTGTGAGTACACATGTGTATGGTCATGTGTGCATTGGGTGTGTGTTTCTCTGTGTGCACACATGAGCATGTGGTGAAGCTGCCTCAGCATGTCTGTGGGGTGGGTGCTGTGGGCCCGTGGGCTTCAGCTCGGGAGTGCTGGCTCCCAGAAGCCAGCAGCCCTGTGGCATTCCGTGGTGTTCAGCGACAGTTGTGATGGATGAGCACATGGTACTCTATCCTGACTCCTTGGGCTCCCATGGCCATAGGCCCTGTGCTGGCCCAGGAACTCAGCTCCCAGACCAGCAGAAGCCACCTCAGCTGAAGGCCAAGCCTCTGGGGATAGCTCTGATCAGTAAGCTGAGACCGGGACTCCAGCCTCTCCATCCCCTAAACACACCACCTCACCTCTACCCTGAGTGGGGCCCAAGACCCTTGTTAACTCCAAGGGTCATTTCACCACAGAGCCTCAGGGCCTCCTCCGAAGGCTGGGACGGGGCAGCCACAGAGACCTCTGAAGGGCCTCCTGGCATGGATCCCACCCTCCTGAGTCCCTGCAAGGTGTGACGCTACAGCCCCAATACCCAGAGGCATCGTCAGCCACTCTGCCACACAGAGTGCCTGTAAGCACAGGCGGTGCCCAGGCTCTGCCCCCACACCCCCAACCAGCACCCCTGGAGGAGCAGTGAACAGATGCATGCCCTATCCAGGCTAGTCAATCTCCTCTTCATGGCTGATCCTTGGATCTCTTCTCCAAGGCCGACAAACCCACCCACCAGCTGGCTGCAGTTCTCCCGTCAACCATCCGCTGGGATGCAGACAGGCTCAGTTCTCAGCTCCACTATAGCACAAGCCACTTCCTACCCACTGGGGCAGCTGAGGCACGAGTGCCTCCTGAGGTGAAACCCCATTCCTTCTCTCAGTTCCCTCACAGTGCACCCGGCCTCTCCCATGCACCTCATTCAGGCTCCAGTCAGAGGCAGCACACACAGGTCCTTAGCTCAATGCCAACTGTGCCTCCTGGGCCTGTGAATCAGGGACCAGGCTACAGTCACCCTGGACTCCTGGCCAGGCCAGTGGACAGCAGTTAGCATGCATGCAACCTGTAGCTGCAGCTGAAAGGCCATGCAACAGCAGGGGCAGAAGCCCTGCTGGCCTCTCCCCTGGACGCTCCAGGGCTCCATCCCAAGGTCTTAGCTGATCAGTTCTAAATGAAGATCACTTCCTGGGGGTGCCTGCCATGCCTGAGCCTGCTGTTGCAGCAGGAGCTGAGCCAAGTCAGTTCTGAAGTGGTTCAGGAGCAGGCCTGACTGCTGAGCTTGCCTGCAGGAACATGGGCCCACTCACAGAGGCTGAGTGGGCAGAGGGTGCCAGCAAGCCAATGAAGGCACTAGGCTTCCTGTCAGTCCAGCCTTCCACACTCATTAGGCACCAGCTATGGCCTCTAGCAGGAAGAGGCAGGGCAGCAATGAGGCCGAGTGCTCTGCCATGACTCCAAAGCCCTAGATACCAGGAGGATGCCCGAAAGCCTCACAGGGAATGCCACACACGCCCTAACCATTTCTAGGCTGGCATCTCGGGAGCCCTGACATCCACGTGGCACTGTGGCAGCTGCAGTGGCAGCTTGTTGGGGCTGTTGGAAGTGACACAAGCCTAGCTCACTCATCAGCTTCAACTCAGTGCTCCTTCCCGATCCAGCTTCTTCCTCCCTCCCTGCTGTCCCCAGCCCGTGATCCTTTACCTAGTGCTGGTCTGCATCTCCACTGCCCACAGACATGAGCACAGTGCTCAGAAAATGGAATGTGCCTTCCATGCTAACCCCAGGGCATCAGGGTTCATGTTCAGGAACATGGGGTATGTGGAAGCCACAATGGCACCACTTTGCCAGAGAGAATGCGTGGCCCTCAGTTTGAGTGACGTCTCCAGGAGATGCCTGCCTCCCCTGGTGCTCCTGTGACTTCACTCCATCAGGCTGACCTCTCTCCTGCAGCTCAGGCCAACAGACTGGCTGGACACTTCTAGCTCTGGTCACGCCTCTCTCAGTGTGTGATCCCACAAGGCCGCCGACCCAAAGAGAAGTGGCAGCAGATTCAACCACTGCTCATGGCCCTAGCTTCCCATGTTAAGAGTGCTAGGACAGAGTCCTGTGGCTGCTTCCCATCCCACTCCCTGCGGATGCACTGGGAGGATAGCAGAGGAGAGCCTGAGTGCTTGGGCCCCTGCACACACGGGACACACCCGGAAGAAGCTCCTGATTTTCACTTGACCCAGCACCAGTAGGGATTTGGGGAGTGAACAGGGCGGGGAAGATCTCTGTCTCACTATCAAGTGGGCCAAAGAAGACATCAACAAAATCACACAGTGGACCTGTTTACTGGGCCATGGGAGCCTGTCCTCAGATGTGCCTCCTGTGGGAAGGGTGCTGTGACTGCACTGGAAGACACAGAATGGAGCCACCAGCCATCTCCATGCAGCTGCTGCAGTGAGATTTGTCACACTTCCTTAGCACACAAGGGTAACGTGAGGACATCAGTGCAGAATGCAGGAGACTGGGAACCCAGGCCAGGTGACCACTCTGCATGGTGGCAACAGGGTGGCTCAGGAAACACTGGCTCCCCATAGACAGGTGGGGGCCTACCGGCAATACTTAGGTAATGATTCAGTGACACACCACAAATGCTACCTTATGTGCATACCACAAGCTCACCCACTTTCAGGCTCACCACAACAATCTCCAGGAAATCTATCCAGACATCAGCTTATTCCACCCTAAGGGCTCCTGCCTTTCCCCTGCGCCCAGCCAGTCCCAACTACAGCCCCAGGCAACCATTGGACAAAGTCTGTCTTGCCAGGGGGCACCCTGCCTGACCCTTGATGCCAAGGGCTTTCTGCAGAGGAACTTCCACGTGTGGGGCCTGTGCTGGCACAAGTGTGTGCTGTCAGAGGAGCGCCTGTGAACCTGTAGACACGTGTGTTCTTGTGTAGCTATGTGTGCACACCTGTGTTACATGTTTGTGTTTGCTTAGTGAAAGTGTCATTCACACAGATTTTCAACTGCGAACAGAAGCCACAGAAACAAAGCCACATAGCGACTTGTGCACACGACCATAAAGTGCACACTGCTAACTAGCCAAATGAGGAACAATGCAGACTCAGGCAGAACACTGAGATGTGGCACTGCTGTCACTGAGGGACGGACAGATGGTGCACTTTATGTGTCCCTGAGATCCCTGACCTCATGCCCAAAGCCTCCCACAGTCATAAGTCACCTTTGTAGTCATAAACACAGCTACTCGAGGGAGGAGTGCCTGTCATGTGGTGTCTCTGGGGTCTTCCCCTTTGTCACAGATGACATCTTCCCAGGTATCCACAGTTGTGGGGGTACAGGGCCCTCTGCCTGCATACAGCCAGCCACAGCACCCAGGACTCCATGATCCAGGTAAACATCAACCAACCCATGGAGACCTGGCCCATTGTCTCCATGGCAACTGCAAGAGGGCAGGCCCACAGCCCTGCAGGACAGACGTCCACCCGGGCAAGGCGGCCCAAGTGGCTGAAAGGATGGCAATGGGGTCAAACGTCCGAGGCCCAGGAGACACGGGATGTTCAAGTCTGGTCCTAAGCCACCCTCCCTGTCACTTCCTGCACTGGCCCAGGCAGGCTGTGAGCATTAGGCCCATCCCACAACTGAAGGTCCCAGGACAAAGCCCATGCCCCACAGTGTAAGACTGGCTATTACCTCTACCAGGGCTCCTGGGTCGGTGAGCCGTGGCACACCCCTATCATCCTGTAATTCCATTTCCCAGAGCAGTCCCTGAGCCAACCCTAAGGCTCTGCAGGCACACACCCATGGCGTCCTCCCCTGAAAGAGCAGGGTGAGGGGACCTGCACGTGTCCCGAGGTGTGCAGGCCTGCGGGGAAGGAAGAGGTTGTCTAGAAACAGGGTGGACACAGGCCTCGGACGGCCACCTCTTGTGGCTCTGGGACTCCTGGCAACTGACAGGGAGCCTGAGAAGTGGGGAGACATGGCTGTCCAGGATGACAGGGCACTGACAATATCTTAGTGGACTACTGCTTGTGGGATTGAGGGAAGCTCTAACTGTCCAAACTGGACAAAGCCATCCCGGCGGGGGATGGGGCGGTAGTGGCAACCCTTCCCCTTGAAGCCCTTCCATGCAGAAGGGGCCAGCACCATCATCACTTGAAGAGCCCCAGGACGGCTGCATGAGAAACAAGAGCCAGCAGCACCTGCTGCCCCCTCACAGCCTGTTCTGCTGAGGGCCCAGCTCAGGCAGGCCCTGCTCCTCAGGCTGAGAGGGACCTGCAATAGGGGTAACAATTATGTCCCCCTGGACTCCTGTGGCAGGGGTATTCTGGGGGCTACATAGAGTCCCCTGCTTCCCTGTGGAAGCCAGCCTCCCTCCCCAAGAGCTCTACTCCTGAACAGACACTGCAGCGTCCCAAAGGAAGAACTGAGCAAATCCAAGATGGGAAGGGACCATGTTCATTCCCATCACACTCAAGTCGTCAAGGTAGGAGCAGAGGTCCAGTGTAGCTGACATGGTCTCTGCCCAGGGCAGCCAGCTTGGGTCTCCCACACCTCACTCTGCATCACACGCAGTTTTAAGGGCCTGTCAGGAGGCAGGACCACAGTCTCTGGCCTGGCCACACAGAGTCACCCGCAAGTTGCCCCTGTCCACAATGGCAGTACCCCCAGGGTCCCTGCTCTGTGCCATGGTCCTGGCCGGGAATTGCTTCCCCCACCCACATCGGTGATGGGCGATAGTGACCGGTGCCTCAAGCAGGAGACAGACCTGACCACCAGAAAGGGCCCCTCTCCACAGCCCACCTCTGTTTTCTGTCCTATAAATAATTCAGAGTTCTCTTTTTTCTTAAATATCACAAAAGTGAGTTGGAATCTTCATGTGAGGGAGCCTGCTGTGTCCCTCCCTCCTTCCCTAGCCAGCGGGCAACTCCCTGGAGAAGACCCCTCCAGCCCTAACATTTATTCTCTGACATTTCAGACTGTTTGCCAGGCAGAGCTGCCCGCTCCACATCAAAATCAGGAAGCCTTGCCTGCAACTCCCGTGTGGCCTGTCCAGCTGCACAGGCAGGGCCTGCACCCCCCAGCATCTGCCTCCTCCCCAGGCCCTGGCAGCAGCTATGCTTTGCATGTCCCCCCAAGAACCCAAAGGCGGGCTCTCATAAAGCAGCGGTGGCTGTGGGCCGTGGGATGGGGCACGGGGTACTGCCAGCTGCTCAGGGACAGTGAGCAGATGACTTACCCAGATTCTGCCTAGACCGGGATGCACGAGCCCCAGTGCTGGGGTGGCCAGCGTCCTGCTGAACTCGCAGGTGCTGTGCCGTCCACGTTCTTCTGTACCCACAGCCGTGATGTCTGCTCCCTGAGATGCCAGCCACTGGCATCTCTCCTGACCATGACCCTCTGGCAAACTGTCTTCCCAGCTGAGGGGACTCAGGGTACCCGTGGGCCTTGTAGTCCAACACCTGTGTGGGAGGACGTGGTTCTGTTGCTTCACGCATCACCATGGCTTCACCAGAGGATGGGTCCCACCATGGACCTGGAAGACTGACCGCATGGCCGCACGGGTCGCACTCAGGCCAGCCCTGTGCTCAGAGCTGCTGGGCGCTGCCTGTGATGGTGGCTGCTGTGGAGACTCCCACCAGTTGGAGACACGGACTAGAGACCCAAATTCTCCCAGGACATAGTCCTCTGAACGCACTTTTTGCAGAGCCTCCCTGCTGTCTCCAGCAGTGGCCAAGAGCAACTACGTCCTGGCCAGTGCCGAGTGTTGCTCCCTCTAAAGCCAAAGACTCGGGATGAGCTCTCAGAAGCTCCACAGCCAAAAAGGGGCTCGAGAGCAGCTCCTGTACACCCTCCCCCAGCACATCTGTCACGGTCGATGGCTGATCACACTGAAACAGACTTGGTGCTTCGTCTGCATCCCAGAGGTCAAGCAGCGAGGTTCCAGGCTTCCCTGGCATGGTCCTGCTCCTGCAGGGTGTGCTGAGGCTTCTGGCAAGGGACAAACAGTTCACAGGGTTAGAGTCTGTCCTGTCTTCATCTCAGAAGCTGCTTATCCAAGGCAGCAGGCGAAGTGCCTTGTGGGGTCTGGCTGAGGCTGAAGATGAGGGGCCTTGTGGGGTCTGACTGAGACTGAAGATGAGGGGGCCTCATGGGTTCAGCTGAGGTTGAAAACGAGGGGCCTCATGGAATCTGGCTGAGGCTGAAGATGAGGGGTCTCGTGGGGTTCAGCTGAGGCCACAGGCAAGAGGTCCCGTGGGGTTCAGCTGAGGCCACAGGCAAGGGGTTCCATGGGGTTCAGCTGAGGCTGCAGGCAAGAGGCCTTGTGGGTCCTGGGTTCCAAATTTTCTGCCTCCAAATTTGATTAAATCCACTCATGAGCCTAACTCTCTCACTATTTTATGGCCCTTGCCAGCCTGCAGAGACACCCTCCTGCCCTTGCAGCAGGACATCCCCAAGAAGCACACCAGGTCATTGGCCTCAGGACCCTTGGCTCAAGACTGGCGCTGGCTGTGGGGTTATGGGCATATCGGCACCACAAAAATGGTTGTGAGAGGCTAAATCACCATGTGTGCAGGCAGCATTGTCAGCTTCCTCCAGGAGTCCCAGGCAGCCAGGTGCCACTGCTATATGCTCTGCCTTGCTGGCACTTGCAGTGCCCTGCGGCGTCAACCCCTCCCCAGCTGCTTGTCATACAAGCCTGTGTGTGAACTGGGGGGCTAGCTCCAGCCTGGGGGTGTTCCCCTCCAGAGGCACTGGTTTGGTCACAGTGAAGGTGGGCCAGACAGCACAGACTACCCTCCTGTCATCCATGGGAGCTACTGAGCCCAGGGTGGACAGAATCTCCAGGCTGGTGGGGAGGGTGGAGTCCAGCTCCAACTGCCTGCCATGTTGCCAACCAGGAGTCTTCCTGGTATTGATGAACCAGGTGATGGGCCTTGAGTCTCAGGACAGCCACTCTGTAGGCACCAGGGATCCTAGGGCTGGAAGAGGGCAGGAAGAACTGAGGGGCCCTGAGGACCCTGAGACCTTTGCCCTCTCCCAGGACTGCAGCCCTCCCAGGCAGAATCAGGCTGCTAGTGGACGGCAGAGTGGCCAGAGCTCCTGAAGTCAGCCTGGCCCTACAGCTCCATCTGTGCAACATAAGCAGGTGAGTGATGGCATCTTTCTAGGAGGGGTTAGCCGTGGGTAAACGTGGCTGGCCTAACGCTACATTTTCCTGTAATGGTCACAGTCATCCCTCACACTCCTCTGCTGGACATGGTCATCCCTCACGCTCCTCCTCTGAGCTGGACATGGTCATCCCTCACGCTCCTCCTCTGAGCTGGACATGGTCATCCCTCCGCCTCCTCTGAGCTGGACGTGGTCATCCTCACGCTCCTCTGAGCTGGACGTGGTCATCCCTCCTCCTCCTCCTCTGAGCTGGACGTGGTCATCCCTCCTCCTCCTCTGAGCTGGACGTGGTCATCCCTCACGCTCCTCCTCTGAGCTGGACGTGGTCATCCCTCACGCTCCTCCTCTGAGCTGGACGTGATCATCCCTCCTCCTCCTCTGAGCTGGACGTGGTCATCCCTCCCCCTCTGAGCTGGACGTGGTCATCCCTCCTCCTCCTCTGAGCTGGACGTGGTCATCCTCACGCTCCTCCTCTGAGCTGGACGTGGTCATCCCTTCTCCTCCTCCTCTGAGCTGGACGTGGTCATCCCTCCTCCTCCTCCTCTGAGCTGGACGTGGTCATCCTCACGCTCCTCCTCTGAGCTGGACGTGGTCATCCCTCTTCCTCCTCTGAGCTGGACGTGGTCATCCCTCCTCCTCCTCCTCTGAGCTGGACGTGGTCATCCCTCCTCCTCCTCCTCTGAGCTGGACGTGGTCATCCCTCCTCCTCCTCTGAGCTGGACGTGGTCATCCCTCATGCTCCTCCTCTGAGCTGGACGTGGTCATCCCTCCTCCTCCTCCTCCTCTGAGCTGGACGTGGTCATCCTCACGCTCCTCCTCTGAGCTGGACGTGGTCATCCCTCACGCTCTTCCTCTGAGCTGGACGTGATCATCCCTCCTCCTCCTCTGAGCTGGACGTGGTCATCCCTCCTCCTCCTCTGAGCTGGACGTGGTCATCCCTCCTCCTCCTCTGAGCTGGACGTGGTCATCCCTCCTCCTCCTCTGAGCTGGATGTGGTCATCCCTCACGCTCCTCCTCCTCTGAGCTGGACGTGGTCATCCCTCCTCCTCCTCCTCTGAGCTGGACGTGGTCATCCCTCCTCCTCCTCTGAGCTGGACGTGGTCATCCCTCCTCCTCCTCTGAGCTGGACGTGGTCATCCTCACACTCCTCCTCTGAGCTGGATGTGGTCATCCCTCACGCTCCTCCTCTGAGCTGGACGTGGTCATCCCTCCTCCTCCTCCTCTGAGCTGGACGTGGTCATCCTCACACTCCTCCTCTGAGCTGGACGTGGTCATCCCTCACGCTCCTCCTCTGAGCTGGACGTGGTCATCCCTCCTCCTCCTCCTCTGAGCTGGAAGTGGTCATCCTCACGCTCCTCCTCTGAGCTGGACGTGGTCATCCCTCCTCCTCCTCCTCTGAGCTGGACGTGGTCATCCCTCACGCTCCTCCTCTGAGCTGGACGTGGTCATCCCTCCTCCTCCTCCTCTGAGCTGGAAGTGGTCATCCTCACGCTCCTCCTCTGAGCTGGACGTGGTCATCCCTCCTCCTCCTCCTCTGAGCTGGACGTGGTCATCCCTCACGCTCCTCCTCTGAGCTGGACGTGGTCATCCCTCATGCTCCTCCTCTGAGCTGGAAGTGGTCATCCTCACGCTCCTCCTCTGAGCTGGACGTGGTCATCCCTCCTCCTCCTCCTCTGAGCTGGACGTGGTCATCCCTCCTGCTCCTCCTCTGAGCTGGACGTGGTCATCCCTCCTCCTCTGAGCTGGACGTGGTCATCCCTCCTCCTCTGAGCTGGACGTGGTCATCCTCACGCTCCTCCTCTGAGCTGGACGTGGTCATCCCTCACGCTCCTCCTCTGAGCTGGACGTGGTCATCCCTCCTCCTCCTCCTCTGAGCTGGACATGGTCATCCCTCCTCCTCCTCCTCTGAGCTGGACGTGGTCATCCTCACGCTCCTCCTCTGAGCTGGACATGGTCATCCCTCCTCCTCCTCCTCTGAGCTGGACGTGGTCATCCCTCCTCCTCCTCTGAGCTGGACGTGGTCATCCCTCCTCCTCTGAGCTGGATGTGGTCATCCTCACGCTCCTCCTCTGAGCTGGACGTGGTCATCCCTCCTCCTCCTCTGAGCTGGACGTGGTCATCCCTCCTCCTCCTCTGAGCTGGATGTGGTCATCCCTCCTCCTCCTCCTCTGAGCTGGACGTGGTCATCCCTCCTCCTCCTCCTCTGAGCTGGACGTGGTCATCCTCACGCTCCTCCTCTGAGCTGGACGTGGTCATCCCTCACGCTCCTCCTCTGTGCTGGACGTGGTCATCCCTCCTCCTCCTCCTCCTCTGAGCTGGACGTGGTCATCCCTCCTCCTCCTCTGAGCTGGACGTGGTCATCCCTCCTCCTCCTCCTCTGAGCTGGACGTGGTCATCCTCACGCTCCTCCTCTGAGCTGGACGTGGTCATCCCTCCTCCTCCTCCTCTGAGCTGGACGTGGTCATCCCTCTTCCTCCTCCTCCTCCTCTGAGCTGGACGTGGTCATCCCTCCTCCTCCTCCTCTGAGCTGGACGTGGTCATCCCTCCTCCTCCTCTGAGCTGGACGTGGTCATCCCTCCTCCTCCTCTGAGCTGGACGTGGTCATCCCTCCTCCTCCTCTGAGCTGGACGTGGTCATCCCTCCTCCTCCTCCTCTGAGCTGGACGTGGTCATCCCTCCTCCTCCTCTGAGCTGGACGTGGTCATCCTCACGCTCCTCCTCTGAGCTGGACGTGGTCATCCCTCCTCCTCCTCTGAGCTGGACGTGGTCATCCCTCACGCTCCTCCTCTGAGCTGGACGTGGTCATCCCTCCTCCTCCTCCTCTGAGCTGGACGTGGTCATCCTCACGCTCCTCCTCTGAGCTGGACGTGGTCATCCCTCCTCCTCCTCCTCTGAGCTGGACGTGGTCATCCTCACGCTCCTCCTCTGAGCTGGACGTGGTCATCCCTCCTCCTCCTCTGAGCTGGACGTGGTCATCCTCACGCTCCTCCTCTGAGCTGGACGTGGTCATCCCTCACGCTCCTCCTCTGAGCTGGACGTGGTCATCCCTCCTCCTCCTCCTCTGAGCTGGAAGTGGTCATCCTCACGCTCCTCCTCTGAGCTGGACGTGGTCATCCCTCCTCCTCCTCCTCTGAGCTGGACGTGGTCATCCCTCCTCCTCCTCCTCTGAGCTGGACGTGGTCATCCCTCACGCTCCTCTGAGCTGGACATGGTCATCCTCACGCTCCTCCTCTGAGCTGGACGTGATCATCCCTCACACTCCTTCATGGTGAGGTTGTCCCTCATGCTCCTCCCTTCTCCTAGGGGCCCAGCAACCAGCCCTGGACCATGCTGTGGACTCCAGTAAAAGCACAGAGCCTCCCAGGACTCCTCAGGAGAGCCAGTGCAATGACCATGCAGCTGAGCCTCAGAAACTTTGCTCACCCCCACCCTAAAAGAGCTGCCACTGGGCAGGTGGGCTAAGGGTTGAACTGCATTGCCAGGAGTCTCAGATGTGTCACACGAGACCAGAAGGTTTCCTTAAGCCTGGGAAGCGTCGGACTCAAGGTCAGGATGCTGCTTGTCTGCCAGGTGCCCAGGGCCCTCCCTGCGGACAGTGTAGGGAGTGTTCTTCCTGGTGCGGTCAGCACTGCATGGCTGCCTGGCGCTGGTCCTGCTGCCCTGGAGCCAGCCAGGCAACTGCTGGGTGGTCTGACACAGAGCTGCAAATGGTGGGCCTCAGAGGCCTGGAGAGGAGGCTGCACTGGCCATTCTCAGCTGTGTCCTCCTGCGTGTGCTCCCCAGACCCTGCCCTGGTAACAGCCACAGCCATCCCAGGCCCTCTGCCCAGGTCCTCTGGACCACAAAAAGCCTCACCATTGTGCAGAAGCAAACAGAAGCCACTAGACAAGAGCTCCTTGACTCTGGCCTACGAGTCCACACTTCCCTTGTGTCCTGCCATGCCCAAGAGCACCCCCATCTGCCCACTTCTTGGGGGCCTGGTCGACCCATCACTGGCTCCCTCATGCATCAAAAGCAACCAAAGCAAATCCCCAATCTCTCCTGAAGCAAATACAAATGTCCCCTAGGAAACCCCCCAGCTCCAGTTCCAAGGCTGGTCCAATCCCCCAGCATCACCCAGCAGAAAGGAGCAGAATTGGACACCCCCACTCAGTGCACTCTCAAGGTTGGGAGCCCCCCTCTGGGTGGGAGATGAAATAGGGGAACAGACCAGCACTGACCTTGCCCATACAGCTCCCTATCAACTCCTCGAGGCACCTATGCTACTTTCACTCCTGAACAGACCAGAGCAGCCAGGCCTGGAAAGGCCCACAAGGACCATGACCCACTCAAAGCCTTTCCCTAGCCCATTGTCCAGTACACCCCATCTGCCACCTGGAGCCTGTCACTGGACCTCTCCCAAAGGCAGGCTTAGGTGACACAGATGGGGGACTCAGGTGGGGGGGATCGGCTGACAGACCTGAGGAGCCCATCTAAGCATGTGTGTCACCAGCAAGCCACAACCATGGTTCTTTAGTGAGGTCACATGTTCTAGACCTTCCCTCAAGTAGGGCTCCCATGGCTTACGATGCACAAAGATGAAGGACCCACATCTCTGGACTTCCTTGCCCATCAGTTCCAAAGAAAACGTCTCCACAAGCCATGGCCACTCAGACAACCAAACAGCTTGGCCTCTGGGGCCTCGGGACCCACCACTGTCTGCACCCTGCTCCTGTGTATCACACTGATGCCCACCCAGCAAGGCAGGGCGTGCTCGTCTATCTGGGCCCAGCTGTGGTCCAGCCCAGCAGTCTGAGACAGGGGAAAAGGCAGTGGCCATATCTGTATTCAGTATTCTCTGAAATCCTCCCAATGAGAGGCCTCATCAGTCACCTCATTAGAAAATAAAGTTTTATTAAGAAACTATACACGGACACTCCTACATGTCCCTGTGGAAACACAAGGCCCACAGCACGAGGTGAAGAGACAGCAGAGGGAAGGGTGCCTGTGGGCGGAGCCAAAAAGGCTAGAAATGAGGTACAAACCACAGCCGCCCAGGGGGTCCCAGGCCAGGATGAGGCAGGACGAGGGGCACACAGTGGCACTGTGTGGCAACACTCCCGTGGCACTGGTGGCAACACTCCAGGATTCAGGAGCCTGGGAGCTCCTCCAGACACTGACCAACACTGCACTGCCTGTGTAAAGACCCCACTGAGACAGGACCAGAAGGCCAACTGCCCTGAGACCCTGACTCCCCACAAAACTCGGCAGAGGCCCAGGCTCATCCCACTGACCAACCCCACCCCAAGCCTCCACCGTTGTGCCCCAAGAGCACCTGTGGGAGCCCCTGCCCCAGTCACAGCCAGTCAGCTGGGGCTGACCTCCCAGCAGACCACGGGAGGCTGGCCCACTCCAGAGGTCATCCAGCCTTGTGCCAGGAAACGGAGTCTGGAGCCCTGCACATCTGCCGTCCTCTGCCTCTCCCCAGCGGTCAGGCTAGATACAGGACCAACTTCCCTCTGGGGAGCAGCTGGCCACAGAAGGACATGTGCAAGACCAACACAGGAAGCAGCTCAGCCAGAGGCAGGCAGGGGTTGGGGTGACCAAGCTCCATGGCTCTTCCCCTCAGTCCATCTTGACCTTGAAATGACAACTCCACCAGGCTCTTGGACTCTCAGGGACAAAATGGAGTGGACGTGGGGAGAGCCTATCCTGGGCCACTCCTTGGGGAGGACCCAGTGCCCAGGGCCCTCTGTGCTCCTTGGTGGCTGGCAAGGCCTTGGTAGCAGCAGTGAGCAGGACTGCAAGTCCAGGGCTCAGTCTGTTTCCCAGAAGTGTTCTAATCACATGGCCAGCAAACCATTCCAGAGGGAAGAGGCGGTCGGCACAGCCTGGTCTACGCACACACCCATGACCACCAAGTGAAGGCATCCACGCTGCCTTCCAAGCCCTCCTCCGACCGCGCCGTCTCCACCTTCGTGCTGTGTTCTCCATGACTCTTCCCTGCAGGCTGCAGGGCGACGAACTGTCCTCCCGGGCGAGCCATGAGACCCCATGCATCCAAGCCGAAGGGAAGAGAGGCTGCGGCACGGCTGGGCTTGGCAGGCTCTCTCATGGCAGTGGGTGGTTCAGAAAGCGAGGGCAGCTAGTGTGTGGAAAGGATGGCTCCCGGCGCACAGGGTTTGAACTCTCTTTATTGGCTCTAGAGACGTGGCAGGAGCTGTGCGCAGGCCGGCCAGTGGGAGCATGGTGGTGACCAAGGTGGCCCTGCGTGCTGCTCTGGGCACCAGCGGCCCACAGCCTCCCTGAGGGCCTGTCCTACCCAGCTGGCAGCAGGGCAAGGAGGCTCAGCGAGAGTCTAAAAGCCATGGCGTCCTTGGCTGAAATAAACACTGACACCCTCAGCACAGAGGCCACGGTTAAGAGGCTTCGGATGTCCGGGAAGGCTTATTGGGTTCAACATAATTTCTCTGAAACCTACAAAAAACAAAAAGAAAAAAAAACAGAAAAACAGAAAAAAAAACAAAACAAAGTAAAACCAAAATCCCAAGAACTAAACGAGGAGGGGAAACAGAAAGGGGCTCAAGGGGAAGGACACGGACACAGACACAGACTGGACATGCAAAGCCTGCCTGTCAGTGGGAAGGGGCGGGGTCACTGGACCTGTGTGGCCAGAGCCTAGAGCAGGACCCACGCTGAGCCCCAGGGGACAGGTAAAAGAGACCGGGGCCCCATTGGCACAGGTCTGGGACTGGAACTGAGAGGTCTATCTGGGGAGGGGGTTTCCCTCACGTTTCTCAAGGGTACGGGGCACCCACACACTGGGAGCTAAACCCTCTCATCACGACCACAGCTGAGCCCAGGGACACTCCACATCCCTCCAGCCTACAAGGCCTTCTGCTGCACCTCTCAGCAGGAGCCATGAGAAGGCGTTGACCTGCTCCACTCCCCATCCCCACTCCTCACAGGAGGGATGCTGACCTGGCTTCACCAACCCCACACCTCACAGGAGAGCTGATGCTTCCCTCATGTGGACTGTCCTACTGTCCTGTGGCCACAAGTAGCAGAGAGAATCTCCAAAGCTCCAGAGAGAACAGACTGCACATGTTTACAGAGTGTTACTGCACACTCCTTTGTGCACTGTAGGTTTATGACTGCAAGGTGTGCACACTGGGCACCTGTGTATGTATGTTCACATGTACCGTGTGCTTAAATGTGTGCCAGGGGATGTTGATGTTTGCTTCGTATGTCTCTGATGTGTGCTTGAGTTCATGCGGTGTGTGGGTGTCACTGGATGTATATCTGTGTTCCTATAGAATGTTCACATTGCATCATGGGTGTGTGTATGCATGCAGTGTGTTCATGCCACTGGGTGTGCATCTGTTTCTCCTTAGGATGCTCATGCTGTATCATGGGTGTATGCATGCAGTGTGTTCATGTCACTGGGCATGCATCTGTTTCTCCTTAGGATGCTCATGATGTATCATGGGTGTATGCATGCAGTGTGTGTTTGGTCCTATGTGTACCTGTGCATACAACCCTGCGCCATGCATACACCTGCATCTATGTTGTGCTACACCATGTATGAACATATGTTTCTGTGAGGACACATGCTGAAGTATGAGTATTGTGTATGCATGTATGTACTTCACTATGTGCATGTGTGCATGTGTGCTCCTGTAGGATGCATGTCTGCTGTGTTATATGCATGTGTGTTGCATGTCTGTGTGTGCATGCATACCAGATGGCACAGTGCAGTATTGCTCTCTGTTCATATATGTGAATGTATGCATGCATGTGTCTACGTGCACATTTGTATTGTACACGTAGTATTGTTGTGTGTCATGCTCTATGCACGATGCATCTGCTGCATTGTAGAGTATTATGTCTGCTGTGTTTTTCCATATGCATGTGTGCATGTGTGCATCTGTAGGATGCTCATTTTTGCATGCATGTGTGTGCACATGAAGGTGTGCTGGATGTACATGTTGCATTTTGTGTGTGCTCTGTATTATATTTATTATGTGGGTCTGTGTGCATGCATGTGTGAATCTGTCTCTCTGCACACACTTTGCCCTGCATGTGCTGTGTGCACTGTGTGTGAATGTGCATTGACACATGTTAGCACTGTGTGTATGTCTGTGTGCAGGTGCACTCACACACACGTTAGTACTGTGTGTCTGTGTGTGAATGTGCATTTGCACGGATGCATGCTAGCACTGTGTGCACTGTATCTGTGTGTGAATGTGCACTGACACACGTTAGCACTGTGTGTCTGTGTGAATGTGCACTGACACATGTTAGCACTGTGTGTGCATTGTGTGTGAATGTGCACTGACACACGTTAGCACTGTGTATGTCTGTGAATGTGCACTGACACACGTTAGCACTGTGTGTGTTTGTGTGTGAATGTGCACTGACACACGTTAGCACTGTGTGTGTCTGTGAATGTGCACTGACACACGTTAGCACTGTGTGTGTCTGTGAATGTGCACTGACACACATTAGCACTGTGTGTGTCTGTGTGAATGTGCACTGACACACGTTAGCACTGTGTGTGCATTGTGTGAATGTGCACTGACACACATTAGCACTGTGTGTCTGTGTGAATGTGCACTGACACACATTAGCACTGTGTGTGTCTGTGAATGTGCACTGACACACATTAGCACTGTGTGTGTGTGAATGTGCATTGACACATGTTAGCACTGTGTGTATGTCTGTGTGCAGGTGCACTCACACACACGTTAGCACTGTGTGTCTGTGTGTGAATGTGCACTGACACACGTTAGCACTATGTGTATCTGTCTGTGAATGTGCACTGACACACATTAGCACTGTGTGTGTCTGTGTGAATGTGCACTGACACACGTTAGCACTGTGTGTCTGTGTGTGAATGTGCACTGACACACGTTAGTACTGTGTGTCTGTGTGTGAACGTGCACTGACACACATTAGCACTGTGTGTGTCTGTGTGAATGTGCACTGACACACATTAGCACTGCGTGGCTGTGTGTGAATGTGCACTGACACACGTTAGCACTGTGTGTGTCTGTGTGAATGTGCACTGACACACATTAGCACTGTGTGTGTGTGTGAATGTGCACTGACACACGTTAGCACTGTGTGTGTCTGTGTGCAGGTGCACTCACACACACGTTAGCACTGTGTGTCTGTGTGTGAATGTGCACTGACACACGTTAGTACTGTGTGTCTGTGTGTGAATGTGCACTGACACACGTTAGCACTGTGTGTGTCTGTGTGAATGTGCACTGACACACGTTAGCACTGTGTGTGTCTGTGTGTGAATGTGCACTGACACACGTTAGCACTGTGTGTATGTCTGTGTGCAGGTGCACTCACACACACGTTAGTACTGTGTGTCTGTGTGTGAATGTGCATTTGCACGGATGCATGCTAGCACTGTGTGCACTGTATCTGTGTGTGAATGTGCACTGACACACATTAGCACTGTGTGTGTCTGTGAATGTGCACTGACACACATTAGCACTGTGTGTCTGTGTGAATGTGCACTGACACACGTTAGCACTGTGTGTGTCTGTGAATGTGCACTGACACACACTAGCACTGTGTGTCTGTGTGAATGTGCACTGACACACATTAGCACTGTGTGTCTGTGTGAATGTGCACTGACACACGTTAGCACTGTGTGTATCTGTCTGTGAATGTGCACTGACACACGTTAGCACTGTGTGTGTCTGTGAATGTGCACTGACACACGTTAGCACTGTGTGTCTGTGAATGTGCACTGACACACGTTAGCACTGTGTGTGTCTGTGAATGTGCACTGACACACGTTAGCACTGTGTGTCTGTGTGAATGTGCACTGACACATGTTAGCACTGTGTGTGCATTGTGTGTGAATGTGCACTGACACACGTTAGCACTGTGTGTATCTGTCTCTGAATGTGCACTGACACACGTTAGCACTGTGTGTGTCTGTGAATGTGCACTGACACACATTAGCACTGTGTGTGTCTGTGAATGTGCACTGACACACGTTAGCACTGTGTATCTGTGTGAATGTGCACTGACACACACTAGCACTGTGTGTCTGTGTGAATGTGCACTGACACACATTAGCACTGTGTGTCTGTGTGAATGTGCACTGATACACGTTAGCACTATGTGTATCTGTCTGTGAATGTGCACTGACACACGTTAGCACTGTGTGTGTCTGTGTGAATGTGCACTGACACACGTTAGCACTGTGTGTGTCTGTGAATGTGCACTGACACACATTAGCACTGTGTGTGTCTGTGTGAATGTGCACTGACACACGTTAGCACTGTGTGTGAATGTGCACTGACACACGTTAGCACTGTGTGTGTCTGTGTGAATGTGCACTGACACACGTTAGCACTGTGTGTGTCTGTGTGTGAATGTGCACTGACACACGTTAGCACTGTGTGTGTCTGTGTGAATGTGCACTGACACACGTTAGCACTGTGTGTCTGTGTGTGAATGTGCACTGACACACGTTAGCACTGTGTGTATCTGTGAATTTCACTGACACACATTAGCACTGTGTGTGCATTGTGTGAATGTGCACTGACACACGTTAGCACTGTGTGTCTGTGTGAATGTGCACTGACACACGTTAGCACTGTGTGTCTGTGTGAATGTGCACTGACACACGTTAGCACTGTGCACTGTATCTGTGTGTGAATGTGCACTGACACACGTTAGCACTGTGTGTATCTGTCTGTGAATGTGCACTTACACAGGTTAGCACTGTGTGTCTGTGAATGTGCACTGACACACGTTAGCACTGTGTGTGTCTGTGAATTGCACTGACACACGTTAGCACTGTGTATCTGTGTGAACGTGCACTGACACACGTTAGCACTGTGTGTATCTGTGAATTGCACTGACACACGTTAGCACTGTGTGTGTCTGTGTGAATGTGCACTGACACACATTAGCACTGTGTGTGTCTGTGTGAATGTGCACTGACACACGTTAGCACTGTGTGTGCACTGTGTGTATGTCTGTGTGTGAATGTGCATTTGCATGAATGCATGCTAGCATTGTGTGTGCACTGTATCTGTGTGTGCTGTGTGTACAGGTGCACTCACACACACACATTAGCACTGTGTATGTGTGTGTACATGTTGACACTATAAGCATGATATGTGTGTGTAAACCACCCAGTCCACTCCCTTGTGACTCTCTGTTCAGCCTGTAGAGGACACTGCTTGGCCCTGGCATGCTTGGGGAAGGCACCAAGACAGAATCTAGGGCACTGAGACTTGCCCCTCCTGCCCAGGCCAACTGAGGTCCAAGCAAGGCTGGGCTGGCATGTTGGTGCATTGAGACGGAGCCTCCCTGCCAGGATGCTGTGTGTTCTGGGAGATCAGCATCAGGGCAATTCCAACTGCTTCCCATGCTGACCCCAGAGGTGACCTGAGGGGAAGGCAGAGGAAGACCCAGCCTGGAGGCCTGGGAGAAGCTGGGGGGCATTGTGGTTCCTCCCTGTCCTGCCTGTGGTCTTCACTAGGCCCTCTGAAGCTTCATTGCTGGAAGACACCTAAGGCTGGTCCCCAAGCCCTGGCCCTGCACATACATGGAGGTAGAGCTAGCAGGGGGAGGGGTCTTTACTGAGCACAGAGACGTCGAAGCAGGGCGACTCACCATGTGAGCTGGGGTAAGACACATCCCCACTGTGGACCTCGGGCTCGTCATACGGGTAGTGGGCGGAGGGGACTAGGTGGTCTCTAGTGTCCTTCAAGCTTAACATCCCATGATTGTCTATGTTTGAAAACACCCCTGGCAGAAGAGGCAGACATGGGCAGTTAATGGCCAGCATTGACCCCAAGTGCAGACACACCGGGCACACTGTTCTTAAGTGCAGGATGCCAGGACAGAGGTCAGGTGCCCGGCTGCTACTCCCACCACTCTCCTGCAGGGCACCCAACCTGCCTCAGCACAAAGTCTAGAACCACCATCCTCTGGGTAGCCACAGCGGCCATTGCCCTGGACAAGTTGGGACCAGGAAAGAATGGCTCCCCATAGCCCAGAGGTGGCCCACCCCTATTGGATCCAGCCACATGCCCAGCACTGCCAGTATGAGACCCTCTGGGCAAGGAGGTTGATGCTGGTGAGCTGGGAGCTAGGCCTCAGGACCCGGGACCCTCTTCCTGGCTTATGTCCCACAGAATACCAGTTTGTTCAACAGAGTAGGCTGCTCTTTTAACCTATCATTGCCCATGTCAGGGTGTAAGGCATGGAAGAACAAAAGCCACGGGTGCCCTGGAGCATGGCAGAGGTCGCCAGGCTCCTGAGCAGGAAGCCTCCTCTGGTGGCCACATAGTTGTCATGGAGTCATGAAAGGACACACTAGCCCTCCTGGGGCCTAGCCAAGGTCCCTGGGGCTGCCTCTGTGAACAGGAGCCTTGTCCCAGGGGAGTTGGAAGTCTCTCCGGGTAGACATTGTCAGCAGCACAGAAGGCTCCTCTCCAGCCCCTCTCTGCCCTTGTTCTCACACCTCCTGAGCAGCAGGGAAATGGGGAGGGGGCTAACTGGGAAGGCAAAGCTCAGGGCACAGGTATCCTGAGAAGTAGCCAGAGGTGCTGGCATCCCCTTCCCCAGGGCTGGAGTCCTAAGCTGCGGGGAGTGGCAGGGCACCTCAGAGGGCTGCACTGAGGGGAGCCTGCAGCCAGCTTTTCCGAGCAGGCTGCTACCCAGGCTGTGCACACCAGAGGCCCAGTCCTTCCAACAGGTCCGATTTCCTTGAAAGACCCACACTATCCCCTCCTCTGCCTGGTTAGAGCCTCCATCACCAGGGCCTGGCACCCCACCCCCGCCCACAATCTCTTCCTCTGCCTTGGCCCCCACATCCCCATTCTTGTCCACACGTGCTCTGCCATCAGCTATCGCTAGGATATTGCTCTGATGTGGCTTCAGCATGAGGCCAAACACCAGGTCCCCCACATCACCTTCCCTGCCCACACAGGTCCCCATGTCACTGTGACTGACACTAGGGCTGCCCCTGCCTGGGCCTTGTGCTCTGTGTGGGGTCCTGGTGCAAGGACACAAGGGCTTCACTGACCGCCACTGGCACAGGGGTGAGAGCTGTGGGTGGCATCTTTTCCAAGCTACAGACAGACATGAGAAGCAGAGGAGGCCCCTAGCAGTGTGCAGCCTGGATCCCATGTTCCCACCAAACTCGCTGCCAGGCTTACGCTGCTCACTCAACCGACAATGGGAACAGAAACTCCTAAACACAGCCAATGGCCCTGGCTGCCCAGGTCCATCTGGGCAGGGGCCCTGGACCCCCTGTGCCAGGAGCCAGGGTCAGGATGTGGGGTGGCTCCAGGGCTGCACGCCCAGAGTGGGATGGTGGACACTGCAGCAGGAGCACATTCCAGATGGATGGTCGAAAGCCAGCGCCCTTGATGTGCCCTGGCCCAGGCCCAAAACTCCTCTCCCCAGCAGCAGCAGCTTCCCTAAATCCCAGTCTGAGACAGGCAGGAGCCTCCCCAGAATCCCAATTCTGTCTACAGCCTGACCACATCTCCTGGGTGCTGCCTCTGGGAGCCCACACCACGTTCACAGGACAAAGCGATCTCAGCCACAGGAGCCCACACAGATGGCAGCCATTCATGTGAACACTATCCACAATCCACACCTGGGAGAGCTCAGCATCTCCATGGAGAACATGGAGCACGGATAGCCCAGCACCTCCACGGAGAACATAGAACATGGAGAGCCCAGCACCTCCACGGAGAACATAGAACATGGAGAGCCCAGCACCTCCACAGAGAACATGGAACATGGAGAGCTCAGCACCTCCACGGAGAACATGGAACATGGAGAGCTCAGCACCTCCACGGAGAATGTGGAACACGGAGAGCCCAGCACCTCCACGGAGAACATGGAACATGGAGAGCCCAGCACCTCCACGGAGAATGTGGAACACGGAGAGCCCAGCACCTCCACGGAGAACATAGAACATGGAGAGCCCAGCACCTCCACGGAGAACATAGAACATGGAGAGCCCAGCACCTCCACGGAGAATGTGGAACACAGAGAGCCCAGCACCTCCAGGGGGGACATGGAACATGAAGAGCCCAGCACTTCCACGGAGAACATGGAACACGGAGAGCCCAGCACCTCCACGGAGAATGTGGAACACAGAGAGCCCAGCACCTCCAGGGGGAACATGGAACATGAAGAGCCCAGCACTTCCACGGAAAAGGTAGAACACGGAGAGCCCAACACCTCCACGGAGAACGTGGAACAGAGAGCCTAGCACCTCCATGGAGAACGTGGAAAACTAGGCAGAGGCTTCAAACCCTGACATGCCTGTGCCACATTTCCATCCCAGATACCATGAATGGCTGAGCTCATTACCCGGCTCATTCTCCTTAAGACCAGGCTGGGAATGGGGTACCCCATCTCTCTCCCCACTGCTGTCATCCTGGGGCCAGAGCCTAAACCAAAAAGACAGAAAAGGGCTCCAGAGCAAGCCGGCTCCTCCTGCCTCAGGGTCCACCCTGGGGAGGCACCAAGCTCTCAGGGTGGCGGCCACCATGGAGTGAGTCCCCACAGCCCCTGGGACATGGCCATGACTATCCCTGTAGCCCCATCTCCTGAGCCTACCTGACCCACAGGCCGTGTGTGGCCAAGGATATGACTTGACTTCTCTTTTTAAGCACAAATGACATGCATTTTTTCCCTACTTAGATGTTGACATTTAAAGCCTGAGAGATTTCACATGTAAGATACTTTCATTTCTAACTTCTTTCTGGCAACACTGGGGCATGACAACTGGTCAGAGTAACGGGAGGCCACAGGCTCAGACAAGGGTAAGCTGCTCACTTTGCCAACTCTGCTACCACTCCTCCCTGGTCCTGCACCCCTCTCAATCCACTCTCCCTTTCAGAGAAGGAGAATGCTCAGCTGTTGTCATAGCTTCCTGCATACTTACAACTGCATTAGAATAAAAACAGGTGTCAGAAACAAGACCCACTCCAAGACTTCAACCAGTTCCAATCCCTTCTGTGACCATTGTATGGCAAGGGCATCACTCTGCTCTTAATGTTGCAGTTTTGACAGAGCAGACGAGGCACAGTCAGCCTATGTGTGTGTGAGCCTCGTGTGTGCGAGCATGTGCGATAGCATGTAAGAACATGTGTGGGTGCATGTCTATGTGTGAGCCTGGTGTGTGTGAGCATGTGTGTTAGCATGTGAGAGCATGTGTGAGTGTGTCTGTATGTGTTTTAGCGTGTGAGGGTGCATGTGTGTGAGCCTGTTTGCAAGCATTGTGTTATCATGTATGAGCATATGTGGGTGCATGTCTATGTGTAAGCCTGTGTGTGTGCACGTGTTTTTGCATGTGAGAACATTTGTGTGAGCAAGTGTACATGTGCGTGAAAGCAAGTGTGTGCATGCGTGTGTGTGCCAGCACCCACCCATCCTCCTCTGAGTGCTAAAAAAGCAGCTGGGCCACAGCTGGCCTGCACACCCTCCACAGTCTCAGGAACTGTAACTCAGTAACAAGTCTTCTGTTGACTGGGGCAAATCTCTCCAATCTTCTTTTAAAAATACCTTGGCCATTCTTGGTCCTTCATTCCCTCACATAAATTACAGGATTAGCTTATCAAACAAGAGCCTTCAGAAACCCCCCATGGGGTTCTTAGTGGAATTTACAGATTTGGGAGAGAATCAACATCTTTATGACACTGTTCTTCAGTCATGAACAAGTGCAATCCCCTTTCCCCACCTCACCTGTTGGATGCCATCCCTCTCCTCAGGCCCTTCCCGCATCCAGGGTGCCCTGGGACAAGCACTGCGGGCATGACCCACCCCCTGCCTCAACCACTGCTGGACGCCATCCCTCTCCTCAGGCCCTTCCCTCATCCAGGGTGCCCTGGGACAGGCACTGCAGGCATGACCCCCCTCCAACTGCCTCAACCACTGCTGGATGCCATCCCCAGCTCTCTCATCCTCTTCTCAGGCCCTTCCCTTTATCCAAGGTCCCCTGTTTGGCTCTGGGCACCACAGCCCAATTATTTATTTCTGTGTCAGAATTCCAATCCTTGAGGTAACAGCCTACGTCACTGCAATCACATTGTGTCACTAACACATGCACCTACCGATCTGCCAACTCCTTGGAAGCCAGACACGCGTGTGCAGCTGCCATACTGGGCTTCAGCGAGCCCTTCTGTGCTGGCTGCCACCATCCTCACCCCACCACTGCCTTTGACTCCTGTCACACTGAGCTGACCACATCTAATGTATCTGGTTATCTATGTGTCCTCACTATCCCAAACACGTATCTTTTTTACTTTCTTTATCCAATCCCCATCAAATCCTTCAGTCATTGCTTCAAATCCACTGCCTGTGATTCTGAATTTCTGCCTCACTTTTCCTATTACTTGAAACTACAGGAAATGAACTCAGTACAGTGAAATCTGTCACTTCTGCAGATTATCTAAAACCACATCCAGGACCATCCTGCACTTCCATCGGCCTAAGCATGGAGCTGCACACAGTGCCTGGCATCTCAACCCATGCCTCCACAGCCTGGGCATGGAGCAGCACATGGTGCCTGGCATCTCAGCCCGTACCTCCTCACTGGTCGCAGCCCCCTACATAGCGGGTGGGAAATAATCGCTCACCGAGGTCCAGGACATGAATCAATGGCTTCTCGTGTCAGTCCCCAGAGTCCCTACAGCTGCTGACTCCCAGGGACAGCACAGCCAGCAGGGCTCTCCATTTCCCAGGCCATATTACATGTGGGTGACCTGAATGGGAGGACCAGACGACCTTGTAGGGCTCTCAGTGATGATGTTGACCTCCTAGTAATCCCATGGGGATGGAAGGAACACCACCACCCACACAGCAATGCCTTTAGCCCCCAGCTTGACATGTGTCACCAGAAGTGGAGTCCTCTAGCCCCAGCCAGATCAGAGAGAACCTGCTGGTCGCACCATTTAAGAAGTCACCATACGAGCTGCATCCCACATAGCTGGACCCTCAGGTCGCACCAGCTATGTACAGGTTATCTTAGAGTGGGTGACCATTAACAGAGACACATCACAGCCCGAAACATCTAGTAATGTAACACAGGGAGGCTGCCTTTCTGCTTCCAAAGAGGATGATGAAGGGGAAAGAAAAAGGCCAACAGCCAAACAGGCCCTCTTTGTGGGCCCTCCTGGGATTAGCAGACACAGATGCACAGAGAACACTGACTGGACCACCTGGCTGCCTGGGTCTCTCCAGAGATTAAAACCAGTGTGCCAGAAGCTCTCTGCCTGGCAAGCCCTGAGAGACTTTGCTGCTGAGACCATGGAGCACCAGCCTGCCTGGGATAGACGCAAGCATGGACTCAAGGCCCCCTTCAATTTGCTGCCAGCTCCACACTCCACCTATGGTGCTGAAGGAAGGGAGATGCAGCTACAACATGGGGAAAGGAGCATGGATCAGGGGGCAGGGTAAGAGGCAAGGGAAGCAGCCAGCAACCAGGTCTGTAAAACAGAGGCAATTATGCTTTCTCCCTTACAAAGACACGGTGAGCTTAACTCAAGCAAAAGCAGGAGCCGTCTTTGACAGCCAGCACAAGACTTTCCAACCTCAGCCCCACGGCCCTTAGCCCAGACACCTCCCAGCTGTGGGCCCAGCCCGGGCTCTGCAGCATGTTTAGCAGCACCCTTGACTCCACTCTAAGCCTCCCTTCACTTGGCCACTAAGACTGCAGTCTCGGCGAACACCCTAGAGGCAGCCTTGCCACTGAGAACCACTGCCAGCAGCAGGAGGGGTTTACTCTAGAGCAGCGGCCTGAGATTGAGACGAGCACCTCCACCACCACATGGCCCGAAATCCCTCAACGCCAAGTGCCGCCAGCAAGGCCAGGACATACTGTCCCTCCAGGAGACCATGCGCACCAGAGCTGTGGGCAGTGGCTGTGTGTGCCATACGGCGCCATGGCCAAAATATGCACTGGCCTCTGCAGAGGGAATTCCTGATGAGACATGAATTCCTACTCTCAATTCACAGAAATCGCTGCCAGCAGCCCCTTCCTACACTACAGCCGGGGAGTCAGCTGCTAGGAATCAGACTTGCACAGATGACCAGAAGCTGAGATGAGAGAAGCACCAGCTGCCATTGTGCTAGTGAGGGCAGCTCAGAAATTGCAGGAGCAGGCGGCTGGCAGCCACCTGCTAATTACACCTCCCAGAGGAAGCAACACTGCCAGAAGAGGCTTGTTCTGGGCTTCACGTGTTCCTTCCCCAAGAGCCACTCTGCTGGTGAAGCAATTACGGGTGAGCCTGATGCACTTGTAGGACGGGGCAGCTCCTACTTACAGGCTCAAGAGCCATCCCTTCAAACTGGACAAGCCTGTAGTTTCAAGAATGCTCACCAATGTACAACTATGCAGGTTCTCAATGTTGCTTCATCTTCCCTCACACATAAGCAAATCCATAAGCCTTACCAACAGTCACTCAAACTCATCTTCTTAGAATGCCCTCTAGCCCCCTGACTCACAGGGATACTCCTGTCCTGGACAGGCAGCATGGCAGAGCTCACTGGACAGGAGATTTACATCCAGCATTGCCTCCTCAAGGCATAACCAGGCACAGCAGGTGCCAGCACCCCTCCTCTCAGTAACAACCCATGCAAGCACAGACGTGCTTGGTTTTTTTGTTGTTGTTGTTTTTTAATCCTTGTTTATGGTTTTCCTTCATAGAATTTTTTTATTAATTTATTATTTTTGACAATCTTGACATAATTAGCATAAAAAGGTTCAAGCACTACAGGAAGATGGGTAAGACAATTAGTTCTGTATTGTTTCCTTAATATATCTGATGTAAAAGGAGATTTTAAGGGAGAAGCCCCACCCAATCTCCCACCCACCCCAGGTCCCGGATGTGGGGCATGTTCTGAGGGTCTTGCTCAAGTGGTTCTGATAATTCAACAGTTCTGAATTGCTGCCACTCTCTCCACTCCAAGCACGATGCGGTTGTTGGAGAATCCACTGATTGACATAGTCCATCATAGCGTCTCCGTTTGCCCAGTATTTTCATTGCCAACATATAGCTGAGGTGGTTGATTGACTACTTCTGTCCTCTGTCATTTGATGGTTAGCGTTCTGAGTCTGAAAGCTCGATTGGGGGGATCCCCAAAGAAACTTTGTCTGAGGTGTTCCCAGACCAGATTCTTGTATGTGCTAGCAAGCACAGGGCCCAGCACAGTCCATCGCCCCAATCAGCTGGTGGTTGCAGTTGCTGGGTTGGTTATGTTTCCATCCCTGTCTTCCACTGGAACCAATGGGTGTTTGCATTCCAGCCTGGTTCTGTCCAGCGCACACTCGGCCCTCACATAAACCAATGGGAGCTGCAGCCTAGGCTGAGCGACCCACAATAACCCCAACCAGGCTCACCCCCGGCCCTGCTTTGCTAGTATGTGTGGCAGACTAGTCCAGTCTGTCCCACATTCCCTTCTGCTCTCATACACGTCAATGGGTATTAAAACCTTGTTCCATCTAACCAGCTCAACTATCCAGCCTTCACAGATGTTGTTGGATATCTGTGTAGCCACCCCAGCCCCTGTCCTAGTTTTTGTGCCCTCCTGTGGGGGGTGGCAATCCAAGAGGGAGGAGCCCACTATTTCGCTCCCAGGCCACTCCCAGATTATGCACTCTCCAGGTGGTTCTGTGGTTTAACTTGACAGAACTAGCCCCCAGTGCCAGTTTCTGCCAGCTGATGTGCACAGACGTACTTGTAACACAGCATCTCCAATGACAAGTGTCTGCCATGATTGCTCACATACAAATTCTGGCCAAATACAGCTTCAACTCCCTTAAGGATAGGTCTGGAGGCAGAATCAATAGCCCACCTCACACCAACACTCTCCAGTCAATGCCCTTACCTCACACCTACATCCCCAGTCAATAGGCTTAGGTCAGACATGTAAACAGCCACAGTCACTTGGAAGGGTTTGCAGGGAGAAGGCCCTGACTCCATCAGAGGCCAGGCACCCACACCTGAGTGCTCAACCCCATCCCATAATCACAGAGCAGAGACGCTGAGGGTAGGATGGAGTGAGACAAGTAAGAACCTTGAACTGCCTGGCTGATTCTTCACTGAGGCAACCATGTGGAGGCATGCACTTATCTTTTGAAAACAAGGGATGTGCAGCACGCCCAGAGGGCTGAAATGAAGAGGGCGGTGGGGAAGCAGCCACATCCAAACTTCAAAGCAAAGCTGTGAACCTGTGGTTTTGTGGATGAAAATGTACAGGGCCGTCACACAGATCCAAGGCCCCAAGGTTAACCATCAGCTAGTGCGCTTTGAATTCTGCAGAGAAAATCTTTTCTGGCCAGCTTCAAGGTCACTGTGAACAGTTCTGAGCACCTGCCAGGTTTTAGACACATATTGCAACAATATTAACATTGCTAGTGAGAAAACCCTGCACAGACCAGTTAAGTGAGCTGCCCAGGTTTACACAATGAGCATGAGGCAGAGCTGAGGTAGGACACCTGTGGCAGGGGCACAACTGACCCACTGCAGTTCCTCCTCTGGGAAGCAGGACTGCGGAATGAATGTCCCTCGGGAACCACTTGTTGTTAGACCAATATGACAGGAGGAGAAATAGCACTTTCTCTACCAGCCAAGGGCAAAGCTGGTGGAAGTCTCTGGGAGCAGACAAGCACAGTGGTACAGAAACACCTGCAAGGACAGACCGGAGTCTTCCCAAAGACTACATGAACAGCTGCAGCCCGCTAAGGGAGGCTGGGCAGAGTCTCTTGGAGATCAGCTCTCAGCCGCGCAGTCTTTGGCTTAGAGGGACAGATGCTGGATGTCTCCTCTCAGGGTTCCTCTGACTCAGCTCCGTGTACATTTACATGAGTTTCCTCCCTGGTCACCAACTCACCCTCCACAGGGCACCGGACTTCCATCCCTGACTCCTAGGCAGCACACAAAATTCCCTCTGCTTTTCAGATGACCCCACACTCTTGCAGGCAAGAAAACAAGAAAACAGAAAGAGTAAAGTACAGTATGACCCCCAGAGACATGCACAGTGCTTTTGGTGACAAAGGGAGCACAAGAAAAGTCAAGAGAAGGCAAAGGAAAACCCAACCCTGGCAGCGTTAGGAGAATAAAGACAGCTGGAAACCTCAAAACAAACTACCTTGGCCACAACACAAGGAACATATTATCCAAACAGTTTCTGGGGAAAGAACACTGGACTTCCCTGCACAAATTAAAGGTCTTCCACAGGGCAAGACAAACTCTGGGAAGGCTGAGGGGAGTGAGTCTAGCAGGTGTGTGGGAAGGGTTGGAGGCCAAATTTAAATGCTCTTAGACTTAGCTGTTCTACTGGGATGCTCTCCACATCCACCTTTGCTTTGGGTAGGTACTATTCCTTTTCTCTGTTAAGAGAACATCTTTAAGTATTATTTGCAGGGCAAGTCTGGAAGAGGCAAATTCTTTGAGCTTTTCTTTGCTGTGGAAGAATTTTATTTCATTTTCAAATACAAAAAGAAAGCTTTGCTGGGTACATTATTCTGGCCTGACAATTTTTTTTTCCTTTTAGAGTTTGAAATATGTCACTCTATTCTCTTCTGGCCTGTAGAGTTTCCTGTGACAGGTCAGCTGTGAGTCTGATTGGTGTTCCACTGTTGGTCAATTGGTTTTTTTCATATTCACATTTAAGAAGCTTTTCCTAGTGTTTGGCTAAAGAGAGTTTGATTATCATGTGTCATGGGGAAGATCGCTTTTAGTCAACCCTATTGGGAGTTCTGTGCCCCCTCCTGTATGTTGTTTCCCAGTTCTTTCTCGATATTAGGGAAGTTTTCATTTATTATTTCATTGAATACAACTTTAAACGCAGCTTCTCTTTCTGCATCTTCTGGAATTCCCATAACCCTTATATCTGGCCTTTTAATAGTGTCGCTTAAATCTTGAATACTTTGCTTAGCTTAACCCAGCTCTGCTCCCAGCTTTTTGATGATTTCTCACTGCCTCATTCATTGTGTTGTTGAGGCCTTCCACTGTATTTTTAATTTGTTCCACTGTGTCCTTCATTTCTAATAATTCATCTTGATTTTGTTTCACTGTCTCTATTTCCTGTGTGACACACTCCTCAAATTCCTGGAATTCCCATATGTGCTTCTCATTGTTGATAAGAAGCTTTGTAACCAGTTTTCTGAATTCTTTATCCCCCATTTTCTTGATGCCTTCCTCAGCTAAATCTGAGGTTGGCAGAGGCTTTTGTTCCTTTGCAGGGCAGTCTTCAGTAACACTCATTGTACCTGTCTCTTCTTTTGCTGTTGGTCATTGTACCTCTGGTTAGCAGATTCTTTTCCTCATGGCAGGTTTCTAAGTTATGTCACCCACAGGTCTATAGGACCAAACTACCACCTATCCATATTAATCCTGAATGTAAATGGCTTAAACACATCAATCAAATGTCATAGATTAGTGGGCTAGATCAAAAAAGAAAACCCATCTATCTGTTGCCTACAGAAGACACATCTCACCAACAAAGATCAGCGGAAGTTGAAAGCGAAAGGATGGAAAGAGATAGTCCCAGCTACTGTAAAGGGAAAAAATGAGCTGTCATGGCCATTCTTATATCCAGACAATATAGATTCTGATGTGAAAAACACTAAAATATATGAAGAATGACACCACATAATGATCAAAGGATCCATCCAGCAAGAAGAGATCATCATAACAAATGTATACACACAGGCACCAGGCCTGCCATTAGCCTCCGTGCCATAGGCAGCAGCTCTGCCACCTCCCAGCACGAGGCTTTACTGGGAATGAGGAGGGAGCATCTTCCTCATGTGAACAAAGGCCATAGCATCCTCAAATGAAACACTGAGACCCCCAGAAAGCACACATGAGCACAAAGGGACATGCCTGCAAGACACGTGCAGACATCCAGCTGGACCAACATACATGAACACACGGACAAGCATGCAGCTGACCTTGGCACACACACACACATCTATGGAGGGAGACATTCAGATGCACAGCTAGGATTCTGGCACATACATGTACAAGCACACAGTGGAAGGAAGCATGCAGAGACACAGGGCTGGAGCCACACACCATGTACACCCAGCAGATGACAGACAAGCTCCTACATGTGGATCCAGAACAAGGCATCATACAGCTCAGTAAAGCTCCTGGTGCTCACAGAGCACAGAAGGTGACCGACGCCACCCCAGGAGCATCTGCTCAGAGAGGACAGACACATGGAGTCCTTGTGCCCTCTGGGCCAGCCAGAGCCAGCCAGAAGGGTCACTGGGGTTCCGAGAGGCTAGTTATGAATGCACTAGGGCCTGCCTTGCATGTGGAGGTGTCTGGGATGGCACAGGAGACAGCCAAAATAGCAGCTTTGCCCAGCACACTGCTTCAGACGCCCAAGTCTGCTCACTGTCCTCCTGTTGGCCCCACACAGTCCTCAGGAAGGCTTTGGGCACAATGATGAGGGCCACAGAGCAGGACAATAGAGGCCTGATTCCTGAGTATCTGCCAGCCAGAGCTGCTCGAGTGTGGGCAGGCCACTCTGGAGAGAGCATACCCTTGACGCCTGGAAGGGTGCAGAAAAGACCTCGGTAGAAGAAGCATGTTCTGTAACAGCTTCCCAGATCACTTGCTCTGAGCAACATGGCAGCTGTGCACGGGTGAAGCCTGCCTCAGTCTGCTTCACCTCTACCTCCAGCCTCAACCCACTTCAGCCCTACTTCACCCCTACTTTACCCCCACTTCAGCCCAGCCTCAACACACCTCATTCCTGCCTCACCCTCTCTCACACCACCTCAGTCCTACATCTAGCCTGCCTCATTCACTGCAGTCCTACCCACCCCTACATCCAGCTTGCCTCAGCATAGCCTCAGTCCTACTTCAGCCCCACCTCAGCTCTGTCTTCAGCCTTCTGCAGGCATTCAGACTAAGCCAAGGGCAGCCCAGGCAGCGGGCAGCCTCAGTAGCTCATCTGTAAAGCAGGAGGGGGCAGGGAAGCCTGCAGTTCTCCTTTCCAGGGACACTGTATTTCTGGAGTCCTTGGTTGCCAGGCAACCATCCTTCACTAATTCCCCCAGTCTCTGGTGGAGAGAATCTGCCAGGAAGTCCCCTATAGGATGCACAAGATCCAGGGGTCCCAGTGCCCCATGCCAAAATTGGCCTCCTGCTCAGAAGAGGGGGGGGCGATCTTCCCTGAAGAAAGATTCAGGGAAGGCAAGGGCAGGGCCCTGAGCCTGACCTGGCAGGTCAGGCCAGCTCTACATGTGGGGTTTCAAGAGGGAAATTCCAGCAAACAAGAAAGGGGGTGGTCCTGATTCTTCCGACGCCAGCTGTGCCAGCAGCCCACTGGCTCCCTGGTCACTCAAGCCTGTGTGTCCTCAGGTGTTAGCATCTGCCTCGAGCAGGAGCTTGTTCAGACCAGGCTCCCTAGCTGCAAGGTGCAGTGCTTCTCAAAGACCCCAGGCAACCCCACAAGGATTCTGAGGCCAGCTGGTGTCCACGGCACTGCTGGACGCCTCCCTCGTGACTTTTTGGGGCTACAGCAGGCAGCTTCGTCCCTTGTCCCTTTTTCATGCAAAGCTCCCAGCACTCGTGGCTCCAGGGGTGTTGAGGAATCACCATGGGGGGACCCCAACAGTCACCCACATATTACCAGGGGCCCACTTCAACAGTCACTGCTGCCTGAGGCCCTGGGGCAAGGCAGCCATGAGCTCCATTCGCAGGAGCACAGCGGCTCCCCAGCCCGAGGCCTGCTGGGAGCCCCCATGCCCCTTAGCCAGCTCAGCTGCCTGGATGTCACACACCAGCCCCTCCTGGGGGCCAGATAAGAAGCCAAAGCAGAACAGAGATGAGGGTGTCTCTCGGCTGAAGGAGACCTTGCTAGCTTTGTTTTCTGCCTCTTGGGGCCTCTGGCCTGTTGCTGCCACTTGGGAGAAGCCTCAGTGATGTAGCAGAAAAACACGGGGATGATTTGTGACGAGGATGGTGGCAGCATCCACTGTGGGCAGCCTGTTCTGCAGGTAGAGCCCTAGCACACAACCCCATTCTTCCTTCCTAAAGGGGGTGGCCCCTGGGCACCCACATGCCATGGTAGAGCACTGGCCTCCAGTCATGCCAACGCAGGGGGCAGTAGGTGGAGGCTCAAAAAGCCAGGCCCCCGCCACTCAGAGAGAGGCTTGAACTGAACTCCCATCTCACAGCCTTGACGCAGCCCTGGCCAGTGCAGACATTCGGGAAGGGAGCTGGTAGATGGGCGATCTCTCAGCCTCACTCTTGCTCCCTTCCTGTGTCTGTCCTTCTCTCTGCCTATCAAATAAATAAATTGCTAAAGGGGGGTGGGAGACTTAGGCAGGTGAACCGTGTTTATGAGGGAGGGGCCAGGTGAAGACAACAAGGAAAAGGAACTTTAGCAGGGGCTGGCTGCTTCCACATGCCAAGAGGAACTGGAACCGCTGAGGGCCACGTGAACCATCCACGTCTCCACACCAGAGATGATCTTCTTAAACAGAATGTTCTGCAGAAGCTGAACAAAATCTCACCTCTAGTCTACACAGACTGCCTGGGACCAGGGGCCACAGGGGCGTCTGTTCTCAGTCACCTTGTCAGCACCCACTACAGGCAAGAGACTAGACACCTTCCTGCAGAACCCAGCATGGGTGCTGAGTGGGGGCTGCAGTGCCAGACCCAATCTGCCCCTGGGACGTGGGCATCTCCGGTGTTACCCAAAACCCCTATGGGTCCAGCAGGCCTTGGCACACTGCAGAAGGACAGCACCATCCAGAACCTTCCAGACTAACCCATGAGGGCATTACAGAAGTTCACAAGAAATGGTATCCAAACTGGCACTCCAGTCCTTACACAGTACAGTGTCCCAGGACTTCCCTAGACCCTGCCCATCTGCCTCCCACATGATGTGGGAAGTTAAAGAAACCTCCAGGGAGCAGCCACGTGTGTTGGCTCCAAGCACAGAAGACAAAGGCCATGAGTTCCTCTCCCCATATCTCCTGGACTCTGGCCTCTCCCTCTGACTGTGACCATGCCCACTACATCCCATTAATCTGGGGCCCACCTGCCGCTCTAGGCCAAGTTTCCAGGGCCCAGCACCTCACTAGTCCTAGTGGTCCCTGTCTCTCTGCTCTGGCCCCTGCCACCTACTTTGCAAGGCCCTCCCCCTCAGAGCACCATGACTCCTCTGCCTCCACAGTACAGGCTGCTTTGGAGCCTCTACCCTCACATCGGTTCACCCGTGAGGTTTTGCCCCAGGCAAGAAGTGGACATCCTGGGAAAAGTAGAAAAACTCTGCAAAGCACACAAGCAGTTCCCTCTGCATGTGTTTTATCAGAGAGAGGGCAAGAGGGAGCTGAACAGGAAGATGGCTGGTTTTGTCGATCATAACACGGGGAGGCCACTGTGTACTAATTACTGCAAACCTTACGCCTCTAGTTAGCAAGAGCCCTGTGAGGCCTTTACATCTGAGAACGCACATCACAGGTTTATGTACCCCAAGTCCAGCAGCAGAACCCACACACCTGGGAGCAGACCAGCCCTGACCTCCAGGACTGCTGGGATTCATACACTTGCAAAACATGCACAAATTGCAGCTCAGCAAACAAGCCCAGGAGCAGTGGGTCTGATCCATACCTGCTGCCACCCCTGGCTGGAAGCAGCCTGGCACCTGGCCTGTAAACTCAGCCCAGAATCCCCACTGCTGGCCCTGCCATCATCCCAGCGACCCTCGGGAGCAGTGGGTCTGAACTATGCCTGTCATCACCAATCACTGGAAGTAGCCTGGGACCTGGCCCGTAAACTCAGCCCAGAATCCCCACTGTTGGCCCTACCATCATTCCAACAGCCCTCACAGCTTTTCTGGCCTGGCTTGTTGCATCTTTGGTCACACAGCTCTCCAGAAACAGTCCACAGGTCTCTGTTCCCACCTCCTATCACCTGTAACCTCTACTCACCTTGAGCATTCGCCCACAGAAATCTTCCAAGCATGAACACAGAATGCCAGGAGGAATGACAGCTGAGAATAAGCCAGAAGCATCCACACAGGGCTTGGAGAATGCAATGCTTACACATCGAATAGGAAGTCATTTACAGAGTATCGGAAACAACCAAATCCACAGGAACCAGCTATGTTCCAGAAAGATCACCTTTTGCCCTTGCAAAGGGGTAAAGTGTGAGGGTCACCAATGCACATCTGCAGACACCGAGTGCCAAGTGGAGACCCATCTCAACCTGAAACTGTGATGAACAGACGACATTAGAGCAACCCAGTGGCCACCCCCACCCTGCCCCCTAGCAGAGGTGACCTCAACACATCAACAGTTCTCTTTTCAGGGAATGACATGGTGAGCAGCCAGAGTCAAGTTACTCCCAAACAACATGTCCTCTCATGACCCCAAGGCCCCACGACCCAGGCGTCCCTGGGATCCCACCTCAGACACACAGAGATGACCCAGGGAAGCTGGGATCCATGGCCAGCCCAGAGTGGCAACTCCAATACCCGCACGCAGTCCCTGGAGCCCAAGCAAGCACATACCACATTCCCAAGTGCCCACACTCGCTGCCAGATGCAGCTCCCACAACAGCTCCCACACGGGCATTCCAGTCAGCGTCTGGGCTAGCAGTTCCAATGTGAGGAAAGCACTGGGACACACCGAGAGTGCCAGCACCCTCAAGAATCTCATGCAGTGGGAGGCACCCATATCCCACCCCTCTCTGCTGCTCCTACCATATGCCTACACCCCATCCCAAGGCCACAGCCTTCCACACAAGTTCACAGAGTTGCCTATGGAGAGGCTGAGATTGGCACAGGTCTCGGGCTGGGTGACAGAGGTGAGAATGGGGGATGGGCCTCTGTGTCATATCACTGCCACCAGGGTCCTCCACACATCCACATAAGGACGTGACTGCACTGTGCGACCAGCAGAACCCAGCAGATGTTACACTCCCGGCAACCCAGGAATACGCACACGGTGGAAGCAACCATCTTACCAGATGCCGCCCACACTCCAATGGCACCATACAGAGCAGGCGTCATGGGCAGCGCTCAGGCTGCCACATCCTGTGCTCACAGTGCTAGTCGAGACCGTCTACACTTCCACTAGGAAGCAGCAGCTGCTGGAACCACAGTCATGTGGAGACACCCTCAGATCCGCCAAGGGTAAGCACAGTGACAGTGATGCACCAAACACCAGCTCTGTTGTCTGAGTGTCCACCTAAACTCAGGCTGTGCAGAAACAAACCATGCTTCTCCCTTGCCCCACCTGCTGCCCAGACCTGCCTGTGTCCAGTAACACTCTGCCAACAGCAAGGACAGCTCCCAGGGAACAGCAGGAGGAGATGTCAGGGGGTCACTCGGAGTCTCACCAGGCTCCCCCCAATAAGAGGCTATGCCCTTGAGAGTCCCTGAAAATCAAAGAATCACTGCACAGAGAACCAGCCATTGTTCAGGTGTTGCCACGTGCAGAACAAGCCGTATCTGGTGAGATGCCTCCGGGTTGTACTGCACAATTCCCCAAAGACAGTAAAACCAATTTCTGTACCAATTACTGTCCCTGAGTTGGGCCACTTTTGTCAGCTGCTCCTTGTTAAATGGCTCAGACAAAATCTACTTCTACAGGAAAAATGAAAAGCCTGCATTGCCACTCAGGCGGTCCGGCCCCGCCCCCTCTTGCAGACGCAGGCTGTTAGTCTGTCTGGCTATCATGACACTCATTTCCCACCTTCAGGTGGACAGACAAGTCCCTGTGTCAACTCGCCTCCTCTCAGGTGTAGACTTCTGTGCCCACAGGGAAGCTAACTGCGAGGTGCTGAGGCCAGCACAGGCTCTGCCCAGCCAGTCCTGCAGTGGAACAATCACAGGTAGGGGCCGCATCACAGCTAACTCTGCTCAGACTCTGCCAAGACTGGCAAGACCTTTACCTTGGACTACTGCTTTCAACACATCAAAAATGGGTTCACTAGAGCTGAGGGGACAAAACGTCCCTGGGTCCAGCCATGCACGCTCACTGCTGTACCAGAGCGGGCTCTGCACAGGACCCAGGCTGCACTTCCCCTCTGCCCTGTGCCCATAGAGCACAGACAGTTCTGCATCCCACGACGGAGGGCCTGGGTCGATTCCCAACTCTAGGGGCTGACAGGTGGCAGTGAAAGCCTAAGCAGTAAAGACCCTGACATCCATGCGGGACCTGGCACTCATTCAGACACGTGACCACCCTTCTCCCTCTCCACACCCCTTCACACTTCCAACTAGAAAAAGTAAATAAATTAAAAAGTTGTGAAATGAAAAACACTGAGAATAAACTCAGGTGTGTCAGGAGAGTTCTGGGCTCAGGTGCTGACCAACCTGACCCCAACCTGCAATGGGGGTCCTGTTTGGGGACCAAAATGATGAGTGACAGGACAGCAGATCTCCAGGAGTCAACTCACGACTCTTGCTCCCTGTTGGCTACTCCATCCCCTTGCTGACCCTGAGCCCTCTACCTCCAGCTCCTGCCACAGCAGCCTGGGGCAGCCAGGGGCGTCCAAGGCCTCCCAGGAAGGCAAGCACATTACCAGCCCCTTAGCTGTGGCATCTGTGAGCCCTTCCACATCAGACAGAAAACTCTGATCTGTGCTAGAGCTGTCCCACTGGAGTGGTGTCCCTCACATACCAAGATACAGCCTTCCACCCCACACCCTTAGCCTTGACCATCGTCCCGCAGTTCAGAGTTCTGTGCTCAAGTCTGCTCTTCCTCCTCCCACACAGATCTGCACTGCCAGTAGGTGCTGAGGGGGACCAGGAGTTGCCTGTGACTGCCAACCCCTAGCAGCACCAATGTATATGCAGCCAGGCTGCATGTGACCTTTAAGAAATGTGCTCTGCAGCCTGCCTCACAGTGCAGCCCATCAAGACACCTCTCCAACACCTGGCTCTCATGCTGAGTGCCAATTTGAGCCCTTGCTCCTTCAGTTCCCATCCAGCTCCTGTGAATGCCCAGAGAGCAGCAGCAGAAGGCCCAGGTACTTGGGTCCCTGCACTTGTCTGCAAGCCCCGATGAGGTTCTGGGTTTCTAGCTTCCCGACCTGGCCCAGCTGCAGCCAAGGCAGCCTTTGGGACCTGAACCAACATACAGATGAGCTCGCTTGTTCCTTTATCTTGTCACTCGGCCTTTCAGATAAACAAATCTTAAAACTGTGGCTTGTTAAATAACAAACTAACATTTTAAAATTACACTCAGAATACTACTGCAGAGACCCCACCTGCCTAGGGACTCCTGGGGTGGAGGATAAAGGCGACGGCCATTTGGAACCCATCTTGCCCTTGTCAGCACCCCTTGGCAGCACATGCGCTGTGGCAGGTTTTGTAGCCAGAGGTGACCTTGGTGCCCAGGAGGACATGCAGGTGAGTACAAACTCTGCATATTATATGAGAAGTGCCCTCCCGTGGGCCCCCGTGGATGCTGAGCGACGCCTTTGTGCCCGGTAGCCCGGCCTACACCTAGGTCATGGGTCGCGAGGCACCTGTTCACTTGTCTGCTCTGTTGTCTTCTTGAGAGGCACAGATAGGTACAACACAGCCAAGACAGCCATTGACAATGGAATGCGGGGAGATACCGACAAACTGCCAAGCACTCTGACTTCCAGTTGCTCCATGAACAACCCTGAAGCCATTCACCTCCCTCTCCTGGATGCTGTCCTGGGGCAGGTGGGCCCCTTGGCTAAGCCAGAGGAAGGAGTGGGACAGCTGAAGCATGGAGGGGCCACAGTAGTCTGCTCAGCAGGGCAGAGACCTGTCACTCAGCACCTCTCACCATTCACACCCCTGCAATGAAAATGAGGCGGGGGCATGGCACCACACCTCAGCTTCCTTCCCAACCCCCGAGAACCAGCATAGCTCAGGATGTGGGCCAGGGCTGCTCTGTCAGCAAATGCAGTCTTCTCCCCTTTCCCTCCAGGCTCGGTTCTACCCCGTCCCTTCCTGTAAGGGCACCCCAGGAGAGCGGCCATGGCCTTCCAGACAGACACCCCTGGAAGGGACCCCAGCATCTCCACGTGGCCCCTGGGAGACTCACCTACAAGCACCCCTTGATTCTGATTCAGACTGTAGCTCTGACAGAACACAAGGAGAGCTGGAACACTGGGGGGCCCCACAGACCCCTCCTCACATAGTTCAGGACCCACGGACACAGTGGAGAGCAGAAAGGAACCCAGGAGCCCCTGTGGCAGCCACCCCAAGCATAGTCCAGGGGAAGCTCCAGAGGCAGAGCCAGACTCAGCACAGCCTGTCACTCACCCCAGGCTGGCAAACAGGAGGCTCAAGCCTCAGCTTCCCCGCCCACCATGCTGACATCACGGACAGCCAAGGCCTCAACACATGGGAGTTAAAGCTCTAAGGAACAGATCTCCACAAATCCCCAGCACATGTTCAAATCAATTGTCCAGATTAACTGAGCATGACTCAACCAGCCAATTGTTCTTAGGACTTCAGCTCCCACCCGAAAGGCTCTCCTGCAGCACCACTCCCACCCTAACCTCAGGCACTTCTGTAGAGCAGTGAAGTGAGAGCATCGCCCCAATACCGGCTGCAGCAGAAGGCTCGCCAGTCCCCCCACATGCAGCTGTATGGGGAGACAGCTCACCAGTCCCCACACTGTCCGCCTGCAGGAGGAGATGACTCACCAGCACCCCAGCTCCACGTATATGAGACGGCTCACCATCTCCCCATATCTACCTGTATGAGACAGCTCACCATCCCCCACCTCCACCTGCAGGAGAAGACAGCTTGCCAGACCCCCACCTCCACCTGCAGAAGACAGCTCACCAACCCCCACATCCACCTGCAGGAGACAGCTCACCAGCCTTCCCTCCAGCCACCTGCAGGAGGTAGCTCATCAGTTAACACCAGCTGCTCCCAGAGCCCAGGCCACAGCAGGTACCTGGTATATTGCTTTCGTACACTCTAAGTTCACAGCGTTGCCCCATGTGAGCCTGCCACCTGCCCTCCCTCTCTGGATTCTCTCAGCCTCTCCCACCTCCCAAAGCCCTGGGTCTGAAGCAGACATGCAGCTCCCAGGGGCTCAGGGAGCTTCCTCAGCAGGACACAGTCCAGCCAACTCATGCATTCATGTGCTCTGCAGGGCCACTCCAAGTTCACACAACACCCACGAGGGTGTGGTCACCATCAGGGTGTGTTCTCCCAGGGGTTTGCTCACTGTCAGGGTAACTGTGGGTGATCACCCATGGGTCTCTGCCTGCTACCTGGTGGGCGAGGTCCACAGCTTACCTGTCCATGACCTGGGGCACAGCTTCCAGCCCTGTGTGTGGAATGACCTCTGACATGACTGGAGGATCAAGGGGAATATACATACCTTTCAGCTAATTACACTGACATTATTGGGGGGGCGGGGATACCGGAAGACGTCCTCCTGCCCTCCTCTTCCTTAACCTTTCAACCCCTGGAATTTGTGCTGGATAAACGGACATCCCTCACCCATTTGTCTCCAGTGGCCCTGCAGCCGAAGAACAGGGTCACTCACCCTCAGGGACCTCGGGGCCTGTTGGCAGGCTTCCCTGAAAGGAAAGCTCCCCCAGGGGTATGTTCACAGCGACAGTCATCTGGGTGGTAAATCATAACACAGGCAGAAGCAAAACTTGCAGAGCTAGGGTCCAAACATCCCTCCCCAGGTCCTACCCCGGGACCCCAGCCATGTTAGGGACAGGCCCTCAGCAGGACAACCGGTGGTGAGGACGTGGAAGCCCTGCTGGGGCACAGGCACAGGAGGGGAGAAGGCAGGGGGGTTTGCACTCCACTCGGTCTGCACATGACAAGAGGCAGTGTAGCTCCTGCCTCCTTGGAGCACACAGTGCCTGACACACAACACTTGTTCCTTAAGGTTAGGGCAGACGCTGCAGCAGGGACCCACCACTCAGAAACACCCCCACACCCTGAACACTTCTCTTTCCCTCACAAGGGATCACAAATGATCAGGTACGCAGGGACAGCTGCCTAGGGAGAGAAGGGATGCAGCAGTGAGTGGCACTCACACCTGCCTAAGAAAATCATGGCGCATTGACAGAGAACATGGTCACCATGCTCCCCACAGCCATCACAACTGTAACACACCCCCAATTCATCACTACAACTGTACCACATCCCACAGCGATCACATCATCACAGCCATCATCAAAACTGTACCATTGGGCCCGGCGCAGTGGCGCAGTGGTTAAGGTCCTCGCCTTGCATGCCCAGGATCCCATATGGGCACCGGTTCTATCCCGGCGGCCCCGCTTCCCTTCCAGCTCCCTGCCTGTGGCCCGGGAAAGCAGTGGAGGACGGCCCAAGGCTTTGGGACCCTGCACCCGCGTGGGAGACCCAGAAGAGGCTCCTGGCTTCGGATCGGCATAGTATCGGCCGTTGAGCTCACTTGTGGAGTGAATCATCGGACGGAAGATCTTCTTCTCTGTCTCTCCTCTCTGTATATCTGCCTTTCCAATAAAAAAAATAATAAAAACAATCTTTAAAAAAAAAAACTGTACCACACGCTCACAGTAGTCACCATGTCCACTGCACTTTCACCACATCCCACACAGCCATCACATCCCACACAGCCGTCACCACATCCCCCACAGCCATCACATCATCACAGCCATCACAACTGTACCACATACCCACAGCCATCCTCATGACCCCATAGCTGTCACCATGTACCCAACAGCCATCACCACATCCCCACAGCCATCACCACATCCCCCACAGCCATCACCACATCCCCACAGCCATCACCACATCCCCACAGCCATCACCACACCCCCACAGCCATCACCACATCCCCACAGCCATCACCACACCCCCCACAGCCATCACCACATCCCCACAGCCATCACCACACCCCCCACAGCCATCACCACACCCCCACAGCCATCACCACATCCCCACAGCCATCACCACACCCCCCACAGCCATCACCACATCCCCACAGCCATCACCACAGCCATCACCACACCCCCACAGCCATCACCACACCCCCACAGCCATCACCACACCCCCTACAGCCATCACCACACCCCCACAGCCATCACCACAGCCATCACCACACCCCCCACAGCCATCACCACACCCCCACAGCCATCACCACAGCCATCACCACACCCCCCACAGCCATCACCACACCCCCACAGCCATCACCACACCCCCTACAGCCATCACCACATCCCCACAGCCATCACCACACCCCCTACAGCCATCACCACATCCCCCACAGCCATCACCACACCCCCTACAGCCATCACCACACCCCCTACAGCCATCACCACATCCCCACAGCCATCACCACACCCCCTACAGCCATCACCACATCCCCACAGCCATCACCACACCCCCTACAGCCATCACCACATTCCCCACATCCCCCACAGCCATCACCACATCCCCCACATCCCCCACAGCCATCACCACATCCCCACAGCCATCACCACACCCCCTACAGCCATCACCATACCCCCTACAGCCATCACCACATCCCCCACAGCCATCACCACATCCCCCACATCCCCACAGCCATCACCACATCCCCACAGCCATCACATCCCCTACAGCCGTCATCACATCCCCACAGCCATCACCACACCCCCCACAGCGATCACATTCCCCACACCCCTCACATCCCCCACAGCCATCACCACATCCCCACAGCCGTCACCACATCCTCACAGCCATCACCACATCCCCACAGCCATCACCACATCCCCACAGCCGTCACCACATCCTCACAGCCATCACCACATCCCCACAGCCATCACCACATCCCCACAGCCATCACCACATCCCCACAGCCATCATCACCACATCCCCCACATCCCCCACAGCCATCACCACATCCCTTACGGCCATCACCACATCCCCACAGCCATCACATCCCCTACAGCCGTCATCACATCCCCACAGCCATCAGCATACCCCCCACAGCGATCACATTCCCCACACCCCTCACATTCCCCCACAGCCATCACCATGTCCCTACCGCTATCACCATTGCTTTCACTGCCCCTGGCTTACAATGCTGCAGTGAGAAGTGCCCCTACCGACCTTCTCATGGCACTCCATGCTACCTCATTCACAGCAGGCAGGACTGGAGGGAACCCACTATGGGTCAGAGGGAAGTAGTGTCCTGTCCCCCACAGCCATGGTGATGAGGAAGCCTCTGGAAAACCTCTAGGGCTAACAGGAACACAGGTGAACAATGTGTCCTGCCCAGTGAGGCCCCCAGCTATTCTAGGAGATGCTCACTCCAGGATGCCCAGAAATCATGGGAAGCACACATCATGAAAACCCTATTTTGGATTTCCTAAGTCCTGCTTCTCAGTGAACTCTCTGAGGTGCCTGTATGGCATGGGAAGGTGGGTGCTATGTGATGTGGCCTGGAGCAACAGGGCGCCTCATACCAACAGAAGCAGGCAGGAGATAGGTCAGGGATCCCCTACAGCTTTCAGAAGTCACGACCCTGCCAGCTCCTGGCCTCTGAACCAGGAGGTAGCATGGTAGGTCAAAGCCACTCTGGTGGTTCCTGCTCACAATAAAATACAGAATGCTCCTCACCATTGACAAGCACAGATCACATACATCCACCCTGGTAGAGCTGGTGAAGAAAGCTGCAGAGGCTAGAGCAGCCAAAGAGAAAAAAGACATACATGGAGCAGCCAGCTGGGAAGGCTGCAGGTATGCCAGAACAAAGCCCCAGGGACAGCAAGGCCAGAGCCCACTGTCACAGCTCCAGGGATAGCAAGGACAGCGCCCAAGTCACACCTCTGGGGACAGCAAGGCCAGTACCCACTGTCACAGCTCCAGGGACAGCAAGAGCAGCAGCTGCCGTGGCAGGTGGTACAGGTCAGGTGAGTTGAACAGTGGAGCAGTACGGCATGTGGGGCTGGAACCAGCAGGCGTACGTGATCCCCAGGCTATGGCCTCTGGGACGTCGTACTGTGGCTTGCCATGCCTCACTTTCCTCATCTATAAGATAACCAGCAGCCCCTCCTTCCTAGCACTCACCAAGCAAAGACAAAATGCAAACGTGGTCCAGGGCCTCCCCTGGCCTGAGGGCCCAACAAGGCCCCCAGGTAGTGGGGTAACCCAGACAGCCAGAATCTGGCCCAGAGTGACTCAGGGCCCAGAGACCCAACCCTGGCACAGACACCTCCGACCTTCCAGTGACCCATGTGGACCGGGGATGGAACTCTTTCTGTCAGTAGCCATGTGGGTGTTGATGGGCATCACCCACGTGCCAGCTAAGAAACTAGCTGCTGCAGCCACGCTGAATGTCAAGTCCCTTCTGCAATTCCCTCAGCAGGGCTGGACCATAGGACTTCACAGGTCAGACATCCCACCACTACAATGGCCAAGTCTTGGCCCACAAGCTCAGATCCCCTCGACCTGAGGCTCCTGGCCCTCAGTCTGCACTGGACCATAAGCCCTGCACCTGCCACCTGGCAACATATCATTGCTTAGCTCTTTCACACGCATCAAAACAATGACCATGCCCAACACATGGGGTCGGAGGAAGAGGGCAGGAAACCGCTGAGCAGCCTAGTGACCTAGGCCAGCTCTCAGGCAGACAAGAAGTGAAGGGCAATGCAGCCAGCAGTGGTGACAAGCATACGTCTGGAAAGAGAAGCACCTCAACCAAGAGCTGCAGTCCTAGCTGCCTGTGTTCCTACAGGTCCACCCCACGTCCAGTCTGAAATGGGCAGAGAGAGAAGCTGCCGAGGGGTCTCAGGGACACCACAGGGTGAACACTTCACTCTCTCAATTCCAAAGGAAAAACCTGGCCTTGTTTGAAGCCCCATAAATGCCCTTGCCCCATGATTCTGCCAGCATGCTTGCGGCTGGACTCAGTCCTGAGAGCGTCAGCTCACAGCCAGGGATGTGTCCCGGGTACAGGCCCCTCAACTGCCACAGCATGCTCACCAGAATACTGCTGTCTCCACCTGCTGGCCACCACTCCCCAAGGGAGTCATGGAGGGCTGGCACTGGGAGGTGAGCCAAACCCAGTGACCCCATGCCTCCAGTGTTGGCCACGTCACTCACCTCCAAAGGGCAGCTGGAAGGAGCCACAGCACAACCACTCTTTGTGCAGTGTCCCACTGCCAGCCTGGGACAGTCATGTAGCACTCCAGTCCCTGTCAGTAAACAGCTGATGTACCCCAAGATGCAGGAGGTGGGGAGGGGACCATGCTGACCTGATCCATTCCTTCCCACTGGGACAGCCTTCCCTGAAGGCCAGAGCCAGAGATGAAAAGCAACAGAAAAATGTCCCCCTTCCCAAAAGAGAAACCAGGGACACAGCAAGGCTTGGGGTTCAGCCCAGGGCTAGGCAAGATCAGTGTACAGCCCTTCCTGGGCCAGCACGGGATCAGCTGAGCCACAAAGACAACACTTGGGAAGCCGGGACCTGGGGGGTTAGGGGGCTGGGCAGCACACAGGCCCTGGAACTTCTGCATTCCTATCTGTCTGCGAGGCATTGACCGAACCTAGCGGTCACATCCTGAGACAAGGCAAAGGAGACGAGGAGTGGTGGGCTGGTGGGGAGAGAGGGAGTAGCGAATGAGCAGGGAAAGTGGAAGAGGCAATGAGAGAGGCAGAGGTAATGGGAAGGCACGTCAAGGGTGGGGCAGGTATAGTGAGAGGGGCATGGTCGGGGGACGGCCATGGCAGGAGGAAGGGCAGTGGGGTGATGGGGAGCAGTGGAGGAGCCAGAGAAATGGGAGGGGCACAACAGGGGCACGACAAGGGTAGTGAGAGGGGCATTGGCAGAGGGGAATGGCAGGGAGGGGGGACAGTGGGCTTGGTCACAGCAGGGACAAGGCAGGGCAGGCACTGGTGTCCTTGAGCAGACAAGCAAGCAGGGCCCTGCTGGATGGAGGCCCCCAGGGCTCCTGGAGCTGAGAGGGGATCTGGCAAGTACAGTAGCCAGAAGTCAAGGGCCAGGAGCCACCAGGGTGGAGGGGAGACAGTGGGCCCTGAGTCCTGCAATCTGCAGAGGAGAGGCCTCCTGGTGCCAGCCCCCAACCCACAAGCAAAACTGCGACCCCCAGGGGCAGCCAGGACAACCTCCCTCTCCAAGGTTTTCCCAAAGATTTTGTGGAGGTTCTGGGAGGGGGATAGACAGGCCAGCTCTATGGTGGGACTGGACTTTCTGTGGTACCCCTGCCTTTCAGGTCCCAAGCAGCTGGGTAATGAGAAGCCCAAGACGGACCTATAACCCTCCCCAGCTCTGCCCCGTGACTCTGCTTGCCTGCTGGTCTCTGGGTTCTGAGACAAACCAGGAGGGTCTCAGAGATGCGGGGCTGGCAGGTATCAGCCCAGAAGGTCTGTGGTCACACCCCTCCCCCTAGGGCAGTACCTATCCCAAGACTTACATGTGTCTGGCTTGTGGCAGCTGTGTCCCTGGCGGAAGTACTGGGGGTTCTCGATGACCGGGATGCGGGCCATGCCGATGACCACTGTATCGGGCCCTGCGTCCAACGACGAGGGTGTGGTGATGCCATGGTTGATGTGGTGCAAGGGGCTGGCTGAGTCCTCCTCACCACTGATGACAGCTACAGGACCTGCACGGGCCAGGAGACATAGCACACAGTGAGATCACTCCTACCACTCAGTACTGCCCACGGAATCCTTGCTGCTTTCCCGCCCAACTGTCTGCAAGAACACAGCGGTTACCATCCCAAGACACTTTAGATTCTGAATTCAGAGCCATTCCTGAATTTTCTCCCTTGAAAATTACCCTAAGTATGCCAACAGCTACAAAACAAATAAAAAATGACACAAATTTTCACACCTTCCCAAAACCAGATTACTTCAAAATAACCAATGTTTAAACAAACTTTTGCTCATGTAGTATCAACAGGATAGAAATAAAAGTCAAGGCCCACCAGGACCTCACATCAAAGCCTCCTCTGCCATGGATGTCAGCAGCACCCTGGGGGTCCAACTGACATCCCAGAGCTGACTGTGCCTGCCAACCCGGGCTGTGCACATGGCCTTAGATCCCCAATGAGAGTGAGCCACCCCAGTGGGCCCTGCTGCCAGGCCTCCCATGTCCACAGGGAGCTCAGCCCCCATGGGTCTGCACCTGTCCCAAGTCTGCTCCACAGGCCACCACCACCTGGCTGCATTGCCACTGTCCATTGCAGTGTGGTCAGCAGCTCTGCTCCAGCAAGTGACTTTTAGAGCACTGCGCTCCGCCCCGCCAACCCTACTGGCACTGCCAGATCCACCCATAGAAAGAACCCAGGAGCATGGCAGTAGCTCAGCATATGAGCAATCCCCAAGACCATGTGTCTTGGGTGACACTCCAACATCATAGATGTGTGATTCTCCCAGAAACAACACAACTCCTTAGAAAAGCCCTCACACTACTCAAGCAGATAAGCTGCTAAAAGGGCCATACATGGGCTGGTGCTACAGTAGATCACGTTAAGCCACTACCTGCAGCATCAGCATCCCTCGTGGGGGCCAGTTCAAGTCCTAGCTGCTCCCTGTTACGGCACTTGGCAATGCAGCCAAGGATGGCCCAGGTGCTTGGGCACATGAGAGAGCTCCTGGAAGTAGCATGGCCCAACTCCATCCACTGCGGCCATTCAGGAAGTGAACTGCAGGATAGAAGATGTCCCTCTTCTCCTCCAGCACCCCCATCCTGTAACTCTGCCTTTCAAATAAATAAAACAAATCTCTTTAGAACAAAGCAGGGCCAGTGCAGAGGGAGCGAAGAGGCCTCCAAGGACCATGCTCCCTGGCAGTGAAGGGACGCAGCAGAACAACAGATTTCTCACTGGAAGCACTACCTGGTTGAAGGGAACAGTGACATGTTCTAGGTTGTAACAGAAAGAAGTAACCAAGAATCCTACATGAAGCAAAGTTTATGATCCTTGGGATGAAGGAGACAAGCTAAAATCACCGTAGTTGTCACAGGACAAGTCTCACAAAAGACACTTAAGGGAGCTAAACACACAGAAGCGGAAGACAGAGAATGTCACAGGAACCCCAGAAGAGCAGCTATGCAGCAAAGAGACAGAGAATCAGAGTGAAACCAACATCAACTCGCCACAGACAGAAGAAACATCTACCCCAGGAAGAGCCTTTCCTGCCCATGAGCCCTGGATACAACAATCAAAACATCCAGACTGGACCAATACATTAAAGCAGGCAAGGCCGCCACTGGCCGAGCGGAAGGACGGAGCCAAGAGCAAGGAGGGCTGTTCAGAGCAACAAACCTCAAGACAGAACCCCAACAAGTCACTGCAGCATGATCAGGGGGTTCATTCAACAAGAGGGTGCAGTGTGTGCCCACTCAGTGCTAGGGCACCCAACTTTACATCACAAACATCACTGGAGCTAAAGAAGGGCCAGGCTGCAACACAGTACTGCTGAGAAACTTCAGCACACCATTTTCATCAACAACGGATTGCCCAGACAAGAAATTGGTGTTAAGTGACTCTAGAACGTTTCTAGAGCTGCAGGGCACACTTCCCCATTGACACTGGAACGTCCTCTAGGAAGGAAACACCATAAACTAGAAACACCAAAATCAGACATGCATCTTTTCTGATCACAACAAAAATAAAAGCACAAATCAACAACAAATACAGAGAAAAATACAAACTAAGCAACATGTTTCTAAGTGACCAATTTTTAAGATTTCTTTAAAAATAATAATAATAATAATAATAATAATGGAAATCCAGCACATCAATACTTGTGCGTAAAGCAAAAGCGTCATGAAAAGTTTACAGCAACAGAAATAGATTTCGGAGCCAGCGCTGTGGCACAGCAGGTAGGCATCCCACATGGTTACCAATTCGAATCACAGTTCTGACCCAGCTCCTGACTAACGTGCCTGGTCCAAATCTTGGGTCCCTGTCTATGTGGGAGACCTGGATGAAGCCCCAGGTTCCTGGTTTTAGACCTGCTCAGCTCCAGATATTGTGGCCATTTGGGAAATGAAACAGTGAATGAAAGACGTACATGTGTGCGTGTCTCCTTCCCTCTCTGTAACGCTGCCTTTCAAATAAGTAAATAAATAAATATTTATCAAAAATATATTTCAAATACACAACCAAATAATGCATCCAAAAACACAGGAAAGCAGCACTAAACTAAACCTAAATTAGTAAAAGGGTAAAAATGACACACATCACAGAAACAAAGCAGACAAAAACCACAACAGATCAATGAAATGCCTTTTTGAAATTTCATGTAAAGTTGGCCAATCTTTAGCTGGACTAACCAAGAAAAAGGAAAAATGAAAAATTACAAGAAACTAAGACTGATACCGCAGAAACATCAGCATCATTACGGACTACTACTAAACAACAGCAGATTAGATAAGTGTCTGGACACGAGTGGACCAACCGCCCCCGGCCATCACTAAAGGCCCAAGGGCTGCAGGCTGCATTCCACCCACACTGCTCTCAGACAATGCAAAAGGCCCTGAGAGGGAGGGAGTGTTCCCAAATTCATTCCACCAGGCTGACTGTTTCCAAATCACAGAAACAGCAATATTCCTGATGAACACAGATGCAGAAATGCTCCACAAAACACTAGCAAATCAAATCCAAGAGCATGTCACAAAGATCATTTGCCATGATTATCAGGACTTATTCCAGGGATACAAGGATGTTCAATATGTATAAGATCGATAAACATGATGGAGCACATCAACAAACGGAGACTAAAGGTCATACAACTGCTCAACAGATACAGACAGGCACATCAATAAAACTCCACATCTATTCTAACGAAAACTCAGGCTCAGCCCTCAGCACAACGAAGGCTGTGCCAGACCAGAGCCCACGCCAAGCAGAAGTTCCCTCCAAGCCCTGGAATCAGACAGATGTCCACTCACACCACTCTCCTTCAAAAGTAAAATCTCAGCCAGGAAAATGAGGCAAGATTAAAAAATAAAACTTTCAATGAGAAAGGGAAGTCAAATTATCCTTTTATGAAGCAATAATTCTGTAGAGAAAAATCTGAAGACGCCACCAAAAACCTGAACTTAAATTTCTGTAAAGTTGTAGAATAAAACATTTGCACAAAAAACAGTTATCATTTTTATATGTCAATAATAACCTTATGAAGAAAGAAATCACAGATACAATCATAGGCACAACACCTGCAAAAACTGCCTAAGACAGATGAATAGTCCAATCCTCACGTGACCCAGCTGTCCCTCATGGGAACCCAGCAGAGGACACAGACTGGCATCTGAAGACAAGGCCATCTTTCACGTGTGTGTGGCACTGCTGAGAACAGCTGAGCAGACCAAGGACCTGTGTAAGCACATGGCAGACCACAATCCAGCCACACAAGGAATGCCATCGGGCATCACAGCAGAGTGGATGAACTGGGGAGCCACGTCCAACGTGAGAGCAGACTCCCAGCCAGGGGCTTTCTACTACACTCTCTGCTCTCACTGCTCTCTTCCACAGTCAGACCCTGTCAGGCTCCAGACCACACCCCAGCGGATATGCCGGAAAAGGAGGTCCAGGCCCCAGTGGCATCCAAGAACCTTCTCCTTCGCTCCCTACTCCTACCCAACAGAAACAAGGGTACAGAGGCCACAGTGGCTCGGGTTCTCAGAACCCGACTCTAAGTGGGAACTCGGCTCCTGGAGAAGCAAAGCCCAGTGAAGGCTCCAGCTACAAAGGCCAAGTGGAGCCTGGGCACAGGGGTCCCAGGTGCAAAGCTGAAGGCTGCCAGGGACCAACAGATGCAGGCCAGTAGGCTAGGAGGAAGTTCTGCAGAAGCCCCCAGCCACTGCAGGAAGACACCTTCTCAGCACCAGAGGGAAGGTAGGAAGAGTGCAGGTGGCAGCAGCCTCCATGAGCTGTATGGACCACATTCACCCCTTGCAGGTCAGAGGGACCCCACCGTCCCTCCTGTGGGCATCTGGTGCCCATAGGAGGGTCTGGGTTCAGGTCCCAGCTACACACCTAGCATCCTGTTGCTGCAGACCCTCACAAGCAGCAGCAGGCCTCTGCCACCCACAGGGCAGATCTGAATGGCACAGGCTTTGGACTGCCACAGGCTTTGGACAGGTAAGTATTTGAAGAGTGAACCATGGATGAGAGATCTTAGTTCCTCTCTCCACATCCCCTGAGGTAAACAGTCCCTCCATATTGGTCTTTTTAACAATAAATAAATTAATGCAATCCCCTCTGCTCCTCTACCTCCAGTTTAGCATTCACACCCCTTGGAAACATGGCCCTACCAAGAGGCAGCTGTGACCTGATCTGACAGTGGGCACTGGACTCCTCCTATGCCCAAAAGACCCCTGAGGTTTACAGCAGCAAGAGGCAGGGAAAGACAGCATTTATCAGATCCTGTCATATGCAAATGCCCAGCTGGGTGCTAGTCCTTGTCTCACGTACCTCGAGGGCCATGGCATTCTCCTTTCATTCCCAAGGTCACCTAGACAGCACATGTTGGAGCCACATTCCAGCTTCCAATGCTTTCTCTCCCACCACACTGCTGCGTGGCACATGCCAAATCTCCTTCACACACACTCAGCTTGCTGTGAGAAAGGGCACATCCATTCCCAGGCACTGGGTGGCCCTGCCTGGGGACACATGGCTGGACCACCTCATCTAAGACAACTAGAGGCAGTCATGCCCCAGCATTTATCCAAAACATCATGAGCTCCCAGGGCCACGACACATGCAGCTTCCTTCAGCATGGTGCAACCCCTGAAGAGATGCTCCAGGTGGGGCAGTCCCACCTGTCAGACAACCCTTGGGGCCATGGCTCCTGCCAATCAAGTGTTACCAGGCACCCGGGAGGACAGATGCCTCATGGACCAGCAGAGGTCAGGCAATTCCTGCTACTTCTTGGGAAGCCAGGTGAGGAGGGGCAGTTTGAGACCACACTGCCATGGCCATATCCCTCTCCCTGGGGAGCATCTGAGCCCAGGCAGGTACAGTCCACACTGAGTGCACAAGGCTGGTATGTCTGAGCCACAGCGCTACATTCATCTCCTATGCTCAGCAGTGAACAATGCTACTTTGGGTGGCCGGAAGGAGTTGTCAGCAAGTTTCTGCAATCCTGGGCTACAGGGTGAGCCCCAGTCTTCCTCAGCACCCATGGGCCTGCAGCCAGCCTCACAACCAGAGCTGGCCACACACACCCAGACCCTAGGCAGAAGATCAACCCAGGGCCCCCTATACTTCTCTGACGTCAGGACAAGGCCAATAAGCTAAGTGCTGAGTTCAGGAAACAAGTCTGAGAGCCTGGAGCAAACATTGACAAAGTCCTGGGGGAGAGTTTCACACCTTCTCAGGAGCCAAAATGGAATCCATGAGTGCCTGCTTGCTCAGAGGGGCCCCACGAGAGGCTCATTCAGGGAAGGGCCTGGTCTGAAGAGCCCATTTCTCAACAATCATTGGCAAAAGGTTTCCAGCACATCCACCACCTTCTCGGGCTTAAGTTCCCACCCAGCCTCTGGCACAAACCAGAGGTGACATCCATGCCTGGGTGGTTCTTACAGCCCAGAATCTGCACTTGGTAGCTGGGAGCCATTGTCCGTCAGGCTGGCAGGGCTGGTAGATTCTGACCCCTGGCTCCCCTTACCTGCCTCGTGCTCAGGAACACCCTTGGATGGAGCCCAGCACCTGCTTACAGGAGAGAAATGGCTGCACAAGCCTCCAGAATGTTGTAGGTTACACACGCCCCGTGCAGTCCGTGTGGTGTCCATGTATGGTCCGTGAGTCTGCCAGTCTCCTGCCCACCTCAACCACTTGTAAGGGAACTGGATCCCTTCGGGAGCACAGCATCCAACATCTGCCCGGAGCCTGAGAGCCAAACTCCGGGCACCAGCTGCCAGGGGCAACCAGGAGCTCTCAGGTACCAGGACAATGAGTGGCCAGGAGGGAGAACAAGCCCAGCCTCCTCCAGGACATTGCTCTGGTAGGACCAGAACATGCAGCCACCCTGCAAGGCAAATAGCACCTTCCAGCCACACATATCACAACAATTACAACACAACAGGCAGTTGCTTCATGCCTGCAGAAGAGGTCACAGCTCTTGCCTTGCCACATTTGAGTTCCACTCCAGCCACTGCACCCTAAGATCCAGTGCCAGCCCAGGCAGGTACTCATGTCTCCTATAGTTCAGCCTCACCCTGGGAGCATTTGAAAACATCAGGGAGGCACCATGGGGCCATGCTGTTCTAGGCTCAACCTGAGAAATCTGCCATCTCCATGCCCATCACTCACTCCACAGTCCCTGTGCTGACCAAGCAACAGACAGCTGGACCCAGTGATGGAGAAAAGGGATGGATACCACTGGGTGGTACTGGATGGTTTCAATGTAGACTTTTAAACTGAAGTGAATTCTTGTTTTGTTTTTATTTTTTTTAAAGATTTATTTTTATTATTTTTTGTTTATTGGAAAGGCAGATATACAGAGAGGAGAGACAGAGAAGAAGATCTTCTGTCTGATGATTCACTCCCCAAGTGAGCGCAATGGCCGATACTATGCCGGTCCGAAGCCAGGAGCCTCTTCTGAGTCTCCCATGCAGGTGCAGGGTCCCAAAGGGCCGTCCTCCACTGCTTTTCCAGGCCACAGGCAGGAAGCTGGAAGGGAAGTGGGGCTGCCGGGGTTAGAACCGGCGCCCATATGGGATCCCGGGTGTGCAAGGCGAGGACCTTAACCACTTGCGCCACCGCGCTGGGCCCAACTGAAGTGAATTTTTGTACCAGTGATTTCAGGGCAGTGGCCGTGGGGTCCGCATGGGAGAAACCTCAGGAGGGAAGGCCATGGTCACACTGCCATCGTCTGACTTTCAAACATCCTGCACAAGTGTCTAGGTAAGTGGATGCAGTAGAGTGGACTCTTGTCAGGCAATGGACCTAGGAAGGTTGTTTTTTTTTTTTTAACCTCAGAGCAGTGAAGCCAACAGCATGTAGGAACTATCAAAATCATTCAAGCAATACCCTTGGAACGTTCTGCACAACAGGGTTTTTAGGATAATATCAAATGGACATCCTCATCTCCAAATATTGATACAATTCAGCATCCCCTTCTCCTCCCTTTCCCTCTCCTCGTACAGGAGAAAAGTGAAGAAAAGCAAATTGGATGCATTTGTCCCACCAACCATCCTCCATACCTCGACCCTCCCCACCCTAAACAGCAGTAAACAACACCAAAAACAAAACAAAGTGGAAAATGCCTGTAGTGTGGGCCCACCAGGGCTCTGGACCAGGCAGTGTAGCTGCCGGGCACTCGTGCAGAGGTCATGTGATACTGACCATGGGCTCACCAACTCAGGGACGCTGCAGGACAAGGCATTCACATCCAGCCTGGCAGCCACTGGTGCCCCCGACCCTACTGCACCCTGGCCAGAGATGTCCAGGAGAGGGTTCCTTCTGGAAGCATGCCATCAGGCAATACTGTGGTTCCCAGAAAAAAACTGCATCCTTTGAAGAACACAGAGAAGCCACATTCGGTCCTCATCTGGACCCACCCTAAACACAAACACCCTGGGGTTGGCACTGGCGAGAACTATGTTTCATTCACCTTGGAATTCCTTTGAGCCACTCCTAACGTGCTTCTGATGAGGCAAGAAAACATATATTGCCCAGATCCATTCCCAGGAAGCAGGGGGCATTACCCACAGAAGGCGTCTGCTGACCAAGCACACATGACACAAAACACCATCTCATGCTATAGAGTCAGCCAGGCTGACAGCAAGCTGCCAGTGGGGCACAGTGTTGAGACATGACCCCTGGGAGGCCTCAGCCTGTCTTCACCAAGTGCCTCCTCCGTGGATCTTTTTTGTCTCTGCTCTCAGCAACAGGCCTCCCCTACCCAGCCGACTCAGGCAGGCCCCATCCTGCTCCCACATCTCCCACCCCCTCTCTCACCTGAACTCTACCTCCTAATATGACACATGGATTCCAGAAATTTCTGCACCACAACACACACCTTTTATTTCAATGCTTCCACACTCTCCAAAACATCCATGACCCCACACAGTCCACAGGAGGCAAGACCCACCATCCCTCATTCTTCTTCAGGACCCCAAGCCCTGCACTTAGGCCCACCCAGACCTCAGAAAACTGCCTCAACAGAACAGTCCCCAAGTCACACCATGCCTCAGGTCAGTCATCCCCACCCACACGCTCCACAAACTGCCACTTGCTCTGTATCCTAGCTGGAACCAAGAGCTCAGACCAATGGGAGTAGGAGGGCAGAACTCAGTATGCAAGCCAGTGGATATTAAAAAGAGAGAGATGCTGGGATAATGCACCCTCAGTCAGTGCACCTGACCCCACGGACAGGCCAGGACCATAAGCCCTCAGCCAGCACACCTGACCCCACGGACAGGCCAGGATCATAAGCCCTCAGTCAGCACACCTGACACCCACGGACAGGCCAGGACCATAAGCCCTCAGCCAGCACACCTGACCCCACGGACAGGCCAGGACCATAAGCCCTCAGCCAGCACACCTGACCCCACGGACAGGCCAGGACCATAAGCCCTCAGCCAGCACACCTGACCCCACGGACAGGCCAGGACCATAAGCCCTCAGTCAGCACACCTGACACCCACGGACAGGCCAGGACCATAAGCCCTCAGCCAGCACACCTGACCCCATGGACAGGCCAGGACCATAAGCCCTCAGTCAGCACACCTGACCCCATGGACAGGCCAGGACCATAAGCCTTCAGCCAGCACACCTGACCCCACAGACAGGCCAGGACCATAAGCCCTCAGCCAGCACACCTGACCCCATGGACAGGCCAGAACCATAAGCCTTCAGTCAGCACACCTGACCCCATGGACAGGCCAGGACCATAAGCCTTCAGTCAGCGCACCTGACCCCATGGACAGGCCAGGACCATAAGCCCTCAGCCAGCACACCTGACCTTGTGGAGACCTTCCCACTCACTCTCATCCCTTCCTAGAGCACAGGTCAGCCCATCTGCAGCTATCCTGTTCTCTCTGGAAGACTGCACTGCCAGGAAAAAAAAGCCACTTGCCTCAGGCACCCTTGTTGCAGAAGGAGTGCTGAATCAATGTCATAACTGAATGAGGCATGACAGGTCTGAGGCCCTCCCCCTGAAGTGACAAGATGACCGCCAGGCTATTACCAAGTAAGCGCCAACATACCCAGACACAAGGATGTGGGTTTCTGGGGAGCTGCTCAGCAGCCGTTGCCCCCACACTCTTCATAAGGAGCAGACAAGGGGTTTGAACCAAACTGGAGGAGTCTGCTCAGGAGACAGATGATGTTGGTGCCGCTTGCTTCCCCATTGCAACTGCGTACTGAAGAACATGGCAAGGTGTCACGTAGGCTGTGCATTCAAACTCAATCCCTCAGCAGAGTCACGGAAGGCTTGGGGTTAGTCAACTGGAATCAAAGTTTTGTAAAAGCCAAACCACTCTGGAAGGAAGAGGTTTATCAGGGAAGGCAGGGGCAACAGATTGGTACCACAGGATCCTGGATTCTTTTGTTGTTGTTTAAGTTTTTTTTTTTTCTTTTCTTCCTGCTGTTGATTTTTTTTTTAATTAATTACGTTGCATTATGTGACAGTTTCATAGGCTCTGGGATTCCCCCAACCCCTCCCTGTGCCCTCCCCCATGGTGGATTCTTCCACCTTGTTGCAGTATTACAGTTCAAATTCAGTCAAGATTCTTCTTTGCAAACATATACCAAGCATAGAGTCCAGCATCTTATTGTCCAGATCAATTCAACGGTTTCTTGGGGAGACCATCTCTGGTCTGAAGGCAGAGCTGGCAGAATATCATCCTAACCACTTAAAAGCCCCAAAACAACATCAACAACAATTTACAACATTATGGAATTAATTGGCATGGTATTGAGTAACCAATATGTTAAAAAAAAAAAAATGCAAGTTCTTAACCACATCCTGTGACTACTTCATTGACATTTCAATTTTAGTTTATACACAGAACCGGCTGCTATACACCTTAAAATGGTTATAGGGTTTGTCTATTTTCGCTTTTAGTATTTAGCAGTTTATAGTGTTGAAGCATAATTTTGCTGAACATGGCAGATTTTAGGATAGTCTAAACTGGCTTATAACTCTAACAAGGCATATGTCAACAGTTGAGGTGCAGAACAGTTTCAAGAGGGGTGTGCAGAGAAATCATTAACACCCCAGTGAGGAGTAACTAATCTCTGTGTCCCACCTAGTAAGGTATATGTGACTCCATGCTGACCATTTCCTGTCTGATTCTAAGCTTGCCTTGTTGTTCTCTATCTATTCTAATTTTTTTTCTTTTTGGGGGGGCGGGAGAGGAGCCTCTGGAGCGACCCTGATGGTCACTGCAAGATAGGGTGGGGATCCAAAGTTGGAACTAAGTAAGGACCAGAGAAAGCTCCTCTCCCTAGTCCCTACGGAAGTTTACTGTTCTTCTGTTTCTGCAGACTGCTCAGGGCTCCTGGCTGTGGGGAAAAGGGAACCCTACTCCACTGCTGGTGAGACTGCAGGTTGGTACAGCCTCTATGGAAATCAGTATGGAGAACACTCAAACAACTGAAAATCTGCATTCCATATGATCCAGCAATAGCACTCCTAGGAATATATCCAAAACATCTGTTACACGAGAAACCAACTTGCACCCCTATGTTCACAGCAGCAAAATCAATAATTGTAAAAACTTGGAAGCAACTGAAATGCCCATCAACAGAAGACTGGATAAGAAAGCTATGGTTCATCTACTCCATGGAATACTACTCAGCTATTAAAAAAAAATGAAATGCAGTTTTTTGTGGCCAAATGGGCCCAACTGGAAACCATTATGCTAAGGGAAATGAGCCAATCCCAAAAGGTTAGATACCACATGTTTGCCTTAATTTAAGATAAAATGATGTCAATCTTAAAAACAGTACCGGTAAACTGTAATATTATTCCAACCCCAAACAGCGTGTATCTCATGCAATAAGATATTGCGATGTAACCAATGAACAATCAATGTGAGTCAGACTGCTTATAATCTACATCAAAGAATTATAAAACCTAATATACTTTGACGATCCTAGGCTACTCGGAAATGGGGTGGGAGAGCAGAGAAATCTTCCATCTCCTTAGAATGTGTGAGGATGACGTGAAGTATAACCTATCAAGAACATAACAGGTAACTCATAGACAACAGACTCGAATCAGCATTAGACAATAGTAAAACTACAAAGACATAGGAGTCAAGAGCGATCCTGACAACCTCTTAACAGGAGGTCATATGCACAGAGCAGGGGGGGCCCCCAGAGTGGAGCAGGGGGACAAGAGGAGGCTTGCATCCCAACCCTGAAGACTCCCGGATCCTCACCAAGGACTACATCCCAACTGCCAAGGAAACCACAGGGAACTGGAATGCCTTCACAGGCTGAGAACGCTGAGGTCACCCACCTCCATTTGGATCCACCACATGGGATAGAAGAAACCCAAATCCTTCCTTGCAGGATCCAAGGTCATCAGAACAACAGCTAGGATCCTGGATTCTAACCTAGCATGACCCTGGCATGCTGACTGGGCCCCTGTGTTGGACCAGGTGACCACTTCCTCTCTGCTTCCCACATTTCAAGCACAGTGCCTGCATGGCAGGGGAACGAGGCACTGCCCATGCTGAGGGCAGCACAGGCATTGGAGGAGGCAGAGTTCTAAGGCCTGAGGTGTGTGAGCACTTCCTGTCCTCTGTGCATGAGGGAAGGACACAGCAGTTGTGATGGTAATATCTTCAGCATCTGCACCCCTCAGGAAGCCGGTGCACCCCATGTGCCTAGGCTTCCCTGACCCTGGCGGCTGGCTCGGGAGGCTAAGAGTAAGTGGTGCAAGGGCAGGGGTGCGGTTTTACCACTGTTCAACAGTCACGTTTGCTACAAACCTCACCAGGCCTCACTACGGATAGAGATATGGTTTTCTAGTGTCCACTTAAGAACACGTGCCTGTGTTTAGGGGTCAGCCAGCACATCAACAATCAGCAAATCTCCACACAGACCTAAGCAGCTAACCTACACCAAATGCATGGACAGCAAGCCCAAGTGGCAGGGCCAAATCAGGCCAGCATCAGCCTCCTCAGAAGTTGCTGCCTTCTCGTGGGCCCTTGTACATGGCCTGGCACAAGAGCGGAGGTCCAGTCCAGAGTCTCCCCTAGGAATCAACAGGGACACAGTCGGGGTGCCCTCAGCTGGGCTCTGCAAGGCAAGGAGGAGCTCAGGGGTCCCCACTCAGACCCTTCTCAGACTCCCCACATTTCCAGCCTGACCCAAGGCATGGCTGACCTCCAGTGACCCGACAGTAGCCCTTAAGTCTTCCTCTTCAACTGCCAATCCACATCTTTCAGCAGGTGAGTAAGGTAGACTGAATGACAGATACTACACAAGTGTTCACACAGGACACATGCATGTATATGTTTCTACACTCAGCGAAGGCCAGTGCTGTCTGGGAAAGTCCCCTAAGCCCCAGGCATTGGCTCAGGTTCTCCTGCATTTTCTCATCACTGCTTGTTGAAAGTGTAATTGGCCAAGAAATGCAGTATGCAAGTGCATCCTGCAGCAGGACACCAATTCCACTCTGGGCTGCTCTGCTTCTAAGCCAGCTCCCTGCTAACACCTCCTGGAAGGCAACAAGGGCAGCCATGCGGGAGGGCAGGATGGGGTTCTGGGTTCCCAGCGACAGCCTGGTCCCAACCTGGTCCTGGGGTTCATTCTCCTGGAATGAACCGGGAGAGAGGCCTTCTGTCATGCATGGTTAACAACCATCCCATCAGTGTGTGCTGCCACACATGGCCCTACAGCCAGCCAGTCAGAGGCTCAGGGCCGCCTCTAGGAGCCATTCTCAGCTGAGGTTTACGAGGCTGCAGCTCCTGATCCCCACGTGCAGTCATCCCACAGGGTTCTGCTGCAGCTCTCTTTTAGACAGCTCATAAACAACACAAGGGAGCGCGTGTGCTGTTCTCCAGAGCTCTGTGCAGAATTCCCAGCAGTCCACTCCTGGTTTTATTCGGGAGTCTCCCAAGGCAGAGGCAGGGTCTCCTTGCTCGTCCACCTGAGTGAACACAGGTGTCTAATGCCAGCCACCACCATGTGTCCAGGGCCTGGCAGACTTCACACTCAGGACCTAACACAATCCCCTCCCTCCCCCTACCCCTGCCTATTATTCCATCTCTCAAAGCCTGCAGCTCCTCCCAAAACCTCATCTCTTGGGTGACACCATCCTCTGCCACCCAAGAGCAGGTGACAAGAGCAGAGGGTACCTAGAGGGAAAGCAGGCCCAGGGCTGCACACCAAACAGCAGCCTGCTCACTCAGGAATGTGCCAATCAGCTTTCTAAGCAACAGCAGCCTCTTAGCCCAATTTGTCCACTAATGATGGCATCCCAGTGTCCCCAAACCACCAATGCTTCCCACCTCTGACCTCAGAGCAGGGTCTGTGATGTAAACAGCAAGTGTGTCCTGAGACACAGGAACGAGGCCTACAGATGCCAGCCCTCTGTGGGCACGTAGCAGGGACATGGCTCATGACAGTGCAGCGGCCTGGAGGGACGGTCCCTAACACCTGCACGCTCAGAGCAGCAGCGTGCACGAGGGAGTGAAATCTCATGTGTAATCATTGCGCAGCCACCATGAGTGCACAACGCAGGGATCCACACACCAGCATGCCCTACAGTGAGGCGGGGCAGGACCAGCATGGCACGCACGTGGGAAGGTCAGAAACATCTCAGAGAGGCTGGAACTCACCCAAGCACACACAGAACTGTTTCTTCAGTTTCTCCCTCTAACTCTGACTTTCAAGTAAATAAAGTAACCTCTCTAAAAGATAAAAGTCCCACAGCTGAAAAGACTCCTGCCCTCCATTTCACCCAGGCTCCGCTGGTTCCTCTGCAGCTGTTCCTGTTGCAGTGACTCCAGGGTCTGGGCATGTGCTGGCAATCTCGGCCACACACGCCCTCACAATCTGCAGGACCGGCCCTCGGTGCCCGCTGCTGTCCCTACGCTGACCTCACACACAGTAAGGCCAGAAGCCAAGGGCAGGAGCTGCAGCAGGAGCCTCCCCATTTTTACAACTGGACCACTGCCTGGTAGGGGGCTGCGATTGCTCTAACAGCACGATGCACAGTGGGGCTGATGAGTCTCTGGTGTGCGATTCTGACACAATTGTGGAGGGGGCAGAAGGCGTGGTGGCCACGGCTAGGGCAGGCTCCAGAACCTGGTGTCCTTAGCAATTTGCTGAGCATTGCCCCTACTCTCTGCCAAGACACGGATATGAAAAAACATCTGACACCATGGGAGGCTGAGAGGGAGGGCCTTCCACCCCAGCCCTCCCTGCACCAGTGGATAGAAAATTCTGGACCTTCCACCAGAGGGAACAAGACCAACACCACTGCAGTAACATCACTGGTCCCACCACCACAGCCCTCTCCAGGGTGACAAGCAATGACAACAAAGCCTGCACCATCTGCTTGGACTTCAAGCAGGAGCTTAGCCCCCAAAAGACCCAGAGCAAAGCACAGAACAAGGACATTAGCAACTGTGACATAACGCAAGCTTGATTTGGTCCCAAACAGACTTCTCCCCGTTAGTTCTGCTGCCACCACCTGCATCCTACCTACAAAGGAGGCCCCCTGCGCTAGCTTCCAACAGTCACATGGCATCCCACAGAGCGGGGCAGCTGGAGAAGTGTTCCAGGCCATGTGAGGAGCCATGCACAAGGGCTTCCTGTCCACATGAGGAGCCACGCACCATGGCTTCCTGTTCACAGGAGGAGCTGTGCTCCACAGCTTTCTGGCCACATGTGGAAAGGTCTATCAGGGCTTCCTGGCCACACAAGGAGCCACACACCTGGGTTTCCTGTCCACAAGAGGAGCCACACACCATGGCTTCCTGTCCACATGAGAAACCACACACCATGGCTTCCTGTTCTCATGAGGAGCCACACACCATGGCTTCCTGTTCACAGGAGGAGCTGTGCTCCACAGCTTTCTGGCCACATGAGGAGAGGTCTACCAGGGCTTCCTGGCCACACGAGCAGCCACACATCTGGACTTCCTGTCCACAGAAGGACCCATGTACCTCGACTTCCTGTCCACACAAGGACCCATGCACCTCGACTTCCAGTCCACACACGGACCCATGCATCTGGGCTTCCTGTCCACACAAGGACCCATGCATCTGGGCTTCCTGTCCACACAAGGACCCATGCATCTGGGCTTCCTGTCCACACAAAGAGCCACACACCTGGGCTTCCTGTCCACAGGAGGAGCTGTGCACCACAGCATCCAGTTCAGCTACAATGAGCAGAGTCAGGGAGTGAGGTGAGCACCCCTGGTTCCCTATAACCAGGTCAGACACTCAGAAGCTCAGTTCCCCTGAGGCAGGTCCTAGTTCTGAGAACAGTTTCAGCACCTACAGCAATGAGGAGGATTCCCATGAGTCAAGCATCATGCTCTTAGGCATATCTTCCCACTGATTCCTGGTTCCACAATGCAGACACTAACCACCTCTCTCAGCATCATGTGAGGACCCCGAAGCTTACGGAGGCATAGTGCTCGGCCAGCATCATGCAGTGATGCATCTGGAAGGGAGCAGGGTCACGCTTGGCCTCAAGGCGTAAAGGCTCCTGTGCTCAGGCTGTGACAGCCACAGGCGAGGGCTGAGCTTAGGTCTGGCAGTGGACATGACCTGCAGGCAGCAGGAAGAGCCACGGAGCCTGGGCATCCTGTGAGGAAGCACACAGCTCGGTGCCAGCAGCTTCTTGCAGCCCGCCTCCTCTCCACAGAAAGAGGATTAAAGCAGATCTGTGCCACTTAAAGAATTAAAGGGGGAGGAGTAGATACACAGGACATACAGTGTCCACTACCACGTCCAGACAACATGTTGTGGTCAGGGCAGTTCTAGAATGAGATGTATGTCCCAGTTTTGAACTGGGTTCCAGCTCAGGTGCCAATACTACATTTATAACAATTTATAACAACCACATGTGATATTTCCTGGAAATATAGTACACATGAATCCAGTAACTGCCAAAAGCATTGAGGTCATCAGCATCTTCCCCACCCCAGCACTGCTGCCTACACACAGCGTCACAGGATCCCCAGCACTTCCACATCCCAACACTCGCTTCCTCTCCCCAGCTCCCCCGCCAAAGTATGCCAGGTATCGACCCTACCCAAGCCCGACATTGTGTGAGCAGCCAGCATGGGACAGGTCCCGGACAGCCAGCCACCTGGTGCCGAGGCACCTCCCTGCTCTGCCTGCACTCAGCAGACCAGCAGGACAGGAGCTAACAGGAACAGGGACGCTCAGCCACAGGGTGAGCCTTAGGACTGGAAGGGGCTTCCATCAGACCCTCCATGCATGCAGTCAACACAAGAAGGTGCAACGAGCAGGTGAAAGCCAGAGACAAAGCTGGGAGGACAAGCCCTGATGCTGTGCCCTGCAAGTGTCCTGCAGACGTTCCTGGCCAGGTCAGGGAGGGAAGGGCTGGCCTTTCTGAGTGCTGACCCTCCCATGGATATACTGTGAGCTTTGCTCACTGGGCAGAGAAGGTGTGAGAGGAACTCAGGGCAAAATGCATGACTCTTCACAGAGTGGTAGCTGTAAATAACAGCAGTCACAGAGCTGGGCACCAGAGTAGAACACAGCTTCTCCAGAGACGCTGGCATCTCTCCCCAGAGCAGACAGGGGATGAGCACACCACCACACCTGCGGCCCAATTCAGGCTTGGGGCTGGAGAGAAACCTGTTCCAGACAGCGACTGCGCTTCCACAGAAGCGAGCTACTCCCCTACTCTCATCTTCCCCTGACCCCCACATGCTTCAAGGGGTTTGAAGACGCACTGCCCACACCCGCGAAGTCCCAGAAGGCAGAGTGTCTCTATGCTGGCAGCCCCTCGCTCAGCAGTAGCATTGTATTTGGGACATCAGGAACAAGAGATGAGTCCTGACTAAGGGTGACCCAAGGGCTCCAGGGCCGGGGCATGGCTGCGGGAGGCACCCCCTCAGCACAGCATCTACACGCCCCCTGGGGAGAGGGCTGCATCCTTCTCACCTCGGCCTCTCCATGTGCCGGGGAAGCCGCCGGCCCTGACAACGCAAGTGCAGGCGATCAGCTGATGTCACAGGCAGAGCTCACGCTCTCCAGCCAGAGCAGATGGCCGGGAAGGCCTGATGAGGCCAACCTGGCCAGAAGAGCCACGGCATGCCAAACAGAAAACTGGGCCCCAGCATCTCTGTATATGGCTAGGCAGATCCTCAGGCAATTTCTCCCTCAGGTTCTCCATCTGCCCACCCAAAAGCACAATGCCCAAATTTGGGGCACCACAAGGGCTGCAGTGGGGATCTCACTATACCAGGTGTCACCAAGACTGGCAGCACACGAACAACTTTCTGCCAAGTCTCAGCCTGCCTCTTCCCTGAACAGCCAGGCTCTGCCCTTTCTCAGTCGTTCCCAAATCCCGGCTCCAGTGAGCCCAGCAACATTGCCCTCAGCCACGCGAAGTGCCTGATGCGGGCTCATGCTTGGGAGGGACTGCACAGCTGGGGTCCAGAGGGGAAGGAGGGGCGGGCAGGGGTGAGCGCTCTCAGGCCCCCTGTCCCGGGCAGACACTCACCCAGCACTGCTGCAGCCAGGAGGGAAGACCTTCAGGGGGTGGGAGAGGGCAGAGAAGGCCCAGGGCTCTGAGAAACACCCACCCCGACAGCCTGGCAACTCCCTCAGGTAAATTTGAGAATAGAACCTACCTAAGCCGTCACTGCTGGCCACCAGGTGCCAAGACTGCAGCTTATGGCGGCATGTCTGCCAGGAGGGTAGGCACACTCGGCAGACTGGGAGATCCTGCCATGGCCTAGACTGGGATTGCCCTGGCTAAGCAACATACACACTACATACCTCGTTTCTCCTCCCTGTACCCTCAAACCCCAGATACAGACACCCAGCAGCCTTTCATGGCATGGCCCCACTCCCTTCCAGGCCCATACACAGCTCCTGGGAGCTCCTATGGGTCCCTGGGGAGACAGCCCAGAGCATCCCAGCTGGCACAGAGCAGGAACATGACCAGGAAAGCCGTGAATCCATGAACAGAAGCCTCTCTATAGCCTCCAGGGCTGTGAGGTAAGAGGTCAGGAGGGCAGCTCTGGCTCTAGAGGGCAGGACACAGACACAAAAGGGGCAGCACCCAAGGACAGGGGCACGATGGCAGTGAGGAACCAAGTGGGGCTTCAGGAGGGACCAGCCCTGCACAAACCTGGAGCTCAGCACTGTGAGCAGATGAGCACATTCAACACACAAGGTACTGACACCCCCATGCACAGGATGGTGCAGCACCTGTGCCCTCAGGGGAGAGCTGGGCTTGCCCACCACAATGGCCAGCACAGCCTTCCCACGGTGGCCACACTGCACTGTGTGAGTGCCTGTGAGTCTGGTCCATTGCAACAGTAAACAAGGAGAGTGAGACCACAGCAGCCAAATGACTCCATGAGGTGACAGAGCACATCTGCCAGGCCTGAGCAAAGCACTTTCCATCATGTCCGCTTCACATCATGTAGGGTGAGCACACGGGCACACCCCTCAACCCCATCGGGCACAAGCCCTGTCCTTCACTGGGAGTTGAAGAAGCTGAGGCTTAGATGGAGGGACCGGGGCCTACAGCAGGATAAGCATGGGTCAGAAAGAAGCAGAGTGAAAAGCCCACCTAGGAAGAGATGACAACTTGGCCAACACCCAGGAAGTACCCCCTGAGCCTGGAGTCCAGGTATGGTCCACAGCGTCCTCAACAGGAAGTCCCTCCAGAGCTGGGAGCCCAACCACATTCCACAGCTTCCTCAACAGGAAGTTCCCCCTGAGCCTGGAGTCCAGGTATGGTCCACAGCGTCCTCAACAGGAAGTCCCTCCTGAGCCGGGACTGCAGCCACGGTCCACAGCATCCTCAACAGGAAGTCCCTCCTGAGCCGGGACCACAGCCACGGTCCACAGTGTCCTTTCTAGGAACACAGCCCACATCCCCATGAGCTCTGTGAGTGACATTTTCAGGGTAGACCATGACGTCTCACTCCTCTCTCCTAACTTTTATGTAACCTTCAGAAGAAAAAAAAAAAAACAATGAGCAAGGTATCTCATTTGCTCGCCCACTTCCGTCCGCCTATGTCCCCTCGTTGATTTTATGTCAAATACTCCTTTTAATATTTCAAAAACAGAGTGTCTTGTCAAGTGGCTTTCAAACCTGGCATCAGGTAACCACTTGCTTGCCAACAAGTGAGCATCTTCCCCTCACTGATAAAAAATCAATAAGTCATTAGGGATGCCTGTGGTAAAGATGAAGGAGATGAATCAATTCCCCTTGTACCTGGCCTGGCATTGGTGGCAAGAGGGGCAGAGGCAGGTCTGAGCCGACTGAGCCTCACAGCCACCAGGACCCAAGCTGTCTGCAAGCCACCCCCGGTGGGAACTGGATGGGGAATAGCATTTCAGCCGGACACAGCCTCAAAGGCAGGACCAGACTGACAGCAAGGGAAGTGGCCACCTACCCCAGACAGCTGGTGTCACTGCTGTCCACTGTGGTTCCACTGGATCCTCTGGTACCTGGCAGGCAGTGAACCCAGGTCAGGGCTGACATCAGACAGACTGGGCTAAACCCAGAACTCAGGACCCTGTTCCACAACCCTCTGAGAAGTGGCCTGGGACAGGAGCTTGGGAGGATCCACTGTCTCCACAGATGTCAGGGCCAGGGTCTATCCACCTCCGCACCCAGGGGGAACTAGGTGCCACACTGAGCCCCAGGCCTACCTAATAGTGGGAGAAGAAGACAGGAAACTCAGGTGCCCAGGTCCCAGAACCCACACTCTCCCCAATCCTGACCCTCAGCCCTCGTGTAGACAGGATACACCCTCAAACTCCCCAGGTCTGCCCTCAGCCCTCCTGTAGACGGGATACACCCACACACCCCAGTCCTGACCCTCAGCTGTCGTGTAGACGAGATACACCCTCACACTTTCCAGGTCTGACCCTCAGGCCCTAGAGTAGACTGAGAAGTGTCTGCATATTACTCAGGCGCCTCCTCCATTGTCACATGACAGCCCTCAGTGGCAGCATGCTAATCCCAGTATGGGACGCAAGCCCTCCCAGCAAGCACAGTTAGAGAAGTGTCATCCCCTGTGCAGTGCAGTCACAGGTGCTGGCTCCTAATGCAGTCCCTGGCAGATCAAGTCATGAGACAGAACCTGTGGATGCAGACACTTAGTGTGGTCCATGCCCAGAGAAGTGTGCTGGCAGCTGCCAACGCCCTGTATTCTGCACATGTCCCATGCCCCACATCTCTCCCATGTTCCACATCTTCCCTGTGACCCTCACCTCTGTACCCTGTGCCTCCTCATGTCCCATGTCTCCCCCATGTTTTGTGTCTCCCCCATGTACCTCTCATGTCCAATGTCATCTGTCCCGTGTCTCTCCCATGTCCTAATCCTGTCTCGTGTCTCCCCTTGTCCCATGTCCACCGTTCCATGTCTCTGCCATGTTCTGTCTCCCCCATGTCCCATACCCACATCTCATGTCTTCCCTGTGTTCTGTGTCTCCCCCATGTGCCCTTCATGTCCCATGTCCCATGACACCATCCCATGTCTCCCCCATGTTGTCTCCCCCATGTACTCCTCATGTCCCATGTCCCATCTTGTGTCTCTCCTATGTCCCATGTCCCCCATGTCCCCCAGCCTGTGTCTCCCCCACATGCAGCAAGGCAGGCATTTTCCCTGCACACTGTTCCCCTCCTTGTCCAGACAGGGTCCCAAGTGTTCAGAGACCCCTGTCCTGTTTTTCTTTCCTATGGGGGCCAAGGACAGGCATCTTTCCAGGCCTTCACGTATCAGTGCTTCAGAGAGGAAACTCCAAGTTCCTTAGACATAGGCACAGTGCACACCAACAAGCAAGCTCATCTGTGAAACCAGAATCAGAAGGTGATCCTGGCATGGTGGACCCCAGCTCGGTGCCTCTGGCCACCAAATGCCTACAGCATGCCTGAGCCCAACTCCCAGGGCCTCTGCACTGCAGGGGCTCAAATCAAGGGCAGAAGGAGAATTAAAGAGCCCAAGGTCAGGCCAAAGCCCGGGCTTGGGTGCCTGCTGACACCCATGTCCCATTCCTCTTCAGTATCACTGCCCCCCCCCCCACTCACTATGGATCACCACAAAGTCTCCTCTCACTGATGTGGGTGGGAGGCAAGGCCTAAATCAGCAGTAACAGTTAGTGCACACCTGCTCCTGGGAAGTGGGGGCCCAGCCTTCACACATGCACACGGGGCATGGCCCAAGAAGTCACAGGTGCACACCTGTGCCTGGGAAGTGGGGGCCCAGCCATCACACATGCACATGGGGCATGGGCCAGAAGTCACAGGTGCATACCTGAGCCTGGGGAGTGGTGGCCTAGCCATCATAGGAACACACTGCCTATTTGGGGGTGCATCTTTGTGGCTACTCAAGGAGCCAAGCCTCTCTACCCTTGCTCTACCTACTGTGAAAGAAGCTGGAGGTCACCTTAGCTCCTGGCCCCTCACAAAAGGCCTAACTGTCCCAGCAAAGAGCTCAGCTCCCTGCCAGGGCTTCACCTCCATCAAGGGCTTCCTGGACCTGTCCTACATGACTGTCCATCACTGGGGCAAACTTGCGTTCATGCTGCTTCCAGCTTACAGAGTAAACAAGGTGGAGCCCTGGGAAGCCCATATGGTCCCTGTCCCCAGAACAGGTGGCAGGAGGCTTTGCCTGCTGGCCAAGTGGTTGCACATGGCTGCCCACACTCTGGCCTTCCTTCCTTGAGCCTGGAGAAGAGAAAGATGCAGGCGGCCAACTCTGCACATTCACCGCAGCATGTCATTGGGGCAGAGTGGATAGCCTTTCCCACATTTCCATGGCTGTTTCTTGGCACACCCTGCAAGGCCTGATGGGCCTGATTCCTCTGGAACAGTGCCCTTGGGTTTCTCTCACCTACAGAAGGTGCTGGGGACTACACAGTAGCAGGAATTCTGATGGAGGCAGAGGATGTGTCCCAAAGTCTGTGACACAGGGAAGATGCACCCCAAGTGCTCACACAGCAGACGACACAGTAGGGGACATGCACCCTGTCACCATTCCCTTGTAATGAGGCCACCATAGGTCAGAGCACCCACAAATAGCTCATGCTTATCGCAGCACAGTCCATGCACAATTTGGCCCTGAGAGAACAGGGTGAGCTGGTGAGGGGTGATAATCTCAGCCAGACCAGGGACCAAGGGCCTCAGGGACGGGCCAGTCTGGAGCCAGATAGGTTGCTTCCTCTCAAACACTTTGGGCCCCTTGTTTCATCTGCCACCTGGGGAAACAGAGGAGCAAAGCCTTGACCCCACACCCTGCAGATCCGAGAGCCAACTCTGCTGCAGACACACTAGAGGTTCCTAAGTTTGGCCATAAACCACCAATGTCAGTCAGCCCAGTGTGGGTGCAACAAGCCCCAAGTGACCCAGTGTGAGTGTAACAAGCTTCACAAGGCATAGCCTGGGTGCAACAAGTCCCACGTGGCTCAGAGTGGGCCCAGCAAGCCCCATGTGACCCAGTGTGGGTGCAGCAAGCTTCATGTGACTCAGCATGGCTGCAAAAAGGTCCACGAGGCTCAGAGTGGGCACAGCAAGCCCCATGTGACCCAGTGTGGGCCCAACAATCCCATGTGGCTCCTGGGCATTGAGTCCATTTGGTTGCTCAAGGTTTTATTTCCTATTGCTGTCCAGGAGAGCTGTGCCTCCCAGTGAGTCCCCAGCAGACACCCTGGTCATGCCCATCTAGATGACAGAACTGCCCCTCATTAAACATCCCCATGAGAAGTAAACAGTCAGACTCCTAAAGCTGGCTAGAGGCCAGAGGGAGAAGGTGAGAACTGGAATCCGGAGCTCAAGGCCCAGTCAATGCACGTGGGCTGCCCCTTCCACACACCCAAAGAAGTCAGAGAAGGAAGCAGTTTCCAATGGTTTGGTTCCCTTTTTCTTTCTGCTATCATCTTCTCCCAAAGCAACCTGGATTGAAAAACAGGATGGTGTGTGCCTGCAGGTAAATACACCAAGTACACATGCATGCTCAATGGTCACTACAGGCCCTACCCTCACTAAACTAGGCACACAAATTGCCACCCTGTGCTGCATGGGTAGCAGTGACAAGTTTGTGTGTGTTCCACCCAGACACAACTGTTGTCACTATGCTTACTACACAGCTGGCTGGATCACTGAAGGTCACCTATATTTCACTCAAAACCACACATGGTGGTACAGACCTCTGGCCTCTGCCCCAGCCCAATCCCTAGGACACGTGCAGTGAGAGAAGGGCTCGCAATGGTCCAACATAGAAGCCCCTTACTCCATTTGGTCACAGCAGGGCTGCCAAGCATAAGCATTAGTGGCCAGAGGCTGCTGAACTAGGAAGTAGAGATATGGGTCACTGAGGCCTCATGTGTGCCAGACTGATCCAACCACTGACAAGACTTAAAGTTTAGCAGAGGAGGAAGCAGGCAAGGAGGAGGAGTCCCAGGCAAGCTTTGGTGGTGACAGAGTAGCAAACACTCCAGCCAGGCCCCCTACTTGGAATCTTCTAGCCAGGCCCTTCTACCCAGCATCTTCCAGCCAGACTCCCCGACCCAGGGCCCCCTACCCAGTCAGGCCTCCCAACCAGCATCTTCTTGCTGGTAAATGATGATGGCAGCAGTTCTAAGTGACCTGGTTTTCATGTAGCTTTGCCAGTAAAAGAAAAAAATGGAGAGAAAAGGTCTCTTCCTAGGACAACCACACTCAACCACCAAACTAAAGAAATTTGCCATGAGACAAAGACCTCATTTAGAATACTGTAGACTTTCAGAAGGCACACCTAGTGTCACAGCATGGTGTGGCCTCAAGTAAGAGACAGAGCACTTAGCACTGGTTTTCCATCTGGTGGTTGTTGGAACCAAGTGAGGAGAGAACGGGACAATGCCCGTGGGTCCCCCATCTCATGTTCACCCCAGGGTCCCCAGCAGGGGCTCCTAACCATGACTAGAACCTCCCAGAGTTGGGGTCTAGATTGCAGTTCCTCACAGCTTTACACCCACAGGCTCAGAGGCACTTGGCTCCAGTAAGAGAGGATCGTGACAAGTGTTGTGATGACAAAATACTGCCTCAGGTCAGAAACCCCTATACAATGTGCAGTGACATCATAGGCCCCAGGTCCCAGGGGAAGACGCCCTTGGCATGTCTGAAGGACAACAGAGATCAAAATGGCCTTCTGCCAGTGAGATAGGTCCCCAAAATGTATCCCGAAAGGACCTGCCCAGGTTAGGGGTCCAGGAAACTACCACAGGAGCAGAGCAAGAGAAGATGGCAACAAGAACCAGCTCCCAAGTGGAAGTGGCCAGGCTCAGGACACCACCTGAAGGCAAATCAGAACTGAGATTAGAGGTGAGGCAAGAAAGAAAGCTGAGACAAGAGGTGAGGCAAGAAAGAAACCTGTGACAAGGGCCCAGCTGAAGCAGGGGACATGGGGACAGACAGATGCACAGGACTTGGGGAGGAGGTTCCCAGCGCTGCTTCTGCCACTTAAGTTTTACTGGGATCCTGCGGGGCACCAGGGCGGTCCCTGGACATTGATGGACACTGGCTCTTGGAACATGTGACTTGGAGCAAGGGTATTCTAGTAAAAACCACAAAAGGCATTGAGTTCATTTTTAATCAGTGTTCACACACACATAGCAGAAGAATTCCTTGTAAACAAATGGATAAATGTCAACAAAACCCTAAGAAAAGGTTATTCATGAGTGCATCCCTGAACTGCAAGCTGGAAACCACCTAACCTGAAAGGGTGGGTTTGTGTGAACCTAAGGAAGCAAGAAGGACCACCACCCCACTTCCCCTTCGCCCAGCCCCACTGCCTACCAGCTCAAAGGCTGAGTTTCTGCTGGCAGCACTTTGCCGTGCGTCTGTCTGAGCTTTTTTTGATGTTATCGAGAGAGCACATGGAACCCACAGACTCAGCCTGACCTCCTGCCCAGCAGGTGGGTTACTATTCAGCAGAACCATCTCCCAGGCCATGCTATGGAACTGTGACTGTCAGATACCACACTGAAGATACCTACTGCTGACAAAAGCACTGTCGACACTGCGTTGCAGACACCTACAGCCCAACTGCCATCAACACACTGCAGACACCTACAACCCAACTGCAGATACCACATTGCAAGTACCTACAGCCCAACTGCAAACACCACACCCACTGCAGGCATCTACAGCCCAACTGCCATCAACACACTGTAGACACCTACAGCCCAACTACAGACACCACACTGCAAACACCTAGCCCAACTATAGACACCACACTGCAGGTACCTACAGCCAACTGCAGAAGCACTTCCAGGCACAACCCTGGGCATGAGCCTTGGGGTAGGAGAAACCCCAAGTGTGGACTTGGTAAGAAAACATTTGTTTCTAAGGCTTCTGAAAAGCTCTGCCCAGCATCCCTCCAGAAAGGTGACAGAGCACAAGGGCCCCTTCCTGCACAGCCCAGCACACATCTGAAGGCTTGCCAACTTCTCAAGAAAAACAGAATCTTCTGAACAATTACATTTGTGTTTCTGTGATCCCTGCTGATGCTGAACAAATTTCCATTTGTTTATTAGCCCATATTACTTGTTCAGTTCTGGAAATTGCCTGTTTCTCCTCCTCACACTGATTTTTTTTCAGTATGTCGCATCTCAAATGCAGTTTACAAGGATGGGTACTCCTAAGCCACCAATGGCCAGGGAGCAAATGTGGGCATGCAAGACTGGGAGGTTTGACCTAGCTTGGCCATGACCGGCTCTGCCAGAGGCCTCAGATTGTTGAGGAACACAGAGCAGAGATCCACAGCTAGGGCCTGGCCTCATTCCGGGGGGCTGGAGGGCTATAGTAGCTAGGGGGAACACAGAGCAGGATCAGGCATCTCCTTGCAGGAAAGGGGTAGGCACACAGCAGGCTGGCAGCAGTGGACCCATCAGTGAAGTCCACGCAGCCCTCCCTCAAGAAGGGAAGCTCTAACCCAGAGACTCAGTGCTAGGCCCGAGGGTCGAGCCCTGTCCCAAGGGAGGCTGAGACCAATCAGCCAGGGTGTGTGCAGCTCACTTCTGGCACCAACTTGCAAAGTGCAGCCACTAGGGCTAGAAAACAAAACTATCTTCCAGAACTTGCTCATATCTTGCTGTCAAGCATGCCTGGCCTGGCTCAGGTTCAGGCCTCCCACACACGAACGCAAGAACCAAAGCAGAGAGCCTTGGGGCCTGGATCCGAGGACTGGAGACTGGAGCCCAGGCCCAAGACAGCAGACAGGATGGGGTGGGGTGGAGTAGGATGACCTTGGAGTGGGCCTTGGAATTAGCAAGCACCCTACCCTGTCTAGGCTACATTCTTCCACCACTGACCATGTCCCAAGTAGAACATGGTCCAAAAAGACCAGCTCCCCTCCTGAGCCCCAACGTGCCAAGTTCTTGGGTGCTGGGAAGGGCAGGGAAGTGAAGACTCTGCAGGCAGTAACCTCTGCTCAGGGTCCAACTTTGCCACCACCAGTACGAAACAGTCAGGGTGTCCTACATAGGCCCCAGGGAGTCCCACACTGAACCCCATGGGTGTTCCACATAGAGCCCCTGCGTTGTCCCACACAGAATCCCTGGAGTGTCCCACATAGAGCTCCCTGCGATGTCCCACAGACAGCCCCCTGTGATGTTCCACACAGAGCCCCTGGGGTGTCCCACACAGAGCCCCTGGGGTGTCCCACACAGAACCCCTGGGGTGTCCCACATAGAACTCCTGGGGTGTCCCACACAGAACCCCTGGGGTGTCCCACACCAAGCCCCTGGGGTGTCCCACAGAGAGCCCCCTGAGATGTCCCACAGAGAGCCCCTGGGGTGTTCCACATAGAGCCCCTGGGGTGTCCCACACCGAGCCCCTGGGGTATCCCACACAGAGCCCCTGGGGTGTCCCACACAGAGCCCCTGGGGTGTCCCACATAGAACCCCTGGGGTGTCCCACATAGAGCCCCTGGGGTGTCCCACACCAAGCCCCTAGGTGTCCCACACCAAGCCCCTGGGGTGTCCCACAGAGAGCCCCCTGAGATGTCCCACAGAGAGCCCCCTGCGATGTCCCACAGAGAGCCCCCTGGGGTGTTCCACATAGAGCCCCTGGGGTGTCCCACACAGAGCCCCTGGGGTATCCCACACAGAGCCCCTGGGGTGTCCCACACCGAGCCCCTGGGGTGTCCCACACAGAGCCCCTTGGATGTCCCACACAGAACCCCTGCGGTGTTCCACACAGAGCCCCCTGGGGTGTCCCAGTGCCCATGGGGTGTTCCACACAGAGCCCCTGGGGTATCCCACACAGATCCCCCTGTTGTGTTCAACACAGGCTCCCTGTTCCATAGGCCATCAGTATGGAAGAGTCAGGGACCCCCTCAAGGTGTCCTATGTGGACCTCAAGGGAGGCCCACAGAGAGCCCCAGAACAAATGTTGCAATCTCTGCCCTGTATCCACCACAGTCCCCTGCTGCCCACTGGACACTGCCACCCTGAGCTACAGCAGAGGTCCAACAGGAGGGCAAGGGAACCCCAGCCCTGGGCAGCAGCATTATTGCCCACAGCCAGTCTCCGGGTAGGGGTTCCAGTGTTGAACCCATTTGGAGGCACAGCCATGCAGCAAGCGATCCAATGGGGAATGAGAGGAATGCCGCTGCAGAGTGGCCTCACAGCCAGTGACAACCTCCCAATCTCTGGGAGGAGAGGCAAGCAAAGCTCCCTAGCAACTCTGTAACGGACCCCACAGAGACACGTACTGGACAGGCACTGCTCCCAGGCTCGGAAGACCCTGAGGTTACAGGGGTGACTTGATCCGTATTTCTCAGATTCACTCCTACTGAATTCATCAATACAAAATCTGTCTCTTGTCCAAGTCCCTCCGCCTAGTCTCATAAAACCCCACTTTTTTCTTCAAAACAGGAAGCTATACTATGCCAAGAGAAAAGGAACTGGAGCTGGAGCCCTCAGAGGGTCAAGCCAAGTCCACAGGCCCTGCTTCCCTGGACACCCCAACCCCCGGGAAGGCACCATGCCCCTCCAAGCAGCTGGATGTACCTGGAGACATGGCAGGGCAAGCTGAGCACCTCTTAGGTGGACGGTGTCACCTGCTCACAGCCAGAATTCTAAGCCTCTGAGCTGCTGACCTCGGAGTGTTGGTGTCACCATATGCAAGACAGAACCACATGTCAGCCCATTTTTTTAAAAATCTGTAGAAAATGGAATTAAAAGATTAGCTTGTATGGAACAAACAATCTTGAAATCAACCAATATGTTGGTCGTCAAAGAGTGCATGGAAACATGTAATTTTGGAAATCTCTTAACTCCACTCACATCAACTCTCTGAGGTGCCTGGGACAAGTGCAGCCCCCACAAATCCAGCGGGAAGCTGCGTATGTGCAGAGCCAGGCTCTGGGAAGCTTAAGACAGAAAACTGGCTGTTTCCTGGCCTCAGCCATCACCATCACCACCAAGGCCACCCCAGCAGGGCCACCTGAGCTGCCTGTGAACCAAGAGACAGCTCGGGTGCCCTGCTGTGGCGCACCTGGCACACTCCTGCCACAGCAGACTGCACACTGGACTTTCCTAGACTCCAGCTCTTCACATGCCAGACAATCTAATAACCAAGGGCTTTGCCAATGCCCATGATGGTCCATATTACCAAAAGTAATATACAGATGTAGTGCAATCCCAATCAAAATCCCAACAACATTCTCAGAAAGAGAAAAGACGATTTTAAAAATTCATCTGGAAACACAAGACACCACAAACATGCAAAGCTATCCTGAAGAAACAAAAATAAAGCTGGACGAATCACAATTCCAGACCTCAAGGCATACTATAGGGCAGAAATAATAAAGACAGCCTAGTACTGGTACAGAAACAGAGATCAATGGAACAGAATAGAAACCACAGAAGGGAGCCCACACACGCACTGCCAACTGATCTTCAACAAGAGAACTGAAAATAACCCAGTGAAAAAGGTTGGCCTTTTCAACAAATGCTGTTGGGATAACTGGATATCCACTTACAGAAGTAAGAAACGAGATCTCTACCTCTCACCCGTATACAAAAACCAGCTCTAAATGGATCAAGGATCTAAATCTGCACCCAGGAACCATCAAACTATTAGAAGGAAACATAGGAAGCTCTCTACAAGATATAGGCATAGAGAAAGACTTCTTAGAAACATTACCAAAAACACAGTCAAAGCCACAATTGACAAATGGGACTACATCAAATGAAGAGGTTTCTGTACAGCAAAGGAATTGATCCACAAGCCAAAGAGGCAGTCAACAGAATGGGAGAAAATCTTCACACACTACATAACAAACAGTGGACTAATATCCAGGATTTGCAAAGAGCTTCAGAAACTCAATGGCAGCAAAATAAATAGCCCTGGGAAGAAATGGGCAAAGGAAATGAACAGGCATTTTTCAAAAGAACAAAATCAAATGTGTAACAGACATATGAGAAAATGCTCAGGCTCCCTAGCTATCTGGGAAATGCAAATATAAACCGTGTTGAGGTTCCAGCTAGCTGTGGTGAGAAAAGCCTGCATTCAGACATCTACTAACAACGCCTGCTGGCATGGACCTGGGGAGAAAGTTATCCAATTCACCGTCATTGGGAGCATAGGCTAGTGTACCCTACATGAAAGTCAGTACGGAGAGTGCTAAGACAACTGAAAATGACCCAGCTATCCCACTTCTTGGAATATATCCAAAGAAAATGAGACCTGCAGATGAGAAAGTGACTGCACCCCTAAATTTAAGCAGCACAATCTGAAATAGCACAGACATGGAAACAATCCATCAAAAGAGGAATCGATAAGAAACTGTAGTGAATCTACTCCATGGAATACTACTGAGCTATTAAAAAGAACAAAATCCCACCATTTGCAACAAAATGCTGCTAACTAGAGATCATTATGCTCAGTGAAATAAGCCAGTCCCCCAAGGACAAATAGCTGATGTTCTCTCTAATATAAGGCAGCTCTCATGCAAAATACAAGACCAACAGATAGACAGGTAAATATCTACATACATATATTCATCTAGAGGAGCTGTATAATGGAAACCAACATACCAAGAAGTGACAATATATTGCAGTATGCATCTATACTCCCAAATAAAAGGAGGACCCTCAATGAAACTGCTAAGTATATCCTGACAATACGATCTGGACTTTCTACCATTGTCTATACCTACAGTGTCATGACACAGTTCTCCCTCAATCCCAGCTTCTGTTCACGTGCATCCTGAGGGGCAGCTCAAGCATGTGGTCCTTGCCGGCTACATGGAGACCTTCTGGCTCCTGCCCTGGCCGGCCCCAGACGGGCTGCTAAGGGCACTTGAGGGTGAACTACCAAATGGGAGAGCCCTGTCTTTGTCTTTCAAATAAATTTAATTTCTCTCAAAGGTGGAGGTACTTTCAGGACAAAGGGCTGGGGGAGGTCCCCAGGTCAGTGCCCCCCCCCATGGAAGGAGTTAATGTGTTCTCTAGGACCCTGTCTCTCTCTGGCTCACGTCTGGGACCACCTGCCCCCTCCCTCTGCTGTGAAGCCTCTCCCATGAGGTCTTTTTCAGAGCCTAGCAGAGGGTTCAAACCTCTTTTCTGTGTCAGATACTGCCTCAGGCGTGTCATTAAAGGAGTGGAGTGTGGACCCAGATGCCCCTGGCACTGCAGTCCCTGCAGTTTATCTCAGCCACAGGGTCCTGCAGCAGGCTTTCCGACATTCTGTTTGCCATCTCTCCCCTCAAGCGTGGAACAGCTCCTGGCTGAACACAGGAGGTTGGTGAGTCTCTGGAAGGAGGGGGCAGGCGTGGAGCTGTCCAACATTACTTCCAAATGAGGGCATATGGAGCAGATCAGAGTTTGCTGTCTGAGTGACAGCAAAGCAAGTCATTCTCACACTCTTCTTGAACTTTTCTGTCATTTCTGAAACTTCTACATGATCTTGCCTTCCTCTGGCTTTAAACAAGAAGTGCTGACCATGCATGGTGCAAGTGGCAAGGACCCTTCCCACCAGATGCACCATTGTAAGGGAGACAGCATGAGCACGTGGACCATTTCAGGGCCATGGAACAGAACAATGCAACATCCACTTCTACCAGCAAAAGCAAAACCCCTGAAGACCAATACCTGGCATCGCTCTACAGCCCTCTCAGCAGTGGACATCCATGCCCATTGCAGACAGACCGACCAACTGCCCAGTGGACAGTGTTCACACCGTCAACCCCACCCCAGAAGCAACCCAGGTCTGAACTGGTGGACTCTTCCTTAAGCAACTGTGAGGCACATGTTCTTGGCCACTGCCCTTCCTCAGGAGTGCAGAAGAGCTCCCTACCCCTCTAGTCCACACCCTCATCATGTCCAGCCAGCCACCTCTGTGCTGACCAGTACCCAGAAGGACACACCTTGCCCTATGTACCCGATCAACCCTGCCCTAGAAGGCAAACTTCAGGAGACCAGGACTATTCCATTCTCTGCAAACTCATACCTGGTACCCGGAGGATGCTCAAAATTGCCCCAGGATTGGCAGGAGGAAGAAGGGGGCCAAATGGATAAGCATTCTCTTGCACAAACACCTACAGAATGAAGGGGAGCATGTGCTCTGCTCAAAACGTCCCTCAGGAAATCGCTCAGCAGCCCCAGCAGAGCTGCTTCTCTGGAAACCACCGCAGTGACGGATCTCAGCCTCTGCCTGCCATTGGCTTCTAAACCACTGACTGCGTCTGCTCTCCTCCCCAACCTCAGGTAGCCACCCATAGTCATGGACACACCACAGTCCCACCAAATCCCCTGTCCAAGGCCTTTTGCTGCCTGCCCTACCCAGATGCCCTGGCCCTGCTGGATCACCTCCACTGCCAACTGCTCAGGGGCTGACTTGGGCAGCTGACAAAGATGTCCATCCTGAAAGCACTCAGCCAGCTCTATCCCTGTGCCTGCTCCAGGTTCCTGGGAAAAGCCAGGGCTCATGGCACATGTGCCGATCCTTCTGGCTGCTAGCCTGGGCTCTGGGAGCTTGGCCAGGCCACGCTGGAGTGGGCTCACTGCCTCAGCTCTATTCCTCCTAAGAGCAGGGGGAGGCAGTTAGATTCTCATAAACAAAGGCCTAAACAGGGGCTGTGACGTTCAGGAACTTTCAGTGTGAAGGTTACCAGGAATGGCAAACATGTCACCTCCCCTCACTGCTGACTGCTCAGCTGACCATGGTTCACTAACAGCTGGGTGAGAAGCTTGAGATTCTGGGCTGAGGCACAAGCCTAATGGTGCCATGGTCAGTTGGCAGTATCTGTCTAGGGGCCATGGTTGAGACCTGGTTGAGACCAAGCCGGGCATATGTGCCATGAGCCAAAAGAGGGGATCCTACATACCTGACCTGCACCTGTTTATAGGGCAGCAATAAGCACCCCTAGAAGGGGCTCTCAGGATCTTTTACTGCTTGGAGCCCCTGACATATGTCCCAAGATCAGGCCAGTCCCCAAAATGCTAACAGGCTCCTCTGCCTTTCTCATCAAAAAAACACAGAGTAATAAAAGCCCATAGAAGTAGCAGGAATCATGCCTGATGAATGTGAGAGTCAGGTTTGCAAAAGGAAGCAACTCACATCCCTCTGGCAGGAAACTATCCATCACCATCAGCCAGAGCAGGACCAGGTCAAAGGCAGGCAATCCTGAGCACCACCCCTGAAGGATGATTCTGCGCAACCTGGAGCTTCCAGCTCCACTCCCATAAAGATCCCCCCACCACAAAGCCAGCGGGGAGTCACCTGGTGACGGGGAGTAACCCTCCCATGTGGGCCCAAGGCTGTGACATCCCCAACACCTAGGGGCTCTTGAAGTTACCTGGATCCTATGTGCCTCAGATCCAGGCTAGGGGTTGGATTTGGTGTTTCAGGGATCACAGTTCAGCATCAGTTGGGATTAGCTCTATTCCCCTAGGGGGATAGGCTCAATGGGTAGGGAAAGAATTTAGAGGGAGGAGAGGAGAGAAGGCAGAAACACCATGCTGCCATGGGGAAACAGGACAACACAGTGTCCTAGAGAAGGACAGCACAGTGTCCTAGGGAAGGACGGCACAGTGTCCTAGGGAAGGACGGCACAGTGTCCTAGGGAAGGAGGACGGCACAGTGTCCTAGGGAAGGACGGCACAGTGTCCTAGGGAAGGAGGACGGCACAGTGTCCTAGGGAAGGACGGCACAGTGTCCTGATGTCACTCATCCGCACAGGGAAGTACAGTCCTCCCAAGTACATCGTAGGCTGTACATCATTTCCTAAGCTCTGAAAGTGATGTGCAGGTACTGACAGTGTGTTGGATGGCCCGCACACAAATACGGCCTGAGATCACCGAGACAATGGAGAGCTCATGGCTCTGCTCACCTCTGGCTTGACGGGATGACTAGCCAAATGCTCACTGTAGGTTTCCAGGAGAAATGAGACAGCTGCTGAGGCAGTGACGCCTGCACCCTCAGGTGAGTAGTGGTTCCAACCCAGTTTCCCTTAGGAGCCACACTTTCCAGATGCCAGCATCTGGGCTGGCCCATACGGCACCTTGTAGCAATGCTGACCTTCAACCCCTCAGAACAATGGCCACGTTCATGCTCTCCCATGGTTGCTGAGTGTCAAGGGACACATTACAGAAGTCAGTGAGCCCCCACACACCCCAGTCATGATGCCTTTAAGGTTGCACCTGCATGTGCAGGCATTGTCTCAGCAGAAGTGGTAAGTCCTCACTCACTGCCCACCAGGAGCCCAGGACTAGGCTGCAGGGTGCTGTGCTGCATGGCTTCAGTCCAGAACTGCCAGCCTTGACTTCAGCCATGGAGACTTCCCAGAGGGTTCTTACCTACAGTAGGTGTCCATGACCACTTCCAGCCACTTCTGGAACACATACAGCATCAGCAGGAGGGGAGCAAGCTTCCCACAGTCCCAGCTCCTTCCAGACACATCTGCATCCCACCCAGCCATGGCAGACCAACACCAAGTCTCCAATGTGAACTTCAAAGTTAAAATGAACTCACCCAAGTGAGGAGCCCACAGAAAACTGGGACAACAGCGCCTAGCTCCCCCAAGCAGGAGGGAAGTCTTCAGGAGCAAATGTGGGTCTGAAGGAGCACCGGCAATGCGTGTGCCAGTCTGAGGGTGCACTGGCAATGCCTGAGCCAGATCTGAAGGAACAATGGCAACAGCTGTGCCCATGAAGCTCAAGCATTGAGGTGTACTTGAAGTTGGGTCTCCTGGCTTCTCCCAAGTCCACTCAGAAGGAGGACTAGGGACCAACCAGGGTGCAAACCTGGTGCCTGTGACCTCCCCTCTCTCCAGAGTGCTGCTGACAGGCACCCACTTCCTCATGTTTCACCCCATACCTCATCTCCCTCTCCATGAGCATTGCGTGTCTGGTTAGAGCAGGCCTGAGTTCACTTGACTTCCTACCAGGAAATCATCTTCTCTCACTAATACGCAGTGCATTCAGGAGAATCATGTCAGGATGTGACCTTGGCAAACCCTCCTCGGAACACACAGGGGCCCGAAGCTGTCTGCTCTGTGCTGCTCCATGACAAGGCATAAACTGGGGTGAGCACTGAGCACATGCCAGGACATCATCCCCTCCATCCCCAAATGTAGACTGAGTCCACGGCCCGTGACCTCCTTCATCAATCTCCTGTTACCTGCTGGCCAAAGTCCATCCTGCAGCTTATGTGCTGGCCTGCAGATGGTGTTAAACACGAGGGAACAGGGCTGGCCATGCCCCATATGAGGATACTCAGACTCAGGCAAAGCTGATGAGCCCCACTCACCCTAGTCCATGTGCTTTCCTACACAAGTGACTGCAGCAGGCTCACTCCAACTCCCCTGGATGGTCTGAGCCTCTGGTCTTCCTGTGGCTTCCTCCAAAACTAATGAGATTATGTTCAGCATCCCCAAGCAGGAACCACCATAGCTACGGAAAGCTGACACCCCTAGAACAGCCCACAGTTCACCAACATAAGAGGGGATCTTCAGGTGGCTATTCTATGCCCTCTATCTTCATAGTATGCAAGCTGTGTCCGCCTCAGGTTCCAGACAGTCCAAGATGAGTCAGGAGAGCTGCCATGGCATGAATCAGTTCAAGCCATGCCTTTCTTTCCTCCCCTCTGCCCATTCCCCATGCCCACTCTTTATGCTTCCTGGAATAACATTCCCAGATAAATGACTTTACATCCATAGTTACTGGTCTTCTAAACTAAAAATGGAAACATGGGAATAAGCTTTACAGACTTCCCAGCAGAAGGCAGAGTCCACGGTGCTACACACGCACAGCCAAGAGCGGGCTCCTGGCACCACAGGGCAGGATGGTGTGTTGGGTTAAACACATGGGGATATTAGGCCAACTTCACCTGCTGCTCATACTTCCATGACACACTTACTAGAAAACCTAAGGCTGTGTACACAGCTTGAATGTCCTGCCCAGCCCTGCTCAAGGGACGGCAGCAGAGAACACAAGGGCACCACCTCCACCAACACATACCTGCCATCTCCAGGTTCAACAGACATGGACTCACAGGTAAGAGCTGGCAATTCAAGCAACATTGACTCAGGGGTGAGAACTGGCAATTTGAGACACTGACTCAAGGTGAAAACTAGTGACTTAAGGGAGAATGACTCACCGGTGAGAACTGGCGATTCAAGGCAGAGTGATTCACCAGTGAGAACTGGTGATTTGAAGGACACAAGGGACTGTGACTTGTGGGCCCCACTGCCCACATGGGAGACCTTGACAGAACTCCTGATTCCAAATTTCAACCTGAGCCAGATCTGGTTATTGCATCCATCTGGGGAGTGAACCAGTGAATGGAAGATCTCCCTCTCTCCTCTTCCCTTCCTCCCTTGTAACAGCATGTGTGTCTCCTGCTCTGTCATTTGCCATTCAAATACGTCAATTAAAAATCAAGAAAACTGGGCCTAGCAGTTGAAGTCTTCGCCTTGCATGCAACAGGATCCCATATGGGCATTGGTTCATATCCCGGCAGTCCTGCTTCCCATGAAGCTCCCTGCCTGTGGCCTGGGAAAGCAGTCGAGGACAGCCCAAAGCTTTGGGAACCTGTACCCACATGAGAGACCTAGAAGAGGTTCCTGGCTTCAGATTGACTCAGCTCTGGCCATTGCAGACACTTGGAGAGTGAATCAACAGACAGAAGATCTTCCTCTCTGTCTCTCCTACTCTGTGGGTTCAACTTTCCAATAAAAATAAATGTACAAAAAAAATCAAGCAAATTGATCTTTAAGCAGAAAGTCCACAGATCCCAGGGAGGGATGAGAGCTGGCATGGACAGCAAGCAGCTGCTCTGTTCTATGGGGTTCTGCAGCTGGGAGCCGAACGTGAGGCAGCAGTGGGTAGACACAGCACGAAGTAGGATTGCTTCTCGGACTTTTGGCTAAGATCAAGTGTAGCATGAAGTAGGACCTGTGCACTCTGAGTCTCATTCTGGTGCTGAGAATAAAAATCCCTCAACATTGTGCTGCCTGCCACTCACTCCAGCCCCCACTCCCGGCCCCACATGAGCACCCCCAGGACATGGAGTCTGGAAAGGAGGCATGCTGCAGAGAGAAGAGAGCCATGAGGCTCTGCTCCAAAGACCTGCCTGTGCAGCTGTGCTTTTCCCATAAGTGCCTGTAATAGAGGCAGAAACAGCTGATAAGCCCCACCTCTGCTCTCCCCAGGTTTCTGCCAGGAGACCAACAATGAAAACGCAGCAAAGTAAAGAAGCTGGGAGCATGCAGGGAGTCGCCCTATCTTCTGTGGATTAAGCAAGCCTCAGCCACTGAGCAGCCTGCGAGCAGGTGGAATTAGCCAGCAGAACAGACCAATATGCCCAGGAGGGACCACAGACAGGAAGAGCATGAGCCAAGGGTACCACATCGCAGGGACCCCTCACAGGAAACTGCCCACCATTCCCCTATGCCAGTATAGAAACCCTTGACTTCAGGAGTGGGCTGTAAAAGTTAGAGTAGGCAAGGCTCTCACAAGGCCCTGCACTGCTTCAGCCTGCACAGCCCACAGTCCAGAAAGGAGGTGCTGAAGGAACAACATGATGCGGGGCTGGGCGGCATCCCCAGCATAAGGGACTGCTATGAAGAGGTGTCCAGAAAGTGAGCATCTCCATTCAGCTATGCAAAATGCCCTCCCCACACGCAGAGATGTCTGTAGAGAACAGTAAAAAGCCAGGCAACGGCAGGGCTACCCACAAGCACACAGGGATGGCCAGCTATGTCTCAAGGTTGTCATCCAGAATCCCTGGCCCCAAGGCCTGTGGCTCAAGGCCACACCACCCTGTCACAGCTGGCAGGGCCACTTGACAGTCCTTGGGTGCCTCCATGACATTTGCTGACAGGATGAAAGCTCACAGCTACCCAACAGGTCCATACCTGCTGGCCCAAGACCAAGCATTGTCTGCACTCTCTCCTCAGCACCACATCATGTGGCAGAACTTACAACCCATATGGAAATGAGGAACACTGAGGCTGAGGGGGTAGGCAATAGATGCTGTCCCACGCAGCACCTTAACCAGTCACACACCCACTTTAGCAAGTTCTAATCCAGAGTCACTGCAGGCGTTTCATAGGGGTGGTACACATGTACAGGGACTTAGAGAAGGATCACCCTCAGTACTGTGAATAGTCTTGATCCAATCAGTTCAAGAGAGCAACACACAGCTCTTCCAGGAAGAGGGATTCTGCCTCAAGATCACAACACCAATCCCTGCCTGAGCTTCCAGACTACAGGCCTGTCCACACATTTTATACCTGCCAGTCCTCACTGCTGCCCGCACCCATGCCTTAAAAAAAAACTCAGACAGACACAAGAAACGGATGAATGGATGGATAGATGGGTGGGTAGATGGGTGGGTGGATAGATGGATGGATGGATGGATTAATGAATGGATGGATGGGTGGGTGGGTGGGCAAATGGGTGGGTAGAAGGACAGACTGATAGACAGATGGAGACAGAAATTATGGAAGGATGGCAAATAGAACAAATGGACAGATACCCTATTTGGGTTTGGGAAAGCTGAGTATAGTCACCTTACAGATGAAACCACCTAGCTCCAATTTTGCCCATGAGCTGAAGAAAAAGACCTCAGATTGCTCAAAGACAGAGTGGCTTTTCATATCAATATCCCATGCAGCCCTGCAACTCCTCCACACTCAGCAAAACTCCAAGGAGAGCAGTCCTGGGCGCAGTGACATTCAAGGGGCACCAGTGTCCAGTGTCCAAATCAAGGTCTTTCACAGGAAAGTAAGGGAAGTAGGATTGTGCAAATACACCACCTCCTCCTTAAAACAGAGCCCCTACTTAAGTGAAAGACATCATGGGGCCACATACAGGTTGTAGCAGCCCCGGCCAACACTGTGTCATCTGGGCTGTGGTCCATGGGTTGCTGAAAAACAGCCTGCCAGTGGATGGTCCTCAGTGAGTTATTGGTCATGGCCAAGCTTGCAATGCTGTGCAGCTCTAACTGGAGTCTCAACATGCATGCCTTGAGGAACCTCGTCCTCCTCCAACAAGTAAAACACCACCCTGCCCCACCACGAAAACTGTTCCAGGGCCAAGATCAGCACTTTCTAGAGCAATAATGAGATTGCTACCTCAGTGAGGCAGCTCTGAGAGACACACGAGACCCAGATCCACTCCAACACTGCGGGGCAGACGTTGGCTGCCTGTGGGTATGTGCAGAATCATCACTGTCAAGACTCCTCTGATTCACCACGTGAACTAAATATAAGGAAAAGACATGTGGGCTGGCATTGTGGTGTAGATGGTCACTGCCTAAGAAGATGCTGGCTCCTGTTCTGGCTGCTCCACTTTCTATTTTTAATTTATTTTTACTGGAAAGGCAGATATACAGAGAGGAGGAGAGACAGAGAGAAAAACCTTCCACTCAATGGTTCACTCCCCAAATGGCCGCAACGGCTGGAGCTGAGCCAATCCAAAGCCAGCAGCCAGGAGCTCTTTTGGGTCTCCCACATGGGTACAGGGTCCCAAGGCTTTGGGCCGTCCTCAATTGCTTTCCTAGGCCACAAGCAGGGAGCTGGACAGGAAGCGGGGCCACCAGGATTAGAATCAGTGCCCATATAGGATCCTGGCGCGTGCAAGGCGAGGACTTTAACCACTACGGTATCACATCGGGCCCATGCTCCACTTTCTATCCAGCTCCCCATCCAGCACCTGGGGAAAGCAGCCAAAGGTGGTCCAGGCGCTTGGGCCTCTGCACCTACATGGGAGACTCAGAGGAAGCTCCTGACTCCTGGCTTCTACCTGGCCACTGCAGTCATCTGGACAGTGAACCAGCAGGTGACAGATCTCCCTCTCCATTTCTCTGCAGCTCTTTCAAATACATAAAGAAATCTATAAAGAAACAAACTAAAAGCAAAGCAGAAGACATTCCCCAACTTCCTGCTGCAGTCCACTCTCCCATTTTGTCAGGAGGGTCTTGTTCTCCCCACTGCAGCCCAAGAACACATCTCCCTGGCATGTGGCTCTCTATGGTCACCTTTCCAGAGATGAAGGTCACAGCTACCACTTCCGCTGTGTTGTCTCAGTGTCCAGACTCCCGCAGAGTCGTCCTCAGCAGCTTCAGGCTGGGTCACTTCCCAGCTGTCAGCCCTTCTTCTGCCTCTGTTAGTCACACTGGGCTGAACTGGTGGAACTTGCCAGTCGTTGCCCTGAGATTCTCCAGTCCTGGCTCCCTCAATGGACTGATGTCTCAACAGGTTCCAGCTGAAGGGAGGCTGAGTAATGGCCATCCATGACTCCTGAGGCTTCTCCATCTTCCGAACAACCAGGAAGGACCACCACGGACCATCTGGACCAAAGGGCACTTGGAGGGAGACTGCATGGCCAGTAGGGCAGAGGACACTCCCTCATCCCAGTCCTCTATTTCTTGATACTGCCAGCCCAGACAATAACCAAGGCTCTCAAGTCCCCATGAACACCAGCACCATTCTGCTCAACATTAGAGCAACAAGCAGTAGCCAGAACATGGGCACATTTGAGAAGGGGCCTCTGGCCTGGTCACTGCTGTCTTGAAGTCCCAGTCAGCCACAGTTGGGAGACCACCAGAACAAGGGGTCTCCCTCTTCCCTCAATAGATCACTCAGGGCAGGGGATGGGAACACACCAAGGATCTGCTTCCAACCTAGCTTGCTGATAATGCAGCTTGGAGGCAGCAATGCCCCCACATGGGAAACCCAGATGGGATCCTGGGTCGGGGTCAGCCTGGAAAGCCCTGGACATTACCAGCATTGGGGGAATAAACCAGTAGATGGAAAACTCTGACTCTCCTTGTCATTCTGCTCTTCAAATAAACAAACATGGCCTGACATTGAGGCACAGCAAAACAAGCCTCCATCTGCAGTGCCAGCACCCCATATGAGCACTAGTTCAAGTCCTGGCCACTCCACTTGTGATCCACTTTTCCTCTAATGGCCTGGAAGAGCAGCAGAAAGTATCCCAAGGACCTTGGTCCCTGCACCCACACAAAGACCAGATGAATTTCCTGGCTGTCACCCCACTGTTGGGGCTATCAGGTGAGCAAATCAGCAAGTGAAAAATGGGTTTGGATGTTGTTTTTAATTTGCATTTCTTCAAACTAGTTTCTTTTTTCTAATTAAATTCTTCACTGACTCATAGATCACACAGTAGTATCATTTTCTCCAAAAAGATTTTGTTTTCTTTTTCATCTCTTCATCAACACATTGGTTATTCAGTAGTACGTTACTTAACTCCATGGTGCTGTAAATTTTTTTAAATTCCTGTTTTTATTTCATAACTTCTCATTTAAGGGAATGTATAGTAATGACATAAGAGAGGCTCTCATATCCAATTCAAACATGGACTCCCAATAAAATGGTTGGCTATATCGACATTCGGATACGAGACTATATGCCATTGTCTGTACCAGCAATGTCAGGACACACTTAAATTGCAGAAAGATGGACTTATAACTGCTTAGAAAGTGCTATAGTATTGTAATAACATGCAGGAAATCAGTTGGAGAGAGGGAATTGGGGGAGTGGATAGGGGAAATCCCAGAGCCTATGAAATTGTATCATAAAATTAAAAGTAAAATAGAAAAAAAGTAAACAAAAAGGGAATGCTGTACTTGATATACTACTGTAATTGTTATGATCTGTAATCACTTTATCATATATGAGTAAAATGGTCATTCTTCCATTTAACTGGCCATTGTCTGTATTCCCACTAAATTGATGCATTTTTTGCTTTTAACTTGTCCAATTTGTTATTTGGTAAGGTAATGAGCCTTTTACTGTAGTTTAACTTTAGAGCATTTTATTTCAAAGGTTAATGAGAAAATGTGGGAAGGAGAATAGGAAGGGAGGAAGAAGGGGAAAAGAGAGAAGTCATTGTATTAAGAGGCTTAAACCCTCGCCTTGCACATGCCAGGATCCCAGTTCGCATCCCAGCAGCCCCACTTCCCATCCAGCTCCCTGCTTGTGGCCTGGGAAAGGCCTTGGGACCCTACACCCGTGTGGAAGACCCAGAAGAGGCTCCTGGCTTCAGACTGGCTCAGCTCTGGCCATGGCAGTCACTTGGAGAGTAAAACCAGCAGATGTAAGATCCTCCTCTCTGTTGCCCACCTCTCTGTACATATCTGACTTTCCAATAAAAACATAAAAAAGTAAATCTTTTTTAAAACTGTATATAATTCACTAAACATTAATTAAAGTTAAAAATAATACTGGGGAAAAAAGAGAAAAAAGGGTACATAAAGGAAGTATCCTTTAACAGAACAGAAATAGTCATTCTTACTGCCTGTACTGATGCACCCGGAGAGTGGACCACAAGAATAAAAGTGGTTCCATCCTTGTGGCAGAACAGCCCTAACCTCCCAGGCTCACTGTGGAGCCACGGCACTCCCATCACCATACCTGTGGCCCTGGGGGAGACTCGGCAGTGGAGCTGTGGTGACCCCATCCTCATGCCTGTGGCTCTGGGAGAGGTGCAGAAGATTCTGGGAGGCTGCACTCCAGCAGCAATGACTGCCCAAGCACAGAATCCCAGCTGCTGACTATGCCTATATGAGGGCAGGGGACTGCTGGGATAAACAGGCTCTCTGCCGTGGCCATCTCTGAAGCAGGCAGTAATGGGAGCCAGCCCCCTCAGCTTTCCCTAGAGCTGAGGCCAACAACGGGGACCATTATCCCTGATGCACTGACCCTATAACAGAACCTAAGCCCTTCGGTGTCATGTGCTTGCCACATCCTCATCCACTCTCCCATAGCTGTCCTCCCTGGTATATGCCAAGACTCATAGAATGTGAGTGGACCCCACAGGCAGGGTCTCACATGGGGCCGGAACAAGGGGCAACCCAGGCTTGCAAGTGCCTGACAGCCCCAGGTGTGAGCACAGCAGGTCTGCAGCCTGCACTCTGGCTGGGGTTAGAGACACATGCAGGCACATGGCTTTAGGCTACAGCCTGGGCCTTAGTCACAAGCTACACACACCAAGGAGCTTGGAGTCCCCATGCCTGATTCAAACAATCTGAGGTGTAGTTCAACTTGGGGAGCTGTAAATCCCTCTGCAGGACTGTAACAGCAGGGAGAGGTGCTCCCTAGAGGGGTCCACTCTCAGCTGCAGGACACCTTCAGTGGTCACCCACTACCTGGCGGCCATGGTGCCAGACAACAGGTACTTGGTCAACAGTCATGGCTGTGCTTCTCCTTCCCTGGCAGGACAAGAAGTGAAAACAACTGCTCCTCACATGCTCACCTCAAATCACAGCCCCTCTCCCAGGAGGAAGCACTTCAGCATGCTACCCTCATCACCATCCAGAACAAACAGGCAGGATGTGCAGTGGCCCAGGTCTGCACGCTGGGAGTCCAGCTGGGCTCACAACCACCAGCCTGGCTCTGGAGTCTCCATCATCACCACTGGGAAGTGCAACCCCTCTGGAACACTGGGCCCAGGCCCTGTCAGGAAGATGCCAGCAGCCCTCCCTGGTGGGTGGCATCAGGCCAGGAAAAAAGAAAGAAGAGGTAGCACCACCTTGCAGGCTGCACTCTAAGCACACAGGGTAAACAGCGGGTGCCAATGACCCAGAAGGGACTGGAGCCAGACCCTCCCCCACCGAGGCCCAGGCTCCTCCCTAGGTGGGTTTTGTCCAGGATGGGTGGCAGAGGTGTCTGGGTGCTGGGATCTTGTTCTTCCTCCTGCAGTGTGTCTCTCCCCACACCCTGTCCAGCTTACCTAGGGCTTGCAGGGTTGGCTTGCAGACAGCTGGTTTCTGCCTGAAATTCTTCTTTCCCAGTCCAGAAACCTGTCTCCTACTTGACCTGTGGCTTCTCTTCTCTACTCCTGCACAGCCTACAGACTCTACAGAGCTCAAACAACAAGGAAACCATGGACACAGCACACCACAGACATGGCACACCATGAACATAGCACACCACAGATGCAGCACACCATGAACATAGCACACCACAGACATGGCACACCATGAACATAGCACACCACAGACATGGCACTCCAGGACATGGCACACCACAGATGCAGCACACCATGGACAGAGAAAACTATGGACACGGCACACCACAGACACAGCACACCATGAACACACACACCACAGACATGGCACACCATGGACGTGGCACACCACAGACACTGCACACCACATACCTGGCACACCACAGACAGGGTGCACCATGGACAGGGCAAACGATGAACACGACACACCACAGACACGGAATACCATGAACACAGAACCCCATGGACACTGAACATCATAGACATGGCACACCTGTGGACATGGTACACTGTGGACACGGCACACCATGGACACAGTAACCATGGACATCACAGATACAGCACACTAGGGATACTGTGGCAGGGAACATGGCAGCCTCTCATTGGGCAAAGCTCCTGCTCATCCCCAGAGCAGGAATGAAGCTCCCAGAAGTCCTGGAGGTCCCAGATAAGATACAGAGGGAAAAGGCACACTGGGAAGAAACAGGTCCCGTCACCCCGTGGAGTGAGAACCGGCTACGCAGGAAGCATTCAGGGTGCAGGTAGGCATCAGCCCCCACCCTGGTCTGCACCGGGCTGCACCACACAGAGTGGGGGTCGTGGGTTCAGGGAGCAGAAGTGTCAGGACTTCTAATAGACAAGTCATCCTGAAGTTCCAGAGTTATTTTAAGAGTGCATTTTTAAATTTTTGCTTCATTTTAACTTGCTTCCCACTTTTTAAAATCTCATTTTCTAATTTGTCTTCTGATACTCCTTTGTTTAGCATAAAAGACTGTGAGAAACAGGTCACCCTTACAGGAGTGCAAAGGCAGGCAACTCCAGCATGCCCCATGAGCTACCTAAAGGAAGCAGGGGAAGGACAACGTGTTGTGTCCCCGCCCAAATCTTCCCTGAGCCCTGCAGAAAGCTGCAGGGACTGCCACATGCAGCCAAGAAGTATTTCCCGAGAAAGGCAGCTTCCATTGGGTACCACCTCCAGGGCCTTCAGACCAAGTGCAAGAGCCCGAGGCATGAGGACATCACTGAGAATACAGCCCCGACCCAGCCCCTGGGCACACAGGGAAGTCCTAGGACAGCTGCCTCCATGCCACCTTGGCGAAGCCCTGAGGTGCACATGCTGGACCCCACTGCTCAGCTCAGGGACTCTATGTCCTGCCTCAGGATCTTCCAGGAACTGAACCTACTTAATTAGACCTGGCCTCATGCTGGGGAGCTCTGAGACAGGGACTTTAGACGAGGAGAGTACATGGGAGTCTCTCAGGAGAATACTGGGAGGGAATGACAGCAGAGGCTATGGCACCAGCTCCACCCTGAGATCCTGCCAGAGCTCCTCTTTGCCAGGCAGGCCCAGGGACGCCTTCCAACCCTGCACACCACAGTGGAGAAGGAGAAGGCAGAACTCAAGAGAGGGCAAGGCAAGCAGAGAGTGAGCATGTTTGCAGGAAGTCAGGAAGCCACCGCACCACAGAGAAGGGTTCTTCCCTGCCCGAGGGGCCCCAGGGGTCCAGGCCTCCCCCAACAGCAGCCTCATGAGGATTTCTCTAGGCAGAAGATGCTGCTCTGGTCAGTGGCATCCAAAGTGCAGGAGTGGCTTCCTCCAGTGCCCACCCCTCACACTGCCGGCCCCAAGTCCCACCCCGTGCCCAGGCCCAGGTCAGAGCTCCAACCTGGTGATACCACAGCTCCCTGCACTGGGTTGGGGGAAAGAAGGCAGAAATGACATCCCCATGTAAACTCAGCCACAGGGACAACAAAAAACTTCAACAGAGCACCAGCGTCAGATCTCTGCAAAGCTGGACTGGCCTGACCACATGGCCTACTGGGGGGTCTCAGTCTCAGGTAAGGAGGTGGTCACATTGGTCTAAGTATCTGAGACTGCACAGCGAGGATGTGCCCCTGGCCCAGCAGTGTTGGACAGACACCCACACACCCCCCCTACTTCACAGCCCTCAGCAGCTGCTCAGAGCATGGGAAGCAGTTCCTCAACTGCCCCATGTCATCCCTGTCCCAGACCTCCCAGCCCAGTGCGCCCAAGTAGGAAGGCTGTCACTATCTCTCTGGCTCTCATCTCCTCATCTGTGTAACGTGGACACAGGCCCATGAGCCCAGGTACTGCAGCCACCGTAGCCTGGTGTCTTGCTCACCCAGTGAGAGTAGGAGCTTAAGGCTGGCTCTCGGGCATTTGGTCCTGCACTGGCCAACACCCCTACCAGGCAGATGGTCATGAAGAGCATGGCAATCTCCATGGCTACATGAGATCTGCAGGCTGGACCCTCCCCACTGGGTACTCACTGTACACACTTCCCATGAGCACTGCAGGGTGTGCCACAGCTGTGCACATACCAACATCATCCTCCCAACCACTGTCCCAAGATGCAGGTGTTCAGGGACACAGGGTATACTGTGGAGCTTGCCCCACGCAGCAGGCAAGCTGGAGATATCCACAGGCACTCAGGGGCACCAGGTACACTGTTGTTGCCAAGCAGGGGGCTCCAGACCCACTCCACCTAACCAAGCCTCAGCTTTTTCACTTCTCAACACAGATGCAGATAACAGATTACCATCCTGTCTGTCTAATGCCCAATCTGGCAATATTCCATGGGGATGAACTTGGCAAACACTGAGATCCCCTATACACAAGCCCAAGATTGTGTCTCCAATACCCACCTCTAAGCCCCCAGCCACCTGCCCACCAGAAGGAAGGCCTGCCCAGGAGCCAGCTGACTGGCCAGTGCCCAGGATATGCGTCCTGACAGCGTTGACACACCCAGCAAGGACTTTGCCAAGAGCAGAAGCAATCTGCACTGTTCCCGGCCGTGCCTGCAGCCTCTGCAATGCCAAGATGAGCTGTGTTTAACACAGTCAATCCCGAGGCAGCTGCTGGTCAGCTGGTCAGCAGGATGACAGCCGGAAGGGTCTGAGATGATACATCTCCAGCCATTTCCTGTATGGCAGTGTCCAGAAGAACCCTGCACACACCCTTGTGGGACTGCACAACACCCAGACACCAGAAGGCTCCCAAGGCAACAAAGCAACAGAGCAGCAGAAACTGTAATGGACATGGACACACATGCCGGCCTGTCCGCAGGAGCCACACATGTGCTCACACTCACAGGGGTAAGTGGTGCACTAGTTCAAACTGCCCTTGGGTAGCCAGTGGGTGCTTGTGTGGATGTAGGGAGAAAGCCTGAGGCACAGAGCACAGAGATACAGGGGCAAAGGCTGGGCCAGGACACTGAGTCCTGTTTCCTGTCCTCCAAGGGCAGAACCATGAAGGCAAACAGAGCTAGACAACCGCAGAGGCTCCCTGTGGGGCCACCCCAATCCCTGTGCTTCCCTGAGCTTCTCATTCCCTGGAAGGAGAAAAGTCCACAAGAACAGGCCCTACCACACATACAGTCCCCAGGCCCCCACAGGGGACAACATGTGCTACCAAGAAACTCCCCAGCGCAGGCAGTCCCGGCTTCCATAGGCATGCCAAGCAGTCCCTGCTTTTCCTATAATGAACATCTAAGTTCTGTGGGAGATCGCCCTGAATCTCCACCTGCCTAGACCATATATGGGAGGCTATGGGCACATGGCATACCATCCCCTTGGCTAACTGACCCAGCATGGCCTGTTCACTGGGCATGCAACAAGAAGATTGTCTGCACCCCAGTCTCTCTTCCTTTGTAAACAACTCTAGGAAGTCAAATGCTACATTCACCCTGCTTTAAGGAGCCTGCCATGAGATACAATTTCCTGTGCTTCCTGACTTTTAACTTCATTGAAGGTTCCAGAAGAGATAGGCATATCTGTTAGCCAGTCACAATGTTGTACTGTCAGGACCGCCCTCCTGCCTGCCCCCTTCTCCTATATAAGCTTGTGACTTGTCTCAAATAAACGGTCCTCCTTCACCACCAACTGCTGCAGAAGAGCAATGTCCTCTAACCCCTTGGTGGTTTGGGGGCCTGCTGGACCTAAGACCCCTGAGAAAGTTAAAGGAGCATGATCGCATGCTGTGAAGCCACACCCATGCTGGGCCGTGTGGGCCATGGTTTCTGCATAGCCACTGGTCCAGCAGCAGGACTGCAGGAGCAGGACTGCAGTGAACAGACACACTGGGCACTGCACACAGTGTGCTGGCCACAAGCTATGTGGGGCAAATGGGTCTCAAGAGAGCACACAGGAATGGTGCCATGAAAGGCCCTAGAACCCACTTTGTGCCATGTGAGGCAAACAGAATCAGTCTCACACAGAAGCTGAGCAGGTGGAATGACTAAGCTGGAGCCAACCCTGCTAAGTGTCTTCAAGACTGGCTTGGAACTCCAGAGCTAAGACACGTGCTTGAGAAGAAGCAGGTGCCCAGCACTGGCATGTACCCATGTGGGGTGCACATGCCTGCTGTTTCCTGAAAGCCAGAGGTACTGGCCTGATTCTCAGCATGGCTGTCTTGCCTCTAACCCTGGCCTGACACCAGCACACGGTTGACATGCCCCGTCCCAGCTTAAGAACAGCGGTAGATGCAGGAGGAGGCTCAGAACAGCTGAAGAAAGGCACCCATGGTGTGGTCTGACTCTTCTGACTTGGGAACATATTCTGGAAACAGGAAGACAAAGAATGGAAAAATGCACACTTGGACATGCCCCGGTCTCAGCTGCTAGTGCCAGACCCTGGGGTCTTCGCTGTGGAAGCAGGAATAGCCCCTCGGGTGGGACAGTGCCCATCCCACAGCCAGGAGTCAGCTCCCCTCCCGAGCCTTCCAGGCCCTGAAGGACCCCTCCAGAGAAGGCATCCAAGCATGGCTGACCTCAAGTCACTAAGATCATGTCCACTCTTCATAATCCACCTGAATCTATTCCTCTGCTCAAATACTCCAGAAGATTCCAGAAGCAAGGGTCAGCTTCACTGTGTTGCAATTGCTCCACCAAGTCAGAGCAGTGGCTGCCATGCCCCATCTCTCCCCTGCCCCACTCCATGGCTGGGCTTCCCATCAATATCTAAAATATCAAGAACCATGGTCATCTGCTCAGGAGTTCAGAGGACCACTGGACCTGGAAATATTTTTACTGCATGTCCCTTCAGGCCCAGAGCTATATCAGGAACCCCAGAAGTCAGCACCTCTTGCCTCCAAATTCCACGTTTTTAGATCCCAGTATCTCACCAGGAACAGCCACCCTGAGTCAGCTCCTCAACCCCTCCTGTGTGAGCCGGGAACTTGTCTTCAAATCCTTTGGGTTGGCACCCATGCCTCGAGCCACTTGGCTGCACCCACTGGCCCAGAACAGGTAGATGCTGAATTCCTATTAACACTGTTCATGGCAATCCCCTACCCCTACTGGCCAAACCCACAACTCTACACCACCATGAGCTCCAGTGCCCTGCCAGGGAAGCTGGACAGCAGGTGTAAGATTCAAAGTGCTCTTGGCAGCCATTCTGGGTGCTACACAGAGCAGCATGCAGAGCTGCTTCCACATAGCAGCTCCTCCAAAGCTATGGTTTAGCCATACAGCTCCACAGCCCCAGGGACAATACCACAGCGGGGAGGAGAAACCCAGAACCTCACTACCAGCCCTCAAATCCCACTCCCCTCCCCAGTATCAGAGTATGTGGACCATGAATATAGAGACCAGACAGGTGTCTCCAGCCAAGCCAGACAGACCCTAAAGGGTGAGGAGGGAAGGATGCAGAGCCACGGCCTCCCAACAGCACCCTCAGCCATGAAAATCCCACCTCACCTTTCATTCCAAACTTGGACCTCCGCCCGTACTTGTTGATCATGACGAACAGGACCACCAGCAGGACACAAGCGAAGGCAGCCAGTCCCACGGCGATGGACACCTGCCAGGGGCCCAGGAGGACAGTCAGGGGCAGTCACTGAGCCCGAGCAGCACATAAGCAGAGTACACACCCCATAAAAGCACCTCTCTTAGCCATGCTCCTGAGCACTGTCCTGACACAGCACCAAGACAGTGCCCAAAGTGTCACAGTCATATTCTGCACCCCCCAAAGCCCAGGACAGCCTTTGTCCTATTCTAGTTTCCCAGCAATCTCCACACTGAGACCCTTAGCCCCACAGTCCCATCCCTGGGGATCTTAGAGAAGTGAGCCTCAGAGAAACCTCTGGCCCTGAGATAGCAGGGGTCCAGCCAGTAAGCCCTGAGATGCCCTGCACCCTACAGGCTACAGAGCAAATGTTCCCCAGGGCCAGATCCACCAGGCTGCTGACCTGCTGGAATCTTCCCTCATGCACTCCCTGGACCTTGGGATTAGAGAACCCTCAGCTTCTGGAAGCAGTGAACTGCTCCCAGCACAAAGGGAAGGCTCCCAGGCTCAAAAGCACATGCTCATCACTGATTTTCTCTACCACATAGCCAAGGTCCCAAGTAAGGCAAAGTTTGGAGACACAGGAACTCAGAGTAACCCTGAGCTTCCCCCACCCCCCAACCATGGAGGACTCACCCCGAAAGTATCCTCCTCTGGCTTATGGGTCACAGTGATGGGAGGTGTGGGGCTCACATCAGCAGCAACTAAAACCCAAAAATACAGGAAGAGGCTGTCAGCTCAGAGCCTTGGACCCTCCCTGTGCCCACGCCCCAGAGCCACCTGGCAACCCAACCTCTGCCGGGTCTCCAGGTCTCAGAGATCAGATCCCGTCCAAGCCAAGAGCTGGCTGCAGGTGGAACAAGGATATCCACTCACACCTGTCCCAACCAGGGACACGACCCCCCCTGGCCTAAGTACACTGGCTACAAGACAGAATAACACAAGGCCTGGGACTGCCCAGCTATGATGAGCATGCTCCTGGTGGCAGCTGCTCTGCAGCGCATCCTGTCCCACAGATACCCCACACTCCCACTTGACTGCAGAAGGAAACACAACTTCAGTGGAAAACTGAGTCAAGCCCAGCCACGTCCAAACGGAGCCGTGCCTCAACTGACACACCACACAAAACCACCTGCTTGGGCAAGAAATGGCCCCAGTGCAGAATTCTCTAAAAGGACATTCTGACCTCACAAGTCCTCCATGACTGATCATGAGAAAATTGACTGCAAATGATACATCCAACAGTGCCAAACGTGGCAGCCATTGGTGCCATCACGCCTGCCTTCCACAGGGAAGAAAAAGGTTACAAATGCATGTCTCCCTGCAGCCTTTTGAGATTGTGGACCCTGACCCCAACTCATCCTCACTTGTGCTGTCAGGACACCCGACACACCCACCTGGAGGGGCCTGGAGGGGTGCTGGGCTCCTGCCACAATGGAGAAATTAAGCAGATGAAAGGCCCCTATTCTGTCTTAAAGAACAATGGGGACAATAGGGGGGAGTGTCGGGGCACAGGAAATCCCACCGCCCCTTTCGAGGGAAACTGCCAGCCAACAGCATGGCCAAAACTCAAAAGCTTCTGACAAAACTAAGTCTGGAACAACCTTCCCCACAGAGGGGCTCAGAGCTGGCCTAGACGTGTGTATACCTCCCCCACTGTCATCTCCCACACTTCTGCCACCACGGGCAGGAGACCTGTGCCAGCAGAGGCTGTGTGAGTCAAGTTACCTTAGAGCAACAGTGAAGGAGGACTTACCTAAGTCAAAGATATCTGTGCTCTCTGGAAAAAAAAAAAAAGAAGAAGAAGATGGAGACAGTTAACAAGGGCAGCAAAATAGTCCAGAATAGACACACATGGTGTTGTTCTAACACCCCCGCTCACCCGGTCCCTGTTCCCCTCGCTGCACCAGAGTCAGGCTAGGGGTCCTACAGGTGCAGCAGCAATGAGACACAGTTTAAGGGGAGGGGCCCCCTGGGGGTTGGTTTCAGTCCAAGGGAGGCTGACCCAGACTCACCCACCTGCCCACAGCCAGCCTTCTTTCAGGCCCAGAGCACAAGACAGGAGTAAAGAGGGGGCAGAGGTGCCCTGCTTGGAAAGGCAGTGCTGGCCTCAAGACCACACTCCCCAGGATCAATACCTGCACCTGATTCTGCTCAGTCATGCCTCTAGAATATGCACATCATCCATACAAGGAGGTCTTGGAAATGAAGAGCTCGCTACATCAAACACTTCTGTAGGAAGCTTTAATAATGGACCAGATCATGCAGAACAAATGTCTGACCTGAAGTCAGGCTTCTTGAAATACCCCAGTCAGATAGGGGGAAATATTTTTTAAAAGAATGAAGACAGGGCCTGGGAGTAGAGATGCATACTGTAACGTATCATCACTTCCTGGTATGCTAGTCTCCATTATACAGTTCCTCCGGATGTGTGCGTGTGTGTGTATATATATATATATATGTTTCTACATATATACTTGTTTATGTATCTATTTGTTTGTTTACCAAAGAATCTATTTATTTGCTATTTTGCATGAATGTTACCTTGCATCAAAAAGAACACAGAGTATTTGTCCTTCTGGAACTGGATTATTTCACTGAGCATAATGGTCTCTAATTAGCAGCATTTTGTTGCAAACGATGAAATTGCATTCTTCTTAATGGCTGAGTAGTATTCCATGGGGTAGATGCACCACAGTTGATGCATTCCTCTTTCTACAGGCATCTGAGTTGTTTCCCTGTCTTCACTAATGTGGATTGTATTATAAATTTAGGGGTACAAATTGCTCTCTCATACAGATTTCACTTCATTTGGTTATATTCCCAGGAGTGGCACAAGCTGGGTCATATGTACATCCATTTTCAATTGTCTAAATACTCCATAGTAGCTGCACTAGTCTATACCTCCACCAACAGTGGAGTAGTAGGGAACCTCTTACCCCACATCCACACCAGCAGGTGTTGTTAGTAGATGTCTGAATGCAGGCTTTTCTCACCGCAGCTAGCTGGAACCTCAACACGGTTTATATTTGCATTTCCCAGATAGCTAGGGAGCCTGAGCATTTTCTCATATGTCTGTTACACATTTGATTTTGTTCTTTTGAAAAACGCCTGTTCATTTCCTTTGCCCATTTCTTCCCAGGGCTATTTATTTTGCTGCCATTGAGTTTCTGAAGCTCTTTGCAAATCCTGGATATTAGTCCACTGTTTGTTATGTAGTGTGTGAAGATTTTCTCCCATTCTGTTGATTGCCTCTTTGGCTTGTGGATCAATTCCTTTGCTGTACAGAAGCCTCTTCATCTGATGTAGTCCCATTTATCAATTGTGGCTTTGACTGTGTTTTTGGTAATGTTTCTAAGAAGTCTTTCTCTATGCCTATATCTTGTAGAGAGCTTCCTATGTTTCCTTCTAATAGTTTGATGGTTCCTGGGTGCAGATTTAGATCCTTGATCCATTTAGAGCTGGTTTTTGTATACGGGTGAGAGGTAGAGATCTTGTTTCTTACTTCTGTAAGTGGATATCCAGTTATCCCAACAGCATTTGTTGAAGAGCACAGCCTCTAAGGTCCCATACTACTACTGGACTGGAGTCTAGATCTCCCTTTAAATCCATTAATATTTGTTTCATGTAGCTAAGTGTGCTGAAGTTTGGTACATATACTTTTATTATTGGTATTTCCTCTTGCTGAATGGATCCCTTAATAACTATATGGTGTCTTTCTTCATCTTTTTTAATGCTTTCCATATTGAACCAGTTCATTTCTCATTTCCATTAGCCTGGAATATCCTTTTCCATCCTTTCACCTTCAGTTTCACGTATCCTTATTGGTGAGACGTGTTTCTTCTAGGCAACAGATAGATGGGCTCTGTTTTTTCATTTTGTCCACTAATCTATGACTTTTGATTGATGATTTTAGCCATTTGATTTCAAGGTTAATTTCGATATGTAGTAATTTGGCCCTTTTATTTAAGCATTGGGTTTTTCATTATTTGATTTTGGCTTCTTTTGTGGTTTTATTGAGCTGTTCTCCACTTCTGCATTTGTGTTTAGTAGGTGTCATTCGTTTTTCTGTCTAGTATTTTTTTTTTTTGCTTTTTTAATTTGTATATTTCTTGATACAATTTCTTCTTTTAAATATTTACCTATTTTTTATTGGAAAGTTAGATTTACAGAGAGAAGGAGAGACAGAGAGAAAGCTCTTCCATCAGCTGGTGCACTCCCCAAGTGGCTGCAGTGGTGGAGCTGAGCTGATCTGAAGCCAGGAGCCAGGAGCTTCCTCCAGGTCTCCCACACAGGTGCAGGGTCCCAAGGCTTTGGGCCGTCCTCTACAGCTTTCCCAGGCCACAAGCAGGGAGCTGGATGGGAAGTGGAACAGTTTCTTGAGGAGACCATCTCTGGTCTGAAGGCGAAGCTAGAAGAATATCATCCTGATCAATTTAAAGACACAACATAAATCAACGACAATTTACTACATCTTTAAACAACCTTTGTTGGGCTGGTCTGGTAGAAGCAAAGTCTTTCAATTCTTGTTTGCTTTGTAAGTTTTCTATGTAATTTTCAAACATAAAACAATGCTTTACTGGGTTGTTATCCTGGGCTGACTTATTTTTAACTCTTAGGATCTAGAATACATCACTCTATTTTCTTCTGACTTGTAGGTTTTTTTCTGTGAGAATACAGCTGTGAGTCTGATTAGCATTCCTCTGTAAGATATCTGATGTTTCTCATAGGCATATTAAAATATCTTTTTTTCGTGTTAACCAAAGAGAGCTTGATGGTGATGTGCCATGGCAAGGATCACTTCTGGTCAAGTTGATTCAGGTTCTCTTTCCTTCCTGGTTTGGTTTCCTTTTTCTTTCCCTGTGCCTGAGATGTTCTCTTTTATTACTTCATTGAATACGTCTTTCAATTTAGCTTCTCTTTTCTGCCCCTTCAGAAACTCCTATTATCATTATGTTTGGCTTTTCGATGATGTCACTTAACTTGGATTTTTTTTTTTTGGTAGCTTTTCAGTTCCTCTTCCATATTTCTGGTTGTTTGGGCATTTTTGTATATGGTATCTTCTGGCGTGAAATTCTTTCCACTGCCTCATTCTATTATTGAGACTTTCTGTGGTATTTTTAATTTGCTCTATTGCATTCTTCATTTCTAGTATTTCAGCTTGATTTTTTCAATGCTGCTATTTCCTGTGCAACATATCCCTTAAACTCCTTTAACTTTCTTTAATTCTTTATCGGGAACTTCCTCAATGTCTTTATTGTCTAATTCTATGATTGAAATAGTCTTTTGATTCTTTATGGGGGGAGGAGTCAATAACCTCATTCATGGTGCCTGTGCCTTTTATTCTGCCCTTGAACAATGCAATTCAGATGAGCGGATCCTTCTCCTCTGGCCAATTTTACCTTTAAGCTGTGACATCCACAGATCTGCAAGTGAACTTCACTGTTCTCATTCAGTGCCTGGTTTTGTTGTGGCATGCTCATCACTCCCTCTGTGAGTTTCAGCCCTGGCTTCCCGTGCTGTGCTGATGCAGCAAATGCTGCTGCCAGTACAACCCAGGGAACCTCTCTCTGCCCCTGTGATCATGTGTGTGGCCATGCCATTGTCTGCTGGCCTTCCTATTGTCCATGGTTCCAGCAGCACCCGGGATTGGGGAGACACAAGCTGTGTGTTAAAGTGAGTCACAGGTCTGTCAGTGGTACCAGTACTGTGCTCTGGACTCACTTCATGGGTCACACAGTTTTTTCTCTGCTTGTCAGAACCTGGTAGCAGCTGGTCAGGGGGCAACCGTATTTATTTTATATGGAATCCACACAATTCCAAGTCAGTATTATTTTCCTGGATGGATCAGCAAAATGTGTTCATACTATCAGCTTGTGCAGAAGACCCTTGGGGAGCCAAATTTGTTTTCTCTGTGGGCTTTTTGGAACACTGCTGTCCCCCAGGCGCTTTGTCACCATACTCAAATGGCCCCTGATGTGCTGCCCATTGTGGTCAGATGGAGGCAGGGAGTTACCAACAACAGCCTCACTCCCCATCCATACACAAGAACTCCAATGCTCTGTTTCGGCTAATAACAAGATTTTAGGAGAACTGGGAGCTGCATAGCTATAGCTAGGTTCACCTCCTGCACCTCTGGTGGTCTCTCCTTCCCACTCGTCTACTGACAGAACTACAATCGCCTTTGGGTCTGTTCGTTCCAGTACTAGTCCACTATTCCTGCTGCTTCCCCATGTTCACAGGCCCCCAGGTGTCTCTCCTGCAACCTGGGATCTCGCCCTCTCTGCTTCTCCCCCACTAATCCTTCTCCATCCTTTTTAACATGTCTTCACCATATTCCACCATCTTTCTCTAGAACATCATTAATTTTTTTTAAGTGAAAAGACCAAGTCATTACTTATCAATAATATTGACTGTAAATGAACAAATTCTTCCATCAGAATACAAGAAGTCATTCAACAAGGTGCAAGAAACCCTCTTCTCCAGTAAAGACACATGCAGACCAGGGGCACACAGACAGAAACCAGCAGTGAGCAGGAGCAGCCATGCTTACCTCAGATAAAACAGACATGGAGACAAAGAAAGGTCACTAGGAAATGAACAAGGGATCAGCCCTACCGGAAGATACACAGCTACACTAAACACTGCTGCTCACAGAGGAAGAGAGCTGCTCCAATACAACAGTGGGGACCTCAACACCTAACTTTCACTTATAGACAGATCACCCAGACAGAAGTCAGAGCTAAACTACCCCGTGGATCACACGGACCTAACAGCTTTGGAGCATCCTCCCCAACTCATCCATGCACAGAAAATTCTCTAAAAGAAACTCCATGTTAGACCACAAGACAAGTCTCAACAAATTCCAAAATATCAAAATTATATCTTTGACCACAGTGGAATAAAACTAGAAATCAACAACAAAAGAAGCTCTAGAAGTCATACAAACACATGGAGACTGAACAATATGGTCCTGAATAAACAATGGGTCATTTAAGAAGCCAAGAAATCAATACAAAAGTTCCTTGAAAATAGAAACACAACCTCCTTCTTGGGTTACCACTCCCACTGGAGAGCATGAAAATCAGAATGGGGCAGGAGTGGGTAGACAGAAAGGCACCCAACAGCATGTGGTTGGGCTGGATAGTAGACTGGTTGGGTCAAACTAGGCTTCATTGCCCATTGACAAGTACCAGAGCTGAATGGGATGTGGGACAGATTGAACAAGCCTGTGGTACATACTCACATGCATGGGAACTAGGGAAAGGAGCAGGCCTGGTGGGGGTTTTGGGGAGTCACCCCAGCTGGACTCCAGCTCCCACTAGTTTGCATGAGGACCAAGTATGAAGTGGACAGGATCGAGCTGGACCACAATACCCATTGGTTCAAGTGGATGACAGGGCTGGAAACAAAACTGACCCAGCAGAGACCAGTCACGTTAGGCCAGGCCATGACATTAACAAGCACACTAGAGAACCATATCCGGGGGAAGATTCTGTGGGGGATGTGTGGGCCAAACCCTATGGAAATTCTAGCCCCACGAGTTTGTTCAAGAGATAGAGTGGTGATGGACTAAGCTAGGTGTGACCAAGGAGCCTGCCATCAATCACAGATTAAAGAATCAACAACAGTCTGGACTGGTCAAGGCAGCAGCACCCAAATGTGCATCCTGAATAGAGTGTGGGGTGGGCCGGGCTGCAACGTTCACCAGCTCATGCAAGGCCAAAAGGAAGGCCAGACTACACTGGGCACTGGCCTAAAACCCAATGGCATGTATGAGAACTGGGTCGGGGAGGGGATCAAGTGGAGAAACTTGGGAAACTTCCCTGGCGAGTCAGAGCTCCCACTGGTGAACATGTGGTCCAGATCTGGGGGTCAGATAAGCTAGGCAAAGTAGCTCCAATGGCTGGTCAATGTATGAAATGGCAATGGAACAGGCATACTTGGCAGAACTGAGCAAACCTTAGCCCATAAGTAAAATTAGAAACCAGAATGGAGCACAAGACATGCCCAGCTAGGTTCTTGCACTTACTGGTCTGCGTGAGCCAGGGACGCTAAGCCACAGCATCTAGGGCAGGGGTCACAACAGGTGAGGGGCTGTGCCAGGCTGAGTCAGAGCAACCACTGGCATGCTGAACACTAGCTGGGAATAGACCCGGTTAGGGAGCTAAGGGGACACCCTAGCTGGGTGGAGGTTCCCACTAAGGGGCACACGAGCTGGAACGGGAGCTGCATTCTGATCGGGTTACAGTTGTAATCTCCCTTAACACAAGTGTGGAATGGGACTGGTCGCACTGGGCTGTGCTAGACTGCAACACCTTCTGGTGTTCTGGAGGACCAGGGTAGATGTGGGACAAACTAGGCTAGGTCTTAACCCCTACTGAGCCACATATGAGCTGTATGCGTGGCTGGGCTGAAATATCCAACAGCAAGAACCAGAATGGGTTGAAGGCCAGGTAGGAAAAGCCACTGTTCCTGCTAGGACAGGAGGTGAACTGAGTAGGGCTGGCTCATGGACCCACTGGTATGTGTGAAATCTGGCATTAGGAGAGGTTCTGATGGAGGAGCCTGGGCAACTCCTCTGGCAGGACACAGACCCTGCAGGTAGGCACAAGAAGCATGAAAGGAAACAGCCCAGAACAGGTCATGGAAAGTGTCCCACTGGCATATATTTGGCATGGGTTGGGGGCAGACCTGGCTGAATCAGTTCACATCATCCACTGGCAAATCCGAACACCGGAACAGTGTGGGTTGAGCCAGGTTCAGTCATGACAAAAGCAGTACACAATACGGAATGCCAAGGTGAGGCTGCCTGTACCAGATGTGACCACAGCGCCCAACGGCACACGTGAGAACCAGGAAGGGAAGAGGCAAAACCGGCTGCGAAATAAGGGGTGGTTCCCTTGCTGGACATCTACTCCCACTGGAGAGCGTGAGCTGGGATGGGAGCAAACCAGACTAAGCAGGACTACAACACCTGTGTGCCTCATGTGGACTAGATCAGGGAAAAGTCAGGCTGGGCTGATTGATCCTACTGGTGCAATCTACACTTAGAGTGGGTGAGGGTTGTTTGGGCACAGCATCAGCTGACAGGAGCTGGCACTGGAGTCTAATTCTGACAAGTTAAACCACAGAACCACCTGGAGAGTGCATAATCTGGGAGTGGCCTGGTAGGGCAATAGTGGGCTCCTCCCTCTTGGATTGCCACCCCCCACAGGAGGGCACAAAAACTAGGACAGGTACGGGGGTAGCTACATAGACATCCAGCAACATCCGTGAAGGCTGGATAGTTGAGCTGGTTAGATGGAACAAGGTTTTAATACCCACTGACATGTACAAGCAGAAGGGGATGTGGGACAGACTGGACTAGTTGCTGCATATACTGGCAAACCAGGGCTGGGAGCAGGTCTGGTTGGGGTTATTGTGGGTTGCTCCGACTAGCCTGCAGCCCACACTGGTTTGTTTGAGGGCCGAGTATGTGCTGGACAGAACCAGGCTGGAATGCAAACACCCATTGGTTCCAGTGGAAGACAGGGATGGAAACAGAATCAACCCTGTAATTACAACCACCAGCTGATTGGGGCGATGGACTGTGCCAGGCCCTGTGCTTGCTAGCACATACAAGAATCTGGTCTGGGAACACCTCAGACAAAGTTTCTTTGGGGATCCCCCCCAATTGAGCTTTCGGACTCAGAACGCTAACCATCAAATGACAGAGGACAGAAGTAGTCAATCAACCACCTCAGCTATACGTTGGCAGCGAAAAACTGGGCAAATGGAGACTCTGGAATATGTCAATCAGTGGATTCTTCAATGACCTCATCGTGCTTGGAGTGGAGAGATTGGCAGCAATTCATAACTGTTGAACTATCAAGACCAATTGAGAAAGACCCTTGAAGCAAGCCCCACATCCGGGACCTGGGGTAGGTGGGAGACTGGGTGGGGTTTCTCCCTTAAAATGCCCTTTTACATCAGATATATTAAGGAAACAATAAAAAAAAAATAGAAACACAACACATTCCAGTGACAGGATACAGAAAAGCAGTTCTAAGGGAAAACTTCATGGCAGTAAGTACCAATGTTTAAAAAAAGGGAAGATATCAAATAAAGAGAACACTGCATCTGAATAATCTAGAAGAAAGAACCCAAAATTACTGGAAGGAAATAAATAAGAAGAATCAAAGCAAAAATAAATGAAATAGAGATTTAAATATAAACTAACAATGAAGGGCCCAGCACAGCAGTTTAGCGACTGAAGTCCTCGCCTTGCATGTACCAGGATCCCATATGGATTAGGGTTATGGTTATGCTTAGGGTTCCAATCATGGTGGCCCCATTTCCCATCCAGCTCCCTGCTTGTGGCCTGGGAAAGCAACCAAGGACAGCCAAAGCCTTGGGACCCTGCACCCATGTGGGAGACCTGGAACAAACTCCTAGCTTCAGATTGGCTCAGCTCCAGCCATTGCAGCCACTTGGGGAGTGAATCAACAGATGGAAGATCTTACTCTCTGTCTCTCCTCCTCTCTGTATATCTGACTTTGCAATAAAACTAAAACAAATCTTTTTTAAAATTATCAGTGAAATAAAAAGCTGGGATTTTTTAAAGAACAGAATTGGTAAACCTTTAGTTAGACTAACTATAAAAAAGAGAGAAGACTCAAAAGTTGGAGACAGAAAGGAGATACCACAACTGACGCCACAGACACAAAGGGTTGTTAGGGACAACAGGCCAGCAAATCTGAAAACTCGTAAGAAATGGTGTATTTCTGAGTACATGTAACTTACTGAAATTTCAGCATGAACACAAAGAAAACCCAAACAGACCAATAATGAATAGTAAGATTGGAGTTCCAACTTAAAAAGCCACAGGCCAGAAGACCCACCATGAGTTAAAACAAGCCTCTTATTTGTTTGTTTGTTTGTTTATATTTTGCAAGGCAGAAAAGACAGAGAGATGGTTATACACCCATGCACTAGTTCTCTCTCCGAATACCCACAACAGCCAAGGCTGGGCCAGGCCATGGCTGGAAGGCAGGAATTCAACCCAAGTCTGCCACATGGGGGCAGGAACCCAACTACCTGATCTATCCATCAGAGCATGTGTGAGCACGAAGTAAGACTCACGGGCCAGAGTTCAGAGTCCAACCTAGGCAGTCCTTTACAGGATGAAGTGATCTCCAAACAGTGTCTGAACTGCTATTCCAGACGCCTGTTGCTCAACCAGATTTTTAATCAAGAACTGACATTAATTCTCCAACTATCCCAAAAATACTGGAAGGGAAAGAAATCTGCCAAACTTGTTCTACAAGGCCACCTAGATTCTGAAACCAGACAAGGCCATGACAACAACAAAATGATTAGCTCAAAAGCTCTGACAAACTTAGATACAAACATTCTCAACAAAATATCCGTAAATCAGGCCTGAGAAAGCAGTAGAGGACAACTGAAAGCCTTGGGACCCTGGATTGGTGTGGAAAACTCAGAAGAAGCTCCTGGCTCCTGATCAGCTCAGTTCTGGTGGTGCCATCACTGGGGGAGCGAATCAGCAGACAGATTTTTCACCCTGTGTCTTCTTCTCTCTGTGAATCTGACTTTCCAATAAAAATAAATACATCTTTAAAAAAAACAATAAATGAAATACAACATATCAAAGGTGGGATTTCCCCTCAGAATGCAGACATGGTTCACCACACACAGATCAGTGAGTATGAACAACCACATTAGCAGAATGTGTGACCATCTCAACAGCTGCAGAAAAGCCATTAGTCAAGTCTGACACCCGTTCATGACTGGCACCCTGATCAGATCACACAGTGCTCATCACAATACTGACAATGAGGAAAACCTATCATCAACATCACAATGAACAAGGAGACACCAGAAGCATTATCCCTGTGAAGACACAAGAGTGAACAGTCCCACTGCTCTCACTCAGTACGGTCCTAAAAGCTGCAGAGAGCCATTAAAAACTCCAGAATACATTTAACCAGAAAATGAAAGAGTTCTACCATGACAACTACAAAACACAGGTGAAACATTTAAAAAATGGAAAGAATTCATGCATTCATAGACTGGGAGAACTGAAATCATTAAAATGCCCATTACTGCCCAAAGACATTGACAGATTCAGCCCAATCCCCACAAAAACATCAATGACAGTCTCCAAAGAACTAAAGGACAAAAATCCCAACATCCATGTGGAAACCAGAGCATGGACGGCCACAGCAACAACCAACAAAGGCCAGAAGCATCATACCATCAGGTTGCAACACACACCACAGAGACCCAGGAACCCAAACAGGATGGCACCGGCACAGAAACAGATTCACCAACCAGCAGGGCAGACACCCCAGAAGTTAATCCACACATCTGCACCAACTCACATTTGACAACGATGTCAAAACACTCACTGGAGAAAGGGTAGTCACTCAGTTAATGGTGTGGGGAGAGTACAGATTCATAAACAGCACGAAACTGGAAACCAAGGTCTCATCTAGTATACAAATTCACTCGAAATTATAAAAACTCAAATGCTAGACCTAAAACCATAAACCTACCAGAAAAAAACTGGAACCACCCCAACAACATGGGCACAAGGATGCTTTCTGGAACAAACCCAAATGCACTGCAACAAAACCCAAACTGCAGAAAAGGGACGAAGTCAAGGCAAGAAGCTTTTACACAACAAAGGGAACCATCAGCAGGGTGAAAGGACACCTGCAAATGTTTCATCTAACAGAGGATTAATGTCCACAATACACAAGGGACGGAAGGAAAACGGACACTCCAACAGAAAGACACAATCAGTTCAGAGGCAAAGGGTGTGAGCAGACTAATGGCCACCAGGGGTAAGCAAATCGAAACCAGAGTGCAGCAGCCTCTCGCTCTAATCACAGCGACTGCCCAAAACGACAGAAAGTGACAAGTGCTGTGAGAAAGTGAAGAAAGAGGAGCCCCAAAACCCAGTATTGTAGAGAACGATCTGGAGACTACAGAAGACAGGAAACAGACCTCACACCTCCCATGCAATTCTGGGTGTATTTAAATAGAGGACCAGCGCTGTGACATGGAGCTGCTGCCTGTGAGGTCAGCGTGCAGCTCAAGAGGACCTGTCAAGGCAACTGGAGCTGAGCCAGAGGGTCCTAAGGCCAACGTGTAAGAATCTGAGCAAGGGGCCCAGCGGCGAGGCCTAGCGGCTAAGGTCCTCGCCTTGGACGCGCTGGGGTCCTATGTGGGCGCCGGTTCTAGTCCCGGCGGCTCCACTTCCCATCCAGCTCCTTGCTTGTGGCCTGGGAAGGCAGTCGAGGATGGCCCAAAGCCTTGGGACTCTGCACCCATGTGGGATACCCGGAGGAGGTTCCTGGATCATGGCTTTGGATCGGCATAGCATCGGCCCTTGCACTCACTTGGGGAGTGAATCATCGGACGGAAGATCTTTCTCTCTCCTCCTCTCTGTATATCTGACTTTCCAATAAATAAATAAATCTTTAAAAAAAAAAAAAAAAGGAATCTGAGCAAGGGAACAGTAACTGCCACAGACCATCTACCAGGGATACATGGCCCCAAATGCCCCAGAAGCCCAGAAGGTCACTACACCTGGAGACACCCAACGTGAGACCAAGCATGACTGCTAACCCGGGGTGACTTCCGTCCCAGAGCAGAGGACATCTGAACACAGACACACAGAGGGACGGTCCTGTGAGGACATGGGGAGAAGCCAGCATCTGCCTGCCAGGAACAGGAGGACCCAGCCCTGCCCATTCGGTGACCTCAGACCACAGCTTTGAAGCAGTGAGATGTGAACTCGTGCAGCTCAGGCCCTCAGCCCCTGAGGGCCACCTGCCACGAAACAGAAGAAACAGCTGGACACAGTAGTAGAATGTAGATGCTCCGTGCAGAAGAACCCTGACTGGAAAGAAGGAGTGGTAGAACTGAGAGCCCTCAACAAGTGCAGCAAAGACCGGGAGGCAACAACCAACCAATGTCCAAATAATGAGAAACAAGGCAGCTATGCAGGTTGGACAGGGGTCTGGCCTGGCTGTTGGGACACTTGCAGCCCACTCTTGCACAGAGCTGGCAACAGGCACTGCAGCCAATTTCACAGTCTATGGGTGCCCTCTCCTCCCCACATTAGGCCCATGTCAGACAGGTGCTGGTCAGATGGGGCCACTGCCTGCCCTCCACCCAAGTCCACAAGCCCTCTGCCTCTTCAATCACCAGCTCTTGTCCACTGGAGTGAGACTGATGGCAGCAGTACCCCCACCTACTCTCCAGGGGCCCATACAAGAAGCCCACAAGTCATAAGAGGACACAGAACCTGGAGGCACAAGATATTACAGAGCAGCACTACAAGTCTGGGTTTCCCAGACAAGAGTCTGCTGCAGCCCCTAGCATCTCCCTCACAGCCCCTAGGCACTGGCTGGAGCAGCCTCTTGTAGCCAGTGCTGGACAAGGGACCATCTGCCAGCCCTACACACCAGGCCCATGGGGCTGGGTCCTCCAACACAGCCCCCACCTACACTCTAAGGGCCATCTGTTGCCTCACCTGGGAAAGGCTCCTTAAGGAAGTGGCCATTGATGGTCTGATTGGCAGTGCCCAGCAGGTTCTTTGCGATGAGAGTATAGTTGCCATTGTTGTAGTGGGTGGGCTTGTTGAAAAGCAGGCAGCCCTCGGAGACCTCGCCCTCCTGGTAGTAGTCCACGTGGATGATCTTGGACTCCCGCAGCGGCTGCCCATTATGCAGCCAGTGCAGCGTAGGAGGGGGGTTGCCACGCACTACGAACTCAATGCAGTGCTCCAGGCGCAGCTCCGGCTCCTCCAGGCTCACCACACGAGGGGGGTCTGCGGACAGAAGCAGCTAAAGCCCCAGCACCCACCAGAACTGGGACACAAATTCCCATCCCCCAGGCCAGGTCCCCCCAACCACCCCCAGAAAGGACAGGCATCGGCTCCTCCCAGCATCCTGGACCCACCTGTGCTGGAGTCCCTCAGGGGCAAGATGGACCAGCCCAACTCCTCTCTGTGGTTGCAGCCCAAAGATGAGCCAGGCCTCTGTCCCAGCTCCCTCCAAGTCTCCCACGCCTGGTTGCCACCCTGAGCCACACTGCCACAGTGGGCACTCACAATAGACAGAGAGGGCCACACTGGCGTTGCTCATGCCCACCACGTTCTCAGCAATACAGGTCAGCGTGAAGCCATTGTCCTCGCTGGTCACGTTCACCAGGGTCAAGTTGATGGCATGCACGTTGGTCCAGTTCAGGTTTGTCTGAGACCCCAGGAGACAGTGATGATCAGTTTCCCCAGGGCAGGCCCACCTATGCCCACACCCTTGGTACCCACAGTAAGAGCCACTATATGCTGACCCAGGCCCACACACAGGCAGCACTCACATAGGCCATGGAGATGAAGAGCAGAGCTGTCCCTATTTCACTGACCCGGACAACATGGCTCACAAACACTGAGCAGGCCTTGTGTGGTCAGCGTGGCCGGGCAGCAGCACAGCGAACAGGAGCCCACACGTGTACCCCTGCAGCAACCTCAACTGCCCCTCCCCAGCCTCCAAAAGGCCATGTCTGCGGAGCCTACCTGGTGGGTGTTGATGGACTGCAGACCAGTAACAATCCAGTCCACGTCTGGCAGGGGGGACCCAGAACCATTGCAGGTGACCACGGCATTGTCCCCCTCACGAACGGTCAGGTTGACATGGCTCACACTGATCTCAGGGAGGTCTGGCATGGGTCAAGTGAAAAGACAGAGGCTGTCACGTGGGCATAGCTCTGGCAGCACTGCCCACCTTCCCCAGCAACAGCTCCGAAGGAGTGCCCTGAGTTCCCAGGAAACTACAGTCCTACTCCCCTGGGCAGGGCAGAGCTCAGCTCAGAATTAAGCCCTCACCACAAGAACTTCATGCAGGGCAAGGCAGGGCATCAGTCAAGGCCCAGATTCTCAGCTCTAAGGAAACTCAGCTTCCCAGGGTCTCTCAGAGGGCTGCACTCAGGCCAGGCCCAGAAGGAGCTGATTGGAAAGCACCTGAACCTGACTTAGCCACTCCTGAAGAAACGAATGTGCAGCCCCAATACCAGGTCTCCACCAGAGGCTGCTGGCACATGGCTCCCCCCACCACACCCACTCTCCCCCTATACCAGTAGGCATACAGCTCCCCTTACCACACCCACTGTCCCCTCACACCCACTGGCACACAGCTCCTCCTACCACATCCACTCTCCCCTCACACCCGCTGGCACGTGGCTTCCCACACCACACCCACTCTCCCCCTATACCAGTAGGCATACAGCTCCCCTTACCACACCCACTCTCCCCTCATACCCGCTGGCATGCAGCTCCCCTCACCATACCCACCCTCCCTCACACCCGCTGGCACACAGCTCCCTTTTCCACTCTGACTCTCCCCTCACACCAGTCAGCTCCCCCTACCACACACCCACTCTCTGCTGGCATGTGGCTCCACTCACCACACTGGCTGATGTTCATACGGAACAGCGGCAGCTTCATGCCATCAGCACCAACGCAGTATAGGTCCTGGCTGTTGAGTCGTGCCTCACCCTGCTCCTGCCATAGCTGCATCCAGCGGATGTCACAGCTGCAGTTGAAGAAGTTCTGCTCCAGTCTCCTACAGGTGGGACAGGGAAGGGCCCTGAGCCAAGATGCCTGCAGCCTCAGGACACCTGCCCTCCAGGGGCTGAAGAAAAGCTCTTACGAGAGCACATACAACCTAAGAACACTTTTCAGTCCACCAACCTCCATAGCTTCAAAACCAATCACTCTCTTAAACGGAAACCCACCCTCATAACTCAGGTGGCTACACCCACTGTGGGCTGCCACTCAGACCCCCCACAGCTTCCACTCTCCAGACAACCCCAAGAGAGGCTATCTAGAGCCCGCTCGGCCCTGCTTCCCTCTCAGCCCAAGTTCTGTGGGGCTGACAGAGTCCTTTCCTGCCTCGGGACCTTTGCCCACACTGCCCCTGGTTGGGAAAAAGCCACACACACACTGCCCAACCCCTTGCCCTGCCACATCCTCCCTTCTGGAATAGGAAACCAGCCATCTTATAAGACATCACCCTGAAGATGATTTCAGTCTGTGATCCTCTTCCCCAAGGAAAAACCAACCTCATATGAAACCTGAGACTCAGCCCACTCCACCTGTTAGGCCGTAACAGGCCTGGCACACAAGCCTTCCCAGATGAAATGAGTCTCTCTGGTGAAAGAGATGTGAATTGCTTCCATCGTGGGACCAGCTCATACCTTCAGGAAGTCCAGAACCTCAGCGAGCACCTGCTGGTGTCTGGCTAGGAACTGTGGGTTGCACACAAGGACAGACAGGACAGGCCCAGTCCCAGCCACCCAGGACTATGCAAGGTTTGTCAGCTCTAAGCTTTCCTGGGATCTTCACTGAGACACCTTCATTCCTGGGAACAGCACACAACACCATGGACACCTTCCCATGGGAGCTCAGCTCCATTCAAGGTGACAACACAAAACACCGAGGACATCTAACCATAGAACTCAGCTCCACATGGACACCACCCAGCACCATGACACCTTCCCACAAGCTCAGCTCCATCCATGGGGACACCACCCAACACCCCAGACACCTAACTACAGGCCTCAGCTTGCTTGGACTTTGAGGCTTTGAGACCCAACCTGTTTGACAACTGGGAACTCAAGGCAGTTATGCAGGCAGCAGCTTCCAGAAAGTGAGGCCCTGGCAGAGGGTTTTATAGACCATGGGACACCACAGGTAAGATTTGCAGTGTCCAGGCTGTCTCCACTCACTATACACAGCATTTTACTACCGTGATCCCTGAACAAGCACTGTGTGCAAGGTTCTTTGCACACAACACCATGTACATGGTGCTCTCTGCACATAGCAAACCTCATGTCCCTCTCCTCAGTGTGCCCTGTACAAGATACTAGGGTGTAATTGGAGACAAGGCCCTGACCATAGGGGCTAGCAGTCAGACAGCCTTGGGACAGCACCAGAGAGATACTGCCAAGGGCAGTGCACATAGAACAGGCTGAGACTCAGCCAGGGCAAGGTCTGTGCCAAGAAGTCTGGGAAATAAGCCAGCTGGGGCAGGATGGCTGGGGTTCATCCTGGGGCCTCAGGGTGGACACAGCCACCCAGTGACAGTATGCAGGGAGGCGGAGGGGAGCAGTCCTGGAGGCAGGACACCAGTCAGGGCATTTCCCAAGCACGCCCTCCATATCCAGTCACATGGCCTGTGAGTTGCTCCTGGCCAAAGGGATGGTATGGGAGGGTGACACAACCCAGGCCTCTTGTGAGGCTATGTCCCTTACATGGCACCTTCTCTAACTCATTCACAGCGGCCACATGGCTACAAGGCTCCCTGGTGTTCTCAGATTCCAGTCCATGAACTCCTAAGAAAACCCTGGAAGACTTTCTACCCTGGTGAGTGGGCTACATCTAATGGAATCAGAAGTGAGACCACGCAGCCCAGTACAATGCCAACTGGCTGTGTGCACCAAGAGGCAAGCAGGAACTGCAATGGCCCTGAGCAGCTCAAGAATAGACAGACTACAAGCCTCACAGAACTTGGCCCTGGAGCTCCACAGGGAGACAGCTGCTAGGAGCCTGGGGAAATGAAACGTGCAACACCACCAAGAGAGAGTGAGGCACCAGCCTTAGCAGTTGGGGTAGTGGGAGGAAAGGAAAGGGTTAGGGAAAACTGAGAGTGGGAAGCACAGCCAAGGTTGAGAAAGCAAGAGTAAGACAGGTGTAAGGGAGAGTTGGGACACTAGAAACAGGGGAGGGGGTCCAGCTGACACTGGCCTGGAGCAGGCACACAAGGAGTGACAGAGAGCTGGGACATAGGAACAGGGGAGGGGGTCCAGCAGGCACTGGCCTGGAGCAGGCACACAAGGAGTGACAGAGAGCTGGGACACAGGGACAGGGGAGGGGGTCCAGCAGGTACTGGCCTGGAGCAGGCACACAAGGAGTGACGGAGAGCTGGGACACAGGGACAGGGGAGGGGGTCCAGCCGGCACTGGCCTGGAGCAGGCACACAAGGAGTGACGGAGAGCTGGGACATAGGAACAGGGGAGGGGGTCCAGCCGGCACTGGCCTGGAGCAGGCACACAAGGAGTGACGGAGAGCTGGGACACAGGGACAGGGGAGGGGGTCCAGCAGGCACTGGCCTGGAGCAGGCACACAAGGAGTGACAGAGAGCTGGGACATAGGAACAGGGGAGGGGGTCCAGCAGGCACTGGCCTGGAGCAGGCAGACAAGAAATGAGGAAGAGGTTAGACAAGTCAGGAAAGGCCACACCAGCCACACAGCTCACATGAAGAACACTGCACCCTCACATGGGGAGCACCACATGTCACAAAGGAGGGTATGGGCTCCCTCAGGAAAGGCGTGCAGAGGAGGTGTCTGAGGGAGGAGCCTTGCAAGTTCTCACCACAGGGACTGAATCTGGAGTGGGGTCTTGGGCAGGTCACATGAAGTCGAAAGGGTTGAACCCCGTGAGAGCACCCACACTTTCTCAGGACAAAAGGAATCCATGCAGCCATCTACCCTTACCCCCAGCATTCTGAAACAGCAAAAGTCACTGTGGCCTTCACAGGGGACCACGGTGGCCTTCCCTTGTGCGGCCATGAGGAACAAGCTGCCCTCCCACAGTGCCTGTGTCACACACCAAGACAACTGGGATGGGTTTCCCCCATGCAGACCTTGCTGTAGGGAAAGCACCTGGAGCAACACACACCCCACACACTGCAGGCCAGGGGACACACCCAGGACACTCCTCAGCCAGGGCTTCAGGGACCACAAGTCACAGTACAGCAGCAGCCACCAGGACCACCCCCAGCCATACCCAACCCTTGCCCACAATGGCCACCGCCCAATGGCGGGGCCCTGGGGCCCTTGCAGATTAACCTAGTCCCGGCCAGGCAGGTCCTGGGCACTTAGCCGCTCAGCTGCGGCCCTGACTGGGCTGGGAGCATAGACCCCTCATGCTGTCACCACGCTGCTTCTCTTCCCAGTCTCATGGTGTTGGTGCTGGGGCCAGGCTGGGGTGGCGAGGCGGGCAGCGTGGATGGGAGCACAGCCCTCTGTCACAGACCCAAGGACTCCCAAAGGGTCAGGCACAGCACCAAAGGCAGGGCTGCAGACCAGCAGACTGAGGCAAAGGCAGAAAGGATGGCAGGAAGGACCCCCTTTAGACTGCAGAAAGAGCACAGCTTGCTGGCAGCATGCCAGCCCCAGATTTCAGAGTTCAGGGAGCAGAGCTTCATGCTACCTGAAGCTTTTTGTGTGTGGTATCTTAAGGCAGCCCTTGGCAACACGCACAAAGCCGCACACTCCCCAGGCCGTTTTCACCTCTGTTCAACCTCTTGGCACGGTACTGTCCTGACAACACACAGCTGAGGCTTCATGAACTAAAAGGCTATACAGCAGCCACAACTAACTGTGCAGCAACTTTTCTCAGGGCTCTCCATGCTCATGGCCCAGACAGGCAGAGCAAAGTGCCAGCTCAGCTCAGCCCCATCTCTGCCTATGGTTAACATTTCACCAAGTCAGTGAAATCTGCAGATTACACCAGAAGGCATCTACCTGTGTATGCAGGCCACTGGAGGAGCTGGTCCCTGCACCATGTCCTTGGACCCTTGCCCGGGGGCTCTAGCTGTGGCTTATGTTTCCTGACTCCTGCCGCACTGCTCCCACCCCATCACAGGTCTCAGAACTCACAATGCCGTTCTTCCTGTAACAGTCTTTCCAAAGCTTCTCTGGGTTCCAGGAAGACAGCTCCAGTTAGCTGTCACGAAGGAGACACATGGTCTCACCATGACCAGAAACTGCTGAGAGTACTATCAGCACCAGGTTAGACTACCAACCCCGGGCACCACCAGTGCCGGGTCAGACCCCCAACCCAGCACTGCAGAAGAGCCAGCCTGGCGCTGCCTTGTACCCGCCCCATGAGAGGAGCACCTGGGCAGGGAGGCCACAGTCCAGGTGCTTGATGGTGACCAGCCCCTCCCCCTGCGCAGGTGAAGGAGGAAGCTGGTCTGTGTCCTTCCTGGGCGTCCCCTCCAGGGAGTTGTTCCCAAGCATGACTTCTGGGGAGTAGGGAAATCACCAAGCAGCGTGGGAACAGCAGACCTGGGCAGCAGTGATGTCGACGCTCCCACACCCCTCACTGGTCTCGCTATCTTCTCACTGTGCGATCTGGCCTGCTGAGCTTGGCTGAGCCTCAAACGCCTCCCGGGAACAACTGGCCACAAGGCCTATTTGTCACGGCATCATTTCGAGGATAAGGCAGGACCGTGCAGGCTGCAGGTGTTCACTACGTGCTTTTCCTTCTGGGTGGAACCCACTGGGCAGCCAGTGGACACTCAGTCCTTGAAGCAGGAGCCTGGTGATGTCAGGCCTCGCCTAGAGGGTCCTCCAGGGCAGAGACCGGTGAGCACAGCAGAGACTGCCTCCCTTTGCCCCTGAAGGTCACACTTCTGCCTGCAACCCCGTGCTGCTGCCACAGTGCCAGCCCCTCACCCCTCCAGGGACAGGCCTCCTTCTTCCTGGATCCAGCAGCGGTCTGACCGTGCAGCTGGCTCTCAGGGCAGGACACCATGTGGACTAATCAGGAGGCTGTACCAGACCCGCCACCCTTCCTCTACTCTCCAGGCATGGTCGTTTAGATTTCCATCCAGCCTCTGCTGAGAGCCAAGGCTCAGGCCCTGCAGCCAGTAGATAAGCTTCCCACTCACAACATCCACTTCTTCCCCAGAAAGTAGACATAGGCAGCGTGGCGCTCCTTGATCCTGCTTAATCACTGCCAGCACCGTGACACCCCACAGCATGGCACCAATACCACCTTCCTCACTGAGTCACACCCACTCGCTGCCACCCGCCCGGGAAAAAGATGCAGGATCCCATGGCCCCCTGGGAGATTCTGAACTTCTCTGCGCATCGACATGCAGGTAACCAGGCGGCAACCGCTGAACTCACCTCAGCACCTGCTCAGCAACTCCCGCAGCAGCAGGGCCTGTGTCTCCTCACTGCCTCCTCCAGATGTGGGCAGAAGCCACAGGACCCAGAGACCTAGGACCCAAACAATGACCTTCCCACATGGTATTGCTGAGCAGGTGCCTAGGCTGAAGACAGCCGCACGTGGAGGCCCCAGCCTCACAGTCACACTGCACTTGTCACAGGGTACTCCCACGCTGGACACCATACTCCCTGTAAGTGGCAATGATGACTCCTACCTTAGCACACAGCACCACCACATACAGTGACTGCCGGGCACCGTGGTGGATGCATCTGCACAAGGACCCACAAGGACAGCAAGGACGGCCTGTGGCAGAGCCCACTGTGCTCTGTGCTTTAACAACAGCATGTTCTCCTGTCTCCACCCTGTCTGCACAGGGATCCCCACTCTCAAGCAGCAGCAGATGGAGGGCACACCCTAGCCGTGGAGCCTCTGATACCACAGGGTTCTTCCCAGAACAAAGCCAGCACCCACAGCTGTCTAAATGTCCATGCAGAGCTGGTGGAGTCTGAAGCAGCAGCCCAGGTCTTCAAGTGTGGGCACGGGCCACTGAGAGCCCAGCACCCAGCGGAGCCTCAGGCAGGCTGTGAGTGTGAGTCCGAGCCTCAGCCTCTTTCCCCTGGACAGCAGAAACAGCACTTTCACAGCCATGGCAGGTGACTCCCATGTTGACATAGGCTGATTTTTCCAGCACTGGTCAGGGATGGTCATCACCAGCATGTGCAGTGTCTGTGCAGAATGACCGGCTCGGTGCAGTGGAGTGATTGGTCCTAGAGCACAGTAAGGCCACAGTCCACCCACAGACAAACATACACTCAACCTCCACAACTCCCTCACCCCAGCCACACTGGTGGATGGGAGTCACATGTATACAAGGCATGTGGTCCACATCTGAGAGTCTGGGTTCAAGTACCTATTGAAGCTCCCAGGCCCACAGTCCTCACCCGAGCCAACCTCCCTGACCTCTTGTGAGATAAATGGCATTTTCACCAGATGCTCCAGTGATCACAGAATGGCAAAAGCTCTTCTCAGTCATAAACATCAGCCCCACCCTCGCCCCACCTACACATTTGATGGAAGCCCTGACTTCTGAAACACACCACGACCAGAAAGCATCAGAAATCAGGCCTGCGGGTGGAGGGGACATTCTCACTGAACAGGAAGCACTATCCTCCTGCCCAAGAGCCCCACTGTGTGCACCCAGCCCCCAGACACACACGGGTGCTCACCCAGCCTGCAGGTGGCTCCACTGCGTGGCACTTCCCCAGCCCACTTCTACCCACCACGGTCCCTGAGCCACCTGCTCAGCTTTCCAAACACAACTTACAGTTCCCGGAGACTCAGCGTCTGGAAGAGCTGCCATGAGAGAGTGGTGAGCCGGTTACTCGACAGGTTTCTGCAAGAGGGACAAAAAGGTTAAAGAACAGACCTGTATCTCACACTGGATGGTAAACCTGGCCATGGCCATGGAGCCCTGATCTGTTGATGGCAGGGTATACAGGTAAGGTCTGGAAAGGACTCTGAGCTGCAACACACTGCCCCATACATGCCCCCATACCAGCCCAGGGGCCTTTGTGAGCCGGCCTCCTCAGAATGGACAGAGAGTACTCAGATACTGCCAGCCAGCAGCACCTACTGCTCCCACACTAGTCACCTGAAATCCTCCTAGCAGAGCCACCCCCTACACACCATCGAGCATCCAGACATGAGCCCTGTGCTCACACCTGCTCTTCCCCGATAATACTGAATCTGTTCCATTAGGACCTACAGGAGACAGAAGAAACTCTCATGTGTGTCCCTCTGCCAGCCATGCACAGAAGCCAATGGCTGCTGCTGACACCGCAGCACCCCAGGTATGAGGCACTTGCTGGCGGTAATGCCAGACCTGCTGGGCTGTCGTCTACATGCATGTGGCCATGCGACTGTGTGTCACAGGTCTACACATGCATTTGTATTTAGAGGACCTACACGATGAGAATTTCAAGACAAGACAAATACAGGCTGAGGAATGGGGGACGGACCGCAGAGGGAAGGAAGGAGGTCCCTGTGGAGACTCACATCCTAGCTACACCGCAATAAGCAGAAGGAAAACAGTGGCAACAAAACAGCACAAGGACCAGACAGGCAGTGCTCAGAGAGAGACCATCCCAGAGGCCACGGCTCACTGCATGCCAGGGGAAACTGAGAACTGAGGGGGCCACTACACAGCAGAAGTATCGCACCCAAGACGATGAGGGCCAGGAAGGGAGAAGGAAGCAATGCTAGGGGCAAGACCAAGAGAGCCTGCTTGGGAGGGTGGGGAAGGACCCTGGATTTTGTTCTCAGGAATGGAAGGACTCCAGTGAGGAAGTCACATTTAGGAACAGGAGCCTAAGATGGGAAGGAACAGGTCAGGTGGCTGCAGCGCACTCCAGGCCAAGGTTAGAAGAGATTACCAACCAGGGGCCCCCACTACAGGTGTTGGAGCTGTGGGCATCAGCCAGTCCCCTCTAGAACCTCCTGAACCAAGCCCCCAGCATGAGCAGAGTACCAGCAGAGAGCCAGCAGCTGCCAGAGGCCCTGGGTCCACCCAACCTTGGAGAACACGCCCAGAAGAGACATAGACTCCACTGGCGGGACCCAGGCAGCCAAGAAGCTGCCTGAAGCTTGCTTCCTCTCCAAGGAGGAGCAGACAGGGGGCTGGCAGCAGCTCTGGGGAGCCCACGACTGAGAGCGACCAGAGGAAAGGTTCACTCACAAAGGGAGGCTTTGCCACACTGGGCAGAAACATTAGGAGAAAACTGGATTCTGAAAGAAAGAAAGTAATAGACATTCTGAGCAAATGAAAAACAAGAAAGAGCATGTCTGCTTCGTGCAACTCACAGTGAATGTGGCAGGGTGCCCAGGAAAGTCTCATAAGCCTGGGTACCACCTGGAGAATGGCACCCTGGACCAGTTGATGGAAACTGCTACATTTCCCAGACTCACTGTGCTGCACGTCTGAGCGCACGATGCAGTGACAAAACCTGTACAGCTGCACACGCACCCACCAGATACAGAGAGTACTAGGAAAGCAGCAGGCTGCCCCTCCAGCCTCACAGGCATTAAAACTCTCACTGAGGCCTCAGCTGTGGCAGAGGCCTTCTCTATGACTGACCACCCTCAACATCACTGCCCTGAAGGTCCCTCTACCTGTGCCTCACTGGAGTTCCTGTCACCTTTCTCAGGTGCTGTCTCCCGGACCTGTGTGGCAAGAGTTCCATGGAGAACCTATCTACCTCTGCCCCATGGCAGCCTCCTCCCTTACAGACCATTACTGCCAACTCAGACTCCTTGACGGGTCAATGACCAGTCCACCTGACCACTGAGGTAATTTGGAGAGCAAGATTTTATGAAATGTTGTATCAAATACATTTCTTATGTCAAGCTCTGGATACTGCCTCTTCTTGTTTCTTTGAGACCCCAAACACAACCATAGTTATATCTTGAACAACTGGCTCCATCTCAGCATAATTGGCTGTCTTCACACCATGACTGAGCCCAGAAGAAAACTAACTGGGTCGTCACAGCACCGTGACTAGGTTCTTATAACACTGTGACTGGGGTCCTCACAGCACCGTGAGTAGGTTCTCATAGCACCGTGACTATCCTCACAGCACTGTGACTGGGGGTCCTCACAGCACCGTGACTGGGGGTCCTCACAGCACCATGACTAGGTTCTCATAGCACCGTGGCTGGGATCCTCAAGGCACCGTGACTGGGGGTCTTCACAGCACCGTGAGTAGGTTCTCATAGCAACCTGAGTAGGTTCTCAGCACCATGACTGGACACCTCATACAATGACTGGGTCCTCACAGCACCACGACTAGATCCTTCATATCATGACTGGGTCCTCACACCCCAACTGGCTTCATCATAGCACTGGGTCCAGAGGTAATAAATAGTAACAATGAGGCCATTCGTTCCTGGGGGAACAGGAGCTAACATACCTGGCCAAATGCTGCCCTGAACCATCAACAGTGCCAAGTAGGCATACTACACACAGCCTACTGTGAACAGGGACCTCCCTCCCTATGGCCAGTGGACATCGTGCATGGTGACCAGTCCCATGACAGTAGACAGGCCCAACCACAGCAGGAAGGGGTTGCACCCCATCATGGGGAACCCTAATGCCCTCCAAATAGGTGCTCCCTGAAGTGGTTGAGGCCAAGCAGAGCACCTGCTCTCAGCTCCTCACAGCCAAGCCAGCTGCCCCATGACAAAGTCCATGAGCTGTGGCCCTTGTCTCCCTCACTTTGTCCTTGCCCAGAAGCTTTAGGGATCCTCCCATTCAACTTCCAGTCTAGCACCACTCACATGTCTACACCCAGGTACACAACCATCTTCTGCTTGCTGCCCAACAATGAATCCTGCTGGGGGGTTTCCTGTGGGCTTTGCCCTGCTGCTTGCCCCAGTCCCTCTCAGCAGCCAGGGCTTGAAGCATCCCCACAGCTGACAGAAATGCAGGCTCCAGGGCTGTGGCCTATAGGCTGCAACCTTCACTGTGGAAATCCTATCTCTGTCTCCCACAAAAGAAGCCTTCTGGAAGCTCTTTCCCCCTTCCTTAGACCCTCCACCCATCTTTCCATCTATCCTACTCCCTTCCATTCAGGTCACTGTGGAAAGACGCACACATGAGAGCTCACTTCTCTGAATTCCATCAACTTTGGGGGTGCCCCAGGGCTGTGTCCCATGATGGCCACCTTCTCTCTACAGCTCAGGTGTGGAAAGATCAGACAAGGACTTGACCATGGGAACTGCAGGGGACGCAAACACTCAGGCCATGTCCTAGGGGACCCACCCCTGTTCCACCACAGGGGTTCCTAAAACTGCTGGAGGAAAGCAGGAGCAGCCAACAAGGGCAGCTTCCTGGCACAGCAGCCCTCAAAGAAGCACAGAGCTGCAGCGCCACTCCTGCCCTCTACGTCTATCTCGGCCCTGTGACCTGTGCATACTGAGCCCTCACCCTGCAAACCAATCACGTCACAAGGAGCCCGGAAGTCAGAAAATGCCAAGTACATTCGCACTGAGTCCTGCCTGGCACTGGAGTCAACCCTGAAAATCCCTGTGCCTGGGACAGAGGAAAGGGGCAGCTGCCCAGGGTTCCTCTAGTCCAAAAAATTTCTTTCTGCACCCAGGATTTATTTGCTCCTCTCTCAGTTACATTGCTGTAAAAGGGGGTGGGGCTGCGCCATTTGTGCATCTTTATTCAGTTAAATTACACTGAGTGGCTCGTTAGTGAACAATAATGACGCCACTCTGTCTAATCAGATCTCAGTGACGGGACTGCTGCCTTGCCGAGATCTAAAGACGGGAGGCAGATGTTCTAGAAAGCCCTATGTTGGCTCCAAGGGCCTGCACTAGGTTGTCCACTGCACAGGGCCACACAAGGCCTCCAGAATTTTAAAGGACATTCCCACCAGGTCTCGAGTGTCAAGCACATCTCCATGGAGGTCTTCTCAGGCAAATTTGACAAAAGCTAATTGCCCTGAAGCCCATATGGTTTCTCTGGAGCCAGGAGCGTCCCCATCTGGGCAGTGGCCAGGACTGGTGCAGAGCCTACTGCCCAGGCACCCAGCTGCAATGAGGACCAGCTGGTGTGGCCCAGGTCTCACTCCCAGTCACACTCAACAAGCAGTTGAGTCACAAAGCAACCATGGGAAATCAAAAAACCCCACAGCCACTGACTAAAGGCAGACAGGGCTCCAGGTGGAAAGGGAGTGGAGTGAGGGTTAAGGCCAGGCACCTGCCCCTCCTCAGGTCTGCTCTGTATTGAAGGAAACCCAGAGCACTCCAGACATCACTAACAGGCAGCCACAGAGCTGCTGTTGGCCCTTAACAGGGAAACAGCAGGCTCTGAGGCTGGGCCTTCATCCAGAGACAGTTAGCTGGGCACCATGGCTAGTGCCTGCTCCAGGGACGACTGGGTGGGTATTGAGCCGGGCCCTGCTCTGGGGATGTCTGGGTGGGTGCTGAGGCTGGGCCCTACTCCGGGGATGGCTGCAGGACAGAGCACCAGCAGGTGTGGGTCCTGTGGGGAAAGCCCCCTGCCTGTCCCATCAACAGGACCCTGAGCTATCCAGAGGTGTTGCAAGAACCCTCCTCAGAGAGACAGACATGGAAGGGCTTCTCCAGAACTAGGGCCCAGGCCTACCTCCCCAGTCAGGGAAACGCCTCTCCACAGGGACCCCTCCAAGGAAGAGGCTTCTGGGAACTCCAAGCCCAGTGGGCCTGGGGGATAATGGGAACTAGAACCAGAAAGCAAGTGGGAGAGGTGGGAGTGAAGAGAAGCAAGCACCACCCACAGGCATGGGCAAGGGCTGAGCTAGGACCGGCAGAGGACAGATCGGAGCCATCCAAGGTGTACAGCTCTGCCAACAGAGAGGCCACGGGAGCTCAGAGCCTGAGGACTCAGCAGGGGTTGTGGCTCTCAGGTCCACTCTGGAGCTCTGCCCGTAGCTGCTTGAGGCCTAAGTGCCCTCTCTTGCCCAAGCCAGACTGTTCCAGAACAGCCCAGGGATGGCCAAAGCTCAGCCACCACACAAGGAAGAAACAGCCAGGCCAGAGCCTCTACCTGTTCCGCCTCCCAACCCACCCCTGGGAGGCCATACCTGTCAGCAGGTAGCTAGGTTCAAGCGCAAGCTCCAGACCAGCAGCTCAGCTACACTGGACTTGTGACGAATGCACATTCTCAGGCCTCAGATACTCATGGTGGTCCTAGCCTGCAGAGGATGCTGGGGAGGCTCAGTCTGAGAGCTGTCAGGTGTTACTGATAATGCTGGCTCTCAGCCCTGACCCCTGCCCAGGAGACCTTCCCTGAGGAAGGTGTCTTGCCAGCCTCAGCTGCATCATCCTAAGCTCTGAGGTCATCCCAGGGTCTCCTATGGGACTCCAGGAATGGGGATGACTCATTCCTTACCATGCCCCGGCCCTGCATGGCTTCAGGCACTGTGCCAGAGGAGGGGCTGTGGCCACAGGATTGAAACAGCACTCACCTCCCCCTCACAGCACCACCAGCACCCTCACAGTTGCCTGGCACCGCAAAAGGAGACCAGGCATGAGAAGATCATGACAAGCAGTGCCTATGTGACTCACACTAGGCCAGAGCTATCAGAAGGGGCTCTGGGCCTTGCCACCTACCAGAAGCAGCACTGGATCCCAAGGCCCATGCCAGGGCTCCCTAGGACAAGATGCCAGGACCTTATCGCTCATACAGAGGACTTTTCTGACATTTTTCCCACCCCCTTCTCTGGGGGAACCTAGCAGCCTGGTCTCTCTTTTTTTTTTAAGATTTATTTAGTTTTATTACAAAGTCAGATATACAGAGAGGAGGAGAGACAGAGAGGAAGATCTTCCGTCCAATGATTCATTCCACAAGTGACCGCAATGGCCGGTGCTGTGCTGATCCAAAGCCAGGAACCAGGAACCTCTTCTGGGTCTCCCACATGGGTGCAGGGTCCCAAAGCTTTGAGCCGTTCTCGACTGCCTTCCCAGGCCACAAGCAAGGAGCTGGATGGGAAGCGGGGCTGCCGGGATTAGAACCGGTGCCCATATGGGATCCCGGCGCGTTCAAGGCAAGGACTTTAGCCGCTAGGCCACCACGCCGGGCCTGCAGCCTGGTCTTTGAAAGAGACATGTAGGCAGCTTCCACTGCACCCCCTAGCCTTACAGCCACGGATGACAGAAACTCGCCAGCTGACACTGGGGCCCATGGGGAAGACACAAGAACCACCAGCCAAAAGTCCCAGCACTTCCGGCAGCCACAAATCAGGCCCCCAGCAGGGAAGGTGTCTGGTGCTTTCACCAGCTGTGCCACACTAGGGGCTGAGTGTGGCCAAGGTCAAGGGCATGGCTTCTACCCCTTAGGTCCATCAAGCCTCCAAGGAGGCACCTGTACCTACATCAGCATAAAACAAGGCATAACCAACAGAGAATAGGCGAAGGGCTCGGCTCCCGGTCAGAAGCAGCCCTGGATGGACCCCGGATGGGCCTCCCTTGGCCACACAGGACACAGCCCTCCTGACCTCCTGCTGAGACGCAATCCTTACAACAGTGAGGACCAAGGCAGCTGTGCACCGGGTGCCCACCAGTGCCCATTCACAGCGCCACCGGCCTGCAGCCAGGATACATTGACCAGAGGCGGGCCAGAGCCCCTGCACTGTGGAGGAGGTTCCAGGATCAAGTCCCCAAAAGCTGAGAAGGAAACATCAGGGCAGCAGCAACAAAACAAGGCACCCATTCCGTGCTCTGCAGCCACCACTAAATGTTTCCAATTAATTAACTGATTACACGATAGAACAGAAGGGGATTTGAGAGAGCACTGTTGACCTTCAAGAGTAATTAATACCGCCAGTACAGCAAACTCATCCCAGGGAAGTAACCAGGAACATTGGAAATCGCAGTCACGGCTCTGGACTGAGAGCTCCTGTCCTTTCCTAGACCTCTCCCAGAGCCTGCCATGCCCTGCCCAAGTTTCCCAAGAGAGCCAGGAGGCCTCTGGACCATGCCATGAATGCCAGCAGCTGCAGCCCTGGCCTCACAAGCCTCAGTGTGCCCAGCAACGACAGCAGGGGAGCTGGCTGGTGGTGAGGACCTCACATCACAAGGCCTGGTTCCACACCCAGCTCTGCTCCCAGTGCCAGCCCTTTGCCAACATATACCCTGCAAGGCACCTGGGCTCCTGCACACACGGGAGACCTGGGTAAAGGACCAGGCTCCTGGCGTTAGCCTGACTGTGTGCTCATTTGAGCAGTGGGCCAGCAGACCATGGCTGGCAGACTCATGCCAGCCATAAAAAATAAATAAAATGTTAAATATACTCATCTGCTTCATACTGGATGCAGGCATCCTGACACAAACACAGCCTTTCTCTTCGCATGTGTCCTTGACTTCTGAGCCTCCACTCAGCCCAAGCAAGTGTAGGTGCTGTGGCCCTGAGAGGTGCTAACACACTAAGTATCAGGAGGCCAACTTCTCACTGCCCTGCAACCTGAGCCAGCTCAATGGGTGCCATAGGGTTTGGACTGTGAGCTAGAGCCCAAGTAAGCAGCAAAAGCAGGTAGGACTAAAGAGAAATCTCTCAGTATAGCCACAGTGGGTTTGGGGGAGCAAGGAGACATGTAGTGGGGCTGGGCAGAGGTACCATCAGGCAGGGGTAGGGTTATGGCCTGGACTTGGCTGGTGCTACATACCACTTGAACTGAGGCAGGAGTATGGCTCCCATCCTGGTGCATCAGAGCCACACACAAAGGATGGAACCCAGCATGTCAACACACCTCAGATGGCTGGCTGGAGAGGCAGCTCACAGGACTCCTGAAGATGCTGGGGTCTTGTGCAAGGAGGAGCCAAGGTGTCCCCAGCACCAGAGCCGCAGACACAGCCATGAGCACCTTACCCATCCCCAAGTGCCTTCTGCTCAGACCTCAGCCACTCCGCTGCCCCTGCCACAGGGACCTGCTGGGAGCAGATGTCCTCAGGGAAGATCTGGCCCTTTTGTAGGTTGGGTCCCAGGACAAGAGGTGGGCATTATACTGTTGACCTGTGCTCCCTCCGACACACAGCATGCAGTCCCACTACACCAGCTGCCATCTGCAGAACCACAGACACAGCTACAGCACGCTGCCAGGCACAGGACATGCCATCACTGAGCACCTAACACATGTACCTACATGTCAGGCACTGAGCCCCCTTAATCCTCAGTGAGTCCCCAAGAGGTGGGCTGCTCCCCAGGACCCCCAAGAAGCCATGGAGACACAACTCTGTCCAAAGTTAGAGGCAAGCAAAGCAGATCATGGCACAGCAAAGCCCCAGCCCTCAGACTGCATGCTCCTTTTGCCTGCATTCATCCCCTCAGTCTACACAGAGGAAATGTGGGTTGGTACCCACTCCTGTCAGGCTAAAGGAGCTTGTACACCTCTGGGACAGACACTCCTTCCCATACGTAAATCCCACACGGGCACCCCAAATGGGTTACCAGGTGATCTCTAAGAACTCTCTCACCAGGGCTGACCTCTGCTTAGCTGTTCTGGGAAACCCAGGGTAACCCCAACAGCTGGCCCACCAGTAAGACCACCCGAGCAAGGTGGAGGCCCCTAGGTATCAAAGCAAGACCCAGGATAAGTCAACTCAGGGATTAAGGAGAGCTGGCAGATCCACTGGGAGAAGGGAATGAGTCGGGACTGCTACTGGCTAAGGGAAGAGGCAGGGCAGAAAACGGCCACAGCAGAGCTCACTTTCCTTTATGAGAAGGATGGGAGAGGGGGTCAGCAAGCAGGGGGTAAAGAAGCCTTCAGGGAGGGAAGAAAGGATTCCCAGGACCGGGAAGCAACATGCACGCAGCTGCCACAGGCTTGAAGCTGACAAGGTCTTAAGAAAACTGAAACTGGGTCCAGGGAATGTTAGGGAACCAAAATGCCTGAGGTGAGCTTTGGTTTGGACAAAGAATCCTGAGAGAAATACTGCAAGCATGTGGCAAGCTGCCCATGAGGCCCAGACATGCTAGCTAAGCCACGATGGTGTCCAGGGTGGGTCAGAATGAGCAGGAGGGCATGACCTCAAGGAGTCAGCAAACAGCAAGGATGTTTGCCACCTACCCACTGAGGAGCAAGGGATGGCTCTCCACTGGCCAGCAGAGCGACAGCCCAGCACTCAAGATGGAACTTGAGCAGAAGGAACCTAGCCAATCTCAGAGGTGGCATCTGTGTGCAGACCAAGACCCGCCAGCAAGAGATGGTGAGCACAGAAACCACTCGGGGTCAAAAAGAGCCAGAAGGATCACTCAGCACCAGGACCTGGGCACCTCACAGAGGAGATGCCATGAGGGCATCCCACCCTTCAATCCATGTCACAGTCCACAGCAACCCCCCACTTGCATGGCCAGATTCTCCAGGACTCTGTCCTGGCTCCACCCTGTTTAAGGAACACCTTGGGGCCACCTACAAGAGGCACCCCTGAGTCACAGCTAGCAGCTAAGGGGTGCCACCAGTCACAGAACAGGACCCCTCAGAGTCCCCCATGGGCACAAGCCAACCCAAGCTGGCCATAAACTAACTACTGGTGGAAGGATCAGGCACCATAGTGGAGCTGTAGGGTCACCTTACTTTCCCCTCTGTGAAGCTCAGACAGCACTACATCCACCTGCTGCTGTGGCCATAAATGACCAAGTCTGCAGATGGCCATTACTGTACTGATGTCACAGCCTTGGAATGCCTTGCACTGGAACACCCCCAGATGACAACCAGGGCCTAGGTAACACAAGCCCAGATTCCCTCTGGGCCTGTCCCTCTATGGCCCAGCGGGGTCCAGCTCAAACCTGCCTTCTAGGAAGCATTTCCCAACATGTTGTGAGGTCACAACTGAGCCATTTATAACTCAACCTCACTCCAGACTCTCAGAAACAGACTGAGTGGGGCTGCGTAGTTACGTTAAGGTCTCAGCCCAGTGCAGGGACACAGCCAGGGCTGCAGGATGCGGCCACTACACATTGCAGTCAGATGATGCCTCCTGTAGCAGACAGCCGCCCCCACACACACACACTCTCTCACATGCTCCTATACACACACAGGCATGCACGCTCGCTCTCATGCTCCTGGACACACATACACACTCCGGTATTTCTATACACAGAGAGACATATTCCTCTACACACAGAAGGAGACATGCTCCTGGACACACACACTCTTATGTGCTTGTGTACACACACAGATGTGTGACCCTACACACTTACACATGCACACACACAGATGTGCACAAGACCCTTCCTCACTGTCTATGGAGCTTGACTCAAGCATCTCAGCCCTCACCTCTGTGAAAACCCACCCTGCCCCGTCAAGGACCCTTTCACCATTTACCTTGTGTGCAGACTTGATGGCTGGGAACCATGAGTGTGTCCAGTCCTGGGAGAAGGTCCAAGTTGGAGACAGCAGCCACTGTGCATAGCAGGTGGAGAGACCCCACACCTCCTCCAGGAGGCCCAGCTGCTCGTGCCCATCTTTGGGCCCTACCCCATTTGTGCCTTCCAGCAGCTCTACCCTGCCCCACCCCAGCCTGATGCTGGGAGGCCCTGGAGAACATTGGCCCCATGCAGCAGACACGAGTGACCATGCCTGCTCGCCAGCCAACTTCCCCCAACTGAAATAAGTGAGGCCAAGAGTCCCCACCACAGCAGCCCTGCATCTTGTGCTCTGAGACACCCTCCTCCCCACCCAAGATGCAAAGGAGAAAGAGGGCATGGTTAAGATGCCCAGAGCCACCTGCTCCATGCTCTGTTCATGGCCATCCTCATTCTTAGGTTATCTTTCCCGATTTTCTTCTTAACCACACAACTAGCATTCATTTCCCTTGCACAGAACATTTTCACAGAAGGCCAGCTGTGGCTTTGCTCCAATCACCTTCTCCACAAGACCCAGCTAAGGCAGCAGACTCCATGCAGAACCCCACATCCCCACCATAGCAGCAGGGGCCCCATGGGCTTGAAAAACTGCTGCTCAGGAGCACAGGACAGGCATACACACACATACCCACATGGGTACATATACACACGTTCACATATGCCCATGTACACACAGCATTCACACATGTCCTCATGTGTACACACACAACTTGCTCAGTTAAAACAATTCAAAGCTCTTCAGGACATTCACGGAGCAGAGCAGTCGCTGCTATAGTCAATGTCAGTTTATTTCCAGCACTCCCCCTCTCAATCCCAAGCACACTGCGATGTGTGTACATGTGTGTGGTGTGTATAGACTGTGTATATGCACGGATGCATGTGTTGTGTGTCCTTAGATGTGTGTGTGCATATAGGGACAAAGTCAACAGCTTTAATCACTTGATCAGATTCATCAAAAATCAGAAGCTGCTGTTCTGGCTTCTGAGCCCAGAACTCCTCAGATGGACAGGACAACCCTCTGAGGCACACAGCTCTCTAGGGACACTGCAGCTCCTCGTGACAGCTGATCCAAGCACAGGCATGAGGGGAACAGACACCTGAAGGGCTCTAGCCTGGCTAAGGCACCTGCACCACCCCCCATCAGAGTTCCTGGGTTTGACAGACAGCTCTGCTCCACATCCCAGCTTCCTGCCTATGTCTATCCTGGCAGCAACAGGTGCCGGCCCAAGGACCTGGGTCCCCTCCCCCCAGGATGGAGGGCTGGATTGTGTTCCAAGCTCCTGGTTTTGGTCTGGCCTCACTAAGCCTGCCATATTTGGGGAGTGAGCCAGAGGATGGGAGCTTGCCTGTCTCCCTCAAATAACGAATCTGAAAAAGAGTGATGCCAGAAGTGACTGGTATTAGCAGCCAACAGCTGGAGGGCTCCTGGGCCTGGCTAATGCCACACGTGTGTTAAATACACCAGTATGCCAGCGTAGTTACCTAGTGGGTTTTTTTTTCAAAGATATGTAGGGGCAGATGCCAGCATATCAGCAGACAGGGTCTTAGGACCTGTGCATGAATGTGCATGGGTGCTGGGTAGGTAAGCAAGGCCCCAGGTGGGCACAGCACAACACTGGAGAACAGGGCTTGGGAACTGCATGCTCGCAGGCATGAGGGACTGTGGATTGCTCTGGGAATGTGTGGGAGGGAGGACTGCTGAGGGAGAACATGACAGGAGAGGAGTAACTTCGGGGGGATGTCCACCAGCCAGGCTACCACATGTGCAGGTAAACAAGGAAGCTGAGACTGGGTGATTTAGAGAAAAAAAAAAAAAACAGGAGGACCTTTTGGGGCCAAACCAATACACCTAACCCCTGAGCGGGGTTAGTTGGTACTGACCACCACCTACCTGCATAACACAAAAGCCATGGCTGAGAGGCCTGTCTGGCAGGGCTCAACCCAGTACCTGCCAGTGAGTGTCAGGGCAGGATGTGGATCTTCTTGGGCTGTAGCATGATACTAACCAGTTCAGACTGTGGAAGCAGATTCTGTGGGGGACTGTGGGCTCACCATTGTAGTACTGCCGTATCTGCTAGTTTGCCTGAGGGCTGGGACGGTGATAGGCTATTAGGCATAACCATGGAACTCACTAACATGCATGGGTACTGGGGTTGAGAACAGGCCAGGTTAGTCCAGGTTGTAGCACCCACAGGCATACCCAAGAATTGGGTGTGAGGGGGCCCGGCGCGGTGGCGCAAGTGGTTAAAGGTCCTCGCCTTGCACGCCCGGGATCCCATATGGGCGCCGGTTCTAATCCCGGCAGCCCCGCTTCCCTTCCAGCTCCCTGCCTGTGGCCTGGGAAAGCAGTCGAGGACGGCCCAAAGCTTTGGGAACCTGCACCCGCGTGGGAGACCCGGAAGAGGCTCCTGGCTTCGGATCGGCATAGTATCGGCCCGTTGCGCTCACTTGGGGAGTGAATCATCGGACGGAAGATCTTCCTCTCTGTCTCTCCTCTGTGTATATCCGCCTTTCCAATGAAAAAATAATAAAAATAAATCTTTAAAAAAAAAAGAATTGGGTGTGAGGCAGGCCAAGCTGCAACATCCAGCACAAACAAAGGCCAACATTGGAGGGTAGACTGTGCTGGGTAAGGACCTAACACCCACTGGCACACATGAGATCTGAGTCTGGGAGTGGACCTGCTCGGGGAACCTGGGGAACTCCCCTGGTGAGCTGTCACTTCCACTAGTGAGCATGTGATGAAGGGCTGGGTGCTGGGCAGGCTGGACAGGCTGGGCAGGGCTACTCCACTTGTCGACAGGTGTGTGGGTTGGCTCTAGTGGGGAGGACCAGGCAAGACACACTGGCTTGTATGGGAGCCAGAATGGGGTGCGAGCCATGCTGGGCTAGGCTAGGCTATCACACTTACTATTCTGCAGGAAAGCCAGGGATGAGAGCAGGTTGGGCAGTTAGGCTACACACCCATCAGCTAGAGTTGGGACTGGTGCAGGCCAGGCAAGGCTGCAGCATCTGATGGCAAAGGCCAAGATGGATGATGGGCTATGTCAGGCTGGGTCAGAGAAACCACCAGAATGTGCAAGATCTGTGACTAGGAGCAGGCCTGGTCAGTGAGCTAAGGGAATACCCTTGCTGGGCTGTAGTTCTTACCAGTGAGCATGAGAGCCAGAATGGGAGCAACAAACTGGGCTGGACATGGCTGCAGTATCCTTTGGCACGGGTGTGTACTGGGTCTGGGGTATGCCAGATTGAGCTGGGGGAGTACCCACTGGTGCCCACAAAGGCCACAGTAGGTGCAGGACATTCTGGGCTAGATCTCTGCACCTGCTGAACTGGGTCTGAGGGTGGACCAGGCAGAGCTGGGATGTAGCATGCAACAGTAAGAGCCAGTGGGTATGGGCTTGTCAGGCACAAGAGGTGGGCCAAGAACCCACCAGTGTGAGCAAGATCTGCAACTGGGAGGTGACCTGATGAAGGAGCTTGGGGAACTCCTCTGTCAGGACACAGTCCCTGCAGGTGACTGCAAAACTCAAGGCTGGGAGCAGCCCAGATCAAATCAGGTTACAGTACCTGCCAGTATATGTATGGGTCAGGTCTCGGGGTGGGCTAGGCTGGGCCAGTTCATGGCACCCACTGGCAGATATGAGAACCAGGACAGGGTGCAGGACAGGTCAGGTCAGGCCACAATACCAGCCAGTTCACATTATGGTCGGAGTAAGGGCTGGTTGGGCTGGGTTAGGCTGCAATACCCGCCAGCATGAGATGGGACTGGGGGCAAGTCTGTCAGGCTAGACAGAACCACCTGAAAAGTGCAAGATCCTGGACTGGGAGGAAAACAAGTAGGGAAATTGAGGGCACCCCTATTTTGGACTACCAGAACTGGGGATGGGCCTGACTGGTCAGGCAGCAGCACCTGTCAGCATGAGTGTGGGTTGGATAGTGGAGTTAGCTGGGCTCAGCTACACTGCAGCACCCACTGATCTGTACAAGAACCAAGTGGGTTGCGGGACTGACTGGACCAGTCTGCTGCACATACTGGCATGGACAGGAACCAGGGCTGGGGAAAGGCCTAGCAGAGGTCACTGGGGGCTGCTCCAACTAAACTGCAGTTCCTTCTGGTGTGCACGAGGGCCAAGTCTGTGGTGGGCAGGGTTAGGTCAGGCCACAGCATCCAGGAGTTTGCATATGAGATGGGACTAGGGTCAGAACTGACCAGGTTACTGCAACCACCAGTGTGTGTACAGGCTGATGTGGGTGATGGATTGAGCTAGACCCCACACTGGCTGGCTTACACAGAAGTCAGGTCTGGGATCACCTCTGGTGGTTTATTTGGGGACTCTCAAATTGAACTACTGGACTCAGAACTTGAACCACTGATCTGTGGTCTGACAGTGGAGTGAATGCATCAGAACTGGGTATCCTCAGTTGCTAAGTCCTGTGTAGTGAACAGCGTGCCCAGATGCTCATGGAGAACATGACAATTCACTGAGGCCTGCAGATGGAGGGTGGAACAAGTTGGACAACTCTCCCAGTCAAGCTTTGGCAGCAAATACCTGGGTAAAGCGAGACTTTAAGGAAGACTATGTTAGCAATCAACCCTGGAAAGATTGCCTCAAACTTGGAGCAACAAAATCAACAGCATCTCAGAACTACTGAAACCACATAAGCAGTACCCTCAAAAATTGCTCCACACTGGGGCCCTGGGATGACATTGGGTGGCTGTCCCCCATTCCCAGGTAGTGGTATGGTTGGGCTGCTGGGAGCCCAACCCCACTTTCTCTAGATACAGGAAGAAAAAAGGAGACTGGAAGCAGTTGTCTCATCCATTTTTCTTCATTTATCGACCCTCCTCACCCTAATTGGTGGTCTACATGGGCATGCATCTCTCTCAAATATGTAAACATAATCAAGATAAAATGAATTTATTATTTAAAAAAGAAAGACATCTACTCCCTCATCCAAAACAGTCAAGTGACCCGCGTCACTCATAAATGTTTCACCCATGAGCCCAGACCCTCACTGCCAACCGCCTCACATGGACAAGCACCAATGGAGCACTGCCCACAAGGGGAGATATGAAAGACTGAGGTGACTCCATGATGACAACATGGTGGAAACCCTCAACATACACAACACCGTGGGTGGTACCAGACCTTCTCCCTCCTCCCCATACCAGCATGTGTCAGCAAGGCTCCACGTGCTGGGAAAGCCCTCATAGCTTCTATGGAGGACCGCCGGACAGAGTGACACAGGCCTGCTGTGGCATGGCTCCTGTCAGACCCCCACCCAGGCACAGCCTGTGGATAGGAGGCAGCACCATGCACACAGCGCTCCATGTTGCTCCACGCAAGGACCCAGCCTGCATGCCAGAGGGAAGCAGCCCCAGAGCAGGACGCCGAAGGCTGACGCAGCATGCGAGTTCCAGAGTGCTGGAGATGGTCCCAATCAGACAGAAAGCAGACTGTGAGCTCCCTGACTGCCATGGCCTAGGAGCTGTCTGAGACCAACCCTCCACAGAGACCCACCAGGGAGAACAGAGAGACCCACCAGCTGATTCACCCAGTTCAAGTGAAGACGCCAGAGGACATCAGAGTTCCTGTCACCAAAGACATGGACTTCTCCAAAGAACAGAAATCTAGTTGTCCCAGAGAAATCAGTGTCAGAAAGCAACCGAGCATTTAACCCTCCTGGGTCCCACTTCTACCACCAATTACAGCAAACACCACTGCCACAGCAGCTGTGGCCTGGAGACTCAGGTCTGTGGCACCAGGCAGAGGCTGAGCACACCACACCTGTCATTTCTTCACCACACCTGGCCTCAGGACATGCCATCATTACACTCATCTGTCCAACTCAAGAGCAGCTATGCCAACTGCCAGGTCAGAAACCCTGTCCTTAGGACATGTAACCCTAACTCAAGAGACCAGGAGAGGAACTGCAGGATGCCTAATGCAGCCGGAAGTCACCATGGGGCTCAGGGCAAGCTCCTCTGCTCTACCCAAGCTTTCTGCTCCTATGCAGCAGTGATGGGTCAGGCACCTGGGACCCTATGACCCACGTGGGTAACCAGGGTGGAATGAACCAAAAGGTAGAAGATACCTCTCTCTCTGTTTCTCTCTTCTTGTGTCTCTTTGTTTCTGTCTTTCAAATACAATGAAAACACTCAAAAAATAATAATAAATTCCAGGAAGCTGGTGCCATGGCATAGTAAGTTATTCCTCCACCTGCATGCAGCATTAGCATCTCATATGGGTGCTAATTCTAGTTGCAGCTGCTCCACTTCTCATCCAGGAGGGCAGTGGAGGGTGGTCCAAGGGCGCACCCCACACCTGCTCCACTTCTCATCCGGGAGGGCAATGGAGGGTGGTCCAAATGGTCACAGTGGCACCCACGTGGCAGACCCAGAGGAAGCTCCAGGATCCTGGTTCCAGACTAGCCTAGCTCCAGCCCTCCAGCCATTGTGGTCATTTGGGGAGTGAATGGAAAAGATATCTTTCTTTCTCTCTCTCTCTCTCTCTCTCTCTCTCTCTCTCTCTCTCTCTGTGTGTGTGTGTGTGTGTGTGTGTGTGTGTGTGTAACTCTGCCTTTCAAATAAAAATAAATCCAAAAACAAAGAAAAAAGAATATCCCATCTCTTCAATAAGAGTTTCCCTGATGCCTGTATCTCATTTTTCACTTTCAGCAAGAGGTGGGGTGAAGAAAACTGGGGCAAGCAAGAGAAGGGACTCAGCACCAAGGACCCTGTGTGGGGCTGAGGGCTGCTCCAACCACACAGGGGTGGGCACACCCTGGCGGAGACAGCTGACCAGGACCCAGTCATGACATCACTTCCTGCTTCCTTTTCCACAGGAAGAGAGACTTCTCCACAAGGACCCTGAAAAGAAAGGAGCCACCAAGCAAGTGGGCAGTTAGTGCCAGAGTCAGTGGTGACCTTGCAACTGCTCGCACTTGGAGCACAGGAAGAGGAGAGGCTATGGGAGGGCAGAGGAACTGGCCATGTCCTAGAACAGCCATGTCCTGTAGCTGTGGGAAATAAATCTTCCTAAATGGAAAACATGAATAGAGCTGTGTTTTGTCTTCCTAACTCATCTCATCAGCCCCACTGCACCTGCCAAAGTCCTGATCCTGGTGGCTTTCTGATATCCACTGAACCAGGCCATTTGGGGCACATGGATGATGCAGTCCCTCCTGGCCACCTTCTGGGGCCAGGGTTGGCCAAGGTGTCCTACAGCTATCATCAGGGCTGCTGCTGCCAACAGTCCCACTCTCCCTGGGGTTATGCTCCTATCCCCAGGACCACCATAAACAGACCGTGAGTCACAGCCTCTGCCAGAGCCCTGGAGGGCAGGCCCATCTCCCACACTGACAGCTTCCTTAGATGGCCCCAAGGCCAACTCTATCCAGGGGTTGAAAGCTGCACTGTGTGTGCTGCCAACCCCAGAGCTCAGGCAGTGTCCCTGGGAAGGCAGCAGGTACTGCCCCTACACACCAGCAGCAGTGGGAGCAGCTTCCCGTCCATGCCTCTGGAGGGGACACATGGACCAGCCTCCACCACCCAGCTCTGCCATTGGCTGTCGTTTTGCAATCCTTGTGCGAGTTACTATGGAAAAAAAAGACTTCTGAGGTGGCAAAAGCTGTTTCCCTGTGAATGTTTCACAATCAAACTCAAATCCCCTATAAAATAAACACCTGGACCATCTGGTGTCCACAGCTGTGATGAGACGAGACCCTACCACGGAGGCCTGAAGCAGAAGAGGGAAGAGCCGAACAGAGGCCGCAGATCGCAGGGCGAGAAGGAAAACCCAGCATGAAGTACACTGACCATGATTGCAAGACCACTGCCCATCAACACCAGCTGGGAGCAGAAGACAGGGCCAGAGCCCCACACCTTCCCCACTACCGCCTCCCTCCGTACCACTGCCATCTTCCTGCAAGATTTCCAGCCAGCTTGCTGTCCTCCTCAAGCACAGCATCAGAAAAGCCTTCAAATGGCAGAGACAGACTGACAGCACACCAGGCCCAGGCTTCACCCACCCCCATGGCAAGAGTTCCCACCCACAGGATCTCTGCTTTTTAAGAGCCCGTCCCTCTGCATACCTTACTGTCCAATAAAAACAAAAATCTTAAAAAAAAAAAAAGAGCCTGTCCAGTAGACACCCTCAATGGCAACTGCCCTCAAAGAAAAGCTGCCAGACATCTAACAACGCCTGATTCACAGGGCTAGGGTCTCCCCTGACCCTCAGTCCACCCTCTCCCAGGAAATGACTGTTCTGTTGAACCCAGCCCACAGCCAGCACTAGGTATGACCCCCAAGGAAGCCCGTCCAGAAACACAGCAGAGGGCGAAGACAAGACACTGACAGGAGCTGAGTCCCCTGATGGCGACTTTTCCTCCTGACGCCGGATGTGAGTTTGTCTCAAACAAGGCTGACTGATCTGGGATAGCTATCACACCTCCTTGGGCTTTCACTGAACCCACATCTGACTAGAGACAGGGCTCAGTCCACCCTGCCCCTTGCTTTCCCAGCCCCACCTCAGACCCAGACTCTGGGATGACCACAGGGGCTCGCATCACAAACAACTTTCCCATCATTTATTCTCAGGAACATGCAATATCACCAGCAAAAAGAACAATACTGGAGTCAGGGGTCCCTGTTCCCAGCCCTCACCCAACCCTGGAGTAAGGAGGGCCCCTGTCCCCAACCCTGCCTCAACCCTGAAATAAGGAGTCCCCTGTCCCCAACCCTTACTCAACACTGGAGTCAGGAGTCCCCTGTCCCCAACCCTGCCTCAACCAACCCTGGAGTAAGGAGGGTCCCTGTCCCCAACCCTTAATCAACGCTGGAGTCAGGAGTCCCCTGTGCCCAACCCTGCCTCAACCCTGGAGTCGGGGGCGGGGACTGTCCCAATCATCCCTCAATCCTAGATTCAGGAGGGACTCGTCCCCAATTCTTCCTCAATTCTAGAGTCGGGGGGCGGGGGACTTTTCCCAACCCTCCCTCAACGCTGGAGTCAGCAGTCCCCTGGCCCCCTGCACTTCCTTCTGACCACCAAGCTTCAAAGCCCCTCTGTGAAGACATAACTGAAATTGCAAGAAGTAAGGACCTTGCCACAGGCACATAGTGGTCTACATCCCAGGGTACCGTGGCCCCACCCAGGCCTGCTATCCATACGTCCCTGGCATGTCCACTCACATGTAGCGCAGGTGGGGGTTCTTGGCAAAGGCTCTAGGTTGGATGCTCCGCAGACCTGAATTCCGGATGGTCCTGGACAGGGAGAAAAGAGGCTCAGCACAGAGGAGACCGGGGGTCTTGGGCCACACCTCATGCCTCACAGGGGCCTCAACAAGGACTGGCAGCCACCCTGCCTCAGGAGTGAACATAGGGGCTCCTGTGGTCCTCACAGCCACCAGCAGAGGCAGCACCCGGTACATGGCATGACTGCAGCCACTACCTGGCCTTGCTGGGGTCCCAGGGCTAAGATGTGTGCCACCCCTAAGGGTGCAGTACCAACCCCACCAGAGGTCCCAAGGGTGACATGACCACACCCCCATGCCCGGGCTGGCACTCACAGCTTCTGGAGTCCAGTGTAGAGTTCCATGTCCACAGCATTGAGCGTGTGCAAGCTGGGCCAGTTCTCGATGTATCTGCAGGGAAGAAAGACAGGACAATCAGCACTGGAGTGAGAGGCCCCACGGTGGGATCCAGGGTCAGCCAAATGCAAGCCTGGCCTTCCATCATGGTCAAACCTCTGAGCCCAGGGCCTTCCTCTTGTTGGCAGGAGTCCTGCCACCTGCCTGTGGAATCCTTGTGGGAGATAGGCTGCCTGGTGGGTTTACTAATGGCCATGTGGCATTGTATGTACCCTCCCTACCCCCGGCTACAGATTCCACTCTACCTGCCTGCTTCTCCTGACTCATCTTCCCCCTATTTAGGAGTTCCTAAGGACAAAGGACAAGCTCTTTCTTTCCCAGTCATTGCCCCTGAAGAGGACACCAATGACACTGAATGACAAAGGAGAGTGGCTTCAGTACAGGGTGCTGACGCCAGCAACCACTCCCCATCAGAAGGCTCAGGAGAAGCAGTGGTGTGAACCCGGTACTGACCCTGAAAGCAGCAAGACACCTCACAGGGCGGCACATTTGGGAGTCACAGCCTTCGGGCAGCTGCCGGCCCCACTCGCCTCTCCTAAACTAGCACTGCTCCCTTTCTCTGCCCCGGACCTGGAGTTGAAGGAGCTCGTGCATTAAGTAGGCATCAATTCAGCTTGTTGGATTTTTCATCAAAGACATAAATCACTGTTAAGTAGAGCTGTATAATCAACAGATATAAACCAGTGCCAAATTCCAGCAGAAAGCAAAGAAACTGGGAGTTTGTGTCTGCAGAAGGCTACTCATGGGCAGACTACTGATGCCCGGGGCTCTGTAACATGCAGGCTGTGTCAAAGACGCCCATTCACACACAGCTGCTATCCCACGGGGCTAGGGAACTGCCCTCCCTGCCCCCACCCCTCACTGCTATCCCACGGGGCTAAGAAACTGGCCTCCCTGCCCCCACCCTTCCGGACAGGACCCACAAGGTGTCAGCACAGAGAAGCGGCAGCCCACTCCAGACAGAGCTACCCAGGCATGCTCCGGCTGGCACACACAGCCACCTGTCCTGCATAGCTCTGCCCGGTTCTGCCACACCCGTGGCTCTGCCATCTGCCACCAAGTCAAACGGGAGCCAGGAAGGCAGCAGGATAGCGGCTGCCAGGGCCTCTGGAAGAACTTCCAACCATGCAGTGACGACAAGGGCTGACGGCCTGTTCCCCAGCATGTCCTCCTGGGGTCCTGTGGAACAGCCAGGGACGGGGATGGTGAGTCCACACTGAGCTCCAGATCCAGAATCTCTGGGAACCACCCAGCCCAAGGCTGCTTCCTTGGTCTAACCCCACCAGGGTAATAAACTGGCAACCATGTGCCACTAGGTCACTCTGTACACTCCCAGGCCACAGTCACCGAGTAGATGACAACATGCACCACAGCACACTACCCACGGCAGAACAGCTCCCAGCAATCACCTGTCCATCAAAGCCCATATGGAGCCCCTCTTGTCAGTCCCACCTGGAGCTTGTGTGTGCCGGATACAAGTAGGCTACAGAGTACATTAGACTATAATGTACTCAGAACCGCTCTTCCAAACCCCCCCAGAGCCCTTGGCATGCCTGACACAGGTGGGCTACAAACCAGTGCTACACTCAGTCTTTGCTCTTTTCAGCCCAACCCCTCCCCAGTGTGTGTACCCCGAGGTGCACAGGACTAGCCTGATTAGTAGCATGGATGAAATACAACTCAACAGTGCACAGAGGGCACAGCAGTCTTCAGTGAGACTCGATCAGAATGCACTTCTATACAGAGCCCTCCTTCCTCCTATGCAGTTTGGGCCAGTGTGGCAATGAGCTGGCAATCCACAAGCATCTAAATATCAGACTGGCAAGGCTGTGTGGTCCACATTTTCATTAAAAACATGTCACAGGGAGCTGCTTCCACCTCTAGGCTTTGGTGTTGAAGGCTGGCAGCTGCTCTGCATGGGAGACTCCGCAGCTCTGGTGTGTCCACCTCCACCTGACCCCAGAGGATCACAGTGCCCACTGAGGCCCTCTGAGCACAAAGGTCTCCACAGGGGATGGTGGAAGTAGGCAGGGCACATGGTGGTGAGACCTCTGAGCCCTCTGTTCTTGAGATGTGGCAATCCTGGTACTGCCTCGTCATCCAACTTCCACTGCTGCCTCTCATTGTCACTTCACTCACCACAGTGGTGGGCCACTCTCTATAACCCCAAAATGCAAAAGCTGCACTTTCACCTTACTGGTCTTATATTTCTTGTTTTGCCAGATGCATGAGCAACCTCCTTGCTGTTTAAGTAGCAGGCGAAACAGTGCATTCAAATGTCCTTGGTCCCCCATACTACTGCCAACCCCGTGGTATGCTGGGTGCTCCACACATTCGGAACCCAAAGCTCATTCCGTGTCAGGCATTACTGTCACTGTGTCATTTCTACCCATCCACATGCTCTTTTTCTTTGGTTGCGGCCTGTGGGCTTCACTTTCAGAGCCTCTACTGCCCACCATGCGCACAGTGTCCCTCGGAGCCTCACAAGCGTTCCCATATGAGCCACCTCACAGACACTGTCAACCACTTCCTGCCAATGTGCCCAGTGGACACACACCACCCTGGTGCATGGCCATGGTCAGAACCATGGTCAAGAAGAGAAACTAGAATCCAATGGGGATTTTAACAACAATGAAAACACACACAGTTAGACAATCACTCTCGCTTTCTTGCTGTGAGCTCTGGTAACAAGTTTTCCTGCTTTGCAGGCCATGCTTGCGGGGTCCACCAGGAATCTCGGGTTCTAGTCACTGCTCTGGGAGCTGCCTTTCCCCAGCACAGGAGCTTTGGAAAACAAGGTCAATATGCCATGTGCTCTCAGCCCAGCACTCTCATCTTTGCACCTAATCTGTTCTCGAAGGGAGCTACACTGAAGGATCAAGACAAGTGCATAGCAAAAGCAGCCTGGAGTTCCATTTCCTAATAAATCCTCACTGGGCTCCATTAGAGCACACACACACAAAACACACACACACACACACACACACACACTATTCCATGTGCAAATCAAGGCTCACACACACATATTATGTCATGCTGTGTTAGTGCTCACACACACACTGTCATGTGTGCATTAGTGCTCACACACACATACACACACATTCCCAAGCACTTGACTCCAAAGCCTGGCAGGGCACTGAGGAAATTGGTTATTAGGGTGTGTTGTGCCTGGCAATCCAGACAACAGTTCTAAACAAACTCCCTGCGGCACCAAGGGAGCTGGGGGGCGTGGCCTTGGATCATGCTAACAAGTCCAGGCCACACCACAGCTGTGGTGGGGGACTCAATGCCTGGAGGGCTTGGTGCTGGGTTGGTAACCTGGCCTATCAACACTTGAGATACAGCTTACCACAGGCAGCAGGTGCCAAAGACCACAGCAGCCAGCCCGTGTCTGGAACCTGCTGGAAGAACATTTGGATTCTGTGGTGAACAGATGGGAGGCAGCAGCCCCAGAGCTGCCCCCGATCAACTTCAAGGCTGAGGACACAGACAAAAGATCAGTGTCCACTTGCGCTCTCCTGATGCACAGATGCCATGTGCTAACACACTAAGAAAAACCTGCTAGGAGCCAGATGCCATCTATGTGTGCCCCACCCAGTACACTGAGGAGTTCCTCAGGCTCTGGGAGAACCTCCAGAAGATGACAGCCCCCCACCTAGACTTACCTACCAGTGTCCTAGGTAACATCCACCTCTGGATTCAACAAGGGCCAAGGCCCCACTGAACACCCTTATCCATTCTTGTCTTTCAACAGCCTCCCGCCAGAGCTACCACACTCTGCCTCATCTGCAAGCAGAGCTGACGCACCCTGTCCTGCTTACTGGGGTGCAAGCCTGTCACAGAACTGCATGTGTGTCCTTAGGCTGTATCTGATCCTCCTGCCCTCAATCTCTGCCTGAGTCGCCACATAGATGAGCACACACCTATGAGGCCTCTAGACCAATGCTGCCTGACCTACTTCCAGAAGACCCCAAACTTGGAGCTGGAATGGCCCACACCTACCTCCCATCATCCCAGGAGCTGAGCCTTTGAAGATGGAGATGGCCCAGGGTACAGCTGTGGACAGGCCTTGGGGAGCTTAGCACAGGACTCAGAAACAGGACAAGATGGTCCTATCCTCCACACACATCACTGCCTCCCCTGGAGTATCTACCACTGCACTGAGACCACACTGTGAGAACACCAGCACAGGGACCCAGCATGGTAGCCTAATGGCTGAAGTCCTTACCTTGTATGTCCCAGGATCCCATATGGACGCCAGTTCGTGCCCCAGCAGTCTCACTTCTCATCCAGCTCCCTGCTTGTGGGCTGAAAAAGCAGTCGAGGATGTCCCAAAGCCTTGGGACCCTGCACCCACCTGGGAGACCTGGAAGCAGCTCCTGGCTCCTGGCTTTGGATTGGCTCAGTTCTGACCATTGTGGCACTTGGGGAATGAATTAGCACACAGATTTTCTCTCTGTCTTTCCCTTTCTGTATATCTGACTTTCCATAAAAATAAATAAAATAAATCTTTAAAAAAGAAAAAAGCTAAAAAGAACACCAGCACAGATCACATTGGGAAATCACCAGATTCTTCCCTCTTAAGCCTCCTGACCTGCAGAGGCCCTGTATCCAGATGGCCCCATTACCTGCACACAGCCCTTCTCTTCTTGCCTTCTTGAATATATGCTGTCTACTCACTGGTCTCCCTCTCTGACTCCAGATCTCAGCCTGAAGCTCCTCATTCCACTTTCTCCCCCAAGGCAAGATGAGCTCACCCAGGATTCAGATCTGAGCCCATCTGTGCTCGATGTGGTCTTCCAGCCAGACCTGCCCCTACAGTGCAGGATCCAAGCAGATATAATCCCAGTCTTTGCTTCCACCGGCTGAGCCTGCTATGTCTCAGACTATGGCACAGCCATCACTCCAACTCTCCCTCCTCACCCTTAGGATGTGCATCCCATGAGGAAGTCCATCCCAGTAACAGCTCGCATGCAGCTCACAAGGCCGCTGCCTCAAGAGAGCAGCCCTGGTCCACACCAGTGCAACTGAGACCCACCCTTCTCACATTAGCTTTCTGAAACATAAACTTCATCTCCCATCTCCAACCAAAGCAAACCAACCAACCTCCAAAGACTTTCCCTTCACTCACACTTTGGGGGGGAATTTAGACTCCACAAGGCCAGAGATGGCTCACAGCCAGGAGCTCGGCTCCTTCTCTTCCTCCCTCGGTTTCAGCTTCACTGTCTCCTTCCTGTCCCAAAACATCAAGCTCCCTCTCTCTGCTCACAGCCTTTGCCATTGTCCAGCATACCCGCCACAGGTTTCTCTTTATCCTTTCAGCTTTTTTTAAGGCAGATTTACAGAGAGAAGGAGATACAGAGAAGGAAAGATCATTTATCTTCTGGTTCACTCTTCAAATGGCTGCAACAGCCAGAGCTGAGCTGACCTGGAGCTAGGAGCCTCTTCAGGGTCTCCCACGTGGGTGCAGGGTCCAAAACACTTGGGCTATCTTCTGCTGCTTTCCCAAGTCATACTCAAGGAGCTGGATGGGAAGTGAAGTAGACAAGATATGAACCAGCATCCATATGGGATGTCAGTGCCTGAAATTAGAGGATCAGCCTGTTGAGCCACGGCACCACCACTTGCCCACACACACACACACACACACACACACACACACACACACACACACACACATCCTTTCTATGTTACCAAGTCCCAGACCAATAGCTCTCAAGCACTGGGGCTGACAATGTCTCCAGGGGACATTGGCAGTGCCTGGGGACGTGTCTGATGTCACTGTTCAGGTGCCACTGGCATTAATAATAGGGGCCAAGGGTGTTCTAAACATCCTACAATGCACAGGTGAGCCCCACAGTAAGGAATTAAATCCCCAAATCCCTGGCAGCAAGGCAGGGGAACCTATTCTGACGTCTGCTAAACATCGGTCAGAGTGTCCAGTCACTTCGTGCGCACGTTTCCTTGTTTACTGCATCTCTTCCCTAGCAGACACAAGGCCCATGAGGGCACATGGCCTGTCTCCCTGTCCCTGCAACTCTCAGCTCAACAGTGGCTCACAGCATGCTAGAAAACACCACTGCCTCAGGACCAAGGCATAAAGCAGTTAGATTCATGGTGGGTGACAACAGGAGGCCCCATGAAGAGTACCTAGTCCTGTCTACAGGCAGAGTCACACCCCACTGATTAGAAACCCTTAAGGGGCAGCACTGTGGCACAATGGGTTAAGGCACCACCCACAATTCTAGCATCTCATATGAATGTTGACTCAAGTCCCAGCTTCTCCTTTATCTCCATGGTAATGTGCTTGGGAAGGTAGCAGGTGATGCCTGCAGAGTTTGTGCCCCTGCTACACACATGGGAAATTCAGATGGAGTTCCAGGTTCCTGGCTTCAGCCTAACTCGGACGCAGCAGTTGTGGCCATTTGGAAAATACACAAACAAATGAAAGCTGTTTCTAGACAGCTGACTGATAGCTATTCCTCTCTCCATGTGTGTATCTGTCTTCCCGCTCCCAAATTCTGCATTTCAAACAAAATAAATCTTAAAAAAGAAATCCCTGGGTCCTACTAAATAACTTCACCTTCACCTTGATCAGGAGAAAAGGGGGTCCTTGATCAAAAACAGAGACAGTACAAAGCAGGTCCTGTCTTTTCCTTCCCTGATGGGCCTTGGAAGAAAGTCTGAGCTAGGGGAGGTTGTCACTCGGGCCAGAGCCATGGCGCTGTGACTCACAGTACAAGCTCAGAGCCATTCTTCGTGAGGCCAGCCCCCTTAGGATGATGGGAGATGCCCCAGATATCCTTTACTGAGTTAGAAAGCACTTATCATTTGTTTAACAGCTGCCCACATGCAGGGCTTAATTCGCTCAATGTGGAAGTTATAAAGCTGGATTGTTAAGCGAGCATTAAGCTCAAGTGCACTGCCTAGACTTCCAGGGCAGTGCCTTCCCCTCTGAAGAGGCAGGTTTTCTCACTGCAACTCCACCTCAGAGTACACCCAAGCACCCTGGTATCCTCACTGCCGGTCACTGGGAGGAAAGAGTCCCTGGCTTGTAGAAGTAATGAAGCTGTCCCAAGTCACTGCAGGTGGACAAGGTCACATCTGTAGTGCCCAACTCTCTTCCATGCACAGCCAGGTGGGGTAAAAAGCCACAAGGAGGGAGAAAGAGACTGTTCTTGCCAGCTCCAGGGGGGCTATGGCCACTGCTCTGAGGGACTTAATGCCAGTGATACCCTGTGCCTGCAAGATGCCAGCAGATGTCTGGGGTATCATGGGCTCAGACACCTTGGCCAGAACAGCCCACTGGAGGGTTACCTCCTTGATAAAACTGTTCTGTCTGCTAGAATGACCAAGTCTACTAGGTCAGCTCACCAGACAGGGAGGTAACAGCTGGGGAGCCCGTCCACGGAAGGACAGCAGCTTGAGATGAGTGGGAGGCAACCTCAACTGCACTCTCATCCCTCTTTTTCTTTCTCTCCTCAACAAGATCTACACCCAGCCTTAAATTCATCTGTGCTCTACTTGCGTTTGAAGAGTGCGAGGGGTCCATGTATTAGTTCCCAAATACCTTGACTGGCTTTCTCTGAATCTGCAGGAGACCCCTCCGATTCATAGTGGCTGCCAAAGGGGCCCCCAGGAAAGGTCAGGAGCCCCTTCTCCACCTGTCCTATTAGCTTCCAGCTCCCCCTCTTCCTCACTTCTCATTTCTGCCTTTTCCTTTGGCCTCCATGACTGCAGAATGGGTCCTCTCCAGTTGTGCACTGGGCTAGCTGAAATTAGAAATTGCTGCAGTGCTCACAGTGCTGTAATCTGAAGCAGAACTCCAAGAAGCGAGCAGCAAGCAGGTGTTCCAAACATGACTGGCCTCTGCTCCCTCTGGACAAGAGGCAAGAACACTCTGGGCTAACATATTTGTCTGTGCTGTGGTCAGCTGGGTCTCAGACTATCCCTGACACGAATTCCTTCCTTCGGAAGCCTCACTGTCTGCCTCCAGCCTACCTCCTCCCCCTGGCCTGTGGTGCTGCTGAGAGCAATCATGCCCACGTTGCCACAGGGCTGGCCAGAGCCCAGGATCCATGTCTGGTTCAGAAGTGAGAGCCCACAACTGCCAAAGCCCAAACTGCACAGGTAAGGAAGGGACCAGATTGCCAGTGGAGATGTCACACCCCTGCCACAGCACCCTCAGCAGTGCCCCTTACCATGCCAGCCAGCTTCCCATGCCGAGGTCCCTTCAGGCCTCCTTGGCTGGGACAGCCCTGAAGCCCTGTTCTCCACCTCTTCCCAAGTCCTCTCCTTGCTACTAAACTCCAATTGCTCCACAGCAGCTGCTGCCTTGGTAAGCCACTTTCTGGTTTCCTGTCTCAGTTCCTCACAACTCCACTTAGGTTTCTTGGAGTTCTTTCTCAAGTAAACTAATTATCCTTGAATATTTCTCAACAGGTCTGCTTCTAGGGGTTCCCAAACTAAGACAGTGTTTGTCAAACAGCTCCTGGGCCTGGGATCATATCTGCCTGTCCAGTTCTGTGTCTCACTGCAGGACTCGAATTTATGTGAGTGAGAAGTCATGGTATTGGGACTAACAGGGATGTCAGTCTCTGCATTACCCCCATTACCTCACTGTATTCCATAACAATCCTAACACATCTTGCTTATCAATGATGGCACCACAGTGCCAAAAGGCCAGTGACCATCTCCAGAGCTGAAGTGTAGGCCCAAGCTCCCTCCTGATCTGCTGCCCAGTGGCTGTCCAACAGCTGGCACTGCCACCCAGCCAACTCCTGAGCTCTCTCACCCTCCAGCAGTGCTTCCCCACTACTCTTCCTACTAGCAAAGTGCCCTGCCTGTTTCCAAGAACCAGATGTCAGCAACAACGGAGCAGCATCAAACAGCATGAAAAACCACAGCACATCACAGAAACCTGGGTGGGTTCCAACTGTGCAGTCCCACCGTGCTCTTATCCACTCACTTCTAACACTGCTCACCCTTCCTGGCGTGGACAGTGGCCCAGCTCCTCCTGCACTAGAGCCACTTGTAACACAGGAAGGTCTTTTTGAGCCCTGCCTACACAGAGAAGTTGCTAACAATTCTCCCTGAATGAGCTCATGGGTTTCAACACAGTGTGAAGTCAGGGGCAGCCCACACCACCCATACTCACCCCACACATGCTCAGTAGCCAGCTGTGGTCTCTGGGATGATGTTCCCCTAGAGTGCTGCCTGCTGTGAACAGGAACCCCTTGTCCCCATCAGCAGTGCTGCTCACAGCAGGACAGGACAACAGTGACAGCACAAACCCCTCTCCCACTGGGCCACTAGGTGCCACTCTGATGGACTCAAGAGAGCACACTGTACCTCCCATCCCATCCTTGGTGTAGGGAAATGGGCACTCTCATGGGTACCAGAATGAGAGAGGTTAAGCACAGCACCCCCAGCAGGGCCCTGACATACCCCTCCTCCCATGGCTCTGCCCACACTGTGAAAACCACAGAGCTTAACGCAGGTTGGAGGCAGCAGGACTTAGATCTGTAGGTCAAGAAAGCACTAGGACAACAGCAAGGTATACCTGGTGCCCAGACTGGCTGACATGGCCTCAGCGCTCAGACTCTCCACCTGCCACCTGCCCTCAGAGATCCTCCTCCAGACAGGGAAGGCCTGGAGTGAGCCCACCAGCCAGGAAAGCTTCTGTGGAATCACGCATTGCCTGACCTGCCCCAGACTTCTCAAGACCTGAGCTCTGGCAGGATTTGTTGGCCAGCATGAAGGGGATGGAGCCACACGCAGTCTTGCTGAGAGAACAGAAGCTCTCCCCCAGGTCGGCATTCTCATTTCAGGATGGTTGTCCTGGTTCCAATGAACAAATGGCAGGTCCTGGGGCACACGGCTGAATGGAGCGCTCCCTCAGCCGTGACTGCTGTCCAGGATGGAGCCTGTCCAACCCTGCCCTGGTGGGCACAAGGACATCCATGTGAAGTCAAGAGGACCCCCAGCCCCAGTTGCAGATAGAAGGGCCACCCACCCTGTCTCCCAGGACCTTGTGAGCCCTCTTAAAACAGTCTGACAAAGCCACATTCTTCAACACAGCCACTACTTCTGCCCTGCCCACCACGGCAGCCAGGGCCTGTGTCTGCCAAGGTCCCCATCCTTCCAGTCATGGGAATAAGGTTTCCAGCCTACAGTTGGGGCCACCACAGGGCCTCGCATTCCTTCCATGTAGCACTCAAAGCAAACAAGGAACTACTGCAGCTCATGACTGTCTCCTCCACCGTACCCCAGCCGCGGCCCCACCCGCAAGCCCAGAGCACAGCAGTGCTGATCCAAGGGCAGCTGGGTGGGGCAGCAAAGCTGGAACCCCACACACCTGACCCAGGACAACACCACACGTCCTGGCAGCGGAGCCCCAGCCCCTCTCACCCCAACCTCCTGACCTCCTGACCTCCTGCCCATAGCCCAGCTACCCCTATGGCCATGTCTCAAAGACGGCCCAGGTCCTGTTCAGATGTGCAGCATTCCAGGAGACACATACGTGGCTTCCCCATTCAACTGACCAGGGGACCAAACAGTGTCAGAGCATGGGCCTTTGTTTGGGGTCTTCTCAAAGGTCCAGCCCAGAGGACAGGCCCTGAGGGAGGCTCTTCCCAAGCAAGCAACTGCCCCTTATACCCCATCTTGCTGGCACTACCCTCAATGTGATCCCCAAATTCTGCCCAGACATATGGGGCCAGGTGGACCGACTCCTGAAGAGCAAAGTGGGTACTGGGTATGGGAAGGGTCTGCCCTTTGGCCCAGGACCTGGGTCCTCACATCTACCCTAACCTGAACCACAGTCCTGTACGTACTTCCAGACACACTGGGCAGTGAGGCGACTTCTCCTACGTCAAGGCCAATGGGGCAGGGAGGGGTAGTGGCCTGGAACTGCATGCAGACGTCCAAGCACCTGGGACGTGCAAATTTGGACCAGAAGGAGATCTGGGCATCTGCACCAGGCCCCGCACGGCTGCTGGGACAAAGGAGGCCTGCAGAGTGCCAGCAGGCATAGGCACTGTAGATATTTATCCAACTAAACCGAGCGGCAGCAGGAGCTGGGCTTGGGGACCACACTCATCAGTAACCAGCAAGCAATGGCCTACAGCCACCACCAAGACCGGCTCCAACTCACGGTTCCTGGGAGTCCCTTTAGAAGCACCAGTGCCTGTGCCACCCACACAAACCACCACCGCTTCACGAGTCTGAGGCGGAGCCTGCACATTTGTGTCTTAAAGGCCCTTCAGGTGACCATAAGGTGCAACAGCCCTGAGAGCCCTGAATTCAACAAAGCAGCATCGGTTCCTCAGCGTGTGGGCACTGTACCTCGGCCTGGACAGAGCATAGCAGGCCCAGTCCCACCCTCAGCAAACTCAGGGACTCCGGGGGAACCAAGCGTAGGTGGCTGTAACAGAAAAGGTGTCCTGAGGTACTCGCAGGCCCTCTTGGTGACTTGTGTGCTTCTCTGGAAACGCAGGCGAAGGACCCACTGACCTCACCTGGGGACTCAGGACAGAGGTTTGGCAACAGACCCAGAGTCTCCAGACCCCGCACAGCTGCCCCTGCCCCTTCCCTGCCTGCCATGTCAGCTTCTAGCAGGCTCAGGTATCCACACTCAACTGTGATCCACAATTATTTAGATGAAAATTTCCAGAAATGATCAACTCAGAAATATTAACCTGTAAACCTCGTGGCATCCCACTCCACCTGGCTGCACATCCCTCCCTCCCTCGGCCGTCCACACCCCGGTCTGGCCGCTTGGCCTTGCCTCGGCGACCTGAGCACTGCTGGTGGCACAGTGCTTGTGTTCACAAACGCTGATGCCAAGCCAAACGTGACGGTCCCTGGCAGCACCATGAGGTTCAGATCCTCTCAGCACGTTGCGATCCTAAGCCCTGACGTGGTCACGGGGGCAGATACTTGTGAGAGTCCATACCCACACAGCACCGTTATCGTCCCATTGCACTTGCAGGCACTGACCACACCTGCTGTAAAAGTAAACTTCATCCTAGGTGGGGGTGAAGAGCGATGAAAGCATAGCATGGTTGGGAAAAGGGCTGGGTCCTCTCCACGGTCTCAGGCATGACCTGGGGCACTGGACACAGCCCCTGCAGCTGAGAACCACTCTTAGGGTGACAAGAAACTGGCCAGGACCAGGGTCTGGGATGCCAGGCGATGCCTGCTGCCACCACATGTCAGCCAGAGAAGCGTGCACCGGCAGTCCCCAGCTACCTATTAGTGCTGTTCAGCCAGTCGTGGAGCAGACCAGTCAGGAGAGAGGTGCCCCTCTCAACTGGGTGGGGAATCTGGTAGGGATCCACAGCAGGTGGGAGCTGCGAAAATGCCACCTGGGCCACACAGCAGAAGCTACAGGAGCCAGAAGGACGGGGCCCCAAAGCCCAGGTGGGGACAGCACAGACTCCCCCATGAGTGCTGCAGCTACTGGCACACAGCTGTGGCCTAAGCTGTGCAGGTGACACTCAGCAAGAGAACTGTGCCCTCCCTCTGCTTGCCAGTCCATGCACCCCACTGGCCACACCTCACCACCCCAGGTCAGATTCCAGGGGTCAGCTCCGAGCAGGACCGGGACCTTGGTCCTCCAAGTCACCCAATCTCCTATGCTGCGACAAGAGTGGGCAGGGCCAGCCTCATCCGGGAGGCTCCAGGAGGCCCCTAGGCAGGCCAGCCTGGCGGCAACACCTATGCCAAACAAACCACCTCCACCAGGGCACAAACATGCCCATCCCCCCCAACAACCCACAGGGGCCTCTTCACAGCCGGCTGCAGGGACGTCCCAGGCCTGGGTGCGCCCACGGAGCCCCTTCACAGCTGGCTGTGCCCACAGGGACCCGTCACAGCCGGCTGCGAGGACATCCTAGGCCCAGGTGCGCCTACAGGGACCCGTCACAGCCGGCTGCGAGGACATCCTAGGCCCAGGTGCGCCTACAGGGACCCGTCACAGCCGGCTGTGGGGACGTCCCAGGCCTGGGTGTGCCCACGGGGACCCGTCACAGCCGGCTGCGAGGACATCCTAGGCCTGGGTGTGCCCTCGGGGCCCCGTCACAGCCAGCTGTGGGAATGCCCAGGCCTGGGTGCGCCCTCGGGGCCCCGTCGCAGCCGGCTGTGGGGACATCTCAGGTCTGGGTGCGCCCTCAGGGACCCGTCACAGCCGGCTGTGCCCACAGGGACCCTTCACAGCCAGCTTTGCCCACGGAGCCCTTCACAGCCGGCTGTGGGGACAGTGCGCCCACAGGGACCCTTCACAGCAGGCTGTGCCCACGGAACTCCAGGCCTTCCCCCATTCCTTTCAGGTCCACACCCACCTGACCTGCTCTCCACACCCAGTACTTCCGGGTAATCCACTCAGAACTAAAGACAGATCTGCACAAAACAATGGACCCAGGGAGATTCACTTCCCTCGTGGACCACAAGCCCAGGCGAGCACCGCGACCAGCCCTGACTGGACGCTAAGTAGCCCTGGGAGCGTACTGCGCATGCCCGGTGGCTGTCAGACACGGACACACGCCCCTGGGCGGGACTGCGCATGCCCAGCGGGTGATGGCCGGGAATCACGTGCCCACAGGCTTCCTGGCGGCCTGGTGAAGAGGGAAACCAGCAAAGTTGTGCCTGTTCGCTTGTACACGCTCCTCCCCTGGCATGGCAGTCTGTATACGGCTGTAGTGCTGTGGAAAACACAGAGGGGGGAAAATGCTGCAGGTTTTTTTTTTTCCGTTAATCAACCCTAAGTAGATCCTGAACACGTAGGTAATTACATTACATCCATAACACGACTGTAACTCAATAAAGTCAGTTTGTAGAGCAAAACTAGGAAAATACAGCCGAGGCACACCGATTTCCAAAAGCTCACCACGAAGTCAGGCGAGCATTCATGGAAGTGGCCGGAAAGCGCATTGTAAACCGGGCACCATTCCTTGGTCGCATCTACCTCCACCAAGCAAGCTTGCTTGAAGTGGGCGACATCGGCCGACCCCACCCCGCAGCACTGCCCTCACCCTGCACCGCCCAGCCCCAGGGCGAGCACTGGAACCCCTCCTCAGCAGCTGTGCCCACGGGAACTCTGCACAGCTGCCCGGGAAGCACCTACCGCAGACACTACGAGCGCCCAGGCCATGTCAGGGAAGTTAGACCTCTTCCCTGCTGGGCTCGGAGCAGCCCAGCTCTGCAGAGACAGACGGCAGGGAGCCCTGTGCATGCTGGGACACCCTGTGCACGCCTGGCTTCTCCTGAGCCTGACCCTGAGAGCGGGGTCACTGCTCTGAGTGGCACCTGAGGAGAGCTCTGGGCAAGCAGCCCTACTGCTCCAGAGGAAACCCCTGCCCTCCCAGGCCCCAGGCCCTTCACCTCCCACCTGAGCTCTGCACAGCTCCCAACAGGCGGCACCAGATGTCGGGGGTCAGACCCCAAGGCAGCCACGCCGTGTGCTATGCACGCCTGCTTCCTTGGCAGTCCTGGCCCATGTCCCCTGCTGCCCAGAGGGCACTGCAGGGAGAAGAAGCAAGGTTAGCGGGCAATTCTCAGCAGAGCTGGGGGTGTGGGGATAAGCAATGAGAACAGCAGAGACCCAGAGAATTCTAGAATGGGGCTGGGAGCAGGACTTGACCCATGTCACGTGAACTGTGTTAGTATCGAGAGCAGCTGCCAAGCCAGAAGAGGCAGGGTCACCCACTGGGCACTTCACCATCCACCGCACACAGCCACACCCAGCCTGAGCGTTCACCGGCTGCTCCCCCCAGCTCTAGGCCCCCACAGAGCCCCCGCTCTCAACCCCTCCTCCCTGGGGACACAATCCCTTTGTTCATGTTAGGGAATTTGAACAAGAAACTTTTGATAAAGTACTGGGCAGGGGCCTGCTCCAAGTCAGCACACAGGCATGCCGGCAGCCACCAACACCATCATCTAACCCAGGAGTCAACAAGGACCAGGGCTAGGCACCCCCAGAAGTCCTCCTGGGGTACTGCTGACACTGCTGGCTGACTCCACATATAACATGGAAACACCACCTTCAACAGCAGCAGGAGCAGGGGCCACAGCCTCTGCAGACATCTGGGGCCTCACAGAACACCCCCACACACAGAGGAACAGGGCCAGCTCTGGGGCCAAACCTGCCCCAACCCTGCCTCTGTCGCTCACGGAGCCTTAGCAAAGCCAGGGCAACGCAGGGCCTGGAGGGAAGGCTTAGGGGTAGCAAATGAGGCTCCCATGCGTGTTTCTGAGAGGACCCAGTTGGTAGACACGAGCAGCAGAAGGACCAGGGCTGCAGCGGAAGGACTAGGGCCTGGATAGCACTCCCTGGGGTCTACACTGGCTCACTTGAGTCTCCAAAGTGTTTGTGCTTGTCCCTGGGGTGCAGCCAGACCTGTTACAGACCCTGGGGAATGGGCGCAGGGCCTAACGTGTGGACGACCTGGTCATGACCTCAGCCAGTCTCTGTGGTCACAGAGAAGGCCCACGACAGAAGCGTCTAAAGACATTCAGACCAGCGTGTCGCTCGGGCAGGGGCTCTTCCAGGCAGCTTCATCTGTGATCAACAGGAAGGGGACCAGCCCGCAGACCACTTTCCTTCACATCACACCCACCCTCAGTGGGCATCTCCTGGCTTCACGAGGTGAGACACACTCCCAAGACAGGCAGCTCAGGAGGCCAGGACAGCCTGAGCCCAGGGCTGTCCCCTCCGGCCCCCACCAACTCCTGACCCATGCGAACGCAGAAGGGGCTGACTGGATTACAGCAAACAGGAAAGCGACACAGAACCATGAGGCGGCTGGCTGGCCCCAGCAGTGCAAGGTGACCCTGCCAGTAAGGCTGCTCTGGCCCGGGAGAGCCAGCCAGGGGTCCCTACACAACTCATAGGGCAAAACCAGGGGCCAAACTCCGGCTGCGCATTCATCTTTACACAGGCATGGGGACACCCAGGACCTCAGGGGGGTGCATTCAGGCCCCAGGGACAACAGAGAGGACACTGAGGCTGGCCAGGGTGTAGCCAGTGGACGTATCCCCGCTGGGCCACTGCAGAGCCATGGGATTCTTTGGGGTTGCTGGCCGTCTCATTTGGTGTCCCCGACATTCACACCAAGCCTTGAGAGGAGGGGTTGGACACAGCCAGGACGAGGGGAAGTGGAGGTTGGTAGGAGGGTGGACAGGAGAGGAGCAGCTGTCTGCCTCACTCTCCAACTAGAACTGCAGACTGGGGAGGGGCTGGGGCTGGCAGATGTCAAGGTCCCAGCTGGCATGGCCCCTAGCAGACGACGACCTCCACGGTGCAGCCAAGCAGAATGCCCTTGACCAGCTGTGCATGCAGAACCCCACCCACAAGAGCACAGAGACCTGCACCTCCAGGCGTGAGTGTGGGTGGCAGCTGTGTCTGACGCCTCCCTGCCCCCAGAGACAAGACAGAGAAGGTCGTGGGCCACACACAGTGCTCCCCCCACCATCAGAAGCCAATACTCTGGTCAACAGCACAGTACACATTGGGCCTGCAGGCAGGCCTGAGGGCAGCACTAGACCCCTGCCCTGGCCAGCTTTGCAACACAGAGCTCCCACCCACATGAGACACAGCCAGCAGCGGTAGAATAGCCCACCTAGCTTGCCTTATGGATGTCCTGCTTGGAGTGCAGGCTGCTTTCTCATGGAGCTGATGGCAGGGACGGGCTCTGCAGCTCAGAAACCCCACACAGGTCACAAGGCAGCCAAGCCTCATGAGATGAGAGGTTAGCAGCGGAGGCTCCACGCACTGCCTGAGCTCTGCCCACAGTATGGCACGTGCTGGGGAACCCTGGGCATACCCCTCCTCCGTGCCTTGGTTTCCCCACCTGGTTGAGCTGAGAGCTGCCAAGGGAATGCTGCCCTCAGCCCGCAGAGGCTGCCAGCTCCAGCATGGCACTGGCCTCACTGCGAGTTCTCCCACGGCCAGGAGGGAGACAAAGGGTGCCTGGGAGTTCACACAGGAAACCTGCGGGACTCAGAGACCCCCAGCCTGGGACTCTGGCTATGTGGGAAGGCTGGCACTGGCACTCTGCAAAATGCAGTTCCCGACTCCGGTGGGCCTCCCTCCCGAGCAGCAGGGTGTTCTCTTGAGAAGCCACTTGAGCACCTTAGTGGCTGCTGTGATTTCCCCATTGTTACTAATTATGCTGGCACCACCAATCCTGAAGCTCCACCAGAAGCCCAACAGCAAAGGCTGAGGACAGCAGAGGCCTGGGCCACCAACAGAACTGCCCAAGGAGGAGATGCCCAAGCCAAGAAGGCCTGAACAGACTGGACAGCCCGGCACCTGAAGCTCTCACAGGAGAAGCCCAGTGCCCCCGCACACTCGACCAGACACTCACAGAGCGGGCTAGCCACTGGCTGCGCAGAAGGAACACCCAGCCCCGACCCCACCCTGCCCTGCCCAACCCAGCCATGTGCCACCCTGCCCAGCTGGCTCCTGTGCTGCTACACTTTCACAGGAAGGCCCCCCGCAGGGACAGGCCACCTCGCTGCAGCCCATTGCTGGCTTGCCTGCTGCCTGACTCCCAGCAGCCCTGTTCCCTCCGTGCTCAGGTTCTGGGGATGCCAACACCTGCCCCTGCTGTTGTCACTCAGCACCAGCTCCGACACGTCTGTGCTCTGCCCTCCCCACCTGAGTCCCACATCTGCCTCCCACCTGCTCCGTCAGCTCTGCTTCTCCCCTTCTTCCCAATGAAGAACATCTGCAGGCTCCCCTAAAGACACAACACACCTGTGCAAGCACATGCCTGCGCACACACACACCTGGCCCAGGGAACACAACAGACTGCGGAACACATACACCCCCACACTGTGGACACACACACACAGCCACACTGTGGACACACACACACTGTGGACACATACACACTGTGGACACACACACTCCCCCACACTGTGGACACACACACACCCACACTGTGGACACACACACACCCACACTGTGGACACACACACACCCACACTGTGGACACACACACACGGCCACACTGTGGACACACACACACCCATACTGTGGACACACACACACACACTGTGGACACATACACACTGTGGACACACACACTCCCCCACACTGTGGACACACACACACGGCCACACTGTGGACACACACACACTCCCCCACACTGTGGACACACACACACACAGCCACACTGTGGACACACACACACCCATACTGTGGACACACACACACACACACACTGTGGGCACACACACACACCCACACTGTGGACACACACACACCCACACTGTGGACACACACCCCCACACACTGTGGACACACACACACACTGTGGACACACACACACAGTGGACACACCCACACCCCCATACTGTGGACACACACACACCCCCACACTGTGGACACACACACCCCCACACACACTGTGGACACACACACACACACTGTGGACACACACACCCCCACACACACTGTAGACACACACACACACACACACTGTGGACACACCCACACACCCACACTGTGGACACACACACCCCCATACTGTGGACACACACACACACCATGGACACACACACACACCGTGGACACACACACACTGTGGACACACACACACACCATGGACACACACACACACCGTGGACACACACACACTGTGGACACACACACCCACACTGTGGACACACACACCCCTCCACATTGTGGACACACACACACACCCACACTGTGGACACACACACTGTGGACACACACACACCATGGACACACACACACACCGTGGACACACACACACTGTGGACACACACACCCCTCCACATTGTGGACACACACACACCCCCACACTGTGGACACACACACTGTGGACACACACACACACCATGGACACACACACACTGTGGACACACACACACACCATGGACACACACACACACTGTGGACACAGACATACACACTGTGGACACACACACACACCATGGACACACACACACACCGTGGACACACACACACTGTGGACACACACACACCATGGACACACACACACTGTGGACACACACACACCCACACTGTGGGCACACACACACACCCATACTGTGGACACACACCCCCACACTGTGGACACACACACACACCCACACTGTGAACACACACACACCCACACTGTGGGCACACACACACCCCCATACTGTGGACACACACCCCCACACTGTGGACACACACACACAACAGACTGCAGGACACTCATTTTCACACATTACAGGGTCACTCACACTCTGGATGCACACTGCCAATGGGGACAGTCATGGCGCTGTGTGCCCATGGAAGCCCTTGTACACAGCGACCTGCTCTGGTCTACATGGAGTTCAGGTCACCTGAGCCCTGTGCCCCAGGGAAAGAGACGCAGAAACCATGCTCCTGCCCACTGCAGCCGCCAAGCGCTCTAGCCAGGGAAGGAGGAGCAGCCCCGTTCCAGCACCCATTTTCTGCTCATGGCTACAGAATTTCCAGAAATCTTTCCTCCAACCTAGTGCACTGGTTCTAGACCAACCCTGGAACTCCATCAAACACGCCTTGCTTTGCTTTGTTTTGTTTTTCTTCCGTTGCTGGGGCTGCAAGTCATTTCTTTTCCTATTTTCCACTTTCAGTGATTCAGGTTTTCCATCCAAAAAACACCTACAACCCTTGTCAAGGCTGTGTGAACTCTTTGAAGCCCTCAGAGACTAGAGCCACAACTCCGGGCCCGGTGCTGAGTCCTCTGGGAATCCTGGCTCTGCCTCCCTCCTCCGCTGGCTAGCACACCAGTGTTCCCTTGCATTCTGAGCCTGCCCCCATCCACTCCTCTTTGGATCCCATCTGTGCCTAGGGGACAGCACCCCTTGTCCGCACAGCCCAGGCTGCACGCCATTCACATGCATGGCCATGTGCAGACCTCACAGCACCCTCTCTGACCCCCTGCCGTCCCGCGGCCGTGTCCAACAGGAGTGAGCAGACTGCAGCGTCCTGGACAGAACCCACTTCCTTGGACTTCACGCATTATCACACTGCTTTGACCACGACTTGAGTGAACTTGGCAAGCATAGCCTCTGCACAGCAGTTTCCTGCCTGTCCTGTGGCCATTTGTTCCCCCATCCGTCTGGGCAGCTGGCCCTCCCACCACTTGGCTGGAAAGGACCTGGCATCAGACGGGCTGGCTGCTTCCTGAGCCACTCCTGCGGCCTTGATTTCCAGTAAAGTGACCCAAAGCAGATTGTGAGCTGATGGTAGCCAAGAGAGGCCCCAGGGCCCAGTGAGGACCACAGGGGGCTGACCCAGACCCTGCAGTGACCCTGGGCAAACTGCAGCGCCCCCTGCTGCAGGAACCTGGTGGCGCAGGCTGAATCTCAGGCTGCCCACCCTGCCCAGCCCAGAGGGGAAGTTTGACCAAGGCTCAGTCTCTGCTTTTATAAATCTCTGCCTTTAATGACGGCTTCAAGGCTGAGGGGAAGAGGACCATTACACCACTGAATAAGTTAATGGGGCAGAGAGAATCTATTTCGAAGTCACCCCAGGCTGTTTTCCTCTGGAACTAAAGCTTGAATAAGCAAAAAGAAAAAATTAAAACTGTGGTATGCCTGGCCCCTAAATAACCCCCAGTGTCACCTCTGGCCAGGAGGCTGCAGCACAGGTTCCCCCTGCATAGGGCCCCGGCACCGGCTGCGGCCTGCTGGGTCCTCTCCCACCCCACGGCCACGGCAGCCACACGTGGCTCCCACGCAAGACACTAGAACCAACCCTGCCCCTCCCAACAGACACCTAGGACCCTAGGCTGCACCACTTTCACGCGGTCTGCGCAGCCCTCACATAAATCAGACATGCCCTCCCTCAGGCACAACCCTCTGCTCAGCGCCTCTTCCTCAGCCCGCTCCCCTGCCCCTCGTCCCCCAGCCTCCCTGCCTGTCCTGGGAACTCCTTGGGCAAGGAAAGCACAAATAATTAAATAAATCCAACTCCTGCTGGTAAACACTGAATCCCACCAGACTCTCGCTGTTTACTCTTTGATATTTAAACGTGGTAATTAAATCTGAATAAACAAACAGCTCAGCAGCAGGCCCAGGCCTGTCAGGTGGGCCTGGCCTCCTCCTGAGAGACCCAGAGCCTCACGGGGTGACAGGGCCTAGCCAGGTCTCCACACTCAAGACCAGGAGGTCCTGCAGCTCCCACCCAGCACGGGCTCCCCATGCATTCCCTCTTCCCTCGACGTGTGAGCCCACAGTGGTTACCCCTGCTCCCAGCGCCTGCCTGGACCACACAAGGTTCTGAAAGCGCCAGGAGCACCCACAGGAGCCCCCCCTCTGCCCCCCCCCCTCCCCCCCGGCAACAGCTGTCTGCTCTCGCCAACTCCAGTCCTGCCTCGGGGCCTGGGTCCCTCGGGATCTCCTCTCAGGCCTCCACGGCTGAAAGACCTTGAGCCGGCTTGCCTTTCGCCTTCAGCCTCCTCAGCCTCAGGCCAGGCTGACACAGACCGTGGCGGGAGCCCCGGGCAGCACCAGGGGCACTGCCTGAACATGACCACACCAACGCAGCCTGTACCTTGGAACAAGTGTCCAACCCTACAACAGCCGCCATTCCCCAGGAAGCAGACCACACTGCTCCCCACAACAAGCTCTCAGCCTCCGACTGCCACACAAGGCGCCACACGACACGGCCACATATGCATAAGCTCTGTGATGCCAGTCCAGGCTGCAAGCTCACGGACCACCTTCTGAGAAGGCATTCAGGGAGCTGGCAGGGAAAGGAGTCAGGGCTGGGCTGCCCTCCCACCCACCCCCACTACGGAGCCTGGCCTCTGCGGCCTGCTTGCTCTCCAGCCACCAAAAACATCCCATGCCAGCCACTGTGACCTCAAATATGCACACGAGGCCATGCTCTGAAGCCACTCTCATGTTGTCATCAACATACACCCTAACACAACATTGCACAGACAGCAAGTCACTCCTGACGCCCCACCGCCTCGTCTACACTGGCTCTGGGGCAGCTGGGATTGGAACCCCAATGCTTGATCCACAATGGCTCTGGTGGCTGCTTGGAAGCACACCGCGTTTCCCACTCAGGCCATGGACAGGCTCTCCCATCCTCTAACCTGGACTCTGTCCACGTGGCTGTGGCGCAGACTCCACGGCAGTAACTGCCTGCAGGCTAGGCATCTCCTCATGCAGATACAGAACATGAAAGATCCCAGAATTGCAAATGTTGTGAGGCACACATACTTCCGTCTGGTTTTACTGAGATCAGGGGTCCTTTGCAGCAAAGGCCAGGCAAGTGGGCAAATCTGACAGCTGAAACTGGTTCAGAGCGAGCCGGAGAATGGCACTGACCAGACAGGGGACCGGGCCAAGCCAAGGCTGGCTGTGCCGCACTCAGGAGGACCTGCGCAAGCTGAGGACACCTGACTTAGCCAGGTTCAGGACCACCATGCTGGGGCAGACTCCGAAACAAAACAGTGCTGGATGCCTCGACTCTGATTCACCCTGTGCCCTCCCTATGCTCTCACCCCGTGCTCTCACCCTGTGCCCTCCCTGTGCCATCACCCTGTGCCCCCACCCTGTGTCCTCCCTGTGCCTTCACCCTGTGCCCTCCCCGTGCCCTCACCCTGTGCCCTCTCCCTGTGCCCTCACCCTGTGTCGTCCCTGTGCCCTCACCCTGTGCCCTCCCTGTGCCCTCACCCTGTGCCCTCCCTGTGACATCACCCTGTGCCCCCACCCTGTGTCCTCCCTGTGCCTTCACCCTGTGCCCTCCCCGTGCCCTCACCCTGTGCCCTCTCCCTGTGCCCTCACCCTGTGTCGTCCCTGTGCCCTCACCCTGTGCCCTCCCTGTGCCCTCACCCTGTGTCCTCCCTGTGCCCTCACCCTGTGCCCTCACCCTGTGCCCTCACCCCGTGCCCTCACCCTGTGCCCTCACCCTGTGCCCTCACCCTGTGCTCTCCCTGTGCCCTCACCCAGTGCCCTCACCCTGTGTCCTCCCTGTGCCCTTACCCTGTGCCCTCACCCTGTGCCTTCACCCTGTGCCCTCACCCTGTGCCCTCACCCTGTGTCCTCACCCTGTGTCCTCACCCTGTGTCCTCCCTGTGCCTTCACCCTGTGCCCTCCCCGTGCCCTCACCCTGTGCCCTCACCCTGTGCTCTCCCTGTGCCCTCACCCAGTGCCCTCACCCTGTGTCCTCCCTGTGCCCTTACCCTGTGCCCTCACCCTGTGCCTTCACCCTGTGCCCTCCCTGTGCCCTCACCCTGTGTCCTCACCCTGTGTCCTCACCCTGTGTCCTCCCTGTGCCTTCACCCTGTGCCCTCCCCGTGCCCTCACCCTGTGCCCTCACCCTGTGCCCTCACCCTGTGTCGTCCCTGTGCCCTCACCCTGTGTCGTCCCTGTGCCCTCACCCCGTGCCCTCACCCCGTGCCCTCACCCTGTGCCCTCACCCTGTGTCCTCACCCTGTGTCCTCACCCTGTGTCCTCCCTGTGTCCTCACCCTGTGTCCTCACCCGGTGCCCTCACCCGGTGCCCTCACCCTGTGCCCTCACCCTGTGCCCTCCCTGTGCCCTCACCCTGTGCCCTCACCCTGTGCCCTCACCCCGTGCCCTCACCCTGTGCCCTCACCCTGTGCCCTCACCCTGTGCTCTCCCTGTGCCCTCACCCAGTGCCCTCACCCTGTGTCCTCCCTGTGCCCTTACCCTGTGCCCTCACCCTGTGCCTTCACCCTGTGCCCTCCCTGTGCCCTCACCCTGTGTCCTCACCCTGTGTCCTCCCTGTGCCTTCACCCTGTGCCCTCCCCGTGCCCTCACCCTGTGCCCTCACCCTGTGCTCTCCCTGTGCCCTCACCCAGTGCCCTCACCCTGTGTCCTCCCTGTGCCCTTACCCTGTGCCCTCACCCTGTGCCTTCACCCTGTGCCCTCCCTGTGCCCTCACCCTGTGTCCTCACCCTGTGTCCTCACCCTGTGTCCTCCCTGTGCCTTCACCCTGTGCCCTCCCCGTGCCCTCACCCTGTGCCCTCACCCTGTGCCCTCACCCTGTGTCGTCCCTGTGCCCTCACCCTGTGTCGTCCCTGTGCCCTCACCCTGTGCCCTCACCCTGTGTCCTCCCCGTGCCCTCACCCTGTGCCCTCCCCGTGCCCTCCCCGTGTCCTCCCTGTGTCCTCACCATGTGCCCTCACCCTGTGTCCTCCCTGTGCCCTCCCTGTGCCCTCTCCCTGTGCCCTCACCCTGTGTCCTCCCTGTGCCCTCTCCCTGTGCCCTCCCTGTGCCCTCCCTGTGTCCTCCCTGTGCCCTCACCCTGTGTCCTCCCTGTGCCCTCCCTGTGCCCTCACCCTGTGCCCTCTCCCTGTGCCCTCACCCTGTGTCCTCCCTGTGCCCTCCCTGTGTCCTCTCCCTGTGCCCTCTCCCTGTGTCCTCCCTGTGCCCTCACCCTGTGTCCTCCCTGTGCCCTCCCTGTGCCCTCACCCTGTGCCCTCACCCTGTGCCCTCACCCTATGCCCTCACCCTGTGTCGTCCCTGTGCCCTCACCCTGTGTCCTCCCTGTATCCTCCCTGTGTCGTCCCTGTGCCCTCACCCTGTGCCCTCCCTGTGCCCTCACCTTGTGCCCTCCCTGTGCCCTCACCCTGTGCCCTCACCCAAAAGCATCAGACATTTCAGCTGCAGTAGCAGAATCACCTGCCTGTCACTCCAGACTTTCTTTTTAAGATTTATTGATTTATTTGACAGGCAGAGCAAGGGATAGAAACAGAAAAAGAGGAAGAGAAAGAGATTTTCCATGTGTTGGTTTTCCCCTCCAATAGCCAGGACCGAGCCAGGCTGTAGCCAGGAGCCTGGAGCTCCACCCGGGGCTCCCATGTGGCTGCAGCAGCCAGGCACTTAAACCATCCCTGCACCCTCACTGAAGCATCAGAAGCAAAGAAGCCAGAACTCAATCTAGAGTTCCAGAGTGGACACAGATGTCCATGCAGCACAACCCCTATGCTACAATGCTGCCCCCTCTGGCTCCCAGGTCCTTTCTGAGAAAAGCCAACCTGAGTCTGAGAGGCCAGAGGATAAAACCAGGTGCATTTCCAACTCTCGGACACTGTGACCATACATCAAGGTTAAGTCCACGCATGGGGGGAAGGTCAGGTTACACAGCACAGAGGGACACAACAGTGGAGGAAGCACCCGGTCCAGCATAGCCCCACCTGCAGGTGCTGGCCTCCTGTGCCTGGCAAAGACAGGAGGCCACCATGCAGCTCCCAGGCAGAAAGCCCCGCACCACCACCCTGATGGCAAGGACAGCTGCTGGGCCACCATCAGGGAACTCATCATCCTGCCCAAGTGCCATTGGCCTGCAGTGTCGGCATCCCGGAAATGCAGGTTCTCTGGCCTAAAGAGCTGGTCCCAGCAGTCTATGCTACAACAGGCATCCCACTCCAGGGCCATGTGTACATGCACCTGACAGCCAGGACCCCTCGTCTGTGTACAAGCTGCCCTGGCTACCTCTCCCCACACATGCATGGGGCCCCCAAAGACCAGCACGTCCAGCCAGAGAACTGTGGCCAGAGACAGGTGGTACACTGCCAACACTGACCCGCACCTGGCAACACCGGCAGGATGGAGGCCAACCCAATCTGCTGGCACACAGAAGACATGCTGTGAAGATATGGGAATTGTACCCCCAAACTCCAGGGGACCCCCAAACTCCACGGGGCCCTCAGGCCGTTTCCTGCCCTAGTCCCCATATGGGTCACCTGTGTGAGGCCTAGGCCCCAGCCGGGTCCATGGAGTGGGCAGGAGAAGAAAGGCCAGGTGAGTAGGCGGTGCATGACCCACACCACAACCCAGGGCAGACCACCACGTCTGTTTCCACAGCCACAAAAGAGGCCAGCAGCACCGAGGGAAGAGGGCTGGGGGCTACACTGAGAACGGAATACGGTTAAAATAAGATTCCCAGGACAGCTACAGGGCCATGACCAGCTTCCCTGGGCGCACCCTGCTGCTCCACCACAGGCCACGCACAAGGGAGGGCACAGGCCGCGTGCCGGCACAGGGGTACATGCCACCCCAGCCAGGAAGTATGCCAGGAGAGGGAGCCAAGAAGGGTAGGGTCAGAGCACAGGCTGGCGGCTGTTGGGGCAGGGACAGCTGGGTACTGGGCAACAAGCTGGGCCATCTATCCTCGGGAAGCCGCTTTCCCACCTACCCAGGCCCTCCTGTGGGAATGTTTCCCTCTGCCCTCTACACACCTGCTGAGGGCTTGAAGCCCAAGTGCAACGAATCCAGGGCCACTCTGGGCCACACGCTCCCAGGCCCAGAGCATGCAGCCTTCCCACCTTGTGCCCACAGGGCCAGACCTGGCTACACCAGCACAGGGTCACAGCGACCTGGAGGACCCCACTTATTCCACACTGGTCCCAGGCATGCTTCCCTCCCCTGCCCCATCCATCCCCCAACTCCAGGCTTCCTGGCATCTCCTTCAAAATAAATGCTAAAGCAGCAAAAGGTGACAAGAGACAGCTTGGGACAGCTGCTTCCCACAGGGTGCTTCCCACCAACCTCACAGTCACTAGATCAATGGCCAGACGACCCCACACAGTCCATCTCTCTGTGACCCACAGAAGCCAGGACCTCTGCACCCCTGGGAGCCAGACGTACCTCATGGGTCACTGGGACAACTTCACCCCACGTCCTCCAACTACCCTCCAACACTGCTGGCATGCCCCTGCCAGAGCCCCTAGAGGACATGGGATCTTCCCAGTGGAGGAGGAAGCTGCAGCCAAGACCCCAGCCCCTCAGTCACCACCCCGTTCCTAGCCATGGCTGGGGGTCTCCCTGCCCCACACTTTTACCACCTCTCCCATGCTGCTTCCCATGCAGCGTCCACTGGCCACTTCAGAGGTGGCAGGACATCAACAACCAATGAATGAGCTGGTTCCTACCCCATGCACTGCAGAGACCCCTGGCCCAGCCCATAGCACCCTCTGCCAGCAGGCCCCCCTTGCAGGCTGTCCCCCACATACCACAGTGGAGGGCACTCAAGTAAAGTAGCTGAGCCCTGGGAAGATGCTGGCCACGCCCCCAAAATGCCCCACATCAATGTGCTGAGGCTCCAACACACCATATCTATCATGTTCTCCCAAGCAGCTGCCTCCATGAAGCCCCAGAGGGCATCACAAGTAGTAAGGGGACCAGCTGGTGACACAGAAGTGACTGACCACACACACTCTGAGGCCCTGGTCTCAGCCAAGAAACACCACGGCAGCCATCACAAGTACCCTCAGAGTCTCCACCAGTCCCCAAAGCCAACACCCCCAGACCCCAATTCATCACTCTCACCACCACTCAACACTACCACCAGTATCACCATTAACTCCATCACCACCAACACTATCACCATCACCATCTCCATAATCCCCATCTCTATCATCACCATCACCATCAACACTATCACCACCACCATCACCACCATCTCCACCATCACCATTACCACCACCTCCACCTCCATCACCACAACCATCATCCCCACAGCCTGTACCATGCAGCAGTGCAGGCAAGACCAGGACACACTTCTTGAGCTCCTTCCCCACCACCTGAGGGGCTACTGCTGCCCCTAGACTGGCAGGGCCCATGCTGGGAAACAGGAGTCCCCCGGCCCCTGCCTCCTGAGCTGTGGCCCCACCTTGTCCTTCCTCCAGTCCCAGTACCCGCAGGCTCTAGACACCTCCGCACGTCACAGAAGTTAATCCTAGCAACAACACCTCCAGTGACACCTTATTTGCAGGTGAAGGAAATGAGACCTGAGAAAATGCAACTCGCTTACGTGCAAAATCACAAGCAACAGGGAAGGCCATGGTCGGGCCACAGCCTGACCCTGATAATAGGGAAGGCCATGGTCGGGCCGCAGCCTGACCCCTATAATAGGGAAGGCCACGGCTGGGCCACAGCCTGACCCTGATAATAGGGAAGGCCATGGCCAGGCCACAGCCTGACCCCAATAATAGGGAAGGCCATGGCTGGGCCACAGCCTGACCCCTATAATAGGAAAGGCCATGGCCAGGCCACAGCCTGACCCTGATAATAGGGAAGGCCATGGCTAGGCCACAGCCTGACCCCTATAATAGGGAAGGCCATGGCAGCCAGGGAAGGCCATGGCTGGGCCGCAGCCTGACCCCTATAATAGGGAAGGCCATGACAGCCAGGGAAGGCCATGGCTGGACGACAGCCTGACCCCAATAATAGGAAAGGCCATGGCTGGGCCGCAGCCTGACCCCTATAATAGGGAAGGCCATGGCTGGGCCGCAGCCTGACCCTGATAATAGGGAAGGCCATGGCCGGGCCACAGCCTGACCCCTATAATAGGGAAGGCCATGGCTGGGCCACAGCCTGACCCTGATAATAGGGAAGGCCATGGCTAGGCCACAGCCTGACCCCTATAATAGGGAAGGCCATGGCCGGGCCACAGCCTGACCCTGATAATAGGGAAGGCCATGGCCGGGCCACAGCCTGACCCCTATAATAGGAAAGGCCATGGCCGGGCCACAGCCTGACCCTGATAATAGGGAAGGCCATGGCTAGGCCACAGCCTGACCCCTATAATAGGGAAGGCCATGGCCGGGCCACAGCCTGACCCTGATAATAGGGAAGGCCATGGCTAGGCCACAGCCTGACCCCTATAATAGGGAAGGCCATGGCAGCCAGGGAAGGCCATGGCTGGGCTGCAGCCTGACCCTGCTAATAGGGAAGGCCATGGCTGGGCCGCAGCCTGACCCCTATAATAGGGAAGGCCATGACAGCCAGGGAAGGCCATGGCTGGACGACAGCCTGACCCCAATAATAGGAAAGGCCATGGCTGGGCCACAGCCTGACCCCTATAATAGGGAAGGCCATGGCTGGGCCGCAGCCTGACCCTGATAATAGGGAAGGCCATGGCTAGGCCACAGCCTGACCCCTATAATAGGGAAGGCCATGGCAGCCAGGGAAGGCCATGGCTGGGCTGCAGCCTGACCCTGCTAATAGGGAAGGCCATGGCTGGGCCGCAGCCTGACCCCTATAATAGGGAAGGCCATGGCAGCCAGGGAAGGCCATGGCTGGACGACAGCCTGACCCCAATAATAGGGAAGGCCATGGCAGCCAGGGAAGGCCACGGCTGGGCTGCAGCCTGACCCCGATAATAGGGAAGGCCATGACAGCCAGGCAAGGCCATGGCTGGGCTGCAGCCTGACCCGATTCCCAGTCCTGTCACTGCAGCACCTCACAGGTGCTGGCCACATCCACACCCCTCCCTCCCTCCCTGACCCGCACAGTAACAGTCCACTACCTTCCGGCCATGCAACACGGATGACCAGTCAGAGGCTCCTCCAGCACCTTCACCTGGGCTCCTGGGCTGTCTTCCCTCAAGACTAGTCCCAGATCCCCGGCCATGGCTGACAGACTCATTCAGCTGCAGTGGACAAAGGGGTCCATCAGTGGTCAGGAGGCATCGTGAGGTCAGAACAGCACTAAGAGACCAGCTGGCACTGGAGAGCTGCCCACGCCCACATCTAGGTCTCTCCTCAGCCAGGCCAACTCTGTCCCTGTCCCTCTTCCTTCTCAGACAGGAAAGCAGCCCTCCACCATCTTCCACACGTGCCATCCCTGCTTTTGCCGCCTCCCCAGCTACGCCCACCACCTCCTGAGGGCTCCAAACAGGGTCTCCATGCAGATGGTCCTGTGCAGCCCTGGTTTCCAGACAAGGAAACCGAGGCTGACAGCAGGTACTCTGCCTACTTCTGACCCACTCAGAGCAGAGCCGGGACAGTCAGAAAGTCGCCTGCCCCAGGCATTGCCTCCCTTCCTATCCAGAGGAGGATCCCTGCCATCCTGTCCACATCCACTCGACCGCTGCACCCAGGCTGTCGCTGGAACCTCCACAAGGCCCCCGTCTGTCGTTTCCACTGCCACTAATTCTCAGGTGGGAAAACCGAGGGTCCGCAGCACCAAGTAGCCCATGACCACAGCTAGCAGGGCCAGGGCCTCAACCTGCCTTTACACTCATCTCTGGGCCGGGACAGGGTCACAAACTTCAGTCTGAAAAAGCCACAGCCCCATGGAGGCAAGGAGCTCTGTGTCCCGGGCCTGCAGCTGTGCTGGGGAAGGCACCCTCTAGTGGTCGGACAGGGTGTGCACCAGAACAACACCTGCTGGCTCCAAGACCCCCATGGCCCCTTCACCCCACACCTGAGACAGCTCTGAGTGCACAAAGAGCAGGGATGGTGACAGCAGGCACCAAGTAGCCCACCTGTGGTCAGTGCCATGTCTGAGTATTCACAAGCAGCTCTTGAGGGTCTAGGAACTGCCCAGTCTCGATTAAAGGGACAGGAAAACATACCCCAGGCTTTGGTGGCCAATGAACAGCTGGAGGAACATCAAACCCAGCTGGTCACTTTTCCTGGGTCCCGTTCGGGCCTAAGGTCATCTGGGCAGGCTCTGTCACTCAACCTCCCATCGTCTCATGCCAAGGTACAAACTCCTTTTGCCCGTGATGCCCAAGGGAAGTTGGCCACCACCAGTGACCCCTCACCCAGCCACCCCCGGGAGGCCGCCGCTGATGACCCCTCACCCAGCCACCCCCTGGGAGCCTCAGGAAGTAGGGCCAGTAGAACACAACCTCAGTCAACCCTGGGAAGCCTGCGTCCCCAGTGGCTTGGGAGCCACCTGCAGGGATGCCTGCTTGTGCTGCCCTCTGGTGGCCAGCGGTGGCCACACGCAGCACACCTCGACACAGAGTCCTCACACAGATGCGGGCAGCACAGAGCCCTGTACCTGCCAGCAGGGCCCAGTGCCACAAGTCCATGAGCTGGACACCCGAGAAAGGTCCTGGGTCTGCCTTCGGGGCTGGGCTCCCTTCCCCTGGGCCCTGAGACAGCAGCAGCAGAGGGCAGGCATGAGGCCCAGGCCATCCAGGAACACAGTCCTGGCCCTGGACTCACCATAGCGTCCTGGTGACATGACCCAGTGGCTTCTCCTTTACAGCCTCAGGTCCATCCTCCTGGAACCTGGGTCCGGCCCAGCTACATCTGAGCCCTTCCTTCTCAGACTTGCATACTGATACCCTAAGTCGGGAGCTTCATCCCCTCACAGCCTCCTAGTCATGCAGACCCGACAGTCACCCATGCCATAGCATCAGGCTGGAGAGAGAGGATCCCCAAAGTGGCTACCCAGGCCCAAGAGGCCAGGGACACAACAACCCTCTACCCACAGCCTCTCGACCACCACCGACACTGGGGGCGAGGGTGGGGGGTGGGACAGGGTAGAAGGGAGGGCAAAGCCTGCAAGACAGACTAGACACAGAACACCCATCTAGCAGACTCCCCCTTTGCTCTGCAGCCACAGGCTCAAGCCAGGAGAAGCCACCCAGCACCCTGCTCCCCATCCGGGCTCTCTCTAGCCAGCAGCCGAGAGGCCACTGTCCTGCTGGCCACACCTCGATCCAGACAGAAGCTGTTGCAACCCAGCCACCATCTACTGTGTCCTCACACGCCAAGATAACACGGGACAGTCAGGGAGGGATGGAAGGAGGCCTCAGCTGGGACACTGCCTTCAAGAAGCTGTTGGGAATGGGCCAAGGGGTGGTGCTCCCACCACGAGGACCAACTGGGTAGTGCTCCCGGCACTGCTGGCCAGCCCATGCTATAGGTGCCACCTGCCTTTCTTCAAGGACTGGAGGGCTGCAAAACAAAAACCCCTGGGCCTTCTACCATGCCAACTGACTGCAGTAGCAACTTTATCGTGTGTGTGCGCATGCATACCCACAGGTACCAGTTACACAGGGAGGCCCCGCAGCTCCCAGCACAGGTGCCAGTGACCGTGGTGCTAAGCAAATTAGTACACAGGACCCCACTCCACTGTCGGTAAAGCCGCTTGTCCCACAGGGCTGTGGTCATCCGCATGCAAGGACCTACGTTCAGGCCATGCCCACAGCCAGGTGCTGGCATGTGTAGGCCATGCCCAAGCCCCAACTTTGGCTGCCTTGAGGCAGTCGTCCAAGACAAAGATGCCACGGCCCAGGGGACGGCAGCACCCCTCCCAGGCACAGGAAATGGCAACTCACTAGCACCTAGGTCCAATGGCCTCTCTGCAGGTCTGGGGGATGAGGGAGGGGCTGAGGCCAGGACAGAGCCCCTTCAAGCCTGCCAGCCAATCCCCCAGCCCAGGGGGAATAGGGCTGGCAGAGGGCCCTCCTAGGCTGCTTCCTTGCTGGCTGGGTTGCAGGCTGCAGGCAGTTAGGGCTGCCAGCTCACATTCTTGTTGCCTCTGGGGACCCCGCATTTGGAAATTGCCCTGGGGAGGCACGGCAGAGGGCGACTCAGTCTCCAACATGGCCTCAGAGCAAATGCCAGGGCAGGCAGCAGGCGGCCAGCCACCAGGAGTGCCCGGGACCCCAGCTGAGGTCTGCGACCCAGGGATAACAGGAGGGAAGTGTGTGTAGGGCCCCTGTCTCTGGTGTCCACAGAGGACAAGCCCCTGGCAGGCCCTGATGGGGACCAATGCCCCTGGCCAACCTGACCCAGGCCCACAGATTGGGCCCCTTTGCAACAGCATAAAGGAGGTTGATGCACCAGCACCCCCGATCTACTGCCCATGTGCTCATGGGGCACACTACCCAGGGCTGTGGCCCCTCGCTCACGTCCAGAGTTCCGTGCGCATCTGCCCCATGCATGCACCCAACAGGAACTGCCCACCCCCCAGGCTCTGCACGCTGGACCCCAGCCCTGGCCCAGTACAGAACCAAGCATTCCCAAGGCCTCCCCCACCCAGCCCAGGCCGGGAGCCATAGCCACAACATGGTGTGGGCCGCGTGTCTCCAAGATCAGCCAGGGCCCCCCACACGACCGTGCTGAGAAAAGCATCTGAGCTGGCAGTGGACTCCACACCAAGCCACAGGGCCCACATTCTCCAGAGGTGGGAAGGGAAGAGAAGTGGCCATGGGCTGCAGGCCATGGCTCACGGGGCACCCTGGGCTCTTCCCACAACAGCAGGGGTCCTTGACACCACAAAGGAGGTGCCCAATGTGCCCGACCTTGGCCCAGCAGGAAGAGGCCTCCGCCCTGTCGCTTCAATCCACAGCTGAAGTCCAGGGCTCAGAAAGGCCGCAGTCTCCATCATGGCTCCCAGGCTGAGGGCCTTCCCACAGCAGGCCCCGCGCAGGGCTGGACTCAGGCTGAGACCCTGTTGAAGCCACTCCAAAGCGCAATAGAGACACCAGGGCTGTCCCCAGGGAGGACCACGGCCAGCCAGGCCCTGCGGAAAGCCAGAGCTAAGCAGGAGGCAGCAGTCGGGCAGGGCACACAGGGGAGCAGTCCCAGGCCCTGCCCCTGCCCTGCACCTTCACCTCAGCCCCAGTGCAGGGGCGGGGGAAGTGGTTACAGCCTCTGAGGGGCCTTGGAGCCACACCAGGCAGCTCCCGGTCAGGACTGACCCCCCCAACTTCTATTGGCCTGCCACGCTCAGGGAGGCCACCTGGAAGCTTCTGCCACATCTGTCTCCACCCCTCAACCCAGCTCCGACCCTGGCGCCCCAGGATCCGGGAGTTCACAGCCTGTGGGATGCTGACTCTCCTTGGGAGAGGCCAAAGCTTAAGGGTTAGCGTGAGAAGCAGGGAGGCAACCCAGTCTCCACAGACCCCAGAAGCTGTCAGAACAGGAAAACAAAGCGTCCAGAAGTCACTGGACTCCAGCGCCCGGGAGCTCAGGGTGTAACCCACTCAGAAGTCCATGGGTGCCATGAGCCCAGGCTGCCAGCCGCAGGAGCACCTGGCCCGAGATGCCCCCTCAGCCCCACTGGCCTTCCACAGAGCTCACAGCCCCCCGCAGCCACAGCTGCCCGCTTTGTGACGTCACAGCCTGCCTGGGTGTGGCTGCCATAGACCCTGCTGGGTGCGGCCACCGCTAGGCCTGGAGCAGGAGGAGGCCAAGGGCCAGGCTCCAGCAGGGCCAGGTGAGGCCATAGCTCGGCCCGGCTCCTGACAGCTGGCTTCTTCCTGATACTGGCAACCAGGCAGGCAGGCAGGGAAGGGGGTGGTGGTCCTGGCCAGGCTGTTCCCCAGAACAGCTGACTGCCTTGGAAGGTTCAGCTTGGGGCAACCACAAAGTGGACGGAGGACCAGCCAGGGGCGACAAGGTATACAGGTCCAGTCCCTGCTGCCCCCACGCCAGCACCAGATATTTCTAGCAAAAGCAAGGTTCCTCCACTGCCTGGGCGCCCCTCTTTCCAGCCCCCACAGAGTGGGGGTGGCCCCACTAGGGCCTTGTGCCCAGCCAAGTCACTAATCCTCAGGGTGACACAGTGAGTACGACCCCCTGTCCCTGGCTCCCTCCATCCCGTCAATACCAGCCTAGCAATAACAGGGCCCAGGGGAGAAGAAGACCCAGGAGGGGTCATCCGATCTCCACCTCTGACCCACACCCACAGCACGCACAGCTCTGATGGGAACCGCCCTGGCCCAAGAGGACTGCGGGACAACAGCCCCCAGCTTAACCGAGCACAGTCCCCAGAACAAAACAGGGCCACCAGACCAACCCACCTTGGCTCCCCCTGACACCAACATCACTGTGGCCTGTGAAAGGGACCCACTCCCCCCACCCAGCCCTAACCATCACCTTCAGGGCGGTGACACCTCTGGGTGGCCAGGAACAGCTGTGTGACTGGCTGGGGTGCCCGGCTTCCCTGGCCTGTCTCAAGGCACGCAGTCCCGGAGCAGAGGGAAGGATAAGGCACCAGGCCTCCCCTCCCACCCCCAGGACCCCCTGCCCAGCCTGCAGCCCCCATACAGGCCCTGTCCCAGTCTGAACGCCTCACTCAGGTGCTCCTTCCCACATCCCGGGTGACCCGGCCACTGTGGTCTGCAGGGAGAAGCAGGGCTGAGCTGGCTGTGTCGCTGCTCTCCTGACTCCCCTTGCGTCCCACCTGAGCTGAGACTCGGGTCAAGCTCGTGTTCCCTGCCGGCAGCCAGGGACACCTCCCCACCTCTCCACTCCTGCCCGACTCCCAGCACAGGCCAGCAGGGTCTCCATGAAGCCAGGAGGGCTGGAGGCACTGCATCCCTGCCGGCTCCTCGGCCATGCCGCTGGGACCAAGAACAACCAACGCCACTGCTGAGGCAGGATCCCCGGCTTCCGCCCAGCCATGAGTCTCCGGGAACCCCTGAGGGCACCGCGGCTGGAAGGACGTAGGCCGGAGGGGTGGTCCAACCTGAAGTGTGGGCAGATGCTGCAGGCCCCCCGCGCTGTCAGTGCCCCCAGCATAATAAAAGCAGGCTTCGGTCCCGGACGGGGCAGAGCCCGACAAATGCCAGAGTTCAAGTTGCAATCAACCATCGGCGCGCTCCCCGGGAGAAGCCCCTTCTCCAGACGCACGCCCACTCCTGCCCTCTAGCCCCGGACTCGGAACCACCCGGGGCAGTTACCCGCGCCCCAGCAGGAAGGCGACCGCAGCGTCGAAGGCGGGCGTCTGGGAAATGCCCAAAATGGGGCTGGCGAGGGCGGGGGCGGGCGGGTGGCAGAGGTGGGTGCCCATGGCGGCTGGGACACCGCTGAGGTCTCCTCCGCGGCCCGCTCCCAACTTGTCTCCTCGCGGTCGAGCTGGCCGTCTCGAGAGAGAACAGGTCGCAGCCATCCCCATCTGTCCCCCTCCCAGCCGGGCGCCGAGCTCGGGCACTTTATGCCACTTGAGCGCGGCCAAACTGTTGCTCTGCCGCGGGGGCCGAGAACACCAGTCGCAGCCCCGGCCGAGAATGCGGCTGGAGGGGGCGCGCGCTGGGCCCCCGCCCCGCACACCCGGGCCCCTGGGGGTGCCCACCGGGGCAAGGCACGCGCGCACCCCGGGTCGTGCCTCGCCAGGGCCCGAGCCACCTGGAGACGCCGCGGCCCCAGCATCTCCCGAGCCCGGGCGAGCCTGACGCGCGCCCGCCCCGGCAGCGGCGAGCTGGGGCGGGCGCAGGGCCGGGGCGGGCGCGGGGCCGGGGCGGGCAGCCGGGGTGGGGGGCAGCGACCGGCTTACATGGAGGTGATGTTCCTGGAGATGTCGGTGATGTTGGCGCTGGTGTTGCCGTTGCTGCTGCCCGAATCCTGCCCCTCCAGCAGCGGGAAGAGACTCCCGTCGTCTGGCCGCCGGCAATTGATCTCCGTCCGGCTGCAGACGCAGTTGGCCGGGCAGGCCAGCGCCGAGCCCACGTAGTCCAGCCAGACGCTGCCCAGCAGAAACATCCGCCAGAAGCTGCACTTGGCTGGGCAGAGCGAGACATCCATCTCCGGTGGCTGCTTCTAAAACAGAGGTGGCGGAGAGGAGAGGGGGTGGGGTGCGGAGCGGGGAGAGCGGGGGACGAGACAAAGACGCGGGGGAGGGGAGGGGGCCCTGCCTCGGGAACGCCGGGCGCTCAGCCGCGAGGTCCTCCGGCGCGCGAGAGCATCGCGAGCCGAGCCGGGCAGCGCCTAGGGGCGCGGGCTGCCGGGCATGGTGGCGGCGCGGCGCCCCGGCCGCGGGCCCGGCTGCGAGCGGGCGAGCGGGGCGCGCTCCGCGGCTCCGAGACTTCTCAGGTCGCCGCGGACGGCGGGAGGCCAGGCGGCCGAGAGGGGCGACGGTGTTCAAGTCACCAAGTCCCACCTCCCGGGCAGAGTCACGGCGGACACACCTGCCAGGCACACGCTCCGCGCCCGCGCGCTCGCCGGAGCCGGGGACCGGGAAGGCGCAGCCGGAGCCGCAGCCGCCGCCGCCGCCGCGGAGGGCTCGCGCGCGCCTGCACAACTGCGCGAGCGCCCGAGCCTCGGGGACGCACGGCCGGCCGGAGCGTCTTCCTCGGCCCGCTCCTCCCCGCCCTCGCGCGGCCTCCTCCCCGCCCCCCGCCCGGCTGGGAGCGGCAGCAGAGCGGGCTCGCCCCCTCCCTCGCTGCCCACACCCTCTCCCGCCCGCCCTCTCCTCCTCCCTCCGCACGCACCCACCCACCCACCCACCCACTCGCCGCTCGCAGCTCCCTCTCGGCACCGCAGCCACGCGCTCGCCCGCCGCCGCCCGCCAGGGGAAACTGAGGCGGAAGGGAAAGTTGCGGGGGCTCCGCGCGGAGAAGGGCGGGAGGGGGCGGCGAGCCAGCCGCGCTCCCCGGGGGGCGCCCTCCTTCCCACTTTCTGGCCCTGGCGCTGCCGGGCTCTGCTGCAATCCGGACCGCGGGAGGAAGTGGGGCGAGCGTGGCCGAGGCCGCGGGGGCCTGGGGCTGAGCGAACCGGCGGCTGGGGGTGCTCCGTGGGACCCGGCCTGGCAGGGAAAGGGGGTGGGGCTCGGGGCAGGACTCGCCCGGGAGGGGGCTTTGGGCTCGGCCCCGGGCGCGCGGGCGGTGGCGCGGGCAGCGTGCGTGCCCGAGCGGCGGCCGGGAAATTGAGATGCAAGGGGCATTTTGGGCGAGCGCCGCGCCGGCACCGGCAGAGCCGGCCTCCCGGGCGCGCGGAGCTGGCCGCGGTCTCCGGGACCTCCCGCTCCCCGGGCTGGCGGCGCCCTTGCCGGCGGGGGCGCGGAGCAGGTGCAGCTCGACGCGAGCCGCGACCCTGTCGGGGAGGGGACCCGGGCTCTGCCTCGCCGCGGATTTGTGTGTTTTTAATAAAATGTAAAGACGCCAAGCGTGAGCCGTTGGCCGCGGAGACCCCAGCGCCGCGGCGGGCGCGAGGAGAAGCGGGTGGGAGCTCGCGCGGCCTTCGCTGCAGGCGGGAGCGGCGCCCAGCGACCCCCGCCCGCATTCCCACGCAGGTCCCACCACTGCCGGGCGGGGCGGGGCCGGGCTCGGCCCGGCGTCCCCGGTGCCCTGCCGCGGGCGCGAACTTGGCCGAGAAGGCGCAGGGAGGAACAAAGGGGAGGGCATGCCTATAAAAGGCAGCCTCCCGGCTCGCCCCGAGACTCCACCGTCGCCGTCGCCGCCTCGTCCCCGGACTGGCACTTGGCCCTCCCGCCGACAGGAGGGGACCGAGAGCGGGGCCGCGCGGCCTCCCACTCCAGCTCCCCTGGCCCCCGGCCAGTGCCCAGCGTCCTTGCCCATTGGGAGCCTCCCTACCACCAGAGAGGCCTTTCCCGGGTCGGGTTAGAAAGCCCAGCATGACGGACACTGAGGCTGCCCACTCAGGGAGACCCCCAGGACCATGGCTGCCGGGGATGGATGCTGGCTTCCTCCCAACCTGGCCTAACAGGTGCCCCGCCCACTGTCTTAAGCACCCCTAAGCCAGAACAATTAAACTCTGTTTTTTAAAAAATGTATTTATTTGAAAGAGTTACAAAGAGAGGGAGAACAAGATCTTCCTTCTACTGGTTCACTCCTGAGATGGCCGCAACGACCAGGGCTGTGGCTGTGCCAGGTGGAAGCCAGGAGCCAGAAGCTCCATCCAGGTCTTCCACGTGGGTGCAGGAGCCCCCATCATCCTTGGCTGATTTCCCAGACACATGAGCAGGGATGTGGATGGGAAGTAGATCAGCCAGTACATGAACCATATGGGATGCTGGCATTACACAGAGCTGTTTGACCTGAGCCACAGTGTGGACCCCAGGACCCAGGTAGAAATGCGGTGAAGTGGGCACTGCTGCCGCATGTGGCGGTAAACCAACAAGGTGGCTTTCCAAGCAAAAGGCAACTGTGAGGGGATGAAGCACATTTTCTTTCTGACCGGGCCTCAGCTTTCACAACTGTGAAATGGGCAGCTTGGGACAGGGTAGACTGCAGTCCCCAGTGCCCACCCAGGCAGCTCTCAGCTGATTCATAGGAGGCCCTCTGGCCAGAGCCTTCTCTGCCCCTGCACGGATCGAGGACCTGAGGACGATGGGTGGACAAATGGGTCTCCACACCTCGCCCAGCAGGCCCCACCCCCAAGCTTGCCCCTTGCTCAAAGTGTACCCACTTATCCTCTGGGCACAAACAACCCAAGGTCAGGGCCTGCACTATGGGCAGAGCAGCCTGGCCTGAGGGGGATTGTGGGGGCACAGGGATGCATACCTTTACCCAGAAGTTCGGTCCACGGCCTGCACAGCCTACCATGTGGACCCAGAATCCCTGTTCAGGATCCTACCACCATCTGGGAGGAGTAGGGTTCCTGGGCCCCACCAGGGTGACCTCAGGTAACATGGTACAGACCCTCCAGAGCGAGAGGACCCCGAGTAGTGCCCTCATGCCAGCCTGTCCCACTCAGCCCTTTGGTCAACAGGAAACCAGCACCCACCTCCTCACAGTCACTGCTCCCTGCCCTGGTCCAGCTCGACACCAGGCCCAGGTTCTCCTCCTGCAAAGTGAGCTCAGCAGTGCCCCCGCACCCCTGCAGACTGTAGTGTCAGTGTGGCCGGGACCAGCAGGAGGTCCTGGAGGCTTCCCAAGCCAGTTCCAAGGCCCAGTTCACCACCAGGGTGAGGCAGGTGACAAGCACAGACTCCTGCAAGTTCCCCCATGCACTGCCGAGGGCAGCACTTCCTCTGTGCCTTCCTGGCCACCGCCTACTGTTGGCCCTCCTGGGAGCCCAGCAGGTCCCTGGACTGAACTGGAGCACATTTCAGCCCTTGGAGGGTCTCATACCCCTGGGCAGGGTCCACAGTCACCATCAGCTGGACACAGCTGCAGAGGGAATGGTTGGGGCAGACATGTGGACCATTCTGCAAGGAGTACCCGGGCCCGCCTTGCTGGCAGCCCAGTGATGACACCCACACTTTGGGGGTGACTCAAGGAGCCCTTCTGCTGCCTGAACCCACATGTCCCCATGTGAGGCACATGGGACTGACCACCCTGCAGTCACACTTGCTCCCCAGGCCCCTTTCGGGGGGGGGGCAAGGGAAGGAACCTCCAAATAGGGGCAGGGAACACCACCCTGGGGCCAGAGCAACCTCCAGGCAACACTAGGCCTCCTGGACAATCCCAGGGCAGGGAGCCCAGACCCATCCTCTCCCTGTGCCAGCCCCTCCACTGCCAACACCCCCTCCCCTCCATGTGCCAGCTCCTCCCCTGCCAGCACCCCTTCCCTCCATGTGCCAGCCCTTCCCCTGCCGGCACCTCCTCCTCTCCCTGTGCCAGCCCCTCCACTGCCAACACCCCTTCCCCTCACTGTTCCAGCCCCTCCCCTGCAAGCACCCCTCCCCTCCATGTGCCAACCTCTCCCCTGCCAACACCCCTCCCCTCCCCTGGCCCCCACAGCTCCTTCATTCCACCGTTCTGCTCAGCCATGGGCTTGGACATGGACCAGCTCTGGCTCTGCCTTCACACCTCCCCCTGACACAACCCCTCCACCTGCACCACAGCCATACCTCCCCCTGCCCTGCCCCTGCCCCCTGGTCACACCTCACCATAATCTGACCACCCACCTGCACTCATCATACCACCCCTGCCCTGGCCCCCAGCCTCTGGCCAGGCCCCCTTTCTGCATGCCTCCTCTCTGTCCACATGAACCTCCCAGGTCTTCAGACCCAGCAACTCACTGTGCAGGGAACCCTGTGGGCGTCCAGCAGCCACCCAAAGACCCCTGCCAGGAAGCCGCTTGCACCCACTCGCACAGCACCCAGTCCTCAGGGTGCAGAGCCCCACCTGAACACGCCCCCGCCCCAGGCGTGGCATGCAGTTGTCATTTGCAGCGCCTTGGTGAGAGTCAAGATGCAGGATGGGCTGAATCTGAGCCCCCCAAGCCCCACCGTGCCCCACCATGTTCCCGGAAGCAGCAACACCCAGAAAGGAATGACCCGCATGTTCCTGTTGCCCTGGTCCTGGAGGCCCCAGGCCCAGCACACAGTGCATAGCTACCAGCGCAGCAATGCTTGCTGAGACACCAGCGTGGGGGCAGTGCTGGAGAGGGGGGAGTGGGGCTGTGTTTGCCTTTGGAACAAGACAGTTCCCCTCCTCCAGGCTCGGCTGCGTCCGCCGCCCCCTCCCCAGCCCAAGCACCAGCTGCACTGCCTGGGAACCGAGGGAACAGGAAGCCCAGCCGGAGCTCCAGGGAGTGAGGCAGGATGAGCAAGGAAGGTGGCAGTGGGGAAGGGACAGCCTTGGGCGGGCAGACGGAAGTGGGAACGTGGGGTGGTATCCCACACACCTTCCCTGAGACACCCCCGCAAGGCACCATGGGTTTGTCCAGCCAGTGTCCGCTGGGTGACCCTCAGAGCTCAGCTCTCCCCTCCTGTGTTACCTGAGGACTGACAGTGAAGAGTGACAACCCCACAACTAGGGTTCAGAGACACCCTGGGGCCAGACAAGCCCCTGGAGAAGGTTGGGCAGGACTTTGGTACACGGTGTCTCAGGGAGAGACAACCAAGCAGCCCCCCTGCAGTGTTCCAGGTGCCCAGGTGCTGCCCCTGAGTAAACACGAGATGAGGCCTTGTGACCATGCCAGGCCCTGCCCCCTCTGTGCCAGGAGGGCAGGGGACTGACTATGTCTATTCCCTGTATCTGTAGGTGGGGTCCCCGATGCCCTGAGCAGATATGGTCAGCATCCTCCTAGCCACGGGTGGGCAGCAGTTCTTGATGAGGCAGGTCCTGGGCCCACTGGCTGCAACCAGTGTCCCAGGAGGCAGCGGAGGCTGCTCGGCTTCTGAGCCAGGTCCAGAGACTCCTGCCCCCAGGCAAGGGGAGCAGGTACCAGCAGGGAGGGTTGAGACAGCCATGTCCTCAAGGCTACCCAGCCAGGCAGGGCCAGCAGCCGTGGTTCTGGCCGAACGGCAGCCTGGCTCCTGTGACGTCACCCCCAGATGCCCACAATCCTGCAGAGCACAGCAGCTTTGCTGCTTCCTTCCCAAAGGACTGTCAGGTGCATGGGGTCACCATGCCAAGGACAAGTAGAGGGCTGCGCCTCAGAGATAGAGCCAGGCCCCAGGCTGCCTCTGCCCTGAGGGGCATAGCAGGGGCTTTTCCCGTATGGGGATGGTAATGCGGGCAGGGAGACTTTCCTGAGGATGCTGGACCTGCAGTCAGAGAAGCCCACCCTCCCATGATGCCCTCACAACCCAGCTGAGTCCGTCTGGCCCCTTGCCCTGCTGCCCAGTCCCTCTCTGCCAACCTGCGTGCTGCCAGCTTGCCTTTGAGAGACCAGGAGCCATGCCCCAGGGGAGAGTCCCTGGGGCTGGGTGGGCAACAGTTGCAGAAGCTCAGGCCTGTGACTTCTGGCACCTGCCATGGGACCACCCCTAGCACAAAGCTCACCACTGTCCCCACCCGGAGGTAGCCACAGCCCATCTGCTCCCACCCCAGTGGTCACCAGCTGTTGCCTCAGCTTCAGGTCTCTCCACGGGGACCCACTGAGCCCCTTCCGCTTCCGGGGGTCAGCCCCAAAGGGAAGCAGGTCTGAGTCCTGCGCACCCGGAGCACCAACCCCCCCTCTCGCCGCCCCGCCGACCCCAAGCCTAGGCCCGGGCTTCAGAGGAGCAGGCTGCGTCCAAGTCCAACCGCTCCCAGGTCCAGCGGGAGTGCAATTTGGACTGCCTCGCGGCGTCCGCAGTGTCTGCAGCGCGCAGACCACGCCGCCCCTTGCTGGCCACGAGCACCACCTGCCGGCCTCCGCAGGAAGAGCCGAGCTGCGTCGGCCCTGGACAGCGCCGGCCTCGCCTCAGTGCCCGGCAGAGGCAGCCGGCAGAGGGACAGCGCCCCCGGGGCAAGGCAGCGGCCGTACCCTGTGGGGGAGGTCGCTCCCTGTGGGGGAGGTCGCTGTGGCCCCAGAAATGGGCACACCGCCTCCGTGGGGGTGGAGGACTCAGGGGTCACTGCTCCCATGGGGGGGGTGATGGGCTCAAGGGGGGCGTGGTCACACCTGCCCTTAGGGGTGGGCAGGGACTTCCTGGCCACAGGATGCACACCTATCCACGCCCATCCCAGACCAGTACCTGTCCGTCTTGATGACCAGCCCAGCAGCAGCCCTCTCTGGGCGAGACAGCTGAGCAAAGGAGGAAAATGGGAGCGGGGGTTCTGCCCCAAGCCACAGCGCCTGAGTCCCAGGCAAAGTTCATCCCCTTGGGGAGGGGTCCGCAGCTCGGCCCCTCCCTCTTCCAGGGCCTCCAAAAAGAGGGCACAGCAACAGAGATCCGGGGTCGCCAGGCTGGCTCTGGATATGGGGGAGGGGGTCGCTGACTTCTTCTATGACAAAGGGGCAGTGGTGCCAGCCAGAAGTGTCGCTAACACCAGGCAGTGCATCCTGGCACTTGGTGGCTCCAGCAGGCACAGACGGGCCTGGGTGCAGCTGTCCCTGGCGGGGTCCTCACATGCGGAAAGACGGTGGCAGGGCTGCTGGCAGGAGGTGGCAGTCAGAGTGAGGAAGACATGAAGGTATGCCCACCCACAAACTGCAGGCCCACGGCGCACCCACAGCACACACCCACCTTACACCACCCATGGCCCACAGCCCACGGCCCATCCACAGCCCACAAGAAGGCAATCGTGACGGGCTCCCTCCATACCCATGCCTGCTGCGGGTGTAGGCAGCCCCCTTGGCGGCTGAGGCAGAATGGGTCACATTTCAGACAGTGGTACCCTGTAGGTGTTGGAGGGTAGTGGGCGTCCAGAGGGGACTGAGGAAAGCCTGCCTGGGGGGCTGGGCTCTCCCAGGGATTCTGACCCAGCCAGGTGGGGACAGAGGCTGGGCCAGGGCTCCCCCAGGCCCATTTGCCTGCTCAGCTGCTCAGGAGCCCAGGCGGCTGTGGGCACCTGCCAGGCAGCACTAGTGCTTTGGAAAGCCATGGGGTGAAAGCCGCCGCCCCAGGGTTCTGTCCAGATGCATGGTTCCTGTCCCTGTACCCCACCCCTTCATCCCTGGCAAAATGGAATCTCTCCCGTCTGGAACCTTGTGAGCCTATAAATAGGCAGATTTATTATGTCTTAAAAATAAGGAACTATGTTTGCCGTGTGCAGGGTGGCAAAGGCAGCGAGAAACCAGCCACCCACTGATAGCACCAATTCTAGGCAGCTCTGGGGTGCTGGGCCAGCCTCAGGCCGAGCCTGGGGCCGTGGGCGAGTCCTCACCAGAGCTGCTCAGAAGGCCAGAGGAGTCCCCAAGCCCCTCAGTCTCATGTCTGAGAAGGGCTGGGCTGGCCGGCAACAAGAGCCACCCAGAGCTGGGAAAGTGCAGGTAGCAGGGTCCCCATGTCCCCACCACTGTCCCTCAAGGCCATCACGACTTGACATCGGTCTAGTCTGGTCCCTTCCCACTCACATCCACAGCCTGAGCCTGCCTGCTCCATGACCTGACCCGGGGACCGCCCAGGAGACACGCAGGCCGCAGTGGAGAAGGAGAAGGCCTGGGCATCTCCTTCTGCGCCAGCAGACCCACCTCACCTGGGGTCCCTGGGGATGGGGTTCCAGGCATGGAGAGGGGGACCGCCCATGCACTATGGATGCCACAACCCTAACTCCCACAACACCTTCCCAGGAGTGACCAGGAAATGCTCCACAGTGAGGAGGCTAACCCAGACCGTGGCTTCTTTCATGGGACAAACTTGCGGCTCCAAAGAAGGAAAAAGGACTCAGATTCAGGACAGAGCCCCGGCTCCCTGCCCACTCCAAGCCCGTCTCCGTGTGCATTGCTCTACCACCCAGTGTTTCCAGAACACTCCATGCTGCATACCTCAATGTGCAAAAGGTGGTGGCTGGAGTTCTGGAACCACCCCCATTCCACCCCACATCCCTGTTTCTATGTCACAATGAAAGGACAGCAGTGTGGGCACTGTGGCCACCTGTCCATCCGGGTCTCCACAGAGGAGCTTGTGCTCATTTGTGCAGCCCCAGGCTCAGCACCACCCTGTGGCTGCTGAGGGAGTTCCAGAGGGCAGAACATCTGCTGCCACTGTTTGCCCACGGAGGCCATCCTGGGACTGGGCTAGGGTCACCTGCATGCCTGCTCCTCCAGGCCAGAAGGCCTCATGCATCAGCAGACTGGCAGCATGTGGACAAGTGCCTAAACATGCAAGTCCTGCACCCGCAGCCCTCACCTCCTCCCAGACCCGTTGTCCACACGGTCCAGGAAGTGAGCAAAATGAATTTGCTGCTTCCCACACCTGAACAGAAGCCTTACCTGACACGGCCAGGTACCAGGCAGAGCCGCCCCCCGGCCAGGGACCACAGCCACCTGCTGTCCAGGGCCTGCTACAATCCACGAGCAGTTCATTCCCTCCCCTTGTGTCTGCTAGGGCCTTGCCACTGCCCCTGCTCCTTCTGTATCCAAGGCAGTGAAGAATCAGGGTATGGACAAGGAGTGGCCTTGCCTACTGTGCTAAGAAGTCACTTGCACTGTCCAGTTTGTCCATTAGGATGCGTGATTCATGACTAATCACAGAAGAACATAGCCACGGCTACAGTGCATTCTGGAACATTCTTATCACCACCACCCAACCAGGGCCTGGCAACTACATCTCTGCTCAGATCCATGTGTTTCAGGTGGCTCCAGGTGGCCCTACAGCCTGTGGTACTGCCCCCTGGCCTGGCGGCCCAGGCCTGTCCACCATGTCCAGAGGAAAGGCTCTGGTGCCTGTGAGCTGGAGGCGCCTTTGCTGCTACCCTGCCCCCATTCCCTACTGTGCAGAACACGCATGAGCATGCAGGGGGTGCCCTCCTCCATGGTCACCCACACCTGGCTGTTCAGCTGGGCTTCACGGGAAAGGACCAGAGCGCCCAGGTCCCGTGCTCTTTGGGTCCTGCATGGACTGCCCACTCCTCTGCCCCTCCCATCACCACTGGTGGGCAGGAAGCAAGAACCAGAGGATCAGAGCCAGCCCAGCCTCACCTGACATCCAGAGTCCAGGGCCAGGGCCAGGCCTCCAGTTCTTAGCGGGGAGGTGGTGAGCAGGCGGGTTTAGGACCCAGTGCTGGGGAGGGCAGCCACAGGGCTGGCAGCCGAAGGTTTGTGGCTTGCTAAGAAAGGGATGAAGAATGGGCTGGACAGCACCACGGCCATCAGTGAACCACAGAGCCTTTTAGCGTCCATTTGCAACTGCTGCAAACATACCAGTCGCTCAGGGGGGCTGGCGTCTCCTGGGACACCCTTGAACTCCAGCCTGGAGCCCCAACTCCAACAAAGGAGAGGGAGGTGCCCCTGGCAGACACACGCGCCTCCCCCAACTTGAGTAAGAAGGATCCCAAAACCTTCAGTTGGCACCCGCGACCTGGCTTAGGCACCTCCCTGGTGGACAGGGCTGTTCTGCCTGGGACACCCACGCTTGCATCCACTTTCACTCAGGTCCTGCTGCCAGCCCACCTGTGCTCAGTAGGGAGGGCATTGTCCTTGGTGTGAAGGACCTTGTGGCAGGGCCCACTGCCCAAACACCAGGCCAGCCCAGAAGGACCACTGCCAGCAGCCCCTGCCCCAACCCCCTCATCGGGTCCAGCCCCCAGGGCAGACCACAGGCCTGACACCTGCAGGAACCTGCATTGTAGCCAGCGCCAACCTCACCCTCCCTGCCACCTTCCAGGGAGCGAGGGTAGAAGCCAGTCCCCAGGTCAGGGCTCCCCCTCCATGTGTCACCCCTGGGGTGTCATGGAGGGCAGAGGCCAAGGTCTCCCTAACTCAGAGTCTGGAACAGCACATCAAGCAAGACCCCGCTGTTTCTAGGTTCATCAGCTCCTCAGGCAAAACTCCAAGGAGAACATGCCACACCAGGCAGGCCTCCTGAGTGCCAGCCACCAGGACAGGCCAGCTGGGCACCAGTGGGCAGGGCAGGCTCATGGGCAGGGCATGTCAGTCAGGCACCAGCAGGCAGGGCAGGCCAGCCGAGCACCATTGGGTATGGCAGGCCAGCCAGGCACCAGGAAGCAGGCTCCTGGGCACCAGCAGGCCAGCCAGGCACCAGCGGGCAGGGCAGGTCAGCATGGCACCAGTGGGCAGGACAGTGAGCTGCCTGCCCACTGCAGAGTCCCAGCTCAGCCCCAGCATCCCTCAGTGGCGCCTGTTTATCTGCCGAGCCTGGTTTAACGTGCACTGTTTTTACGAGTTTGCGTAGTTCTTGGTAAAGCACTTTGGCGGTCGCGCTAATGCGTCCCTCTCACCTCAGGGTTACTAATGAGGTCACGGGGCGCGCAGTGCCCGACTGAATAATTCACTCGTCAGATGCTGCAGACTCCAGTGGTGAGATTTATTTCTGACACCTCCATAGCAAATGGCTCTGTGGACATGGCCCCCCTCCACTACAGAGCTATTTCTGCTAAGTGGATGCCGCGGGGCTGGCTTAACAAAAGGGCTCCGGTCTGGCCACAAACACATCTCCCCATCTGGGCCTGGGTCCTCAGGGGCATCTGGCCTCTGGGTCTCCTGCTCCTCCCAGCCTTGCAGCCGGCAGGTGCCCCGCCTAGAAGCCAAGCTGGTGCCGATGAAACTCCCTCCCCTCACCAGTCCCACTCCGGCCCCTCACAGCAGCATCCCAGGTTCATGCCCTATTGGAGGCTCTGCCAGGTCAGTAGACCCTCCCCAAAGAGCCCTCAGAGTGACAACCCCCTTCTAGAACATTCCAGGTCCACACACTGTCACAGGACCAGGACCAGGAATCTGTATCCCTCAAGTTCCTATATTTCAGGCTGAGGGGCTGGTATAGCAGTATACCAAGCGGCACCGCACCCCACATCCCATGCCACCCCAGGGCCTGTCCCTATATCCTGTGCCACCCCAGTGCCCTGCTCCCACACCCCATGCCACCCCAGGGCCCTGCCCCCACTTCCCGTGCCACCCCAGGGGGTCTCTCTGCAGTTGGCTAACTGTCTCAGTGCAGCTTCTCCTTCCCTAACCCCTGGGCCCCAGAGTCTAGGAGGTCCCTGAGCTGAGTCATGCTGCCAGCTTCAGCGTCCCCTGCTTTTCCCTGCTCTGAGGTGTGACCCCAGCTCTGCACTGGGTCCTGACTTAGTGTACTGTCCCTCGCCTGGCTGTGCTGTGACCCTCACTGCTGGGCCTGACCCCCTGGACTCACTGGGCAGTGGCCTGTGCTATTGACCCTCACACCCATGTCCACACCCCTCAGCTTCCACCCCTGCAGATGCAGAGCTGGCTGCCTGGCAGAAGCACCTGCTGATCCCCCCTCAGATGTCCCTGGCACAGGGTCCCCTCTGCCCACCTGCTACCCTTACCCCCAGGGAGCTGCTGAGTCCTGGAGATGCGTGGTGGACGCTCCCCAAGTCCCAGGAGCTTGGCCACTCAGCTCTGGCAGGTGGTGCAGGACAGCAGGTAAGCTGTCTGGTGTTTCCAGCTGCCTAATGCCAGGGTCATTGCAACCTCTGACCTTTGGGGTCTGCAGTGGGGAAGGGGGTGCCAGATGCCCCTCAGAAGCCCCTGAGGGCCGAGGTTCCACACTGGGTCCCAGACCCCTCCTTCATACAGGGATAGCAGGGTAACAGTCATCTACACTGACAACCCGAGAGGGCAAAGGGGAGGCATGTTCAGCCCATCTCTGTGGGTCTCCTCGCTCACTGGTCAGCGCTGTGGGAATTGGGAGGGGATTCCGAGGTTGGAGTCCTCCGCACCTTGCCTGGGCCCACAGCAGCTTCACACCACACGGGCCCTGATGGTTGAACCACTTGGCAGTGGGAGCCTGGACCCATCCGAAGCTCTGTCTCCCTCTCTGCAGGGGTCCTGGGAAGGCAAGCCCTGGGGCACAGGGTTAGCTGCACCTGTAACACCTGCCTCCCATGGGAGCCCCATAGGGGAGCTGTGCCATCTCTCCCCACCCACCAGCTGACGTGCCTTGGGAGGCTGTGACTGCTCGGGAATTCAGGTTTCTGCTCCCTGTGGGAAATGTGGAATGAGCTGCCCAGCCTCAGACCATGTGAGGAGTGAGCTGGTGAATGGGATATGTCTCTCTCTCTCTGTCACTCCCCTTTCAAGTGAATAAATTTGTTTTAAATTAAAATGGACTAAAAAAAATTAAACTGGGCTGAGGCTTCCCCACCCCACCTGGAGAGGCTGCACACCCTGGCAACACCCAGCCCCTCCCTGATGGTCCCCAATGACCCTCCCCCGCCACTATCTACCATCAAGCTTTCTGCTTTTTCCTTCATCTCTCCACCCATCGCTCCATGCTCCTGGCTGGGTCATGACGATGCTCCTGGAAGGGTCAGAACACCACACAACCGTGACACAGCCCAGCCTAGCCCAGCCAAGGCCCCATAGCCCAGCCTAGCCCAGTCCTGCATCCATGGGTCACAGGGTCATGGAGCCACACCAGCCCTTCAGGCAGCTGCCAGCCCCTCTGGACACAGAGCCAAGGGAACCAGCTGAGCCTGACCATCTTGCTGGCCCAGAAGATGGAAACTCAGGGAAGGAGAAAGTGTGAGGGCCCATCCATTGGGTCCTGGGCTGGGCACTGTCCCAGTTGGAGAGACATGCTGAATTGTCTGAAATGGGCTCCCCAGCCCCCTGGAGACCAGATGGACAGAAGACACCCTGTCATGGCCAGGCAGGTGAAGGCGGGACAGGAACTTCAGGGGTGCCAGCAGAGGGAATGGCAAACCTCCCCAACAAATGGTGCCACCCAGCACTGAGCAGACAGCCCCAGCCCCAATGAAGAGACCCTTGGACACTCAGCAAATCCTCCCTCCAGAACCCCCACATGGGCCATGGAGGGGATCTGAGCCAGCAGGCAGGGGGAGCCGCCCTTAGGAGAGAAGCCTCGCCCCAGCCAGTTCTCACTGCTCTGTCTGCCCTAGGTAGGTCAGATCTTGCGGCTGGAACATTGATGCTGTCCCCATAAATACAGCTCCCACTGCACCACACACATTTATAAATATACGTGCGGTGGCACTGCTCAGAGGTGCAGGGCGGCTGTGACCGGAGGGGATGGTGCTGGCCGCAGGGAACTGGCCCAGCTGATGGGAAACCACAGCCTTGTGCAGGAGCCTGCCTTGCCCTGGAGGTCGGTTATCCGGGTCAGACCTCAATGCTGTGCCCAGAGGAAGACACACAGCTTCACTCTGTCCTTTAGGAGGACCCCACGCACCCCACCCCAGCCCTGTGTGAGAGTGGCTCAGGGTCACAGGAGCCTGCGAGGCCGCAGGGCGGAGGTAGCTCCAAACCTCATCAGGACACCGGCCCCCAACTGTTCACGGCTCACTGGCTTCCCTGGTCTGAAGGGTTCCCAGCAGCAGAACCTGGGCAAGCAGCCACTGTTATTGGCTGGGGCCAAAGATGACACACTACTCCATGTGAACTGTCCAACCCCATTGACCCCCATGAGGGTCTGTGGCTTGGCACCAGCTGCAACATGGGCATGCACTCCTGTGGGTCTCCTTTTAGATTTATTTTTTTATTATTATTTTTTTTATCATTGGAAAGGCGGATATACAGAGAGGAGAGACAGAGAGGAAGATCTTCCGTCCGATGAGTCACTCCCCAAGTGAGCGCAACGGCCGGTACTGTGCCGATCCGAAGCCAGGAGCCTCTTCCGGGTCTCCCATGCGGGTGCAGGGTCCGCCTGCTCTGTCTGCCAGGCCTGTGTAAGCCCCTCAGTGGTCTCAGCTGGCCTTGGGCAGCTCCTGTACCATGTGGTGTGAATGTCCCCACCAAGCACATCTTAGGCACTGAGGTGGCGTCCAGGTTCGGTTCGCACCAACAGCAGAGATGGGCTGAGACTGGCCACAGCTGCCCGGTCCACTGTCCACCCACAACTGGGGTCCAACAGCACCACCTACAGGCCAGAAGCCCAGCTAGCAACGAGGACATTTCCACAACCCCAAGAGCAGGCCAGCGGCGAGGACCAGGGAAGCCCTGACCAGAGCAGCTGAAGCAGGCAAACGGGCACTGCTGGCCGGATCCTCAGTCACAGCCCGAGCCCACTTCCCTCCAAGCTGGGTGACGAGTGATCATAACCATCCACCTCCGCCAAGAAGACACAGAACAAGCTCAGGGCTGGCCAGCTGGGAGCACATGTGACGTTGCCCTGCTGTCCCCACTGGGACACAGCTGGACAGCTCAGCCTGTCCTGGGTCCCTTCTGTGGAGATGGGGTGGGGTCCCTGCCCTCTGACCTGTGCTTGCCTCTCGGGGGATCATTCTTTGGGGTCTTAGGGCCTGACAGGGACATGTCATTCAGACGTCTGAGCTCAGAAACCAGCCTCTGTGGGCAGCTGCTCAGGATACAGCCTGGGTCAGGGGTCACCATCTCCCTCGCAGCTGCATGCTCAGCCTGGTCCAGTGAAGTTCTGTCTTCTCGAAATAAGGCTGATGATGCCACCGGGGTCTTGAGAACTGAGAAAGGCTCAGAGGGAGCGGGGGGCGGGAGGGGGTGGCCATCACCCCAGCAGTTACAGCACTCCCATGCCTTGGCTGAGCTTCTTGCTAATGCCCACCCTGGGACAATGGTGATGGCTCAAGCAAGGGGCAGACCCTGTAGACGTAGTTCTTGACCCCCTGTTTCAGCCTGGCCCAGCCCCAAATGTTGTGGGCATTTGGGGAATAAACCAGTGGTTGGAAGATTCTCTCTCTCCCTCCTTCTCCCTTCCTCTGTCTCTCCCTGTTCTTCCCACCATCCCTCCTAAATAAACCAGTAACCCCAAGAGAGGAGAGGGTTGGGAACAAGAATGAGATAGGTAGGGGTCTCCACCCCGCCACCCCAGGAAGCCAGCCCAGCCCCTCATCCTGCCAGCCAATCCTAGCCAACCAACCAGCCCGGGAGCTGCTGCCTCTATTCCTGGCTCCCTCCTGGGGGGTGGGGGGGCAGGGACAATTAGCGCAAAGCTTCTGCCCGCTGCTTAAGATCGCAGGCAGCATTAAACACTCCCAGAACCCATTAAAAGACGGCAAATGCAATTCATTCAGGCTCATTAAGTGGTCCCAGGGACAGCCCTCTCTGCCTCCACCAGCCCAGATGCCTCTACTCCAGGGAGACAACGAACTGGGAGTGAAAAGGGGCCTGCCTGGGGAGGAGAGGGCTCAGCCGACCCCTCTGGCCCCCTCTGCGGTCCCTGCTGCTCTTCCTCCTCTCCAGGAAATGACCTCACCGGCGGCTATGGATCGAGTGCCTCTGCCAACTGCTTATGCTCTGAAGTCGGCCCCGGTTCCGCCCAGCCTGGCTCCCTTGCCAGGACGGGGCCCACACCTCTCCACCCCCAAGCCACCAAGACCACTGCTGGGTGGGTGGCCTGCCCTTGTATGAGCCCTCTTCCTCAGCCAGCAAGGACAGGGCACAGGGTCCCTGAGGGGGTACTCAGCACAGGGCTCATGGGACTCACTGGACACTTGGGCTACAGGCCCTGCAGGTGTGTAAGCTGAGCCGGCCCTGGCACACCCAGAGGCCTTGGAAGCCCAGAGCCCCACCAGCCCATGCCTGGTGTCCACCCAGAAAGAGAATCCTACAGCTGGGCTCTGGGGCTGCCACCTATCCTCCCATGGGGTCTCAGAGTGGAGCCAGCACGTGCAGGAGGGATGGCGGCTTGCAGCCCCTGCCCACTTAGGCCAGGTCCCCAGGGCACATGGAATTGCTGTACCCAGGGAAAGGGGACAGCTGAAGGCCCACTGAGTGCTCACAAGGGAAAGGGGACAGCTGAAGGCCCAATGAGTGCTCACAAGTCTGGGGTCCCTTGGCCACCAGGGCAAGTTCCTCAAGCCATGACGGGGCTCAGGGACAGGACCACAAATGAGGTGGTCCCCGCCCCTGCTTGGATCACGGCTCACACAGGATCGGTGACAGTCCTATGGCAGAACAGAGGACACTACCTTAGGGCAAATGAACTCCCAGGAACCCCCGTGAAGTGGGCAGCTGGCAAGAACAGGGGAAACGTGTGGGTGGCACTCAGTGAGGGAGCCAGGTATACATGGCCAGGACAGAGATGTACCTGCTCACAGGAAGCACCCCAAAGTTTAATTTAAAAAAAAATTCCCAAGTCCCAGGCCAAGCTTCTACCATCACAGCCTCATCCAGCCATACCTGTCAAACCCAGTTCTCAGTGTTATTCCAGCAAAATCATCCCGCAAGCTGGTGCTCCCTAGACACAGAGGCGAGGGGCGTGGCCACAGCAGCAAGCGGTCTAGGCGCCTTTTGCCGTCCACTCAGCAGCCCCAAGCAGAACCAGGAGCTGTCCTGTCCTGCTCTCTATCTCACACTCTCACGCAGCCTCATGGGCCAGCCCCACAGCCCACTGCCAGGCAGAGCCCCCCGACACAACCAGGCACCAGACAAGAAGCCAAGCCCAGGGAGGAAGGACCCTGGCAGCTCTCTTACCCATCAGCTGAGGAAGGGACAGGCTCCGCTTTGGGCAGTGCTGACAGAGACCCCTGCCCTAGCACCTGCATTTGTGAAACGGTGACACTAACCCCGAATCCCTTCACCAGGCCTCATGAGGGTCCCCACCAGGAAAATAGAGTAGGCAGGAAGGCTGGCCCCATAAGGTCCCTCCTCCATTCACTGCCCCGTGGCCACTCCCTCTTCCAAGCTGTGTCCATGCCCTCAGCAGGAAGCCCCGTGGTCAAAGTAGCCATGAACCTGTACCCCAAGAATCACTGACAGCACAGGGTGGGGCGGAAGTCTAGATCCAACCAAATGCCTTGCCAAATGCCCGTGCTTCCAAACCACTTCAAGCTGATTCTCCTGTGTCCAGGAGGCTCCACACTGGGGACAGTGGTTCTGAAGTGCTTGTAGCAGTGGTGTGCTAAACCCATACCGTTCTCCCTCTAGCTGCAAACATACAATGCAATCAGCTGCTTTTAAAATGCCAATACTCTAAAGATAGAAATGTTGCAGGTCCCAAAACCAAGACACAGCCAGAGCCAATGAGGCCCAGAAGATCTGATCCAGAGTGAGGGCTTAGAGTCCTGGGCAGGGGCCACCATGCTGCTCCTAGCAATCAGAGCAAAAGCTGGAGCTGAGATGTCCTGGTGATTCTGACCTGCCTAGAAATATCCTCCTCAACCAAACCCGCCTCAGCACAGCCTCCTCCATCGGACCCGCCTCAGCACAGCCTCCCCTGCCTGACCCGCCTCAGCACAGCCTCCTCCATATGACCCAGCTCAGCACAGCCTCCTCTGCCTGACCCGCCTCAGCACGGCCTCCTCCATCGGACCCGCCTCAGCACAGCCTCCTCCATCGGACCCGCCTCAGCACAGCCTCCTCTGCCTGACCCAGCTCAGCACAGCCTCCTCCATATGACCCAGCTCAGTATGACCTCCTCCATATGACCCAGCTCAGCACAGCCTCTTCTGCCTGACCCACACAGCACAGCCTCCTCTGCCTGACCCGCCTCAGCACGGCCTCCTCCATCGGACCCGCCTCAGCACAGCCTCCTCCATCGGACCCAGCTCAGCACAGCCTCCTCCATTGGACCCAGCTCAGCACAGCCTCCTCTGCCTGACCTGCCTCAGCACAGCCTCTTCCATATGACCCTCCTCAGCACGGCCTCTGGAGTGCTCACTCTCGACAGAGCTGGGGCAGGATCTCAGGTCTCAGACCCTGCTCGAAGGCAAGCGCCCAGGATGCAGATGTTGGCCTGGGGTGGCATGCTCAAGCATGGACAGCAGGAAAGAGGAAACTGCCTCCAGAGCATGCTGGTAGCAGCCTAGGACTAGCATAGCCCTAGCTCCAGGCAGCAAAGCCACAGAGGGGTGGGTGCAGGAGTGGCCCCCACAGGTTCCTCCCATCCAGGACAGGGTTTGACATCCCCAATTCATGTACTCTGAGGCTGTGAAAATGGGGTCTCATTCTCATTTTCCACGGGGAGGAGAGCCCGGCTCCTGTTCACACTCTGCATGCTATTCCCTGTCCTGTGCTTGGGACCTGGCCCAGAGATCCACAGGAGGAACAGGGCCAGCCTGGCGATGAGGAGAGCCCTAGACTCTGCTGCCTCATCTGGGGCAGTGACAACACTGAGCAGGTGCAATCAGGCCACCTCATCTGCTGGCAGTGGCTCGAGAGTGACCTGCCTAGCCCTTTGCACCCCAATGCTCCCTCTATATACTGTGCACGTGGCAGTTTTGAAAGACCCACCATTTAACAAAGGAAAACCTTGATGCAAGAGTTATTCCCTAAAATCGAAGGGGGCGGAGTCAGGGAGAGGTCAAGACCCAAGGGGACAGAGACAGAGGAGGGGCTGACGCCAAGAGCACGGAGACATGGGAGAGGCCAAGGCCCAGGTGGGTGGAAACATGGCAGAGACAAGTCCACCTGAGGACCAGGGCAGGAAAAGCCAGGAATCACTCAGGCCTAAAGCCTGAACCTCAGGGAGGATGGCCACAGCAAACCCAGAGGAGCAGGTACTGGCCAGGGTCAGGGGGGTCAGGAAATCAGGTCTGACTGTAGTGTCGCCTGCTTATGCCAACATAAGGCAATGAGGAAAATCCCAGTTTTCCTAGAGTCTCTCAGAGCAGCAGCCTTGTCCAGTGGTGAGAACACCTCTCCTGGTAGCAGTGCAAGGTGGAACCCTGGAGGACTGGGCTGGAGGGAGTGGGCAGATGCACCAAGGTGCTGAGCAGCAAGGGCGGGGAGCAGTCCACTCCCTGCTGATGCTCAACTACCTGCATCCCACGAGAGATCTGTGCCTAGTCCCTACAGGTGTGGCCTCTGGGGAGCGGGAAGCTCACCAAGGAGGGACCAGAAGGCAGCAGGTGCTGGCTCAGGCGCTCATGTCCCAGCCACCCTCATGGGAGCCCTAGATGCAGCGGCTGGCTCCGGCTTTGGCTGGCCCAGTCCCAGCTTGTGCCGGGAATTGGGGGATTAGCCCAATGGATAAAAGGAAGCTCTTTCCTCTCTCTCCTCTCTCTCCTCTCTCTCTTCTCTCTCTCCTCTCTCTCTCTCTCTGAAGGACCCAGACCTTACAGAAAGAACGCCTCTACCCTCAAAAAGCATCGGCCACTGGGCAGACCCTGAAAATGTACAAACCAAGGCAGTGGCCAGCCCCCAGACAGAGAACTGGAGCCCAGTGTAATGGCGTTAGACTCTGAAGGACCACATTCCGGGGCCCTACCCTGGAGGCTACTGCAGCTGAGGGGGGCCTGAGAATCTGCATTGCTGACAAGTCCACTGTTATGACATGCCTGTGACGCACTTTGACATGTTGTAACATGCTTGACATGCTATGATACACTGTGACACGTGGTAGCATGCTGTGATGTTGCAACGTGCCATGACATTCTCTGATACACTGTGGCACATTACAACATGCTGTGATATGTTATAACATGCTAGGCATGCTGTGATATGCTGTGGCATTCTTCAGTGTGTCGTGGCATGCCATAATGTGCCATGACATGCTGTGATGCTGCAGCTTAGGTCAGCAGAGCCCAGCTACAAGGTCAGCCTTTGGCCTGTGTCCCTGGACCTGGTCCAAGCACCTTGGCCAGGAGCAGACCCAGATGAACTGAGCCCCTGCACCGGCCCCTTCCCACTGGAAGGTCTAGCACACAGTAAGTGCCTACTAAATTCTCGGTATTAGAGGAGCAAATCTGAGGGGGCCAGCAGGGCCAGGTGGAGTATGGCTGTGGGCTGCCCACTGCCATCTGGCCCTGGCCCTGGCCTCCCATCCCTAGGGACATGGGTCTGACTGAGGGGGAAGACACCAGTCCTGGGGTTGCCTAGGAGCAGACAATACCAAGTGGGGCTGCCTGCCCCCGCACACCCCACTCACTGCCTCCTCCCCAGCGCTGACTAATCCTCCCGCCTGCGTCTCTGTCACTGTGTTCGCTCAGAGATTCCAAGTGACATTTTACCATGCTATTCCCTGCTTGAGAGCTGCACCCCCTCCTCCTCTCCTCTCATTTTCTTCCCTCTTGCAGGATGCTCTGGGGAGTGGGGTGAGTGCAGCCTGGGGAAGACCCCACAGGCCCATACCCCCTCCTCTCAGACACTGAGCCTCAGCTAGGTGCTGTTCAGATATGGCACAGAACCCAACCCAGTGCACCGGGTACACCCAGAGACCTGCAGGGCACCCACAAGCTCAATCCAAAGGTAGTGGCCAGGGGCGGCTGTATGGTCCCAGGACTAGGATGACATGGACATCCCCTGGGTTCAAACATAGTCAGGAAAGGCAGGGCTGAGCCTGGAGTGGTACCCTCCTCACCCCTAGGCTCTCCTGCCCCCCGTTTCTCCACATTCAAGGTGAGCACAGGCAAATGGGCCAGGTCAGCTCAGGCTGGAGATGGATATCCCTTGTGGAAGGCAGTGGGAACTGGCAGTGTTTGTGACCCTGGGCAGGGCAGGGCACAGGTTGTGGGGAAGGTCTGGGGTCCCAGATTTGCAGCTCCCATCAATAGCCCCTGAGTTAGCAGCAGGTGCCCCCGCACACAGCCTCTGAGCCTCAGGTACCCAGGGCCATCCAAGTTCTCTGCCACTGGAGAAGCCTTGGCCAGAAGGGCCATGCCTGTGTCCAGACATGCAGGAGAGAGAACCCAGGATGACCCAGCAATCTGAGTGACACCTGTCATTTACCACATGATCTTACTGTACCTCCTCCCTAGGCCCGTGGCAACCCTACGAGGCAGCACAGCTCAGTGCGCACTCCCTGCCCTCCCTCAAACAGACAGGGTCTCATGTCCTTGGAGGCAAGGTGGCCTTCACCTTTGATCTGCCTGGCCCTGACCTGTGACCTGCCTGGCCCTGGCCCATGACCCCCAGCCCACTATGTCATGATGCAGAGGTCGGCAGAGCTCCTCATAGAAGCCATTTGTCCTTCCGAGTCCTTGGTGGACCCAAGATGGACGCCCAGTGAACCTGTGGTTTCTGCAGCTGTTTGCTGACAGGCATGTGCAAACCCCAGGTGAGAATAGCAGGTGTGGATAGGCTACAGGGAGCCAGATACACAGCCCCAACTCAGCCTCCCCAGACCCTGCCACCCACACTGCTGGGGAGCACGAGAGAAGTCAGGGTACCAGGTCCTCACTGGTTCTCATGATTCTCTTGGCCTCTCTCATCCCAGCTCCCCCTAACCCCAAGGGCTGGGACAGGAGACTTAGCTGAGCGGGGCCCAGGAGCTCTAGACGTGGTGGGCAGAGTAGTCTTGGTGACCCATGGCCAAGGCCTCTGTGGACGCTGTGTCCAGCTGGGACAGCCCCACTGAGAACTGGATCAGGCCTAGCTCAATGTCACTGCTTCTGGCTGAGGCTGCACAGCCAAGGTTCATCTGAGTTTTGAATTTTGAGTTTCGAATTTTGAGTTTTGAATTTTGAATTTTGACTTAACCAAGACATTTATGGGAGCTGTGGTGCAGTGTCCTCGCAGGCAGCCAGTGGGCAGGGGGACCTCCTGATTTGTGGTACCACTGTTCCCCATGGCAGTGCCCCTGAGCACCTGCTGGGTACCTGGCTCTGCCAAGACTGGAACCCAAACCCTGATGTGCCCCACCTGGCACTGCAACTTGGGATTCACATTCGGGGACAGGAAGGGAGTCCTGGGCATCCTCAAGCTGCAGCAGCCATCAGGGTAATGATCCTGGCTCTATCCACTCCTGCTGACGAGGGTAGCATGGAGACCGCTTCATAGTCATGGAAATCCCACAGGCCTTTCCCAGGCCTCCCCCACGCCTTATTTTCTTCCATGATGGAAATGCCAAGGGTTACCCGTAAGGGGCCAGGCCCTGGGGATGAAGCCCGTATCTCCCTTGACTTGGTTTGTCAAATTTAAGAGCCCACAAGCCAGGTGGGGCCAGAGCCTGCTGGGTCAGCTGTCCCTACCAGGCAGAGATAATCCCTGGCACCCCACCTCAGGCTGGGCATGAGCTGTCCCTCTTCTGAGAACTGGGGACACACCGGACAGGAAGGATATCCATGAAGTTAACCACCTGTTGCTCCTCAGCAATCAGCCGGTGCCCCAGGCATGGCACCAGCACCCCTTACTGCTGTGTCCACCATGGCTCCCAGTGGGTCCTGCATCCCACAGTCCAGTTCAGTTCCTGGGCACAAGGCCACCTGCATGCCTGCATTTGGCATCAGCATTGACGAGCCTTGTTCACTTCATCCCCGAATACTCAGGCCTCCCCTCGGGGCAGGCTCCAGCTAGTGCAGCAAAAAGCAGTACCCAAGGCTGCCAGTCCTCTTCAGGCCTGTGCAAGCACGTCCAGAACAAGAAGCCAAGGGCCAGTCCGGGACCAAGGAGACAAAGAAGCTGCCCAGTCAAACCATGGGCAGGGAGGGATCAGGAAGGAGAGGGTGGCATGGTCACATGGCTGCAGGGCAGTGAGTGGCCACTCCTGACTCTATCACACCAGACAGGCCACCTCATGGTCACATTCTTTGTCAGAAGAAGCCGGCATGGATAGCCACCAGGGCAAATGGCACTGCCCGGGCCAGTAAAACAACCACAGCACCTCCCGTCACCCATGACCGAGTTCAGCTTGGCCCTTGCAAGCGGCATAATGCAGGGCTGCTGAGCTCCCCTGGGGCCCAGGCTCCATTAAGAGGCTGATTAAAGTTTGATGCCCCATTTGACACCGATCAGCACCCAGGGCCCTTCGGCCGGGAGTGAGAACTTGGAGACCTGACAGCACCAAGTGCCAGGACAGGGAGCGGGCGGAGTGCAGGCCCAGCTGAGGCCCAGCCCCTCCTGAGCCACAGTGCAAACGCCCCAGGGAGCAGCCTGGAGGAGCCATGCCCTGCCCCACAAAAAGCTAACCCTTACTGTTCACCCTGCTGGACAAAGGGGGCATCCCGGGGCCTTCCTCCCCAGTTGTGGAGGAAGAGGGCCACTGTGGTCTGAGATGGGTGACAGAGCAGCTGAGGGCTCCTCGTGGCCTCAGATGCACCCCAGGTGCTACAAGAAGTCCAATCTTTTTAAAAAAGGTTTATTTATTTGTAATGCAAAGTCAGATATACAGAGTGAAGGAGAGACAGAAAAAGATCATCTTTCATCTGATGATTTACTCCCCAGTGACTGCAATGGCCAGAGCTGAGGCGATCTGAAGCCAAGAGTCAGGAACTTCCTCTGGGTCTCCCACACGGGTGCAGGGTCCCAAGGCTTTGGGCCGTCCTCAACTGCTTTCCCAGGCCACAAGCAGAGATCTGGATGGGAAACGGGGCTGCAGGTACTAGAACCGGCACCCAAATAGGATCCCTGCACATTCAAGGTGAGGACTTTAGCCGCTAGGCTACCACACCGGGCCCAAAGCAGTCCAACTGTTTCAGGTTGTCCCAGTCACTTCCACTGCCCATGGCTGCTCCAAAACACAAAGCCTGTCCAGCCAACTGACCACATTCTGTGATCCTCAGCACATCCATTGCTCAAGACTGCTCAGACCCCCAGGACACTGCATGGACTCCACTGCTCAGCCCAGTTCCAGAACCCTGTATGACAGGCAGGCTTCTCCGGTGGCCTTCCCAGTGTCCCACAGGCTCCAGCTTCAGGAGACAGTGTCCTGGGCACCCATCGAGGCCTCATCCTTCTCCCTGACCCAGAACAAGCACTCGGCCGGCCCAGGGCCCACACACTATACACAGGTGTCAGGGTGGGGAGACCCAGGCAGGGTGTAACCTCCAAGTCCTTCTTTGGGGTTCACGATGCGGGCTTCTCAGACCTGCCTGCACAAGGACTGGAAACCTAGGCCTTGGGGCAGGGAGGACGACAGCACCCCATGGGTGGAGTCGGCGCCCCCAACAGGAGGACGCAAGGATGGTGCAGGTGCACCCATGCCAGGTTCTTCCAGATCCCAGGATGGAGGCAGGCTCAAGTACAAAGACAGCGGACACCTCCACAGCATCTCTCCTTAATGAACACATCAGCAGAGAACATGGAGGGCTGAGGGCCAACTACAGACTCTCCCAGGGGGCTCCTTCCCTCAGTTGCCAGGTACACAGCTTCTACAAAGTGTGCAAAAGCAGTGAGCTTCAAGTCACACCAGAGCGTAGTGGAATGAACACACCAAGACTACACATGCTCCTGAAAGAACAACATGACCACGGAAGAAATCCAAAGCCTTGGGACTCTGCACCCACATGGGAGACCCAGAAGAGGCTTATGGCTTCGGATCGGTACAGCCCTGGTCATTGCAGCCACTTGGGGAGTGGAAGACCTTCCTCTCTGTCTCTCCTTCACTCTGCATATCTGACATTGAAATACACTTCTTTCATGTATTTAACAAAAACACCACGAGCTTGGTGAATTTTAAATTATTACATATAGTTATCTTTCCTTGTCAGCATGTGTATATTATTTTAACAATTTTGTAGTATTTCATGCATGGTTGTTGTGTTCTAATTAGCTCTCAATTAGCAGACAATTAGCAGGTTCCTATAGCTCTTTCTAGGAGCTGAGATGATAGGTGAGCAGCATTTTTCAATTGTGTGTTCTGTGTCCTTAAATATTTTAGAGTGGACTCATAACTTGGCCAGCACTGTGGCATACCAGGCCAATCATTTGGCATCCATAAGGGTGCCAGCTTGAGTCCCGGCTGCTCCACTTCCAAGTCAGCTCCCAGCTAGTATGCCTGGGAAAAGAATGTAGATGGCCCGAGGCCTTGGCTCCTGCATCATATGGGAGACCCAGAGGAAGCCCCTGGCTCCCAGCTTTGACCTAGAGCAGGCTTAGCTGCTGCAGCGTCTGGAGAATGAATCAACAAATGGAAGATCTCTTGCTCTCCTTCTAACCGTGCCTTTCAAATAAAAATTTAAAAATCTTTAAAGAAAAAAGGGAATGTGTCTGGTGGTACAACACGGAGCCCGTAGGTCACAGCCTCTTGTGTCACCACGAGCTCGAGGGGAGGACATACGGACACAGGAACCCCAATCTGACCCCCTCAGTGTGTGCCCATAGACTGCAGTAGCTATGGTTGATTATAAGCAAATTGAACATGTTCAAGGGCACTGTCCATGTGCAAACTGCCCCTCAGCCCTTGCAACATGGCCAGTGTGCCAATCCAGGGCTCCTTTGGCAGCACAACCCAGGACAGAAGCCCCTTCCCCCAAGAGGTTTGTTGTGTGGGGGTTGCATCTCACACCCCCCAGTTCCCTGTCAAAACAACAGGAGGTTAATGCATAGGAGGTGGAGGTAAATACAGAGTGCACACGCATGCATGTACACACAGAGACATGCACATGGCAGGCACTCAGCCTGACCACAGTGTCACTGGCACTCCCTGCAAAGGGGCACAACTTGTGCAACATGGAGACCCTCCAGGATGGATAGGAGGTGGCCAGGGCTTCTCCCTCATCAGCTGAAGCCCTCATTCTCCTTGTCACCCTCCCCTCAATGGCTCCATGTGCCTGTCACTGGACTGGAGCCCTGGAGACCAACGCAGAACACAGAGGAGCCACAATGGGAGGTGCTGGCTCAGTCACCAGGTGCCACCGGCAATGTCTCAGGCTGCGTCCTTAGCTGGGGTTTGGAAATTACAGGTGACACCTGCCTCTTGGACAGCTGTCAATCATGCCCCCAGCAAATCTGCCCACATTTCTGCTGATGTCCACACCATGATTCTCTACCAGGGTGGGGGTGGGGAGGCAGTACTAACCAGAGATGGACAGCACAGCTCAGGCCACAGAGGTTGGATCAGGAAAGGTCAGGTGACTGGGTTGGGCCAGTGAAAGGCCACCCCTGGCATATTTGGTGAACTTGGGTCTGGAGCAGCCCTGCCTGCACACATGGAGGCCACATAGCTGAAAAAGAGCAAAGGGTTGATGGCAGCGAGACCAACGAACCCACCCTGGGCTTTCCTGAGTTCCCTGCAGGCTGGTTTGGGCTGGACTGCCTCGGGGGCAACTGCCAGCCCTTGGGGGCAACTGCCAGCCCTGGGAGCACAGCAGCCACTGGCAGCGTCCACCAAGACTCATAAAATATTAGTCCCCTTCCCAGAAGAGGAGGCTGGGAGAGATGCCAGTGGATGGGAAGCCGAGAGCACAGAGATGTGCAGGGGCATCCAAGCTTTGTGAGGGTTCCCCAGGTGGGGCCCAGTACCTGCTCCAGGCAAGGCCAGCAGGGCAAAGCCAGGGAGGAAGGAGTTTACAGGGGCTCTCAGAGCAGCACTCCCAGGGAAACCTCCTCCAGACCACCTCAGCCCCAATTCTATCCCCTTTAGGATTTTAAATGGAGGGTGCTGCATCTCCCTCCCCCAAGCCCAGGAGCCCAGCTCTCCTCCACACCCCCTACTACCGCCCTGCACAGAGCAAGGGGCAAGAACTATTCTGCCAAGAGCTCCACCCTTCTGCCATGGCCTCCTCCATCCATCCTGGGCCCCCACCGACCCTGTCAGTCGCCATCACAGCCCTCAAGATGCCTCCCTCACACCTCGCCTTGGCAGCCCAGGTCTTCCATTAGCCCTCCCCTGGCTTCAGCCTTCCCATCAATCTCACAGCCTCACACCCTGTTCACCTGCTGCTGCTCTTCTAGAACAGATGTGCAGAGCCTGAGCTAAGGAAATCCAGCATATCAGGTAAACTTCATCAAATTCACTTCTAAACTTCCTGCCTAGAGCACCCCATCCCTCACCCGAGAGACTAACAAGGATGAGAGACCTCCAGACATGTAGGGGGACCCCACCCTCTAGCCTGCAATACCTGCTCAGCACTGGCACTGATTCTGGGCCCAGAATGCACTGGAACCGGCAGCACAGTCACAACCTTTAAACCACCAGCTACTCTGTGTGCTGCCCCTGTCCTCGGGTCCTAAAGCGACCAGGCCTGTGTCAGGCCCAGGAGGCGGGGCAGAGGGGGTTTCAGCTATGCAACAGTAGCTGTGAGGGACCAGAGAGAGGACAGTGGGAGTCTCTTAAGGCCCCCAGAATAGTGGGCCCATGGTTCTACCTTGTGTTGGATCCAGAACTGGCTAGATTTAGACCAGGGCATCTGGAATCTGACAGAGCTAGACAAGGGCAGCTGGAACTGGATAGAGCTAAACCAGGCAGCTGCAACCAGGTGCAGCCAGATCAGGACAGCCAGAACAGGACAGAGCTAGACCAGGGCAGCCGGACTGGGCCTTGAGCAGCACACATTCCCAGCTGTGCCCAGCTTCTGGGCTGTAAGCCTGGGGCAGTCACAAGAGGTACCTGGGATGCCTTCTCCAGCATCTGCTCCTCCCTACAGCCTGCGGCTCAGAGGTCATGACCTTCAGGAGGATCCCTGGGCAACTGTGTGGCCCAGGACAGCGCTGGGCTTCCTCAGCCCCAACACAGGCCATCCAGGCTGCTCTGTGCTTCTCCCACAGCACTGAAGGACCACGGTGAGGGCCGGGCCAGGAGGCAGCTGGATGCAGAAGGGGCCAGCATCCAAATTACCAGCTCTGACACCCTGGAGGCCATGTCCTACCCGCATCAACCGAGAATCAGCGAAGCAGCAGCTAAGTGCTTGGTGAAAGTCCATTAGCAGCTCAGGGGGGCGTGCAGGAAGGCATGCCTGTAAATCTCACCAGCCAGCAACTGCTGAGAGTAGAGTCACCTGGGGGCCTGGAGTGCAGCCTGGAGGTGGAGCCTCCCCCACCCCCAGCCTGGAGCAGAGTTCCTCTCCCCAGTGCAGCCTGGAGCAGAGCCCTCACACACCCTGATTTGGCTGCAGCCTCCGCAGTGGGAGCTGCTATCCTCACCCAGGGCACCCTAGGGTCCTGCACCTGGGAAGCTGTGCTGAGGGCAGGGTCCCCAGTGGGAGCCGCCTAGACACCTGACTGTGTCTGACACTGCTCAGGCTCTCGCCTGGAGGGCAGTCACAACTGGTGTTTCCAGGCCCTAGACACAACTGGCATGGCGGGCATACAACAGAGGGATGCCTACAGCAGAGGGGCAAGGCAGGCCCTGTAAATCTGCAGTCTGACCAAAGTGCATGCCAATCTCACTGTGGTGGCAAGCCACTTTCTCCTATGGAGGGTGAGCCAGCTAGACTGTTGCAGGGCCCACACTGTCCCACACTGTTCCATGGCCCACACTGTCCCACACTGTTCCAGGGCCCACACTGTCCCACACTGTTCCAGGGCCCACACTGTCCCACACTGTTCCAGGGCCCACACTGTCCCACACTGTTCCAGGGCCCACACTGTTCCAGGGCCCACACTGTCCCACACTGTTCCAGGGCCCACACTGTTCCAGGGCCCACACTGTCCCACACTGTTCCATGGCCCACACTGTCCCACACTGTTCCAGGGCCCACACTGCTCCTCACCCAGGATCCAGATGCGAGAAGTGGAGAGTAAGAGAACACCTACCTGCTGCTCCACTACCCCAGCATATACCAGGAACTGTACCCAAGTCTCCCACCCTGGGGACAGAAACCCAGTATCTGACCCACCGGTGCTGCCTCCCAGGGCCGGCTCTAGAATGAAACTGGAGTCAGGCCAGGGTCTGGGATCAGAAGGGCTCTAGGACATGAGACATAGCTGCCTCAGCCAGCACCTTCCTACCCATCAGATATGCACCGCAGGGTCCCCGCTGCCCAGCCCAGGAAGAAGGCCAAGACCCTCTTCCCAGGGTCCGGAGAAGCCCTGTGTCCCTCCCGCTCGCTCCCCAGTGCCACTGGCATTGTTTGAGCTTCCTGCCAGCCCAGGCATGCCCTGCCCTGCCCCCATGTGGCCACTGCTCAGCTGCTTTCTCAATGGGTCTGAGGCAGCACTCCACATGCACTCCTCTCCTGGTTTCACGGGGGTTAGCACCCCGTGCTGCCACAGTCCCTTCCCCTTGACAAGCCCACGTGGAAGGTGATGCGGACCAGCAAGCTCCTGGTCCTCAGGTGCCCTCAAGGACATGGAGCATGTCGGCCTGCAGCCCAGCAAGGGCCATGATAATCTGTGACACTGAATGCAATGCAGCCTCTCTGACCTTTTTCCTCTGCTGAGCTCCTCGAGTGGTCACGCTGGTCGCTCTTGGGTGTCCCCGCAGCTGGACTCCAGCTCCATGGGATGCAGCAACATTGTCCTTGTGTTTCTCCCTGGCATCATGCTGACTTTACTCTGAATAGTCCGCCCCGTGAGCATGAGGAAGACTGGTCATCTCATGCCCTTGCCCATGCTGGTAGCACCCCCTGCACATTGCCCTGCCCCCCTGCTGTCTGAGGACTTTGCTGGGTTGCCGTCGTTATTGCCTATGTTCTTGGGGAGGTCGGCGTGAGCCACCTGTAGGACTGAGTTCTCCTCGGAACACTTCCCTAACACAGTGATGGCCAGTGTCCTCCTCGGAGCCCGGCCTCCAGCTGCCATCAACATGCTTCAGTCCACAAGGACCCTGGGCATAGCTGGAGGAGCAGTTTGGAATGCTATTAGGTCACAACACACAGAGCAAAGCACAGCACAGCTCACCCACTGCACCCTTAAAAATCAAGTCCTACCTAAACAGTGCTTAGCAATCAACTAAAACCTGTTGAAGTGTACACAGCTGCTAAAGGCTCAGACCACAGCAGCAGCCAGTCAACACTACCTGGAACAGGTGCTAGGCCTGACCTCTGACCAAAAGGTCAGCTCTCGTTTGCTCTTGAAGACTTTCCCTAGCGTAGAACTCAGAGGGCTGCTCGCAGGCCCCACCCACGTCTTCCAGCCCCTGTGGCTGTGGGTAGGACCCTGTGGGAGATGACATCATTCTGCACAAAACTGTCACTTGTCAAGGTATTATCCTGGGGCCCAGTGTGCTGGCCTAGTGGCTAAATCCTCACCTTGCACACCCAGGATCCCATATGGGTGCCAGTTCATGTCTCTGTCTCTCCTCTCTAAGTCTGCCTTTCCAACAAAATAAATCTTTTTAAGAAAGAATTTATTACGGAGGTGACAGCAAAGCTGGGGGCAAGGCTGAGAGAGGACATGGCTGTTACCACCACCAGCAGAGGTGTGGACAGGCCGAGATGATCCTAGGGGCCCTGATGGCTGTCCCGGAGGCCGGGCAGTCGGCCGAGGTGAGCACGTGCAGCCTTCACTCCCAGGATTGCTGCCAGCTGCTCTGCTAGTGAGGCAGGACCTGGAGGTTGTGGCTACTGCTTTACCCTGTCATGCTCTGTCCAGGGGCAGCATTGGGGAGCAGCCAGGCTGGTGAGGGGTGCTTGTGGCGCGAGAGACCAGAACAGTGGGGTTGAGCAAGTTGCAGAGGGGTGGGGGGTGGGGTGGTGCTGTGGATGTAGGGACTTGGTCAGGGTGTGTGTGTCGAGGGTGAAGATGTGGCCTGGAAGTTTTCCCCAGTGAGACTGCGAGCGGCCAGTCCTCAGCCAGCCTCACTGAAGCATGCGGCCTGCAGGGCCCAAGCGCAGAGAATTCACGAACCCTGCAATGGCCTTGTGAGTAGCACGATACGTGGCATTTCAGGGCATGAGAGCCATTTGTTGAAGGGGGGCCACTTGTCAGTTTGTGAAACATGAACATTGAAAACAGCCACAACTCTGCATGCCCTGCGGGGCCAGGTTCCCGTTCCTGAGCCTTCAGGCAGCCCTCCTGCTGGGGGCGCCCTGGTAGGTTTGGAGACAAGAAGGTACATCCAAGCACAGCGATCTGCCACACCAGCAGCCTAACTTGATTGGCTATTTGGCACGAGTGATCCTCTCAAAATAGAAGGGTCAGGTCCCAGTGTGGAGGTGGCCTGTCTGGGCCCAGGGTGGAAACGAGGACCGAGATGGCCGGGGGCGGGGGGCATGCAGGGCTGCTGGGATGGCCTGAAGTGCACACCTGGGATGGGACAATGGCTCTGCAGCCCTCACAGGGCAGTGCCATGTGGCTGGCAGCACCAGAGGGTGCTCAGCCAGGTGGCTCCCAGAACAAACCCTTAAACAAATGGCAATGCACAGCAAGCATTCATTGTGGGGACCTGGGGAGATTCTCACACAGAAAGTTGCTGCCTCTGCTGACCAGAGTTACAGGGTGGCAGAGGGAAGCTCAGGGAGAGGCACACACAGTTTCCATCTGCTGGTTCACTCCCCAGATGCCATCAACAGCTGGAGCTGAGCTTCTCTCGTGTCTTTCATTAGGCCATAATCAGGGAAGTAGAGCAGCAAGGACTTGAACTGAGGCCCACATGGGATGCCAGCACCTCAGGTAGATAAGTAATCTGCTATGCCACAACACCAACCCCCAGGAAAATATATTTTTTCAAGATTTTTTTTTTTTTTTATTGGAAAGGCAGATATACAGAAAGGAAAAACGGAGAGAAAGATCTTCCATCTACTGATTCACTCCACAATTGGCCCCAACAGCCAGAGCTGAACCAATCTGATGCCAGGAGCCAGGAGCTGCTTCCAGGTCTCCCACTCAGGTACAAGGTCCCAAAGGTTTTCGGTCATCCTCTACTACTTTCCCAGGCCACAGGCAGGGAGCTGAACGGGAAGAGGCGCAACCAGGATATGGGATCCTGGCACTTACAAGGCAAGGACTTAGCCACTGGGCCACCGTACTGGGCCCAAAATCTTTCTTTTTTTAAAGATATATTTATTTTTGGGCCTGACAGCATGGCCTAGCGGCTAAAGTCCTTGCCTTGAACATGCTGGGATCCTATATGGGCACCGTTCTAATCCCGGCAGCTCCATTTCCCATCCAGCTCCCTGCTTATGGCCTGGGAAAGCTGTAGAAGGCTGTCCAAAGCCTTGGACTCTGCACCCATGCAGGAGATCTGGAAGAAGCTCCTGGCTTCGGCTTTGGATTGACTCAGCACCAACCATTGCAGGTACGTGGAGAGTGAATCAACAGATGGGAGAACTTTGTCTCTGTCTCTCCTTCACTCTGTAAATCTAACTTTCCAATAAAAATAGACAAACCTTTTTTTAAAAAATCAAAATTTGTCTATGAAAAAAGGTTAATCCTAAAAGTACCAGGCCGACACATAATAACGAGGGTAGAGCCACTGCTTGGGATTTGCGGCATTACGTGGGCACATGCTCCAGTCCTTACTGCACCATTGTCACTACAGCTCCCTCCTAAAGGCCTAAGACTACGACAGGCAATGGCCCACGTGCTTGGGCCCCTGCTGCCCTCTAGGGAGATTCAGATGGAAACGTGGGCTCCTGGCTTTACCATGGCCCGGCCCCAGCCATTGCATACATTTGGGAAGTGAACCAGCAGATGGAAGCTTGCTCTCTCTATATCCCTGAATTTCAAATTAATTAATAAATATTAATTTTAAAAACAACAGTAAGGAACTGAGGTATCTGCACCACAGGTAGAAAAAAAGGCTGATTCCCATCACACATAAACAATATCTGCAAAACGACAAGATTGACGATACAACAGAGAAATGAGGAAAGGATTAATCCGTCATGACGCCTGAAGTAAAATGAGTTTCTTACACACACAAAAAAAATTACAAATGAAAATGAGATACCATTTTTAGCAATTCTCTTGGCCAAGTTGGCAAGATTTAATAGCAGCCTGCTGGCAGCAGTACCAGGAAGCAGCCGTGTTCCTGCCCCATTTCAAAGCCCACGGCCTTCAGGGAGATGCACACAGTATCTACCGCCCGTGCAGCCTGCACTCCCAAAGACCATCCTGCAGACCTCTGCACACACATGACCTGTGTCACTGGAGACTTGGGCGGCTGCACACGCTTGGTCTGTGGGCGTTAAGGGGGGCTGGCTGGATTCCACACCCATCACTTTCACCATCACACAGCCTCTCACGCGGAGCCGGCAGCAGCGGGCCTGGGCGGGATGTGGGAAAGGCGGGGACTGGTAAGGGTGCTCGCCATGCTGGAACATGGGTTTAAAAAGAATCAAAGACGCATGTGTGTGCTTGTGTGGGTGACTCTGGGAGGCAGTGCCAGGAACAGTGGCAGAGGCCACCTTCCATAGGGGGTACTAGAGACAGACAGTTCCATGTGCAAGGGTATCAGGGTGGACTTGTGACAGAGAATGGACTGGGGCAGTGGGGAGCCCAAGCAATGCAGTGACTCCCCTCATTCCACCCTGTGTGCCCAGCACCCTCTGACAAGCCCCATCACTTACACACCACCTGACCCAGCCATGTGTGTTCTGGGGGGGTACACGGTCTGCCCTCTGCAGCAGGCTCTGGGGAAGAGGAGTCAGTTTCTCCTAACAGGTGGGGCTTAGGCTGCCCTAGGTCATAGCGGTCTGACCCCAGGAGGTAGGAAAGGCACAAAGCTCATCCCACTGCCTGGCTGCTTCCCCTACTTCCTGTCCCTGATTACAGCAGCTGAACCAAGCCCAGGTGCCTGGAGCCCAAAGTGCTGACTGGCTTCCTGCACCTGCCCAGTCCCAACCCATCCCCTACCTCACACCCAAGCCAGGCTTCAGGTAAGCACAGCCCCATGCTCCAGGTAATTCCTGTGAGGCAGGGACAGTCAGCTGCCTTGTAGAAGTGGGGATGGGTCCAAGAGAGGGGAGGTCACAACCGAACTCACTGGCCAAGGGGCTGAGCTGCTGATGGGTAGGCAGACAAGGCAGGAACCGGCATGGCCACGGAAGCTGGGGAAATGCTGGCTCTGCTTGGTCTTCATGGCGTCCAGTAGGGCTACTCAGCACTGCCAGGGTGGGTCTGGAGGTACACCCGGGAGCCATGGAGGTACAGACTCCCACACTCTTTAGCCGACTCTGGCTGGAGGTTCCCTGAGTGTGGATTCTGACCAGCTGACCTGGTGGCCCCAGCCCCACCCACATCAACACCATTCCTGTGAGGAATGAGTCTGCTTCCCTATGCTCAGGGTCCTAGTGCTAAATCTCACTGGCTGGAAAGTTCATGGGAGTTCCAGGCCTGTTCCTGAACCAGCTGCCACCTACACTGACCAAGCAAGCTTTAGGTCCAGCTTGGACTCCTGGGGCTGAGGGCAGGGGTGGGGGACCCTCAGAGGAAAGGGGCCGAAGCTATAGCCAGAGAACCCGAGTGTGGACACTGGGAGAGCAGGCAACACTGGCTCACCCTGACCTGCAGAACTGTCTTTACATGCCCTCTGTGAGGTGGGCACCCCAGAGAAGCCCGCACTCACACTTCATGCCAAGGAAAGACTCCTGAAGCACCTGGTCCACAGCAAGTGTGTAACAGCTGTGTCTTGGCTGGGAAGCAGTACCTGCAGGGGGCCCTGAGCCCCCTCGCATGGATATTCTCACCCTGGAGAAAAGCCCCTCACCCCTTTGTAAACAGGGTAACAAAGATTCACAGAGCAGCATATCTGAGGAGGACCACAAAGAACCTCCCCAACACGCCCCACAACCTCCAGTGATGTGACAAAGACATTCCTAAGAACTGCCTTGCATGTTTCTTCAATCAACTGGGTCAAGAATGAGCCATGCGTTTGTGATTTGTTAACTAAAGCAGGTGAGGATGGTTCAGTGTGCCTGCTGAGAAGCCCCCGGAACAGACCCTCCTTCCTGGGAGCAGTGGGGCAGGTGCTGACACTGAGACAATGTCAGTGTTTACCCCAGGTGGGACCGAGGCCAGGAGCCCCAGGACGAGGGTGCCCAACACCACAGCTGCACCAGCTGCAAGGCCCTATGCTCCCAGTCAGCCTACAAGGTAGCAGAACCCAGGGCACCAGGGCACGCACACGCAGCGAACTTGGTTATCACACTCCCAGAGCTGTATCTGAGTGACATTAACTGCCCACAGAAAAATGGGTGGTAAACACAACGCTGTGAGCATGGCACTGTCACACAGCCTCTGAAGCCACCGTCTCCATGCTGGAGCATCCATGGATGTCCCAGCTGCTCCGCTGTGGCTAAGCTCCCTGTTAATGCACCCAGAAAAGAATGGAGGCTGGTTCAAGTGCTAGGGCTCCTGCGTCCCCATGGAAGCCCCAGAAGCAGCTCCTGGCTCCTGGCTCTGGCCTGGCCCAGCCCTGACTGATCTGGACATTTGGGGAATCAATCAACAGATGGAAGCTCTCTTTTTGCCTTTCAGATAAATAAATAAAATCTTTTTAAAAATTTATGATTTTTGTTAGCAGCAGGCAGAACTGTTGGAATGAAACGTGCTGAACTGAATGTGGCCCAGCTCCATCTGCCCTGCCCTCCACATGCCCTGGACAGGACAAAGGAGGCCTGGCAGAAGTCCAGAGTGGTTCAGAGCAGGGACTCCAGGAGTGAGACTCCTGGCTCCCAGTGCCTGCGTGCACCACACTCAATGTCTGTATGTGTGTACACTGCATGAGTCTACATGCTTAGTCTACATACACGCCTGTGCACACTGCTCAACTATTCACACGCGTGCATACTGACCATAGATTCAAACACACAGGCACAGTGAATACACATGCACACATTACATACAAAACATAGATTCCACATACACGCACACCTGAGCATACTGACTTGTGAATACATATGTACTGTCTACATACACATGTGTACACTGAGCATACACACACATTTGTGCAGTGTAGACACATGTACCTGTATACACCGTACCACAGTGAACCCTGCAGGAGCCCAGGCAGACATGACACAACACGCACTCGGTCACTGGAGCACGTGTGTGAGTCAGCCTTGGGAGAGGAGGGCAGTCAAGGGCAAGCAGGCATCTGTGATCTGCAACCTGGAGATCCCAACATTGCCATCTGTGATCCCTGCAGCAACCATGAGCTGTCTTCTCCGTGACACAGTGAGTGCCCTGTTGGTCCAGCTCCATGCCTACTCGGGGCCCCAAGCCCTGGCTGGGGGACCACACAGGGACGGGTTTCACATAGTTGCTGACTGGTGGGTGGTGTCTAGCCTGCAGGGCAGGGTCGTTCAGTTCACCTATGGGAATCGTATGGCCCACAGATCCCAAGATTCAGCAAGTGAAGGGGGATCCCTCAGGGAGGCCCAGGGCTCCAGATACCCTGAACAGTGCAGATATCCAGGCAGCTGCTCACTGCAATTGGCAACGGGACAGCCAGCTGTCCCCACCCCTTCCACACTTGGCAGCAGTTCAGATTCACTGGCAGCATCTACACCATGGGAAGGGGCAAAGGCCTTCCAGCAGCCACCTCCAGGTCCGGCCAGCACCACATTGCTACAGCTCAATCCCAGCCTCTGGGCTCAGATTCTCCATGGAAATCCACCTCATGAAGGCTGCCTAGCAACCCTGAGACTCCATTTCCCTGAAGAAGGTTGGGTGCCTGGCCATGCCTGCCTCGCCTGTTCCGGGGATAAGGGTGTCCTGCCAGCAGGGTCACAGCAGCCACCAATCTTGCCCTTCTTGCTGGACCTGGGGGACTCACTCAGCCTTACTCAGTGAGAAGATAGAGAAAAGTCCCCTCCCACCCTGGGCCCAGAAACAAGCAACCCTGCACACCCCAATCCTAGGGCACACACCCTGTCAGCCTCCCAACACTCCTGAAGATGGAAGACGAGAGCCTAAGCAGGGAGACCAGAGGGCAGAGTCCTCCTGCGCACTGCCTGCTCTCCTCAGGCTTGGGCAGAGACATGAGCCTGCTCCTCAGTAGAGCTCTGGGATTGCCACCAGGGCTGTGCTGGCCACTCACAGCCTGGTACTGGAGGGCAGGTCCCCCAGGCTCCCATGTGGCCAGTGCCCCGGCTGGGAGTCAGAACAGAGGAGTCTCTGATACGGGTTCCCCAGCTGGGCCCTTAGCCGAGGTGGAATGAGGAAGAGAGTTACTGGCAGAAGTCACCCAGAGCCTTCCACTGGCTGCTCCCAATACCCTGAGGCATCTTTGGGGCACTCAACATCCTCAGAGGCTGGGTTCTAAGCCCAGGCCCTTAGCTTCCCTGCAGGGCGCAGACAGGGCTTTCCCTAACAGACTCTCCACACAGTATCTACTGCCTGCAGTCTGGCCAGCCCCGCTCCCCTTTGGCATCCATACTGCCCTTCATTGTGGCAGCTTCCATATGCTTGTATGTGGCGTCCCCCTGTGGGCACCACAGGTACTGCCTTGGATGCTCCCTGACCCCGGCTCCCCTCGAGTTGGGGTCCAGCTTGCTCCACTGCTGAGACCAAAGCCATGGTGGTGCACCAACCAGATCAAGAGCCAAGAAGTCTGGGTAATGGGATTCCATGAGTGATAGCTGAGACACAGATGGTGGAACTCGTGCTTGGGGACTTGGCCCCGTCCCTCCTGTGCCCCCAGGTGAGCTCCCCTCAGCCTCCCTCCCTCTGAGCCACATGGGCACTACTGCAGTTACCTGGCATCCACTACACAAGTCAAGGGCACCCCTAGGCCACTGAGGGCTCAGCCACTCCCCAGCTCTATCCTTGGCGTACAAGAGGGGAGGGAGAGTAACTGGGCTGCCGACCCAGCAGACACTAAGTCACAGCCAGTGACAGTCCAGTAAGACGATGGTGCCCAGGTCAGAGCAGGCAGGCAGCACAAGGAACCAGCTGCAAATATGCCAGCAGGGGAGGAGTTAATGGCCCAAAGTCAGGATACTCATCTCTTGCAAGCTGTAGCGCTACTTCCCGTCCAGCTTCTGAAGCCCAGCCTGGGAAGCAGCGGGGACGGCACCAGAATTCAGGTCGCAGCCAGGCACACTGCACACCTGGTAGAGGACCCAGCTGTTTCATGGTGAAGCAGAGACCAGCAAGGGTGGGTGCACTCCCACCCCAAGAGTTGAGGAAGGGAGCAGTGCTCCCTGCAGCCATGACCTCACTAAAGGACAGCGTCCACTTCAGCCTACCTCCTTCAGGGCCAGAACCAGCAGGCAGAAAAGCTCAGCACACATGTATGCACTACAGAGCCAAAGACTAGGTCTGATAATGTGGCATGCAGCCAGTGTACATGTGCACATGTGCAGCCAGTGCCGTGTAGGAAACACATTTGCAGTCCAATATGCAAGGAGCACACATGCACATGTACAATGTGACATGTGAGGAGCACACATGTGCAGCCACTGGCATGAAAAAACACATGTGCAGTCTGTGACATGTAAGGAGCAAATGTGTGCACTCAATGACGTAGAGCACACATATGTGCAGTCAGTGACATGTGCAGCCAATGACAGAGCACGTATGTGCAGTCCAACATGCAAGGGACACGTGTGCAGCCAGTGGTGTGTAAAAACACACATGCAGCTTTGGCATGTAAGGAGCATGCTGTGCAGCCAGTGACATAGAGCACACACATGGCAGCACATAGCATATAGAGAGAACATGTGTGTACAACATGTGTGACACATATTTGAGAACTCTGCTGTGTGACCGGACAGGCTTGCAGGGCTTTACCACATGACAGGGACACATGGGTACATACCTGCTGTGTTGAGTGAGACAGAGGAGCACAGAAGTGTCCCTCATGCATGTACTTGCTAGGGTGTCCACTGTGTCCCACTCAGAAGGACAGCAGGCAAAGGAGGTTGTGCCTAAAACTGGTTTTATTGAGACTTCTCTACCCTACAGGAGTGTCACTGGTTCCAGAATGTTAAGAAGTCAAATTTCTTTTTCAACGATTTATTTTGGAAGGCAGAACTGCAAAGACAGAGAGCACTTCCATCCACTGGTTCACTCCCCAAATGACCACAATGGAGAGAAGGATGCCAAAAGCTCCATCTGGGTCTCCCACATGGGTGCAGGAAGCCCGAGCACTTGGGCCAGGCACATTGGCAGGGAGCTGAATTGGAGGTGGAGCAGCCAAGATGCAAACTGGTGCCCACATGGGATATCAGCACTGCAGACAACGGACAAGAAGTTGAACTCCTACATAACTGATGAGCCAGTCCCCCAGGCCCCATGGAGTACTTGGGCCTGCATCCCAGACTGTCACTCCTCAGTCATGTACAGGCTAAGGCCCAATACACCAACTTAACCAAGGACTTCTGACATCAACCCCTCTACGGCCAGGAGGGGCCACAGAGGGTTAAACCATGGCCTACCACGCCAACATCTTGTATCAGTGCTGACTCCTGTCTCAGCTACTCCCTGTCAGTGGCCTGGGACAGCATCAGAGGATTGCCCCAGTGCCCTGTCACCCACATGGGCGACCATGAAGGAATTCCTGGCTCCCGACTTCAGCCTGGGTCAGGCCCAGCAGCTGGAAGATCTTTCTCTGTTGCACTTCGTTTCAAAGAAACAAATCAATCTTTTTTTTAAAAACCTGTCTTTAGAAAGCAAACCCTGCCACTTGGTCACCTTTGGCACCAGGCTGCTGTGAGCCTGGGAAGGAAAGGGTTGAAAGCCGGGCACTGCACAAACAGGAGCTTGGAGTGGGGTCTCAGCACAAGCCCCTCCCTGACTGTTCCTGCTCTGCAGGAAACCTGGGGTGGAGGTGGTGAGGCCACTCAGACATGACTCAGCCTTCTCATGGTGCGAGCAGTGTCCGGCAGGCCTATGGTCAGCTGTCCCTTGGGGATAGATCAGCAGTCTTGGTGTCTCATTGATGCTCTGACCACTGATGGGCCTGTGCTGCCCCCATCAGCCATGAGGGTCCACTGGCAGGGCAGGGTCCCTGGGATGCCCAGGACAGCTGTGACCAGGGGTTTAAGACTCACATCCCAACTTCAGCATCCTGCCTGGCCCTTCATCCCTCAACCCACTCCTAAAGCCCCAGCTGCTTTCTGGCACCAGGGACCTGTGCACCAGCCTGTGCACCCTCAGCTCACGGTCTGGCAGGTGCCAGGGATGGGGGCCCACAGGTGCCCTTAACCTGCTGAGGGCTCTGTCTCCGCCCTCCTCCCACCCTCATCAGAAGCGGGTAGGGCCGGGCCATGAAGCTCAGCAGGCAGCAAGCGTAGGAGCTCGGCTGTATCCGGAACGCAGTCATGTTAATGACAGGCCTAAATGTCACAGAACTCCTCCACGCTACCTCCTGCCTCCCCTGCTGCCATTCCCAGCTCCCCCAAGTGAGCACACAGGCCCCTAAGGCCTAAACCCGGCCTTCTCTCTGCCTCCGCCCTCTGTACCCCAACTTCTTCAGATTCTCACTGGCATCCCCAGTCCCACCCATTGCCCAGACAGCAGTCTACCACTTAGAATGCAATGGCTCCAGACTCAAACCCCAGCTTCGCCACATACTTCCATCGAACTCCTCCCCTCAAGCTCACCCGCTGACCTGGAACCAGCATAGGCAGCACAGCCACAGGGGGTTCCGAATGGGTGAGGCTGCAGGAGTCTGGATCCCCATGAATCCCGAGAACATGGGGGTGACAATAGGGAGGTGGGGAGGAAGGACAGGGGCACTGCCTGGGCTGGACCTGGCAGCCCATGTGGAGGAGAAATCTCTATAGAGGCTGGAGGCTGCTTCTGGGGCAAGTTGTTCTCAGCACCTGCAGCTTCTAGAATCACTTTATGCTCCCCACAGCCATCAGCTCAAAAATGCGGACAAGAGCCCCTCGGAAGGCAAATTGGCCAAGACCAGCACCAGCTGAGGAGGCTTTATTGTGTCAGAGCGCAGCCAGTGGCTTCTTCCTGCCTCCACCCATAAGCTGCCACAGACACTGGGAGGCCAGCCTGGACCGGCGGGCACTGCCACAGGCAGCTCCATGTGTCAGAGACCCAGGAGGAACTTCCTCACCTGGGCCAGGTAGCGTGGGCTCAGATAGTCGCCCAGCTCCTCCTGGCTGACCCAAGCATGGCAGGTCTCTTCTCTAGCTGGACTCAGGTCTCCAGCCAACAGTAGGGCCTTGAAGAAGAACACTTTGGCCCCGAAGCTGTTCTCTGTCCGGATGGCCTGTGGAAACTTGAACTTGTAGTGTCCACACGGCGCGTTTCCAAGAAATTTGGTGTTCATGTTGTTTCCTAAAGGAGAAAGAGGATCAACAGATGAGGAAGCAGTACCACTTATTTACCTGTCCAGCCTAAGGAATAGGGGCTGACCACTCCTGCCAGCCCAGGCAATGCAGGCCACCATGTCCCCTTCCATCCACTAGAACCCAGGGCCACACCTGCTGGTGAAGGAGCAGGACATTGACTGGACAGGCAGAGTCCACCAGCCTTTACAACAGGGCACAAGCTGGGCACCAGCTGGCCCACGACCCATGCTGGAGAGCACTGGTTCAAGTTCCGGTTCCACTTCCAACCAAGTTTCCTGCTGCAGTGCACCCTGGGAGGCAGCAGGTAAGGCTGAAGGAATCGGGAACCCAGCACCCACAGGGATGGGCAGACTGGGGGCTCGGATCTTGGCTTTGGCCTCGCCCGGCGCCGGCTGTCACAGGCACTGGGAGAGTCAATCACCAGATGAGATCTCTGTACCTTTCATGAAGCAAAATGAACACCCAGTGTCAGATGAAAAATGGATACCAGGCTTACCTTCCAAAAGGCGATGGCAACAAAAAGGTGAGAGACAGAGACAGATGGAGAGAATACCTACAAGCTCTCACCAAGAGAGACACCACCAGAAAGCTTATCTGCACATGGGGATGCGACAGAACATTTAGTGGCACCCAAGAACAGATGGGACAAACGGAAGTGCAAACCCAAAATCCTCCTCTCTTACGGTGACATCACAGAGGACACAGCCCCGACAGAACTGCACCCTGGTCCCCCTCACAGTGATGTCACACAGACACAGCCCCGACAGAACTGCACCCTGGTCCCCATCACTGTGATGTCACAGAGGACACAGCCCCGACGCAGCTGCACCCTGGTCCCCTCACAGTGATGTCACACAGGACACAGCCCCGACAGAACTGCACCCTGGTCCCCCTCACTGTGATGTCACAGAGGACACAGCCCCGACGGAGCTGCACCCTGGTCCCCTCACAGTGATGTCACACAGACACAGCCCCGACGGAGCTGCACCCTGGTCCCCTCACAGTGATGTCACACAGACACAGCCCCGACAGAACTGCACCCTGGTCCCCCTCACAGTGATGTCACAGAGGACACAGCCCTGACGGAGCTGCACCCTGGTCCCCTCACAGTGATGTCACACAGGACACGCCCGACGAGCTGCACCTGTCCCTCACAGTGATGTCACACAGGACACAGCCCCGACAGAACTGCACCCTGGTCCCCCTCACAGTGATGTCACAGAGGACACAGCCTCGACGGAGCTGCACCCTGGTCCCCCTCACAGTGATGTCACACAGGACACAGCATTAAGGACAGAAACATATATGCTCATTAGATACTTGTCCGTGCTGGATGAATGTCTTGGGTATTAACATTTCTGAACTAGTCCTAACTAAATTCCAGTAACAGAACACAAGAACATTACAAAGAAGTGACTGGCAAGCCTTATCCCACTGTAAGAGAAGGTCTTCCTAAGCAGCAGCAGAAGTCAACAGTGGATTTGTCTAGAAACACCTCCTACAAAGAAGATGAGATACAAAATCACAGCAAGGAAATGTAGTTTCAATATACCCAACATGGGTACCTACCAATGACAGAAACATACACCTGCAACAAAGCTCACCACCAGGCCTTGTGCTGCTGGAGGGAGGGGAGCCTCTTCACGCATGTCTAGGACAAATCAGGACCATGGACAGTTCCTGACAGGGCCAGCTCTGCGTGTGACCAGCACATGCCCCAACAGGGTGCTGGTGCCAAAAGAGGTTAACCCAGATGCGTGTGTGTCTGAACCTCTGAAGACATAGGACGATAAGCAGTGTATATGTGCGCATGAGGACACAGGATCAGCCTTGTGTGCATGAGGACAGGGAGAATGGAAAAGTGTGTGCGCACACACGTGTATACTTTCACTTGCAGAGAAAACGTCTAAAAGGAAATGCTAAAAACTGCTGGTGGGGGAGATACCTGAGGAAACCAGCTCCTATACTCTACCTATTAGGCATTGACCATTCTTTACCAAAAAAAGAATTCCTTCTTCCATACTGGGAAAAAAAAAAACCCAATCTACAGCAATGACACTCTCACCTGAGAAAGCCAGGGACACCCTCACCTGAGGTAAGGACACCCTCCTCTGAGCCAGGGACACCCTCACCTGGGCCAGGGACACCCTCACTTGAGACAGAGACACCCTCACCTGAGACAGAGACACTCTCACCTGAGACAGGGACACCCTCACCTGAGACAGAGACACCCTCACCTAAGCCAGGGACACCCTCACCTGAGCGAGGGACACCCTCACCTGAGCGAGGGACACCCTCACCTGAGACAGAGACACCCTCACCTGAGACAGAGACACCCTCACCTGAGACAGGGACACCCTCACCTGAGACAGAGACACCCTCACCAGAGACAGAGACACCCTCACTTGAGACAGAGACACCCTCACTTGAGACAGAGACATCCTCACCTGAGCCAGACACCCTCACCTGAGCGAGGGACACCCTCACCTGAGACAGAGACACCCTCACTTGAGACAGAGACACCCTCACCTGAGCCGGACACCCTCACCTGAGCGAGGGACACCCTCACCTGAGACAGAGACACCCTCACCTGAGACAGAGACACCCTCACCTGAGACAGAGACACTCTCACCTGAGCCAGGGACACCCTCACCTGAGACAGAGACACCCTCACCTAAGCCAGGGACACCCTCACCTGAGCGAGGGACACCCTCACCTGAGCCAGACACACCCTCACTTGAGACAGAGACACCCTCACCTGAGACAGAGACACCCTCACCTGAGACAGGGACACCCTCACCTGAGACAGACACACCCTCACCTGAGCCAGACACACCCTCACTTGAACCAGGGTCATTCTCACCTGAGGTAAGGACACCCTCATCTGAGTTTCTCTGACACTTCTGTAACTCCTTACACCCCAGCAGATGGCCATTCTCAGACTCCTCACACCAATCATCTAGCAGAGCCTGAGCTAACCTTGTAGGTCCCAAGGAGGCAGAGACTTGCCTGAGAACACAGCCAGGGTCCGCTCAGCCGTCCCTCGCAGGGTCTCCCCAGGCTGCCATTCAGCCTGGGGTAGCATCCACACATCCTGGCCACCTAGCTCTTGTCTGACCAATAGAACCAGGCTCCTGTCCAGCTTCCGATGCAGGGATGTTCGGTCATTCTTCTCATCAGCCTCTGTAAGGAGCATGGGATCAGAGAAGGCAAGGAGACTGTGATCCCCGCAGAGCCTGGGAACCCTGAATTTTGGGGTCCTCAAGGCATAGTCACAACCTCAGCCTCACATACCCTACCTCTCTCAAGGTGAAACATAACCAGCCCCACTACCCATGCTTCCACCTTCACCTGTGAAACGGGATCCCAGAGTGACACCTACTCTGGGAGGGCTGAAGTTAAAATGCAGCAACCAATGGGAAAGCCTTAACATCTCTACTTTCAGCCCCAAGGCGGGAGTCAACTCAGAAAGTACCAAACCACCAGAGGGGCAGGCACCATGGCATACCAGCTGCCAGGACCACTGCCAACGCCTGTGCCCTGCATCCTGGTGCCATGATGAGCCCTGGTTCATCTGCTCTGACAGCTCCCTGCAGGTGTGCCCTGCAAGTCAGCAGGAATAGCCCACCCATGGTGGAGGTCCTGAGTGAGCTCTTGGCTCCAGCTCTGGCTCTGGGTCTGACTCCGGTGCGACCCAGCCCTAGTGGCTGCAGTCCTCAACCTGGTGTGTAGCAACTCTTTGGCACTCTACCTTTCAAGCTGGTGAAAACACACGCAGAAATAAAAACAGATTAAAAAAATCGTGAGCATTACACCAAAGCAGGTACAAGAAGCACAGGGGGGACCATGCCACTTGCCTGTGGTGCGGGCCCCAGGCCTGAACCGCAGGAATGCCTGCTCCCACGTGTCCTCCAGGTCTTGTGCCAGGATTATCCCTGGCTCCCCCTTCTCTTCCTCCTCCTCTTCCTCCTGGAGATCTGCCCTCTTCTTGGCCAGCCGCTGGGCTTCATCCAAAACGCGGAGCTCATGGTCAGAGTACAGGCTCTTCTCTATCTCTATCTAGGAACATAACAGGACAGTGACCCCACAACGTACAGACTGCGACAGCAGCCGTCTGCATAGCTGCCCAACCCTAACCCAAAGGCCACGACGATGGCCCATGTAGGGCCGGCCTTCAGCCTGAGCCAACCCCATCTGTCGCGGGCATTTAGGGAGTGACCCAGGAGAGGGCGTCCTCGCTGTGTCCCTGCCACAGGTGGGGTGTTCTAACTTCCTACAGATTGACTAGATAAAAGCAGCGCCATTGCACCCTTGACAGGATCCGTCCGCACAGCACAACAAAAACGCTGTAGCTGCCAGCACGTCGGGGCGCGACACTCAGCACAGGAGAGCGGCTCCTGGACTCGAGCGCGCACCTCCCTCACCCCTTCCCCAGGAAAGTGCTCCTCCACACAGCGCCCCGCACTAGCCGGCCACGGGCACCTCCGGCCCTGACCGCGGGGCGCTGACGGCCCCACAACGCCACGGGCGACCTGCTGCCCGCAAGCGAGTGGGGACGTGGCCGCGACACCCCGACATCCGGAGGAGGCCACGCCGCCGAGGCTCCCGAGCGCACCTGCCGCAGCAGGGCTGCCATCTCTTCCTGCAGCGGGCTCAGCGGCTTGGAGACCAGCGGGGGCCGCTGCAGGCACACGGCGCCAAAGAGGTGCCATGGCGACTCACTCCGGAAAGCTGGGGCTGCAAGCGTGAGGCTGCGGGAGGCCAGGTCGGACGCCCAGGGCCGCTCGAGGAGCCTGCAGGTGCCCGCCCCCAGCAGCAGCAGCCGCTTCACGGGCGCCGCCATACTCCCTCCCGCCCACAAGGCACCACGGCACTCGCGGAGCCTCAGCCAATCCCGTGTTCCCACAAGGCAGCGCGGGAGGGCACGCTAGGGCCGCTCGGTACCCAGGGAACGAACCATTCCAGCCCGGAGGGGTGGTCCCGGGCCTGTTGTAACATAGACGGAGGAGAAATTCCCACGTGAACCAAAAGCTCGGTTTCCCTGGAGCGTCTGAGTCCGAGCGGGAACACGTGGTGGCCTTTGCGAGGAGGAAGCGGGACTGTCCCCTCCGCACCCCCGGGCGCTCTTGGTCTGGCCGCGGCCCCGGGTTGCCGGCGACGCCGACGGGAGCGACGGGTCGGTGCGCGCCATGCAGGCGGTGCGCGCCGCAGGGTCCTGGGCGCTGCGCGCCTGCTCTCGGCCCCGGGCGCCCGGGTAAGGCGGGCGGGCCCCCTTTGCCTTCGACCCTCGCGGGAGCCGTCGAGCTTGGCCTCCCGACCTTTGCTTCCTTCCCGCAGGGTCGTGGCCGGGGCCCGGGGACTGTGCGCTGCGCCCCCGCCGGAGGCAGCGGAGCAGACGACCGCGCGGCGCGGCGGCTTCAGGTGGGAGGGCGCGTCGGCCTCGGGGCTGCGGGCTGCGGGGAGAGGCTCCCGGGAGGCCGCCCGGGCGTACGCCCGCGGAGGGACTGCCCTCCGCTCTCGGACAAGTACAAAGAAGGGAAGGTGCTGAGTGGAATGGGACTCGGCCTGCGATCAGCCTGGATGCCCCGGGGTGGCTGTGACCGAGTGATCCCGGGCGTCCTGTGACTGGTTAGTCCAGCGAGGGACACGCGCCTAACCCTGCCTTGCTGAGGGCTGTGTCCGGGCTTGGGGAACAGCACAGGGCTAGCAGTCTGCTGCCTTTCTTGCCGCCGTAGTGGACCTGCAGACTGTCCCGTGTGCAGGCTGTGAACTGCCGGTGATGGTGTCTCATGTTCCTGCATTTGCAGCATCTACCCCCCACTTCCGGGGCAGGAGAGCTCCCTGAGGTGGGCAGGAAAGAAATTTGAGGAGATCCCGATCGCACACATCAAGGCATCTTATAACAAGTAAGCTGGGTAGTCGACTGGGTCCCTGTCATTTCATGGGGCGGTCAGCTGGGTCACTGTCCCTTCATGGGGCAGTCACTGGGTCCCTGTCCCCTGGGGGGGGCAGTTAGTACTCTGTGGGCTGGCCCTGAAGGAAGGGCACGTGGGTGTGGGCTCCCAGGGTTGACATGGAGCTCAGAGCCTCTTCTGTGGACAGCAGTCACAGCCATGTGCCCCCTACCTCCTCAGCACACAGATCCAGGTCGTATCTGCCACCAACCAACCACTCGCCCGCACATCCTGTGGGACAGAGGGGTTTCGGAATGCCAAGAAGGCCACCGGTGTCGCTGCACAGACGGCAGCCATAGCTGCAGCGGCAGTGAGTAGCCCCGTCCTGCTGGCTGCCCAGCACTGGGGACCTCATGGGGCCCTATGTCCAGGTTTCCTCCATCCCTAAAGCGTCAGCAGCGAGAAACCTGCTGGTTCATCCAGGCCAGAGTTGGAGTTGGGGTCATGGTTGGGGGGCTGTGGGGATGTAGGTGGGGGAGCACTTTTCCAGAAGAGGTTGTGCTGCTCCTGGCCTGGAGTCTTCAGAGACCCTTGATGGTTCAGGGACCAAAGCCGTGCCTGGCCACTTGCTACGGTCCTCACAGACACTCCAACAGAAGCCACTGGGTTTATGGTAAACCTTGGTCTTCACACACAGTGCTTTGTGCACGCTGTGACCCCAACAACCATCAGACGTGACAATATGCACAGGGGCTGTGGTGGTCTTCACCACAGTGCTTTGTACATGCTGTGACCCCAATAACCATCAGATGTGACAATATGTACAGCGACTGTGGCACCACCCCTGAAGACTGTGACCATGACAGTGCACACAGGAACTGTAACTCTCACTGCCACATGTGGCTTCTGTGTGGTCCCCAGTCTTAACTAGTTGCCTCCTGAATCACAGGAATGTCACTGAGCACTCAGGCATATTCCAGGTGGGTGTCGAGGCTCAGCTTGTCTCGTCACCTGGCTGAGAAGTCAGGAGGTGGCTGAGCCGTGCCAGGCAGATGGTGGCTCTGCCATGTCCTGCTCCCTGTGTCAGTGACCCCTGGACACTTCTTTTCAGAAAGCCTCAGGGAAGGGGGTGACACACGTCCGCGTGGTGGTGAAGGGCCTGGGCCCAGGACGCCTGGTGAGTGACAGAGGCTAATCGGGAGGCTATTCTTCAGCTAGTGATGGAAAAGGGGGTTTCAGCCTGGGCCCTCTGGAGACAGCAGTGCAAGATTAGAATTGGGGCTCCCAGCTTCCCTGCCAAGGAGACATGGTATCCGTGCCAACCCTCGTCTCTGCTCTGTTCCATGCAGTCTGCCATCAAGGGGCTGACCATGGGGGGCCTGGAAGTGATCTCCATCACAGATAACACCCCTATCCCGCACAACGGCTGCCGCCCCAAGAAGGCCAGGAGACTGTGAGAAAGACCGACTCCAAGGAGCAGTCAGTGAGTGGCTGCAGTCCAGATGGGCATGTTGGGCAGTGGGCCTGGCCTCAGCCCTCCGCTCAGAATAAAGCATTGTGTGGCCACCACCGTGTGATGCTGTGTGGGTGCTGACATGGGATGGCCCAACTGCAGGCTGGGCAGTCATGGATGTAAGGACAGCAGGGAAGGGACGGGCTGCCATCCACGCTACAGCTCCCCTCCTTGTGGCGGCTTGCCCAGGTGGAGACCCAGGCTCTGCTGGTAGCGGACTTCGAGAAAGGTCTTTATCTGGCACCTTGTTCCTCTAATGCTGGGAACTCCATCCCATTCTCCCATGTGAGAGTGCTGCCTCCCAGGCAGGAAGAGGTACGTGGGGAGCAGAGCCGGGTCTATGAGCAAGTGCCTGACACCTATGTAGCAAAACCTTGCATGCGTGTCAGAGCTGCTTCCACCCAGTAGGAGAGTGGGAGTGGGGTGCTCCAGGACGGAGCCTGGGCCCTACCCTGTGTGATATCCCTCTCACCCCATGGAGGGCCCAGGTATACCAGATCCCATAGTCACCATTGTAAACAGCAGCCCTTGCCTTGTTTGTCATCATCACCCCTGACCAACTTGGATCTCGGGCTGATGTCCACTCTCCCCTTGTCGCTGCCTGCCCCAGCACCCCTGACCATGCCTAGGGCTCCAGGCTGGCTGTGGCAGATGCCCTGCACGTGCTCAGGGTCTGCAGCTCTGCCTGTTTGAGCTGCCCAAGTACCAGCATGACCTTCCCCCAACCCCAAAGCTAGGGGGCAGGGGAGGCTCAGCACCCATACACTGTTAACCCATGAGCAGGTCATCATGCTTCTCCAGGGCCTTAGTGAGCCCACCCGTCCCGCCCAACCCCTCCTGGCTGACACTCACCACCTACCTCTCCTGGGAGCCACTGCTCTGGCCCGGGGCCTGCAGATGCTTTCAGTCCCTCTGGGAACTCCCAGGAATTAGCCCTGCCCCCAGGAGGCATTCAAGTAAGAAAATACGACTGCTTTATTGTTCTTGGTGTGAAGACCTGTAGCAGCAAGTGCCACTGGACCTGGACCTCCCACAGGGAAGAGGCAAGTAGCTCTAACCCAGGGGCCCGGCCCCAGAGTGCCTAGGTGCAGCAGTGGCGCAGATGGAAGTTGACCACATACTCTGCATTTGTCCTCTGCACAGAAATGGCAAAGGGTTCAAAGGGGTGGAAGGTGAAGGCCACCAGACGGCGCACTGTGTGGCTGATGGGGCGGCCCAGCAGGCCTGCCTGGATCTCAAACTTGAGCAGGCCAGAGTCACGTGCATAGAACCTAGAGAGAGAGGAGGCACAGGGGTGAGGACCTGGTCAGTTCGGCACATACATGTCTTCCACATGCCCCTGCCGCAAGGTCATGGCTGCGCCAGAAGGGAGCCACACAGCGACTGATAGTTGATATATCCACGAGGGAACAACAGTACAATGCCAGCTGACAAGCAGGCCCCAGAAGGTGCATGGGTGACACCCAAGCACACCTCTACTTGTTCACATACTGTGTGTTCATGGGCTGCACACGTCTGGTCCCACACAGCCTGGGACACTCCAGGCCAGAGTCCCTCTCCTGAGACACACAGACTCACACCAGCCGGGCCACCTGCAGCCAGTCCAAGTGGCCACAAGGACCAAACACATGGGCCTCATTAGGTGCATGTCAGCAAGAAGCTGGAGTCTGGCAGGGCCCTTCACCATGGGGTGCTACTGCCCCACACCCACCTGAACATGTTAGATTTAGGGGATGTCATTTTTCCTCAAACATGAGACCAGCTGCTCAGTGCCAGTCCAGCAGGAATGACAACAAAGGGATATGCTGAGAGTGTGGAGGGTTCCAGAATAGAGACCTAACAGAAAGCTCATAGCCCCCTTCAGAAGGAAGGCTTTCACAGCAGATTTGATGCTGTCACTCCCAGGCTGTGGAACAGCATGGGCAGACTGCAGTCCAGCACCAGGGCAGTGATTACGGGTGGAGCCAGATGGCCACGGGCTGATAACCACCCTTGGCTGATCCAAGTGCCTGGATTCTCATACTTTTGTCTGTGGCACCAGTGTCCCCTGTGGGTATCAGTTCCAGTCCTGGCTGCCCCACATCCCATTCAGCTCCTGCTAACAGCTGGGGAACAAGCAGAGGGTGGCCTAAGTACTTCAGCTGGTCTAGTCCTGGCCATCTGGGACTGACCTAGGGGATTGAAGATATTTAATTTTCCTTTCAAATAAATCAGCCTTAAACAAGCATCTCTATGATGAAGGCAGTGGCAGCCCCACACACCCACATGGAACAGCCGGGGTTCTGAGCTCCTATGCAGAGAAAGAAGGACACCCCCCCCCCCAGCAGTGATGCACACAGAAGACACCCCGCAGCCCTGCACAGAATCACAGCTCGGGGACCCCCAGCTGCCGTACCTGATGGGGTGATCCCCACAAGTCTTGGGCCGCTCCATGACAGACACCCACTTGTCGTCGTAACTGAACAGCGACAGGTCCAGGTAAGGGCTGCCACTGTAGGACTGGGCACTGATGGGCAGCTGGCCCAGCAGCCGGCGCACAGCCTCCGTGTGTCCTCCGTACTTGGCATTTACGATGGTATCCTTGAACCTATGGCAAAGCACCCACAGGGGAGACAGAGCTTCCACTTGTGGGTCTACCCTGCAAATGGCTGCAATGGCCAGGGCTGCGCCAAGAGCTTGGAACTCCATCTGGAGCTCCCACGTAGGTGCAAGGACCCAAGCGCTCAGGCTTATCCTCCAGCCTTTCCCAGACCACTAGCAAGGAGAGCAAGGAGCTGCAAGTGGAGCAGCCAGGATTCCAACCAGCACCCATGCTGGCATCACAGGTGCACAGGGGGAGGCTGAAGACTACTGCACAAAATACCAGTCCCAATAAGAAAAATGAAGACAGGAACAGTGCCTTCCAGGGGAAAAAGCAATCCCAACTGCTCATGTCTCCCATACTACTTTCCCTCACTGTCAGGGTTCCACTCCAGGCTCAGCCATAAGTTCTGTCCTGAGTCGTGCATCATTCCTTCAGCACCTGAGTGGGCAGCCCTCGTACCACAGGGGAGAGAGGCAGGGAATTCCCCAAGGCCAGAGCTAGCCAAAGCCAGGAGGTCAGACCCAGAGCAGAAAATGGCCAAGGCCATGGCCCACCCTTTCTTGGGAGCTCAGCTGGCCACCTATAGCAGCTTACCGGCGCTGAATCTGCCTCGCAAAGTTGTTGCTGGAAGCTGAGCAAGGGAACTGGACCTCGCTGTGCAGGGTGGCATTGCGGAAGAGGTCGCAGAAGTTCTCAAACAGCTGCAGCAGCTCGTCTGATGTGTTCTCAAACACAGCAATGACCTCCGTGGTCACCATGTTGTACACCACGAAGAAGGATGCCTGTGAAGGGCAAGGGAGGGTGGCTGGGACTGCCATGCCCAGCAGACAATGGGAAGGGGCCAGGGCTATGCCCACAGGGGCAGATAGGGCCAAGGCCAGCGAAGACCCCAGCTGTGGCTCCACAGGCTCTGGGCAAGGCAGCACAGTGAGGCCCTAGCTCACCTAGAATTCACCATGCTGCCAGCACACACCCATGGCTACGAGTTTCCTTTCCTCTTGGTGTCTCCAACATACAGAGGACATCTGAAGCCCAGCTTGTACTGATGCTACTGGACAGAACCCCTCCCCCAGCCTGCTCTGTGCATATGGCTACCACACAGGAGCCTCAAAGCCCTCAGACACTAAGGACACAGCATGGCCCCTGGGGACCAAGTCCTCCATTGCCCCATTGCCCTCCACTGGTCAGGGAAGCCCAGCACTGGCCTCTGGCGCTCAGCATTCCCCTCTCCTGGGGCTGAGTTTACACCTGCACTAACACTCTCTGGAGACCACTCCCCTACTCTCCCCATCGTCTGTACCTTGCAGAGGCTGCACTTGGCACTGAACCCACAGGCTACACAGGAGAGGGGTGAGGGATGCAAGCTGAGCAGGGGTTCTGAAGGAGAGAGCCCCTGGGGCACCAGTAGCTACAACCACCATAGCCTTCAGAAACAGTAGTCACTTCTGGGCAGCAGCCTGACTGACAGCTGGCTCACTCCAGAAAGCAGCAGCTGCATCCACACCTCAGTCAAGACACCATCCTGCTCACACCTCAGATGCCCCACCATCCTGCTTACACCTCAGTCAGATGCCCCACCATCCTGCTCACACCTCAGTCAGATGCCCCACCATCCTCCTCATACCTCAAGCGCCCTGCCATACTGCCTATGCCTCAGTCAGACACTCCACCATCCTGCTCACACCTCAAGTGTCCTGCCCTGCTGCTCACACCTCAGTCAAGACGCCCCACAGTCCTGCTCACATCTCAGTCAGATGGGCAGTCCTGCAGGGTCATTCACAATGCAGCAGTCAGGGCCCAGCGCTGTGGCCAAGCAGCTAAATTCTTCATCTTGAATGCACCAGGATCCTATATGGACGCCGGATCTAATCCCGGCAGCCCTGCTTCCCATCCAGCTCCCTGCTTGTGGCCTGGGAAAGCAGTCGAGGAAGGCCAAAGCCTTGGGACCCTGCACCCGCGTGGGAGACCTGGATGAAGTTCCTGGCTCCTGGCTTCGGATCAGCACAGCACTGGCCATTGCAGTCACTTGGGGAGTGAATCATCGGATGGAAGATCTTCCTCTCTATCTTTCCTCCTCTCTGTATATCTGATTTTGCAATAAAAACAAATAAATCTTTAAAAAAATAAAACCAGCAGCCAGCCACGAGTCCAAGACAGGTGAGAACCCAAGTCCCAGCATCAGTACATCTGAACTCACACTGACCTAGAAAATATGAACGAAACTCCACTGACTCACAGTGTCCACTCCTCACAGGTGAGCATCGGGTGACAAAGATGACAGACACTGCCCCAGGAGCCGTCAGCACTGAACACCAGTGTGGTAATAGGGAGCCAGGCTATACTACCAGGAGGAAACCGGGACACAGATTGGAGTCCAGAGCAGGCCTTGCTAGTTAGTGCAAGGTGGGGAACTCACTCGGCACATGCCCAGAATACCCCAACTGGAGCCTGGCTCCACAGCCTCCAACGCTGCAGCCCCAATTAGCTTGGCTGGGAAGCAGAAACCCCAGCTTCCTGGAACCTTCTCACCACTCATAAAACATTCTGAGATACAGGCGAATTTAGAGTGCAACCTAGGCTGTGCCCATGTACACACACGTAACCACCTCACATGCAGGGCTCAGCCCAGTCTGCATCCATGCACACACGTGGCCACCTAACTTGCATCATATGGAGAAGGAGCAGCTGGTGCCTCCCTCTGCAGCACCTCCCTGGGTTCTTCTCTATACACAGCCCCTTTGCTCCCACAGCAGGACCCGTAGACTCTCAGCTGAGAGCAGGGCCCACAATGGAGAAATCCTGGGTGGCTCTGCCTGGACCCCAGCAGAGCATGAAAACGCTTCATAGAACACCACAGAACCAGTCACTCGGCCATTGCTCCAAGAACACACACAGCCCACGGGTCTGAGCTAGCAGACCACCCAACACACATGCTCCTGGGCCTGGTGCCGCTACCTGTCATGCCGGCATCCCATACCAGTGCTGGTTCTGGTCCCGGATGCTTCACTTCCCATCCAGCTTCCTGCTGATGCATGCAGAGAACAGCAGAGGATGGTCCAAGTACTTAGGTCCTTGTATTCACATGAAGAGACCTGGGCCAAGTTCCTGGCTTTGGGCAGACCCAGCATTGGCTGCTGTGGAAATCTGGGGAGTGAACCAGCAGGTAGAAACTCTCCCTCACTCCCTCTCTGTCCCTTTCTCTATTTCTCCTTCTGTCTTTCCTTGTCTCTCTTTCCCTTCTCTATATCTGTCTCTCCTTCTCTGCAACTTTGCTTTTTTGTTAATTTTTTTTAAAAAGATTTACTTTAATTAAAAAGGCAGATTTTACAGAGAGAAGAAAAGACAGAAAGATCTGGGTCCAGTGCGACAGCCTAAAGTCCTTGCCTTGCCTGAGCCGGCATCCTATATGGATGGTGGTTCATATCCCAACAGCTCTGCTTCCCATCCAGTACCTGCCTGTGGCCTGAAAAAGCAGTCGAGGATGGCTCAAAGCCTTGGGACCCTGCACCCACGTGGGAGACCTGGAAGAAGCTCCTGGCTTTGGATTGGCTCAGCTCTGGCTGTTGCAGCTACTTGGGGAGTAAACTAGCAGATAGAAGATCTTTCTGTCTCTCCTTCACTCTATAAATCTGACTTTCCAATAAAAATAAAAATAAATCTTTAAAAAAAAAAAAAAGAAAGAAAGAAAAAAAGAAATGGCCGCAATAGCCAGAGCTGAGCTGGCCCAAAGACAGGAAGCAGGAGCCTCTTCTTGGTCTCCCACACAGGTGCAGCAGCCTAAGGACCTGGGCCGTCCTGCACTGCTTTCTCAGGTCACGAGCAGGGAGCTAAATGGGAAGTAGAGCAGCTGGAACATGAACTAACCCTAATCCAAAAGGGATCCCAGCACTTGGAGGCAGAGGATTAGTCAGTTGAGCCATCGCACTGGCCCTTGCAAATTTTCTTTTCAAATAAGTTTTTTTTTTTTTAAAGTGATGGTATGGAGGCCCAGCACAAGGGCTCAGTGGCCAAATCTTAACCTTGCATGCGCTGGGATCCCATATGGGCACGGGTTTGTGTCTTGGCTGCTCCACTTCCGTCCAGCTTCCTGCTTGTGGCCTGGGAAAGCAGTCGAGGAAGGCCCAAAGCCTTGGAACCTTGTACCCATGTGGGAGACCCAGAAGAAACTCCTAGCTCCTGGTTTTGGATGGATTCAGCTCTGGCAGTTGCGGCCACCTGGGGAGTGAACCAGCAGACAGAAGATCTTTCTCTTTCTCTCCTTCTCTCTATAAATATGCCTTATCAATAAAGGTAATACTTAAAAAAAAAGTGCTAGTGCAGGAGGGCCTGGCAGCGGTACCTGGGAGGGGTCTGTGACACGCAGGGTCACCACATCCTCACTTGTGTACTTGATGAAAAGGTGGTCTTCATCCAGCAGCTGCATCTTCCACATACGCAGCTGCCGCAGCTGGTCAAAATACTGGAAGAAGCGTCTCTTGGCCATGGCACTGCCATCCTGCTCTGCCCGGCGCCACAAGTACACCAGCAGGCGGTGCTTGAGGGAGTTAATGAACGGGTCCCTGAAGGGGTTGGCCATGCCCGTCTGCCCATCGCGCTGCACCTCGGGGAACACAGCTGACACGGTGAGCAAGTCGTCCTCGTAGCAGAAGCGGCCTATGGTGCGCACATCCATGAAGGTGCCCTCGGGCGTGACCTGGAAGACGTGGATGGTCTGCTGCTGCACCGACAGGATGGCCAGGATGTTCTTGTACAGGTACAGCCCCTGGTTGTGCGACAGCACCACCTTGTCACACTTGAGTGTGCGTGTGTCACACAGCCGACCCGTGTGCAGGTCCACAATGTGTAGCGAGTAGTCTTCCAGTGGGGACCGGGGGTTGGGGGTCACTGACTCGCTGTTGCGGTACACCTCATAGAAGGGTGGGTGTGGCTCATCCGGCAGATAGGCAGCAGAGCCCACGATGACACAGCGGCAGTCATCGGTGAACAGACTGCACTCACGGTTCAGGTGCTCGCCGTTGGCAGCCACGTTGGTGATGTGCAGCAAGACAAAGAAGCGCTCAAAGAGCCGGCCCCGCACGCTGGCCGAGCGCTGGTCACTGCCATTGGACAGGACCTCACCCCCATAGCCCTGCAGCAGGTCCTGTGCAGCCTGGCAGCCCTGGTACTCGTAGATCTCCAGCGAGGTCTGGTCTGAGGAGAAGGCGATGAAGTAGCGCCCATCGGGGGAGAACTTGCGCAGGAAGCAGGGAGGTTTCTCGACGTTGACCACTGTGAAGTTGGGGAAGACGTTCTGGTGGAACACGCGCACTTGGTGCCAGTGCGTGCCCGCCTTCCCCGAGCTGATGCGCCGGCGCTCCAGGCGGTGGATGACATTCTGGTTCTGGATCCTGCGGGGCCTGAGGGTGGCAGCATGCAGATCCATCGTCGCATCCCTGCCTGCAGGGCGGGAGGGAACAGTGGGGCATGGCTTGCAGGCACCCGCCCACGCTTGACCACATCTGCCCACTGACATGTAAAACCCTCAGTCCCATGCTGGCAGGGGCTTCCTTGGCCCCACATGGACAGCGGTCTCCTTGGCCCGTGTAGGCCCCATGTGGGCCTCTTGTGGACAGCAGCCCCTGCTTAGCCCCAGACAACGGTCAGGAAGCAGTTCTGACGCTTGCACCAAAGCAAGGGGTGTGAGAGTCCACAGCTGTGAACGTGTCGCATTCTATCAAACCCCCAATGCTTGAGCTGAGGTAGGAACTCCTCAGAGACCAGGCTGGAGGAACCAGTCCCATCATGCAGCAAACCAGGGGATGCCTCATGCTGCAGCCAAAGCCCTTGACAAGGGGACTGTGGCTAGCATGGGGACAGGCTCCCTGACCTCAGACCACAGTCACCCAGTAAAGGACCAGAGGCCCAGACTGTGCTCTCTCAGAGAGAGACAGGGGATGGACCTCAGGTGCCCGGCTCAGACAGGGACTGTGTTGGACACAAACCCTCCTGAGAATGTGAGAAAACACTCGCAAAAGAAAAACTGATGCAGATCTGGCTGTCCAAATAGAAGAGTTCCTGTAACACAGCAACAGTGAAAGCAAAACCACACACAGCCCAATTCAGCGGACAAAGCACTTCAACAGCTGGCTCTTATACAAAGGGCCAACAAGGTGAGGGAAGAGCTCCAGGCACTGCCTCACACCCACAGCAAACCCCACCATTGGAAATGCTGAAAACCACAAAAGCTGCCAAGGACCAAGAGAGGCTGAACTTGTTTATGGAGGGTCCTTGGAGCACCAAAGCCAGAAAATCCCCTTAACATGGCAGTTCCCTGGGTGCAAACCCATGGCACTGGAAGGGAGGTTGAGGAATACCTGCACCCTAGGCACAGCCGAATCAGAACCAGCCACAATGGCCAAAAGACAGAACCAGCCATGGCAGCCAAGACTAGCAATCTAGGGCGTGCACTACCCGCGTCACTCAGACTGCAGCCCAGTAGGGCAGGGACCTCTGACATAAGCTGCCTAAGAACACCAGCTGGGGCCCACAGCAGCCCCTGCTCGGGCTGTCTGAAGTCTGGAACTGCTTCATTTTCCACAAGCATCCACACACTTGTACCAACACAGGAGTGGGCACTTGCTGCCCTCCCTTAGCTTGGTCTAACTGACCAAACGACCACAAGCCCACATGGCTAAGCTAGTCACAGCTTCTCCAGCTTCCCACACCAGCACCACCACACCCTGGCACCCATTCAGGCCCTCCACCTGCCTCAGGCAGGCACTGGCCACCTGGGGCGGCCAGAGAGGCTGTCCGCCCTGCACCCAGGAAGGAAGCAAGTCCACTGCACCCCAGGGGGACGGCCACGGCAAGCGGGGCTTCCCGTGGCAACAAGATGGGAGCCCGAGCTGGCCGGTCTGCTGCCAGGCGGGCAGGGGCACGGTTTTAACCGAAGGCGGACACCAAGGGCCGGCGCAGGTGCCCGGGAACGCACCGGTGCAGAGCGGAGGGGGCCACGCGTGTCCGCAGCCCGGGGCGCACGGCTGCCGGGACGTTCCACGAAGCTGCACCGGCGGAGCCCAGGCAAGAGCTCGGGCGTGAAGAGGGGCTCACCTGTCCCGCTGGGCTCACGGGGCCGGGGCCGGGAGGCGTCCCGCCCGGCCCGCACGCGCCGCCCCGGGCCGCGGCCCCACCATGCTAGCTGCCGGAAGCGAGGCGCGGCGACACCGGAAGTGCGGACAGGGCGGCGCGGGCGCCGGGGCTGCAGCCCCCCCTGGCGGCGGGCCGCGGACGCCGGGCGCCTGCGAGCCGGGAGCCGAGCGAGGCGCCCACCTGGGCAGGAATGGCTCTCCGCTGCCTCAGACCATCAGGAGCTGGGTCGGAAGTGGAGCAGCCAGGACTGTCACCTGGGCAGCCGCCAGTCTCCCTTTTGTCCTCCCTGTCCCTGTCCCAGGGCCAAGTTCGTGCAAGCTCTGCCATCATGGAGGGAGGGACAAGGGGAGGGAGGACAGCCCCGTGAGCAGAGCCGCTTGGGCTGGACATGGGGAAGAAGATGGCCTTTCCTAGTGCTGTGGTGCCTGTCCTGAGCTGACAGAAGCGGACAGACATCCAAACTGAAGGTCAGTGTCACCGAGCAACGACATGACCAGGGCCGCGCCCTTGGGGGGGGGGGGGCACCTGGGATTATCAGGTGGGAACTGACAGAGACCTCGAGGGGTGAGGCCAGGACCCAGTCCTGCGGATGGCAGCGTCAGAGTACAGTGTCCAGGAGGGTGAGGCCTCAGTGTCCGGAAAGGTGAAGCTGTGAGGTCGAGCATGGGGAGACCCTGTGTGTTCCAACAGGTATCTTCCCACTGGGGAGCTGGGAGAGCAGGAGCCCTGTGGGGACCAGGCTTCAGCCTCAGCAGGAGATGGTACACAGGGATTAAGTGGCCCTGTGGCACTAGCACAAGGACTTTGGGAGGGACAGGGACACCTCCCCCACAGTCCTCAGGGACACACACACACACATCTGCAGGGCCTAGCTGACCATCTGATAAGGTTGCTGGAGAGCAGAAACAGCTGCCGGCCATCTGCAACGTCCATCCCTACCATGGCCCAGGCCTCTGAGCCCACCTCCACATAGGCAAGGACAGCGGGGTCTCTGAGCACCCCACAGGTGAAGGGCAGCAGGGTCCTCAAGCACCCCATGAATGGAGGACAGCGGGGTCCCAAGCCCTTGTGGATGGGGGGTAGCGGGGGTGCCTGAGTCCCCCATGGAGTAGAGGATAGCAGGGTCCCAAAGCACCCCATGGGTGGAGCACAGCAGGTCCTGATGCAGCTCCCAGGCAGCAGCAGTGCAGGTCCCCAGAAAAGCTCCACAGTCTCTGGTGCAGATAGCTTGGGGTCTCAGTCTCCTACCGCTCAGTGAACCCCAGTTGGCGCCAACCTCGCCAGGGCCATGGCAAATGAGCACCTGGCCTGGGGAGGAAGTTGCACTCTGCTCGCCTTCTGCACCGTAGCTGAGGAGCAGAGAAGGCCCGGCAGCCCAGAGCTTGCACCCCAGGCCGGAGGGAAGCTGCTGCATTTGTAAAGTAGTACCTGAGATGCTTTTGCACCACTCTGCTCCATTTGTAAATCTGAAGGAGCCATCAAGCAATCCACAGGGCAAAAGGGAAGCCACATCTGCATGGCTGAGGAGCTGCTTCAGCCCAGAGCTTCAGCCTCCCAGAGCCAGCAGCTCAAGGTGGACAGAGATGGACAGAAATGGAGAGATGGACAGGAGGGCGAGGTCTGTGGGACCTGGTTCTGTCCCTCTGAGGACTACTAAGCGGAAACCTAGGGACACACCCAGAAGCAGCACTGCCCTTCATGCTGCCCCGCCGGGCACCCCTCCTGTCTTGCCTCCCAAACTCCTGTTCTCTGGCCTCCCCATACTGCTCCAGGAACCCTAGTCCCTGGCCCGCCCCTAGCTCACACTGCACCAGCTCTGACCATACGTAAACCTCCCGGTGCCATGCAGTAGTGCCCTGGCTCTGCCTGGAGTACAGCAGCTCTAGCAGGGCAGACCAGTGTAGGCTTGGGGGTGAAGCTGTGCTCAGAATGCTGTATGCCCCAAGCTCCAGTGCTGAAATCCTGACCCTAAGGACACAGTGTCTCCATGGAGGATCAGAGCTTACTGCCCTCCCCCCTTGGGCAGACACAGCCAGGAGAAGCCAAGTCAGAGCAGAGGATGCTGGACCTACCAGCACTGTGACCCTACTTTGACCCCGGCACTCCACCTCCATGGGGGGACAAATAAGTCCCTCTTGTTTGTATTTGTGATGTGACAGAAGTCAGGTGACCAGGCCAGTGGGACTCACACAGTGCCTACACCCAGGTGAGGTGATGGGCAGTCACACATCCACACACGCATTTTTTTTATTAATTGCATTGTATTATGTGACACAGTTTTATAGGTACTGGGATTCCCTCCACCCCTCCCCTAACCCTCCCCCTATATGGTGGATTCCTCCCCCTTATTGTGTAACCACAGTTCAAGTTCAATTGAGATGCCATCATTGCAAGCATATACCAAGCATAGGGTCCAGCATCTTATTGACCAGATAAGTTCAATGGCTTCTTGGGGAGACCTTCTCTGGTTTGAAGGTAGAGCCAACAGAGTAAAATCCCGATCAATTAAAAGCCCCAACATAATATCAGCAACAGTATATAATGTTATGGAATTAATTGACATACTATTGAGTAAACAATATGTTAAAATTAAATGCAAGTTCTTAACAACATCCTGTGACTACTTCAATGACACTTCAACAATTGAGATGCAAAACAGTTTTAGGAGGGGTGTGCAGAGAATTCCTCAATACCTTAGTGAGGAGTACTTAATCTTTGTGTCCTACCTAGTAAGGTGTGTGTGAGTCCATGCTGACCAAGCTTTCCTTGTTGTTCTCTGCCTATCTATTCTAATTTGTGAGTGTGTGTCTGTGTGTGCTGGGGGGTGGAGCTCTGGAGCAACCATGATGGCCATTGCAGAGAGGGTAGGGACCCAAAGTTGGAACTAAGTAAGGACCAGAGAAAGCTCCTCTCCCTAGTCCCAAAGGGAGTTTACTGTTCTTCTGATTCTGAGGACTGCTCAGGATTCCTGGCTGTTGCTCCGATGACTGGATCCTATGAGGAGGGATTCAGGCTTCTTCCATCCCATATGGTAGGTCCAAAGGGTGGATGTCCTCTGAGTTCTCGGCCTCCGAAGGCATTCCAGTTCCCTGTGGTCTCTTTGGCAGTTGGGATGTAGTCCTTGGTACCCGTACTGATAGTCTTTGGTGGGGTTCTGGGAGTCTCCAAGGTTGGGATATAAGCCTCCTCCTGTCCCCCTGCTCCACTCTGGGGGGCCCCTGCTCTGTGCATATGACCTCCTGTTAATGGGTTGTCAGGATCGCTCTTGATTCCCTCTGTATGTCTTTGTAGTTTTACTATTGTCTAATGCTGTTTTGAATCTATTGTCTGTAAGTTACCTGTTATTTACCCGATAGGTTACACTAAATGGCTTCTTCACATCTTCAAAGGAGATGGAAGATTTCTTAGCTCTCCTGCCCCATTTCTAAGTAGCACAAGGTTTTGAAAGTATATTAGGTTTTATAATTTTTCAAAACGCATGGGTTGAGACCATAATAGTTACAGGTTCATCTGAGGAAGATTTACTGTCATTGGGAATCTTTAGGGTTGATTCACATCCCCAAAGCCCTGAGGGTTCAGCATGGAGAAATCTAAGCAGCAATCAAAGAACCAAATTCCCAGAGCTCCCTGGCTGGGCAGCCAGCAGGCAGAGCCTAGCTCCAAATGGTGCACGGGCCGCCCGCTGGCAGCTCCCCACGCGTGTGGTAGCTGCCGTGTGAGATCCAGGCATGAGAGGCCACCGTCCCGGGGGCCCCCCAGCCGCCATGTGGTGGCTGGAAGACCAACCCTCCAGGCTCAAGTCCCGCCCCTTCCTGGTCCTGTCCCCAGTGAAGCCCCACGGGCGAGCAGTGTGACAGCCCGGACCCGGTACACAAAGCTCCGAGACCCCCCACCCTCAAAGAAGGGTAGTCCATGGGGCTCCGAAAGGCCCAGTGGCAGCTCCCCATGCGTGCGGTAGCCACCACACACATGTATTCTCACACACACATATTCTCGCACATACATATTCACACATAAATCTGATAAACTGCATAGTACATGGCAACAGTCTCAAAAACTGACACTCTCTTAGGTTATAAAGGAAAACTAGAAGCACTAAAGCTCTAAACGCGGTGAAATGGCACTGAAGATGACTCTGTCACAGGCTTCACTGTGTGGCTGGCGCTGACTCAAGTGTCCCTAGTGAACAACGACACTAAGCACCATTGCTGCTTGCCTTTTTTGTATTTAATTCTTTTATTTTGGTAATCTTTACATAGTTGATTAGGGCACAGAGAGTCAAGGGTTACAGGAAAGTAGGTAAGACCATTGTTTCCACATTAATATTGTTCTTTTTTTCTGTATCTGGGGCAAAGGAAGAAATAAAGGGGGAAGCCCCACCCAGCCTCCCACCCATCCCAGGTCCCTGGCATGGGCATGCTCCGAGGAACCTGCTCATGCAGTTTTGATAGTTCAACAGTTCTAAATTGCTGTCAGTCTCGCCACTCCAAGCGTGATGAAATCTCTTCAGAATCCACTGGCTGACATAGTCTCTTCATGGTTGGGGTTCCAAGATCAGCAGTTCAGTTGGAGGGATCTCCAAAGAAACTTTGTCTGAGGCGATCCCAGACCTGATTCTTGTGTGTGCTTGCCAGTACAGGGTCTGGAACCGTCCATCACCCCAATCAGTTTATGCACATGCTGGTCATTGTAATTGCTGGGTCAGTTCTGTTTCTAGCCCTGTCTTCCATGCAAACTGATGGGTGTTGCAGTCCAGCCCGATCCTGCCCACTTCATACTCGGCCTTCATGCAAACCAGTGTGATCTGCAGCCTAGTTGGTATACTCCCCATAACCTCTGCCAGGCCTGCCCCTACCCTGGCTGCCATGCTTGCCAGTATGTACCGCAGACTTGTCCAGTCTGTCCCACATCCCATTCAGCTCTCATACATGTCAATGGGCGTTGAAGCCTAGTTCAACCCCAACCTGCCCTACTATCCAGCCTTCACACATACTGGTGGGTACCTTTCTGTCTAGCCCTGTCTTGGTTTTCATGCTCTCCAGTGGGAGTGATAACCCAAGAGGGAGGAGCCACTATTTCCCTCCAAGGCTACTCCCACTCCTGGATTACATACTTTCCAGGTGGTTCTGAAGTTTAACTCGACAGAATTAGCCCCCAGCGCCAGCCTCTGCCAGCTGATGCTGTGGCAAAGCCCAACCAACCCTAACCCACTTTAATTTATGCTTGCAGAAGTCAGAACAGTCAGCCCAACCTGGCCTTTTCTTGATCTAGCTCACATGAGGCCCACAGGTGTTGTAGCTCTGCCTGGTCTGGTCTGCCCCCATCCCAACTCATGCTCTCCAGTGGGAGTGGTTATCCAGCAGGGGAACCCTCCACATTCCCCCTACTGGCTTTGCTCCCTCCCTCCCTGGTATTCATGTGTGCTGTTTGGGTGCTGCAGCCACATCTGCTACAGCTCACCTCACCTTGGCATTCTGTAATGTGCACTGGTATGTGTTGCAACTAAACCTGGCCCAACTCACACTCTGTTCTGGTGCTCGGATTCGTCAGTGGGTGATGTGAACTGGTTCAGCCTGGTTTGCCCCCAACCTATGCCAAATGTATTATGGTGGGTATGTTTCCCTGGCCTGTTCTGGATTGCTCTCCATTGTGTTTTTTGCACTCACCTGAAGGGACTGTGTCCTGCCAGAGGAGTTGCCCAGGCTTCTCCAACAGAACCTCTCCCTGTGCCAGATCTCGCACATACCGGTGGGTCCATGAGCCAGCCCTACTTAGTCCATCTCCTATCCTAGCAGGAACAGTGGCCTTTCTTAAATGGCCTTCAACCCAGTCTGGTTCTCACTGTTGGATGTTTCAGCCCAGCCAAAGTTCATCCATACCCAGACACGGCTCAGACATGGCTCAGTAGGGGCAGAGACCTAGCCTAGTCTATCCTACATCTACCCTGGTCCTTCAGAGCATCGTATCGTGCTGGAGTCTAGCCCAATTAGGTGCGTCCAGTGGCAGTCCACACTTGTGCCAAGGGAGATTGTAGCCATGTCCAGACCAGGATGCAGCCCCCACTCCAGTCTCCACACTCACCAGTAGGAACCCCAACCCAGTTAGGGTGTCTTCTTACCTCCCCAAACTTTCCTGTTCCCAACCATAGATCACAAGCATGCCAGTGGTTGCTCTGACCCAGCTTGGCATAGTCCCTCAACCATCTCAGCCTTTGCCTTCTGCCGGAGTCCAGCTCCACTCGAGTTCAGAGCTCGGGAAGGGTGCGTGGAGTCGGTGATAAAGAAAGGCACAGACACAGACACTTGGTGCATTCTCACAACAGCTCAAGAAAAAGCTGTCCTTTTTATTTATTGAAACACCTCACAAGCTTCTGCACAAGCAACTAATTATTCTGTTTTTACTTCAAGATTAAGGGGGCATGTACAGACATTTGGTCACTCCGTCTGCACTTCAAGGCTAAGCAGGTGCTCCTAAAGATAATTCTGCAAAATACTGTATTCAAATTCTTCAAAGCAAGCCATTATTTATTCTTCAACAGTAGCCATGGAGCAACAGCCAGGACTCCAAGGCCAAGGCACATGTGATTACCTGCTAATCAGTGGTACATTCCTACCACATTTTTATTTCTGCAATTTACCCATTATTTAATGGGAAAATAGGTTACCAGGGAAAAAGCTAAAATCTAAAACAGAAACTTCAAATGTTAAAATCCCCCTACAACTATAGACTCCTACAACCCCATAAACAATAAGACAATAATCAAAAGCATTTTTCTTTAATAAAAGCATCCTTAATTCCTCTAGCTAAAAATTATAAAAGCAGCTAAAACAATTACATTTCCTACACTCCTAAAATTACAAAGACAAGCTAGCCTTTGTGATAACCATACCTATATTTATTTCCATAGCAGTTTCAGCTCTCACTCCCATCACTTCCATTACTTTGTAAAATTCTTATCGAGCGGGCCCGGCGCAGTGGCGCAGTGGTTAAGGTCCTCGCCTTGCACACCCGGGATCCCATATGGGCACCAGTTCTATCCCGGCAAGCCCCGCTTCCCATCCAGCTCCCTGCCTGTGGCCTGGGAAAGCAGTTGAGGACAGCCCAAAGCTTTGGGACCCTGCACCCATGTGGGAGACCCGGAAGAGGCTCCTGGCTTTGGATCGGCATAGCATCGGCCGTTGCGCTCACTTGAGGAGTGACTCATCGGATGGAAGATCTTCCTCTCTGTCTCTCCTCTCTGTATATCTGCCTTTCCAATAAAAATTAAAAATAAATAAATAAATAAATCTTTAAAAAAAATTCTTATTGAGCCATTTCCCAGAAGGCATGCTATATGTCTGTGCCCGATTTCAGGGCAATGGGTAGGTACAGAGTAAGATGTCCAGAAATGGCATGGGTTTAATTGTACTCCTGTGCACAGTTAAAAGCCTACTCACCAAGATATTATCAGTAACATTAACTCTCAAGCTCACGTTGGTGATAAAAGCCATCCCACATGGGCAAACAATGCCTCAATAGATTACAGAATTCTTAGTGGAGTGCTTGAGTGTCTATGCAAAAAGGTGGTGAAACTGTGTCAGGGTGGTCAGAGAGAAATCTGCTGGGCATTGCGTAACAGCTGGAAACTCCCCTGGGCCTTGCCACACAGGGGAGCTGTTCTCTTCACACCTTTTTGCCATCCACACCCACTGCACGGATCCCAGCAGCCTTCAATGCTATGGCCTCCCAGGCTCATGCAGACCAGTCAGTGTAAAAGCCTACTTCAGCATGACCTGTGCTCCATCCCAAATTCTGTTCTTCTCTTGTTAGCTGAGGTTTACTTGGCCCTGCCTGGTCTGCCCCCTTTCCAGTTGCAGCTCAGCCCACCCCACATCCTGTTTTAGGATGTACATTTGGGTGCTGGTGCCTTGACCTGCCCAGACTGTTGTCAGTTCCTTTACCCGTAAGTGATGGCAAGTTCCATAGTCACACCTAGCTCAGCCCATCACTACCCCAACTCATGAGCTAACCAGCAGGACTTGTGTTTCCACAGGATTGGGCCCACACTTCCCCCAGAGAATCTACCTCCTGGATCTGGTTCTCTCACATGTTGGTTAGTGTCCTGACCCTTCAAGTGTGACTCGTCCACTGTTCTGCCACTCAGTCAGGTACTAGTACCTAGCCCTGCCAGACATGCCCCCATCCATAGCTTTCATGTGGACTGGTATGTGGCAGTCAGTGATGCTGTATGCTAACAACCCATCTCAGGATTCCCAGTTGGGCTGGTGAATCAGTCTGACCCAAATAGAACTTATGGACTCTCTCCTCCAAACCACCAGATCTCAGTCCACATGCTTGCAAGCAAGTTCCGTAACCCCATCACCAGGAATCACCTAGAATTCATCCCTCACTTACACTCACAATAACCTTATCCATGGGTATCCCTAGGCAGCAATTACATACCCTAAAAACCCTAGAGCTTGCTGCCGGGTGACCAGCAGGCAGAGCCTCGCACCCTATAAAGCTTAGGACTCAGTCATCATGTGGCGACCGTGACCTTGCGTCAAGTCCTGGGCATTGGGTCCGATCTGGCTTGGGTACTCTCTGCATGTGGGTCGCCACCACTGCGGAGGGCCACTTTTGCCCGAGCCGCCAAGGTCGAACTCCCACCTTCTAGTTTCCTGTTGCCACTAGGTGGTGATTGCAGGAACGGCTAGAAGCCTTAATCCTGTCCCAGGATTTCCTCATGGTATACTCACCATGGGGGAAAAATCTCTCTGGCCTCCCAGCAGCCAGGACTCTCTCACCATGAGAGTGCCCATGGTTCAAGTCCCAGGCATTGGGTCCAACCTGGCTCAGGTACTCTCCACAAGCAGGTTGCCACCTGCTGCTCGCCTTCTTTACACAACTGTTTATGTACATTCTCAGGGCTCTGAGCAGTAAGAGTTATACACGTGTATGTGTATAAATATACACACATATGTGTTGTAACATATATAGCCATAACATATTCTGAACCATAGATCTCTGCCAGACATATGATTCTCTTTCTTTTTTAAAAGATAGATTTATTTGAAAGGCACCATTTTGGTGCAATTGGCTAATCTTCCACTTTGCTAGTGCTGGATCACACATGAGCACCAGTTCAGGTCCTGGCTGTTCCACTTCCTGTCCGGCTCCCTGCTTGTGGCCTGGGAAAGCAGTGGAGGACGGTCCAAGTCCTTGGGACCCTGCACCCATGTGTGAGTCCCAGAAGGGCCTCCTGGTTTCGGGTGGGCCCGGTCAACCCAACACAGCAGCATGTTAGCCACAGGCAAGATCCTTGACCCTGCAGTTTATTGTCTGTCAAAATGGCATTCCAGGGGCCAATCCTCCGGGTTACAACCTGATGTCCCTAACAACTGGGACTGACAGTCCTCAGGGAAGTCTTATCTGTGCTGGACACAGGTGAACTCCTTTCTCACCTGGACAGCACAGCTTGGTGACTGTCTCAGGCCTGTATGCTGTGCTGGGTAGCAAACTGGAGACGACCCCAAGCAGATCAAACACAAATGTCAACATCACAAATCATGGGCACACAGGAGGAATCTCCTGGAATCTCTGGAGCTGCTGTGGCCCAACTGGGTACCTTCCCTCACCTCTGATTCTGGCCACTTCAGTTCTGGCCTTCTCCATTGCAAGGAGGGATGTTGATTTTTTTTTTTTAATTATAAAATTCTTCCACAGTAAAGAAAAATTAAAATAATTTGCCTCTTCCAAATCTGCCCTACAAATGATACTTCAAGATGTTCTCTTGACAGAGAAGAGGAATAGCACCCAACAAAACCAAAGGCAAATGGGCAGAACATTCCAGTAAAATGACAACAGAAGATTAAACCAATGAACAACAGATTCCAGTACCACCCATACGTATTAACCCTGAATGTAAATAGCTTAAACTCAATCAAACGTCATAGATTAGTAGACTGGATTTAAAAACAAAACCCGTCTATTTGTTGTCTGGAAGAGACACATTTCACCAACAAAAATCAGTGGAAACTATATCGCATGGGTTTTGATGTTTTCGGTTAGTTTCATCTCTTTTTTTTTTTTAAGATTTTTATTTTTTATTATTATTTTTTTATTGGAAAGGCGGATATACAGAGAGGAGAGACAGAGAGAAAGATCTTCCGTCCGATTATTCACTCCCTAAGTGAGCGCAACAGCCAATGCTATGCCAATCCGAAGCCAGGAGCCTCTTCCGGGTCTCCCACGTGGGTGCAGGGTCCCAAAGCTTTGGGCCGTCCTCAACTGCTTTCCCGGGCCACAGGCAGGGAGCTGGATGGGAAGTGGGGCTCGCCGCTATAGAACCGGCGCCCACATGGGATCCCGGGCGTGCAAGGCGAGGACCTTAACCACTGTGCCACTGCGCCGGGCCCTAGTTTCATCTCTTTAAAACACTTTTTTTCTGATTAAATTCTTCAATGACTCATAGATCATACAGTAGCATTTTTTGCAAGAAGGTTTTTGATTTTCATTTCTTCAGCTACACGTTAGTCATTTAGTAGCATGTTATTTAACTTCGTGGTTAATTTCATTTTTCTTCCTGATGTTGATTTTGTTTTGTGGCTTTTCATTTAAGGGGATGTATAGTAGCTGTGTAATGGAGACTGTCATATCTAGTAACATGTTAATTAGCTTCATGGCATTGTAAATTTTTATTTTTCTTTCTGTTGTTGATCTTGTCTTATGACTTTTCATTTGAGGAGATGTACAGTAGCTGTGAAATAGAGACTAACATATCCGGATGTGAGGATACACTGTAGTATGCATTTCTACTTCCAAAGATGGACTTACAATGAAACTGTTTACTATATCTCGACAATAGGATGCTGGACTCTCTGCCATTGTCCATGCCCACAATGATGGACATATGACTGTGTATGAAGAACTATATGTTAGTAATGATTATAGAGGAACTAGGTTGTGGGGGATTGGGGCTGGGATAAGGGAAATACCAGCAGCCTATGGAACTGTGTCATAAAATGATGATAATAATAATAAAATGTAAAATGTGAAAAAAAAGATTTTATTTATTTTTATTGGAAAGTCACATATACAGAGAGGAGACACTCCGGATATTCTGTCCAATGATTCACTCCCCAAGTGGCCGCAACAGCTGAAGTTGAGCTGATCCAAAGCCAGGAGCCAGGAGCTTCTTCCAGGTCTCCCATGCAGGTGCAGAGTTCCAAGGCTTTGGGCCGTCCTTGACTGCTTTGTCAGGCCACAGGCAGGGAGCTGGATGGGAAGCGGGGTTGCCAGGATTAGAACCAGCACCCATACGGAATCCCAGCACATGCAAGACAAGGACTTTAGCTACTAGGCTACTGCACCAGGCCCGGGATATTGATTTTGAAGACCTTTTTGGAGAAACTGCATTTACCAATGCTGCCATTGATGAGTACTTTCATCATATCCCAAATCTTCCCTGGTAGGATGGGATTACATCTCCACCACCAGCGTGGGGTGGACCCCTTGGTGCCCCTGCTCTTCCCTCGTGCTCCAAGCAATGCTGAGCCTGGGAAGAAGCTTGCTAGACTCACAGAATCACTCCCCTTAGTTGCCTGAGCCTGACATCATGCCCTCATGGGCTGGCACATGCCCACAGCTCCGCACCAGTAGGGGTCTCCCCCACCTGTCCTCTGCGTATCTGGGTCCTGCAGTCCACCTGGGTCCTGGGCTCCCTGTGGTCTGCTGCTTCCCTTCCTCACTGGTCAGTGTGATTCTACACAGACAGCCTGTCCCACAGGCTGGAATGGAATTGGTGTCTGCAACAATCAAAACCGGACAGTGTGTGTCTGAGGGCAGGGGTCACCAGATCCAGTTGGTATAGGCCTGTGGAGATGCCCTCTTTCTTCCTGGGTCTGTTTTGTTCATTCACATTTTTCTGTAAAACTGCCAATTATATCTGAGGTTTTATTGGCAGGGTGTTTTCCGAGATAACCTTTTGTCATACAATGCTACATATCATTAGTTTTCTGGCCTCCCTCCACTGAATCTCCAGAGGTTTGTCTAATTTCAGCCCCAGCCATTGGTTCCAGTTTCTGCAGTAGCTGAGGCCACGTGCCTTTCCCAGGACCTGTCAGCCACCAGTGACACAGACGGGGTCCTCCTAGCCACTTTGGACAGATTAGCTTTGTGCTTTTTAAAGTCTCCCTTCTTTCTAATACAAGCATTTAAGGTTACACATCTGTTTCAAATATTGCATTTGCTGGGCCCGGTGGCGTGGCCTAGCAGCTAGTCCTCACCTTGAACGCGCCAGGATCCCATATGGGCGCTGGTTCTAATCCCGGCAGCTCCACTTCCCATCCAACTCCCTGCTTGTGGCCTGGGAAGGCAGTTGAAGATGGCCCAAGGCTTTGGGACCCTGCACCTGCCTGTGGGATACCAGGAAGAAGTTCCTGGATCCTGGCTTCGGATCGGCATAGCATCGGCCGTTGCACTCACTTAGGGAGTGAATCATCGGACGGAAGATCTTCCTCTCTGTCTCTCCTCCTCTTTGTATATCTGACTTTCCAATAAATAAATAAATCTTTAAAAAATATATATTGCATTTGCTACAAGTTTTGGTGAGCAGTATTTCATTTTTTCTTCATTTGAAATATCTTTAATCTGTTGTGAATTTTCTGCGACTCTTTAGTATTTATTAGGATGTGGGGTTTTGTTTGCTGTTTCTTTGTATGTGTGTTTTAAAAGCTTTGCTTTTATAAGCTTTTTAATAAATGTTTATTCCCATCTGTTTGAAACACAGAATGTGAGAAAAAAAGGGAAACAATATTCTGTGCTCTGGCTTATTCCACAAATGCCCCCATAGCTGGAGGGGTGTCAGGAGGAAGCCATGAAGCAGAAACTCCCTCTAGGCATCCCATGTTGGGGGCAGGCACTGCAGCTGGGCCTTTACTTGCTGCCTCCTAGGGTGTGTCAGCAAGGAGCCAGATCAGAACTGGGCAGCAGGAGGAGAATCAAGATGGTGGAATAGGGTAAAGACATGTTTAAATGGATGAAGAAACATTACCCAGTGTGAGGCACAGAGGGCACGTTCCAGGAAACAGAAGACAGAACAATAGCAGAGGGGCACCTGGAGGCTGACAGACACAGGAAAGCAGTGGATACAACGTGTGGTGTTGGCGACTGATACCCCAGAGGCATTCAGCAAGTGGCCACCTAGATTACAGCAGCAGTTGGAACTCCACCAGCAACAAGGTGGGACGGGACATTTACCCAGAGCTCTGGAGGTGAACCCAAAGAACTGCCCGTCCTGCTGGTCTGTTTGATTTGACCAGGAGCAGAGACAGAGTGGCAGGTCCCAGATAGGCAGTGTGGGAACAGGGTGAATTTCACAACCCAGTCCGCCCTCTAGAGCCGAATCATGCACCATTTTGTCTAGAGAAACAAAGGCTATGGGACAGGACTGAGTATACACTGAGCTGGGAGTGAACTCATTTCTGCCTCAGTGAACTGCAACAATACGGCATCCTACAGGTTCCACCCAAGATAGGTCCAAGTAGCCCTTAGACCTGACGTCCAGCAGAACTCTAGTAGTGGCACATCAAGTGCCATTTCATACGGTGTGGCAAGTAATTTAAGACTGAAGGGGAGAACAGTGAGCTGCGCATGCACTGAACCGGAAGTGACTTGGCTCAGTGCACTGCACTGGTCCCACAGGAAAATAATACCGACTACAGTATCATACTGGTCAAAATAGGCCCATCTGGCCCTCAGACCTAACGTCCAACAGATTCCTACAAGATTACCACCAGCAACAACCTACCTATATAGGACACCTGGTGTCTCCCTAATCCTGGGACCTGCTCCAACTGGAATTGGGAGAAAGGTTTTACAGACAATAGTGCAGCCTCAGCATAATATCACAGGAAGTGGAGACTGGATTTTAAAAAAAAAAGTCTATTTGTTGCCTACAGGAGACATATCTCACCAACAAAGATCAGAGGAAACTATATCTAATGGATTTTTTTTTTTGTTTCATCTCTTCAAAAAATCCTTTTAAAAAAAGATTTATTTATTTTTATTGGAAAGTCAGATATGAAGAGAGGAGGAGAGACAGAGAGGAAGATCTTCATCTGATGATTTATTCCCCAAGCGGCTGCAAGGCTGGTTCTAATACCAGTGGTTCTGCTTCCCATCTAGCTCCCTGCTTGTGGCCTGGGAAAGCTGTAGAGGATGGCTCAAAGTCTTGGCACCCTGCACCCGCGTGGGAGACCTGGAAGAAGCTCCTGGCTCCTGGCTTTGGATCGGCTTGGCTCCAGCCATTGTGGCCACTTGGGGAGTGAATCATCAGATAAAAGATGTTCCCCTCTGTCTCTACTCCTGTCTGTATATTTGGCTTTCCAATAAAGACAAATAAAATATTTAAAAAAAGAGCAGAGCAGCTGGGACAGGGGTAGGACATCCTAACCCTAACCCTAATCGGGTGAGCTCTGCGTCACTCATGTCTCACGCGTGTCCCTGAGGGCTGCATTCCAGCTCCCAAATGTGTCAAGTGCCCTTGTTCCAGCCTAGTCCTGGTCAGGATCCACGAGACTTGGATCCTTCCTTTGGTGTTTCTGACATTCCTGGAGGATCCATCTGACCAAGTACTGCTGGTGTCGAGGTCAGTGTGTCAGCCCGTCTCGGAGATGCATTCATGCTGCACCACTGGTTTCCTATTTGAAGCTGATGGTGTACTGAGAATCCTAGAAAGATTGTGGGGATTTGAGGTTCTGTTCTTGGTTTTTGAACTTTGGTTCTGTATTGTCAGGGATGTCTCCAGCTGATGAGGCCTGTCCCTGCAGCGGACATTATGTTGGTCCCCTCTGCCTGTCTGTGCTTTTACCTGGCTTGCGGGTCTCCAGTCATCTTGGCTCTTGATTGCCCAGGTCTGTACCTGTGTGATGTCTTCCACCCTGGGATGGTAGCCAGATCGTGAAATCCCTACAAACCTCTGTCCTGTGGCAGAGCTGCAGTAATATTTACTGCAGAAAGCAACATCAGCCATCTGCTCTCGTATTTGTCCCTCTGTTGGCTTCATTTTCTTCGTTTTTCCTCCTCCCCAGTTTAAAAGGAAGACGTACACTTCGTATGATTTCAGCTCCTTCCTACTTATTCACATATGCATTCGATTGAATACAATAGTAAGTTAACATTTTAAATATTTATCAGAAAGCCAGAGTTAGAGAGAGAGATCTTCCATGCCCTGGTTTACTCCTCACATAACTGAAATGGCCAGGGCTAGGCTAGGCTGATGCCAGGAGCCAGGAATCCTAGCTGCTCTCCCACAGGGTGCAGGGCTGAAGACTAGGATCATCCTAAGCTGCTTTCCCAGGTGCACCAGCAGGAAGCCGGATCAAAGCTGGGGCAGCCAGGACCAGAGCCACGTCCACGTGGGATGTCAGGGTGGACCTCAGTTTAACATGATGTGCCACAATACAGGCCCCTGAAACATTTTTAAAACATGTCAGAATAAGGAAGCAGCTGAGACTACAAGCTCTTGTCTGTACAGGGTCCAGGTGGTGTGGATTCGTCAGGATATGTTCAGATCTGACTCCACCTTCCCGATCAGGCAGTGTAGCCATGACTCGTGCTGTTTTTGCTGTCGCCACACTTGCGTTTTGGGCCACCACACTTCAGATTTACCAGAGTATTTTCCAGTTTTCAGGTCACTATTAATTCTTTCATCTTGTTCCGTGTTCTTACTTTTTAGGACAATTAACATGTCAGTTGAGAAACTCACATCCCCCATTGCAGTGTCTGATTCAAGTCCTGGCTGCTCCACTTCTGATCCAGCTGCCTGCTAACACACACCCGGGTAGGCAGCAGGTGATGGTTCAAGGACTGTGGTCACTGCCATCCAAGTTCCTGGCTCCTGGCTTTGGCCGTAATTATTGTTTGGAGAGTGAGCCAATGACTGCAAGATCTCTGTATGTGTCTCTGTCTCCGTTGTCTTTAAGGAAAACTAAAATAAATAAATTACAAATAAACTATTTTTCTTATAATCGAAGCCCATTCTTTTGTGGACTTTACAAAAGGGCAGAGTGTTAACTCTATAACTTTAGGTCACTTAGGATGGGTCTGGGGCTGCCATGGTAGCATAGCTGCCTAAGCCTCCACCTGCAGCACACAATCCCACATGGGCACTGGTTTGAGTCCTGACTGCCCTATTTCCAATCCAGTTCTCTGCTTGTGGCCTGGGAGAACAGCAGAGAATGGCCCAAGTCCTTGGTTCCCTGCACCCACGTAGGAGACCCAGAAGAAGCTCCTGGCTTTGGATGAGCCTGGTTCCAGCTGTGTGGTTCCAGTATGCCAGGCCCGGTGGTGGGGTCAGGTGGGATCTCTGCGGCCCCGATCGGCCAGGCCTGTCTCCTATTCAGTTGGAACCCAGGACCAGAAGCATTACGGGCTGAACACACACACACACACACACACACACACACACACACACGGCTGTTGCTATGGTCACAGGGAACTTTCTGTTTGATTCCCCCTTCACCACTCGCCCCCTGGGTGACGTCAGGAGCCTGCCATGGCCCTGACAGCTACTCCCCCCGCCCAGTGGGCTGGCCTTAGCTTTAAAGCCACCTCCAGTGGGGTCTGTGCAGCCTGCAGCGCACGGGACTGACAGCCACAGGAAGGGGGCTCTCTCAGGGAGCCCCAAATCTCCAGGCTGGCGCTTCACCCCCGCAACCCGCGGCAAAGCCCTGGGCTACGAGGCCTGGGTCTTTATTTAATAGCGAGGTCCTGGTCCCCGGCGGACAAGGCCAGGTGAGATCCCAACCGAGGATGGGTCTAGTCTCCTGTGCCTGGAGGCTCAGCGGCCTGCCAGCACAGAGGCCCGCCAGCACTGGGAGGGGGGCGGCTCCGGAGCCAGCGCAGAGTCCTGCAGCCATCCGGAGTCTGGGGGCGTCCGTCCTAACCCCGAGGGCCACACTGAGGCCTGGCTGCGGCTGGGCTCCCCGGGTCTGGCAAGGTCGATGGCACCACGATTCAGGTCCCTGACACGCGCGGGCTCCAGAGGAGCTGAGCCGAGATGCGTCGGCGCTTAGGCGGGACAGCGCTCTGTCCCGGTGTGGGGCAGCCCCACTTTCCAAGCCCAAGAAGAGCAAAGGGGCTCCTCAGCGCGGGACAGAGGCCAAGGTGAGCGCACGCTCTTTGGGGGCCCACGCACAGGCACAGAAGATGACGCCCAGAGTGGACGGCAGGGCACGAGCTGGAGCCCACGGAGTCCGGAGGCCTTGCGCAAAGCGCAGGCGAGGACCACTCAAGGCCACAGAGCACCGTTGCCTGGTGACCTGCTGCGGCTCCGCCTCCCGTCGCCTTGGTTACGACAGGCGACTTCCTGGAGGTTGAGTGGTCTCGCTAGGTGCTGAATTCCGGTGGCCCCCAGGCCCCCATGGGCAGCCCAGCCACGCAACCCTCAGCGTCCACCTTCTAGAACTCCTCGCTCGTTGCACCCCCTGCCCCTCATTACCTCCCTTCGCGTTTCCCCCTCCTCTCCCTCTGCATCCACTTTCCCTGGTCCCTGTCACCCCTCTCCTTCCAAATCCCATCCTTCCCTCCCGCGCCCTCTTCCCCATTGCAAACACTTAGGCCTGGCCACCTTGCTGCCTGTGTTCCATTGAGTGGGTGGAAGTTTTCCCGGTGAATTTCCAAAAGCTCCAGGAGCGTGCTGGCACCAGCTAAGGGGATCCCGCTATTGCCAGGACATGGGTCCCTGCCCTGTATAGTACTGCACCTGAGGACTTATTCCACAGGCCCCCAAAGGACAGCCTGCTCCCACTGAGCCAGCCCTGGCACCTCATCATGCTCATTGTTAAGACAAATTCCTTATTTTTTGAAGGTCTATTTTGATTTCAATGGCAGAGTTATAGAGGGAGGAGAGAAAGACCTTCCATCTACTGGTTTACTCCTAAAATGGCACAATGGCTGGAGCTGAGCTAGGAATCTCTTTTGGTTCTCCCATGCAGGTGCAGGTGCCCAAGGCCTTAAGCCATCCTCTACCGCTTTCTCAGGCCACTAGCAGGGAGCTGGATGGGAAGTGGAGCAGCGGGACAAACATCCCTATGGGACGTTGGTGCTGCAGGTAGAAGGTCAGTAGTGTGCTGCACCACAGTGCTGGCCCCCAAACATTTTATCTTTGGGCTTTTTTGCTTGTTTAAGATTTATTAATTTTTTTTATTGGAAAGGCAGATTTTACAGAGAGAGAAAGAGAAAAAACTTCTGGGCCTGGCACAGCAACCTAGTGGCTAAAGTCCTTGCCTTGCATGCAGATCCCATAAGGCTGCTGGTTCTAATCCTGGCAGCCCTGCTTCCCATTGTTGTACCCAGATTTTGAGATCCCCAGAAATCATCAGCAGTCTGAAGTCGATGCAAATGCATAAAGGTGGTTTATTCAGACTAGCCTGGGCTCTCAGCCATCACCCGGCCACTACCATGGCTGTCGCCACAGCATCAGAAGGGCCAGGTCTGCACAGCACAGTATTTTTATACACTTCAGGCCAATTCCACAGTCATGATTGGTCAGTTTAACTGCTGACTTGTAAAAAGTGCAAGTTGACAGGCTTCTATTGGTGGGTTTGAAGCAAGCAACTTTAAAGTAGTACAAACTGGTGGGTAGTGAGCAAGTCTTATCTAAAAACCACACCAGGGGCCTCCTTCCTGAGGAGTGTTCAGCCTATGTGACCTGTCAGGTGTCACAACGTGTCACATTGGCTGTCAGGCCTGGAGTTCACACAGCACCCCCAGCCAAGCAAACAAGGCAGAACACACTGAGGCTCCTCACCATCCAGCTCCCTGCCTGTGGCCTGGGAAAGCAGTCGAGAACGGCTCAAAGCCTTGGGACCCTGTACCTGCGTGGGAGACCCAGAAGAGGCTCCTGACTGGATTGGCTCAGCCCCAGCCGTTGCAGCCACTTGAGCAGTGAATTGGCAGACGGAAGATCTTCTCTGTCTCTCCTTCTATGTCTGACTTTGCAAAAACAATCTTTAAAATAAAGAGAAAGAACTTCTATTCATCCAGTGGTCACTCCCCAAGTAGCTGTAATGGCTGGAGCTGAGCCCATCTAAAGCCAGGAGCTTCTTCCAGGTTTCCCATGTGGGTACAAGGTCCCAAGGATTTGGGCCATCTTCTGTTGCTTTCCCAGGCCACAAGTAGGGAGCCGGATAGGAAGTGGAACGGCCGGGATAAGAATCATATGGGATCCTGGCCATGCAAGGTGAGGACTTTAGCCATTAGGCTACTATGCTGGGCCCCAAAACAAACATTTTAATCAGCTGAATTGCAGCCTAGTTACTGCCTAAACACTCATGGGCTGACCACACGTGGTCACTGGCAGGCACTGAGCACACAGGTCTCTGAGCACCCTGGTCCCTGTTGTCATATAGGGGCCTGCAGAGTCCACTTTCCCTTCCTGATGACCAGGGAGCTGGCAAGGAGGAAGACTGCTCTCTGATTGGCTGGTGTCTGTCTCCTCGCCAACCAATGAGAAGCCATTTACTCTCTCTGGACTGGGACGGGGTGGCAGGGCTCCCCAAAAGACCATGTCCCAGGTTCCATCTGGGAGCCCCCGGGCTCTGTGGGGAGGACTTCTGGGCCAGCTGTTAGTGGCTTATTGCAACATGCCCTCATGGCTCTAAGTCATGGGGTCACCCAGTGGTAGCCTTTCTAGGCCAGTGCAGTCATTGTGAGCAGGGCCTCTCTCTAACGGAGTAACCACGGAGTGAGACAGGACAGAACACTGGCCTAGCTGCTCCAGATGGACAGATGTCAGCCAGCAGCACCACCAGCATGTGTGTTTCTTTTCCACTTTCCTCTTCCCAGCTGCCTTTTGAACTTCGGGTAACAAGCAGGAACATGGGCAGCATGCCAGGACCCCCTCCACTGGAGCGGCTTCCCAGGAGCTCAGCCTGTGATCTGAAGTCTCGTGAAGTGTGGCGCCACACGTTTCCCCTTTCTCTCAGCTCTAGGCGGCCCTGCCTGGCATGTTGGCACTGGACCCCACTTCTCCTAAAGAAGGGAGCGTTAGCATCCCCGTCCCAGGATGGGCAAGCCTGGCACTACCTGCAAGGAACCCCCAGGTGAGCGCAGGCCCTGCCAGCTGTTGGTGGGGGTGGGGCATCCAGACACCTGACCAGCAGCTGCCTCCTAGGTGGATGCTGCTGGCACCTGTGTTCAGCAGCCAGGCGTCCCAAGGCTGGACTCAGCCTTTGCAATTCTTGGGTGTGGAGGACTGAGATGTTCAACTGTGCAAACCCAGGGGCTGGCATGAGGACTCAGCACCCAGTTTCTTCTCTAAGAGGGCCCTGGCCCATGCTATCCCCCCTCCCTAGCCAAAAATGAGAGGTTGTTCTCTGTCACCATGGTTCTCCAGCGAAGAGCACTGCCCAGGACTGCCCCTGGGCAAAGAGGGATTTGGGAATCATTATGAGAAACCATGGAAACAGGAGTTGCCAAAGACAGCTCTGGACTCAGAGAGGATGGCAGCGGGGCTGGTGGGCTCAGGGCAGGCCAGAGCTGGGTCATCTCCAACCCCGACTCCACACGGCTGGATCTTCCAGAAGGTGGAAAAGCCCACCCACACCAGGGAAGGTGGGCAACGCCTGGCCTCCTCTGCCTGCTGGGCAGGGACGTGTCCTGAGGGCAGGAAGGAGCAGGCAGTACCTCTGCCCACGCTTGGGTAAGTGAGCTGTCAGGTGACTTCCAGGGAGGTCCCCGCTTGAACTTGGCCAGCACGCCCCTGAGAAGGGCCTGCCTCCCTACCCTCTAGCACTGTGTTCCTGGAATGATGTTACGAGCTCAGGCCCCAGCCCTTAGGAACAGTGGCAGGAGAGAAGCTGATGCTTCATTACATCAGAAGAAATGCAAGGCTGTGGATCCCTTCCTATCCCTGCAGGGTGGAATGGGAATGCTTCTGGTATCTATCCACTAGAGGAGGACTGTGTCTGGCTCAGACCTAGGAGTGCCTTGAGCAGCTAGGCCCCTGGGTCCAGGAATGCCCTCCCTGCTGGAAACCATACTCAAGGCTGGGAGGGTGGGTAGAGGTAGGTGGCCAGCACACAGCTGAAAACCCTCACCCACAAGCAGCCCTTGCAGGCTGCACCTCTAGGATGCATCCTTGGGTGCCATGACCAGGCTGCCAGGAGACTTAGCTTGGGCATCTAGCCTGGTCCACCCTCCTCACTGCTGGGAACTGTCCCCACCATGACTGAGCACCTGCAGGAGCTGGGGGCGGGGGACACCTGGAGTTCCTCCTCTTCTCCCTTGCTGTGTTCCCAGTGTCCTGTGAGTGAGGGACTCCAGAGGGACAGCCCCTGCCTGTTCTCTGCAAATAAGACACCCACTGGTAAAGGACATGGTTCATCACAGAACACATCAGAAAAAAGAAGTCAGAGACCCATTTCTCCTAGCAGATTCTGGGAGATTCCGAAGTGGAGGATGGTCACAGTGGGAGATAAATTGTTGTTGGTGTTGGGGAAATGGACAAGGGCCAGCCCTGCAAGAGCATCCAGCTGGCAGCGCTTGGATGGGGGTGTTCTGGGGGTGTCCAGCTGGCAGCCCCGGGATGGGGTTGGGGGGTGTCCAGCTGGCAGCCCCAGGATGGGGGTGTCCATGGGAGGTGACCAGTCGGCAGCCTAGGGATGGAGGTGTTCATGGGGGTGTCCAGCTAGCAGGCCCAGGATGGGATAGGGGTGCCCAGCTGGCAGCCTCGGGATGGGGTTGGGGGTGTCCAGCTGGCAGCCCAGGGACAGGGTTGGGGGCAGAGCCCAGCACTGCATTGGCCAGCCCTGTCTGGAAGACTAGTGATTTTGTTGTTGTCTTACTATGCCCAGCAACAAGTCCCAGTCTGCCACACGATGCTGGCCACACAGCCTGGGTGGGGGGTGGTTCTTACCATCCCTGACTCCCAGAGGGGCAAGCTGCCTTACCACACAGTGCAGGGCAAGGGGCGGGACCCCGTGACTGTTCCCTCATTCCTACAGCCATTGGGAGGTCCAGGAGATCCCACAGGCAGGCTGCAGCTGCCCCCAGGAGTTTGGAGGGGACAGCCCACCTGCAGCTCATCTAGAAGCTGCCTAGTCATCTCTGAAACCACGGGGCCCAGAACTGACAGGGTTGTTACCAAGGCTGAGACTGGGGAGGGGCAGTCTGGTCCCCCCAGCAGTGACTAGATATGGGGCTGAGTAGCACTGTGAGCCAGGCTGCTGCCGTGCCACAGTGGTCTGGTCGCAGAGCCTGTTAGAGTTCCAGCTACTCTGCCCCAGCCCAGCTTCCTGGTCAAGGACTTGAGCTCCTGCCACGATGTGGGAGGCCTGGGTAGAGACCTAGGTTCCTGGCTCAGTCTGGCCTGGACCTGGTGGCCATCTGTGGAGTGAACCAGCTAATGGAAGATTCTGTCTCTCTTTCTGACAATCTGCTGTTCAGCTAAACAAGCATATCTTAAAAACAAAGTTTTGGGGCTGGCTGAAGCACTCACCTCCTACAGGAGCAAAGGTTTGTGTCCCAGCTGCTTTACTTCTTTTCTAGCTCCCTGCTAACAGATTTGGAAAGTAGCAAAAGATGGCTCAAGTTCTTGGGCTCCTGCACCCACAAGGGAGACCAGAAGCTTCTGGCTTGCAGTTTTAGACCGGCCAAGCTCTGGCCACTATAGGAATGAACCAGCAAATGGAAGATCTCTCTCTCTCTCCCTCAATGATTCTTTTAAGTAAATAATTTTTAAACAACAAATTTGTCTGATAGACAAATAGCTCCCAGACAATGGGTTCACTCCCCAAAGGCCCATGTTGGGGAGGGGCGGGTGACTGGGATGTGAGGGATGTGGCAGACAGCTGGTCAGGACTGCCTGGACGAGGGGGTCCTGGCTCCACAAGTGATGATCACAGCTGGATGTTGCAGAGGTTGGCCATGCTGGGGGAGGAGTGCAGGGCCTGTCCCCTCAGTGGTGCCTGCACGTGGGCCTCCCTGCAGAGGATGGCATCTCTGTTCCATCAGAGCACCCACTGCACGCCGTCTGCACCTCCTGATTCAGAAGGCTGAAACCCGCAGGGCTCCTGAAAGCCAGCCACCTTTGAGGTCTTGTGCGATGGCAGCTTTTCTGGGAACCGCGTCTCGGAAAGCCACAACTGGGAGAAGCCAAGAACCTAGGGCAGGTGGTGGAACGGAACATGCCATCCTGAAGGAAGTGTGGTCTTACTTGAGCAGGCAGACGTGTCCACAAAACCAGCCAATGAGAGCCCCAACCTGGGCCCGTCGTCCCAGGAGCCCCAGGAAAGCGGGAGCTATCCAGGGACCAGCGTGCCAGGCAGGCCTCTCTGGGACAGGGCTTCCACCAGGGAGCCCTGGGCTCACCATGGCCCCTGAGTGACAGCAGGCTCTGCACCTCCGACCCCTGGTTCAGGGACAAGAACCCTTGGCTTGACTCTGGGGCCAGGGGTGGGATGGGGGTGCCTGGGGGCGAGCACAGCTTCCAGTGGAGCCATTCTCAGGGGCCCTGCGTGGTTGCAGGGAGGCAGCATCAACACCGACGTCCCCCAATGAGCCCACAGGAGGACTCCCAGGGGATGGGAAAGCCCTTCCGGCATGGAGTGTGACCACAGTGCTGTGCCTCCAGGATCAACCGCGGCTAAGGGCTCAGCTGTCGTCTGGAGACAGCTATCCACACGTATCCTGGTCCAGGTCCCAGCTCCACTTCCCGATAACGCACACACTGGGAAGCAGCAGGGGTGACCCAGGCCCCAGATAGGAGGTTGAAGGGAGTCCCTGGCTCTTGGTCAAGGCTGGCCCAGCCCTGGCTGTTGTGGGGCGTGAACCAGATGAGAGATCTGGTCACTGTGTTTTTCAAGTAAATAAAAATAAAAATAAAAATAAAAAATGAAAAAGCTATACTCCTGCCCCTGTGTTCTGGAAACAGCCAGCCACCTCGTGTCTCCACAAGCCAGTTTCCCTTTGCCTCAGAACCAGTCGGGACAAGACGCTGGGTGCCCAGGCTCGGCTGTGGCTTTGTCCTCCGGTAAGGTTGCAGACTGGTGGCCCTCAGCCATACTATCCTTCCTGGGGACAGACGGGTGACCACAGGGCGGGATATTCACGCAGCCCCCATGCTCACCCCATCTGCACCCCCTGTTCACTGTTCCCCAAAAGAAAATCATTTTTAGGGCTGGAGTCTTACGTTCTCTCTCCACTCCTCAAACTCAGTCTCCCTCAGGACGTTGTTTTTCTTCCTCGACCCCGTTTCGGTGGTCCCCTTTGACCCCACTTGCCCCCTGTGCGCCTCCTCATTCCGCCCCCAAGCTCGCTGTCCCCTCCAGACCCCCAAGGCTGCAGCCAGCGGGCATCCCATGAGGCAACTCCGCCCCTTCTCTCTCTGCAGGGTCCTCACGCAGGTGCAGCCTCCACGCAGCAGGTGCTGGGGTCAGGCCGGGGACCCAAGCGGCCCCTTCCCTTTTTCCAATGTCCACGTTCCCACCTGGCGCCCCACGCGGCTTCCAAGCTTGGCATGCCTGGATTCAGCGGCTCGCTCGTGTGCAGACCCGGGAAAGCGCCGGCCTCTCGCCCCGAAAGATGCCCAGACGGCCAGCTGGCACGCGCCGCGGAGCGCCTTGGACTCGCACCGCCGCGCCCGCGAGGAGCGCCGGAAGGTGCCGAGAGGCGGGGAGGGACGCCCGGAAACGCCCGAAGGCGAGGTCGCCGGGCAACGCCCCCTCCTGTGACGCATGACAGAGGGCGTGGCTTCCGGCACACAGGCCGCACCCCTAGTCCGGCCTTTCTCCCGCAGCAGCAAGAAGGATTTGGCCAATCAAAAGAGGGAGGGGGCGGGCGCTTGTCGCCCAGTCGGCCAATAGGCGAGCGGCCGGCCGGGCTTGCCCGGGCAAGTGGGAGCTGCGGCGGCCGGGACTCCACGTGCTATGGATGACCCCGAGTCCCGGGTAGGCCGTGGAAGCGAGCGGGGTGCCTGCGAGAGCGGCCGGGGTCCCTGCGGGAGCGAGCGGGGTCCCTGCTGAAGCGGCTGGGATCCCTGCGGGGCGGCCAGATCCCTTCAGGAACTGCTGGTCAGTGGGCTCGGGCAGGGGGCGCGGCGGTCGAGGGTGGCGGTGCCGGGAAGTGGACGGGCCGGCCTCTGGGTCTTGCGCGCCCCTTGCTGGATCAGACACGGAGGGTGCGGGTCGGTCCCACCTTGGGTGCGGCCGCTGCTCCCCAGCGCCGCCAGCCGCCCCAGTCCCCCCCGTCGCTGCCAGCCAGAGGCCATGGTGAGCCGAGGGCCCCTGTCACTCGAGCCGTTTGCTGGTGGAAGCCCTGCCCCGCAGAGGCCGCTGGACACGCTGGCCCTTACACAGCTGCCCGCTCTCCAGGAGCCCAGGTGCCTTCCAGGCAGTCAGTCACTCTTCCTCCTTCGGGTAGCCCGCTGGGGTGGCCTGCTCCCTCTTGCCAGCACAGCCCTCCTGTGGGGCTTTGCTTGCGACTTCTGGTGTCTGTGGCAGAATGGGACTTAAGTGCGGAACCTAGCTGGTGGGGAATCTGGAATGAAGGGCCGGTCCAGTAACCTTGGGTTGGGGAGAGCACTGAGCCCTAAGGCCCCTCCCCTCGGACCACCCACCAGAGAGAGAGAGAGAGCCCCTGCTCCTGCTGGCTCACTCCCCAAGGCTGGGACTCTCTGGGTCTCTGTGTGGGTGTCTGGGGCCCAGTGCTGTGGCTGTCACCTACTGAGGTCCCAGGGCTAGCAGCAGGCTGCCCCACAGAGCCTGGTCCTATGGGCAGCCTGGCCTTCTGTGCCAGTGCCACCCACCTCACCTTGTATTTGTGCAAGCAATGCTGGGCTGATCTGGGCCTTTGGGTTGGGGGTTCTGGACTCTCGACCTTTGTCTCCCAGGGATGGGGCAGGTACCCAATCTGTCCCCGTCTGTCCCGTGTACTGGGCATCCTCAGTGTCTGTGGGTGGGGATGGCGGTCCCAGTGGTGACACTGACCTGGAGCAGCATTTACCAGGGGCTGCCTTACACACATCCATCCCCCTGGCTATCCTCTGCAGGGCGCTGATCCCAGGATCGGGCACCCAGAGCCTGGAGCTGAGGGGATGGAGCCCCAAGGAACACCTGACGGTGCCCCTGGCCCGAGTGCCCAGCATAAGAGGAGGAGTCGGCAACACCAGCGGTTCATGGCACGCAAGACCCTGCTGCAGGAGCAGGGGCTGTTAAGCCTGCCCATCAAGCTGAAACCTGCCCCTCCAACCTCCAAACTGCCGGACGCCAAGGCTGCAGAGAGCCAGAGACCAAGGCAGGAGGCCCGGACCAACTGTGCCCAGAGCAGCAGGAGCCCCACCCCCAGGACAACCCCTGGACCCCTTCCCAACAAGTGCGTGGCGATCGACTGTGAGATGGTGGGCACAGGACCCCAGGGGCGGGTGAGCGAGCTGGCTCGCTGCTCTGTGGTGAGTTACCACGGTGACGTCCTCTATGACAAGTACGTGCGGCCCGAGAGACCCATTGTGGACTACCGCACGCGTTGGAGCGGCATCACCCAGCAGCACATGCGCAAAGCCATCCCCTTCCAGGTGGCTCAGAAGGAGGTGAGGGCCAGGGGCTTGAGGTTGGCAGGAGGAGGGGGGATCCCAGTGCAGACAGAGGAGTAGCACCCAGTGCGGGACTGAGTGTGGACAGGGGAGTAGGACCCCGAGTAGGGGCCAGAGTAGGATGCAGTGTAGATGGAGGAGGGACTGAGGGGAGGGATGGTGAGCTCTCCTGCAAAGAAGGCTCAAGGCCCTGGAGTGCCTTTGTCCTGGAGGAGAGCTCTTTCTGGGACCTCTGGACCCCCTCACCCCAGCACTCAGAGCTGCCCCTTCCCTCGACTCCACCCTAGATCGTGAAGCTGCTCAAGGGGAAGGTGGTGGTGGGTCACGCGCTGCACAACGACTTCCAGGCCCTCAAGTATGTGCATCCTCGGAGCCAGACCCGGGACACCACCTGTGTCCCCAGCCTCCTCCAGGAGCCCAGCCTGCATGCTCGGGCCCGCGTCTCCCTCAAGGACTTAGCCCTTCAGCTGCTGCACAGGAGAATCCAGGTATGGGGGCCTGAGAGCCCCACCTAAGCTAACTCTTCCCCCACCCGGGCCTGAAACCTTTACCCAGCACAGCCTTGTATAGAGAGGCCCTTGTATCTGCCCAACTGTGACCGCCACACGTTCTTACTGACTGGTCTCCCGGATGTCCCCAGCTGCTTACCAGAGCCTGTGTCACTTCTTGAGAGCAGGCTTAGCTGAGTTCTGCTCCGTGCCCCACCCCAGCCAGGAATGTTACTGGGCCTGCACAGGAGCTCAGAGGAGCCTCCGACCCAGGGTAAGGTAACCATCACTCTACTTGCAGGTTGGCCGGCACGGGCACTCGTCGGTGGAGGACGCCATAGCAGCCATGGAGTTGTACCGCCTGGTGGAGTCACAGTGGGAGCAGCAGTTGGCCACGGGCCTCCAGGCCCACCATGAGGACGTGGAGCCTGATAGTAGCACGGACATGGAGCAGTACATGGAGGACCAATACTGGCCTGCGGACTTGGCCCCAGGCCCCAGAGGACAAGCTGCGGAAGCTCAGGGTCAGGGGCAGTGAGAGTGGAGGAGCCAGGGGCACAGGCTGTCTCCTGGCTGTGCTCTCATTGTGTCTCCAAGGGCTCGCTCACTCAATGCACTTTACAGACTAGACAGTAGGGCAGTCCTGGTTCTCCCTGCCTCCATGCCAAGGTCACCACCATCTGCACCCAGCCCTGAGCCAGCACCTACCCTCTAGAGATCAGAACCTCAAGTGGAAAGTCAAGGATCCTCCTGTGAGGCTCGTGGGGCAGCTCTGGGTCCTGGATGCCGACCTTGGGCCAGGCTGAGGTTCCCTGACTGCTGGGTCCCAAGGGGGAGGGGTGGGTCCAGGTTCTCAAGCTCAGCTTGCAGAGAATGTGGAGTTGAGTTAGGTGGGAGTACGATGTATTTATTTGCCCTGCTAGAGAACACATCGATTGATCTTGAAGTTGTATGCTTTACTGTTTGTCACCCGCCAGTGTTCCCCCAGGGCTGTGAGTGTTGACACATGTCTGCGAATTTCAGCATGTTGTGGTTGAGGATCCTGGAGCCCCTGTCGCCATGCTCCCCTCGCCCCCTGTGGCAGGTCCTCAGGCTCATCTGATGTGTGCTGTGGCCTGCTGGTCAGGTGGCTCTGTGAGCAGCTGCATGTGTGCCCCCTGCAGCCTGCTGCCTGGCTGTGCACAGGGTGTCTTTCTCTGACCTTCCCTGGGTTGCTATTTCTGCCATGCTGGTGTGTTTTGCATTCCTGTAGTCTGTGGTTTTGAGATCTGTTTGAAAGGCAGAGCTTCAGAGAGGAGACACAGCAAGGCCTTCTGGCACTTCATTCACACCCCAGCATGTGGCCCATCACCTGCTTCTTTTTCTCAGGTGTGTTAGCTGGGGTGGGGCTCAGAAGTGAGAGCCCCTAGGATACTGACGTCTCTGCTAAGGTACAGTGCCGGCACCTGCTTGAGCTCGTTAGTCTTCTGCTCAGTTGACGGCTGTGTGCTCTAGTGCAAGTCACGGGAGATGGCAAGCTTAGTTGGCTGGAGAAGCTCAGTTGACTGGTGCTTCCGGCCAAGGGTGGTGGCTTTGTGGAGAGGGTCTCTCCAGTGGGCCATCAGCTGTCCCACGGGCCCAGAAACTACACGGCTCCCCTACATAGGTCTAGCAGACCTAACTCCTGCTAGAGCTATGTGAAGCAGCAGGAGTGTGCAGCCCCAGGGTGTCCTGGGCACTTTCCAGGGGGTGGCCAGGAGGCTCTGTCAAGGTTGACAGTGCCCTGTGAGGCTTGCGGGTCTGGTATAGTGTCGTCCGTGGTTTGGGGCTTTGCCCTTTGAGCTGAGAGGAAGTAACCGTGCCCAGGGCCAGTCTGGGCACATGAGCAGGCAGTGGCCCACCCAAATGCAGGTGGAGCTGGAAGTGAGTAAATGACAGGCAGCACGTGAAATGGTGCTCGGGGGAGAAGGCAGGAAAGTGATGGCAGGTGTTAGGGGTGGGAGGCGAGGGCAGCTGTGGGGGTGGGCCATGAGCATGCACAGAAAAGGCGCCTTGGCTGGACGGACAAGAGACTCCGTCGTTGAGTAAGAAGGTTGGGGCAGGCGTGGTGCCCCAGGATATGAAACTGAGTCACCACAAGGACCACAGAAGCCCATCGGTGAAGCTTTAGGAAGTGATTTGGAAGCTGCTGTGATGGGTCAGTCCCTGAATGTCCACCAGAGTTATGTGAGCCCAGACCACTGCCCACCCCAGGGGTGATGGGACCACAAGTTCCATGCTGAACCCAAGCTGCATCCCTCGAAGTGGAGCCACCTGAGTGGGCAGGTGACTGAGACGGCAGTATAGTATAGTATGGTATAGATGTGGGTGTCCTTGTGGCCAGGAGGTGCCACTCCCCTCCACAAAGGCCACACTTGTCCTGTTGTCCATCGTGTATCTGTCCCCTCCTTCCTGTAGGCAGAGCTTCCCAAGCTCCTGGAACTCCACTGCCTCTGGGCCACCAACGGGGCTGGGGGACTGGGCAGCCCTCACCCCGTTTGCCCCTGCTCTTCTGGCTAAGGGTGCTGGTGGCCCAAGAGCCCCTCTGCCCAGTACCCAGAGGGTGGCACATCATCAGATGTGTCTGATGAGGCAGGCTGAGGGATCCTGCCCCCTACATATCAGCCCATGTGCTTGATGACCAGAAACAAGCTAGGTGGGGGTGCCTGGTTTGAAGTGATATGAGTCCCTGACAGGCAGCTCACTGGCAAGGAGGCCTCAGGGCCAATAGTTGTGGAAGGGGGGCAACTTCCCTCTTGCTCCAGGATGTTGGGGGCGGGCAGGGCAGAAGGCCTGTGTGGCTGACCCTGCCTCTGGTGCCCCCTGCAGGATGTGCGAGGGTCTCGAGCATGGCATGCAGCCCTGAGGTGGTGGCCATGGATTGTGAGATGGTGGGGCTGGAACCCCTGGGGGAGAGCGGCCTGGCCCGCTGCAGCCTAGTGAACGTGCAGGGCACTGTGCTGTATGACAAGTTCATCCGGCCTGAGGGGGCGATCACCGACTACAGGACCCAATTCAGTGGGATCACACCTCAGCACATGGCCACGGCCACCCCATTTGCCCAGGCCAAGCAGGAGGTGAGTGCAGAGATCCCCCCTACCCTGTTCTCCCTGGTGCCTGACTGGGACAGGTGCTGCAGGGCAAACCCCTGGCATCTGCCTGTCTGCCCTGGTCCAAGATTCTGGAAGCTGCTGTCCATCTAGGTAACGAGTCTTACCTCATCCCCAACCTCTGCACTCACCTGAGACTGCCAGGCCAAGCCTCTATGGAGGAGAGGCTGGGTTGTGTGCGCCAGACTGGCCCATGGCTGTGCAGCTGCCTGTCTCAGGTCGGCCTGTCTGGGCCTCATCGTGAATCAACAAAGGGAAGCAAAACCTGGAATTGCTTCTGGCTGAGTCACCAGCAGCTCTGAGGCTCCTCCCCACTCCAGCTGGGGTGCAGGGAACAGCCCCTGTTAGCCCTGCTTGAGTTAACTCTAACCCCACTCCTAACCGTGACTCTGACCCTCACCCCACTACTAAACCTCACTGCACTGCTGACCCTGACCCACTCCTAAGCCTAACTCAGACCCTCACCCCACTCCAGACCCAACTCTTTTTATTATTTTTTTATTGGAAAGGCAGATATACTGAGAGGTGAGACAGAGAGGAAGATCTTCCATCCGATGATTCACTCCCCAAGTGAGCGCAACGGCCGGTACTGTGCTGATCTGAAGCCAGGAGCCTCTTCCGGGTCTCCCACGTGGGTGCAGGGTCCCAAAGCTTTGGGCTGTCCTCCACTGCTTTCCCGGGCCACAGGCAGGGAGCTGGATGGGAAGCGGGGCTGCCGGGATAGAACCGGCGCCCATATGGGATCCCGGGTGTGCAAGGCGAGGACCTTAACCACTGCGCCACTGCGCCGGGCCAGACCCAACTCTTAACCCTGACCCTCACCCCACTCCTAATCCTGCATGGGCTGGCCGGGTGCTGCCTGCGAGGCTACTGAAGCTCATCCTCACCTGTGCACCCCACTGCAGCCCAGCCGGCTAGCCCCATGCTGCCCTCAGGTCCTCACCAAGCGGACCATAACTATGGGGGTTGCCACTGCTGAACACCCAGATGTCCCTGTTCCATCCCTGGACGGTGGGGGGTGTCGGGGTGGGGAGGGGCCAAGGCACAGCTTTGCTGTGGGAATAAGCTCAGCAGCAATGGTTTCACAGGTTTTTCTTTGTGTTTTGAGTGTGAATCCCACCTGATCCTTGTTTTATGCTGTTGCTTGGCAGTGCTGGTCCTCCGTGCTACCCCAGCTGCCTTGGGCCTGAGGCATCCCCCGAGATACTCACTGTGCAGGGACACAGGACTGAGCTGTCTAAGCCTGCCCCTCCCCTGTGTGACCTGGACCCTTTGCAGCTGCTGGGGTTGGCCAGTGCTGGGAGGGGACATGTTTAGGGGGCTCTACCACAGAAGGGCTGTGGGGAGGATAAGGATGTGCTGCCTGCAACACATGGAGCCCCTACAGCTGGTGCGGGGGTTGGAGACCTGGTCCTGTCTCCCCTGGATGCTTGGTTAAAGCCAGAGGGAGGGGGCCCTGCTCATGGTCCTACTGACCTGTGTCTGCCGAGCAGATCCTGCAGATCCTCAGAGGAAAGCTGGTGGTCGGCCATGACCTGAAGAACGACTTCCAAGCTCTGCAGGAAGACATGAACAGCTATGCCATCTACGACACAGCCATTGACTGGCTGCTGTGGCACGAGGCTAGGCTGGGCGCCTGCAGACGTGTGTCACTGCGAGTGCTGAGTGAGCGGCTGCTACACAGGCGCATCCAGGTGAGGCCCTAAGGGGACGTGGATGCAGGGGGACATGGAGGTCAGCTGTGGTACCAGCCTTGGGCTGCCTGGACCTTATTCTGGGAGCCTTGGGCTCCTGGTCATCTCAGGGGCCACTCTTGCCCTGCTCCCAGCTACTTCTCGTTCTGTAGAAATTGCCCACACCTACAGGATGAGAGCCCTGGGCGGTGCTTCCTGGGAGCATCCCCGGGCTACTCAACCTGTTTCACAGAGGAGGATGCAGAGGTCCAGACACATAAGTTCCCAAGTAACGGCTGAAAATGGGTCTCTGCCCTCTGTATGGCTGCCCTTGGCCAGCTGAGGGTTGATAGGCAGTTAAGGCATCTGGGCACCGCACAACTGCTCTTTGTCCTAAGTGACAGCCTGACTGGGCTGGGCTCCACCTAGGGATCCCAGTGCCCAGCCCTGAGGGTCTGCAGAAGGAGCCTGGTGAGACCAAGGAGGCATCTCCCAAGGGAGGAGCCCCGAGGACATGGACCCTCATGCTGGCTCCCAGACAGGACCATGGGATACAGGTCCTTGGCTCAGGCCTTGGCCTCCCTCAGAAGTTGGGAGTGTCACGAGGTTATGTGAGCCTGGACTCAGCACCTGACAAAACAGCTGGTAGGGGGCTGCCCCCCTGGGTGGACTGGACATTCTATCAGAGCCTCAGTGTAGTGTGTGCAGCCTCCCTCTAGCCCACTGTGGGGCTGACCACATGCAGGGTGCACTCATGCACCTTGTCCACCTTGCTGCCCCCTCAGCACCCTGGCTTTTGTGCCTGGGCAGTGAGGGTCCATTCTAGGTTGCTCTCTGCCTGCCTACAGGACAGCAGCCTGGGCCACAACTCCGTGGAGGATGCCAGGGCCACCATGGAGCTCTACCTCGTGGCCCAGCGGATCCGGGCCAGCCAGGGGCTGCCGTGCCTGCCCATGTCTAACTAAGGCTGCTTTCAGCTGCTGCCCCAGCTGTGGTGCCCTGTGAGCCACCACAGGCCTGCCCTGAAATTCATCTTTAGCAGTAAAATGACCTTCCCACCCTCTGCCTGTTCTCATCCCTTTCATCTGGGGAACACATGTGCTGGGATGTGGGCTGTTGCAATCGTGTGTGCTAGGACACGTATCAGATATGGGGTTTGCTGAACTTGTATGCTGGGGCGTGGGGTGTTAGCACATGTCTGAGCATGTTGGGTGTTGGGGAGCATGCATGCTGGGGATGTGGGGTGTCCAGGAGCACACATGCCAGGACATGTGCCGATGCCAGTCTGTTCACCTCTGGGAAGCAGAACTTAGTGGTAGCCCTTCCCCATTACACTGTTTCTGTGCCCAGAGGGGCCTGACCTAGGCGCTGCTGTCCAGTCCATCCATCTGTGGCTGGCATTGTGGCCTGTGTTGCCTGGGGCCCTGGGAAGGGAAGAGGCAAGGGTGGTGGGGGTTGGGCTTTGCCATATGTAAGCAGTCCTGGCCTGTCTGTCTCAGCCTGTAACCCAGGGACTCGGGACAACCCTAGCTCTGGGTCCTGGCAGAGTGACCTTGAGAGTCAGAGCAGGCGCAGGGCAGTGCTGCCTGGGGAATAGGCAGAGGCTGCTCTGGCTTGTGCCCTGGTCCGCCACATCTGTTCCACTAGGGCTGCCTCCAAGGCCAAGGTGGTTTAAGGGGGTGAGACATCTGCAGGCTCAGGGCTTGCTCACTCCTGGGAGAGGCCTCACCCAGCAGGGGCCCCATCCAGGGTGGCAGGGTGCTCATGGCAAAGCTGAGAACCCCAGGGTTCAGCTGCAGACCTGCCCTGCCCACTCCCCGCCACCAACTCCAGTTCCTTTCCTTAGATCCACAAGGAGTGAATCCCCTCTATGTCCAGCTCTCATGGCCCCAGCCTTGCCTCAGGGCCATGACCCTGCTTTGGGGTTCCATGGATCATTATGCTGTAACCCCATGTACCCCAAATACCCACAGCAGGGAGCCTGGGTCTCAGTCTGGGTCTCCCAGGGGGGTACCAAGGATTGTTGCCAGCTGCCTTGCATGTGCACTAGCAGGAAGCTGGATCGGAAGTGGAGCAGCTGGGATGTGAATTAGCATCCCTTGTGGGGGTCCCAGCAAGTCTCAGCCACAGCCACCCCCTGTGGATTTCCAGGAGTTTCTGCACTGTGTGACTAAGGCTGGCCACCAGGGGGCGCCGAGGGGCCAATCCTGGCCTGGTGGCCTGGGAATCCCTGCAGGTTGAGGACGCCTGGAATGAGGCAGGTCAGTGAGCCCTTCAGCTGCTGCAGCCTGAGCTGTCGGTTCTCCTGGCCCAGTGGGAGTCCCAGCCCACAGCTTTCTGGCCTTCCGAGGGCAGTGCATTCACAGACTGTATCCCAGCCCCGAGGTTCTCAGCTCTGCTGCTGCATCCAAGTGGAGGGCAAGCCTGGGAAGGCCCTGAGGACAGCAGGGCCCCAGCTCAGTATCTGTGGAGTGGGCACCAGAGGTCCTGAGGGATCCTTTGGGGTGAGGGGCATGGCCACCCAGCATGGGGACGGGAGCTGAACCCCAGCAGAGAGAAAGGATGAGAGTTTGCATCTGCTTCACTGATGTCCATGGAGCTGGGGCTGGGCCTGTCAGAAGCCAAGCTGTATTCTGGTCTCCCACGTGGTGGTAGGGACACAGACATGTGAGCTGTCACTTGCTTCCTCGCTGTTGGGGAGTCGGCAGGAAGCTGGGTTGGAGCAGAGCCACAACTCCAGCCCAGGCCCTCCAGGTGGGGTGGGACAGCTGAAGCTGGAGCCCCCAGTTCCAGGACCGCAGCCAGGTCCACCCATGCACATGCATCCCAGGGGGCTGGAGCTGGACCCACAGGGCCTTCCTCCGCTGCCCCTGGCCTCCCCTGTGGTTCCTGGACCCAGCACCCCTAGACGGGGTGACTTTCCTACCAGTCCCTCTGTAGACAGGAAGGTCCCCAGAGGGAGGTGGTGTGGCCAGTACTGTGCTGTGCCCTGAGGATCTGGCAGTGTCCTGCTGGCCACAGCTGCCACCAGCTTTGGCCAACAGCACTCCTAGAACTGACCATCTCAGGCCTCTGCTGTGCCCACGAGCCACCTCCCCCATTGAACTTTCTGTGGATGCCTACCCCACAGGCATCACAGGAAATTAGGGGGGTGGGAGCTGCAGACAGAGTTGCACACCTGAGTCCCTGGGACCCAGCCCTGTTCTAGGCTGGAGAAGGCCTAAGAGGGGCTGCCCTGGCCTGTCTTCTGCCTAGGCCCCATCCCCTCCGACCGAGCCACGTGAAGGAAAGTACTGGGCCCCCATCCCCACTCCCGTCCCAGGCTCGCGGTCTCTGAGGGAGTCGGCCAACCCAGCACTGGTTCCAAGAGGGCCGAGAGCTGCCAGCTTCCTGCCCAGGGATGTGGCCAAGATTTACTCAGCCACGGAACAGTTTCTGCCTCCATGGAAAGAACGTGTGCTTCCTGTTGGGCTGAGGGGCTAGGGGCACGCAGGCCCGCCCAGTCCTGGCACTGACTCAGGCTTTCTGGGCAACCGTGGTGCCCAGGCTTTAGGATGCCGAGCTGGCAACCATCATCCCATCCCTCCCAGTAGGGGAAGGGCGGACTCAAGTTGGCCTGTTGCAGGCCCCACCAAGACCCCTGTCCGCAGAGAGCTACTCTTAGGGGAGGCGGGGGGCTGTGTCAGGTGCAGCTGGGGCCCTGAAAGTCACTGTGGCTCTCCCACCCTCTCAGGGTCATGGGAACATGCAGTCCATATTCTCACCAGGCCAAAGCTGAGCTGTACCCCCAGCCCCCTCCCAAGGACGTGGCGGCAGTGATGAGGCTGTTCTGATCTAGATGCTAAGGACCTATCTGCTGACCAGGCACGGCCCCCAGCACTGGACAGTACGGAGAGTTTACCAGTTTTTCAAGGCTTTCGCAGAAAGCCTCCCTAGCCCCCACCAGGCCCTGGGGAGTGACCCCTCTCCTACTCCCCACCAGCCTTGAGGACTGATCCCAGCAGGGCAGTCTCAAAGGGAGCTACCTGGGACAAGAGGACCTGAAATTCCAAATGCAGATCTAACTGGGATCTCCCTTCAAGGGTGGAGGTCAGTGAGCTCGGCTGAGCTGACATGACCAGAGCTATGTAACATTGCCATGTGGCATAGATGATCTGAGCAGGACCTGACACATGGGACATCTCCATGGCGTGCCTGTGGGAGACCCTCCCGTGGGCGTGTGGGTGGTCCCCATGTGCTCGGCCCCTTGGTGTGGCTGCAGCTGCTCTCTTGGAGCTATACCCTCACAGCCTGACATGCAATGGGCACACCTGGAAGCCTCCGATTTCTCCGGCAGACAGCAGACTCTAGCACTGACTGGACCTTGGGGCTTCTGGTTGTACCTACTGAGAGCACCTGGGTTGGCTCGTGCAGAGGCAACTCTGAGGGCAGTGAGTAGCTGGGCGGAGGACACACACAGGACACAGGAAAGGACGTGTCTAGAACATGGGCAGGAAACACAAGACACAGGACTTGCACAGGACACACATAGTACACTACAGGACATAGGAAAGGACTCAGGACAGCTGGTGCTGGCACCTAGGCTGCTGTGTACCCTGCCGGCAGGATGGGTTCTTACCAGGTCTATGTGTTAACTTGCATGGAGTCCTCTGCTTAGGAGGGTGGCAGCATGTGCCGGCAGTGACCAGTAGTCGGAATGGGGTCTGTGCCGGTCTTGGCCGACTTCAGAAGGAGGCTGCAGCTGAGCTTGTGGGGGAGGGGTGGGTCATCTACATTCACTGCTCTCAGGTGGCTCAGCAGGCCGGTGGCCATGGGGATGGCCAATGGTCGTAGCATGGCTGGTCAGGAGACTGAGGGCGAGGGGGGCAGCCTCCTTGGCACAGGTGGGCTTACATATCCTGAAGGATCACCCACCCTCAGTTCCAGAGACCTCCCTTTCTTCCTTGGGCACAGCTGGGAACTTATATAAAAATAGGAGGCTATTCTTGCCTGGGGGTCCAGGGCCCCTATGACCCTGCCCCTTCCCCTCAGTCAGGAGCCAACTAGCAAAGACCAAATGTTTGGGTGCTGTACAGCTCAGCCTGGTTGCCAGGGAAGCTCCTGGCCCTGGGCTCTGTGTTGAGACTGCTAAGGGCACAGTAGACAGTGTCTGCCCAGTCACTCCAGAAGTGACACTAGGGCCTCACGGCACAGCAGGAGCAGCTCTGAGCTCTGTGTTCCTGCTGGTATCCTGTCTTCAGTGTCCCCTTGTCCCCGGTCATAGGCAGGAGGTTGCAGGGCTGGGATTCTGGACAACTGGGTGACCTTGAATTGGGTTTTGAACCTGCTGCCTCATGGCCCAGAGGCTCCCACCATTTTCCCACACCACCTACCAGTTCAGGAGCCAACAACCTCCATTCATTTCATTTTCATGGGTGCCCCTTCTCCCCATTTCACAGATGGTAGAACTGAGGCTGGAATAGGGACCTCTCAAGGCTGTGTGTGTCCCATGCCAGCCCTCCCTGTGAGCCATGTCTGTCTCTCTCCAGAGCTTGGAACAGAGCCGCCCCTCAGTCCATACCAAGCCCCCTCCTGGCCTCTGCCCTGGAAGGCAGCCAAACTCCCACCCCAGCCAGACCACTTCCTGCTGACGAGCCCACGAGTGTGTGCAGCCCTTTAGGCGGGGACTGCCTAACCGCCTGCCTCCCTACAGGGACCTCGGATGGGATCCAGCTCCCCAGACAAGGGCTGCATGGACTGGCCGCCTGTGGCTGGCCCTGAGGGCGGGCAGCCAGGTGCCCGTGGCGTGGCAGAGAAGCCGCCCCCCCTTCTCTCTGCTCAAAGGTGAATTCACCAGGGCTGGCTCCATGAGTTTTCCAAGAAGCTTGCTGGGAGCCAGAGAATGGGAACATCTGTGCCCGGGGCTGTGTCCTGGCTGCAGCTCAGGCCACAGTCTGGGGCTGGCGTCAGCAGGAGACAGCCCTACATGGAGGGGGCTCTGCCTCGCTGGCTTGCACCCCAGGGAGAGGGAGCCAGGCCAGGCGCGGGGAGGGAGGGCAGGGCCTGGGGCTTGGCACCAGGGCCTTCTACGTTGGCCGTTTGTGCAGGGGAGTAGGGAAGGCCTTGGGGCACCACAGCTGCTGCTCCGGACCCCTTCCCTGTCCCCTCTGGCAACTGCTCATCAAAGCTCCAAGGTTGTTCAGTCGCCCGTTGCAACTTCTTGCCTTCCCTCAACACGCTTTTAAATTTAATTTCATGTTTTGAAGAAGTACGAGGTGCCAGGCTGGTCCCTGGGTCAGCATGTACAAGCCTCCAGGCCCCTCTGACTCTGCTGCCATTTGATGGCACCAGGTGTGAATCCCAGTCCCTGTGCACACACAAGCTTGGTTCATGTCAGAGAATTTGCTGGAAGAGGCAACACCTCAACGGCACAACCAAGTCTGGGGGACTTCACCAGAACCCCTGTCTTTGACGCAGGCCAAAACATGAGCCTAGCAGCAGCCGCTCATGTCAAAGGCAGGAAATGAGGCTCAGAACAGGACTAGGCTGATCCGTGACACAGCCCCATCAGACCCCCAGAGGTCATCTTAACCACACACCTCATATTTCCCCTACAGGGGACCAGGGGTGTCAGCTGTGAGCCACCAGACCTAGCCTTGAACCAGCCACAGTCCAGCCACAAAGCCAGCCACGGCCCAGCTGTAGCCACACAGGCCACGAGTGGGAACACAGCCCTCAGACAGGAGCAGAGAAGCCTCAGAGAGGGCCCCACAGAGGAGGATGTCCACATGTGGTTTCCAGGGGAGACTGGGCCACCAAGAGACCTGCAGATGCGTGAGGACAGAGTGAGCAAGGCACTTGCACCCCTTGGAAGGGGTTGCAGCCTCAGGTTGCTGGGGATCACTTGTCATCACACCGTGTTTGTGGCTGGGAACCAGGGCCCTGTTCTGATGAGACAAGGCAAGGCAGGGTAGTCTGTGGGGGTCCAGCCTCAGAATGGCAGGTCTCTTGTTAGGGGCAGCAGCCAGGGCCTGCCCATGGCCATGGTGACCGGGCACACAGAAAGGACCTCCAAAGATGGGAGCTGTGCAGTTAGGGCCTGACAGCCTCTTCCCTCAAGTAGGGAAACAGGCAGTGCTGTGGTGAGGGTGGGATGAGGCACCATACTCCTGGGTGGGGGTGTTTCAATGTGGGCTTCCTGTCCTTGCAGGCGCTGCAACCAAGCTGGAGTGTCCTCACTGCCTACCTTTGCCTGACTGAGCCAGGCACTGGCTGCTTGTGGGACCCCGAGTGCCCATCCTGCCTCCATGAATTCCATGACCACTGACAGGTGGGCCCCTCCTGTCCCCTCTTTCCAGGGAGGTGAGGGGGCTCATACATGGCACAACCAGGACCAGCAGCAGCATCTGGCATCCAGGGTCTGCCATGCTCCTTCTGGCACACCATGGGAGCCCTGGACAGAACCTCCCTTCCCCAGGCATGTGAGCAAGTCATGGGTGAAAATTCACCACAATTGCTCCCAACCCAGCACATAGAGTGGGTAGGAGAAGGCAGAGTTACACATGGAGAGGTCTTCCATCCACTGGCTCACTCTCGAATGTGTGGAGCTGGGTCAGACAGAAGCCAGAAGCCCAGAGCTTCTTCTGGGTCTCCCATAGGGGTGCAGGGGCCCGGGCAACTGAGCTGTCCTGTGTTGCCTCTCCAGGCACGATGTAGGGAACAGGATGGAAAGTGGAGTATCTGGGGCTGGAACTGGTTCTCATTTGGGATGTGCCCTACATCTGGCCTCTCCTTGTCGTCTCTCCTTCCCCGCTGGGCTACCAGCACTGAGACCTCCCTGCAAGACTGGCTCCCTAGGAACTGTGAGGCTCCTGCCAGAGCCGCGGCTGGAGAGGGCTCAGGAGCCTCCGTTGTTTGAGTTCTTGGAAACCCTGACACCTTGGCTCCTTGCTATGCTTTTTCCTCTGGCTTCAGACAGACTTGCAATTGTCAGCAAGACCTCCTCCAGGCCCCTGCCCCACGACCCCACGGCAGCAGACAGGGGCTTCTGCGGTTTTGTGGCAGTCCCCCAATAGAGGCAACAGGCAGGGGAGTGGGAGCATGGCCAGAAAGGCTCCTCCTCAAACGGCCCAAGCCCTGGGGAAAGCTGCCCGGCCAGTACCCAGCATGTCAAGGTTGGGATGTCACCCACGGCTGACCCTCCGGGCAAGAAGTAGGAGGTGGGCGCTTGGAGGCTGCAGTTGCCATGGGGGTCAGGATGACGTTTCTGTCGCTTCTATGAGGAGGAGCCTATAAGGGTGGTGATACTGTCTTTGGGGAAGCCTGTAGTGGTGTTGACATCATCTGTTGGGGAGCCCGTGGTGACACCTGCGAGGGGGAGCCTGCAGTGGGAGCGAGGGCTGTGAGGGAGCCTGTGGTGTCGCCGTCTGTTGGGGGAACCTACAGCCTGCCCCGGGGTTGATAGCTGTGGGGAGTGCTTGTGCTTCGGCCGAGCCTGGTCTGCAATGAAGGGCCAGGTGACCGGGAGCGGTCCTGGCTCTGCCCTGTGGGGCTGGGTCTGTGGGTGAAGCCAATGTGGTCGTGAATCAGCTTCTATTTTAGGCCCCGCCACCACCGATAGAATTCCTCCTTTATGGCTGTATTCTGCACAATTCCGAGAAAACCAGCGTCAGAGCCTCCGCTGACGTCACCCCCAGGCCTGATGGCTGGTTGCTGTGGTGACTGGGCTCCTCCTATTGCTCCCTTCCGGTGTCCCACAGCCCTGGGAGGGGATATTCCTAGACCTGTTGCCAGCCAGCCTGGGGTCTGGGCCTTGCTACCTGTCACCCAGCTTGTGGGCTGATGGTCTTTTTGGAGAACGTCTCCATCCAGTGACCTCACTCATCTCCCCGAGGCCCCTGGTTCCTCGTCCAGCCTGTGGGAGCCCTGGCCCTCCTCTGCACCACCAGGGATACTTCACTCCCTGCTTTCCCTGGCAGTCGGCTCTCTGCTGTCCTGACTCACTCAGGTTCTCTGAGTGGGGGCTGACCTCCTTGTAATTGATGGCCCCAAGGGGCAGGGCTGTTCTTAGGCAGACAGGCTCTGCCACGCCAATCCTTCACTTCTGGCAGGCAGCTGTCACTCTACCCTCTCCACTGTGAAAATCTCTGGCTCCTACCCATTGCTCATGCTCTCTCATCCTCCTGGCCTGACTTCTCTCTCAGACCCTTGCCTCCTGATGCTGGGTGGATGTGCCAAACCCAAGCCATGAAGCCCCAAGTGTCCGCCAGGGAGTGGCCATGGGGACACCTCTTGTCCTGTCCAGGATAATCTCCAGGCAGCTGGTGGACACTGATGGTGGTGTGCCATACACCTGCGGCTGCCCTCTCAGCCATGCAGCTGGAGCCTGGGTTGGATCAAGAGTGTGCCTGGCCTAGAGCAGCATTGCTACCCTTCAGACTCACAGCTGTTCAGACAATTGACAAGCTCCCGTTTGGCCCAGCTGTGCCATTCACGCTGATGTGACCACAGAGTCAGAGATGTGAGTCCTGCAAGGTTGGAGGGACCTCAGGGAAGTGGACAGCCACAGGCCCTGCCCATGTTGTCAGCTACCAACCATCAAGGAAGACGGGACAGGGACAGGGACAGATGGGAGGGGGACAGTGGGAGGAGGGCCAGCTCATAGGGAGGACTGCACCAGCCCTCAGGACTGGGAGAAGGGCTTCCCGAGGGTGGGACTGAGGCTGGGGCCAGCTGTGAGGAGGGCCTCATGTTGGCCTCAGGCATGGTGGGAAAGGGGTGTGCATCCCGACACTCCACCTCTGCTGGAAGCAGCTCTGCGGCGCCTGATCCCGCCAGCCTGAGTGTCTGTGCTCGCAGGCAGCTTGGTCCCTCCCATGCTGAGAGGGTCAGCTGGCCCTGCCCGCAGGAGAGCTGGCGCCCATCAGCAGTCCCATGGGCTGCCCACTGTGGCCAGTGGGGTGCATAGCAGCCCTTGTGTCCGCCCAAGGCCAGTCTCTGGCTTTGGGGTGATCCCAGGCCCTGGGGGGAATCCCAGTTCTTAACTGCCTTCCGCCAACTGATGATTGCATTGATAACCACAAGCAAGCTATTTTCATCCCTGATTTCACTGGGCAGAAGCCCAGGCCGCGCCTGTTCCGACCACACAGCAGTAGTGCTGTGGCTGCTGCTTGCATTTAACCCCCCGCCCCATGGGAGTTCTGGGAAGTGGGGGCTCCAAGAGTTCCAGCTATGAGCTGAGCCCCAACTCCAGCCCAGAGGTCCTGGCCAGGGGCCAGGAGACCCCGCACCTCAACACCAACAACATGCTTCTGTTCTTGCTGCCAAGAGGACTGGCCATGGCCTTAGTAGCTTTTGCCCACCCTCCACTTACCTTACAGCCCAGGCCTTGCTCATTTGGGGTCAGTATGGGACTGGCACCCGAATCTAACATGTCTCTTCATGTACCCTTCAGGTCTTCTCCTGGCCCAGGACTGCAAATGCCACCCTCAGAGCTCTAGATATCCACGTCCACGGGCACACCTGCCAGGCCTCGTCACTCTCCAGCCCCTCCCTTCTCTTACACGCTGTGTATCCAAGGGCAGGGTCTGTAGGACCCAGTGGGCATGCAATGAATGGGCATGGGAGAACTGAGTGAACTGAGTGAATGAGTAGCTGCTGGCTAAGCACCACCCATAAGGGTCAGAATTCTGAGCCCTGGAGGGTGAGGCAGGTCTACTTCCTGTGTTCAGGGGAGTCACTACAGGAACTGTTGATCTCCTGAGAGAAGGCGCTTGGGGCCAACTCCGCAAAACAGAGACCAATACACCAGAGGAGGCGGTACAGGGAGGGGGCTGCGAGAGCCCATAGCAGTACCCTGTCGCAGGCCAGAGCGCACCTCAGAAAGTGTTTTCTGCCATTTCCTGTCCAGAGAGATTTTGTTGAGAGCAGGGCTTTCTGCATTTCTATTCAAGAAAAACAGTAGATGAAACTTAAAACCCTTTTCTGTGATTGGCCGGAATCTTCCAGTTTTGGAGAAGGAATGCCTTCAACACGGCCTGTGAGTCCCGAGGGTTTGAGGCAACAGCAGAGCTGGACCGGGCAAAGGCCCAGTCAAGTGTTCCCCTGCCTCGGCAGGGGCCCTGAGGGAGTGGCTTCATCTGGAGGGCCTGTGGCACTGCAGGATGGGCTGGAGACCAGTTCCTTTCTGCTGAAGACTGGGCACAGGGAACAGGATGTCCACTCCTGGGTGTGTGGGGACCAAGAGCGCTCTCAGGGGCACTGAGGACCTGAGCAGTGAGGAAGGGTTGAGGTGGGCTGAGAAGAGTCTGGAACTTGAACCTGCGGTGGTCAGCTCTTGGGCCATGCCTGGACCTCCCCAGGAAAGGAGCAGAAAGACTTTACAAACAGGTCTCCCTCTGTCCCAGAATGAAAGGCAAGGAGGCAGTAACATGGCTGAGCCACCCTCACCTATGCTCCCCCAGGCCATGATCAACTCCGCTAACCCTCCATGGCTTCACCTGGCAGTGGCAGCCACTGTCCACACACAAGAGGAAGAGCAGAGCACCAGAGGCCACACAGCACGAGCATGAGCTGTGCCACGGGACAGCTGGAGGAGTGGGCTCTGCAGGGATAAGTGCTCAAGAGCCCTGCCCTAGGGGCTCAGGTCCAGAAAGGCCAGCGCATGGGGCAGCTGTATGAAGAGTGGCCTGAGAGACACAGTAAGGGAAGGCTGCCTGGAGAGGATGCTGGTTTCCCAGGAGGGAGTCTGCACTGAGTCCGGGAAGCTAGGTCAGGACCAGGCAATGGGACTACAAAACCTCAGGAGACGTGGCAGCCTGTGCCCCTGGGTCACCCCCAATCCAAATGAACAACCCTTGGGGGTGACCTCTTGCAGCTTCCTGTGTGCTCTCAGCATGGCACAGTGGCACTTCAGGGTGGGCTGGAGACCAATTCCTTTCTGCTGAAGACTGGGCACAGGGAGCTCCTCGAGGCCTGGCTGTGCCCACTCTGAGCCTGTGCTCAGTGGTTGGACACTGCCGTGAGGTGTACACACAGAGGCGCTTGGAAAAGCTGGCATTCAGACATCTGTAAAAAATGCTAACAGTTCCCATCATGGGGAACATCTGGATCAGGTTGGACTCTCTTCCATCTCTGCTGGTTTGGAGTTCCCGTTGGTTCACCCCAGGGCTTCATCCTTAACTCTAACTCTAACATTCCCTGTCTTTCCCCAGTGAGATTGGTGCTGTGTAGACCATGTCAGACCATCATTAAGGGAATAAAGGATGAGAAGATGTATGCCCAGTCCAACCCAGCCTAGCTTAGTCTAGCCCAGCTCAGTTTAGCCTAGCCTAGTCCAGTCCAGTCCAGTATGTTTGGCTCCAGGTTGCCTTTGAGCTATTGTTGACTGAATACAAAGGTGTGCACCCCTGGCTGCACCACAGATGCTGACCGTGCACACTGACCATGCATGTTGACAGTGGACACTGACCATGGCCAGATAGGTTGCTTCTTTGTCTATACAGCCATTTACTTTTTCCTTTTTTAAGATTTATTTTTAAATTTTTTATTGGAAAGTCAGATTTACAGAGAGAAGGAGAGACAGGGAGAAAGATCTTCCATCCACTGGTTCATTCCCCAAGTGGCCATAATGACTGGAGCTGAGCTGATCCAAAGCCAGGAGCCAGGAACTTCTTCTGGGTCTGTCATGTGGGTACAGGAGCCCCAACACTTGAGTCATCCTCTGCTGCTTTCTCAAGCCACAATCAGGGAGCTGGATGAGAAGTGGAGCAGCCAGGATTCGAGCTGGCACCCATGTGGAATCCAAGGTGAGGTCTTTAATCACTAGACTACCACGCCAGGCCCCCACATGTGGTTTTATGACCAGGAATCTGTTTTGTGCCCACCACAGAGGGTGCTGACCATACCATCGTGTGATAAACTCAAGAGCTGACCTCAATGCCCATGGCCTGCTGCTGATCAAACTTTGCTATGCTCACAGCGCCAAACTCTGGGTCATTGAAGCTTGATGAAGACAGCATATACAGTCCAACTGTATATGGAGCCCTCAATGAGACATGTGCTTGAACAAATTCCTTCAGGAGTTTCACGTGAGTCAGCACCATGGACCCTTGCCCTCTTACCTAGTTGTCTACTACTTGTTCCTTTGATGTTTACCAAGTGTCTGCTATGTGCAGATGCTGCCCCAGGACACAAGATGAGCTCCTCACCCAGTGTCAGGCAGGAAACAGAGTTGCTGCCTCCCAGGGTGGGCATCAGCAGGAAGCTGGGTGGGAGCAGAGACAGACTTCAAGCCAGGCACTCTGACAGGGAACTGGACATCTCAGCAGTGACCTTGCCAGGTGAAAATGCCTGTCCTCAGTTAATGTCTGGATGTCAGGAGCTGAGCTCTGGAGCAAAAGGTGGCTTCCACCTGCACAAGACTCCTGCCAGGAACCAGAATCCGGGAAGAACTCGGCAGCACAAACAGCCTGGCCAGGGACCTCCCCTCCTACCCTTCATTCCACCTCTAGAGGAGCCTGGGAAGTGACGATGACCACTGACCCCTTGCTCTTTCACCACCCGCTGTGGTGCCTGGCACAGGTGGAGTGAGCAGTCCTGGGTTTTTGGACTCTGTACATTGGTCTAATCTACTCCCCCAGCCCTGGGTTTTCTGGCTTTCCTCTTTGCAGGGGAGGAAACTGAGGCAGGGTGGAAGGCAGGGTGGAAGCCCAGGACCAGTGGTCCATGGGCTCCTGGTCCTGCCTTCATCACTTCTTTCCCCATAGTGGGGCAGACCAGAAGTCATTTTTCAATTCTTTGAACCACAGGCTCTGGGGTTAGGGTTAGATATTTGTACCCCACAACACAGTTCCTGGTCACAGACTTCTAACCCCAGCTTCCTGCTATTGCAGACATGGGAGGTGGCATGGTGACTCAAGGACCTGGGCTCCTGCCACAGATGTGAGAGACTTGGACTGAGTCCAGTCACTGCCAGCATCCGGGGAGTGAGTCAGCAGATATGCACTCTATCGGCCCCAGAAAAGACCACGGCAGGTGCCCCTACTGGTAACATCCGAACAATTAAGCTTCAGGCATCCTTGGTGAATCCAAACCTTGCCCTGCCAGGGGGGAAAGACTCAGGGATAAGAGTGACATGGTATGGGGAGAGTGGAGTCCCCCAGCCTTCAGGGAAACTATGCCTGCCTGGAGACTCAGAAATGAACCCAGTCTCTCTCCAGTGCAGGGGTCTGGGACAGCAGAGGTGGCCCTGCTCATACAGAGCCAGGGATAGGAGAGGTGGCTCCACTTACACAGGGTCAGTTACAGGAGTGCTGGCCCTGCTCATACAGGGTCAATTATAGGAGAGCTGGCTCTGTTCACAGGGTCTCTGATGGGGTAGCTCCTGACAGCAACCTAGGAAGAGAGTGGCTCTTCTCCCAGTGGTGTTTGTCAGCTTTGTTGGCCCTTGGAGGAGTGCAGCCTGCCAACTGTAGGACTGACACTTGCTAACAGATTGAGGACCCAGCACAGTGTGGGCCTGAGACCAGCACTTTCTTCCTGAGCCACTGCAGCTTTTCTGAGTGCAATCAGGGGCTGGGTAAGGAGGCTTCAGACCAGGTGAGAGTTGTGAGGGCCCTGCCCCTCTGGCTCATCCTGGCCTGGGATGACTCATACTGCCTGGTAACCCAGTCCGTGTTGTCTTCCTGCTGGGGCAACTGTGCTTACAGTTAGCTCTGCTCTCGCTCCTGAGCAGCAGTAGCCCACCCATATTGTCATTCACACCTGCACCGTTCATACCTGTACCATTCACACCCTTACCACTCATGCCCTAGTTCATGCCCGTACTGTTTATGGCTGCATTGTTCACATTCACACCGCTCATGCCTGCAGCCAGAGCTGGCACCCTCCCTCGGGATGGGTACCCCTGACACTGCCTCCTATGGCATGACTGCCTGCAGGGGCCCAAACATGCTTCCCAGAACAGCAACACAAACGGGATCCATAGGTCCCTCACCACCCTCAGCAGGGGTCCTGCAGACAGGGCTGGGGTGGGTGAAGGGCAGAGGGTGACGGGGTTGGTCTTGGTCTTGCTCTGGGGCAAAGCTGGCCCTGCCTGGTTGACCTTGTATGATGTGGGTCCCTCTGCACAGGAGTAGCAGGTGGCAGGTTCCTGACTGTATGTTAGGAATCTTCCAGGCTTTGTTCCATGGGCCAGTTGTGTTTGTGTTGGCCACCTGGCCTTGGCTTTTCTGAGGCCGAGTTCTCTTTCCTTGCTCCCCTAGTGCTGGCTTCTACAGCATGGCACGCACAGTCAGCTCATCAGTTAAGCCCAGCACCCACCCTGTCTGAGCCAGGTCTCCTCCTGGGGCCCCTGGACACAGCCTTGTGCAGCGAGAGGACAAGTGTGAGAGTCTGGCCAGGGGGCCAAGACAGAGGACAGCAGGCACTGTGAGCAGAGCAGAAGCTGCAGGACCTCGACACTGAGGGAATGGGAGCCCCAAACCCGGAGCAGAGCAAGGGGCTGCCTCTCCTCCACCTTGTCCATCTGCCTCTGGTCTGGCCCTGTTGTGACACCGGTGCCAGTGTGGGGGACTCAACTCCTGAGGTACTTTTCAGTTTGGGAATCTGTGACTTGGTAGTTTTGTTGCTGTTGTTTTTGTTGTTCTATTTACTTTTTTGAAGAGCAACAAAGGCTCTTCTGTGTGAAGGCAGTGCTGACTGGCAAGGTTGGGTGGTGGGGTAGGGAGAGCTGTGTGCTCCTTGGTGCTGTTGCATGTTGAATGGTGAGGGGATCCACCTGTAAGCTGTAGCTGGTCTTCCTGCAGGTGACGCTGCAATTGTCCCTACTCGCTCCATCCCCCAGCCTAAGAGGGTGCCGATGGAACCCAGCCTCAAGGTCCTATTGTCTTCTGTGCCTTGGAGTGCAGCCCTGCCCCACCATTTATTCCCTGGGTCTGGGGTCCCAGGCCTCCTCCCTGTGGGACAGAGTCAGCAGTTGGCATCTCCAGCCCTGTGGCTCCCAGATGTAAGTTGCCTGAGGCACCCAAAGGATCTATGACTCCCACGGCACAGGCAGAGCCCTTGCTTCCCCTCCTCCTGCTGTAAGGCCCCCGATGGCAAACATGAACCCCACCTTCCTGTGACCAAGCGCTTGGCTGGGGTCGAGGCCAGCCACATGTGACAGCACAGCCTCTATTGCAGCTCATCACGCATGAGGCTGGCTCAACCCACAGGGCCACGTGCATGTGCCTGGTGCCACCATGACTGCCTCACGTTTTGCACCTGCTACAAGAACAATGAGATTGTGGCAATAAAGAGGGAGCAGTTGCAGCACAGACTGCGCTCCCACATCCCACTCATCCCCAGAGCCTCCCCCAGGGACCCAGGGTCCCAGGTCAGCTGCCAGGACAGTGTCTAGCTCTAGGGGCTCCTTGGTGATGTGCTGTGTGCATGGCCCCAGGACCCATGGCCTCATCCTGAATCCTCTGGTAGGAGCTCAGAAGAGCATAGCAGCTGAGGGGCAGGGGTTTCCTCCTCTTCCTCACTCCTGCTCTGAACCTACGCTGTGCTCCCCTGTCCCTAGAAGGAGGGGAGGTCCAGAGGCCACTGGGAGTATAGTGTGAAGGACCAGGTGCCCAAACTCCCCTGCCAGTGGCAGATGTTCCAGTGGACACAGTACCTCCCACCCCAGGTTCCATCTTCCTCTCATAGTGGAGTGCAGGAGAAGGATGCCAGCAGGGTCCCAGACACACAGGGCAGTGATGGCTGTGGGCAGAGTTCAAACGAAGGGTGGTCCCAGATCCTGAAAGTCCCACTACAGTCACAGCAGCCCCAGCCAGACCCAGAACCCGTGAGTGTGCCAGCACACATACATGGCGGGACACAGCCCTGGGTTGCAGGTTGGAAGGAAATCTTGTGCTGGGTTAGGGTTTCCTCTCAACAGGCCACCTGCCCCTGTCTGCACCTAACAGGGAGATGGTTTGGGCTCTAGGGCTGAGGGCACTGAGGGCCAGTGTGACCATGCCTGATTTCCACACCTGCCTGTGAGTCTTCTACAGTTCCCAACAGAAATACAGAGTGTGAGAAAGAACCCTCAGGGCATTAGCCCTGAGGCCAGGACCCCAAAAGGGCGAGATCAGGGGACTAGGAGCAGCTCCAAGCAAGGGCTATAGACTTCACAGTGCAACCTCAGGGTGAACGCAGGCAGGGGCTTGCAGTGGTGACTCCAACCATCCCAGGACACAGGCAGAGACGGAGAGGGCACCAAGGCCACTGTCACAGGAGAGGAGAGCACAAGCAAACATCACCTGGGTCCAGAGTGGTGGCAGTGAGACCTCAGTAGCGTCAGGCAGACCCCCAGAGGCTGTGCCCTGCATCTCCTGGGACCCCCAGAGTTTGAAGCCCCAGCCCTGTGCCAGGGGTGAAACCCTCCGGGCTGGGCAGGAAGACACTGAGACTTAAGTCAACTTCCTCCAACCTTGAGGAATCTGTAGTGACAAGGCCTGGCCAAACACACCCCAGTCATGTCTACAGCTGGACATGCAGGACCCTGAGGTGGACCTTTTCAGAAAGTAGCTGCTGCCTGAAGAAGACCCTACCTTGAACCTCTCAGGGCAGAAATGTGAGAGACTCAGCTAAGATGCTAGCAGGCAATGGGAGTGTGAATTTTTTATGCCTCCCTTACCAGTGGTCATAATGGAATGTATTCATGACATATTACTCATTCACAAACTCTTAAAGATAGAAAACTGAGCTTTATTGAAGTCCATCCAGGAAAATGAACACATAAGTCGAAGACTAGGAGAGGTCTGTAACACACACACACACACACACACACACACACACACACACACACACGACACAGTCCCACCCACAATTCCACAAGCCTGCAAGGAGCAATGCTCAAATAGGCAAAAGATTTGACCATGAACTGAATGATTCCAGATGACCACTCAGCCTGTGAAACGAGGTCCAACATTCTGACTCCTCAGGGAAACATAAAAGGAACTGCTGAGACATTACTGCTTGCTATGTAAAGTGACTGAAACAGACATGATGCCAACAGCATGTGCTGGGGTAGGGTGGGCGCTTGGGGTCCTCTGGGCAATAACTGGCTGCAGACCATGATCTCAAAGAGCAGCTCAGCGACAGGAAGAAGCATGGGGTTCATACACGGGGACATCCACGGGAGCACACATCTGTCACACACATAGATATGTCCACGGGAGCACACGTCTGTCACACACACACAGGGATGTCCACGGGAGCACACGTCTGTCACACACACATATGTCCATAGGAGTACACAGCTCACACACGGGAACCTCCAGTGGAGTGCATGTCTATCACACACAGGGACCTCCATGAGAGCACATGTCTGTCACACACATGGGGACATTCATAGGAGCACACGTCTGTCACATACAGGAATGTCTACAGGAGCACACATCTGTCACGCACAGACACCCGCAGAAGCACATGTCTGTCACACACATACATGTCCTTGGGAGCACACATCTTCACACACATGGGGATGTCTGCATGTCCTTTGCACACACAGATATGTCCATGGGAGCATGCCTGTCGCATACACAGAGACATTCACAAGAGCACACCTCTGTCACAGACAAGGGGACACAACTTTCAGCCACCTTCCTGCCACCCTCTCAGACTTCCCCTGAGGTCACAGCACCTAGAATTAATCTTGCTGCAGCTGGTTGACAGCCAAGGGAAGCAGCTCAGGGACGGGGAGAGGTAGATGGTGACAAGGAGGTGTGGTGTCCCTGCTCAGTCAGAGGCCACAGCACTGACCACATTGACCCTTCTAGCATCCTGCTCCCTCAGGCCACTGTCCTCATGATGAGAACAGCTATGGGTCTGGGTCCTCGGGCCTTCATCTGAGCACCCACAGTAGGGTGTCAGGGTTGGAGGTGTCTGCTCAGGAGGTGCAGAATCATAGAGATGGTTTAGGATGATCCAATCCTGATGAGGATGTGGCAGGAGATGGGGATACAACGTGGGCGTAAGCAAAGGGCCAGGTGGTGGTGAGGGCAGCAGGGGGACAGGACCAGGGAGCAGTTGTGGCAGGGAGAAGGAGACCATGCATGTCAGCACATGCAGCTGCACACACAGTGGGGCTGGACTTTGGGAGCCACACCTCCCCCCAGCCAGGCTGGTGACAAGGGCTGGATGCTCTGCAGCCACTCAGACCCTTGGTACCTTCATCTTTATTAATGAGGACTGTGCATTGCAGCGTGGGCCCCTGTGACCCACTGCCAAACTGCCCCCCTGTACCGAGCACGGTTCCAGGGTTCTACCTGCTACACGCATGCTGTACCAGTGGCCAGGCCTGCTTTCATTCCCACTTGTATCCAGGCTTGCTTCTGGTTCCAAGGTGGGAATTCTATAAAAGCTGGGCGCATCCTGCCATCTTGTTTCTACCTGCTCAGCGCTCCCACTCCCAGACACACAAGCCAACAAATGTGCAAACATGTTATCAACTGCCTATATGTTCCACAAAGCCAGCAGTTATTCTGTCTTGGGGCTGGCCTTTCCTACCTGACACAGAATTCTCAGTGTGTAACTCTGCTCCTCCACATGTGATATTTACCACGATTATAGCATATGACCCCACTCTTCACATGAAATAATCACGGCATGTGATCCCACTCCTCTTCATGTAACACGTATTCACAGAGTTTGTCCCTTCTCCTTCATACATGACACATGACACCCAGGCTGAGAGGAGCCCTCACGAGACCACCACCAAGTAGGGGGCAATGGGCTCCTGTGGAAAACAGCAAGCATTTTCCCCAAGAAGGAGGGGGCATATCCTACACCAGAGCTGAGGGTTGAGTCCCAGCTGCCCCACTTCCAATCCTGCACCTGGGAGGCAGCAATAATGGCAGGTACATGGGACACCTGAATGGAGGTCCTGGACAGGCTCCTGAGGGACAGGTGGTGAATGGGTGTCTGTCTGCACCACTGGACCTCGCCCGGCCCGCACGGGAGGAGACTAACCCTAACCCTGGCCCTGCCCTATCTGCTGCAGCCACTTGAAATGTCATCTGTAAAGGCAAGATGGTTCTTTCTCTCACTCTGTCCTCTCCCCTGGTATGCATTATAAAACATGTGGACATCAGATGATCTGTAGATATTTTAAATGTCATTTCCCCTGACTTACACCCTTCTTCCTTCACTGCGTGATTTCTTCCATGAATCCTACATTAAATGATATTTACATGCTCTTCTCTTCTTTAAAAATACCATTCACGTGGACATATGAAATGGATACACAGGAAACAAATTTCATAAAATGCTAAACATTGCTATATCTGTGTACCCAGGGAATTGCTCTTTACAGCTTTCTGGATTTTTTCAAATCTTTTAAAACAAAATGACAAAAAAAAAAAAAGGAAGCAATGAGAAAGCAAGTGCTTAGCAGTGAGTTAGCAGTGAGGGGCCCAGCAGGAGACCCGAGTGCTCCCTAATGGCTAGCTCTTGGGACCAGGTGCCCACCAGGGATACTGCCTGGGTCTGCAGACAAGCAGGGGAACTGTCCTCTGCCTTGTCTCTGAGCCTTCTTAGAGTGGCACATGGTGGAGGCTGATGAGGGCTTGAACTCTCTTCCTGTGCTGTGATCCTAGACAAGCTGCTTCTGGTTCCAGGCTTGCTATTCCTAGGACAGGCTATGCGGTCAGAGCAGGGCTAGTTCACATCGAAAGTTCAGCACCCCAGGGTTGCCACCCAGGAGGGCCCTGGCTTACCTTGTCTACTCCACACCCCAGGGTGCCTGGTACCCACTTCTTTACAGGTATGCTCATTGCCTGCAGGCAACCGGAGCCCTCCCGACCCCAACCCCCCGCCCCCTCCCCGGCTTCTGCTGGAGCTCTCAGCTGGTGCTGCTGGTCATCAGCACAGAAGACCTGCTGGTCATCCCTAGTGTGTGGGCAGCTTAGGATGTTCTCAGCTGACAATGAGAGTCATGCCTGGCGGGGGCTAGCAAGGGGTGAGTGAACTCCAAGTAACTGCCAGCTGTTTTACAATTTAAAACACTAGCTCCTCCTGGGGGCACCCCCAGCCTGTGGAGTAGGAGCTGGGTGGCTCCAGCAGTGGCTGCCTTACACAGGCACGCTTGGGCCTGTGGTTTCCCCATCACTGCCTCTTTGTGAGCTCCACAGAGCCTTGCACACAGTGGGAACTCAATAAACAGGTGTGCATTCATGGATACTCTCCAGACCCTGGACTCTGCAAACAGAAACCAGAACCCGAGTCTCCTCCCGTGCGGGCCGGGCTAGGTCCAGTGGTGCAGACAGACACCCATTCACCACCTGTCCCTCGGGAGCCTGTCCTGGCTCCAGGCAGTGCTACTGAAAGGGGGCCATTCTCTAGTCTGAGCAGGGCTTCAGTCACTTCACAGGGAGGACTTTTTTCCCCCTCAACTGCCTCATCTGACCTTAGGTCCAACGGGCAGGGACCAAAGCCCTGGAAAGGCCCGTGGCAAGCAGCTTGCCCCACTCCATAACGGACTCTGTTCTGGATTTCCCAGGACCCCAGAAAAGCCCAAAAGACTGTGGTCTTTCCCTGCTGAGCCATCCCCTCTTCCTGCCTCTCTCTATCATGGCCAAGGGTCTTAGGCTGTCAGTTACATCTGTCTTTAAAGGTTTATCTGTTTTTATGTATTTGAAAAGAAGGGGGCAGATAGAACAAGAGATCTTGTATCTGTTGATTCACTCCTCAAATGGCTGCAATGGCCAGAGCAGAGCCAGGAGCTCCATCTGGCTCTCGCATGTGGGAGGTGGCAGGGGCCAAGTCCTTGAGCATCTTCTGCTGCTGTCCAGGCCTCAGCAGGGAGCTGGATCAGAAGCTCTCTCCTGGTGCACCACCAGCCATGGCCATTCCTAGTCAAGTGTTTTCAATGGGCTGGACAGCACAAGGGGCTTCTTCTGGCCCATAGCTGTCTCCATGGCCTGGGACATTGGGAATGGCCTAAACCTTGTGGACACTGAGTCAGGAGTGAGTGTCCAGTGGAAGAAGGGGGAGCACCAACGGCAGGGCGAGGGGGCAAGCCTGTGTGGGGGTTGGGGGTCTTCTGAGAGGTTCAGACCAACTGATATCATCTCTTGCTTTTAGGGCCTCTCCTCAAACTCCAACCAGGTTCACAAAATGATTTAATGAAGACCACAGAGGACATGGTTTGTGGCCCTCTCAGGGACTGGCCCCAATTCAAGCCTTGAGGACACAGAGCTGGAGCACAAATTCCCAAGTCCCAGCTAACCTCAGGCAAGTCAGGACTATGGACCTGGCGACGTCCTCTGTGGAAAGGCTCTCATAGACTGAGGGAAGAACAGCATGGTGGCTCACAGCTTTCAAAGGCACAGGCAGGTGTGAAGTGGATTGAACCGAGGGACTGGGAAGAGCCTACCCGCTGCAGGGTTAGGAGCAGCCACTGTGGCTATGTAAGCAGGGAGGAGTGGAGCAGGACTTGCATCAAGGGCAAGCTGAGACACAGGATCCTGTCAGGGCTTTGGCCAGCCCAGGCCTGTTCCAGCAGCCCAGCTGACTTGGTCAACAGCCTCAGCTCACCTGCTTGACCTGGCCAGCCTGGGCATGGAAGGTAGCAAGCTGCAGCAAGCAGCAGCCACTGATGCGCTTGTTCCCAGCAGGCCTCTACAACGTTGGTGCTGACCCAGCGCCTGGGTTCATTTTTGCTTCCCAGGACCTCAGTGGTTCTTCTTTGCCAGTCTGGGATGATGGGTCCTTTGTGGGCAACTGCATGTCTGAAGCTGGCAGCACACTGTCAGTGTGTGAGAGAGTAAGGCATTCCAGGCAGGGTGGGACGCTCTGCCCATTCTGGATGAGGGACCTCACGGGGGTGGGAGTGGTGGCAGAGTGAGCAGTAGTAGAGAAGGGGTGCAGCCAGGATGACTTAACACCTACCCCACTACTCATCTGGACTTCCACAACCTCCTCTGAGATCACGCCTGACTGAGATGAGTACTCAAAACAAGCAAATTTGGATGATGAGGTATCTGTATATAGGCAGAGGTCAGTGCAAATCCTGCGAGTCAGAAAGCAGGAAAAATGTGGGTGCAAACTGAGCCTTGACAGATCCCCAAATGCCTCCATTCTGAGCTCAACAGATGGAGGTAAACACCTCAGAGCTCTTTTCCTCCTTTCAAGTGACACTATTTTCATCTACTTGAAAGGTAGTACTGGAGAGAGAGAGATCTTCCATCCATCGATTAGTTCATGCCCCAAGTGACCACAAAAGCTGGAACCAGGCTGAAGCCAGGAGCCAGGAACACTGTTGTGGTTTCTCTGTGGGTGGCATAGATCCAAGCACTTGAGCCATCACCCTCTGCTTTCAAGGATGCATTACTGAATCAGAGCAGTCAGGGCACAACTGGAACCCCACATTGGATACAGATGCTCTATGTGCCAGCTTGGTCAGTTGTACCACGACTACCCCACCATAGGGCTTTCCTGATGGTGAGCTGAAACAGTGTTAACCAGCATTTGCTGATACTTATGGACCCCAGGAAAATCTAAAAATCTAGAGCAAGACAATAGAAGGCAGAAGAGTGAAGTATGTATAGGAAAAGCAAAATTGATAAAAGGTATCCATAAGCTGTTGATAATAGCCTAGTCATTAATAATCACAGGTGTCAGAAGTCAATGTTGAAGAAGGCTTGACTTTCTTACTATTCTTTTTTGGTTTAAGAAATGTGTTCACATCCCCAAGTATGTGTGTGGGTTGGTGCAGGGGGTGGGCTCAGCCTGGCCCTGCAGTAGTTGACACACATAAGACCCAAGTCTGAGGACGCCAAGGTGAGGTTTCCTAGGAGGTTCCCCAGCTGGACCACTGCGTTCAGTGTCCAACCTCAGGGAAATCACAGAATTGTGGTCCAACTCTAGCGCGCATGTTGCAGGACTGAGCCACCTCTGGCTTACTCCCTTGCAAGAACAGAGAGCACACCCAGGCACACATGAAAGCCAAGACCGTTGGCTCATTAAAGCCAACAGAAGACTCCAAATACTTTTTCAAAAGCTAGAAAGGTTAAAACACACTTCAGATCAGGTTCTACAAAAGCACCTAGATCTGTGGACACACTAAATCAACATGCCTATGAAGAATTCCTCACCTCTGCTGTAACAGAGCTGACAAACTCTCAGAATACTCAAGACCACTCAAGTAGTCTTCCCCTCATCAAAGTCTGAGGTCTCTAAGACAGCATCAAAGGACATCTCTGCCTCCTTCATTGATGCAGTGCGACAGGAAGGAGCGGCTCACACACCATTACTGCCTGCAGACACAGAAGGAAAACGGAAACATTCCAACCACCTTCTCCCCACCCAACCCTCTCTGTCCTAACTGGAGGACCACATGGGTGTGCAAACCCCTCACTTTTGCAATAAATATTGAAATAAAGAATTAAAACTAATAGGGACTGAAATTTATAAACCTCTTTATTATCGTTTTCTTTTTCCTAAAAAACTAAGAAACTATGTACTAAATCTATGCATATTTTATATTGCATAGAATAAAAATTTAAATCTTTAATTTTATGTTTGTGAATTAGACATTTTTTTCATTGGAAAGGCGGATATACAGAGAGGAGAGACAAAGATCTTCCGTCCGATGATTCACTCCCCAAGTGAGCGCAACAGTTGATGCTATGCCGATCCGAAGCCAGGAGCCTCTTCCGGGTCTCCCACGCGGGTGCAGGGTCCCAAAGCCTTGGGCCGTCCCGGGCCACAAGCAGGGAGCTGGAAGGGAAGCGGGGCTGCCGGGATTAGAACCGGCGCCCATATGGGATCCCGGGGGTGCAAGGCGAGGACCTTAACCACTTGTGCCACCGCGCCGGGCCTGTGAATTAGACATTTTAAAGGAAGTGTTCATTTTACATCTTCTTTTAAGAAGGAAATTGTATTTTTTCTGGCTTGTTTTCTTTCACTTTTATGAATATGCTTGTCCACAAAGAAAACTTGTGTAATTTTATAAATGAAAACTTAATAAGCATAATTATCTAAAAAAACAATAGGAAAGGCTGATTAAAAAAAGGAAGAAAGAAAGAAGGAAGGAAAGAAAGAAAGAGAAAGAAAGACAGACAAACACACAATGTGAGAGTCCCCAGTGGGAGATTCTGTATTTACTATCCCAAAGGCACAAACTTGTGTTCTTGCTTGCTTCACTCTACAATTTATTTAACCAGTTCTCTTTTTGATCTCCAAATTTTTCTTAATTCATTTCTCCACGATAACAACACCTGGAGATGTGGAAACGCAAACTAAAATTCTGGTGCTTACACATTAGCCACCACCCTTGGTGTCTGAGGCTGCACCCAGAACTATCACCACTCGTCCCCAGTCCCCCGGCTCGACCATGTCAAATGCTCAGCTGGCCCTTCTGCTGGTCAGATCTACTAATAGAGGCGTGTGTCCCCAACCTGACAAGTCATTGCTAAGGTCATTGCTCTCTTTTCTCTTGGTCAATGGTGCACTCTATTAGAGCTGTCCAAGTCCTCAGGAGTTAGCCTAGTGCCTTCTTCCGCAAGTTTAACAAATCCAGGTTCAAGTTCCAGGAAACCCTGTGATTAATGAGGTAATGGCCCCTTCAGCCCTAACCCCATGGCCAAGTCAGTCGCCCACGCCGTGCCCTCCCTTGCCTTGAACGGTTCTCCAAGGTCACAGCATTTGCCCCTTGCAGGTGTCTGCTGGATCCTCTACCCCATCCCCATGTGTCTGAGCCCTAATTTGAGATCACACCTGATTTATGCAGTTCCCTTAAATATCAGTGCATAGCACACATACTCCATGGTTTCATTATTTTTTTCTTGGAGCAGGTAAATATGACTAATTTTTTCATAAAGGTAGAAAGTGAAAAAAGAATCTCAAAATATCATGCCAGGGTATGATGACCTCAGCCATGCTGGTCTGCTAAGAGCCTCAATGCTTCGTTTTGGCCCAGTGTGCTGAGCATGGCTGCCACAACCCAGTCATGCAGGGTAGCAGCCTAAGCACTCGAGGCTCACTTCTCCCCATCCAGCTGCAAGGAAAGCCACAGCAGAAGCACAGGGCCTGGGCAGCAGCACCCTCCACACCTTCACCCTCCAGCAAAGGAGAGGTGACGCTTGGCAAGACAAGCTGTGCACATCTCAAGGGGCAGGGGACAAGGCTGCTGTCCTCTGTCAATACCTGCTGAAGGAGGATGTGAATTTCTCATTTTGCTGAAATATTTATCAAAAGCTTCATTTGAATGTGGTTTTTGAATGACCTATTAGCTTTACTTTGTGACTCAGAATGGCATTTTTATATTTTTACATTTAGAATTTTTATGTTTTTACATTTAGAAGGTTACATTTATAATCTAACCACTTTCAGAAAATAGTTTTTTTGTGAATCTAAAAATTATCATGCTTGTTGTTCTCTAAATGGTTTCTTTAAAATAGGCATAAATCAGCACTAGCTACAAAAATACAGATGTAACTAATGGCTTGAAAGTTATTTGTAAATTGTACACTAAATTTACCCTTAAAATCCACTCATGTCACCAAATAAGGATTTCTGTATAGTACTGAAAAAACAGTTATTTTTAAATTTAATGCAACCAAAATGCCTGTGAATGGTTTTCTTGTCCCACCTTATTCTTTCCTTTTCCTCTATGAAATCAAATTTCTTGTGATTGCATTAATACTTGGAATAAAATCTAGAAAACCGAAGCAAAGTTACCCCCAAAAGCAAGTGGTTTGTGGCTTTCTGTGACAGCCACATTTCATTTTCTTTCTTTCTTTCTTTTTTAAAGATTTTTATTGCAAAGTGAGACATACAGAGAGGAGGAGAGACAGAGAGGAAGAACTTCCGTCCGATGATTCACTCCCCAAGTGACCACAACGGATCTGAAGCCTGGAGCCAGGAATCTCCTCCAGGTTCCCCATGCAGGTGCAGGGTCCCAAGGCTTTCCTAAGCCACAAGCAGGGAGCTGGATGGGAAGTGGAGCTGCCAGGGTTAGAACCGGCACCCATATGGGATTCTGGAGCGTTCAAACCTATGGGATCCTGCCGCATTTGAGCCGAGGACTTGAGCCGCTAGGCCACCGCGCTGGCCCAACAGCTTTTATTTTCAACTTCTCTGGTGACCTGCCTACACCAGGTCTTGATCTTGCAGCAAACGCTCCTCCTGGACCAGTGTTTCATCACAACCCTGCCACCCCGGAGTCAGTGTAGTGCACACAGCACCCAGCTCCCGAGGGTAGGGGATTGCGGGCAGGGCCCAATTGCTGCGGCCTGGTCAGCACAGGCCTCCTTACCCTGCCCTGGGCCCTGATCCGCGTGGCTGGGGCGCCTTCGCGGGGACAGCCTCCACCGTGTGGGCTCCTGCTTCTCCTCAGGCAGTCACCGCGCCTCTCTCTTTAAGACTGACCAAGCCCTGAACACCACATCCCAGCACTACATCGGCTGAGACAGCTGCCTGCCCCTGCTGTCTCATCTTGGGTTGCCGCGCAGGTGGTGCTGGTGGCAAGTGCGGTCCTGAACTTACACACTGCCTAGGTAGGCCTCTGAAGGAGGCTCTTCTGAGGGAAAAATACGGGCGAATGCCTCTGGACATCTGGCGGCTCCTCCGTCTCCTGCTGCTGCCATCTCAGCCGAGCAGAGCAGACTTGCTCTTCCTGAGGGACCCCGGCAACCGGAGGGTCCCGCTGGGGTTGGCTCACTGCTTCCAATTGGAGTGGCCTTCGAAATGGGGGTGTCCCAGTAAGTCGGGAGATGCCCGCCTCTTAAATCCTGTAGCAGAAGAAGGGCAGATTACAATTCTTGTCTTCTGCTGAGGTCTAGGCAGCTGCTAGAAAGGTGTCCAGGGCGCCAGCGCTTCCTCCTGCTGCTCAGTCTGCAAGCTCTCCTGGGACCGGCCCAGCTGAGGGACAGATAATGCTATCTGTGCACCCACACATCACCAGAGGGCTTACAGCTGAGGTCCCTAGGCCTCTCCAGCTCAATTCCCTTTCCCCTCCTGTTCTCCATAACCCTGGCTTAATCCCCCAGCTCCCCTGCTCCAGCCCTCCCTGGTGCCCATCCTGCCGAGGGGTCTGGGCCAGTGACCATTTCATGGCCCCACTGTGGCCATGCCACACACACACCCCCATCCCTGTTTTCTTCACTTCTGTAATGTGCACCTTACCCTCTCCCTGAGCCGGGAGGTCATGGAGACATTTTATACCCTTACACTGATAGTTTGGCATCCAGTAAGAAGTCAGCGGTTTTTTGTTGTTATTGTTTGTTTGTTTGTTTGTTTGAAGATGTGTGTATGTATGCTTTCATTGGAAAGGCAGATATACAGAGAGAAAGAGAAATAAAGATCTTCCATGTGCTGGTTCACTCCCCAAGTGGCCACAATGGCTGGAGCTAAGCTGATCCACAGCCAGGAATCAGGAATTTCCTCCAGGTCTCCCACACGGGTGCAGGCTCCCACGGTTTGGGCCATCTTCCACTGCTTTCCCAGGCCACAGGAAGGGAGCTGGATGGGAAGTGGAACAGCCAGGACATGAACTGGTGCCGTATGGGATCCCAGTGGATGCAAGGCAAGGATTTAGCCACTAAGCTATCACAATGGCCCTTCTCCTCCACCCTCCCTTTTTAAGAGTTATTTACTTTTATTTGAAAGACAGATTAAGACACACACACACACAGCTCTTCCATCCACTGTTTCATTCCCCAATGGCAGGAGCTGAACTGATCAGGAGCCAGGACCTTCTTCTGTTTCCCACGTGGAAGCAGAGAAAACAAGAATATGAACCATCCTCCGCTGCTTTTCCAGCCATAAGCAGGCAGCTAGATTGGAAATGTAGCAGCCAGGACATGAACCAGTGCTCTTTTGGGATGCCAATTCTAGCAGACAGAGGATTAGCCTGTTGAGTCACAGCACCAGCCCCAAGAAGTCACTCTCTCAGAGGACTAAGCCCAAGAATTGTTCTCATCAGAGTCCAACTTAACAACTCTTACATAAGAAGTCTAAAACAGTAAACAACCATGGATGTGTGCTGAGGTTTAATTATGAGACATCCACCGTGTATAACAGTAAAAATATTTGATCCTCTATGGATTTGGTTAAATAAATTATAGCGTATTTCTGTGGTAGAGAAATGCAAATCATTCAAATAACCTTATTTTGTGAAAAACCCACCATTTCCCTCCAAGTTTTCACTTTCAAAAGCAATTCCCAATGGCAAGAAACTGCATCTTTCAGTGAACACTGACACCTTACCTAGCTGCCCTGCAAGTGGCTGTCTGAGTGTACTCAGATGTGACAGATGTGCTTGGTGCTCTGGGGCTTGTTTTGTTGTCACTTGAAAGATACTACAGATCCTGGGTCACCTCACCCCTCAGCAATACAGAACCCATCTGGCTTCCTGGGAAGTGTCCACACAGGACAATCTAACCATCCATGAGACTGGTGTGGATACGCGGCCCATAATCAGCCTGCTCCAGTTGTCCACAAATACCCTGAGAGTGTTTTTTTTTCTTCCAAGAAACCTAGTCTCCAAGGAGAGTGCGTTGTATTTGTATTCACTTCTTTTTAGTCATTTTTTTCATTTGTGAAGTCCAATATCCCTTTTGTTTAGAGCAACAAGACTCACAGTCTCAATGTCAGATTATTTATGGCTGTGTTCATGTTAAATCCTTTGAGCAAAAACCCTGCTCATTTTCTTGTACAAAGTGGACATTAAGATAATGTTGACTTCAAACCAGCCCCGCAATAGCCATTGTGGCCATTTGGAAAGTAAATCAACAGATGGAAGATCTCTTTCTCTTTTTGTAATTCTGCCTTTGAAATAAATAAGTAAATCTTAAAAAGAGAAAAAGACATGTAAAAGTGATTTCATTCCTGGGGAGGACGCACTGGACACCTTCAGTAAGGCGACTCTTACAAGAACTTGCAATAGGTCGGGAAACCGTCAGCGACACACTGCAGCAATGCGAGCCCTTTGTCCAGCACACCCCTTGATGACCCCTGCTTGAAGTCCTCTTTGCAATGACAGTGCAGAAGGTTCGTAACAGGAAATGGAAAGGTATGGATACCACACCATGGATCATGCAACACAGCTGGTCTACAAGAGTCAATTGAGATCTTTGGGAGTTTTGAGTCAGTTGTTAAACTGTTGGCTCCTGGAGATCCACTACAGTAGGAGTATTTAAGATGCAGCTATCATCAGGTGCTACAATGCAAGGATTTTTTTTAAGATAGTTCACCGGCACTCCATTGATGCACACACACACACACTGTACAAACAAAAATATTGTAAGAATACAGCAAAGTCAGGCCGTAGTGGCTAAAGTCCTCACCTTAAATGCACTGGGATCCCATAGGGGTGCCGGTTCTAATCCCGGCAGCTCCATTTCCCATCCAGCTCCCTGCTTGTGGCCTGGGAAAGCAGTCCAGGACTGCCCAATGCTTTGGGACCCTGCACCCACGTGGGAGACCTGGAGGAAGTTCCTGGCTCCTGGCTTTGGATCGGCATAGCATCGGCCATTGTAGTCACTTGGGAAGTGAATCATCGGACGGAAGTTCTTCCTCTCTGTCTCTCCTCCTCTCTGTATATCTGACTTTGTAATAAAAATAAATAAATCTTAAAAAAAATACAGCAGAGTGATGATCTATACTGAGATAAAGGGTGACACTTCCTTTTCCACTTTGTCTTCTGTGCATTTTCACAAGGAGCATGTGTCATTTTCACAACCAGAAGCAGCAGAAGCACCCAGCAGAAGCACCACACTGCCCCAGGCCATGTCACAGAGGAAGAAACTGGGACCTCAGGGTTACTCGTGGAGAGGGTCCCTGGTTTCATTGCATGGAGCGCTCAGGAGGCAGAGCAGTGATATGAGTTCATATACAGAGAAGTCAGGCCTATGGCCCCAGGATCCAAGGTCACAGAGTTATGCTGAGATCTATCCTAGGGCCCAGGGAGCCAGGAGGGCAGTGGCACTTGGTGTTTTTCAGGAGAGAAAGACACCAGGAGCTTGGGAACTGCCTGCCTTGGTTCATGTACCCTGGAGACACCAGACCTGGAATGACACCCGCCAGGCAGGTCCCTCCTGCCCTCTCCCTGGCCTTGCATTCTGCAGTGAAGGAGGGAGCGAGAGGATGAACACGAGGCGGCCTCCTGAATCACACCAGAAGCCCCAGGCAGGTGTAGAACTACTTTCCTAGGATGTTCCCAAGGTTCTGACAGGTTCCAGAGACCTCAGCAACATCCAATAGTGGCAGACGGTCTTCACAGAGTACTTGGGGTGCCAAACACCATATCTTTGCTTTAAAATTATTTTTTAAAGATTTATTTATTTATTACAAAGTCAGATACACAGAGAGGAGGAGAGACAGAGAGAAAGATCTTCCGTCTGATGATTCACTCCCCAAGTGAGCACAACGGCCGGTACTGTGCATCTGAGGCTGGGAACCAGGAACCTCTTCCAGGTCTCCCAAGCAGGTGCAGAGTCCCAAGGCTTTGGGCTGTCCTCTACTGCTCTCCCAGGCCACAAGCAGGGAGCTGGATGGGAAGTGGAGCTGCCGGGATTAGAACCGGCACCCCTATGGGATCCCAGTGCATTTAAGGCGAGGATTTTAGCCACTAGGCCACTAGGCCACCGGGCCCTAAAATTTTATTTTTTATTTAGTTCTTTGAAAGGCAGAGAGTAGCAGTGAGGAGAGAACTTGCATCTGCTCATTGACTCCCCAAGTGGTCAAAATGGCTGGGAATGGCAGGTATAAGCCATCCAAGGGTTTGTATTCAGCCCTGGCATGACACTATGGATGGTAAAGCGCAGGCAGGGTAAGAGACAGACACAGGGTCACAATGAGGGGGTGGAGGGGTCAGGATTGCAGTCTAAGCTTCTGCTACAGTAGGATAATGGTTCTGAGTCCTCGTAATCAAGAAGCTCTCGAACACTTCCCCAGGGAGGAGTGCATTGCCCTGTGCCAGACAATGTCTTGAGATGTTTGCTTTGGGTTTCTCTCTGCATTTGGCACTTCCTCATGTGGCATCTGGTGAAGCAGAACTCAGAGAAAGGAGCCCTGCTAGCCTGCATGCTGAGGCCCTGGGGGAATGGCAGGCTGCTCCGTGGAGACTCCAGGTTTGGAAGAAGACAATATGAGGGAATGCTTGGTGCCCAGTCCAGCTAGGGGGACAGGCTTAGTTATGGGGCACATTCGAGAGAGGTTGTGGAGACACCACAAGGAATCTTGTGCTGTGTGAGAGAAACATCACAACATTGTTGCTATCCTAAACCACACCAGCACCTGGAGAACATGAGGCACAGGCAAGGGGTGGTCCCCTCTCACTGTGCCTCCTCCTCTCCCCATGAAGGGAAAGTTGCAACAGGTTTTTCTCTTTTTTTGGGGGGGGGAGGGTTCTTTTTTTAATTACTTTTTTTTAAAAAAAATAATCTTACATAGTTGATTAGGGTACAAAGATCAAGGGTTACAGGAAAGTAGGTAAGACCATTGTTTCCACATTAATATTGTTCTTTTTTTCTGTATCTGGGGTAAGGGAAGAAATAAAGGGAGAAGCCCCACCCAGCCTCCCACCCATCCCAGGTCCCCGGCATGGGCATGCGCCGAGGAACCTGCTCATGCAGTTTTGATAGTTCAACAGTTCTAAATTGCTGTCAGTCTCGCCACTCCAAGCGTGATGAAATCTCTTCAGAATCCACTGGCTGACATAGTCTCTTCATGGTTGGGGTTCCAAGATCAGCAGTTCAGTTGGAGGGATCTCCAAAGAAACTTTGTCTGAGGCGATCCCAGACCTGATTCTTGTGTGTGCTTGCCAGTACAGGGTCTGGAACCGTCCATCACCCCAATCAGTTTATGCACATGCTGGTCATTGTAATTGCTGGGTCAGTTCTGTTTCTAGCCCTGTCTTCCATGCAAACTGATGGGTGTTGCAGTCCAGCCCGATCCTGCCCACTTCATACTCGGCCTTCATGCAAACCAGTGGGAGCTGCAGCCTAGTTGGTATACTCCCCATAACCTCTGCCAGGCCTGCCCCTACCCTGGCTGCCATGCTTGCCAGTATGTACCGCAGACTTGTCCAGTCTGTCCCACATCCCATTCAGCTCTCATACATGTCAATGGGCGTTGAAGCCTAGTTCAACCCCAACCTGCCCTACTATCCAGCCTTCACACATACTGGTGGGTACCTTTCTGTCTAGCCACCCCTGTCCCTGTCTTGGTTTTCATGCTCTCCAGTGGGAGTGATAACCCAAGAGGGAGGAGCCACTATTTCCCTCCAAGGCTACTCCCACTCCTGGATTACATACTTTCCAGGTGGTTCTGAAGTTTAACTCGACAGAATTAGCCCCCAGCGCCAGCCTCTGCCAGCTGATGCTGTGGCAAAGCCCAACCAACCCTAACCCACTTTAATTTATGCTTGCAGAAGTCAGAACAGTCAGCCCAACCTGGCCTTTTCTTGATCTAGCTCACATGAGGCCCACAGGTGTTGTAGCTCTGCCTGGTCTGGTCTGCCCCCATCCCAACTCATGCTCTCCAGTGGGAGTGGTTATCCAGCAGGGGAGCCCTCCACATTCCCCCTACTGGCTTTGCTCCCTCCCTCCCTGGTATTCATGTGTGCTGTTTGGGTGCTGCAGCCACATCTGCTACAGCTCACCTCACCCTGGCATTCTGTAATGTGCACTGGTATGTGTTGCAACTAAACCTGGCCCAACCCACATTCTGTTCTGGTGCTCAGATTCGCCAGTGGGCGATGTGAACTGGTTCAGTCTGGTTTGCCCTCGACCTATGCCAAATGTATGATGGTGGGTATGTTTCCCTGGCCTGTTCTGGGTTGTTCCCTATCGTGGTTCTTACGCTCACATGCAGGGACTGTGTCCCGACAGAGGCGTTTCCGAAGCTCCCCCATCAGAACCTCTCCCTGTGCCAGATCTTGTGGATACTGGTGGGTCTATGAGCCAGTCCTCCTTGCTGGCCTTCAATCCATTCTGATTCTCACTGTTGGATGTTTCAGCCCAGCTAATGCTTGTCCATACCCAGACACTGCTCAGACATGGCTCAGTAGGGACAGAGACCTAGCCTAGTCTATCCTACATCTACCCAGGTTTTCCAGAGCACCAGCTGGTGTTGGCGTCTAGCCTGATTAGGTGCATCCAGTCCCAGTCCACACTTGTGCCAAGGGAGATTGTAGCCATATCCAGACCAGAACATAGACCCCATTATAGCCTCTGCACTCACCAGTAGGAACCCGAACCCAGCAAGCATGTACTCTCACAACTCCCCAGCCAAGCCTATTTCCAGCCCTAGATTACATGTGTGCCAGTGGTTGCTCTGGCCCAGATTGGCATAGCCGCTCACTCGTCTCAGCCTTTGCCTTCAATGCTGTGGCCTAGTATCACTGGTTCGTGCAGACCAGTCAGTGTAAAAGCCTACTTCAGCATGACCTGTGCTCCATCCCAAATTCTGTTCTTCTCTTGTTAGCTGAGGTTTGCTTGGCCCTGCCTGGTCTGCCCCCTTTCCAGTTGCAGCTCAGCCCACCCCACATCCTGTTTTAGGATGTACATTTGGGTGCTGGTGCCTTGACCTGCCCAGACTGTTGTCAGTTCCTTTACCCGTAAGTGATGGCAAGTTCCATGGTCACACCTAGCTCAGCCCATCACTACCCCAACTCATGAGCTAACCAGCAGGACTTGTGTTTCCACAGGATTGGGCCCACACTTCCCCCAGAGAATCTACCCCCTGGATCTGGTTCTCTCACATGTTGGTTAGTGTCCTGACCCTTCAAGTGTGACTCGTCCACTGTTCTGCCACTCAGTCAGGTACTAGTACCTAGCCCTGCCAGACATGCCCCCATCCATAGCTTTCATGTGGACTGGTATGTGGCAGTCAGTGATGCTGTATGCTAACAGCCCATCTCAGGATTCCCAATTGGGCTGGTGAATCAGTCTGGCCCAAATAGAACTTATGGACTCTCTCCTCCAAACCACCAGATCTCAGTCCACATGCTTGCCAGAAAGGTCCATGACCCCATTGCTGGGAATCACCCAGAATTCATCCCTCACTTACACTCACAATAACCTTATCCATGGGTGTCCCTAGGCAGCTATTACATACCCTAAAAACCCCAAAGCTTGCTGCTAGGCGACCAGAAGGCAGAGCCTCGCGCCCAATAGTTGCGTGAGGACTAGGACTAGGTCACTACCTTTCGGCAGTGACTTTGGCCTGAGTCCCCAGCATTGGGTCTGGCCTGGCTGGGGCACCCCCACAGCTGCCACACTGCAGGCAGCTGCTTTTGCCCCAGCCCCACAGCCGAACTACCACAGGTTTTTCTTTTTCTCTCTCTTCCTCTCTTCTTTCCTTCCTTCCTTTCTCTCTTCCTTCCTTCCTTCCTTTCTTCCTTCCTTCCTTCCTTCCTTCCTTTCTCTCTTCCTTCCTTCCTTCCTTTCTTCCTTCCTTCCTTCCTTCCTTCCTTTCTTTCTCTTTTCTTTGTTTCTTTCTTTTTGTAGATTCATTTGCTTGCTTATTTATTTTTAAATTTTTTAATGGAAGACTTTTTAAAAAGATTTATTTATTTTTTATTGGAAAGTCAGATTTTATAGTGAGAAGTAGAGATAAGAGAGAAAGATCTTTCATTGCTGGTTCACTCCTCAAGTGGCTGCAAAGCCGGAGCTGAGCTTACCCAAAGCCAGAAGCCAGAATCTTCTTCCGGGTCTCCCAAGTGGGTGCAGGGTTCCAAAACTTTGGGCCATTCTCTGCTGCTTTCCCAGGCTACAAGCAGGGTGCTGGGTGAGAAGTGGAGCAGCTGGGATACAAATAGGCACCCATATGGGATCCCAGCAGTTGCAAGGCAAGGACCTTAGCTGGGATCCTGCTTATCTATTTTATTAGTATTTTTTTCTCTTAAAATATGGAACACTTCACGAATTGTGTGTCATCCTTGCGCAGGAGACATGCTGATTTTGCTTGTATCATTTCAATTTTAGTACATGTGCTGCCGAAGTGAGCACCTGCTTATTTATTTTCAAAGACTCATTTATTTTTATTTGAAAGGCAGATTTACAGAGAGAGAGAGACCTTCCATCTGCTGGTTTACTCCTCAAAAGGCCACAGCTGAGCCAATCAGAACCCAGGAGCCAGGAGCTTCTTCTGGGTCTCCCTGGTGCAAAAGACCTGTTTCTCAGGCCACAAGCAGGGAGCTTGATGGGAAGTGGGTAGCTGGAATGCAAACCGGCCCCCACATGGGATCCCAGCATTTGCTAGGGGAGGATTAACCAGTTAAGGAATTGTGCCAGCCTCAGATTCACTTATATAGTTGAGAAGCAGCAACAGCCTTTTCTTCCCTGAGCCCTTTCTCTCTGCTTGCTTTAGGTGTCAGATGTGTCTCTCCAGGTTGGGGGTCTTTATCACAGCTCTGCCCCTCCCTGGCAAGGCCCAGCACAGACTTCCCACGGAAAAAAAGCACAAGGATATTCTGAAACCCTCAGCTGAGAGGCAAGTGACCAGAGGGCAACATGGGCAGCATCACTCCTAGGCCAGAGGGATAGCGCTGTTGTCTCGTGCGCGCCTCTCCTGCGACTTGTGTGGGCTCTTATGCTCGGTGAAGGCAGGCAACATGACTGGCGCCATGTGAGGGATCAGGCACATGCTTGGAGCTCAGCATGGGGTTGTAAGGGTTTTGGGGCAGCTGGCCTGCTGACCTGTGCCAAAAGCCAAGGAGGCCTCAAACAAAAGCGCGTGCTTCAGGAGAAGCTAAGAGCGCTGAGTGTGAGACCCAGGTGTGAGGTGATGAGCCTGCCCCTGACTGTCTCAGGGGAGAGTCCTCGAGGAGCTCTCTTGTGTGTGTCTGCAGGACAGGGGGTGCAGGAGAGAGTGACACAAAGAGAGCTTTGGCAAGGAATCGGGAGGGTGTCCTGAAAGGGTGTGGAGGACAGAACCAGAAGATCATGCAGGACCTTGGAGAGAGAACAGAGCACAGGGGAGTTAGAGGGAGAGTGGCCAGACACAGCCCCTCCAAAAGGAGGGGAAGAGACAAGTAGTAGGTATAGGAACAAAGCCTTCCATGAACCAGCCTGACCACAGTCAAGAATAGCAGGAGCTCAGGGGGAAACCACTGGGCCCAAGGCACCCTGGGTCTGGGAGAGCAGAGGGCCCCTGCTAGGGTGTGGGAGCATGGGCCCTGGGGCACCTTGGGTCTGCTAGGGCAGGGGCCCAGGGCACCCTGGGTGTGGGAGCACGCTGTTGCTGCTGCAGGTCTTTCAGGCAGAGGCAGGCACCAGTCTGCGGAAGGAGGCTGAGCACAAAGTGCGAGTGGACTGCAGGCTCTGCACCGCCATGTGCTGCCCTCTCAATGTCAGCACTGGACGATGTCACAGATGGGGGGAGGGGCTGGCTCTACATGATGTCACCCCGTCTTCCCCCTCCTCTTCCCTTTCTGTCTCCTCAATCCTCCCCCTCCTGCTTCTCCCCACCCTGACCCTCTTTCTCCCCACTCCTCAGCCCCTCCCTTCCCCCTCCTTTCTTCCCTTTTCCTCACCTCCCTACCTGGAGGAGGGGCATAGCCCTCCTTTGTGCCCCCAGACATTTCCAGTAAGAGTACCTCCAGCCGTCTCCCTGCCACAGCCCTAATTATGTGTGAAATCATTTTTTTTTTAGCTTGAAACCAAAGCAAACATGAGCACACAGAGGTCTATTCTCCAGGCCTGGCACGGCCTCTCCCTCCACAGCACAGAGCACAGCTGTTGGGCCAGGAGCTGCCACCCCAGGAGAGTGTGGCCCACGCTTCCTGGGGCATCTATCCCTGGGGGACAGAGTGGGCTCAGGGAAGAGAGTGGGCTTGGTTTGTTCCCATCCACAGAGACCTGTGGGGTCTCTCAGATGCTGGCACATGGCACAGTCTTGGGGAAATGCTGGAAGGGAAGGAGTCCCGTCGCTGGCTCCCCCACTTCTGTTTCTCCTGTGCTTTGCTTCCTGAACTCAGGGTTCAGGACCCAAAGTGGGAGACAAGCCAGGCTTCCCACACATGGCCCCCACTCCCATGGTCTCTGAGTGCAGCAGGTGCCTCCCATGGCCTGGGTACCTGAGGGGGTGGCATTGTGACAAGTGTGATGTGGCATGGCATGGTATGATGTGACATGGCATGGCATGGTGTGATGTGACATGACATGATGTAGCACAGCATGGCATGGTGTGTGTTACATGACATGACATGGTGTGATGTGACATGACATGAAATGATATTATGTGATTTGATATGGCATGGCCTGGTGTATGTGACATGGTGATGTGATGTGGCATGGCATGAGTGGGGCTCTGTTTTCATATGGTCCTGTATGTGGCAAGCAATAGGCCTGTAGCTCCTGTGGCCCACGAGCAGCTATGGGTGTTCCTCTGGGCAGATCTGTGGTTATAGGCCCAGGCTTTGGGGCCACCTAACCTGACACAGCCACAGGACATGGAAAGGTTGGACCCTGCGACCCACCCCCTCCTTTCTGTCCCCTCCCCACAGTACCTACACCAACCTCCTCTGCAGGATAAAGCTTGATACTCTATCTTGGTGTGGAGGCAAAGTGTCTGCGCTGCACAGGGGTCACAGCTCTGCTTTGCCACACCTCTAGGTATGTGCACACACACAGGAGGCCTTCTCAAACTGTGATCTTTGCCACTCCTCTAGGTTTACACACACACATTCGTGTACACACACAGGGGGCCTTTTGAAGCCGTGAGTGGGTTGCTTTAAGCAGGAATAGGAGGGCAGGGTATATCACCATGATGTTAAGTCACATTGTCTACCCAAGCCCCAAGTGTGACTGTGGAAGTGACTGAGTCTGCAAGATGACTGGGTAACATGGCTCTCCTTCATGCATCCATCTAAGACCTTATTTTTATTAAAAAAAAAAAAGGGGGGGGGGTTTATAAGCATTTTCAGCATTTTTTCACTGACATTTTTGTTATCACTGCAAAATGTTACCCTATTCCCTGGTTGTTTTTTCCTGGAACACCGAAATGTAACTTTTTTCAAGTGGATCTTGAATTTAGCGAGCTGGCTAAAATCTTGTTAATGCAGACAGATGTCTGCAGGTTCTGCTGGTTTTCACATCATGAATCTTCTTGTCTCCAAATAAAGCCCATTTTGTCTTTCTCTGGGCTTGCCGGTGTTAGTGGCAAGGCCTCCCCACGGCTAAGAGGGAGACGGCCTGTCCCAGCAGTTCCCACATCTGTGTGAAGCCATGGTCATCGTGTCCTCTGGGAGTGACTCTCCCAGCACGAGGCCTCTCTGTCCATTCTCTTTCTCCTCCTCTGTCTGTTTCCATGCAAACCTCACGACTATGTCCTGACTATGGACCCCTCTGGCTTTCTTGGATAAATTATACTTGATCATGAAGTTTTATTACTTTGTAGAAAAGTACACACTTGGGGGCTGGCACTGTGGTGCTGAGGGTAAAACCATCACCTACCATGTGGCATCCCAGGCAGTTCAGGTTGGAGTTCCAGCTGCCCCACTTCTGATCCATCTCCCTGCTGAGGGTCTGAGGAATCAGCAGAGGATACTCAGGCTGGGTGGGCACTCACAGCCCCACTCTGTCCTCCTGGACTCACCCAGACCTTGTCCTAAGGAAGGGCAGGGACCTCCCTGGGCCTGAAGAGTCAGGGTCTAGAGAGGGCTTGCAAGGAGGGTCTGGGGCTGAGCAGCTTAGGGGTGCCACCCTGTGGGTGAGTCACAACTGAAGCCCACCCAGGCCAGTTCTCTCTGCATCTTGGCCCCCTGGCTGGAGGGATATGTTCTGTACCCAAGAACAGCCGGCAGAGTTGAAACAGAATGGCAAAGACCGCCATGACTTCCATAAGAATTGGGGAGAGAGGAGAGAGAGTGTGTTGAAGAGACACATCCACTGCCTTGCCTCATTTTACGGGTGCTGGCCACGTGGAGGCAATTGTCCGCTGACACAGAAGGGATGAGACTTGCCTGTGGAACTTCAGAAACACCATGGCCTGGGGGCCAACACTGTGGGATTGCAAGTAAAGCTACTTCCTGCAACGCTGCTACCCCACATGGGCATTATTTCAAGTCTTGGTTGCCCTACTTCCATGTGATCCCACTTCCTGCTAATGGCCTGGGAAAGTAGAGGAGGATGGCCGAGATGCTCGGGCCCCTGCACCCATGTGGAAGACCTGGAAGAAGCTCCTGGCTCCTGGTTTAGGCATGACTCAGTCAGCCATGGTCATGTGATCATTTAGGGAATAAACTAGTAGATGGGGTGATGTCTGCCTTTGCCTTTCCCTAGCTCTCTAACTTGAATACATCTTGAAATACATCTTGAAAACAAAGCCATGAATATGTGGACTACTCCCAAAAGCCACATAGCTTTCTTTGGGAGACACTCCTGTATTGCCAGGGTCTGAGGACCACCTTGGGGAAGGACAGCCACAGACCCCTGCTCCTCACAGAACTGGGAAGCCACACGCATATAGGCTTGGTCCTGGGAGAGACTGTGGCTCCCTCCCTGAACTCTCCATTTGTGTTATCAGCCAGGATGATGTCCCCAGAAGCACTGATCAGGTAGGTGACACTGGACATGAGAGACAGCACTCACTGTAGTGAGGAGATGGCCCAGAGAGCCAACTAGCAGGGTGGTGACCAGGGAGCTCCCACAGATATGCCTTCTCGAACTCCAGAGACACAACCTGTGAGAGATCTGGGGCGAAGACTCCTCAAGATCGGGCTGCAAAGTTTGTGCCTGCAGGGAACCTAACTGGCCTTTACCAGAGGAGGCGTCCAGTCACACCTGCACACACCTGGGTGCCCGTCCACCTGCTGCGATGCCGCACAGCTCACAGGAGTCTGACCAGCACAGGACAGCAGAAGGAGACGCCCACTATTCTGGGACATAGCCAGCTGCTCCCTGTCCTCTCTGCAGAAGCACATAAGTCTGGGATTTCTCATCCTTCAGCTCTGGCCTGGCAATGGGAGGGAGGGAGGTCAATCCTTCTTCTTTCAAATAAAATAAAATGAAATCATATCATAAATGGTTTTAATCTCAGAGGGCATTTAGAGAAACCATTAAACTAATTTTAAAATTTATATGGAAAGATAAATGACCTAAAATAACCAATTTTTGCAAAACAGGACCCTGTCCCATCTATTTAAACTACAAAATAAAACTGCAGTCATCAAGAGGGTGTGGTATTAGTGTGAACACAAACATTACAAACAGAACAGAACTGTCTGTAAACAAACCTATGTGTTGATTTCCAAAAAAAATGTGCCCAGGCAAGTCAATAAGGGAAAATCTAGTGATTCCTGTAAACAGTGTTAGAAAACTGAGTATCTGTAATAGAAAACAAACAAACAAACAAATAATCAAGCACAACCTTAACTATGATCTCACATTAGGCACAACAAGTAACAAAGAAAACCTTAACTGAAGCTGAGCTAAAACCTTCCCAGAGAAAATTAGAAAACTTCTGTGGCCTTGATTTCCTACACTGGAACAAACAACAAAACTAAACAAAAAGCAAAAAAAAAAACAACAACAAAACTAACTAAAAAGGAAGAAAACTAGAAAGTCTTGGGCCCGGTGGCCTAGTGGCCTAGTGGCTAAAGTTCTCTCCTTGAATGAGCCGGGATCCCATACGGGCACCAGTTCTAATCCCGGCAGCTCTACTTCCCATCCAGCTCCCTGCTTGTGGCCTGGGAAAGCAGCTGAGGATGGCCCAAAGTCTTGGGACCTTGCACCCATGTGGGAGACCTGGAAGAGCTCCGGGATCCTGGCTTTGGATCGGCACAGCACCAGCTGTTGCGCTCACTTGGGGAGTAAATCATTGGACAGAAGATCTTTCTCTCTGTCTCTTCTCCTCTCTGTAGATCTGACTTTGTAATGAAAATAAAATAAATCTTTAAAAACAAAATTAAGACTTGTGTCTTACAAAACTCACCGCTTTGGAAAAAATAAAAGGAAAACCCACAGTAAACAAACAAAAAGTGTGAAGCACTTGTATCCAAAGATTTAAAAAATTTTTAAATAATTTATTTGAAAGGCAGAGCAACAAAGAGGAAGAGACCAGACAGTGCTGGTTCACTTTCCGAATGGCCACAACAGTCAGAGCTGAGTCTGGCTGGAGCCAGATGCCAGGAGCTTCATGCAGATCTCCCATATAGATGCACCAGGACTTGGGTTTTGCTGCTTTCCCAGGTGCACTAGCAGGCAGCTTGCCTGAGGACAGACCAGCGTCACGTCTGTGCTCCTTTCTGGTCCTGGCCACTCCATCTGAGGGTCTTGGCCGCAAGTCCCCTTGTGGCACCATCTCCAGCCTCATGATGAAAATTCTCCCATCAACAGTATGATTTGTCTGGTTTTCTTTTAGCTGAAGACTTAGACCCCTACAAGCCTCCCAGGAGGCCCTCCCTGCTAAGGAGCCTAGCTGGCTACCACTAAGGTGGCCTCTACCCACCTCAGAGGCCCCACAAGTCCCTGGTCGTTCATATATCTGATTACACCATGGCCTGGAAAGACCAGATCTGACCCTTCCACCAATTGGGTTGCAGATGAACAGCGAGCGCCTGTCAGCCCTAGTGATGGCCAGGGCTTTGAGGCACCAAACTGCCCAGCTTGGATCTCAGCTAAACAGGTGAAGGGATATGTGATGCTGGGCAGATGCTGGGCAGATACTGGGCAGGCAATGAGAATTTGTTGGGTAGGTGATGGGCTGGATGAGGCTGGGCAGGCACTCAACCTGTCATAAATTTGAACCCCTGTCTTGCAACAGAGGAATAATTTGTGTTGGACACTAATATGTCCTTAGGTCATCATGGCCACTGAGTGAGTTATGGGACACAAAGTGCTTATAATAACCCAAGTGCAACAGGTCTGGATGCCTGGGAGTGGTCGTGATTCACAGAGGGCTCATTCTGAGCCAGACACAAGGACACAGAGAACAGAGCCAATCTATTCATGTGCCCAGCAGACACTCTTAGAGGGCCCTCACACCCCACAAGCTGCCTTTGTGACAGTCTGGTGAACATACCATGGCCGGGTCTAGGCTGTGATGGAGGCTGCCAGAGCTGTTGAGGCTGGAAGTTCAGGGCAGGCCCCTGTGGTTCTCACACAGTACAGCAGGAGGCTCTGACAGTGTGCCTGCATCCCCATGCAGAAATGGAAGACAGGAGCGAGGTCGCTGGGGCCAGGTGCCCACCCAAGTGTTGAGGTGAAGCAGCAGGATGGAGTCTGAGCAGGGTTTTGCAGCAACTTGGGAAGGAACCTGCGGCACAAGGTTGTGTTCCCGGGCCCATCATGGTGCGTTTGCAGGGACTGTGGTGCCATCTGACCCTCACAGCATACCCAGGGCTCTGCATGTGCCTCCAGGTGTCCAGCTGGAGTTTCCACAGTTCAGTGCTGCTGAGCTCCTCTCCTGGCTTCTCTGCTCTGCCCCACACTGTTTCCATCCCCACAGGCCACACTGGATAAACACAGGTAAACGTGTCTCCCTGGGACACAGCCGCAGAGAATGGACGGGGCCAAGTGGCCAGCAGTGACAAATCCCCCGAACATCCAGCCGGACACTCGCCTGGAGACACTGCTCCCCAGGGGAGGTGGGAGGGCAGGGGCACCCTGCAGACAGCTGGCCCACAGAGCTCCACTATGCCCAGGGCGGCCCACCTCAACCTTCTATTTTCATCAGGGTGGCGAGAAGGTTGCCAGGCGGGGCTGTGCTGCTGTTTACATCTGAGGTCTGAAAGATGCATAGTGTCCTGGGAGAGGTGTTGCAGCACAGGAATTTCAACCCAAGCAGGGTGAATAGGTGCCTTGTATCCTGGCTTCTGATTCTGGAAAAATCTGCATTTCTAGCACAGGGAGTGGAGGGTCGGGGTGAGGGATGGCACTAGCATGGGACCTGGACAGGGAACGAGGTCTGCTCACCTGAGCACAGGGGCTGCCTAGGGGCATGCTGCCCTCCAGGGTGACATCCGTGCATTTACCCCCATTAGTTCAATGGGTCTGCTTACTCTCTCAGGCTCACCCAATCAACCCGTCAGTTCTAACCATTCCCTTCTCTTAATGGGAATGTTACTGAATATCAATTTTCTTATTTATGCTTATTTGCTTGCTAAGGCGTGAAGTCACTGAGATTTGTCCATTTTCTGCTTGCTGCATACACTGTGAACATCCCTAAGGCAGCTGTATGCCCACTCTTGCTTTACGACAGCTTCCTTAGGATCAGGGAGAGGGCTTCACTGGATGGAGACAACCAGTTAGAAGAGGAGGTCAGAAAGGCAGCCTTGAAATGACCTCTGTCCCAGCTGCACGCATCCCCTCGGGTGCTGTCCTCTCCACCATTCAGGGTGAAACTGGCTCTGACACAGTGCTCTTTAGGCTGTGGGCAATTCTTATCTGAGTGGACACCAGGGGCCCAGGCCTCGGGGTCACAGCTGTGCAGTCCCATCTCCCTGGACCTGCAGTAAAAGCCATGCTGAGGCATTCCCCACCCCAGTTCCCAGGCCACTGAGCTACAGGGTGTGGCGTGGTCTGGCAGAGGGCTCAGTGGGCACTGTAGTCTGATGGGAGGCGAGATCAGGTGGGTGCAGGGTGGTCTCACCACAGCATGGACAGCGGGTCCTGCTTGTTCTCTCCCCCCGACACCTTCCCAAGCCTCCTCCTGCAGCCTTTCTGTGCCTACTTGTCTACCCCTTCCCTTCACTTCAGCATGCAGGAAAGCACTGTTGAATAAAATGCCACACTCACTATGTCGCCATCAGGCTGGCAACTTCCCTGATTCCCACATTCCTGGTTTCCTCTCTGGGCACTTGGCTATCCCCAGTGATGCTGTGGCCAGCCCCTCTTCCCAGCTTTCCTGCTGCCTGCTGCCTGGGACACTGCTTGCTCCCCACGTTACTCCTGAACCTGGTTTTGCCACATCTGTTTAATTAGGAGTGCATACATCTGGCTTTTAGGGGCGAATGGCATCACTACCCAAGTAGCTGTGGGGCTGGGTGACAGCTGTGTTTCTGAGCGTCAGTCTTGGGGTCTCTATAGTCTATCTTCAGACTAAGAGATTCAGTGGAGGATGGCCCACATTCTTGAGCTGTGCCCCCACTGTGGAGATCCAAAAGAAGCTCCAGACTCCTGACTTTGGATGAGCCCACCTCTGGCCACTGGGATTATTTGCAGAGTGAACCAGCAGATGGAATTTCTCTCTGTCTCTCCTTCTCTATATAACTCTGCCTCTCAAATAAGTAAAACTAAAAAAAAAAAAAGAGACAGGATTGGTTAGTCTGTTTCAGCCCTGGCCTGTGGCAGGTGTCACACACACAAGCAGGCACTGGAGCCCAGGGACTGGGGAAAGTGGTGGCTCTGCTTTCATGCCCTGCAGAGTCCCTGTGAGGCTCAACAATGGTTCAGTATGGGGCTGACACAGGGCTGGTGCTCACTGACAGTGCCCTCCAAGGAAGAGAATCTTCACCATGCTACTTCCTGGGTAAGACTGGGACAGCGACCTGAGTGAGCCGGTCACAAATGCAGATGCTGTGACTATGCTCAGTCCCATGGACCCTCGTGTTGGTATGTCAGGGTCTGGAGCCTGGCAGAGGGAATGGATGTGGATTTCACTTTGGGAAAAGGGCTGCAGACAGAGGTGATGCTTATGTGACAATGAGAATGTGCTTTATGCCTGTTCAATGGCAATTTTTATGTCATATGTGTTTTTCCAAACAAAATATGAGTCTGAGGGATTGTGTGCAGGCACTGACACTCAAGTGTTCTGAAATGAAAAGTGAACAACTGGTACCTTCTCCAGAATTTTCACAATGCCTACTTTGTCCCTGATTTTTTTTTTTAAAGATTTATTTTTATTATTTTTTGATTAGAAAGGTGGATATACAGAGAGGAGAGACAGAGAGGAAGATCTTCCATCCGATGATTCACTCCCCAAGTGAGCGCAACGGGTCGATGCTATGCCGATCCGAAGCCAGGAGCCTCTTCCGGGTCTCCCACGCGGGTGCAGGTTCCCAAAGCGTTCCTCGACTGCTTTCCCAGGCCACAAGCAGGGAGCTGGAAGGGAAGTGGGGCTGCCGGGATTAGAACCGGCACCCATATGGGATCCCGGGCGTGCAAGGCGAGGACCTTAACCACTTGCGCCACCGCGCCGGGCCCTGTCCCTGATTTTTGAAAGGCGCGTACACACACACACACACTCACTCCTCTTCCTCTGCTGGCTCTTTCCCAGTACCTGCAGTAGTCAGGGCAGGAGCGCCACCTGGGTCTCCCAATTAGGTGTCCAGTGCTCACCTACTTGAGCCATCACTGCTGCCTCCCAGGGTGCAGACAGCACTTGCTTCTTGACACACAGATCAAGACCATGATACTATACAAGAACTGCTTTTTCCATTCATGTTCTATGTTTTTTCCCCCAAAAAAGGAATATGACCCCCAAATCTAAATGTGGCTAGAACAATCAGAAGTCAGGAAGATGGCTCACCTGCACTGTAAGACGGGTGCAGTGAACTGGGAAGGGGTTGCTCACCCCCGTCCTGCTTGGGAACAACATTTCCCTTCCTTCTTGCAACATGCTTCTTACCTGTATTATGGAATCTGGAACTCTGGGGACACATTTCATAAGAATCCAATGCTCATTGCTGAGAGAAAATGAAGGTGTTGAGGGTTGGGTTTCAGTCCTTGGAGACTATGATGGCCACAATAGGAGAGCCAGGAAGGGCAGCTCTGAGCGCTTGGGGTAGGAGGTTGGGGACTGCTGGGGAGCCCAGACCTGCTTGGAAAATCTCAAACACGGGTCCCACCTCACCCAGCTTCACTGGGAACTGGTAGTGAGTTAGCAGAAAAACACTTGCCATGGCTTTTCCCTTTCTTTCCAACTGGCAGGATCTTACTGAAAATAAGACTCTGCTATGAAGTCAAGGGAAAAATTCAAACTGAAGCTTCCAGAAATAAGTGAACTCTCCCGTTTTTCTGTGTCTGAGTCACAGCTCTCCCCGAGATTGCAGTCATTGCTCCTGGAGGGACCTGGGAGAGTTTCATTTGTCCAACCCAGTCTCAAGGTGATGCAAGGTCCCTCCCATGCTCCCTTCTTGGCCACATCCTGCCAGGAGGGGGCTTGTCTCTGTCTTATTTCTGTACTCCTTTGCTTCGGAAAAGGGCCACAATATATGCCATGCAGCATTCTTCATGCCACATGCCCACAAAGCAGGTATTTGAGGCTCTCTTACTGACCTAGGGAACAGCACAAAGAGAATACATAGGCTGCCAGGAGACCCAGCCTACCTTAATGCTTGGGACCAGGCTGCTTGGCAGCTGTCAAGAGTTGCTGCTGCTCTTTAGTTCTCACAGAAATATATATGCGTACATAATTGTTTTCTTCTTTATTTCAATGACTTGAAATGGCAACAGAGTGGTAAGAAAGCAGAGGGAAAGAGGGAGGGAGAGGTCTTCCATCCACTGGCTCTCTGCCCAAAGGCCCACAACAGCCAGGGCTGGATCAGGCTGAAGCCAGGAACCTAGAGCTCCATTTGGGTCTCCCATGGGGGGCAGAGACCCAAGCACTTGTGCCATCACCTGCTGTCTTGCAGGCACATTAAAGAAAGTTGGACTCTGAGATTGGATGCAGACACCACAAGCAGGACTTGACCCTGTGCCTCCACACTCCCTCCCTGGCCACTGTCCTTTTACGGACAAGAACATCAAGACCTAAGGTTCCGCAGCAGAACTGGGCCTCACTTGGGAAATCTCTCCTCTCTTGGTGTTGCTTGGCTGTGAGTGACAGAACCTCCTCCTGGTCAACAGACAAATCCGCCACGGTGAGGCCATGGTGGGCTGTGTGTTTCGGAGGGCCATCCATAGATAAGAGTCCAGACAGTGAGGGGCCAGGAGCAGATGCCCCTGGGAAGCAGATGAAGGACCTGGGGGTCACCTGTCTAGACAGGGATGGTGCAGGCATGGGGTGGGGGTGACTCCTGGTCAGAACATCCTACTCTGGGGAGCAGCCCCAGGGACTGTGCTCACACAGGCTGTGGCTGGACACTTCAGAAGGCTCTGCAAACACTGGGATTTCACAAGGCATCTTTAGATACAGCGGCTACCCTGGCCATGGCGGGGAGGTTGGCTTTCCTTGAGAGTGAACCCAGTGAGCTGTAGGATGCAGCCTTCAAGCCTAGCAAGCCCATCCCCGAGTGTTCCTCACACCCATTCATTCATGGGTGGCCTATGGGCCTCAGGGAAGTGAGCCAGTGCAGAGGCACTTCAGCTGCCAGGTGGTCCCAGTGTCCCTTCAGTGTGGGAGATGGACCTATATGGGAGGTTGTAGGCATGCAGCACAACGTGTCCCTGGGGGGAACCTCTGACAATGGTCTCAACTAACTGAGACTTCAACCTGGCCTGTTCATTGGCCACACAGGCAAGGATGATGGGCTGCACCCCAGTCTCTCTTCTCCGTCCTTGGACAAGCTGTGCTGGGGCTTCCTTAATAAGCAACTCTGGAAAGTCAGGTGTGGCCCACGTTACCTGCCAGTCTTCCTGTCTTACGTGACCCACAGCCTACCTGCCAGCCTTGAGTGTTGTCATGACCTATGACATGATTGGAGGGTCTAGAGACATAGACATGTGTTCTAGCCAATTATACTGTGGTTGTTGTATGCGAAGACTGTCAGGAGACACTCTTTCGCCTGTCCTTTCCTTACTCTATATAAGCTTGTGCTTGCATTACAATAAATGGACATGCTCAGCCAGGCTGTCTCTGGTGGTTCTTGCTGCTGCTGAACACTGTTGCCTTACCCTCTTGATGGTTGTGGGGGCCTGTTGGTCAGGAAACCTCTGAGACTGCAGTGGAAACCAGCTGCAGGATCACAAGAGCCCTTGGGCCTGTATGGCAGGGACTGACATCCCAGGCAAAGGATGTCCTAGGCTCAAGCTTCTGTCTGTAGCCTTGTACTTGAAGAGTGGAACCTACAGCCAGCAGTGCCTCTCAGACCACATCCACTGAGTCTAGGGGAGGGACAGGCACTGCTAGGTACAGTGGGTAGACCATACTTCACACAGGGAGGGTTAGAACCTGCCATGGACGGGGCCCGGTGCGGTGGCCTAGTGGCTAAAGTCCTTGCCTTAAACGTGCCGGGATCCCATGTGGGCACCAGTTCTGATCCCTGCAGCCCCACTTCCCATCCAGCTCCCTGCTTGTGGCCTGGGAAAGCAGTTGAGGACGGCCCAAAGCCTTGGGACCCTGCACCCATGTGGGAGACCCGGAGGAAATTCCTGGCTTCTGGCTTTGTATCAGCTCAGTTCTGGTCATGGCAGTCACTTGGGGAGTGAATCATCAGACAGAAGATTTTCCTCTCTGTCTCTCCTCTTCTCTATATATCCAACTTTGCAATAAAAATAAATAAATCTTAAAAAAAAAAAAAAAAAGAACCTGCCATGGCACAACCTGCACCGGGCAGCTGTAGTGCCCCCAAAGGGCAGAAGGAACACCACACCTGCCCTAGGATGTGTACCCCAGCCATCCCTCCTTGCCCCAAGGATGTTGCCCCCCCCCCAATTCTGCCCCTCTTGTCATCCTGATTCTCTGAAGCAAACATTTTGAGGAAGACTGGAGTGGTTCCTGACAACCCACACTTAGCTCCAGAAGTCTCAGTTTCCCAGTGTGTGAAATGCAGACACCACTGTCTGCAGGGCTGCTGTGTTTCCAGCATGGATAGGCATCCAACATGCACTTCTTGACCTCGCCCTACAGTCTGTTTCTTACGCAGCAAAGACAACTATTCCTGCCCCACACTTCTTGGGGTATCTGTCAGGTGCGATCCCACCTTGCAGCCTGGCAAGCTCTGGCACCTGGGACTCTCCCTGTTGCAGCCCTAGGGGCTGATTTCTCCCAGATGGGACAGTCCCCTGGCCCAGGCTGAGGCCAGTGGCTAAGGAGGTTCTATTGTGTTTCTGGGTCTTGAAAGTCTCCAGCCCCAGCTGCCCAGCAGGACAGAGGAGATCCTGGGGTTCACAGGGAATGCCCTGGGTTAGGGTTAGTGCTGACCCTCCAGTGAAGCTCCCACGCCAGCACAAGCCAGAGAGGATCTGGCCCCACCTGCTTGATTGTCCAAGGGGCAGCCACACAGACCTCACTTCCTGTCCTCCTCACTCAGTCTGTGCTCAACCATGGGTCAGGGGCGACACAAAGACTGCACAACCTTGGGGTGAACTCGGGGTCACATCGCTATTTGAGGAGGGAACGCTGTCTCCTTGCGGGTCCTTGGGAAAGTTCACAAAGACGCTGGTAAACGCCCGGAGGAAACGTGCGGGGCTGAGGAACGCCCGCTGCCTCCCCGCATCCTCGGCCTCCCAGGTTCTGAAATCCCGCACACACCCTGTGGCCGCCCGGCCTCCTCTCGCAGCTTGCCCTTGCGCACCCCCTCCCCAGGATGTCCAGCCAACATCCCTCTGGGGCTTGGTCCCGACTGCGGGGACTGCGTCCCAGGCTGCCGCGTGCAGCTGGCTTCAGCCGCACCGACCCACGGTTGCCTGCCCTGCCACCCCCGCCGCCGCGCAGCCGCCCGCAATGCAGAGCGGGCGCCCCAGCGCTGCCGACCTTCCGCCGCTCCCCGCGCGGGTGCCTGGCCGGTCGGGCGCTCCCCACCTCCTCCGGCTCGCTCGGCGCCTGCAGACCCCCGCCCCGGGGGTGGGGCCTCCCTTGCACCTCCCCGCCCCGCCCGCCCCTATGAATGTGCCGGCGCGCGCCATGCCCGCCTACCTCCCGCCGCGCAGAGGGGCCCTCCGGGTAGACACGCGCCGCGCCGGCCCGCACCTGACGTCTTCCGTGCCCCGGGCCCAGCGCGAGACTCCGCGCCCCGCCACCGCCGGGCTGCCCGAGGGATCTGCGGGAGGACGCGCCGAGGAGCGCGCGGCGCCCGCGCAGAGCATCTCTGCTGCGCCGCGCGGTTGCGGGATCCGCGTCCGCCTCCTCCAGGTATCGGCTCAAGTTCGTGGGGAGCGAAGGCCGGCTCTGCGAGGTGAGTGCCTCAAAGCGAGCCGCAACACGAGGGTCACGCTGCTTAGCCCGCCGCGGTCTGCGTGCGCAGGAGCTGCTAACCCCTCCAGCCGCACCCGAAGCGTAGTTGGACAAACTTTCCGCCGGTGACTCCGAGGAGCGCTGAAGGGTCAGGAATCAGGGACAGTAATCTCCAGGTCTCCGTGCGCCCCCCCCCCCGGCCCCCGTGCTCTGCCTAGAAACCGCCGTCGGTGGCGAAGACGTAGTTTATGGGGAAGGGAAGGTGGGCTCCGGGCTGGCCGCGTACCCTCGTCTAAGGGAGGCCCCGGGGCAGGGTGGCTGGGACCCAACGCCCGAGGAACGGGCAAAGGGACCCCTGTCCCCCGTGGACCAGGACGCGGCGCGCGGGTGAAGCCCCAGCCCCGCTGTCAGGAGCGGGTGCCCTCCGCGGGCACCGGGAGTCCAGGAGCTGTGTCCCCGAGGCGAGCAGTGAGGCTCCTGGCAGCTGGGATCTCTGCACCCCCGCCCCCCATCCGCTTCGTGTTTGATGGAGGGCGAGGACGTGGAGGAGCAGCCGCGGTGGAACTTATAGGCGCTGTGCAGGACGGGACGAGGGCTCCTGAAGTCTGGCCTCACTTAACCATTTCTCCTCGCCTCTGCAGCGGTGGTAGAGCTGCGTGGCCCCGGACTGAGCAAGATTTCCCGCTCAGGGACCCGGTGGCTGGGGGTGGGGCAGCAAGTGAGGGCAGTGCAGAGGACACTCCAGCCAGGGCTGTGGGACGCAGTGCTGGAAGGAAAATCACGGAGCAAGGGGCTTCCCCAGCTCGGTTTTCGAGGAAGCAAAAGCGAGAAGGCCTGGTTCGGGTCGCGGTCCCGGCAAGCCTGAGCCTGGGGGTGGCTGCTGCGAGCACTGCTGGGTCCCTCGCCGCTCAAGTTCTCCTTCGTGGCTTCCCAGGAAATGTCCTGACTCAGGGATGCCTTCCTCAGGACCCGAGGCTCCTCTCCAGGCAATCCTCCCCAAGTGCGCCCCTCCTCTCACAGCGCCCCCTCCTCGCACAGCGCCCCCTCCTCGCACAGCGCCCCCTCCTCGCACAGCGCCCCCTCCTCGCACAGCGCCCCCTTCTTGCACAGCACACCCTCCAGACAGTGGCCAGTGGAGTCCTGCCACTCTCCTCTGCCCGGCCTTGGCGAGGGACCAGAGTGTTCAGTGGGGTTTTTGAAAGGACCTAGTGTGGATGCTCTAGCCTGCAGGCATTTTCTGGGACCCTTGGGGTCCCAGAGGCTCTGTCCGCCGTCTGCCTGAGAGATTGCAAGCCCCTGCTCTGGCGGGCCAGGTGCCTACTGGCGCTGGACTTCCCCAGAAGCCCTTGGCTGAGCCAAGGGAAGCCCACAGGCCTCAGCCCAGCTTTTGTGGGAGTTTGGTTGGGGTTGCAGACAGGGCAGAGCAGAGCATCCCCAGCCTCCATGGGTAGGGTGAAGCTGGATGGCGCCTCCAGGCCTCTGTGACACCGTGCATGTGTGCACGGAAAGTGTATTAGTTATTGGCCCATGTTTGAAAGGCGGAGACAGAGACCCTCCTTCCCCTGAGTCACTGTCCAGACACCCACAATGTGGGTCTGGCCAAGCCAAAGCCAGGAGCCTGGAGTCCACCCGGGTCTCAGCTCAGTGGCAGGCACCCAAGGGCTTGGGCCTCCTGCTGCCTCCCTGGTTATACATTAGTAGGAAGCTGGGTTCCAAGTGGAAGAAGGACTGAATCTGGGATGCAGGCCTCCCAGGGTCAGCTACGAGGCCACCTCTGTAAAAGTCGTTGTGTTTCTTACAGTGGATTGTGGAAAAGACTCAGAAGACGTCATCACCTGGTAATCCTGGTCTGTTGTTTCCATGTGTAGCGTGACATGTAGTTTCTAGGAGTGAAAGCAGAGGGGCTGAGTCTAGGGAGCTAGGATAGACTGGGAACTGTGCTGGGGCTAGGGGCTATGCCCAACACCTAGCTGGGTGGACTGTCAAATGAGGAAGAGGCCGGAGCCAGAGAGGAAGCGAGGTGAGAAGCTGGCTACTGGCAGGAAAAGGTACGGGAATGGGGCCAGCACTGGGGTCACCAGGCCGGTGACGTTCTGGGCCTTGATGGGGGCTCCTGCTCCCTAAGGAGACCCTGTTGTACGGCCACCTCCCTCCCCCACAGTCACTCCTCCCTAGAGAGGTCCTGGGCCTGGACTCTGTGCAGACGGGTTGGGGTCCATAACACAGGGCCTGTAGAGGCCTGGCCGGGGCGAGAGCAGAGTGGGCTTGCCGGGAGAGTAGCAGAACTGCTGCTGGGCAGGGTTGAGTCCAGGCAGCAATGGAAGGAGCTGAGTTTACTTTTGAAAGCTGAGAGCCTCCTTGTAAGCCACCGTGTGGTCTGGGTGTGTGTGTGTGTACGTGTGTGCGTGCGTGTGTGCTGAGGGCTGGGCCTGCGGGCCAGCTGGGCGTGTGTGAAGTGACAGCTTCTGCTTTCAATGGCCCTACAGTGTATCCTAAAGGAGCTTTCTGTTTGACTCATGAATAGGTGTACTCGGGGTGTGTGGTGCTGGTGTCCCAGGCCGGCTGCCTGGCTACCTTTGAGGGTTCGGATTTTTCCTTCCAGACACACCCAGAAGTGAGCCACCGCTACTTGGTGAGGGTGTGTGGAGGGGGGCCGTCTCGGGAACTGATCCGACTTGAGAGGGCCTGGGCAGCCCCTGCACTCCAGATGCCCAGGGCCCAGGATGACCCCTGCCTGGAAACAAAGGAGGGTGAGGGCTAAGGGTGAGATGCAGGCTCCAGTTCCCACCTAGGAGCCAGCTCAGTTCATTCAGTTGTCTACCCTGCCAGCAGCGCCTGCTGTGTGCTCAGCTCTGGGTTAGGTGTGCAGTGATTCAACCTTTCTGTGGTGGGGAAGACAGGCTGTAGCTAGGAACATCTGCTACACCCAGGGATATTGGCTGGTTGCATGTGAACAGGGGTGGGGTGGAGACTGCCAGTACCCAGTAGTTAGGTCCAGAGTGTTACTGAAACTTTACAGCACGCGACAGCTCCCTTGTCTGTGACATCGAGGTCAGGAAGTGCCCTGAACCTGTGAGGGTGCAGGGTAAGGGGCATGGACAGATATGAGGGGGGTACAGGGTGAAGGGTGGACATATGTGAGAGTGCAGGGTGAGAGCTGTGGACAGGAGTGATAGTGCAGGGTGGGGGGTGTGGACAGATGTAAGAGTGAGGGGCATGGACAGATGTAAGGGTGCAGGGTGAGGAGTGTGGACAGATGTGAGGGTTCAGGGTTCAGGGTGGACAGATGTGAGGGTGTGGACAGATGTGAGGGTGCAGGGTGAGGGTGTGGACAGATGTGAGGGTGTGGACAGATGTGAGGGTGCAGGGTGAGGGGTAGACAGATGTGAGGGTGTGGACAGATGTGAGGGTGGGGGTGGTCAGATGTGAGAGTATGGAGAGATGTGAGGCTGTAGACAGATGTGAGGGTGTGGAGAGCTGTGAGGTACAGGGTGAGGGGTATGGACAAATGTGAGGGTACAGGGTGAGGGATGTGGACAGATATTATGGTGCAGGGTGGGTGGTGTGGACAAATGTGAAGGTGCAGGGTGGAGGTGTGGACAGATGTTAGAGTGCAGGATGGGGGTGTGGACACATGTGAGGATGTAGGGTGAGGAGCATGGACAGATGTGAGGATGCAGGGTGAGGGGCATGGACAGATGTGAGGGTACAGGGTGAAGGGTGTGGATATATGAGTGTGCAGGGTGAGGGCATGGACAGGGTGAGATCTGGGCACGGGACAGACATCCTTGGCAGTGCCTGCCTCTACTGTGGTTCAGGCCCGCAGAGATCCCCATACCGTGTTCCCTGGGACAGGGCCTTCAGGTTGAGTGGGGGCATATTGATGGTGGAGATGGAGGGAGGGGAGCAGGACTAGCATTCTGGGCCTCTGGCTCCCTGGTTGCGTGCCTCCCTTTGCCGCCTGAAGCCCAGACTCAGATTCCAGCACCAGGCAACTGCGCCCTCTGGAGGGTACCGCAGATTCATTGTTTGCACTGGACCCCATGCTGGTCCCCAGAGTCCTGGGCTGGACAAGGTGAGATCTGTGCTGGAGACAGCTCTGGCAGTCTGTCGACGAAGGCCCTACTTTTCCATCTGTGAAATGAGGCTAAGGTCAGGTGAAGGCCACAAGCCACGGGTGTACCCCAGAGTTCATTCAGAGTGCAGGGGCCCAGACTCTGCTGGGTTTTGTTGTCCACATGAGGGGAAGGTGTTGGGTTGGAACCTGTGCTGACCCGGGGAGGGGGCTTGGTCCTGGCGCCACTGTTAGTGCTCACCCTGAAGCCTACCCTGTCCTTGCAGGAGCCAGCAGAGGCCAGGCTAGTTAGGAAACCCTGAGTCCCGTGTGCTCCTGCCTGGCCATGTGCAGAGCCAAAGCTTGGCCTGCTTGTGCCTAAGCCCCATGCTGACCTCTGAGCCCTTAGGTTCACCTGCAGCCTTTCCTACGAAGGTAGGGCTTCTGCCAGTTCCCTGTTTCTTGGATTTAGAAGAAAATGTGAGGCGAGGAAGAAATAGAGTTCTGGGTCTGCAGCCCCATTCCCACTCCCAAACACATGCCCAGGGCGTGGGCCAGCTGTCCCCTTGCTTGCTGGGCAACTTCAGAGGAAGTCTCTCAAGTGCCTTTGGGCAGCCACTGGATGAGGGCCTGACTGCTCTCCACCTCCTCCCCTCCTCAGGCACCACCCCCTACAGCCCAGCCAGGGCACTTCCCCTCTTCTCCGCCGTCCCCGCCCCAAGCCTCTTGTCTCCCATTTCCAGGATTTTTCAAGGGCAGGGTCTTCTATGTTGGACCAGAGGGGATGGCCCAGCATTGCATTTGGACCACCCACTCCCCACTTTCCAGGAACCCCACCTCTCTGGGGTTGCCTGCTGTCTCTGGGGTATCTACTGTAGGATGGGGGAACAAGACACCTGTGTTCACAGGTGAGCCTGAGGCTGTAATCAGGGCAGAAAATGAAAGAAGCTGCATCTGTGGTCACTGCTAGAGTGGGTGTGGACATTGTTCTGAGAGGCCCCCTGCAGAGGCCATCTGCACACGAGGACCTGCTAGAACCCGGAAACCCTAACCTGGGGGCCGTTGGTTGACAGTGCCAGGTTGTAATTAAATGAGAATCAGAAGTTCGGGTCCTGCTGCACAGTAGGACAACTACATCGAGTGTTACTCTATTGTTTAATCCTTTGTAAGAATCAGACAAAGCATATAATAGGATTTGGAAATCATCACCATGAAGAAATGTTACATGTATGAGGAGACACATTCACCCTTCACACATTGTATGCAGGTGCCAAGTGCTACATGCACGATGTGTCCTGTGCATGGTGTGTGCGTGTGCCCTGTGCGAGCATGGTGTGTGAAGGTACTGAAATACCACATGTCACTCCATTAGCATGCGTAGTTTTCATGAGTCTGTCAGATTGTTTACAATCATGATTGTATACAGTAACCTTGGAGATGGCTTGTTCTAGGCAGCATTCAGTCCATGCCCTCCATAGCCACAGGCTCCAGGGAGTTGTCAGACCTACCTCTATCTTGGACCATCCAGCCCCTGCCCTGCCCCACTGCGTTCCTACCACCTGGCCTCTGCCTTGCCTGCTCCCTGCCAGATGCTTTGCTTACCTTTGCCCGACTGGTTCATTTCAGCCATTCAGGCTCCAGGGCTGTGTCAAGAAGCTCTGGAGTTCAAAGGACAAACGCCCCACTCCCACCTTCTGCCCCTTTCTGCGCTTGCTGCCTCCTCTGACCAGCACCTTGATCACTTGGGCACCCCTGCCAGGGATACTGCTGTTCTCCTGTGATTGTCTGGAATGCATATTTTTGAGAGATTTATTTATTTTTGTCTGAAAAGCAGGTTTTTTTTTAAAACAGTTATAAAGAGGAGAAGGAAAGGTCCTCCATCTGCTAGTTAGATCACTCCCCAATGGCCTCAATGGTCAGAACTGAGTTGATCCAAAGCTGGGCACCAGCAGCTTCTTCCTGGCCTTCCATGTGGGTGCAGGGGACCAAGGGTCTGGGCCATCTTCTGCTGCTTTCTCAAGCCACAAGCAGGAAGCTGGGTTGGAAGTGGGGCAGCTGGAACCTGAATTGGCGCCCATGTGAGATCCCAGCGCTACAGGTGGAGGTTAGCATGATGCACCACTGAGCCATCTGCTTGGATGTAGATTTATAAAATAGATTTGGCAGCTTTAGAAACATCATTTCTTAAAGAAGAAGAAGTAGTAGTAGTAAAGGACATTAGAGAAATTGTAGAAACTTTCAAACATTCAAGATAGAGTAAGTGGAATCCATTAACGAACTTGCCACCAAAGGTAGCCAGAGGTCAACTGTAGGCCTCCTTGGTCTCTGTTGCTAGTTAGGCACATGTGGAAACAAACAGTGTTGTGACCTGAGACCTGCTGTCCTGCTGTCTGTGTGTACTCTTATGGCAAGCAGGTCATCGCTGCCCTCAAGGCACCCATGGCATCTGCATTGTGGTTGGTGCCAGGCTGGTTGCTGACGGTGCCCCATGGTGGTGGATTTTTCCATCCGTGAGGACTGGCTCAATAGCTGCCAAGTTCAAGAATGTTTGAGCTCCAGCCCAGTACAGTGCCTGTGGCTGAGGGGCCGCCAGGTGAGGTGAGGAATTGTGCGGCTGCCCCCAACGAGCCAAGGGCAGTAGTGCCCACCTGCCTGCCATCCTTGGGCATCAGTTTGGTTCCTCACTCTGTTCACACCGGAGGGCATGTGACCTGTGGTTGATAATGTGAAGCCACGTTTCCTGCAGCCTTGTTGGAGCTGCTGGCCAGTGTCATGAGGGGAAGGGAGTACCTGCCCAACTCAGAGGATGGCTGCATGGAACATATGGGGGGAAGCAGGTGCCTCCATGTGGTGCCCTCCTGAGAGATTTTGAGGGACTTCTGCCTGGTGGATGGGGATTGTCAGGCCCAACCTGTGAAGATGCAGCTGCTGGGGAGTAGGTGGAGGCGCCATCTGCTGTTGAAGACGCTGTAGAGCCCCAGAACTATAGCAAGAGGACAGCTTTGGATGTCACATGACTCTTTGGGATGAGGTGGGAGGGGCTCCAAGAGCAAGCCCCTGGCCCTCTGGGGTCTGAGCCTTCAGCCCACATCCCAATGTGCTGGGGTCTTTCATAGCAGATCCTGCTCACTGGTCCAGGGGCCCAGGTCCCGCCTTGAGCCTGAGGCTGAAGCTGGCCCACAGGTGTGAGCTCAGGCTCTGCCAGGTTCACTTCCTGGAGCCTGCATTCCCCAATTTTGAACGAGGACTTGTAGCATGTGCCCTCCCCAGGATGGCTGTGGACTTTGGAGGAGGCGATGGATACATCGAGCTCTAACCAGGCTCTGAGCCTCAGCAAAGGGTCCTGTGGAGGATGAACACAGCGTGGCAGACCCAGTCAGGGGCTGCAGCTCAAAGGAATAGCTGGATAGTAGAGGCCAACACCTCCAAGCCACTCCTTAAACCCTGGGAACCTTCCCAGTGCCTGCCCATGGGGCTATCAGAATTGGTCCAGGTATGGCAAAGTAGCTGTCCTGTACTGGGTGACAGGTGGTGACTCTTGTCTGGGAGGCTTGGAGGGACTCACGAGAAGGAGCATTACAGGGTGCCCTAGGGCAAGGGGACCTTATCCACCCCCACTTGGTCAGCAAACAGCCATACTGGCAGGACACTGTCTAAAAGTGCCATTGAGGTCTTGGGGACCTGGCTGGCGTCCATCTCCTACCCTCCAGGCCTGGGCCAGACTCCCCTTTCCCCAGCTGCCATTGTTGGTATAGATGAGGCCCCCGTGAGCTGTGATCCCTCAGATGGCATTACCCTCAGGGCCTGGATTGGGGTGGCCCTTTCTGGGGACAAAATAGGCCCTTCCATTCACAAAGCTGCCCGGGAGATACACCGTCTCCCTGGTGCCTGATGAGTGGGCGGTTGTCCTCTGGGAAGTCTCTCCTGGCCTTGGAGTTGGAGATACACAAGAAGCCCAGAGAAGCGGATTTGACACCCCAGGAGCTCATTTGCATCCTCACCCTTGACCAGGTCCGGGGGCCAAACCCCAGGAGCTGGGAGTCTCCTCCAGGTCACTTCCCAGGACTCTGGGCCTCTGCTTTGCCTGAGAGTTAGCTGGAGGCTGGAGTTTCTACCAGAAATGCACAGGATGATTCTGAAGCCCATCAAGAGCCACAGAGGATGACCACAGGTCCCCAGCCCTGTCCTGAGCTGGCTTGGCAGGGCTGCCCTGAATTGCCGAGCCGTCTGCTCTTGGCTCAAGAACCCAGCCTGATGAAGAGTTTCGGTCGAAGGACACGGCTTCCCCAAGCCCAGGTCTGCTGTTTACTCAAGGTCTGAAATTAATGCAGAGAAAGTGTACAAGGGCCTGGGCTGGGCAGTGGCTGAGAACAGGAAGGGGCAGCTTCCACTTACGCCAGGCAGAGGCGAATGTCCCTGGGGAATGCTGCTCATCTCGACCTGGCTTTCCCAGGAATTCTCAGTCACTCTAGTGCCTGGTAGGAGGGGTCCCAGGGCTCTAATGTTTCTGGTTGTAGCTGTTTTGTTCCCAGCTTCTGCCTCCAGGGCCCTACTACTCCTTACTGGGTAGCCGCAGGTCTTCCAGGAGAAGACCCAGTGAGAGCTCCCAACCAGTCTCCTTCCTGGGTCTTTGATGCTACCCAGAGCTGGGAAGCAGAGGAGTCAGGGAGAGGTGACATCCAGCATGTGTATTCTGAGCCCACATTGATGGAGCAAGGAGTTGGGAGTGAGAGGTCATGTCTGACATGCATGTTCCAAGTCTGCACGGATGCGACATGCAGGCCGGGCTGCAGAGTGTGACTCTGAGATAAACATGGCCAGCTCTGCCCTTGGGCTGGCAGTGGCCTTGGTTTCAAAGCTGCAGGGATGTGCATGAGGCAGAGCGGTGACTGCAGAAGGAAGCCTTAGTAGATTGGAATAGGGAAGCACCATGGTCTTTATCTGTTAACTCAGAAGGAGGGAAAGAGAGGAAGCCCTCACCTGGCCTGCTGTGAGCACTGCCACTGTGACTGACTCCCACCGTCACAATCACGTCACTGACCTGGGATTGGCTGTGCCTAGAGCCCTGGGCAGGGCAGCTCACAGGGAACAGGGCCATGCTGGATGGCAGTATAGCTGTCACCCCACATGGACCCTGAGCAGCATGCCTGTCCTGTGAGGTTTGTAGGATGTGTGAGATATAGTGGTCTGCCCACTCAGAGCCAAGAATGTTCACGCTCTGAGTGTCTGTCTCACTCCTTCATCCCTGTCGTCCTCTCTCTGGTCTGGGTCTTGCCCTGGGCATCAGGAGGCTGCTGGGGTGAGGCACACACAGGTGCTGCCTCCTGAAGCTTGCCCCAAGGGCCAGACCCCGAAGTGGCTCCCATTCTGGAGCCCCCTCCAGCAGACTAGACTGTTTGATCCCAAATGAAGCCCTCATCTCTTTCTGCCTCAGAGGAATGAGCCCTAGAGACGTGGCTCACAGTAAAGGGTGCATTGGCAGGCCTAGGGGGACTCAGAACAGCCTGGGCTCACCCATGGGAGGGTACCTTGTGTGGTGGCAGGAACCAGGGAGGGAGGGGATCACTGGATGCCATGCAGTGATCTTGGGCAACTCTAGAGTTGCCCAGTGGGCAGAGCCACCTTGGAGGGCAGGAGCACCTGTCACTTGGCAGGGCTGAGGACCCTTGGTGGGAAGCTAAAATGGCAAAACTTCGGAGGAGGTGGGGAAGGGGATGTGTAATGAGGCCAGAATCCTGGTAATGACCAAAGATGCAATCACCCACCCCCATCCCCTCCACTGTTTCCAGGTGTGAATCACAGGCAGTTCTGACCCTGAGGGAACTCACGGGGCAGGGAGCTGCCCTGGCCACCGGATCTGAGAGGCACAGGCAGGCAGTTGGGAGAACAGAGCTGGTGGACACCTTCCAGGCCCAGAGGTAAGAGCTGGAAGTAGGCCTGGATCTGAGGTCTCTGTTGAACCTGTGGCTGCAGGAGGAACTTGGGGGAGCAGGTTGGGGGTCGAGGCCAGGCAGGCAATGTAGCCTCTTGACGTGATGGTTTCCTTGTCTCCAGCCATGAACTCACATGCGCACACACAGTCTCAGCTCAGGTGCAGAGCCCCAGGGTGTGAGGTGGGAATGGCCTTGGACAAAGGCATCTACATTCAGTTCCAAAGGGCCTGGGTTCGGGTTCTGCCCAAATCCAGCTGCCTGCTCGTGTGCATCCTGGGAGGCTTCAGGCAGTGGCTGACCTGGGGTGAGCTCCAGGCTCCCGGCTCCAGCCCGGCTCCAGCCCGGCTCCAGCCCAGCCCAGCCCAGCTCCAGCCCGGCTCCAGCCTGGCTCCAGCCTGGCTCCAGCCCAGCCCAGCCCAGCCCAGCCCAGCCCAGCTCCAGCCCAGCTCCAGCCTGGCTCCAGCCCAGCCCAGCCCAGCCCAGGTTGCTGTGCATGTCTGGGCAGTGAGCCAGCAAATAGGAGTTCATCTTCCTCCCTCTGCCTCTCAAATCACCGAAGATGTGTTCTTAATAGACACTGACCTGTCCGCCCCCAAGCACGATCCCACCTTGGGCTCTACCTGCTCCCCGCTGCCCCCGCTTTACCTTTCCCTGTCCCCTCTCCCTGTGCCCCAGCTCTCCATGGCTGAGGGTAATGCTGACTGTCTTGGGCTGGCCAAGTCCGTCTCCTCATGAGGGACTTAGGGAGCCCCAGAGAACTTGGAACGCAGAGAGTGGAATTTCCCCCTGTTTTCTTTACGGCAGAGAACCCAACACAGGGGCACATTTGTTGCCCTGTTTCTACCCAAAGTTTGTCTTGAACACAGGAGAAGGGGAATCAGTGTCTGCCCTTGCACCCACATGGCTCCCTTTCTCATCCCTTCCTGTTTCTTGGTCTTGGCCAGGGAGCAAACCAGACCAAGGCCCCTGGAGGATGGCTGTGCCTCAGACAATGTCCAGCTTGTTCAGGGGGAGAGGGCAGGCATGGCTCAGAAAACAAACAGGGACACTCCCAGAGAGGGCGCCTGAGCCGAGTACAGGCCAACTAGTGTCTGTGTGGGAGCCCCTGCAAAGGGAGGGGCCCCAGACCCGGGGCCAGCAGGAGGCCAACCTGAGGCAGGACCTCTGTGGGCGGCCAGGGACCAGAACTGCAGCCAGTGTAGGCCTGGCGTCATGGCTGGCAACGCATATGGCACCTCTGTGCATGTGGCTCTCATGCAGGCCCTGTCCTGGGCTGCTGACCACCCCTAGGTGCCCCCCAGCAGTGGATCCCTTGTTACCTGCTGGGCCGTCAGCCCCCTTCCTTCTGACACTCCTTAGTCCTATAGTGACGGGCCCTCCTGGAGGCCAGCTAGCTTCTACAGCGTCCACACTGTAACTGCACATGGTGGGACATTAGTTCCTTCAGGAGTGCTCTTCAAGTCTCCATAGTCCAGGCTGAGCCCAGGAAAGCCACCTGGGCTGTCCATCTGGGTCTGTGTTGGGGGCTGCCCTTTGTCCCATGTCTGTGGGGACCTGTGCCATCTTGGTGCTCCCCCCAGGAATGTGCCACAGGCTGCTGTGTCGTAACTGACATCTGGGCGTGTAGCTCATCCTAAAGCAGGCTGTGCTTGCAAAGTCTAGTGGGCGAGACAGAGCACTGGCAGAGGGCAGCAAAGGGGGCCCAGGTGGCTGTGGATGGGGCTCTGGTCCCATGCAAAGGACCAGGGGCCCCAGTGGCCAAACAGCTTGAGACACCGGTAAGCTGCTATGTCAGTTTGAGTCTGATAGGAGGAACAGTGTCCTGGCTCCCCAGCCACCAGGCAGAAGGCACCACTTCTGGTCAGCAGGGTCAGCCTGTAGCTGACCAGGAAAGGCCCACCCATGCTGGGTGGGCATCTCTTGGCACAGGGACACTTGGTATAGGCCAGTGCAGGTCTGCAGAGAGGGGTCTGCCTAGGGTCTGTAAGAGGGGGGTCCAGGGACAATGTTCCCCAGGCCACCAACAGCCTGTGTCAGGACATGACTCCGAGCTGGGACACCCAGTGATGTCCTGCATGCCCTCTTCCAGGTGAATGATGGCCACTCTGCTCCTAATGCTCATGGCTCTGTGTGTCACCACAGCTGCTGACTCTGGGGACGTCTTAGGTAAGTGTGTCTCCATGCAGGCCCCATTTCCCAGGTGGTGCTGACAACCCGACCAGGGTCTGGCTGCTTTCCAGTTCTGCAGGGTCCACACGCAGGACTGAGAGAGGGCAGGGCCCCAGCTGCTCTCATGGGCACCAGGCAGAGTGGAAGGTGAAGCCATGGCTGTACTCACAGTGTGGAGTTGGTGTACAGGCCCAGTGCATAGCTCCAAGGAATCCAAGGCTTCATTACCTGAACCGGATTTTCCTGGCTTCATTGTCATGTGGGAAGGCCAGGCCTAGTTACCCAGTAGCTGTGGACCTGGGCTGTGCCTCCGGTGTGCACACTGCTGCTCTGGAACCCCCTTAGGGTAGTTTCCACCCTGGGGTGGCTCAGGGCCGGTGGCTGTCGTTCCTGCCAGTGCCAGAGACCAGAATGGGGTGGACTGTGCAGACATCTAAGGCTGGGCTGGAGCCAAAGGTTCCTGGTACCTGCAGGTAGAGGAGGCACCTGTCCTCCCACAGGAATCTGGGTCAGCTGTGGAGAGGCTGTGCTCTGGGAAGTGTGTGTGGTTATCCCACCCTGCTGCCTGCTGACTGCCCTGCAAGACCAGGCCAGAGCTGCAGCAGATTTCCCCCAGGAGGGACACGGCATGGAGAGTTTTGTCTTAGCTTTAAAAATTGTGTGGCTTCTTGTTCCCACTGATTATGTTTTGCTCCAGAGTCTTTGAGCCAGTCTGCACCTCCAGGAAGATGGGTTCCTTTGGCCCAGGGTTTGGCATCCCCAGGAACCTTCCTGGCCCACAGTCTCCACTCCAGGCTGGGGGGTCTTGGGTTCTGCCCCTGGGTCCGCTAGGCACTCACAGATGCTCTCCTACTCCACAGACCCCGGCAGTGCGCTGAGTGTCAGCATCCCCCAGCCATCCCCACTGAAAGCCCTCCTGGGGACCTCGCTGACTATCCCCTGCTACTTTCTTGACCCCCTGCATCCTGTGACCACTGCCCCCTCCACGGCCCCCCTCGCCCCGAGAATCAAGTGGAGTCGAGTGTCCCGGGACAAGGAGGTGGTGCTGCTGGTGGCTACTGAGGGGCGTGTACGGGTCAACAGCGCCTACCAGGACAGAGTCTCGCTGCCCAACTACCCGGCCATCCCCAGCGATGCCACCCTGGAGGTGCAAAGCCTGCGTTCCAATGACTCTGGCATCTACCGCTGTGAAGTCATGCATGGCCTGGAGGACAGTGAGGCCACCCTGGAGGTCGTGGTCAAAGGTGAGAGACCCACAGGGCCCCACCACAGTCCGTAGGGATCATGGGGATGCCTCTCTCAGGGTTGCCTCTTGCCTGCAGGGATGCAGGGTGCCCATCCCTCAGGTAGTGCCTCAACTGCAGGGGCGAGGGTTCCATCCCAGCCCTTTTCCTGCATGGCAGCCCACATGCACTTGCCTCGAGGGTGGACATCAGCTACCTCCTCTGTAAGTGGAGTTGCTGCCCCAAGCATCATTTGGTTCTATGTTCATGTCCATTTTGCACATCAGCAAACTGAGGCTAAGGAACTTTCCCTCTTCTTCAGGTACTTCCCCATTGAGCCCCATGCCTATCCCAGAAACCATGGAAAGGACTGACATCTCCCAGGGCCTGTTATCACTATGGTCTTGGACTGGCCTCCAGTCTCATGAGCAATAGGTTCCCAGGGACCCAGAAGTGGTTTGTCTCCCACGTCTTACACAGCTCTCACCAGAGAGCCTGGCACAGGGGCCTGCAGTGCCAAGTGTCTCTTTACCCAAAGACACCTGAGGTCCTGAAATGGCAAACACAAAATCCGAGTTTAATTCAAAGCTTTTCCCCCTTTTTATGATATAGACACCATCTATGTATTCATTTGTTTGAAAGATGGAGAGAAAACCTCCATCCACTGGTTCACTCTCCAGATGTCCACAACAGGCCAAGCCAGCATCAAGGAGCCAGGAATTCCCTCCAGGTCTCCTGTGTGGGGGCTTGAGTTGTCACCTGCTGCCCTCTGCAGCACATTAGCAGGAAGCTAGACCACAGGTGCAGCCAGAACCTGGCTCTGGCACCACGCTGTGTGACACAGGCTTCCCAAATGGCATCTCAGCCAGAGACCCTATGACTCTCAGAGTGACCCCAATATTCAAAGATGCAGTGGGGGCCTGGTTACTGGGAGAATATCCCAGTCTGGTCAAGGCAGGGTCACCTGGGGCTGTGACCTCAGTGCAGGGGCCTCAGCTGCACACCTGTCCATGTTGCCAGGTATCGTATTCCACTACCGAGCCATCTCTACACGCTACACGCTCGACTTCGACAGGGCGCAGCGGGCCTGTCTGCAGAACAGTGCCATCATCGCCACCCCTGAGCAGCTGCAGGCTGCCTATGAGGACGGCTTCCACCAGTGCGACGCCGGCTGGCTGGCCGACCAGACTGTCAGGTAGGGGCCTTGCTACCGTGCTGGGGGCACCATGGAGGGCAGGGTGACTGGACCCAGCCTTGACCAGTGCAGACCTACCTGACCAAGAAGAGAGCGATCCTCTCCATGGTGGGAGCAGCAGCTACCAGTAGCTGAACCCCGTTTTCCCTCTGCCAGGTCCTCACTCGCTGCTTGGTCTTAACCTGGGTGTGGTCTTATACATTTGTAATCCACCTTCCCTCCTTTTCAGTGTCCAGTAAGGGTAAGACTAAGACTCACATCTGTCTTCTGGACATCCCAGGGGACACCGGAGGGCAGGGCCGCTAGAGCCCAGAACCTAGATGGATCTTGGCACAGTGCCTTGGGAGAGGGCCAGCTTGTGGCGGGGGACCCTGCCTCAGTGCCTCAAGAAGAACCCAGAAAGCAACTTTGTGGTCTTGGAGGGACAAGGAGTCTCTAGTGTGCAAAACCACTAAGCCTTTAAAGAAAGGCAGACAATGGAACAGTATGGCCAGGAACCCACACTGTGGCCTCGGACAGAGCTGGACTCAAATCTCAGCTCTGGCTCTTGGAAGCTGCAGGGCCTGGAACATCTCTGGACCCCATTTCTTCCAGTTTGAGTGAAGTCACTGCAGCCATCTCTTCATCAGGCAGATGAAGGGCTACAGGAAGGCCCAGCAGACAATAAGCTAACACATAGCGCAAATCCAGCCCTACCTCCACTCCGCTAATAAGGCTGCATTGCTGAGAAAGCTTGATTGTGGTGCAAATAATCCTGAAATTTATACTTAGCTCTTTTTTTTTTTTTAATTGGAAAGTCAGATATACAGAGAGGAGGAGAGACAGAGGGGAAGGTCTTCCATTTGTTTTTTACTCCTCAAGCAGCTACAATGACTGGAACTGCTCTAATCTGAAGCCAGGAGCCCAGAGCCTCTTCCGAGCATCCCACACAAGTGTAGAGTCTCAAGGCTTTGGGTCCTCCTTGATTGCTTTCCCAGGCCACAAGCAGAGAGCTGGGTGGGAAGTGGAGTCACCAGGATTAGAACCAGTGACCATATGGGATCCTGGCATGTGCAAGGCGAGGACTTTAGCTGCTGGGCTACTGCACCAGGCCCTTAGTTTTTCATAATATGCATTTCAACGAACTTTTTTTTAAAGATTTATTTTATTTTTATTGGAAAGGCAGATATACAGAGAGGAGAGACAGAGAGGAAGATTTTCCATCCGATGATTCACTCCCCAGGCGGCCTCAACGGCTGGAGCTGAGCCAATCCGAAGCCAGGAGCCTCTTCCGGGTCTCCCATGCGGGTGCAGGGTCCCAAAGCATTGGGCCGTCCTCCACTGCTTTCCCAGGCCACAGGCAGGGAGCTGGATGGGAAGTGGAGCTGCCAGGATTAGAAGCGGCGCCCATATGGGATCCTGGGCGTGCAAGGCGAGGACCTTAACCACTGCGTCATCGCGCCGGGCCCTCAACGAACTTTTTGAAGACATTCAGTTGCATAGCTTTTAAAGCTTTTCTACTAGAATGAACTTCGCTTTTAATTACTTCCTCTATGCACTCGTTGCGGAATGTGGCTGCTCCAAGGGACAGTAGTCCTCATTATGACAAAACCTCAGTTGGCTACTGTTAGTCACTTGTAGAAAAAGTTTGCAGGGCCTTGAAAAGCCTGGTTAGCACCAAAGCATGCTGAGTCCTGGGGCTGCCTCTACTCCAGGCTGAGTCCTGGGGCTGCCTCTACTCCATGCTGAGTCCTGGGGCTGCCTCTATTCCAGGCTGAGTCCTGGGGCTGCCTCTGCTCCATGCTGAGTCCTGGGGTTGCCTCTGCTCCATGCTGAGTCCTGGGGTTGCCTCTACTCCAGGCTGAGTCCTGGGGTTGCCTCTGCTCCAAGTTCATGCCCAGGCTTTTTTTATTCTGTGGTGACTCCAGTTGTCATGCCAGTGGTCAGGTGTTCCCTGGGAGAACACTGACCAGGAATCCCCCTGGACTGAGTGTCACCCCATGTTGGAATCCTGTCAGGTACCCCATCCACACCCCCCGAGAAGGTTGCTATGGAGACAAGGATGAGTTTCCTGGCGTGAGGACCTACGGCATCCGGGACACAAATGAGACCTACGATGTGTACTGCTTTGCAGAGGAGATGGAGGGTGAGGCTTCCCCCCTGGGAGACTGTGCTCCCCTCCCACACCCACTATGTGTCTCATTGATGCCAGGGTTTCCTGGGCCTACTGGCAGGACAAGCTCAGGCCCACACACTGAACTGGCTCTGCCATGCTGTGTGGGAAAGGGCCTCTTGTTGGGACCCCTCACTGTCCACTTGAGAGGCCTTGGTGACTCAGAGGCCATCTGTAGTTGGTGTCACACAGAAGCAAGTCTCTGCCTTGGAGTCTGTACTCCATGCCAGGATCCTGGCTACTCTGGCCAACTAACCTTTGACCTGAGGGCCACTGTGTTTTCAAAGCCTTACTCACTTCAGAGGCCACTCCTGGGTGACCCAGGAGTTGAGGCCACAGAGAGGCTTGTCCAGAGCTGGAATATAAGCACCACAGCGGCTTTGGCCTTTTCCCTCAGGGCCCGCACCATCTGTCAGAGGCCAGGAGGACAGGACAACCATATCTGTCTTCACGAACTGTCCCCCCAGTCTGACTGCTGCACTCAGCTCTGTGGAAATGAATGTCCCTTGGCAGTTTGCAGCCTCTACTTGGCCTGTGGCCTCCTCAGGCCCCCTGAGGTCTGATGCTGAGTTTCTGCCCACAGAGTCCCATGCCTGTTTTCCTGGCTTCACTTGGTTCACCTTACACCTCCCCTGGTTTATGGCCTGAAGTCGCCCTCATCCTACCCCAGCAGTGATAGAGAATGGACCTGGGACAGGGACATGGGCATCCAGAGTAGTCAGAGGCGGAGTGGAGACACCTTCACCCGCTGTTGTGTCCTTCACAGGGGAGGTCTTCTATGCCACATCTCCAGAGAAGTTCACCTTCCAGGAGGCGGCCAGCGAGTGTCGGCGGCTAGGTGCCCGTCTGGCCACCACAGGCCAGCTCTACCTGGCCTGGCAGGCCGGCATGGACATGTGCAGCGCTGGCTGGCTGGCCGACCGCAGTGTGCGCTATCCCATCTCTAAGGCCCGGCCCAACTGTGGAGGCAACCTCCTGGGCGTCAGGACTGTGTACCTGCACGCCAACCAGACCGGGTACCCCGACCCCTCATCCCACTATGATGCCATCTGCTACACAGGTAAGCTGGGCTTGGAGCTGGGGAGAGAGTCTGTACCTTCAGACCTGGGTACAGACTCAAAATTGGCACAGGCAGCACCAGCGGCAATGCCATGACCTCTGGAATTTTTCCCGCCGAGGCTCCAGGCCCAGTTCCTCCACCAGTCTGCTGGGCACCTCATGATCTGTTTGTTAAACTGTAACGGCCCAGACAATGGCACAAAAGAGGAGGGGAACATTGAGCAAGGACTTTGCTTTAAAAATTGGGCTGATTAAAAAAAAATAAGTGCTTTGTCTTACATGTAGCACAGTGTAGCTATGATCATAACCCTTGCTTGTCATGGCCTCAAGGCAGGCAGCTCTTTAGCATCCTGTCATCTGTTCCCCATAGTTCCCCTTGTTAACTCATTTGCATTATAGTGTTGGATGGTTGCGACCCCTGGTGGCCAATGTGGAGTCTGCAGACAAGTGGATTTAGACCAGATGCTCCTCAGTCAGGTGGTCCCACCTTGAAGCCACAGGACTGAGTGGGGATGCAGCCAGCTGTAGTCCATGATGCTGTGTCTGCACCTGGCAGGCAAAAATGTTCCTCAGCCTCAGCACAAGTAGCGCCACTCACAGGCATGCACACACACAAAGCATGTGGGCTCTCTGCCAAGGTCCCTTTGACCTGGAACACCTGCAACTTTAGGCATTCCACGGGCACTCGGGCAGGGTAGGACCTGGAGAAGTGAGGACCTGCCACGGGCTCGTCCCCAGCACTAGCCCAGACCGTGTGGTTGCAGCTAAATTCATCTCTTCCCAGGTGAAGATTTTGTGGACATCCCAGAAAACTTCTTTGGAGTGGGCGGTGAGGAAGACATTACAGTCCAGACGGTGACCTGGCCTGACATGGAACTGCTTCTGCCCCAAAATGTCACTGAGGGGGAAGCCCGCGGCAGCGCGATCCTCACGGCCAAGCCTGAGCTGGACACCTCCCCAAAAGCCCCAGAGACCGAGGAGCCCCTCACACTTGTCCCCTACACTGGGGCCTCTGCCTTCCCCAGTGCTGAGAACAGGACTGAGGGGGCTGCCACGGCCTTCACCAGCGAGGACCTGGTGGTGCAAGTGACTGCTGCCCCCAGTGTAACTGTGGTCCCTGGGCAGCCACGCTCACCAGGGGGTAAGTCTTTCCACTGGGGCTGCCCTTGGGGGCCGGGAGGCTCCATCTTCACCTGCTTTTCAGCTGTGAAGTGGGAAGGGGGCACCTTACAGCCACACGAAGTACTGTGAGCTCACTGTGGGAAGTGGTGGGAAGGTCAGGCAGATGGCATGAATGGGAACTTCTGCCTACTCCCCCCAGGCACCACTGCAGGACCAAGTCAGAGAAGGCCTGGGTGACTTGAAGCCACTTTTAGTCTTGGCTGCAAAGGTCAGAACCCTGCGGCTCGCAGGCAGCAAACCAAGCCTCACTGCTCTAAGTTGGCCTGAGAGCTAAGTGTGGGTTCAGGTCCCCAACAGCTAGGGTAGAGGTTCACAGAACGCTGTGATACTAATATCACATAGAGTTTCACAGACAGGGTTTTTGGAACAAGGCTGTCCCCTGTGTGAATGCTGTAACAGGGTAGCCTTTGGAGCCTGCGTGTCCCCTGTCCAGCCCTTTCTAGTCCCAAGCCCTGCCCTAGGTCTGTAGTGTCCCCAGCACCTTGTGCGTGTCTTCGGGCCTAGATGTGCGTGGCACAGAGCTAGCCTCTGCCCACACATGGATGGGTCTATGGATAGGATGGGCCTATGGCATGGTCTCTGTGAGGCTGTGTCCATGTCCACGTCACGAGAGAGAGGCGGAGATACTGCCACTATGTGGGAGTTGTGTCTAGTTGGCCCGACAGATCTGAGGTTCTGGGAGGAAGTGACACCTGGACTCACCTCGCTCTCCTCTTGTCTTCTCCCTCCTCAGGGGTTGTGTTCCACTATCGTCCGGGGTCCTCCCGCTACTCACTGACCTTCGAGGAGGCTCAGCAGGCCTGTGTGCGCACGGGGGCAGTCATGGCCTCCCCAGAGCAGCTGCAGGCTGCCTACGAGGCTGGCTATGAACAATGTGATGCCGGCTGGCTGCAGGATCAGACTGTGAGGTGACCGAGGAGCCCGAAACCACCCTCCAGAGACCTGGCTTGAGGGATCCCCTCCCTGGCCCCTCTGGCCCAGCAGGCACCAGTGTCTTGTAGACTGGCCAAGAGCAACTCCTTAGTCGCCCTCATTCCAGAACCCAGGCGATTTCTGGAAGGACAGCAAGGGACTCAGGGTGACACAAAATTTAGCTACTACCCCAAGAGAGCAGAGAGAAAGCCCCTTCCTCAGAGCCCCCATCCTCATTCCCCCAGCTCCTCTCCAGCCATGCCCAGCACCCTCCCTGCAGCTGCTCTCTTCTGGGACTCAGGTTCCCCCAGGGGTCCCGCTCCTGCTTCTGCATAATTAGAACAAGCTTCCTCTTCCTTTGCAGATACCCCATTGTGAGCCCACGGACCCCATGTGTGGGTGACAAGGACAGCACCCCGGGAGTCAGAACCTATGGCGTGCGCCCATCTTCAGAGACCTATGATGTCTACTGCTATGTGGACAAGCTCCAGGGTACAGGCCAATCTTGGGCATGGGCAGGAGACGCCGTGGGGTTGGGGCCACTCTCATCTTTTGTCCCCATAGTCAGGTGGAGTTGACCTCTCCCCACCTGCTGTTTGGTTAGACAGGAACCCCCTCTTTGAGCTGTCTTCTGGTCCCAGCCCTACAACCCCCAAACCAGGATGCCCTCTGAAGGCCATGTGTCACTCCTGCCTTCTCTCTAGCCCTTCTGTTGAAGCACAGAGTACATGTAACCGCAGGCCTTTGTTCTGTTTGTTTGGTGAAAATAATCAGATCAGTGTTCTGCTGGGTGCAGTTTTAGAGATGCAGGGTTTCTGGGATTGTCTTGGAAGGACACCCCCTCACCCTGCGCCCTTGACTGGTCAGTCCCCCAGCTGCCTGCAGGCCTTAGCTTCCTGTCCATAAATGGGGCTCACATTCAGCTCTGAAACATGCACCTGACCTGTCAGGGGAGTTGTTCAGAGAGATACAACTGGCACACAGGTCTTCAGTGGATGTGAACTTTTCCCCCCAAAATGGGTGGAATGGGTTCAGAGGTAGGGGTGTGCCCACAGCCTCCACAGCACTTGTAGTAAGTGCAGGGGGACTGGTAAGGTGCTTGGGGAGCCCTTCTCCTAGCCTAGCTGGAGAATCAAAAAAGAGGGGAGGAGGGAGCTACTCAGAGATTCCATTTCCCTGGGTCCCCTTGGGGTGAGTCTGCATTGGCCTGGCAGACAGCCCAGATGAGGTCTGGTGGGTGGTGGGGGCTGTGCCTGGTCATGATCTGGAGGGTCCCACCAACTCCTGCCTCTGCCCCTAGGGGAGGTATTCTTTGCCACACGTCTCGAACAGTTCACCTTCCAGGAGGCACTGGAGTTCTGTGAGTCCCACAACGCCACACTAGCCTCCACGGGCCAGCTATACGCCGCCTGGAGTCGCGGTCTGGACAGGTGCTATGCAGGCTGGCTGGCTGATGGCAGCTTGCGCTACCCTATTGTCACCCCACGGCCTGCCTGTGGCGGGGATAAGCCAGGTGTGAGGACCGTCTACCTCTACCCCAACCAGACAGGTCTTCCGGACCCGTTGTCCAGGCATCATGCTTTCTGCTTCCGAGGTGAGTCTTTCCCCTGTCCTACAGTGCACCCTTCTACCCTGGGTGGCTCCCCTGTCACTCTCCATTACAGCACAAGGAAGAGAAAGGTCAGGGTGGTTCTGAAGCTGCCATGGTGTTGAGAGTGACTGCCAAGCAAGGTGGGCGTTTAAACTCCCCAGAGATAAGGAGAGACGTGGGAACTGGAGTACTAAAATTAGATAGATAGGCACCTGCCGGTTTAAATCAAATTGAGGTCTGTTACTTGGAAGCCATTGACCCTAGCAAGTCACGTGGCACTGCTTCAGCTTGCTCACCTGTGACATGGGACAGACAATTCTGAGGTGGAGTGTCTTTGTAGACAGGAGGCTCTTAGAGCCACACCTGGCCTTGGTGACAGTCTGCAGGAGAGCCCAGACCACCCTGGCTGGGGAGATGGAGAGCGCCTTGCTGAGCTTGGACATTGGGCAATTGGACCCTGCACAGACCTGGTGATCTGGTCTTCCCTTCCCTGGAGAAGGGGCCCTCATGACTCCACCCGTTTCAGGTACTTCAGAGGCACCCACTGCAGGAGAAGAGGAGGGCGGCACACCCACACCTTCATATGACCTGGAGGAGCAAATTGTTACACAAGTGGGACCTGGTGTGGCTGCTGTGCCTGTGGGAGAGGAGACAACCACAGTCCTGGACTTAACCCTGGAGCCAGGAAACCAGACAGGATGGGAAACAGTCTCCCACCCAGTTGGCACATCCCTGTGGTCAGGTTGGTATGGCCTGGATTTGGGGTACCCTGAGCAATGTTCCCACTCTTCCCTCATGCCCTCCCATGACTGTGGTGGGCAGCTCTCACTCAGAACCCTCCCCTCACTGACTGAGTGTGGTGGGCAGCTATCCCTCAGGATCCTCCCCTGACTGTTGGTGGGTGGCTCCCCCTCATAGCCCTCCCCTGAGAGACATGGTAGGGGGCTCTCTGGGATTTGTGACTGAGGCAGTCTCTGATGACAACCAGGTCTGCCCTCTGCTCCCATCTCATTTCTCCTGCATGCATAGCTGTTAGCAGGGAGCTGCCAGTGGGAAGTCCCACAGCCCTGCACGGGTGTTCTGCAGACTGCAGTTTCTAACCATCTAGCTGACTGAGCCATGTCTGGGATCTCTTGTGCAATTATATTGTTTACTCTGTATCTTTATTTTTCTTCAGTTGATTTGATTTTTAAAGACAGAGTAGGTTGGGGTGGCATTTCACACAATGGTCAGAGAACACTTGGGATGCCTGCATCCAACATTGGAGCGCCAGGGTTTAAGTCCTACCTCTGTTTCCAATTCCAACTTCCTGCCAAGGTGCACCCTTGGAGGCAGCAGACAAAGCCTCAAGTATTTGGTTTCCTACAACCCACTAGGGGATCCAAACTGAGCTCCGGAATCCGGGCTTCTGTCCTGGCTCAGCCCCTGTCACTGCAGGTGTTTGGTGGGGGTGAATCAGTGAGTAGGAGTACTCGCTGTCTCTCTGCTTCTCACACAAATAAATGTTGTTTTTAAGGCTTGGAGGAAAACGGAATTAAAAGTTAAGTTCATTTTGATGCAAAAAAGTTTGGAATCCACTCATAGTTCTCTCATAATATGCATTTTTCATGAACTTCTTGAAGAAAGTGTGTGTCACCGCCAGAGTAAATGTGCATTTCTGGGCTCTGCTTCTGCTGTCCTTCCCCCTACCAGCCCCTCGGGAACTCTTGCCATGGAGGGGACAGTGAGTGTGCCCCTCAGTGCTCAGCTGGAAGATAAACCTCCAGACGCTTGCAAGGTTCAGTCCTCAGCTTGGGTACTGTGACCAAGTGGTGGGCTTTTCTTGTTCCTCCTGCTTGGTAAATCCTCTGCACCAGGGCTTCAGAACAGTCTGCAAACAACAGCTCTGGTGCTGCTCGCCTCCCAGGGATGGGTGAGATCCAGGGTCCCTGCACGCTGGCCAGTACCGGCACTAGTGGTATTGAAAACCCAGGGTGCTGGGCCTGGACACCATTATTTGGAAATCTGACCACATGGAAGGACTTGAAAGGAAACCCTGGGTATCTTAAGTAGCAGCCAGGCCCCCACATCCAGCCTTACATAGTACAGCCTGCAGCCCTGAGGGTAGTGGAGGCAGCTGCTTGTTCCCTCCCCATCCCTTCCTTCCCAAGTAGAACGTGGTCTGAACATACAACCGAGCTCCTGAGAAAACAGGTCCTGTCGAAAGAATGCAGCTCAGCTGCTATAGTTGAGCTTAAAAGGGGCAGAGTTCACAAACACATACCTGGTCCTTCCTTCTTCCAGGGATCCCTCATACCTGGTCTCCCACTGACACAGCGACAGAAGAGAACACTGAAGGCCTTTCTACAGCTGAAGTGCCCTCTGCTTCGGAGCCGTTCATGCCTTCATCACTGGTGCCCCTGGGGACTGAACTTCCAGGCTCTGGGGAGGCACCGGGGGCACCTGACATTAGCGGAGACTTCACAGGCAGTGGAGAAGCTTCAGGACATTTTGACACCCCTGGGCAGCCCCTGGGGGGCAGTGCAAGTGGATTGCCCTCAGGAGACGTGGACTCCAGTGGTGTCACTTCCTCAGTGGGTTCAGGCCTGCCTGTGGGGAGTGGACTGGCCTCAGGTGATGAAGACAAAATTGAGTTGTCCAGTACTCCTAAAGTTGGTGGGATGACCTCTGGAGGTGAGGGCCTTGAGGGCTCTGCTTCAGGAGCAGGGGACCTCAGCCGATTTCCTTCTGGAGAAGTTCCAGAGACTTCTACCTCAGGGGCAGGTAGCCTAAGTGAATTGCCTTCTGGAGAAGTTCCAGAGACTGTTGCCTCAGGAATAGGGGCTGTCGGTGAACTTCCTTCTGGAGAAGTTGTAGAAACGTTCTGCCTCAGGAGTGGGGGCCGTTGGTGAACTTCCTTCTGGAGAAGTTGTAGAAACTTCTGCCTCAGGAGTGGGGGCCGTCGGTGAACTTCCTTCTGGAGAAGTTTTAGAGACTTCTGCCTCAGGAGTGGGGAACCTAGATGAACTTCCTTCTGGAGAAGTTCCAGAGACTTCTACTTCAGGAGCTGAGGGCCTCAGTGAACTTCCTTCTGGAGAGGAAGCTGTAGAGACTTCTGCCTCGGGAGTAGAGGGCCTAGTTGAACTTCCTTCTGGAGAAGATCTAGAAACTTCTGCCTTGGGAGCTGGGGGCCTTGGTGAACTTCCTTCTGGAGAAGTTCTAGAGATTTCTACTTCAGGAGCTGAGGGCCTTGGTGAACTTCCTTCTGGAGGGGAAGCTGTAGAGACTTCTGCCTCAGGAGTAGGGGGCCTAGTTGAACTTCCTTCTGGAGAAGATCTAGAAACTTCTGCCTCGGGAGCTGAGGGCCTCAGTGAACTTCCTTCTGGAGGGGAAGCTGTAGAGACTTCTGCCTCAGGAGTAGGGGGCCTAGTTGAACTTCCTTCTGGAGAAGATCTAGAAACTTCTGCCTCGGGAGCTGAGGGCCTCAGTGAACTTCCTTCTGGAGAAGTTGTAGAAACTTCTGCCTCGGGAGCTGAGGGCCTCAGTGAACTTCCTTCTGGAGAAGTTGTAGAAACTTCTGCCTCAGGAGCTGAGGGCCTCAGTGAACTTCCTTCTGGAGGGGAAGCTGTAGAGACTTCTGCCTCAGGAGTAGGGGGCCTAGTTGAACTTCCTTCTGGAGAAGATCTAGAAACTTCTGCCTCGGGAGCTGAGGGCCTCAGTGAACTTCCTTCTGGAGGGGAAGCTGTAGAGACTTCTGCCTCGGGAGTAGAGGGCCTAGTTGAACTTCCTTCTGGAGAAGATCTAGAAACTTCTGCCTTGGGAGCTGGGGGCCTTGGTGAACTTCCTTCTGGAGAAGTTCTAGAGATTTCTACTTCAGGAGCTGAGGGCCTTGGTGAACTTCCTTCTGGAGGGGAAGCTGTAGAGACTTCTGCCTCAGGAGTAGGGGGCCTAGTTGAACTTCCTTCTGGAGAAGTTTTAGAGACCTTAGATTCTGGAGCTGAGGACCTTAGTGGATTGTCTTCTGGAAAAGAAGACTTGGTGGCATCTGCATCCGGAGCCTTGGACTTTGACAGAACTTTGGGAAGTGGGCAAGTTCCAGAAACAAGTGGTCTTCCCTCGGGATACAGTAAAGAGTACTCTGAAGTGGACCTTGAAAGTGGCCCCTCCTCTGGTCTGCCTGACTTTAGTGGACTTCCATCTGGGTTCCCAACTGTCTCCCTGGTAGATACTACATTGGTGGAAGTGATCACAACCACCAGTGCAAGTGAACTGGAAGGGAGGGGAACCATTGACATCAGTGGGGCAGGAGAAATATCTGGAATGCCCTTCAGTGGGCTGGACATTAGTGGGGGAGCTAGTGGACTCCCTTTAGGAGCTGAGTTCAGTGGTCAAGCATCAGGGTATCCTGACACCAGTGGGGAAAAGTCTGGACTCATTGTCCATGGACAGCCATCAGGATTCCCTGACACTAGTGGGGAAATGTCTGGAATGACTGAGCTCAGTGGTCAAGCCTCAGGGTCTCCTGATACCAGCGGAGATACATATGGAGTGACTGAGGTCAGTGGTCGAGCATCAGGGTCTCCTGACACCAGTGGGGAAATATCTGAACTCATTGTCAGTGGACAGCCATCAGGGTTCTCTGACACCAGCGAGGGTATGTCTGGAGTGACTGAGCTCAGTGGACTGTCCTCTGGAACATCAGTCATCAGTGGAGAAGTGTCTGGAGTTCTTTTTGGGAGTGGTCAGCCATTTGTCACAAACAATCTGAGTGGAGATCTAAGTGGGCAGCCATCTGGTTCGCCAGAGTTCAGTGGCTTGACTCCCAGAATCCCCAGCCTGGTTTCTGGAGCCATGAGTGGCAGTGGAGAATCCTCCAGCATTACCTTTGTGGACACAAGTTTGGTTGAAGTGACCTCTACTACATTTAAGGAAGAAGAAAGGTTAGGATCTGTAGAACTCAGTGGTCTTCCTTCTGGGGAGACAGATGTGTTGGGCTCATCCAAGATCATTGATGCCAGTGGACAATCTTTTGGGACAATTGATTCCAGTGGGTTTACACCATTGGCTCCAGGATTCAGTGGTTTCACAAGTGGAGCAGCTGAGATCAGTGGTGAATCCTCTGCAACTGAGGTTGGGAGCAGCTTGCCCTCAGGAGCTTTTGATAGCAGTGGACTTTCATCTGGTTTTCCCACTGTTTCTTTCATAGACAGAACTTTGGTGGAATCTGAAACCCAGACTCCAACAGCCCAAGAAGCAGGAGAAGGTCCATCAGGCATTTTGGAACTCAGTGGTGCCCATTCTGGAGTGCCTGACATGAATGTAGACCATTCTGGATCTCTGGACCTAAGTGGGCTGCAGTCTGGGCTGGTAGAACCCAGTGGGGAGCCTCTAAGCTCTCCGTATTCCAGTGGAGACTTTCCTAGCACCACTGACCTGAGTGGAGAATTTTCTGCAGTCACAAGCACCAGTGGGGAGGTCTCAGGACTTCCACAAGTTACTTTGATCATGTCTAAATTCATGGAGGGTGTTACTGAACCAACTGTTTCTCAAGAACTTGGCCAGAGACCCCCTGTGACACATGTGCCCCCGCTTTTTGAGTCCAGTGGGGAAGCCCTTGCATCTGGGGATACGAGTGGAATCGCACCAACCTTGCCTGGGCCTGGGATAGGAGCATCCTCAGTCCCAGAATCTCACAGTGAGCTGTCTGCCTACCCTGAGCCTGGGACAAGGGCACCTGCTGCATCTGAAGCCAGTGGCGAAGCCTCTGGATCTCCAGATGCTGGTGAAGCCACTTCTGCCTTCCCTGAAGCTGGTGTGGAGGATGCCTCGGGCCTGCCAGGGAGCAGTCGCACCCTGGCCTTTCAGGAAGGCTCCACAAAGGACTCAGCTTCCCCAGAGGAGAGTGCAGAGTCGACACTCACTTACAGTGCAGGCACAGAGACCTCAGGCTTACCTCCGGCCACTCCTACCACCTCCAGAGACATCACTGAAGTGAGTGGAGACCTGTCCGGTCACACATCGGGATTGGTGGATGAGACCACCACTGCCCAGGAGGCTGAGTGGATTGAGCAGACCCAGCATCCCACAGAGGCCCACCTGGACATCAAGTCCTCGAGCCCCTCATACTTAGAAGACACAGCCAAAACAGCCACCTCTCCAACAGATGCTCCTGTCCAAAGCTCTCCAGATGGGGCAGGTGAATCAAGGCCAACTGCAGCAGGTATTGCTGGGTTTTGTTACCTATAAGAATGTTTGGGTGTTCTGATTGCAGGCAGCTGGGATAGTACTAGTAGGAGCCAGTATAGCTTTAAGCTGGGCCTCAGGTAAGAGTGAGATTGTGACTTCTTTGAGATTATAGTTACAAGAAACTAAAACATTGAACAGAATGTATATGCAGAGAAAACAAGTGAGCACTCAGCATCACTGTGGCACACAATGCAAACTTACAAAGATGTGTGATGGCAGACATCACAGTAGTCTTGGATCCCATGAACGTTTCTGTGGGAATCCAGCCATCCCCCCAGTGCAGGAGGGAGAAGGTGCCAATTTAGGTCATGTTAGAAATTCTGCTCATGCACTGGAAAGAGTGACCCCGTTATTCACTCTGTGCAGAGTTGAGGCCTGCCTGCTGAAGGAGCTGTGAAGTGTCCCCATTCAGACCAGAACATAAAGGGACCCCTGTGCTGTTGCCATGCCTCACAGCAACACAATCACGGGCGCTAGTTGCTTTCCCATTGCTTTTGGATCCCTTGCACCTGCCACTGTACTGAGAGAGCTTTCACAGGCAGAATCCCCTTCCCAGTTCTGAGGAGAGACTGAATCCCCACAGACAGCTTGACCATAAGCCAGGCTTGAAGGGGGGTGCAGGGGCTTTGTGCTGCAGCTTGTACGAGCTCTCAGAGGTTGAGCGGCTCCCCAGGTTGCTGGGTCTCTGATGCTCAGCCTCTCTCCTGGGGTCATAGCCCCTGCCAGGTCCTGTGCTGAGGAGCCCTGTGGCGCTGGGACCTGCCAGGAGACGGAGGGACATGTCACATGCCTGTGTCCACCTGGCCGCATTGGCGAGCACTGTGACATAGGTAAGTCCCTCATTGGCCACGGGATGTAAGGGATGGATACTGGACAGGCTCCTTTCTGCCCGGAAGGAGCACAGGCTGGAGCACTCAATTAAGCTGTGAGGAAGCCAGGAAGGAGAGGCGGGCTAGGAAGGAGAGGTGAGTATGTTGGGGTGGAAGCATGGTTAATCATCCCAAACAGTTGGGTAGCATGACAGTTCAGAAGAAAAAGCCAAATTCAGTAGTTGAGATTGTAAGCAATGAGTTTCATCTCAAGCTAAGGATTATTTTATGGATATACTGCAAAAATATGCCTAAATGCCAAAGATAGGACTTGGGACTCAACAAAATGTTGAGTTGGGGGTGAAGATGGAAGATAGCTGGCCGTGCTCTTCTGCTTTGCTGGGCACACTCTGAGGGAGAGCTCGCACATCAAGGAAACTAAATTCTGCTGGGACAGACTCTGAGATCCTTCAGTTCTTGGATCTGACAAGGGTCCACACCCCACTTTGTCCCGAAGGAAACCCAAAATCACTCTGATCCAGCTCAGAGCAGCCGTGACCTGTAGCACACATCTCTGGACACCTGCTCTCTGAGCCTATTTGTTCTCAGCCTTGGGTCCAGGACCCTGTTGAATAAGTGGAGGGAGCCTGAGGAACCTCTGATTGGAGATAGGATGCCTGGAACTCACCTGTTATTGTGTGACCACTTCCAAGGCCTGTGGCCATGATGAGCTATCCTTTCATTAACTTACCACACCGGAGGAAAAAATGGCCAGTCACCCTCAAGCTCATATTCCTGGGTTATGTCTCTCTATCACCCAGTGCCCTTATCAGCAACCTATCTCCTAAGCCAAGCAAGACTCCAGATCCTTCACAAAAGGACATTCCTAGGACAAATGGCAAGACTGCAGAGATGAACCCCAGGAAAGCATCTGTTAGGAGGCAGCCAATCTCCAGCCTTTCTGTTGCACAAGAAGAAAAGCCCTGTGATGCACACGCGCACGCACACACCCATTGTATATTCTGTGTTACGTACATGGCACATGCACAGTGAATGTATAGATGGGCTGATGGGAGGGTGGACAGGCACTCCCTCTATGCTCCCTTGGGTCACCTCTGCCCACATGTGGGAACTGGAAGATGCCAACTTCAGCCCAGGAACACTGTCTCGCTGGGGCATGGTACCTCAGTGACTACTACCTAAACCCTCTGCCACCAATCAGGATGGGGAGCTGCAGTCTTAGTAACTGCTTCTCATTCTGATATTTGAGGCAGAAGAGTGATGCTGGAGACAAAAGTTACAGAAGCAGCTGAGTACATGATCTGGCTGTACTAGTGGGTGGACTGGATTAAGATATGCTGTATTCACTGGTTTGTTGAGTTACAGAAGCCTGGCTTCTGTCCTCCAAGAGCCAGGACAGAACTGGCCATGCAAGTGGGTCTAACTTGCCACTCAGAATGCAACCCAGCCTTCTCTTTTCCCTGTCCACACTCGGGGATCAGTGGTTCTCAACTTTAAATATTATGAGTGCCTTGGACCCACCCCCCATGTCCTGGTTGACATGACTCCATGAGCTGAGCATTGGGACTTTTATGACTCCCAGGAGACTCCAATGTGGAGCCTAGGGTGAGGGTCCGGATCATCTGGGTGGCATCTGCCAGAAGAGCTCATGAAATTGGGTTCCCTTTCCCATCCATCACTTCTCCAGTGAAGAAAAGCTCCAGCATCCCTGAGGATCAGCCCAGCATAAACTCAGGGTTTCAAGTTCAAATGCTCACAGCAGGACTTTGGGTAGTGAATGGTTTCCATGAACGATTACCATGGTCTTGTACTGGACTCGGGACCACAGGTCATCAGAGAAATCGAGACCCATATCCTCCAGGGGCCATAGATAGAAAAATGCAGCCTCTGCCTTATAGCAATGTTTGAATCCCAGTGAAAATTCTACCTCATAAAGGGGTTAGAGGCTACATTTCACCCCACAGAAAGCCATTTGACCATTACTTTCCTCTTGTTCAGTTAGTACTTCATAAACAGTGTCTCAATAAGTTATTAGTACTTCTGACTCCAACATGAACAGCTGTTCAATGAGTCCTGACTGTTAGCACCCAAGCAGCACTGTGCTGTGCCCACCCACTGGGCAGCAGCTGCAGTTCCTCCACTTCTGTTAACATGTGTCCCTGTGGGTGCTGAGTTCTGACCTAACTGTCATCCTGAGGTCTTAGAGTCACCTGGTTCTCTAACAAGACCTGTTTGTATCCCTGGTGAGTCTTAGGTGCAACAAGGTTGAAAAGCACAGTTCTCCCGGCCTCACACCCAGTCCTCAGTCATCATTGTGTTGTGTGGCCGTCTTTTAGGTTCCTGTTGGGAGGACGCCAGCTTTTTGACTTGCTGCTGCTTCCCATTTTCTAGGTCTGGATCTCTGACACTGTCTCTTCCTCTAGAGGAGATGACTTTCAGTGACAGCTTCATCTGTGGGAAAGGTTTTTGAAGCAATTGATAATCGAGGACTGCAAGTGAAAATGCAAATTATGCTTTCTTGACTTGGCAGAACAGTCCACAGGCAGATTCAGGATATTCAGGTTATATTCAAGATTAACCTTTAAAATTTGAAAGACTTGAAATAGTACAAATAATGTCAGCATACTTTGTAGCTTAATGAAATGTGTCCTAAAGCAAACTGGAACTGGCCAGGCTGTTCTTAGAGCCCTGCTCTGTGTCACAGACTGGCTACACTCGGAGTGGTCCAACCTGATTGACTCTGAGTCTGTACAGGGACGGCATTGCTTCTCCGTGCTTCTCCTTTCCCAGGGGAGTATTCCCAGGGCATGACAGAGCTGTCCAGTGACTGATCCACTTGGAGAGGACGATTTATAGCAGTCTCCATGCCTGGCAAGCCCTTGAATCAATATCATTTGAGCGAAAGATACTGCTATGATAGAGCTTCCTATTTTCACATTTTCTAGGAGTTGCATAATCCTCTCCCACTGGTGGATCCTGGATTCTGACCCAGGCGAGATTCAGCAAGACCTCTTCCAGATGGAGGCGTAGGGTTGTCTGCACATCTCTGCTCCCATCCCCTATTCTGGGTGCTAAGAGTTCCTCCCCAAAGCCAGATATATTGCCAAGAGTATGGTTCAGGGACAAACTCACTGTTTTGCTTGAATTAGTATGGAAAGGGCCATGGAAGTCCCGACATTCCTCAGTGCCTGCTCAGTGATGATGATGATGGTGCTGGAGCTGACATGATCATGTGATGATAATGATGGTACTGGGTTCTGGAGCTGACACGATGATGATGTTGAGGGTGCTGGTGCTGGAGCCGACATCATGATGAAGATGAGGGTGCTGGAGCTGACATGATGATGATGATGATGATGGTGCTGGGTATTGGAGCTGACATGATGATGATGATGGTGCTGGGTGTTGGAGCTGACATGATGATGATGATGGTGTTGGGTGTTGGAGCTGACATGATGATGGTGCTGGGTGCTGGAGCTGACATAATCATGTGATGATAATGATGGTACTGGGTTCTGGAGCTGACACGATGATGATGTTGAGGGTGCTGGTGCTGGAGCCGACATCATGATGAAGATGAGGGTGCTGGAGCTGACATGATGATGATGATGGTGCTGGGTATTGGAGCTGACATGATGATGATGATGATGATGATGATGATGATGATGGTGCTGGGTGTTGGAGCTGACATGATGATGATGGTGCTGGGGCTGACTTGATGATGATGGTGGTGCTGGGTGCTGGAGCTGACATGATGATGATGATGGTGCTGGGTATTGGAGCTGACATGATGATGATGATGATGATGATGATGATGGTGTTGGGTGTTGGAGCTGACATGATGATGATGGCGGTGCTGGGTGCTGGAGCTGACATCATGATGATGGTGCTGGGTGCTGGAGCTGACATGATGATGATGGTGGTGCTGGGTGTTGGAGCTGACACTTATGATTAAAATGATGATGTTGAGGGCATTGGTGCTGGAGCTGACATGATGGTGGTGATGGGTGCTGGAGTTGACATGATGATGATGGTGCTGGGGCTGACTTGATGATGATGGTGGTGCTGGGTGTTGGAGCTGACACTTATGATTAAAATGATGATGTTGAGGGCATTGGTGCTGGAGCTGACATGATGGTGGTGATGGGTGTTGGAGCTGACATGATGATGATGGTGGTGCTGGGTGTTGGAGCTGACATGATGATGATGGTGCTGGGTGCTGGAGCTGACATGATGATGATGGCGGTGCTGGGTGCTGGAGCTGACATGATGATGATGGTGGTGCTGGGTGTTGGAGCTGACATGATGATGATGGTGCTGGGTGTTGGAGCTGACATGATGATGATGATGATGATGATGATGATGGTGCTGGGTGCTGGAGCTGACATGATGATGATGGTGCTGGGTGCTGGAGCTGACATGATGATGATGGTGCTGGGTGCTGGAGCTGACATGATGATGATGGCGGTGCTGGGTGCTGGAGCTGACATGATGATGATGATGGTGCTGGGTGCTGGAGCTGACATGATGATGATGATGGTGCTGGGTGCTGGAGCTGACACTTATGATGAAGATGATGATGTTGAGGGCGCTGGTGCTGGAGCTGATATGATGTTGAGGAGTGGAGGGTCCAGTGTTTCTTCACAACATGGGACATTGGCCCAGCTTCCAGATTCACTCCTGCCTCTCCCTTGTATCTCCTCTGCTGTGTACCCCAAACTCACCACTTCACTTGGGTCCTCTCCTGTTCGTGACCCAAAAGTGCCCATGCACTGGGCTGTGGAGAAAATGTGAATGAGTTGGCCCCTGACTCCAGCTCTAGGAGGGTTCTTCTTGCCTTTTCTTTGTGATGTGGGTCCATGATCCAGTGTCCTTCATCTGCCCCTCATCTACCAACACCTTACCTGGAATTCACACTCAGCACTCACAGCAAGCATGCCCGACACTTCCCTGGGTCCCATAAGCCCAGAGATGTCCTAGTTGCCTTTCATAGTTGACCAAAGCCATGCAAGGCCAGAGGGGCTCTTAAGTCAAAGGAAGAGGGGGAGAGGCAGGGAAGAAACGCATAACTGATATGAATTTCAACCCAGGAACCCCTCTTGGACCCAGCCCACCCTCTAGCTCTCTGGTCTTCCTTTCCTTCTCATCTCTGAACCCAGGACTCTGCTGGAAAAAAACTTTTGAACCCAGACTTGGTCCCTTTGATCCCTGCCACATTCTAAGATTTTGAGCCCTGGACAAACACAGAAGAGGAGGAATCCTGCCTCCTGGGCCCTTGCAGCCTGGGGATGGGGATGCAAGGAGCCTCTGGGACAATGGGCAGTACCCAGCTGCTGTCTGGCTCACCTCCTGTGTCTGCTCTGTACAACTGCTTTAGCGCCTGTGTTTGCTTGACTACCCTTGCCCAGTGCTCCCCACGCCTGTAATGACACTAATGGACAGCAGAACACCGAAGTCTCAGCTTCCACCCTGTACACTGGCCTGACCTGTTGCTGCCACTGCTGCTGCCGGGAGTCCTGCTGCATGCTGGGAATGGAATCAAGTGCATGCTGGGATTCTAGTTGGTTCCCCATGCACTTTGGTTTTGCTTGGAACAGTTCCAAACTCGGAACTGTCGGTCTCCCATTTGTGGTAGATGCGTCCTGAGATGGTCACGGACTCAAAGATAGAAGCAGAACACCGAGTACAGGGTATTTCCAGGCCCCCCACAGCACAAGCCCAGCTCTGGCCCAGAGATGTCTCCTGTGTCTGCACCTTGAAGACTCAGAAGGAAGTGCCTGCCCACTTCCCACGACAGCTGTGAAATGTGTTACTCTCGGAGGTTCCATCTCAACACAGGACTTGACTGCTCAGGTGAAGCCCCCAGGAACCCTTCAGACCTGAGGACTGCATAAGCCCAGGCACAGCATCTTCCCACCTCACACTGTGGCACCTGTTTGGGGGCAGAACCCATACAGGGCAAGATCTTGTCAGATTTCTGGCAAGAGAAGTTTCAGAATAACCGCATTCCCAAGGGAGGGAACCCAGGAAAAACCCAGCAGGAGCCCTTGGAACACAAATAGGAAGAGGACAAAAGAGACTTCCCAAGTTTCTCAGACTCAAATAGAAGGCCTCATGTATCACGTCGAATCGCTGGTGAAAACTCATCGATTCCAGTCCTAAGTACAAGTTTATTGGAAGCACATCACAGTGCTAGAACAGAAGTCAGCTCACCTGAGAGGATGATGATAGGGACCTGTCTGGATGCAGGCTCGTCATTACCAAATACCCCCTTGGCTTCCAGGGCTGTCTCCCTCTGGCCAGGATGGAGCCCTTTTGGGACTCGTGACTCCCAGAGATCCACCTTGCGTGGCCTTACTTCAGCAGAGGTTCCCCAAGGCTGGGCTGGGGTTCTACCCTCACAAGATGAAGATGCCAGCTGCACCTCACCAGCTTCTCAAACCGTATCTGCCAAAGGTGGCAAGATTATCTGCCCTAGAGCCCTCCGACGTATCTCCAGGAGCACCTGTGCACACTGGCTGTGGTCTGTTCTCTGCCTACCAGGCCTTCTTTCCTTCCATGTTCCTGACTGCAGGAGACACCAAGAGAGAAAGGGCATCTAGTCCAGCTTCAGGAATGCATGGCCATGTTCACAGCCAGTCAGACCCCAAGGCTCCTAAAAGCAGTCACAAGTGAAGACATCAGAAAGGAGCTGTATGCTTGCTCGTGGAGAGCTTTTGGCTTGGCAAACACCAGTTCTGTGGCCATGGAGAAGCGTGGCTCCACCATCTCATGCTGACCAGCCAGGAGTCACATACATCGGAGGAACCCAGAAAGACTCAGGATCAGAATCCTAAGATGGTGGCAGCGGCAGTTCCTAGGAAAGCCAGCCAGGCCCCTGCAGGGCTCTGGACAGCCCAGGGCTGGCCACAGGACTCTAACAGTGGCCCTTGGTCTCTTGCAGACATGGATGAATGCCTCTCAAACCCTTGTGTGAATGGAGCCACCTGCGTGGATGCCGCCGACTCTTTCACATGCTTATGCCTTCCCAGCTACGGAGGGGACCTCTGTGAGATCGGTACGGCCGTCTCTGCTTCAGCTAATGTCACTAACTGCTACACCCCTCCTCCTCCTGCACCCTTCCCTCTAACCACAGACCACAGGCCCTGGAAGGGGCCCCCAGGGACCACAGCCAATTCCCACTTCTGCTCCTGGAATCCCTCCTCGGAGGCACTGGCCATCCTGACTGACCCAGCCTGCATGTTGGAAGTTGGGTCTGTGGGAACCATTACAGTGTCCTCCCTGGCCCAGAGCTACTGGTGTTGCCACTGAGTTAGGGTGGCACACATGCCAGGCTCGGCACACATGCCAGGCTCAGCACACAGAGCTGAATTTCCTATGCTTGTCTTGAAGCAAGCTGTGGGTGGGAGTGATTCCAGTGGCAGCCATGGACAGCATGGACAGCAGGTCACAAGCATGTGTCTACCTGTTTCATGGCCCATTGAGTCCCTCCGCAGCCTGGGAACCACCATGCCACCCTGGCCAAGCTCCCTATGTCTTCTCCGTGGCAAGCAGGAGAGTTGGGCTGCCTGAGAGCTCCTGTTATGCACATCACCCTGTTATCATCACCAGGAAAGCTGGTGGTCAAGCCAGGCCACACTGCAAAGTCAAGGGCTGGCCAGAAAAAAGTCTGGAAGGGGCAGCAGAACCCTTTGCCCTAGGGAGCCTTGTGCTAGCTGAGCTGGTATCTCTCACCTGGGGGCTTCCAAGTGTCTTTCCAGCTCAGAGAAGAGGGTGGTCATGGTCCCTGCCAAAGGGCAGGAGAGTGAGGGTTCAAGATCATCTGGGTGAACTCAGCTTGGACAGCCAGCAACTTCCAGAAGGTTGTGGAGACTCCTGAGAAGACTGCTCCTGGCAGTATGGGGAGGGAGTTGTGTGGGATGCACTCCTTGGAGGCACTGCCAGGAGTGCCAGCTGGTGGAGGAGCTTCAGGCCTAACCCCTTCCTCCCAGGCCACTTACCGCCCTCCAATCTTACCTTCAACCCCCAGAAACAGGTGTGTGGGATCTTGGGCAGAATGGGAGTGAACTTTCTAGGGCGCCACAGGGGAGAGGGCCTAGAGTGTGCACATGGGTGACAGCTCCTTCCCTGCCTGGGAAAAGGGATCTATGCTGGGCAGAACAGATCAAATGCAGCTGCAGAGCTGGCCCTGTGCCTGGTCCCACCAGTGTGGAGCGTCCAGGGCCATGCACCTTGGCCTTGACCCTGCCACTTCTTCCAGCCTCCCTGCTTCTGTTTCTCTAGAGTCCCTACCCGCATGCCCCCTGCCCGGCAGAGTGCCCATACCTCCAGCTTTGCCTGCCCAACCCTCGGACACTAAGGTGTCCCAGCACCAGCCTCCCAGGCTGCCCTGGATGGCATTCCCATGCTCACAGGGCTGGCTTCCTCTGTGGCCTGGGGAGTGGCAGGGATGCCTGGCTAGCTCCTCAGCTACTGCTCTGCTGCTCTCTTCTCAGGCTGCCGCCTGCCACCCTTCTCTGCCTCCACTCTCCCTGCTGTCTCTCCTGCAGCCCTGCCAAGCATCCATCCTTACTGCACAGGACTGCTTCCCCTCAGGTACTGGTCCTCCCACCCTGAGACAGCAAGGCCTCTGCAACACCCAGGCTGGAGGCTGCCCTGCAGCCCAGCTGGGTTCATGGCTTCTACTCTGCCCATCGGGGAGGGCGGCTCTCCACCTGGGAAGCTCTAGGACTAAGGAAGAGGGGCCCTGGGGTTGCCTCTGCCCAGCTCCATGCCAGCTAAGACAGGGAAGCCTGACTGGCATCTGCCAAGCTCTCGAAACTTCTGCTTAGCAACACCAGCTTGAAGTCACGGAAGGTAGTCTTAGGGAGAGCCACTCCCCACTGTCCCAGCTGCTGGCCCCTTGGCCAGAGCTGAGAACTTCAGGAAGAAACATGTCTTCCTGTCTGCCTCTAGAACAGAGTAAACACCAGGGCCCCAGACCCCCCTGCCTGTGGGCCGGTATGTCTCACCAAGTGGCTCCTATTGCGGCCTCGAAGCCTTAGGACAGCTCAGGGCTCAAAGCAGACTCTGTAGTATGCCCGTGCCTTCGCCCAGGTTCTGCCCAACACTGCCTACATCAGCTGCCTATATATGCATCCTGGAGCTCCCCTCTCCCTTCTGTCCCTCATGACCTCTCACGTTCCACTTCTACCTGACTTGCTGGACTCTGCCCCAGGAGGAAGGCTGGCAGGGGGCAGGGGACATCAGGAAAAGAAATGGACCCTAGCCTTCCCCAGAGGGTGGGCACCCACACAGCAGCTCCTGAGAATCAGGCCTTGCTGGTCTGTTTTGGGGACCAGCACCTAAGGTGGGATGGGTTGGGGAGTCTGGGGGATTAGCACCTAAGGTGGGGAGTGCAGGATCCTTTGCAGTCTTGCAGGTCTGTCCCAGGGGAGCAGCCGGCTGAGGGGGGAGGTGAATGTACGGGGACCTGCCCCCAGACTGGCACATTCAGCCAACCTGGCTGGCCCAGCCCCCTCAAACTCCTGCCTGTATTGTAGACCAAGAGGTCTGTGAGGAGGGCTGGATCAAGTTCCAGGGCCACTGCTATCGCCACTTTCCCGACCGTGAGACCTGGGTGGATGCTGAGAGCCGGTGTCGGGAGCAGCAGTCGCACCTGAGCAGCATTGTCACGCCTGAGGAGCAGGAGTTTGTCAACAGTGAGTGCTGCAGGCTGGATGCAACCGTGGGCAGATGGTGCCCAGTGAGGCCGTGTGGGGAGGGGGGCTGGGAGTTGTGGAAGATGCTCCTGGGGCCGAGTTCCCAAGAGGAGATGGCTCTCTGGGGCCTGCAGCCCTGGCTGCAGTCCTGTGGCTGTCACCTGTCTGCTGGCCAGGGATGTGGCCGGACAGTCTAAGGCCTTGCAAGGGCCCAGCAGCTTGCTCCAGGGAGCTCCACTCCCTCCCCACTGCCTGCTACCTCGAAGCTCCAGCTGTTCAGACACCTAAGGGTGCCCAGTAACAAGTTCAACCCCACCCTTCTCTGCAGACAATGCTCAGGACTACCAGTGGATTGGCCTCAATGACAGGACCATTGAGGGAGACTTTCGCTGGTCAGATGGACACCTCCTGGTGAGTCCTGCTGGGAGCCCAGAAGAGGGGTGTGGACAACACTCTCCACCAGGAGCAGTATCAAAGGCGGAGCAGAATGTCTCTTGAGCCAGGCCCCCTCATGCGCAGGGGCTCAGTATTCCCTTCTCTGCTTCTGGAGACAGCTCCCTGCTGGGAGTGCTGGACAGCAGGATCCTCCCATACAGAAATGCAAGTGCTCCAGAGAAGTCCCTTGTGTGCCATGGGAGGGCTCCCTAGAGAAAGCAATGTTAGGGGTATGCAGCAACCAAATTGGAAGGACATGGCCTTTCTCAGTCCTGGAGTGACAGACAGCAGAGTCCTGCTTCATGGCTGGACTGTCCGGTCCTAAGGCGCTAGGGAGGGGAGAAAGTGGGGCTGTGGACCCTTACTAGTTCTGAGGCCTGGGCACATGCGGTCTGAGGGCCTGTGGGTTTCACACACCTGAGACCACCCCAACCAGACCGTGCCCTGCTGCCAGTGGAGCCAGGGTGCCTGCCTACAGCTCACTCCCTCTCTCCCGCCTACAGCAATTTGAGAACTGGCGCCCTAACCAGCCTGACAACTTCTTTGCCACCGGGGAGGACTGTGTGGTGATGATCTGGCATGAGAAGGGCGAGTGGAATGACGTTCCCTGCAATTACCACCTGCCCTTTACATGCAAAAAGGGCACAGGTAGGCAGGCCTGGGAGCCTCAGGGCAGGATGAAGGGAAAGAGGATCCCTGAGAAAAGAGCAGATCTGTGTGACCGAGGCCACAGCCCTCATTTCTAGTTGATGGGTCTCCTCATTTGCCCTAGGGGCCCCTCCCAGCATCCCAAGGCCATCAGCCAGGGCAGGTTTTCTCTGGAGACCATCTGCAAGGACAGGAAGCATGTGAGGATCATGCACAGATAGGCATGGGTCAGGCAGACATGGGATGAGGAGTATGTGGAAGTTAAGGGCAGACAGACACGGGATGAGTGTGTATGAGGGTCATGGGCAGACACAGGGCGGGGAGTGTGTGTCATGAGCAGACAGACATGGGACAGGAAACGTGCAAGTGTTAAAGGATGTGCAGACATGGGGCAGGGAGTGTGTGAGGGTCACGGGACAGGCAAACATGGGATGGGGACTATGTGAAGGTCACGGGCAGACGGATACAGGATGGGCAGACATTGGGTGGGGAGTGTGTGAGGGTCATGGGCAGAAAGACACAGAACAGGCAGACATGGGGCAGCGAGTGTGAGGGGCACAGGTAGCTGCAACCAACTCCTTGTACACGTGGGCCACAGGCTGTCACACGAGGTCCCCTGGGCTGGAAGCCTGCTCTTTGGCCTCGCATGTGCATCAGAGTGGGATTTGCCAGGGACAATCTGTCACCTGACATCCTTGGCCTTGAGAGCCATTCTCCCCAATGCTGACAGTGTTTATGGAGAATCAGTCATGGCCTGCTCAGCTTGCCCAGTCTTTCCCTCCCTTATATCTCCTCTTGAGAACCCCTTCTTGCTGCTTTCCATCAGAGAGCATGCCTACCTACTGGCAGCCAGGCTTGGGTGGTGGTGCAGGGGTCCTGGGCCCCAGGCAGACCTGTCACAACTGGGATGGATCATTGCCCAAGAGCCCTGAGGGCCTGACACACAGCTACCTGCCTCCCAGTGGCCTGTGGAGAGCCCCCCGTGGTAGAGCATGCCAGGACCTTCGGGCGGAAGAAGGAACGCTACGAGATCAACTCTTTGGTGAGGTACCAGTGTGCGGAGGGCTTCATCCAGCGTCACGTGCCCACCATCCGGTGCCAGCCCAGCGGGCATTGGGAGGAGCCGCGGATCACCTGCACAGACCGTGAGCACTACCTTCCTGGGGTGGGCAGTCTGGTTCCCTTCAGCCCAACATATTTGGAGACAGATGGAGCCGGGAAGCAGTGGAGCCTCCCACTGTCTCCACTGGGAGGGGCCGGCTTGACCCCCATGACCCACTTCCTTTCTCCCTAGCTGCCGCCTACACACGCAGAGCACAGAAGCGGAGTTCACGGAGCCTGCAGAGGAGCGGAGCCAGCACAGCCCCCTGAGAACCATGGGAGCACCCAGATGCTGAGCCCAGGAGCCCACCCACTGGCTGACAGCGCGTCCCGCCATATGGTGTCCTCGCTGCCGCTTTCTATCATTAGGGAATCCCATTAAAGAAGGAAAAAGTGAATCCCACAGTGCATCCCCATCACCAAAACTGCATCTCATGTGTCCCCCAAATGCCAAAGCAAAGCAAGTGTGCCACAGCCCAGACTGGGTTTGAGACTGCCTCATCCTCTGGCCGCACCTCTCCGGGGACCAGAGCAGGGACAGGGGAGAGGGAGGGGTAAGTTAAATAAAGAAGATTATTTTTGTGTGTCCTGACTTTATCTGAGAGCAGTGCAATGCTGGTTATTTCATCTCCAAGGAGAGCTAGGGAGGTGGGAGGAAGGATCAGAGGAGCTGTAAGGAGCAGAAGCCCAGGGACCTGAAGAAATCAGAACCAGGACCGGAGCCACAGTGGAATGTGCTAAAAAAGGACCTGGGGGTCCTGGGCCAGAAAGCTGGCAAGGGTCTCCTGCTCCCCAAGGGCTCTTCCTCCAGCATCCTGTCACCTGACTGTGCCAGGTTACCTGGCAGGAGTCCACCTGGCAGGGCTAGGTGGGTACACTCCCCCTGTGGGTGGGCTGTCCCCTCTCCCCCGTCCCTATCCCCTCCTCACCCCGGGACCGTGCAGGCACCAGGGTTCCGTACACCTATTTATATTTTTGAAAATTAAAGATGATGATAATAATAAAGACTTTGGAACAGACCTGTTTCTGTCCTTTGATTTAAGGGGAAGTTGTGTGGATTGGGGTTGCACTGAAGGGGCTCTAGGACTTGGTGAATTCAGGGTGACTTATCTGTTCGGAGTAACTGTTGAGCTTTACTCTCAGCACAGCACTAGCATGTTCGAGAGCACACGTGACATGTGTTATGAATGGCATGTGTAGTGGGTGCTGTGTGAGCTGCTGTCACTGTGCACAGTTCAGCTCTGACTTTATCATCCACTATGAGCTGAGCCCAGAACAGGTAGAGTCCCAGGACCAGGATCTAAAGATGGAAGAAAAAAAATTCAACCTGCAGTGTACAGCTGCAGAAGCTGCTGGCTTCTACATGATGAGGTATGCTGCTGCTGTGAAGTTTGGACTTTCTGCCCCAAAGCCAACTGCTGACTCCCTTCATGGTCCTGCAGGCGCCCGCCCAGTGGTCTCCTCCAGCTACTGGGGCTCACCACATCCAATTCTCAGGATGAGCATTCCTGGAGGGGACCGTGTGAGCAGATATTTATATGAAAGAGATCTTTCCATTGGTGGATTCACTTCCCAAATGGCTGCAACAGTCGAGACTGTGCCAGGTTGAAGCCAGGAGCCAGTAGCTTCTTTCGTGTCTCTCACGTGGGTGTAGGGCCCAATCAGTCCTGTCATCTTTTGCTGCTTTCCCAGGCATGTGAGCAGGGAGCTGGATCAGATCTAAACCAACACTCAAATGGGATGCCAGCATAGCACTTAATTGGCTGCATTGTGACAGTGGCTTTGGCATCTTTTTAGATTTGTGTTATTGTTTGTTGGTGAAAATGTTTGTGTACCTACATTACCTACACATCTGGAGGCAAGAGAGAGGAAAGAGAACTGGTCACATAATAGACACCTGTGTGCACAATCTAATACAACTCTCCACACCCACACACACCTGTGTACACAGCATAGCACAGCCACACCTCCATGCCCACACCTGCGTGCACAGCATGACCATCCCTCCACACTCACATCTGTATGCACAACATGACCATCCCTCCACACCCACCTGTGTGCACAGGACCATCCCTTCACACCCAGACTTGTGTACATAGCATGGATCCCTCCACACCCACACCTGTGTGCACAGCACAGCCACACCTCCACACCCACCTGTGTGCACAGCATGACCATCCCTCCACACCCACCTGTGTGCACAGAAGGACCATCCCTCCACACACTCACATCTGTGTGCACAACATGACCATCCCTCTACACCCACCTGTGTGCACAGCACAGCCACACCTCACACCCACCTCTGTGCACAGAAGGACCACCCCTCCACACCCAGACTTGTGGACATAGCATGGATCATCCCTCCACACCCACACCTGTGTGCACAGCACAGCCACACCTCCACACTCACCTGTGTGCACAGAATGACCATCCCTCCACAAGCACACCCATGTGCACTGCACGACCATCCTTCTTCAACCACACACATCTGTGTGCACAGAACACCATGACCACCCCTCCACATCCACCTGTGTGCACACCTTTCTGCCAGTGTCTGGACCAAAAAAATCTGTCCTGAGAACTAAGCTGGCTCCACACACCACAGTCCCTCCTTTGCCACCTTTCCTGATCTCCAGGGCACTGGCCTGCTGGCCCCCTGCTGAGTGAGGTCTCAAGAGTACCCCTTGGAAGTCCTCCCTGGCTGAAAGCAGTCCAGGATCTTGGGCTCCTAACTGTATCTCAGCCCAGCACTCTGGTTGTGGAGCAAATCAAAATTCCTGAAGGAACAATTCTCAGCCCAGGCTGGCCCATCTTCCTGGTATGGAAAGGTAGCAGGTGTTCTCAGAGCCAATCTGTGTGCTGTGTCCAGGACCCCTCACAGGGCAACAGCTGTGGGCCCCGGGCCAGACAGGGCTGGAGCTGCAACGGAAGAGGTCCCTGGGATCACCCCCAGCCACACAGAGCACAACTGGGAAAGAGCTGCCCAGCAGGTGGTCAGTAAGGAGCCACAGTGAGTCCTAGTGAAGACATGAGTGTATTTGGAAGCTGCCTGAGTGTTCTGGGTGAAGTCAGCAGAGCCCACCCCTTGCTCACCCAGCTCTTCTTTTCCCTGAATCTGCAGACCCTGGACAAGGGTCGGGACAGTATTCAGGGGACAAGAGGATGAGGCTGTGACCAGGGTGTCTGGGATGTGGTGTGCAGGAACTGGGCTCAGGAAGCCATGGGGCCCTTTGGTGTCAGCCCAGAGTTGGAGAGGGGCAGGTGACCCATGGCCAGTCTGCCCTTCCTGTCCATCCCAGAATTACTCATTTTCCCCAGTTCCTAAGAACATGGGACAGATAGGGCTGGGTGCCATCACATGTAGGAGCAGAGGCTGCAGAGCTGGGGACCTCTGGGGGCACTTCCTATGACCCCCAGTTCCCCTACGGGGGCAGCAGGACCACAGTGGGACAGGGCCCATGAAGAGGCAGCAGGACAAGGTGGGCAGGCCTAGCCTCAGCAATCCTCCTAGGCCTTCACTGGCCAGCGAGCCTGGCTCTAGCAGCCCAGCAGCTCAAGGCGCAGCGTGATGCGGTTGTGCCATGCCACAGGTAGGACACGCACATAGCGGGCCCGGAAGGGCGTCTCAAACACGTTCTTCTTGTGGGCGTAGTTGTCCAGGTTTCCGGGGAACACCTGGGGGCAGAGGAGGTGTCAGGAGGAACCCCAGATGCCACTCCTCCCCTTAGTGCCCCCACAATGAATACACACCTTGCTGTCGACAGCCCCAGGGTCCCTATACTCAGTCCAGTTCCGGCCATCGTTGCTGTGGGCCACTTTATAGGCTGCCACATATTGGACGTGGCCAAAATCGCGAGCCCCCTGGGTGATGATACCAGTCACTTGCTTCTGAGCACCCAGGTCAACCTGCAGGAGACCCCCAAGGTACTTAATGTACAGACCAGGAACCACTGGTTCCTAAGACCACTGCTGGGCACACACAGGCAGATACACCAAGCAGGACTTGCAACTGGGAAAGCAAGTTCCTTGGCAGAGTCTTGGTACCCACCTCTAACTCGGGCTTGAACAATGCTGCCCACTGTGCCAGGCGCTGTGAGGGACTTACCAGAACCTGGGCCCTGGTCACATGCACATCGACTCCAGGCACAGGCCTGGGGACAGGAGAGGCCACTGCCTGGGCAGTGAACTGTGGGGGAGGCCTCTGCAGGGGCAGGGGCATGGGTGAGCAGCCAACAGCAGCCCTGCAGGTGAAGAGGCAGGAATTCTCCTGGAGTTGCCACCCTGCCCCAACAGTGGGACTGCCAGCCACTGGGCTGCAAACCTCATGCAGGTCTTCATCCTGCTAGGACAGCATATCCATCAGAAAAGGGTTCTGTATCTCCAGGACTCTTAACAGCAAGTCAAGAACACGCTCCCTGCTCAGGGGAGGTCCTGAGGAGCCTGCCCTGGGAGGGGCTCCCAGCCATAGGGGCCACTTCATACAACCTCTCTCACCTGGGCCCTCGGTACGAGCCCAATTGAGAAAGCAGGAGGAAGAGATAGGCTCAAGCACAAACAACTATGGCTTTTCAGAAACTCAGGGCTAGGCAGGGGTGAGGGCTTGGCTGACCCACCTGCAGCCACTCAGAGGCATCATTGCTCTGGGCAGTCCAGGCGTTGAACTTGCCCTGCTTGTCCAGCCGTCCATAGAAGGGATACCAGCCGAAGGCACGCAAGTTCCAGGTCTTGTAGCTGCTGGAGGCCGTGATCTGCTTGTCAGGAATCGAGCCATCCTTCAGACCCAGGGGCTCTGAGCATCCTGCTGGCAGAGGGGGTATCGTTGCAACCTGGGGTTCTTGACTGCCAGGGCATGGCCACTGGACCAAGGTGGAGGAATCCGCGGGGCCTAGCGTGAGCATCCGACAATAGGAAGAGACCCACAGGAGGAGAGTCCTTTGGTGTCTGGTGTGGGCATCAGACCACAGGAGGATACCACACGGCCTAGTGTGGGCATCAGAGCATGGTACAGTAGGGGAAGATTCCATTCAGCCCCTGGCTTGCTCGTGGATGCAGGAGGAAACTGCAGCTCCCTTCAACACCCACTCTTTCGTGTTTTCAAGGCCTGTCCTGCCCACCATTCAGTGCTCCACCCCACCCCACCCCACCCATGACCAATCTTTCCTCTGCTCCCTCTCTAATACACGCACATGCACACACGCAGAGGAACACACACACACACATACAAGATGAACACACGTGGGCATGCGTGTACACTCCAAAGCTCCAGGTAGCTGGCCAAATGCCCGTCAGGAAGCACATCAGTCTGGCCTTGAGGGACAGCCAGGCCCGCTCAGCATGCTCCCTGGAGGCCCCTCTAGACCTTGGGTCAAGCAGACCACCTCACTGAGCAAAGGGCAGTGAGAGGAGGTAGGGGAGAAGGGTAGGGACAGGGACAGGGGAGGGGGGAGGGGAGAGGCGGCAGGGAAGAAGCTCCAATGCCCAGAGCTGTGCACACTAACCTGGGCCTGACCTGTGCCCTCACTCACTCAGCAAACACTGTGAACACTGGGACACACTAGGAACAAAATCCCCCTCCCTCAGGGAGCCCCCAGAACATGAAAATGAATGCCTTCCCTCCCAGCCAACCACGCTGCCCAGGACGAGCACTGGCAGGTGGGACCGCTGATGGTCAAAGGGTCCTCGAGTGCTCCCACACTCACCATTCAGCTCACAGCCAAGGAGCTCGAAGCGGAGGGTACAGCCACGGTGCCAGGCCACAGGGAACAGCCTCACGTACTGCACCTCTATGGGGGACTCGAACAGATTCACCTTCAGCCCACTGCCATCCACGTTGCCCACAAACACCTGGGAGGGAAGAGTGAGCCTGGAGTAGTGCCTGGATGGTTACCCCACCCTTCCTGCTAGATCGGGAGGTGGGGAGGCTGGGCAGAGCTGAGACGGCATAGACAGCAACCCTTTGGGCACTGCTACACAGCCTGCTCTCAGCCTTGTTCATGTGGGGCCCGAGTACCAACACCTGACAGGGCACCTACAGCCTGGAATCAGGGAAAGACCCTCCTTCCTCAGGCCCCTTACGGTGACAACTTCCGACAGCACCATTCAGGGGCACAATGTTTGCATCAGGAACAGCACCCACTTAGCACCATTATCCTGTGCACAACTGCCCGTGGTATCCCTGACCACCAGTCACACAGACCACCCGCCATGTTCCAGCACCATGAACCCTGTTGACTGGCTCCAGCACCTGCTCCTGGCCACCAGCCACATGCTAGCACCACGACAACCCCCCAGCCACCAGCTACATTCTAGCACCATAGTCCCCAGCCACCAGCTATATTCTAGCACCATAGCCCCCAGCCACCAGCCACAGCCTTTCCCACACATTACATGGAACCATCACCATAACAGAACACAGAAGTTGTCTGGGTTTGCAGATTTCTGGGGACAAGCTGAACCTGAGGCCAGGCCATGTCCTGGGTCCCCTGCCCCACCTGGTCCTCAGTCCCGTCTGCTTCTTGGAGGAACCGGAACTTGCGTCCATCCAGGCTATAGGCCACCTTGAAAGTCTTCAGATACTCAGCGCTCCCAGCGCGGCTAGCACCCTGTGTCACCACACCCGTCACCCACATCTTCCGCAGCAGATTCACCTGGGCCAAGACAAGAAAGCAGCACCTTGTCGCTGGGTCCTTCTATGCCAGGCCCAGGCTGAGCCCCCTCCACCCCACCCATCTGGGGAGACACAAGGGGCAGACAGCATAGGTTGCTCTTCCTACCCTCATCCTCAGGCAGTAGGGAAAAAGCCAGGCCCCCAGGAGGCCACGTCCAGTGAACACGGCCTGAAACCTTTCCCTAGCACAACAACCCTTGCTCTTGCTGCCCAGCCAGAAAGGCCCCAGCATAAGCACAGGCATCTAACCTCTGCCCTGGAGACCACCCCACACCACCCCTTCCAATAGTCAGGACTTTCTGTCCCCTCCCACCCTACTGGGATATAGGGCTTCCTGTCCCTCCCACAAACTCCGATCTAGGGCTTCCTGTCTCCCTATCCTACCTGATCCAGAACTTTCTGTGCCCCCCCCTTCCTGGATCTAGGACTTCCCATTTCCCCCTTTCTGGATCCAGAACTTCCTGTCCCCCGACACCCCACCTGGATCCAGGGCTTCCTGTCATAGTTGCTGGCCGTCCAGGCATTGACGATGCCAGTGCGGTGAAGCCGGGCCAACTCAGGAGCCCAGCGCTGCAAGCCCAGGAAGCCCACATGCACAGAGGAAGCGGAGACCTGGGAGTCAGTGATGGCACCACCCTCCATGCCCAGTGGCTTGGCACACCCTGTGGGGAGGAGGCAGTTAGGGGCCGCTCAGGGCCGTGAGGACTAGAGAAGAGAGGAGCTTGGTACCTGGAAACCTCAGGCAGATGGCACAGGCCCTCCCAGCCAGAGAACAGAGGGCCCTGGAGCATAAGATCGGGGGTGTACCGTCAAGGTCTCTCTGGGAGTCCCCCTGAATGTGTGCTTACCCCACCTTCTGCCCAGGTGTTGTCCTACCCTTCTTGCGGCCAACCCCAGGCCAGGAAGTCAGGTGACAGGCATGTAATTGCAGCTCAGACACACCCACAGCAACCTCAGGCTAAGCACAGTAATTATTGTGCTCACCTGGCCCCACCCTTAGCCTCTATTTCCACACCCCACACATGCACAGATACATACATGCAAACACAGGTACATATGCATTTAAACACACACACACATGCACATGCAGGCATGTGCATACAAACATGTATAACCATGCACAAAGACACACATACATGCATACACATATTCATGTAAATATATGCACACATTTGACCTCAGCCCTGTGACCAGGGCACAGGCCCTTGGTGCTGTCTCCTCTAAAGCAGGTGAGTTGCTCTCCCACAGATTCCAGATCTCTCCCCACACCTGCCTGAAGAGGGATGGGAAGCATGCCGGTCCTACCAAAGACTCAGCAACCCACACACCAAACAGCAGACACTCCGGGCTCCTCATGCCACCCACCCATGACCAGTGCAGGTGACGAAGGGTCTTTTGGGGCTAGGCCTTGCCAGGATGGAGAGCGGCTCAGAGAACTGCTGCTGGCAGTGCCGGCAACGCCCCTGGCAAGGGCCACTGTGCTGCAGTAAATGACCAAGCAGATCAGTTATGGTCAGTCCATTTGTGTCTCGAGGTGAGAGAATGGTCCAGGCCGGCTGGCCTCTTCCTCCTGTCACCCACCCCTCTCCAGCTGTCAGACTCTGAAGTCTGAGATGGTGGGCTCCTGTGTGGCTGTCCCGTTCCCGGAGAAGTTCTGTGGCCCTAGGGCTCTTCCGGCCCACCAGGTGACTCCTACCACCTCCTATCATCTCTGGGGTCCCCGCCAACCCCATTCCCCAGCAGCAGTGTCAGTTTGCCCCACAATCCAGAAGAGAGGATCAGATGGGGAGAACCTTTCTCCCCTGGCTGAGAGGCTCTGTCACACCCTCGGTCTCTCCAGGAGCAGCTCTAACACAGGGACAGCCAGCACAAGCTTCATCACCAGGGCCAGGGCTCTGGATCCATCCCCAGGAGCAGCTGTCCTCGCCACCCACACACTCACGGGTCTCGCAGTGTGTGCCCACGTAGCCCCGAGGGCATTCACAGACATAGTTGGTGAAGACATCCCCTCGGTGTGAGTCACTGATGAGCTGGCATGCAGCATTGTTGAGGCAGGGATTGGGGGAGCAGGCACCTGGGAACAGGATGGTAGCAAATGGACAATCAGTAAGCAGCAGGGACAGAAACATGAATCAGTGGGGAGGCTGAGCCTGACAGGACCCCTTACCCACTTCAGCTCACATCGCCCCAACCTGTTTAATGGAGTCGGGCTAGCCTGGACACAAGCAAGGTCCCAAGGAGGTGACTCGGGGCAAAGCAGGTGAGCATCTGGCTTATGGGACTCCATTCCACTGGGGCAGAGCAGCAGGCACAGTTCAGCAGGTACCTCGCTCAGTCTCATTGCAGGTGAGGCCAGTGAACCCCTCTGGGCAGAGGCAGAAGAAAGGGGCGCTGTCCTGACTCAGCAGGCAGGTTCCTCCATTCAGGCACTGGCTGGAGTCACAGAAGTCACCTGTAAGAGCAGCACATGGGTGGAGGCAGCCTAGCGAGAAGACCTCGACCATATGTGTGCTAAGACTCTCAAGACAACAAACAGCCAGGAGCCAACCACACGTGTGACAAGACCATACCTGTGATAAAACCCCGGCCACATGTGTGCTAAGACTCCCGAGATGCAAACCCAGAGCAGACAAGCCCCCAAGAAACCGATGGAAAAGGGTGGGAAGCTGACAGATGACAGAGGCACCGTAAGCGTTAACAGTGACTGCACTCAGCACTTGGATGTGGGGTTCACAGGAGGGGACATTCGGGCAGAAGAGTAAGGGAAGAAAGAATTCTCCAGGGCTGGGATCCCATATAGGCACCGGTTCTAATCCCGGCAGTTCCACTTCCCATCCAGCTCCCTGCTTGTGGCCTGGGAAAGCAGTCCAGGACTGCCCAAGGCTTTGGCACCCTGCACCCGTGTGGGGGACCCGGAGGAAGTTCCTGGTTCCTGGCTTCGGATCGGTGCAGCACCAGCCGATGCTGTCACTTGGGGAGTGAATCATCGGACGGAAGATCTTCCTCTCTGTCTCTCCTCCTCAATGTATATCTGACTTTGTAATAAAAAGTAAATAAATCCTAAAAAAAAAAAAAGAAAGGAAAAAAAATTCTCCAGAAAGGCAGCAGTGGGAAGGGAAGGCAGGAGGGATGGTGTAGACTTCTTGCCCTGCAGTCCCATCACCGGGCAACAGAAGCACAGAGAACCCACATGGGAAGCAGCACAGGGGAGCCCTGGAGTGGGATGGGAGGGGCAGGGTGTCACAGCTGCACAGTGGCCACACAGTAGGTCAAGCTGGGCCATGGCAGAAGCCTGGGTCTGCACCTGAAGGGCACTATATGACAAGGGCTCCCCTTGGGAGCCAGGCTCAGCCATCACCCCAGTCGCCCCTGCTGTCAGCCACCTCGGGGCTCCTCCAGCTGACCTCAGTAATCCCAGAGTTGCCCAGACCCCACAGTCACATCCATTGGCTGGGGGGAAAAAAAAAAGCAAGCAAAACAGAGCTAATTTTTCCTGCCTACAGTGATTCACACCCCGGGGTTGCAGGCATTACTCAGCAGGGCCAGGGGCTTAGGCCTGGGCTGTAAAAAGCCAGTAATCCCCTCCCCTGCCCCGCGGGCCCGCCCTGCTGCACGCGGGGGCTCCTGGCCCAGCACGCACCCCTCCTCTCCTGGTCACAACTTGGCACCCAGGAGACCTCCTCCCCACCAGGCCTGACTGACCTGCTGTGTGTTGAGGGGGTTGGGGCATCCGCTAGGCTGCTTGCTGTAGGAAAAGTCAGGTCCCTTGCACCAGGAGCCTGAGCGGTCTCCTGGGACGTGTTCCCAAGGCGCAAAATGGAAGGACGCAGGGATTGGAAGTGGGAGCTAGGGGCACAGTGCAGGCCGGGGTCATCCTAGCTCAGGACAAAGGCCAGGGCCAGGCGGCTCCCTCTCCATCCATCCGGACCCCGTAGAAAACGAAGGGAAGGAGCCTGAGGAGCCCCGGCCCACCAAGAAGGCACACTTACTCCAGGACCAGCCCGCTGGGGCCCAGCTGCCTCCGGGGACTCCCAGCGGGGGAGGAGGTCCAGGCCGACTCAGCAGGCAACCAAGGCCGCAGGAGTAAGGGAGGGAAAGTACACACCACCACCACTACCACCAGGCGCCCTTCCTCTTGGTGCCTCCCCCGCCTCCCGCCCTGCTTTCTCCAGCCGCGCGTGGACACGCGGGCGGGGGCGCAAACGCCCAATGAGGTTCCTCCGCGGGAAGGGCGGGGAGGCCGCCGGCGAAGTCGGCTGGAAGGGCCGGGGTCCCGGGGCACGCAGCTGCAGGCAGAGCCGCGTCTTCGCGGGACCGGAGGCCACGCAGCTGGCCTCTCCTTGCCGTGTGCGCCCCGTCCCTGACGGCCCCACCCAGAGCGCGCCCCCATCCCTGCCGGGCTCGGGGAGCGGGCGACGCGCACTCACCCGAGGCGGCCAGGAGTCCCGAGGCGCACAGCAGCGCGCCGCACAGCGCGGCCAGCGGGCGGACGTGCTGCATGCTGCGGGGCGCGGGCGCGTACTGCGCTGCTCGCTCCCGCCCCGCGAGGCCGAGTTAAGTTGGCGGCCGGCGCCGCCCCTAGGCCCAAGTGCTCCGCCCGGGTCGGCCGGGGCGGGCTCGGGGCGGGCTCGGGGCGGGCTCGGCGGCCGCGGCCACGCCCGGCTCCTCCAGAGAGCGCTGGGGCCCAGGCGTCAGCGAGACCCTCGGGGTTTATGAAAGAAAGTTCTGGACTCATGGAGAGACTGTGCATGTAGTCAGGAAGTGCCGGCCGAGGCCGCAGTGTGCACCGGCGACCTGGGTATTGCCGGTGAGCCTGGTGCGAAGGAGCCTGGCAGGTTGCGCCAGGAACAACTTAGATCAGAGACAGGAATGGCCAAAACCCTCAGGGGCTGTGGCTGACTTCCGCTGTAAGGGGGAAAGGGGGAGGCAGGCATAAGGGCTTTGCTGCAGCCGTCTGGAGAGAGACCAAGGGAAGGAAGCTCACCTTATAAGGGACATGCATGCCAGCAGAGGAGCCAGCCAAGGAGCTGAGTTGATAAAGGACGTGTAGAATACACTCCTGGTGAAACTGCTCAGCCTTGAGAGGGAAATCCTGACACTGGCAGTAAATCAAAGGCCCTGGAGATGCTCACGTTAAGTGGGAAACAAACGCGGCGTGTTCTCTCCTCCTTTGGAACCCAAGTGCACAGGTGTGGTTTATCTACATGGTAGCCTGAGCAGGAGGGGAGTTGGGGGGGGGGGCTGAGTAAGGCCCCAAGAGTCAGGTGGAATGTTCCAGTACATCACGGCATGGCAGGATGATTGTAGCTCACAACAGAAGATTTCACATAAAGAATGGGAAGAAATCGACTCTGAATGGTAAGATGGACACTCTGAGTTCTGTTTGAGAATTTTGCACTATGTGTATGTATTGAACATTGCAGTAAATGCCACAACAGTGGAAACATTATGTTTTTAAAATAATATATATATATTTATTAATTACATTGCATTATGTGACATAGTTTTATAGGCTCTGGAATTCCCCCAACCCCTCCCCATACCCACCCCTCATGATGGATTCCTCCACCTTGTTGCATTTCAAATTCAGTCAAGATTCTTTCATTGCAAGCGTATACCAAGCATAGCGTCCAGCATCTTATTGTCCAGGTAAATTCAACGGTTTCTCTGGTCTGAAGGCAGAGCTGGCTGAATATCATCTCCATCAATTTAAAGCCACAACATAACATCAACGACAATTTACAACATTATGGAATTAATTGACATGGTATTCAGTAACAAATATGTTTTAAAAAAATGCAAGTTCCTAACCACATCTTGTGACTACTTCATTGACATTTCAATTTTAGTCTATACACAGAACTGGCTGCTACACACCTTAAAATGGCTATAGGGTATTATTCAGCTGTCTCATGTCTGTTTTCATTTTAGTATTTACCATTTTTTAGTGTTGAAGCATAATTTTGCTGAACTTGGCAGATTTTAGGATGGTCTAAACTGGGTTATAACAAGGCATATGTCAACAATCGAGGTGCGTAACAGTTTTAGGAGGGATGTGCAGAGAAATCTTCAATACCTTAGTGAGGAGTACCACATGGAATGGAAGAAGCCCAAATCCTTCCTCTGTGATGATCCAAGGTCATCGGAACAACCAGGAACCCTGAGCGGTCCGCAGAAACAGAACAGTAAACTTCCTTCAGGACTAGGGAGAGGAGCTTTCTCAGGTCCTTACTGAGTTCCAACTTTGGATCCCCACACCCTCTTGCAATGACCATCAGAGTCGCTCTGGAGCCTTCCCCCCCCCCCCACACACACACACACACACACACACACACACGTTAGAATAGATAGACAGAGAACAACAAGGAAAGCTCAGAACCAGACAGGAAACGGTCAGTGTGGACTCACACATACCTTACTAGGTAGGACATTATATGTTAATAAGTAAAATTTAAAGTAATTTAGTACGCAGCGAGATAGCGTAGCGATTAAGGTCCTTGCTTTGCACGCCCAGGATCCCATATGGGCACCGGTTCTAATCCCAGCAGCCCTGCTTCCCATCCACTCGCTGCTTGTGGCCTGGGAAAGTAGTCAAGGATCGCCCAAAGCCTTGGGACCCTGCACCCGCATGGGAGACCCAAAAGAAGCTCCTGGCTCCTGATTGGTTCAGCTCCAGCCGTTGAGGCCGCTTGGGGAGTGAATCATCAGATGGAAGATCTTCCTCTCTGTCTCTCCTCCTCTCTGACTTTCCAATTAAAAAAAAAAAAGCAATTTAAAAATAAGACTTAAAAATAGGGAAAGTTTGTGCAACCAACTCAATAGTCAAAGAAAAGGCATTTGATAACACCCAAGACCTTCATGATAAGATACTCAAAAAATGGGTGAAAGAGAATTACTCTGGAAAAAACGATTGTTAGTGTGATCCTCAAGGAAGGTTGGTACTGCCTCTGTCTGCCACAGGTAACATGATCTTGTGTGTAGAATACACAAAAGGACATACATACACAAAAGCTATTGAATTTAGGAAACAAGCAGCACTTCAAGATCAATATGCAAAATCGAGTGGTTTTATTTTTATTGCAAAGTCAAGCATACAGAGAGAAAGAGAGACAAAGATCTTCCACTGGTTCACTCCTGAAGTGGCCACAGCGACCTGAGCTGAGCCAATCCGAAGCCAGGAGCCAGGAGTCAGGAGCTTCTTCTGGGTCTCCCACATGGGTGCAGGGTCCCCAGGCTTTGGGCCGTCCTCGACTGTTTTCCCAGGCTACAGTCAGGGAGCTGGATGGGAAGCAGGGCTGCTGGGATTAGAACCAGCACCCGTATAAGATCCCAATAAAATGAAAGGCAAGGACTTTAGCCACTAGACTACCACAGTGTTTCTTATATGTCATGAAGAAAACAATCGCGTTTACAATTTGATTACAGTCATGAGAGGAGTAAGGCTTTCATGGTAAGCAGAGCACCATTGAAAGAGCCTTAATCAGACATGTGTGAAACAGCATCCCCTGCTCACCACTTGGAAGGCTTGCTTGGGTAAGACAGTAACAAGCCCCAAATTATTCCACAGATCCAACACAATTCCTTCTAAAATTTCAGCTGTGTTGATTGCAGAAATTGACATAGTGATCCTGACATTTGCAAGGAAATACAAAGGACCCAAAGAAGCAAAAACAACCTTAAAAAAGAATGAAAAAGAAAATGTCATAGAGTCTGTACTTTTCTGACTTCAGAGCTTTATTACAAAGCTGTTGCAGTGAAGAGTGTGTGACACTGGCTTAGAGACATGTACGATTAATGGGGCCATGTGCAAAAGAATGAAGTTGGACTTCACGTCCCAACCTATTCAAGCAAGAGCTCAAAATGAGTCAAATGTGTGAGGATTAACACTGTGCAGCCCCTACAAGGAAGCAGGTGTTAATATCCATGAGCCAGATTCAAGCACTGGCTTCTCAGGAAGGACATCATACACACAGACAACTGACGTGGGAGAAAGAAACAGAAAACAACTTCATCAAACTTTGGTGCTTCAAAGGATACTACCCAAAAAAATGAAAAGGCAACACAGAAGATGGAAAAAACGTTTTCAAATCATTTGTCTGATAAAGGCGCACTGTTCGGGATGCACAAAGAACTCATCACTCAGCAATAAAAGACAATCTAGTTTTTCAAATAAGCAAAGAACTGGAATAGACAATTCTCCAAACAGGATGTACCAACAGCTCCTAGCACACAAAAAGAAATTCAACGTGATGAGTCCCTAGGAAAATGTAAGTCAAATTACTTCAGAGGAGCAGGTGCTCAGATTAGCATTTAAGGCTCTAGTTGTGGTGTCTGTATCACACATCGATCCCAGTACCTTGATCCAGCATCCAGCTCTGGCTGCTTGACTCCAGCTTCCTACTAAAACATCCCCAGGAGGCAACAGGTGATGGCTCAAGTAACCAATTTGCTGCCCCCACAAGAGGGATACGAACTGAACTCCTGGCTTCTGTCCTGGCACAACTCCCCACTGATGGCACATCTTTGGGGAGTTGATCAGTAAATGAGAACTCTATCTCAAATAAAAAATAAATTTTAAAGTATACAAATACATGTATCCTTCCACTATTTATGATTCTGAACATTGTTACAATAAAAAAAATACCCAGAAATAGAGAGCTGCACAAACTTTTTCATATTATCATAATTCTCTTGATTGTTTTAATTTATCTTCATTTTGTTTGAAAGGCAGGGAGACAAATGGAGATAGATATTGTAGACACTGGCTCACTCCCCAGATGCCCCTGATGAGTAGACCAAACTGGCCTACTTCAGGCCTCCATGTTTGTCAACAGCACACATAGGTGAAATACCTCATGTGACAACAAAAACCGAGAGAGAGCTGAGCCACAAAAGGACAGGCACTTTGATTCTGGGGTTTCAACTTTGTGATGCATCTAAGTAGTGAACTTCCTAGAAATGGGAAGAATAGTAGGTTCCAGGGGCTGAGGGAGGGAAAGGAAGTTGTTGGGTGGGCAAAGGGACTCAGCTCTGCAGGGTGAGAAGGTGGTGGGGATCAGCTTTATCATTATAGAAGCTTGAATTGCCTAAGAAGGTAAGTTTGGTAATCATTCTAACTCTGACAAATATAAAATCTGTTAAAAGATGATTGTGTTGCCACTGTATCCTCCATCCAGAGCCTGATGAGTCAGTGTTAGTACAGGCCTGCATTGAATGAGAAAAGTTGACCATTTCAGGTGGTAATAAGCACTGCCAGGACAACACAGCAGGGCGATGTGAAGGAGGAGACAGGGAAGGAAAGCTGGTGTGAGAAGTGGCCAGCAAAGGCCTGACCTCTGTAAACATGCAGCATTCGTGCCGAAACCCTCTGGGTGAGAAGGCGGCCTCATGGTGGTCTGGGGAAGCAAGAGCCCTGAGAAAAGAACAAAATAACCCACAGATAGAGCAAACCAACCAATTCTTGTTCTTTTTTTTTTTTTTTTTAACAAAAGTACCACGGTATTTAGTGGAAAGAGACTAGTCTTTTCAATAGTGAATACCGTGACAACTGAATGCTGAAACGAAACTCTACAACTTTCCCAAAGTGTAGCCCTAAATGGGTTAAGTCTGACTAAAATATTTCTGAAATAAAACAGAAAATTTGCATGATCTTTGATATGGTGATAAGTTTTTAGATATAATATCAAAAGTAAGATCTGTCAAAGAAAAGTAGAAATTTTGATTTGATCAAAAGTAAACTCTTTGCTCTGTGAAAGAGAATTGTTAAGAAAATTAAAGGACAGGAGCTAGTGTTATGGTGAGGTGGGCCCAGCTTCTGCCTGTAGTACCGACATCTCACATGGGCAGCAGCTCAAGATCTCCTGTCCCCTGTTGATCCAGCTCCCTGATAATGGCTTGGAAAAACAGCAAAAGATGGTCCAAGTGTTTGGGCCCCTGCACCCATGTGAGAGACCCAGAAGAACCCCCTGACTTCTGACTCCAGACAGGCCCAGCTCTGGCTGTTGTGGCTATTTGAGGAATGAGCCAAAACATGGAAGATTTCTTTGTCTCTGTAACCCTGCCCCACCAGCCCCCACAACTCTGCCTTTAAAATCAACCTTAAAAGAAGAATAAAAAGGAGGAGGAGGAGAAGGAGGAGGAGGAGCAGGAGGAGGAGGAGAAGGGCTGTGAGGATAGGAGGCCTCTAATGGCTACAGCATCTCTAGGACTGGTTATGCACTTTGTCAGCATTCCCAGCTCCAGTGATGTGGAAAGGAGAGGATGGTATTTGTGGTCAGCCCTTCCTCTTCTTTCCAGTGTTCTCAAGTAAAGGCTGCACAGCACAGCAGGCCCACACTTAGACCCTCCGAATGCACGCCCATTCCCAAACCAGATGTTCTGAGCACACAACGTAATCTGTGAGCAAACATCCAGGCTTAGCCACCAAACAACCCCCTTTTGTTTTCAAGCCAGAAACCTTAGGCCAGAGGCCAGTGTCAGGGAATAAATTTGCTTTCAGTTAAAATATGTGCTGTTTTTCTCACTAGAATCCAATGCTGGTCAACTTCTGAGGTTCGTTTATGTAGATGTCCATACTTCACGAGAGGTTTTTCTCGACTTTGTACTCCCCTGAAGTCCTCCAATTTTTCCCTCCATCCCTGACGATCTTATCTCTCTGGTGCCTGCAACCTGGATTTTGGAACCAAAGGTCACAACCAAGGATCACACAGTCAAGTGGTGTCCTGGTGTCTCCTCACCCAGCGTGTGTCTGTTCCTCTGAGCCCCAACCTCATATCTCACTGGCCTCACCAACCTGCTGTGCTGCTGATCTGTTTGATTTGTCCATGGCTATGTCCTCTCCTCCTTCCCTAACACTGGTCAGTGGTATCCATTGGCCCAGAGCAGCCTCAGGAACCTACGTCTCCTGTTGATGGGGAATGCCCATACCTGATGCCAGTATTTGCTGGACAGGATAGAAAGCAGGATACAATTATCTGTTTTCATACTGTTCTGCTCTCAACCTCTCTAATGGGTCCTGCTAGACAATCCATCCATGTCTGAGTCCAGAAAAAGCTTTCCAGAACAGCATCAAGTTGTGTCTTGGGAATGAAGCCCAAGAACTGTTGAGCAGGCATCCCAGATGGCCAGGGTTGAGGGGCAGGCAGGGCCACACAGGCCCAGAAGATTCTGTTGCTGGCTGACTCCCACCTAGCACCCAGCCTTTCCAGTTCATACTCTGTCCCCCATCAGTTGGAAGGGCTGCTGTCTGAGAGACCTTGCACTGCAAAAGCCCCTGCCGTGTTTGGGAGCTGCGTGTCCTCTTTGTCCTATCTGCTGCACCCCCCTGCTTTAAGTCATCAACCCTAGGATAACTTGTCAAAGATTTGTTTTCTCATTTTTAAAAAAGATTTATTTGTTTTTATTGCAAAGTCAGATATACAGAGAGAAGGAAAGACTGACAGGAAGATCTTCCGTCCGATGATTCACTCCTCAAATGACTGCAATGGCCAGAGCTGAGCCGATCTGAAGCCAGGAGCCAGGAGCTTCTTCTAGGTCTTACACATGGGTGCAAGGTCACAAGGCTTTGGGCTGTCCTTGACTGCTTTCCCAGGGAGCTGGATGGGAAGCGGGGCTGCTGGGATTAGAATCAGCACTCATATGAGATCTCAGCACATTTAAGGCAAGAACTTTAACTGCTAGGGCACCGCTCTGGGCCCAATTCCCATTTTGTCCAAGAAAAAGTCAACCTTGTTAAGATCTAAATTTTCTGACCTTTGCTCTGCAGCTCTGACTCTGTAGTGCCACTTGGGATCAAGCACTTGAGTCCTAGCAGGTGTCAGGAGAGAGAAATGCAAGTAAGCCATCAGCCTCTGCTGGTTTCTGGTCTGTCAGCCAGGGGCATGAGGCAACCTGCCTTCCAGGGAGAGCAAAATGCCTGTCTACCACTCAGACCCTGTGCCATGTGCCTGGCTATCCAGGCCACGGCATTCCTAGCCCTTACTCCTTCAAAAATGTACACTGAGCATTGCCAAGCTGTGCAGTGTGGAAAGTTTGCACCATGATTATCTAACTGAAGTGCAATGGATACAGAAAGAAGCCTACTTAATTGAAAGCCAAAACTCCTGAGAAGTGAAAATGGCAAATTTCTCTTTTTGGGGGCAGGTCTGCTTCCAGGAAAATGGTCAAAAGTAAATCAGGGTTGGGTCGTTGGTCAGGGTCAATATCAGGGTAAGGGTCAGAGTAAGGGTCAGGGAAAGCTTTGGCTTGGGCTAGCAGCACCTCATGACAGAGTGCTGGCTCCATTTCCAATGCAGCTTCTGTTAACGCACCTGGGAAGGCAGAAGATGACGGATCTCTGTCACCCAGATAGGAGAACCCAAAGGCATTCCCACTTCTGACTTCAGCCTACCCAGCCCTGGACGTTACAGGCGTTTGAGGAGCGAACCAGCAGAGGGAAGATCTCTCTGTCTCCTCTCTTTCTGTCTCTCTCTGCCTTTCAAATAAATAAATAAATAAATAAATCTTTAAAAATGTTACTTCTACCCATGTAACCCTAACCCTAACCCCATCATAAACCCTATGACCCCGAAAAGACAGAAAGCTCATTCATGGCTGTAAAGACAAACATCACAAATGTTCTCTTTGAAAACCCACTGCTCTTCTCCAAAGAGGTCTATTGTTTCTTCTCCTTGGAACCTGTTCTCCTTCACTCCCTTTCCTCTGCTACATGGGGTGTGTGACTTTGTGTCAGAAGTGGAGCAGCCTGGACTGGAACTGTGCCTGTATAGGATGCTAACATTGTAGGCACAGGCAGTAGCCTTACCTACTACACTGCAATGCTGGTTTGAATTCTTGTCTCTGTGGGAGTGCTTGTGGCACTCAGATCTAAGCCATTTGCTTTTTTAGGCCTGACCTGAAATCTACATCATGTTGCAGTGGGTAGCTGCTGCCACACAGGGTCATGTTGATCTTTGGCCAAGTGCAGTGGGTGCTACTGCTACATAAAGTGAATATTTCCATGTTTCCATAGGACAGATGTCCATGCTCAGAGATAGCACTGCCTGACCCTCAAGGAGGAAAAGAAAATGTCCCCAAGGGCTGCAGCAGAGCTATTTCTGCACCCCACCCCCAGTCCCTTGGGGCTGCTGGAAAAAGGGAACATTCCAGGCCTGGCCAATTTCTTTCAGCACACCCACAGAGGCAGCTGAAGCTGGAATGACCACTGGTCAAGATGCAGATTGCATTCTCAGGAAGGTAAGCCTCCTGCTGTGCCACTGTGTGAGGTGTGGGGGAGGTTTCTTCTGGTAATTTCAAGCTTTAGGCATGGGCAGCTGAGGTACTTGAGGAGTCCAATAAAGCTGCACACAGCTTTATTGAGAGCACCGGGACAGTGAGGAGGGAAGTGCCCCCTTGTTGGCCAACTCTTCCCACATCCCCAAAGGGCAAGGAGGGAATCCAGAGGGTTTGAGAACCTGTATTGTCTGGATCCTCTCATGGGAGCAGGTAGCCATGAGATCAGAGGCCTTCCAGTTGGAACTGAACGAGGTCTGTTGCTTGCTGTGCTTGGACTGCTGTAGGCTATGTCAGCAGTCAGCTTAGGTCTGCTGAACTAGAAGTTGCTGCAAACCTCCATCTGCAATGCTATCCTCCTTATCCATCAAAATGCTCCCTTTCCCAAGATGCATCTGCTTCATGCAGGACCTGAGGGCACTGCGATGAGAATGTGGGCATGGGGTTTGTGGAGGAGCCATGAAATTTGCAGGTGGGTTCACCCCACTTCCCACCTCATCAAAGGGGCCAGCTTAAGAGTGGAGCTCTCGCTTTTGTCACTGGCAGTGTTTCTGGGTGCCCTCTCTGGACAGTCCTCTGGCCCTCTGCCCACTCATTCTGGCTTCTTCTTGTGGACACTCACACATGTATGTGCATCCACTTTCATCTTTTAATAAATATTGTTACCACTGTGTAAGGCTTAAATGTGTCTGCACTTAGAATACTTATCTTTGTGCAAGAAAAGAAACTGGAGTAGAAACTGATGTTACTACCCAAGCCCATGTCAGGATTGTTTGCATGATGTTCTAGGCTCAGTCTACAAGGAAAACGCAAGACACTGACGACACTGTGTAAGATATCCACGTCTCCCGAAGAATCAGATCCCAACTCCAGCTTCCTCCTGGTGCAGACTCTAGGAGGCAGGACTGATGGCTCAGCATCTGGGTCCCTGATACCTGCACGGGAAACCCACATGAAATTCTCAGGTTCCAACTTTGGTCTTGGCTCAATGCCAATCATTGCAGTCATTGCAGAAGAGACTCTCTTTCTCTTTCTTCCTGCCTCCCAAAGAATGAAAGAGAAAAGAAAGAAAAGAATATACAAGGACCCTTGGTTAAAACAAATTAAGAATTTCATATTCTGCATTCAGGTGGGAGGTAGAGGCGGGCAGACCTTTCTCACCATTCCCCTGACATGGCTGTGTTGTGTTGCTATGATTCAAAAGGTCTCTTCCCTACTCAGTCAGCAGCGAAGAAGCAAGTGGGGGTGGAGAGTGACCCAGAAAACTGGTTGCCTTGTAATCACAAGTCACAGAGGGGCCAACCAGTCACCCACACCTGCAGAAGGACCCCAGGAAATAACTGACATGTCATTAAATTCTCCCTGCTCACATTGAGCATCTAGCACTGCCAGGTTTGAAACTGGTGGTCTTGAAAGTGACCAGGAGAAGCTTACCGTCCCACGTGAAATGTACCCAGGGCTCATATGGCTGGAGGGCCATGTCCATGGCGATTGCCATTGCATTGCTGCTGCCCAGTTCTCAGGTACAAGTCCGAGGGTGTATATGACTTAGGCTGTGTCTCCCAGGTTTGGAGTCCAGGTCCATTTCTACTGGAAAAAGTAGGCGTCCCACCCTTGCTCTCCAGTCAAGAGAGTCCTCTCCTCTCTCCAAACTCAAGAGGCTTCCCTGTTTCTTTGCTTCCAGCAAAAATCCTCTCTGTAGAGACTCAGCTACAATCTGCTCCCTCCATCTCCCTCTGGGTGCCCTCACCATTGCCAACTTGTTTTGTTCACAATTTTGGAATCTTGAGGCACAGAAAGAATAGACCCTGGGATCACTGGGTGGAAATGCCTTCAGGCTCTCAGCAGCTAGCAGCTCCCAGCACTTCCCTTCCTCCTGCCAACAGGCTGGCCGGGGAGCAGCCCCACCCGAACAGTGGCAGGCAGCTGGCAGCTGGCAGTGGGTCCTTTAAGCTGAGCCATTTCTGTGGAGAGTGGAGCTGTGGGAGAGCTGATGACAGGGAGCTCCACAAATGGAGCTCTTTGTGGGAAAATGCATAAAGACACATTGAACTGCCCACAGCGCCTCATTAGTCCCACTGGTCAGCTCTCCCTGCCCCAGCCTCGCACCAACCACACAAAGCCAGGCAGAGCAGAGCCTGGGCGCCAGGAGTTCCTCCCAGGCAGCAGGAAGACACTGGCCGCAAGCAGATGGACATTCCCAGGAGGCCAGGTCCAAAGGCTTTGGCAGGGTCTGGAGCTGCCCATCACTGGCAGGAGGTGAAGCGTGGGAGCAGAGCCCCTGGAGAGGGCACCCAGGACCCAGTGACTGCCATCAGCCTTAGTCAGAGGAGGAAATGGCTTTTCTCAGAAAGGATGAAGAGAAAGGCAGCATGGTCCAGCAGGCTAGCTATGCCACTCGTCACGGGGTGGTGAACAAGACACTTTCTCTGCAGGTACTTGGCTTTCCGTTGCTTCTTTCCCAGCTATCTTGGCATGGGAAGGTGTGACAGTCAGAAGGCTTACTGAGGCGACACCAGGATTTCCAGCCAGCAAAGACAGGGCCTCGCCCTTGGGGGCCAGAGTATGATCTGTGCATTCATTTGGCAAACTTGCGCAGAGCCAGGGAGGTGCTGCTCAGACAAAAGGTGGGGTGCAGCATTCTGAGAGGTGGGAGGGGAAGAGAATGCCTGCTTGCTTCTGTCTCATGAAAGACAAACAGGAAATAGGCTGTGCAAGTGGGCTCCAGGGAAGGAAGTCAGGAGGTCAAGGAAGGGGAGGGAAGACTTTCAGACTATGTGTTCAGGAGTTTGAAATACTTGAGTTGTTTAGATTGCTGTGTACTTAACCACAACAGTGATGAGGGCAACAGTTACGAATCACTGGATTGTTTTGAGAAATACCGACCCAGGCCCCATGTGGCAGGCTCCCAGGAAGTAACATTAATCCAAAGGGCTGTGTATGGCCCACGTTTCTGTACGAGAAGTGCACAGAGGGGTTCTGGAGTTCTTGAAGCCCAGAAAGGACTAGTCAGGGCCACGCAGTGGCAGCGCCCAGGATGACCCACCTGGGGCTGCAATCCTTCCCAGGGACCTGAAAATAGGAAAAATTGCTAAGACCTTTAGAGACACAAGCACAAGGTGAGAATCAGATCCCCTAAGATAAGGTGACCTCAGGCTGGGCTCCCTGAAGGAAAGAACCCGAAGAGGAGACACAGAAGTAAGAGGGCAAGGACTTATGAAAGATAGGGAGGCCACAGCTACAGCACTACAGAAGGAGTGGTGCCTTGGCTGTCAGAAAACCCTTCCGTGCAAGCTGTGATCTCGGACAGTGCAGGGGTCTGTGCAGGGGTCTGTGGGGCTGAAGTGCTGGCGGGGCGCAGCACCACTGACTCTCAGCCTGAGGCACAGTGACACTTGCACTTTCCCCCAGCCTACCGCAGTCTCCCTGGAAATTCCTAGAATTTCAGCCTGATCCTGCAGGTTGAGGTCACAGCCCTCAAGGCGACCTGCTCCTGGGAAAACTCCCGCCTCTGAGGGCCCTGGCTTGAGTCCAGAGATCTCCTGGAATTCTAGGTCAGTTTCTAGTTTCTGAGGGTGGGAGAACAAGAGGAATGTATGTCCCCTGGGGATGGAAGCTGAGGCCACCACATCCTGTGCAAAGCTGCAGGGAGCCCAGAGCCATCCCACTTTGCAATGTAGGCCCAAGGAAGCCAGGGCCCAGCACCCCTGGCTGCTGCTGCCTCCCGCCTGCTCCCTCCTAGCACAGCACCCTTGACTAGGGGATAACAACAGTTTTCTCCCAAGTTCTGGAGCCCGAAATGTGCCTCAAGGGAGGACACCTGGTGGGCCAGTGTTTCTGGGCTTGCGTCTGTGCTGATCACAGCTGTCCCTGAACTCACAGTGCTTCTCCACCTTCCAACCTCCGCTTCCGCCTCTGCCTCATGGGACTTCCTCATCTCAAGATTCCTAATCGCATCTGGGTACATCCACAGGATCTGGGTTACTCTCACATGCCCTATGAGGAAGTGTTGATTTTTACCTATTGTAAGGAGTTATTCAAATATCCCAATCTGGACCCAGTGCCATTTCCTCTTCCTCACAGCTCTGGTCTAGCCATCCACCAATCAGATGTAACCCGGCTCTCCACCTGATAATCCCGCCCCCAATCTTTCTGCCCCTTTCCCCAACCACGCCCATTCACCAATCATTGCTGTGGTCCTCGCAATGGGTGTGGATGGCATGAAGGTGTGAAGAGAACAGCTCCCCTGTGTGGCAAGGCCCAGGGGAGTTTCCAGCTGTTAGGCAAGGCCCAGCAGATTTCTCTCTGACCACCTTGACACAGTCTCACCCCCTGTTTGCATGGACACTCAAGCACTCCACTAAGAATTCTGTAATCTATTGAAGCATTGTTTGCCCCTGTGGGATGGCTTTTATCACCAACGTGAGCTTGAGAGTTAATGTTACTGATAATATCCTGGTGAGTGGGCCTTTAACTGTGCACAGGAGTAGATTAAACCCATGCCATTTCTGGACACCTTATTGTGTACCTACCCATTGCCCTGAAATCAGGCCCAGACATATAGCATGCCTTCTGGGAAGGGGCTTGAAAATATCCTAAATATTAATACAAGTGATGGGAGTGAGAGCTGAAACTGCTATGGCAATAAATATAGTTATTGTTATCTCAAAGGCTACCTTGTCTTCGCAATTTTTAGGGGTGTAGGAAATGTAATTGTTTTGGCTGCTTTTATAATTTTTAGCTAGAGGAATTAAGAATGTTTTATTAACAAAAAAAGCTTTTTGTTATTGCTTTATTGTTTATGGGGTTGTAGGAGTCTATAGTTGTAGGGGGATTTAACATTTGAAGTTTCTGTTTTAAACTTTAGATTTTTTTTCCCTTGTAACCTATTTTCCCATTAAATGATGAATAAATTGTAGAAGTAGAAACGTGGTGGGAAAGTACCAGTAATTAGCAGGTAATTGCATGTGCCTTGGCCTTGGAGTCCTGGCTGTTGCTCCATGGCTGCTGTTGTAGAATAAATAATGGCTTGCTTTGAAGAATATGAATACAGTATTTTGCAGAATTATCTTTAGGAGCACCTGCTTAGCCTTGAAGTGCAGACGGAGTGACCAAATGTCTGTACATGCCCCCTTAATTTTGAAAAGAAAAAAAAAATAGAATAGTTGCTTGTGCAGGAGCTTGAGAGGGGTTTTGAGAAAATAAAAAGGACAGCTTTTTTCCTGAGCTGTTGTGAGAACGCATCAAACGTCTGTGTCTGTGTCTTTCTTTATCGTGGACTCCACGCACCCTTCCCGAGCTCCGAACTCGACTGGAGCTGGACTCCGGCAAATCATCCCCAGGCATCCACCTGCAGGAAAAGGCCCCCAGGTGCGGCTCTATCTCTCTCTTCTCCTTCCGGCCTCCCTTCCCCCTCCTTCTCCTTTTTCTCCTCACCTCTCCAATACCCCCACCCCCATTCCTGTCCCACTGGAATAAACCTCCTAAGATACCTCATTGCATCTGGGGTTTTCAGCTCACGGTAAAGAACCAGGTTGTGGGAATTAGCTGTGTGTAAAATATCATAATACTGTGAGAGGAGTTAGACTAGGTAGTAGGCAGTTAGGGTATTCTGGGCCCCAAGTCATTTTTTTCTCAAATATAAAAGGGAATTTCCCCACCATGTCTTGGATTCACTAGAGCACGTCTCCCATGACAAGTGCATATCTTAACTTATCAGGAACATGCTTCCCCAAGAGACAAGGGTGACATTAACGTATCAATTCCCCACCTGAAGCCTCAGCCCCGTTCTGTCTCCTGGCCATTGCCAAGGGGGCGGGTTTAAGACTGGCCTCTTTATCATTAGAAAGGGACCAAGGAAGTTGGGCAATGACACCTTTCTGGCCTTTTGTCCCAGGGCCAGGTACCATGGAAACCAGGAATTTTCTTTGATTATGGAGAAATATCTTTGAGGGAAACCTTTAAAAGATGCTTCCCCCCACCATTAATACGGGCATTCTTTTTCACTTGTCCTTCTGCCACTATGGCAGAGGACTAGGGTCTTTTTACTTTTCCTCCTGCCCCTTTCTTTCTCAGAGCCCCCTCCCGTCACTAGGACGGGAGCCTCTTTTCTCAACTTTTCTAATAAATCTTGCTTTAAAACTACACTGAGTCTGCACGAAAATTCTTCTTTCCTGCGAGACAAGAATTGGGGTTGCTGCCATATTCGTGGTCAAAGGCCCTACAACAATATCGTATGAACTAGAACTCAAACTGTTTTAAATAACTAACACCTGTGAAATGAGAACACATGTGTTACATATCTGACTGTAACTCACGACACACTATGAGACTGTATTTATTCTTACGTATGAAAAACACAGGAGTTAAGTCCTTGGTCTCAGTGTGCTTGTTCCTCCCTGGTAGATCCTGGGTGTCAGTGTCAGCTAGGAAATTAGAAAATAGCCCATGTGTACAAGAGTTGCCTGCCAAAAAACAGGGAAGGGGGTGTCAGTCTCCGGCAACCTGTGAAACACGCCCTGGAGGGGTGATAGGAACAGTCTGATCATACTGTTTACATTTACATTGCTCCAGCAAAACATGACCATAAATAAAAATGGAGCTTTGGGAAATATGGGTTGGAGTACTATTAATAATCTTAATTGTATCCTTAATATTGTTACAGTTTTATCAGAAATTGATGACCCAGAGATAGCTGCAATAATAGACCTCCTTTGCAAGTTATGCTGTGACTTAATAATGGATATAGTGAGTATGTTAGAGTCTTTTAACAAAGGTGACTCCATCTTCCTAAACTACTGGTGAAATGGGGCCTCCTCTCCTACCGCTCCTGTCAAGAGACTTCTAGGCGCACAAGCCCTCCCCTTATCACCTTTGTCAAGAAGCCACCATGTACGTAAGCATGTCATGGTAAAAATGATAAAGAAGAAACAATTGTATACTAGTGAATATGTATGTTTTGAGAATGAATATGCATGTTTGTTAGAATTGAGAGAAAGCAAGTGTTACTGATAGATAACATGTAATAGCCAATCAAAACATTGTAAGCAACTGCCTGCCTTGCCCCTGGATTTGTATATAAACCTATGCATTTGTCCCAGTCACTGAAGCCAGCAGGCTCCCACTAGACTGGAGCCAAAGCCCCTGGGCTTCCACTCGAACTTGCAGGCTCCCACGAGGCCGGAGCCAAAGGCCTAGCAGACTTCCATGAGACCGAAGTCAAGAGACACTCTCGGTGGCTTCCCCCATCCTGTTTGGTGTGTGCTTGCCTGAATAAATGCTTGAATGCTTGATTGCAAAGCATCCACTCTCGACTCTTGGCATTTGTTCGGGTGACCGGGCTCGGTGTTCCTGCGTGACAAGGGGCCAGTGGTGCACAATGCTGCATCCTGCCCTTGCCCAAATAACTAACCTTCCCCAAGGAGGGCCCTGGGTTGGGGCAGACCCCCTCTGCCCTGCTGGGTGATGAATCCTTGGGAGGAAGGCTCTGCCGCCAAAGTCTCTGTCCGGAAGAGGGAGAAAGATGGGAAAAACTGGATTCCATTCCCTTTTAAGCCGCAGCCTGAAGGCAGACTGCACTGTCACTAGATCAGTGCACTTCTGCAACTTGCAGTTCTTTCTTAAGAGATCCACGGCTGGACCATGTATTCTTTTCTTCAAGCTGTGTAACCTTGCTTTCTATTGTCTGTGTGACTGGGTACTCCAAGCTTCTGTCTGAAGAGCTGCCCATCCATTCTGACAGATGCCCTGCCCCATTAAACCTTGCTACTGCTCTTACGGAAATGGGATAAGACAAGTGGCTAGATTAGTACCAGGAGCTGGAAGCCACCCCTCTCCCAGCCCCTTTTAATCCTATCTGCCCACCTGCCAATCAAATGATCCCTTTCCCAGTGTGTATCTCCCCTGAGCTGTGTATGCTTGGTACCATCTAACTGAGCTCATAAGATGTCTGGCAATGAGGGAGGGTTCTCTTTCCTCCGTCCCTCCGCCCATCTTCCTCTTTTCCTCTGTAGCCTTCAGTAAAACAAAATTACCATGAGAATAGTGAGAAGACCCCTCACTGGCCTCATTCTCTGCCCCTTCCCTTGGGACACTCTCCTACCCACAGCAGCAGGAGGCTCAGCACTGAAATAAGTCCTGGGTTGGTTCTTCTGATAGGGTCTTGGGCAGGCCTGGTTCAGGGTCATGAGTTGGAAGCCACTCTTTCCCACGTATCTAATTCCTTCTTCCCTCTCTGAGTCAAATGACACTTGCCTATGACCACCTGGAACCTGAGGGGGGCAGTGTTGTGTACCTACCCCATTTTCAAGCCCTTTAAAAAGCCTTGTTGAGGAGGGGCTTGTGCTCTGGGTTGCATCCCTCATTAAATGTACCTCTTTCCATGTTTCACTGCTCGCTCCTGGCCTTGCGTACTCTGGTCCTTGGCCTTTTGCCTACCCACTGGCCCTCTTGTTTCCCAGGGACAGACTCCAAGGATGGAAGGTAGCAATCCATCTTACCCTTTCCCTTCCTAGCTCACTTCCCCTGAACATGGCCTTCATGTGTCTATTCCTTGCTCTCTGAATAACTTTACCACTTGATTAAGCTGTGTTGGTGCTCGTGCTTAAGATGCTTTCCAAGTAAGAGGAAAGTATCTAGGAAACAACTATTCAGAGGTTGATTGGTTGGGGTTCTTAATGGTGGTACTATGAGGTTCCTTCTGGCTGGGGTGCAGGTGTTGGTTGCTTCCTGACTCTGCCAGAAGTCTGAGACAATCCTGACCTGGCAGCTATCTCTCATTGAGGGTTTTATGGTGCCACTCCCTCCATTCGGTGGGTTGAACAATACAAATATAGGGCTTAGACACTAAGCTGGGGAGTCAGACCTGCTGATGACCAGTCTCAGGACACTTGAGAGAAGGTTGCCTTCAGTGTTACTCCAGGCAGAACACATAACAATATCCAGTCATGAATGACAGCAATAAAAGTAGAGCAGTTGATGGCATGGGGGAGGTGCAGGTCAGGAAACGGTTGGACATCCCATCATCTGGTGGAGGCAGACCTGGGCCAGGATAGCCCTGACCACTCAGGATGCTTCAGGCCCTGCTTCCTGGCCCTCTCAGATGTCCTCTTCCAGCTTGAGTCTCCCATCATCCAAGCCAGAGCCCTCATGGAGAACTCATTTTCCTGTCCCAAATTTTCACACCTAGCTTTGTGTCCCCTACCTGCTACTTGCCCTCTGAACATAGCCATGGAAACTCAGCTGTACTCATCTTTTCTAAACCAAATAGATCCCCCCAAAATAAAGACCCCAATTATCAGGGGTGTAGTGAGTCAGAGGAAAATGTTCTGGGAGATCCTGCCACCTTGACAAGTCACCTATGTTTCTAAGGGTTGAAGCAAAGTGAGATGGCATACCATGAGCTCTGCCCCTGTCACCAGGGGGCTGTGGACGAAGCAAACTGCACATGTGGGAGTGTTCTGCAAATAGAAGGTGTGCAATGAAGATAAGTTATTTATTGTTTTAAAGATTTATTTATTTTTGTTGGAAATGTATACAGAGAGGAAGATCTTCCATCTGATGGTTTACTCCCCAAGCAGCTGCCATGGCTGGAGCTGTGCCAATCCGAAGCCAGGAGCCAGGAGCTTCTTCCAGGTCACCAAGTCTCCTATGTGGGTGCAGGGTCCCAAAGCCTTGGGCTGTCCTCTACTGCTTTCCCAGGCCGCAAGCAGAAAGCTGAATGGGAAGCAGCGGAGCTGCCCTGATTAGAACTTGCAGCCATATGGGATCCCAGGCCGCTCAAGGTGAGGACTTTTACTGCTACTCTATCACGCCGGGCCTGAAGATAAATTATTTCAATAAACCCCAGGAAATTACCAGTCTTGACTTGGCCCCTTTCCTTTCTGCAGGGACTTGGGACTGCTGGACCTGAGTTAGCAGGCACCTGTGCTTCCTTTCAGCTCCCCCAAGATAAGAGCCAGGAGGGAACATCTCAGAGCACAAACCCGGGCAGGGTTGAGCATCCTGTCAGAGAGGGAGAGATTTACCCCAAGAAAGGTCTCAGATTTCCTGTCTCATAATCTGTTCCAAAGAAAATGGAAGGGATCTAGAGGGTTCTAGAAGTTTGGGAAATCTTGCTGGTCCAGGCCAACCTTCCCTCTCCTTTTCCTTCAGGAGCCTGCAATGTCAGGATGATACAGTGATACAGGCATCTCTTGTTTTTAAGGCAATTCAAAGACATTTCAGTAGAAACATTAGTGAAATAAATCCTCTGTACTTTCAACAATTGCCAAGGTTTAAGAATGTGGAAGAGAAGGAGATTTATAGTGAAACTGCTGTCTGAATTCCAGTTGAACCACCAGTTTGTGCGAGGACTGGGGTACATGCTTCAAATGCTCTGAGTCTGCCACCTCATGCAGTAAGTGGAACTAGTCCTCCCAGCAGAGGAAGCAGATGGAAGGAGGATACCCTGACACTGGTGCTCTGGGCCAAGAGTGGCCCAGCTGGGTCCAGTTCCAGCTACTGCTGCATTCTCACCTATGACCTGGGACAAGTTACTGACCATCTTTGTGATATGGACCTCAACACATCAACTTTAATCCAGGGCCTTGCTCCCAATGAGAACATAATTCGAAGCTGAGGCATTGCAACATGCACACATACCCAAGCTCCTGGCCACCCCACATAGCGCTGCTACAGTGTACACGTGGGGACAAAAGATCTCAGTGAGAACAAGCACGTGCTACATGGAGGGAGAATCAATCATGGCTGGCCATGGATTGCCTCTGAGGAAGGGAAGAGGGAGAGGAAATCTGACTGAAATTAAGCCCAATGGGTCACAGGAATCAATCTCCTCTCACTGTTTTTCAGTCTCTCTTGTGAGGTCAGAGAGTGGTGCCCTAGCTGATGAACATAGGGGTTGGGGTATTCTCCTGTTATGCTCTCTGGATTCTCATGGCACCTGCATGTGGATGACATGGGGTCACCACTGTGTCTCCTTCCTGGCCTGGGACAAGATACAGGTAGGTGTGTCCTGGGAATGCAGACATATCTAATTGGCAGGGGGACGAAAAAGTCGTTTTGCAGGACAGACAAGAATCCAGCTCCTTGCCCAGCTACCCCTCATCACAGGTGCTTCTACTTCACAGAGTTAGTGTGTTTGCAGCCTCAGGACCAGGCTTCATGAAGGCTGGCTTTGTCGAAAATCTGTGGAATTTTATTTGTTTGGGCATTCTGTAAACTCCACTGCACCTTCTGCACTGGACTCTCAGGATTTTGAAGCGGCACTTGGGCTGTTTCCCCACGGTCATTTCGGCAGCTGGAGAAAGCCGACTGTTACCAGAAATGCCCGGTGGGTTCTTTCCTCAGCTTAGTATAGAAATAAAAAGCCGGGAATCTGTTACAAACAGAAAAGTTTATTTGCGAAGGGAGCAGGGAAGGGAAGGGAAGGAAGGGGGAAGCACCTCCGAAAAGAAGCCAGGAGGTGGGGTGCCTCTCAAAAGAGGAGGGAGAGAGACACCAAAGGTTTGAGGAAGGGTCTAGGGGTTTTAAACCTTCCTTGACCCCTCCTTGTTGGGCGGGGAACCTATAGGTGAGATGTTTCCCATTGGTGATCTCTTGATTAATTAGGAAATGGGTGGACAATGCTGGTACCGCCCACCTGAAGGTGTGGCCAAGACCTCAGAGGACCTGGATGGTCTCACCGACCTCAGGAACCCAGCCTCTAACGCCTTGCTGGATCCACTGCTGGTGTGCTCACCTGGGGTGTGGCTGCAGGCACTTGACAGAATACTCAAGTTTTCTCTAGCTTGACTGGATAGGACCTGGAAAAGAGGAAAGGCTTCTAGCTGGCCTGCCCCATGCTGTCCAAACTGGAGGAGTTCTGGGCCCTTCTCTGCCTGAACCTGGTCACTTGGAAACCCTTGCCAGGAGTCACAGGACTCCAGGAATCACAGTCCACTCCACTATCCTGCACCCACTGGGCAGTTCACGTGGGGGCCTCATGCAGGTCACTTAAATTTCGCTTCTTTTTACCATAAGGTGCAACCAGATGCCATCCCAAGTCCCTGCTAAATTTTGCCATCTGTGACTCTAATTCTGTTGTTTGGAATTCCACTGTCTTAAGAGTCCGGTTGTTTTGCCAAAATAAGAGAGAGAAACCAGGGCCTGGGGTTCTGCAAGAGTGTGGTTTCCTGTCTGCCCAATCTGTCCACACCTCCCCCACATTCAGATGTTTACAGCGTCTGAAGCCATGGGACTTTACAGCCTATCCGTCAACCCCCTTGCTGTTTGTCAGGTCCTGGATGGCCAACCTTAAAGGGAAGGTAGTGATTGTGCTGCTCCTTGGGAGCCCAGGGGAATCCCAGAGCCCCTCGGGGAGGTCTGGCCTCCTTCTGACCCTGTCAGGAGCAGCAGGAACTGGACAAGGAGGTCCCTGCCCAAGCGCTGACCTTCCCACCCCTGCAATTTATTGTCGTTCTCCCATGGACTCCATGGAGAGAATGGTTTCCTTTATTGTTAGTTGCATAGGTGAAATATTGTTGCTTAAAAGGCCAGTTCTCACAGCAAAGAAAGCTGAGCAGCAGAGGGGTCTTGTTGTGGCTCTATTACCCTCAGCCTCCTCCTGCAGCAGGGCTGTACATCCCAGCAACCTTGACCTGTGCTGCTTTCCTGACAACAGCGTGGGCCAACCATTGCTGGTCATTCCTAGCCAAGTGATGTCAGTGGACAGACATGAGCAAGGGCTCAGGAGCTATCCAATGTGAGTGCTTCATCTGGCTTTTTTGTTCCTTTATTTTGCCTTGGGAATACCAACAAACAGGGGTGTCATCTTCACCTTGAGTCCTGGACGAACTGCGGCCATAAGCACACACTGTGAAAGACCCGTCATTAGAACAGAGCTGGGGGTGTCACACACTGTGATTCAGTGTGACACCCTGTTGCAGAGTGCAAGAGAGATCGCAGTGGACCCAAGTGTAGGATGTTCGGAGGAGTCTTTATTTCCCAAGCTTGGTGACAGCAGCTCCCGCTGCATTCCAGGAGCCATTGCCCTGAGCAGCAAAGTTAGGGGTTTTTACGCTCTCCTCCTCCAGTCAGACTGAGAGCCACACAGTACAGAGTTTCCGGCAGGAAGGGAGTTACCAGAGCCCACAGGTTTCCTATAGTTCACCTAATCTGATACAATAGCAGGCAAGAGAGGCAGGTTCACGAAGCCTGCAGAGTCATTTTTGTGCTGTTAAATGTGAATGATGTGGAAGGAGGAGGGTACGCTTTTCACATCTTCAATTACCTTGAATGGTGGGAAAGGATGTAGGAAGGGCGGGGTATAGAAACTCCATTTCTGAGCCCTGTCTGCTATCTTTTAACCTGACAAGCAGCTGCGTGCCATCAGTGGTGAGCCCCATTACATTCCCCACTGGGTGTTTTGATACTTGAGTCAAATTATTGACTTATCCGGAGATACCCTATCTGGTTTTTAGAATTTACCCCGGTTTTCTAATATCTGCAACCTGGATTTCCCACTGATACAAAGAACAAGAGTCTTATTTTACAGAATTGAACACTCCATTTTCTTCCAATTCTGATGCAGTCTTCTTAATTATTTTTTTTAAGATTTATTTATTTATTGTAAAGTCAGATATACAGAGAGGAGGAGAGACAGAGAGGAAGCTCTTCTGTCTGATGATTCACTCCCCAAGTGAACGCAATGGCCGATTCTATGCCGATCCGAAGCCAGGATCCAGGAACTTCTTCCTGGTATCCCACAAGGGTGCAGGGTCCCAAAGCTTTGGACTGTCCTGGACTGCTTTCCCAGGCCACAAGCAGGGAGCTAGATGGGAAGTGGAGCTGCTGGGATTAGAACTGGTGCCCATATGAGATCCCAGGTGCTTTCAAAGCGAGGACTTTAGCTGCTAGGCCACACCGCCGGACCCTGATGCAGTCTTCTTTAGCTGGGAATAGGGAATTGAGGGGTTGAGTCCTGCCACCTTCACAACCTTGTAGGTGTGGTCAGATTCAGCTGGTAAGGGCCTCTGCAGCAAGCTCCCAGGTCTGCGGGTGATACGTCCTACTCCACATTGACATCTCTGGGCTGCTATACAGAGGTGGGGGCTCCATCGGTGTCCACTGTAGTATGGGAGAGCTAGAGCTGGGTACAGACCTTCTGACAGGTCTGCCGCACTGCCTGGAGGGACCTGTAGGATCCTGTGCAGCCTGTTGTAGTTGCATCCACCTTTTGTCCTCTTCACTGGAATCCAGTCTGTTGGGCCAGACTCAGCCAAGCAAGGCTGTAACCAGTACTTTGGTATGCCCCACTGGTGTTAGGGCCACCTCTTTTGCTGTTCCATTAGCATGGTAGTTATCCTTAGGGTTGACTTAAGCAGTCACGTATGGATTCCCCAGAATAATCTGGGGGCAAGGTGGCTAAATTAGTAACCAGTTATTTGCCTTTTACTCCAAAAGTGGCAGTGCACAATGATCAACTGCCTAAAACCAAACTATTCCATCCCAGAGTACATCACAAACAGCTGTTCTCAGTGAGACTGTCCAGTTCTTAATCCTTACTTTCTCAGTTCTAAGGGAAGACAGTTCTGCAGTCTTCTGCAAAAATTTCCAACAACAACCGCACAGCACACAAGAACCCTTCCTTCACAACCTCCTGGCTTTGATTAATTTGTAGTCACATTTAGCAACAAAGAGGTTTTAGAAGGAATGCTTCTCATGCCAACCTCACCTGATGCTTACTGTCGTCTACTCTGCAGGCATGGGTTACCATCTGAAAGGGCTAGGCTATCATTACCTTGCTAGGAACTGAACTTTTGTATACTTTTAATAGGCAACAGACACAGAACTCAAATAGAAGATATACATTAAAGTCTATAAGTCAAGTTTGTACCCTAAAAACAATGGATAGTCTTACAGTCTAATAAGATAAACAATTGACTCTTCATGTAGGTAAACACAGATGATTGACCATACAACAATCAGACCCAGAAAAACTTCCAAGTTTAGCAAAGCTAAAAGCAATGGACAGATTTACAATCTGCAAACAAATAGTCTGTTGCTCAATTGTTTATCACTTACAAAGCTAAAATGACAATCTAAGGCAGACACAGCTTATTGAATTGCAACGTTGCTGGGCATTTACAAAAGTTTCTCGCATCACACTATTTTCATGTGGACAATGTCAGAAAACAAAGCCAGATTCCTGTTATGACAAAGACAGATTCTAGCTGAACTCACATGAACAATTACATTGTCAAATAAAAACCCCAAAATAATCAGAAAAGCTGTTAGTGTTTCAGGGGGACCAGATGAGGAAAAGGTGAACATTTTATCCACACACAAAAGCTTCCCAGAGTACTGAAAATCACAGGGGGAAGTTTTCCTGAACATTAAATACAGAAAATGTTATTTTTATATGTATAGCCAACAGTATTTTAAATTATCCAGTTTACCAACCTTAAAGGTGTCAGAAACCTGCATTCACTTGTCTCCACACTGACTGTTCACCTTCTGAAGAATGTAAGCTTCAGATAACAGACAAGTTTAAATAGTTTAAACTCATTAATTGGCAAAACCAAGTATACTTAGTCCACATAGTATCTTGAAATCACCTGAAGGATTTTACAAAACTTTTTGGCAATACTTTGCATATGTAATCCCAAAGGCCAAGTTAGTTATTACCTTTTACAAGAAGAAAGATACAGCTTTCTTCTGTTTCTTTCACTGTGAGATCCCCGAGGGCCCATATGGAAATCCCAAAGCCAGAGGAACCAATCTATCAAATATCCCAAAAGACCTGAAAAGTATCCAATCAGATTCACTTACAAAATGGCCATTCAAATATTTCAAAGTAAATATACATATCCAAAAAAATAACCTTTAATCTTTTTTTTTAAAGATTTATTTTTATTATTTTTTATTGGAAAGGCGGATATACAGAGAGGAGGAGAGACAGAGAGGAAGATCTTCCGTCCGATGATTCACTCCCCAAGTGAGCACAACGGCTGATACTATGCCGATCCGAAGCCGGGAGCCTCCTCCGGGTCTCCCACGCGGGTGCCTCTTCCGAGTCTCCCACACGGGTGCAGGGTCCCAAAGCTTTGGGCCGTCCTCGACTGCTTTCCCTGGCCACAGGCAGGGAGCTGGAAAGGAAGCGGGGCCCATATGGGATCCCGGGCGTGCAAGGTGAGGACCTTAACCACTGCGCCACTGCGCCGGGCCCAACCTTTAATCTTTTAAAGCTCAGCTCTTTCTGACTGTAAAACAGCACTCACCCCAGGGGACTGTTAGATTAGAATTCTGAGTAGCAGTGATTATCTTGGCAGAAGACCTATTGAATCAGACAGTTTTAAACTAACAGAAGACAGACATGATAGACAAGCAGCCTCCACATGCTCACAATCCAGAACCTTTAAAGGGCAAACCCAACGGACACAATTCAGAAACTTGACAGGAATCAAAACCTGACAGAGATAATCCAAACCCAGGCTTCTGTCCCAGGACTCAGCCCCAGCCTCAGACCCAGCTTTAGTCCCAGCCTCAGCCCCAGTCTTAGTCCTAGGACACAGTCCCAGCCTCAGCCCCAGCCTCAGCCCCAGCCTCTATCCCAGGACTCAGACCCAGCCTTAGTCCTAGGACACAGTCCCAGCCTCAGCCCCAGCCTCTGCCCCAGCCTCTGTCCCAGCCTCTGTCCCAGCCTCAGCCCCAGCCTCAGCCCCAGCCTCTGTCCCAGCCTCTGTCCCAGCCTCTGCCCCAGCCTCAGCCCCAGCCTAAGTCCCAGCCTCAGCCCCAGCCTCAGCCCCAGCCTCTGTCCCAGCTTCAGTCCCAGCCTCTATCCCAGGACTCAGCCCCAGCCTCTGTCCCAGCCTCTGTCCCAGCCTCGGCCCCAGCCTCGGTCCCAGCCTCTGTCCCAGCCTCGGCCCCAGCCTCAGCCCCAGCCTAAGTCCTAGCCTCAGTCCCAGCCTCGGTCCCAGCCTCAGCCCCAGCCTCAGCCCCAGCCTCTGTCCCAGCCTCAGACCCAGCCTCGGTCCCAGCCTCAGCCCCAGCCTCAGCCCCAGCCTCAGCCCCGGCCTCTGTCCCAGACCTCAACAGGCCTGTTTCAGGTCTCAGCTCCAGGACTCAGCAGGTGCTGCTTCTAGCAGGGGTGTGAGGGGGAACTGGAGACAAGGACTCAATGGCAGCTTTGCACCCCTCTTAGGAGCCCTTGCTTTTCCTTCCTCCCTTCCTCAATCCTCCCTTCCCATCTTTTCTCTCATTTCCATAGAAGTGAGGACAGTGAATACTCAGGGACATAGAAATAAGCTTGGCTGGGAGATGCCATCTGGGAGATGACTGAAGAAAAGGGCAGGCCGAAGCTGGAGGCTGTGGGGTGGGAAGCAGGGACAGAGGTGGGCCCCACGGCCAACACTGGGATCTGCCTTGGTTAGCTAGGCTGGTTGGTAGTGAAGCTGACACAGACTATGGAGAGACTCAGTGAATCGGTGAGAGGAAAGTGACTCTGATTTGAGAAGTTGGGTTTCAGGCACGTGGGAGGCACCTACGGGGACAAGCTGAGACAGAAGGAAGTCTGGACCTGAAGCTCATGTTATGAGAAATGCATTGCAGTTTGGGTGGCCAGACATGAGATGTGCTGGCTGAACGCTGGGGGATTCCAGCCCTTAAGGATCTGGCAAGTGAGAGAAAAATAAGGAAAAGGTGGAGGCTCTAGGTAAGAAAAGGACAGAAGGAAGCAGAGCACGAGAGACAGGAAATGTAAATAGAAGAAAACATCCCCAAGGTGAAAAAAGGTGGGAGCCTTCAGACCGAAAGGGCTGAATTATCAGCAAGATAAAGGAACAAGATCAAATCCAAAATAAAAGTTCCAGAATCAGCCTGATGATGTGGTAGCACTGGATGGAAACAAACAATTCCTCAGAGTTTCTGCAGAGAAAAAAATAAGTTATTTGCAAAAGAACAAATTCTAAATTTATCAACAATATTGATTTTTGAAAATAATGAAAAAGTACCTTCTATCTCAATGCTGTAATTATAGCCTCACGTGCCTCTATGTAAGAAAAAAAGATCAAGAACACACTCTAGAGAATTGGAAGGGCCTGTGAAATCCACTGTAATTCCAACAGAGTGAAGGCAGTCCACAGACCCGTGGGGCCAGCCAGCCAGGAAGCCACCCTGGGCATGCCTGGGCACCAATCCCCATGTTGCCTGTGTGTAGACGATGGCCATTGTCCCCTCCCCAATGAAGTATGGGGCAATCTCTGAAACTAGGATTTTCAGATCAATAAATAAAAGAACAGACCCCCCCCATGGGATTTATTCCAGGAACTCAAATTTTATTTAATATCAAGAACCAATCAATATAATGCACCATATTAATAGAATAAAGGACAAAATCACATAATAATTTCAATAGTTGTCTAAAAAGTACTCCATAAAAATCATCACACTTCATGACAGAAATACTTAAAGCAGATGTAATGGTGAGTCTCCTCAACACCACAAGGGCATCAATTAAGACCAAGAGTCAATCCTCATACTTGACAGCCAAAAAGTGAGAGTTTCCCAGTCAAACTAAGGAAGAGATGACGACGTCCCCTCACCATTGCATTCTACACTGCTCTGGAGTCTCCAGTCATGGCTACTAGGCAAGAAAGATCAAATAAAGGGTCTAAGACTGAAAAAGAAGAAACGACAAAGACTGTGATTCTAGATGACACTCTGTGTACAGGAAATCCAAAGAAATCACACAGTCATGGGGGCTAATAAACAAGCTGAAAATATTACGAGATCAATGCACAAAAAGTCTACAGTCTTTTTAAAAAGCTTATTTATTTATCTATTTGAAAGGCAGAATTATGGAAAGAGAGTAAGATGGAGACAGGTAAACCCTGGTTCATTCCCCAGTTGCTTGCGACAGCTGGATCTGGGCCCGTTTGGACCCAGGTCTCTCATTTGGAATCCAAGTGCTGGGGCCATCATCTACTGTCTCCTATGGTGTATTAACAGTAAGCTGGATCTGAAGGGAGGAGCTGGGACTCAAACTGGCACCCCAATATTTGGTGAAGACATTACAGCCAGTATCCTACTCCAATGCACTGGCAATAAGCTATTCTGAACAGAGTTAAGGAAGTAATTCCAACTAGAAGAACACAAAGAGAAACTTAGGTATACATTTTCAAAGCATAAGTGTTACACACTAAAAACTACAAATACTATTCAAATAAATTAAGCAGGTAAATAAATACAGACATCCCCTATTTACAAAGCAGAATTGTGAAGTCACAGTGTGCCATCCATGCTTCCTTTCATGGGGAATGTCCACAGAGGACTCCAGAGATTCGGGGCTGAGGTCCTGGTGCAGTGGTTAAGTTCCTGCAGGCATGAATGACAGAGCTCGGAGTGCTGGCAGCTCTATTCCCTGCTAATGTGCCTGGGAAAGCAGTGGAAGAAAACTCCAAGTACTTGGGCCCCTGTACCCACAAGGGAGACCCGAATGGAATTCCAGGCTCATGGCCTCTGCCTGACCCAGTCCTGGCTGTTGTGGCCATCTAGGGAGTAAATCTTTCTCTTCTGCATCTCCCTTTCTTTCTGTAACTGTGGTTTTCAAATAAACAGATCTTAAAATTCAAGTAGATAAAAGCAAATGCCTCTTGGGCTGGCTGAGGGTCAGGGGCTGCACAATAAAGAAGGCCAGGGCTTCTGTGGTCCAGAATGGCAGCTAAGCTTGGAGATTTTCAGAGATGTCCATCAGCGTTTCTCAGCTCAGGAAGTTCCTTGGGTGCCCTGACCCTTTGGGACTACCGTCTGTCACCCCAAAGGCTTTTGAGGGGATAGGGGCCCTTTCCTTAGCTGCTGGGGCCTTCTTGCCAGTGACACCACCAGGGAAGCAGTGCAGCAAGACAAGCTTCCAGCTTGGCAGGCCAGTGAGTTCAAGGGTGCAATTTGTTCTCCTGGAGGCCTGTCTGGGAGCCCTTCCTGGACACCCACCCCGGTGGAAAAAGAGGCTGCCCTCAGAAATAGCGCACCAAGTTACTTCCACATGCAAGCTCAGAGCCAGCGAGTGGCAGGAATGGAGCGGGGTGAGGCAAGGCCGAGAAGAGGGTGGAAAATCCCGATCTGCGAGCTGATGCTAAGTGCAAACCGGGAGTGCCACAATGTGCAGCGTCTCCGAACAGGCTGAGGTGGGCTTCAGCGCCCCACAGTGACAAGCTGGTAAGCCAGATGTAGTCCCACAAAGTACACAGATCTGGGAAACACACACAGCGTTGTAGCCTGTAGGAGCATACTTGCGTGAAGTAAAAATAACTGAAGAAAGAGGCTGTGTCTCCTGTACTTCCCCGTCCTGATCTGACCTCACGGCCTGGGCAGAGTTGGAGGAACGCGGCTTGTCCTCGCGGCACTTCCCTGGTCATTCCTGGAACAGGAAGCCCTGTGGCGCCCAGTCAGACCCGGCGGGAGTCTCTCCATCCCCGCGTCCTGTGCCCGGCTCCGTAGCGCCCTCTCCTGGGCTTCGGGAGTGTTACGACTTGCAGAGTGTGCGGTCAGGTGGGGACACCGCCCCGCCGCTGGTGCTTTCCAGAGGTCCTGAGTTCAGATTGCTGTGTTTGAACCCAGGGACTCTGCCTCCGGGACAGGAGACGGCATTCTGCGCACGCAAGTCCTGCTAGGAACAGCCACGGAGGTAAATGCGCAGTCTGTCTCTTGACAAAATATCTTTGAAAAAAATGCAAAAGCAGTTTGTGCCTTAACAAAATATCCTTGAAAAGTGCAAAAGTAGATGAAGCATGTTGTGTTGGCATGCATGTGTGCACGTTTGCATGACTGTGTATGTGTGTGTTGATGTATGTATGCGTGTGCCTGTGCACCCAGTTCCCACACCACATTTTCAGGAGTGTCCCAGGGCCCCAGTGCTAAAAAGGATTAAACACTTCTGTCAGACTTGGTTCTAGTGCCAGTGATCAGTGAAATTTCCAGGAGGCTCAGCTTTCTCAGGGGCTCCCTGGCCTTTCAAAGGGCTGTCACTCACTTCTTGGCTCACGCATGGCACCGAGCTCACAGTGTGTTCAGGAGGGTTACGCTGCTCAGGCTCATGGCCCTCTCTATCATCCCAATCTTGAGGATTTCTCAGTCCTCACGACATGCTTAGCACTTTTCAGAAACTGAAAATTGGAGCAGCCAGCACTATGACAGCAGGCCAGCCAGTCCCTGCTAACGGCCCGGGAAAAACAGTGGAGGATGGCTTAAGTGGGTGTACTCCTATCACCCACAACGGAGACCCAACAGAAGCTCCTGGCTCCAAATTGGCCCAGCTCCAGTCACTGAGGGCATTTGGAGAGTGGACCAGCTGATGGAAGATCTGTGTCTTCCCCTCTCTATTTTCCTTTAACTCTGTATTTCGAGTAAATACATGCAACTTTTAAAAATACTGAAAACAGAGGCATTGCCCAGCAGCCAACAAGGAGGGTGGATGGGAGCTAGTGGAGTTGACAGGGCTCCAGCGGTGAATGCTAATGAGTTACAGCCCTGCTGGAGAGGAGGTGACAGCAGGAGTGTGCAAGGGAAAATCAATCAATTGAGCACTTGTATAAAGAGCCATTCAAAATGTAAGACACCTTGAAGGTGACCCGAAAGAGCTTAGAGCCTTATGAAGACAAAGAGGAGAGAGGACCATGTTCAAGTCCATGACAGAGAACATGGACAGTCAGTGCCTGTGCTGGCCAGGACTCATCCTGTTGCAACTGCAGCAAGCACGTGGTCAGAAATAGACATTGGTTCATTGAATGTGGGGAGATAGGGAGGAGCTGTGCTGTCTTTAGGGTGCTTCAGAGCGCAAGGCTGGCAGAAGCCTCTCCTGGCCCCCACACCCAGTCTCTGGTTGCTGCCTGTCACCTTGCTCCTCTTCCACCCACAGAGGTTTCAATGCCCAGCAGGAAATGAGGCCTCAGGCAGTTCTGGCCTTGCAGCTTCTCCCCTCTGCCAGAGAGGAAAAGAAACCTATCCGCTGGTTCCATTAAAAAAAAAAAAAAAAAGGCAAAAACAACCACACCAGCGGAGACGTTGACAAGCTCCTTTTGCAGGCAGAGTGGGGCGGGTCACTTTTACCAGTGGTCCATATGGAGCCACATGGCAGCAGCTGCCAGGAATGCCCCAAAGAATGGCAGGATGCTCTTGGCAGACAAGACTGCTTTTCTGGAGTGGTGGGTCACAATTTTAAGCCAATCGTCCAAGGTATCCCTAATAAACAACCCTTGGGGATCAACTGGTTTAGACCCCATTTTACTGAATCAACAGCTGAAGTACAGAGTTCAGCTGTGCACAATGACTCCTGATCAGGAATCGGTTAGAGAAAGAACTGTGTTGAGAAGAGAAAGTTAAACTCGTCTGGAATTTGCGTGTGGAGTCCTGAAAGAGGACACTGTGTAGAAGAGAAGGCACGGAATGAGGTGAGGCTGATTTAAAAAGCAGCTGCTGGAGTCAACATTCCACCCCCACCCCATCCCAGTATTTGTAATCTTGGAAGAATTTTGAGGGATGGTGGGGCTGAAGATCTGACTGCGCCAAAAAGGAACAGCCTCCCAGAACCACAGGCTGGTGAGCTGTCCGGGACTCTGTGTGGCTCTTGAGGACAGGTTGTACCAGGCGGGCACTGTTTCTATTTCTGAGAATATGCCTTGCCTAACAGTTCACTCATGGGAATACTCCAGACTTTGCAACTCTGGTTTGCTAAATATAAGAAGAACTACTAGGTATTTAGGCATTAAAAGCCATGCTGGCAAACAGGTGATTGCAGCCAAATTCAGCTGCCAAAAATGAAGGAACTTCTGCAGCTAAGCAGCCTATGGCTTTGTGATGACATTAGCATTCACTCAGGACTCACGGCCCCTGCTGCTTTTCATGGCCTGCTGCCTCACCCTTGTGTACCAGCTCTCCAGCAGACACGTGTGCAGGTGGTGCTGACGTAAGGCACCCTCTTTGCCAAGTTTGGTTAGGGGGTTAGGGTTTAGGGTTAGGGTTAGGGGCTCATGATTTTGAAGTAATGGCAAAAATAGGGCTTTCTCCTTCTCAATATTTTTAATGGAAAATGTGGAGAAGTGATATGACTAAGGAAAATTGCAATCCTTAGAAGCATCAGGTCGGCAACTCCCTGGAGGGGGGCAATTGACTTATGATATGTTGATTGGAGATGGACAGTGGATTACTACAGAGCAACAGATACAGCTACCTTAAGCTGCACTCACCCATATACAAGAGGTAGCGTGTGTGCATGGGAGAAAATGGAAACTGAGTCTGAATTTGCAGGCAGTTATACAAAAGTCATCCAAGGAGCCAGAGAATCTTATGCCGATTTTATAAAATGTTTGACAGACTCCATAGAAAACCAAGTTAGGGGAGAAGGCACTAGGAAATTGTTATTAAAGCTACTGGCCTTTGATAATGCAAATGAGGACTGCCACACTGTTATTTGTCCTTTAAAAGAAAGAGGGGATCTTCTGGGTTACCTGAAAGCCTGTGGCAACATAGGGACATTTAAACACCTAGCAGCACTTGAAACTTTTGCCATTCAAAAGCAAATGAATGCTGAATGTTTTAATTGTGGTGAGCCAGGACAGCTTAGAAAAAAATTGTTGAATGCTTCCTACAACTCAAAAATACCATGTTGGTACTTTTAACAGTCACTCCCCAGGAATATGTCCTAAGTGCCATAGAGGCCGGCACTGGAAAAAGAATGTAAATCCAAACTTGGTCACGATGACGGATGCCTGTGGCCAGAAGATTCCTGGAGGGGCCAGCCCCAGGTTCCAAACATTCAGAGGTTTACAAAACAGGAATATCCTATTCAATTTGTGGCTGCAGAGAAGCTACAAACTTAACACTGCCACTGTCTCAATGCCCCATCTGTCTTGTCTCTAGAATTTCCTGATGGATCCTCAACACTGTGGGTTTTCCTATGGCTCATCCAGCCCCGGAAATGCAGCAACTCCATAGAATACGACACTGCCCCTGGAGAAGATGGAATCCCCAGGGGAGCTGCCTCTAAGAACTGTAAACCAGATTTGTTTCTTAATGTTCTTTTTGTTTCAGTACAGGTCAGAAGTGCAGAGAAATCTTCCACCTTCTTAGAATGTTTGAGGAAGACTTCAAATTATTAAGATTGTAATAGGTGATTTATAGAGAACAGATTCTTAGCTGCCTTAGACATTAGAAAACCTATAGAAATGTGCAGTGGGATCCAAGAGCGACCCTGACACCCTCTTGAAAGGAGGTTGTGTGTATAGAGCAGGAGGGGATCCCAGGGCAGAGCAGGAGGATAAGAGGGGGTCTGTGTCCTAGTGCCAGAGACCCCCGAGGCCTCCCAAGTGCTTTCGCCACAGAAGCAGTGGATACTTTGGCAAGGATTGTCCTTATGGACACTGAGAACCATATCCTGACAGCCGAGGAGACCAAAGGGGATGTGAATGCCTTTGGAGGCCGAGAACTCTGAGGTCAGTCATTTCCTATTGGATTTCCCACACTGGATGGCAGCAGCCCAGAACTCTCGTCATAGGGTCTGGTGACATCGGAACTACAGCCAGCCAGGAGCCCTGGGTGGTTCTCAGAGATAAAAGGATTATAAATTTCCTTCTGGACTCAGGAGAGGTGCTTTCTCTGGTCCTTAGTTCCAGCTTTGGCTCCCAGACCTCTCTTACACCGACCGTCATGGTTGTTCAGGAGCCCCAAAATTAGTTCAGATAGACAGAGACTAATAAAGATGAGCTAGTTGATAATCACTCAGCTGGTACCTTACTGATCAGGCTTCCTATTTGGCTTTTCAGATAGACAGAGAGAGACATTGATATAGAAAATTTGGAACAGCCAGGAAAAGGGCCAGCTACCCTATAATTGCTCAGCCTGTATTTACTGCTCAGGCTCCCTATATGCTTTTTCTGGATTTTACTAGGTAGGATGTAGAGTTAATTTTTTCCTTGTTGGAGATTTCTCTGCTCACCTGCCTAAGGTTTTTCTATTCTTCAATTGTTAACATGTGACTTGTTAGAATTATAAAACTTTTTTTTTAATCCCAAAATGCATGAAGTTCTGTAAAATTATGCTTGAATAATATAAACTGCAAAGTTTAAATTTTGGGTTAAGAATCTCCCTGGAAATCTTTTTAAAATTTAAAACTGTTAATGCTAAACAAGATGTAACTACATAGAAACTTTGATGTTAAGATTATACTCAGCTGTTATATATGATGGATGTTAATGTTGAACCTGTCACTGTTCCTGTGCCACTCTGATTTAAGTTAAACTAAAAAATATGTTTCCTTGGGAGAAATTATAATTGTTATTTTTCTATCTTCTACCAAGGACCCTTAGATGCATTCCCTGGAGAATATCTGGCTGCTGTGGCCCCTTCTCTCCGTCCCTTTCACAGCTTGAAGTAACCAGAGTCACCACTGGCCAATCATCCCTGACAGGCAGCCAGGGTCCATTCTCTGGGGAAAAAGGATGTGGAGGAGTTAGATGAGATAATATGCAGTTGGGGTATGTGGTCCCTGGTGAAGTTATTTTTGTATAACATATAGTGTTGCTTCTCCCCATTTTCAGCTCTTCCAATGACATGTTCTCCCTAGCTACATCTTTCAGGATTAATTTTAAAAAACACTTAAGTGGGATTTGTAGAAGGACATTCAGAATCTTTGCTATTGTGGGAGACAATAGCCAGTTGACTCTCCCCTGAAGGAGCCAGGAGCAATTGAGAAGGAAATGAATGAACAAGATACACCCTGGTTCACAGGTTTAGATAAAGAACCTGCAAGAAGAACAAGCTGTGTTTTGGGAAATTGTACCTTGTTGTTGAGATGTAAATGGACCAAGTCCCTCCTCCCTAGAGGCCTACAAACAACCTTCCTTTAAAAGTCTGGGGCTGCTAATAAACTTTGTAGACCATGTGTGTTATTAATAGCTCAGTGCACCAAGTCCATTACTGTGGGAGAGCAAAAGCTACCATGCCATCTTTGATCAGAAGCTCATGAAGACCTCTTTCTGTCTGCCAGGGGCACCGAGGAAACACTTGAGGGGTCAGTCATGTGCATTGGAGGCAGGAATTTGGCCCCACAGCCTCCAGCCAGATGCTGCTGCCCTCTCGTTCACCAGCGAGTGCTTCACCCTCCTCCAGGCTGGAGACTCTTTCTCCTGCAGGTCACCCATGGACCATCAGCCACCGCTGATGTGCCACCTGCCACAGGACACCCCAACAGCTGACGTCTGTTCTCCACAGAGGTCCTTCTCACCAGGACAGGTAGAGTAGCAACATGCCTGGATTCCTCATCTGTACCGGCCGCTCTCACAGCACGCAACGGCATATGTTGTGCAAACCAGGGAGGCAGGAACCTTCTCCGGTCTTAGTGAAGGAGCTGCTGAAGAAACCGGCAGGGGCTAGAGTCGGGTGGTGTGGAGTGGCGCAGGGTGTTGTCCCAGTGGGTCAAGCCTCAGCCTGCCAGGCAGATGGGCTGTATGGGTGCTGTTTCAAATCCTGGCTGCTTCCCTTGCGGTCCAGCTCCCTGCCGATCAACCTGGGAGAGTAGCAGAGGATGGTTCAGGGGCTGGTGCCGCTGTGCCCCTGTGGCACTGTGGCCCTTGTGCCCCTGTGGGAGATCTGGAGGAAGCTGCTGGTTCCCGGGCTTGTCCTGGCCCAGCCACAGCTGGCCCTGGTGGTGGCATTCGGGGAAGTGAGCCAACAGATGCAAGAAAGTTTGCTGACTCTCCTCTCTGTTCCTCTGTGCTTCAAAGCAAATAGGACAGAGGGAGGCAGGAGGGAGGGAGGGAGGAAGAAAGAGACAGAAAGCTGCCGGCCTCCTGGTAGGGAGCTTGCTGTGTGCTGTGCCTTGGCTCTAGACTGCTTTTGTCAGCCAATGCAGACCCCGAGGGCATGCGTAGAGCTTCCACCATGGGACTCCTGTGCAACCTCTCAAAAGAGTGTCCGTGAGAGAGAAAGCCTGTGTGGCTGCGCTGCTTCTCTTTTTTGGGCAGGAGAGCCTAGATGAGCATCCTGCAGTGAGTGCTGGTGTCCACTGGAGGGCGCACGTAGCCGCCCTTTCTACCTCTGCTGGGCTCAGGCTTTCTGAGCTCTAGACAGCCCAACCCAAGGCATCCTAGCATCAGGTGGGGGTCCCGGACAGTGTTCCCGGACACGAATCGTAGGAAGATCAGGGGTCCAAGGCCAAACGACCCACATACCAAGGCCCGGTAGGGGAGGAGGGCACTTGGGCCCTTGTATCAGCCTGGGTCTCTGTGATAGGAAGTGGCAGGGTGCCTTTAACAGCAAGGTACTACGTCACGGCACCGAGAGAATCCTGGGATAGGGTCCCATGTCAGCGTCCCCACAGGCCCTCTGGGAGATAGAGTCCCACGTCAGCGTCCCCACAGGCCCTCTGGGAGCCGGAGTTACACAGCAGCCGACTAGCGTTGAACTTTGGCAGATGAGGTACCAGAAACCTTACCACCACCACCCTTCCTCGCAGAGCACCGTGAGATGCAGGCCCGTGCGTTCTTTAGCAAGTGGAGCAGTGTTGTGGGCTAAGGAGTTGACTAGCACTCGTTAAGCCCAGCACTACAGTGAGTGGGCTTGGGGCTAGAAGCACCTGGTCTCAGCTGTAGCCAATCTGCGCTAATGAGGGTGTAGGGTAAAGAGTAAACAAGAAGCAGCTGAAAGGTCAAGAGAGAAGGCGAGAAAGGGAGGCCTCAGAGAGACTTCCACCATCACTGGTCTCCGGTTGGTGCCTCAATCTCTCAGACCCTTGCCGTGTCCCACGTTCCTGGAGCAGCCGGCCGTAACAGAGCAGCTTCCCGGTGGGCTGCGGAGAGGGCTTCATGTATTTTTACATGTGTGGGGTGGAGTTTAAGAAGGCCGACTCCACTCGGCCTTCCTCTGCCTAGGTGGGTGGTGCCTGGGCATGGGGCTCATAAGCCAGGAGCAGGTGGATGGGTAAGTAGGCACCAGAGGTCACCAGCCATCTGGAATAGGAGGTCCCAGGCCCTAGCTGCTCTGAGAGCACCCTGGAACATGCAGTCCTGCTGCCCAGCAGGTATGACGGTGGCTGGGGAGCCACTAAGGCCTGCCTGCACAACAGAGGGCTTTCAGGGCCTGTGCTCCCTGCACAGGAGAGGGTGCGCAAAGCTGCCCTTTCTACCCCTAGCTAGCACTTGAGGGCTCAGGCATCCCTGTCATGTGCTTTTGAGGCAGGAATTTGGCCCCACAGCCTCCTGCCAGATGCTGCTGCCCTCTCGTTCACCAGCGAGTGCTTCACCCTCCTCCAGGGATCATCCTGGACTCAAGACTCTTTCTCTTGCAGGTCGGCTGTGCACCATCGGCCGCCGCTGATGTGCCACCTGCCACAGGACACCCCAACAGCTGACGTCTGTTCTGCACAGAGGTCCTTCTCACCAGGACAGGTAGAGTAGCAACATGCCTGGATTCCTCATCTGTACCGGCCGCTCTCACAGCACGCAACGGCATATGTTGTGCAAACCAGGGAGGCAGGAACCTTCTCCGGTCTTAGTGAAGGAGCTGCTGAAGAAACCGGCAGGGGCTAGAGTCGGGTGGTGTGGAGTGGCGCGGGGTGTTGTCCCAGTGGGTCAAGCCTCAGCCTGCCAGGCAGATGGGCTGTATGGGTGCTGTTTCAAATCCTGGCTGCTTCCCTTGCGGTCCAGCTCCCTGCCGATCAACCTGGGAGAGTAGCAGAGGATGGTTCAGGGGCTGGTGCCGCTGTGCCCCTGTGGCACTGTGGCCCTTGTGCCCCTGTGGGAGATCTGGAGGAAGCTGCTGGTTCCCGGGCTTGTCCTGGCCCAGCCACAGCTGGCCCTGGTGGTGGCATTCGGGGAAGTGAGCCAACAGATGCAAGAAAGTTTGCTGTCTCTTCCCTCTCTGTTCCTCTGTGCTTCAAAGCAAATAGGACAGAGGGAGGCAGGAGGGAGGGAGGGAGGAAGAAAGAGACAGAAAGCTGCCGGGCCTCCTGGTAGGGAGCTTGCTGTGTGCTGTGCCTTGGCTCTAGACTGCTTTTGTCAGCCAATGCAGACCCCGAGGGCATGCATAGAGCTTCCACCATGGGACTCTTATGCAACCTATCAAAAGAGTGTCCTTGAGAGGGAATGTTTATGTGGCTGCGCTTCTTGCCTTGTTTTGGGCAGGAGAGCCTAGCTGAGTGTCCTGCAGTGAGTGCTATTGTCCACTGGAGGGCGCACATAGCTGCCCTTTCTACCCCTGCTGGGCTCAGGCTTTCTGAGCTGCAGAGAGCTCAGCCCAAGCCATTCCAGCATCAGGTGGGGTTTCCAGAAAGTGTTCCCAGACATGTATCATTGAAAAATGTGTGGTCTAAGGCCGATGGCCCTTTATCAATGCCTGGGAGTGGACGAGGTCACTTGGGGCCTTTCATCATCCCCAACCTCTGTAATACAAAGTTTCAGTGTGTGTTTAACCGCAAGGTACTATGTCAGAGCACCAAAAGAACCCTTGGAGCTGGAGTCCCATGTCAGCGTCCCCATGTGCTCTCTGGGAGCTGGAGTCTCATGTCAGCGTTCCCACATGCCTTCTAGGAATTGAGTTCCACGTCAGCATCTGCACAGGCCCTCTGGGCGCTGGAGTTACACACTAGCGGACTACCATTGAACTTGGGCAGATGAGGTTACGTGAAACCTTACCACCACCCCCTTTCCTCGCAGAGCACCCTGAGATGCAGGCCTGTGCATTCTTTAGTAAGTGGAGCAGCTCTCGGGTGGGCTGAGGAGATGGCTTCATGTAGGTTTCTTTCATCCTGCAGTGTGTCCTGATAGCCATGAGCGGGTGCACAAATCTGACTTTGCTGGCACTAGTCCACTTAGTCATCATTTCTCAGTTAGTTATCATGCGTCTTGTGATTCACTCAGGCCTGATGGTTAACCTTCATGGCAGGTTCCTCTTTCTGACACCATGCTGTGGCAAGATTGTGATAACTGTGTGCAGGGCTCTGTCCTCAGTGATGCGTGATTTTTAAAGACCATGAGAAAATCCTGTAGCTAAAACGATATGAGCAGGCTGGGTGTTGTGCAAACCCCATCCCAATATGATGCCATTGCTGTAGGCCTCTGTCCTCTGTAATTAGGGGTGGCTCAGGCTGGGTGTGGGCACAAGGTGGTGAAAGGGTTTCCGGGTTTTGTGTGGGTTGGGCTTGGTACGCCCAGTGGCATTGCCACATCAGTATGAAGTCATGGTGCCTGCAAGGACCTCCGGAATTGAAGTCCCCACCTTGTCAACTCCGTGGTGCAAATGGCTGAAGATCCAAGCAGGAGAGAAGGTAAGTGGTTCTGGGATTGTGATGTGGTATTTGGTCGTTAGTGGTTAGGATTTACCTGTGAGTTTTATTGGATAAATTTTGTTTTTGTAATTAGTGCTTATGATTAGTGCTTACCGGTTAGGGTGTTAGGGCTTACGGTGCTTGTAGGGTTGGGGTTGTAGGGGTTCGGGGGGTTAGGGGTTAGAGGGTTAGGGGTTAGGGGTAGGGTTAGGGGTTAGGTAGGGTTAGGGTAGGGTTAGGGGGTAGGGTAGGGGGTAGGGTTTTAGGGTTAGGGTTAGGGGTTGGGGTTAGGGTTAGGGGTTAGGGGTTGGTTGGGGTTGGGGTTAGGGGTGGGTGGGGTTAGGGTTAGGGTTGGGGGTTAGGGTTGGGGGTAGGGTTAGGGTGGGGGGTGGGTTGGGTGTGGTGGGTGGTGGGTTGGGGGTTGGGGTTGGGGGTAGGGTTGGGTGGTTAGGGTGGTGTGGGTTTGGGTTAGGGTTAGGGGTTGTGGGGTAGGGTAGGGTAGGGTTGTGGGGGGTAGGGGTGTAGGGGTTGTGTGGTGGTGGTGGTGTGGGTGGTGGGGTGGTGGGTGGTGGTGTGGGGTGTGGTGTGGGTGGTGGTGTGGTGTGTGGGTGTGGTGGGTGTGGGTGGGGTGTGGTGGGTGTGGTGGGTGTGGTGTGGGTGGTGGTGGTGGGTGTGTGGTGTGGGGGTGGTGTGTGTGGTGGTGTGGTGGGTGGGTGGTGTGGTGGTGTGTGGGTGGGTGTGGGTGTGGTGGTGTGGGGTGTGGTGGTGTGTGGGTGGGTGGTGGTGGTGGTGGGTGGGTGTGTGTGGTGTGGGTGGGTGGTGGTGTGTGGGTGTGGGTGGTGTGGTGTGGGTGGTGGGTGGTGTGGGTGTGGTGGTGTGGGTGTGTGGTGGGTGGTGGTGTGGGTGGGTGGTGGGTGGTGGGTGGTGGGTGGGTGTGTGGTGGGTGTGGGTGGTGGGTGTGGGTGGTGGTGGTGGTGGGTGGTGGGTGTGGTGTGGTGGTGGGTGGTGGGTGGGTGTGGGTGGTGGTGGGTGTGGTGGGTGGTGGTGGGGTGTGGGTGTGTGGTGGGTGGTGTGGGTGGTGGTGGTGGTGGGGTGTGGTGGTGGGTGGTGGGGTGGTGGTGGTGTGGTGTGGGTGTGGGGTGGTGGTGGTGTGTGGGGTGGTGGTGGGTGGTGGTGTGGTGTGGGGTGTGTGGGTGGTGTGTGTGGGTGGTGTGTGGGTGGGGGGGGGTGTGGGTGGTGGGTGGGTGGGTGTGGTGGTGTGTGGGTGGTGGGTGGTGGTGTGGTGGGGTGGTGGGTGGGGTGGTGTGGTGGTGGGTGTGGGTGGTGGTGTGGGTGTGGGGGTGGTGGTGGGTGGTGGTGTGGTGGGGTGGGTGTGGGTGGTGGTGGGTGTGGTGGGGTGTGGTGTGGGTGGTGGTGTGGGGTGGTGGGTGGTGTGGGTGTGGTGGTGGGTGGGGTGGTGGTGGTGGGTGGTGGTGTGTGGTGGTGGGGTGGTGGTGTGGTGGTGTGGGTGGGGTGGTGGTGTGGTGTGGGGTGGTGGGGTGTGGGTGGTGTGGTGGTGGTGTGGGTGGTGGGTGGGTGGTGGGTGTGGTGGGTGGTGGGTGTGGGTGGTGGTGGGTGGTGGGTGGTGTGTGGGTGGTGGGTGTGGGTGGTGGTGGTGGGTGTGGGGGTGTGGTGGTGTGGGGTGGTGGTGTGGGGTGTGGGTGGGTGTGGGGGGTGGTGGTGGGTGTGTGGTGGGTGGTGGTGGGTGGTGGGTGGTGGGTGGTGGGGTGTGGTGGTGGGTGTGGTGGGTGGTGGGGTGGGTGTGGTGGGTGTGGGTGTGGGTGTGGGGGTGGTGTGTGGGTGTGGTGGGTGGGTGGTGTGGGTGTGGTGGTGGTGGTGTGGGTGGGGGTGGTGGGTGTGGGGGTGGTGGTGGGTGTGGGTGGTGGTGGTGGTGGTGGGTGTGGTGGTGGTGGGTGTGGGTGTGTGGTGGTGGTGGTGGTGGGTGTGGTGGGTGGTGGGTGTGGTGGTGGGTGGTGGGGTGGTGGGTGGGTGGTGGGTGGGTGTGGTGGTGTGGGGGTGGTGTGGTGGTGGGGTGTGGTGGGTGGTGTGGGTGTGGGGTGGTGGTGGTGGTGGTGGTGGGGGTGGTGGGTGTGTGGTGGGGGTGGTGTGGTGGTGTGGTGGTGGGGTGGTGTGGGTGGGGTGGTGGTGGTGGGTGGTGTGGGTGTGGGTGGTGTGGTGTGGGTGGGGGTGGTGGTGGTGTGGGGTGTGGGTGGGTGGGTGGTGGGGTGTGGTGGGGTGTGGTGGTGTGGTGGTGGTGGTGTGGGTGGTGGTGGGTGGTGGTGGGTGGTGTGTGGGTGGTGTGGGTGGTGGGTGGTGGGTGGTGTGGTGGGTGGTGGGTGTGGTGGTGGGTGTGGTGGGGTGTGGTGGGTGGGTGGTGGTGTGGGTGGTGGTGGGTGTGGTGGTGGGTGGGGTGTGGGGTGGTGTGGGTGGTGGGTGGTGTGGGGTGTGGTGTGTGGGTGTGTGGTGGTGGGTGGGTGGTGGGTGTGTGGTGGTGTGGTGGGGTGGTGGGTGTGGTGGTGGTGGTGTGGGGGTGGTGGTGTGGGTGGTGGTGGTGTGGTGGGTGTGGTGTGGTGGTGGTGGTGGGTGGTGTGGTGGGGTGGTGTGTGGTGGTGTGGGGGGTGGTGTGGGGTGGTGGGTGGGGTGTGTGTGGGTGGTGGGGTGTGTGGGTGGTGGTGTGGGTGTGGGTGGTGGTGGTGGTGGGTGTGGGGTGTGGTGGGGTGTGGTGGTGGGTGGTGGTGGGTGGTGTGGGGTGGTGTGGGTGGGGTGTGGTGGTGTGGTGTGGTGGGTGTGGTGGGGTGGGTGGTGGGTGTGGTGGGTGGGTGTGGTGGGTGTGGGTGGTGGGTGGTGTGGGGTGTGGTGGGGTGGGTGGTGGGTGTGGTGTGTGGTGGTGGGTGGTGGGGTTGTGGTGTGGGGTGGTTGTGGTGTGGGTGGTGGTGGTGGTGGTGGTGGGGTGGGTGGTGTTGGTGTGGTGTGGGTTGGTGGTGGTGTTGGGGGGGTGGTGGTGAGTGGTGGGGTGTGTTGTGGTGTGGTGGTGTGGTGGTTGGTGGTGGTTGGTGTGGGTGTGGTGGTGGGTGTGGGTGTGGGTGTGGTTTGAGAGATATTATTATTATTAAGTTTTTTGTTGATAAAGTTAAAGTTAAATTAAATTTAAAGTTAACTTAAAATTATAAAGTTCAAAGTTAAGTTAAAGTTAATTAAATTAAAATTAAATTAAAGTTAAATTAAATTACCTTAAATTATCAAGTAAAATAAAATTTACATTAACTTAAGTTAAATTTACATTAACAGTTTAAATTACATAACGATACAGTACACTTAACAATATATCCATTAATAAAATTACCTTACAACTTAGCCTTCCGATAACGTACCCTTAACGTACCGTAAAACTAACCCGTCCCACTTCCAGTTACTTATACATTAAACATTTCCCGTTAAAGTTACACTTAACCGTTACCAGTAACCATAACCCTAACTTAACCCTTACCAACCCTAACCCTAAACTAACCCTAACACTTAACCTTAACCCTAACCCTTACCCTAACCGCTAAACCTAACCCTAACCCTAACCCTACCCAATCCCTAACCCTAACCCTAACCCTAAACCCTAACCCACCTAACCCTAACCCAAACAATAACCCTAACCCCTAACCCTAACCTAACCTAACCCTAACCCTAAATCCCTAACCCTAACCTAACCCTAACCCTAACCCTAACCCTAACCCTAACCCTAATACCCCTAACCCTAACCCTAACCGAACCCTAACCCTAACCCTAACCCTAACCCTAACCCTAACCCTAACCCTATCCCTAACCCTAACCCTAACCCTAACCCTAACCCGAACCCTAACCCTAACCCTAACCCTAACCCTAACCCTAACCCTAACCCTAACCCTAACCCTAACCCTAACCCTAACCCTAACCCTAACCCTAACCCTAACCCTAACCCTAACCCTAACCCTAACCCTAACCCTAACCCTAACCCTAACCCTAACCCTAACCCTAACCCTAACCCTAACCCTAACCCTAACCCTAACCCTAACCCTAACCCTAACCCTAACCCTAACCCTAACCCTAACCCTAACCCTAACCCTAACCCTAACCCTAACCCTAACCCTAACCCTAACCCTAACCCTAACCCTAACCCTAACCCTAACCCTAACCCTAACCCTAACCCTAACCCTAACCCTAACCCTAACCCTAACCCTAACCCTAACCCTAACCCTAACCCTAACCCTAACCCTAACCCTAACCCTAACCCTAACCCTAACCCTAACCCTAACCCTAACCCTAACCCTAACCCTAACCCTAACCCTAACCCTAACCCTAACCCTAACCCTAAACCCTAACCCTAACCCTAACCCTAACCCTAACCCTAACCCTAACCCTAACCCTAACCCTAACCCTAACCCTAACCCTAACCCTAACCCTAACCCTAACCCTAACCCTAACCCTAACCCTAACCCTAACCCTAACCCTAACCCTAACCCTAACCCTAACCCTAACCCTAACCCTAACCCTAACCCTAACCCTAACCCTAACCCTAACCCTAACCCTAACCCTAACCCTAACCCTAACCCTAACCCCTAACCCTAACCCTAACCCTAACCCTAACCCTAACCCTAACCCTAACCCTAACCCTAACCCTAACCCTAACCCTAACCCTAACCCTAACCCTAACCCTAACCCTAACCCTAACCCTAACCCTAACCCTAACCCTAACCCTAACCCTAACCCTAACCCTAACCCTAACCCTAACCCTAACCCTAACCCTAACCCTAACCCTAACCCTAACCCTAACCCTAACCCTAACCCTAACCCTAACCCTAACCCTAACCCTAACCCTAACCCTAACCCTAACCCTAACCCTAACCCTAACCCTAACCCTAACCCTAACCCTAACCCTAACCCTAACCCTAACCCTAACCCTAACCCTAACCCTAACCCTAACCCTAACCCTAACCCTAACCCTAACCCTAACCCTAACCCTAACCCTAACCCTAACCCTAACCCTAACCCTAACCCTAACCCTAACCCTAACCCTAACCCTAACCCTAACCCTAACCCTAACCCTAACCCTAACCCTAACCCTAACCCTAACCCTAACCCTAACCCTAACCCTAACCCTAACCCTAACCCTAACCCTAACCCTAACCCTAACCCTAACCCTAACCCTAACCCTAACCCTAACCCTAACCCTAACCCTAACCCTAACCCTAACCCTAACCCTAACCCTAACCCTAACCCTAACCCTAACCCTAACCCTAACCCTAACCCTAACCCTAACCCTAACCCTAACCCTAACCCTAACCCTAACCCTAACCCTAACCCTAACCCTAACCCTAACCCTAACCCTAACCCTAACCCTAACCCTAACCCTAACCCTAACCCTAACCCTAACCCTAACCCTAACCCTAACCCTAACCCTAACCCTAACCCTAACCCTAACCCTAACCCCTAACCCTAACCCTAACCCTAACCCTAACCCTAACCCTAACCCTAACCCTAACCCTAACCCTAACCCTAACCCTAACCCTAACCCTAACCCTAACCCTAACCCTAACCCTAACCCTAACCCTAACCCTAACCCTAACCCTAACCCTAACCCTAACCCTAACCCTAACCCTAACCCTAACCCTAACCCTAACCCTAACCCTAACCCTAACCCTAACCCTAACCCTAACCCTAACCCTAACCCTAACCCTAACCCTAACCCTAACCCTAACCCTAACCCTAACCCTAACCCTAACCCTAACCCTAACCCTAACCCTAACCCTAACCCTAACCCTAACCCTAACCCTAACCCTAACCCTAACCCTAACCCTAACCCTAACCCTAACCCTAACCCTAACCCTAACCCTAACCCTAACCCTAACCCTAACCCTAACCCTAACCCTAACCCTAACCCTAACCCTAACCCTAACCCTAACCCTAACCCTAACCCTAACCCTAACCCTAACCCTAACCCTAACCCTAACCCTAACCCTAACCCTAACCCTAACCCTAACCCTAACCCTAACCCTAACCCTAACCCTAACCCTAACCCTAACCCTAACCCTAACCCTAACCCTAACCCTAACCCTAACCCTAACCCTAACCCTAACCCTAACCCTAACCCTAACCCTAACCCTAACCCTAACCCTAACCCTAACCCTAACCCTAACCCTAACCCTAACCCTAACCCTAACCCTAACCCTAACCCTAACCCTAACCCTAACCCTAACCCTAACCCTAACCCTAACCCTAACCCTAACCCTAACCCTAACCCTAACCCTAACCCTAACCCTAACCCTAACCCTAACCCTAACCCTAAACCCTAACCCTAACCCTAACCCTAACCCTAACCCTAACCCTAACCCTAACCCTAACCCTAACCCTAACCCTAACCCTAACCCTAACCCTAACCCTAACCCTAACCCTAACCCTAACCCTAACCCTAACCCTAACCCTAACCCTAACCCTAACCCTAACCCTAACCCTAACCCTAACCCTAACCCTAACCCTAACCCTAACCCTAACCCTAACCCTAACCCTAACCCTAACCCTAACCCTAACCCTAACCCTAACCCTAACCCTAACCCTAACCCTAACCCTAACCCTAACCCTAACCCTAACCCTAACCCTAACCCTAACCCTAACCCTAACCCTAACCCTAACCCTAACCCTAACCCTAACCCTAACCCTAACCCTAACCCTAACCCTAACCCTAACCCTAACCCTAACCCTAACCCTAACCCTAACCCTAACCCTAACCCTAACCCTAACCCTAACCCTAACCCTAACCCTAACCCTAACCCTAACCCTAACCCTAACCCTAACCCTAACCCTAACCCTAACCCTAACCCTAACCCTAACCCTAACCCTAACCCTAACCCTAACCCTAACCCTAACCCTAACCCTAACCCTAACCCTAACCCTAACCCTAACCCTAACCCTAACCCTAACCCTAACCCTAACCCTAACCCTAACCCTAACCCTAACCCTAACCCTAACCCTAACCCTAACCCTAACCCTAACCCTAACCCTAACCCTAACCCTAACCCTAACCCTAACCCTAACCCTAACCCTAACCCTAACCCTAACCCTAACCTAACCCTAACCCTAACCCTAACCCTAACCCTAACCCTAACCCTAACCCTAACCCTAACCCTAACCCTAACCCTAACCCTAACCCTAACCCTAACCCTAACCCTAACCCTAACCCTAACCCTAACCCTAACCCTAACCCTAACCCTAACCCTAACCCTAACCCTAACCCTAACCCTAACCCTAACCCTAACCCTAACCCTAACCCTAACCCTAACCCTAACCCTAACCCTAACCCTAACCCTAACCCTAACCCTAACCCTAACCCTAACCCTAACCCTAACCCTAACCCTAACCCTAACCCTAAACCCTAACCCTAACCCTAACCCTAACCCTAACCCTAACCCTAACCCTAACCCTAACCCTAACCCTAACCCTAACCCTAACCCTAACCCTAACCCTAACCCTAACCCTAACCCTAACCCTAACCCTAACCCTAACCCTAACCCTAACCCTAACCCTAACCCTAACCCTAACCCTAACCCTAACCCTAACCCTAACCCTAACCCTAACCCTAACCCTAACCCTAACCCTAACCCTAACCCTAACCCTAACCCTAACCCTAACCCTAACCCTAACCCTAACCCTAACCCTAACCCTAACCCTAACCCTAACCCTAACCCTAACCCTAACCCTAACCCTAACCCTAACCCTAACCCTAACCCTAACCCTAACCCTAACCCTAACCCTAACCCTAACCCTAACCCTAACCCTAACCCTAACCCTAACCCTAACCCTAACCCTAACCCTAACCCTAACCCTAACCCTAACCCTAACCCTAACCCTAACCCTAACCCTAACCCTAACCCTAACCCTAACCCTAACCCTAACCCTAACCCTAACCCTAACCCTAACCCTAACCCTAACCCTAACCCTAACCCTAACCCTAACCCTAACCCTAACCCTAACCCTAACCCCTAACCCTAACCCTAACCCTAACCCTAACCCTAACCCTAACCCTAACCCTAACCCTAACCCTAACCCTAACCCTAACCCTAACCCTAACCCTAACCCTAACCCTAACCCTAACCCTAACCCTAACCCTAACCCTAACCCTAACCCTAACCCTAACCCTAACCCTAACCCTAACCCTAACCCTAACCCTAACCCTAACCCTAACCCTAACCCTAACCCTAACCCTAACCCTAACCCTAACCCTAACCCTAACCCTAACCCTAACCCTAACCCTAACCCTAACCCTAACCCTAACCCTAACCCTAACCCTAACCCTAACCCTAACCCTAACCCTAACCCTAACCCTAACCCTAACCCTAACCCTAACCCTAACCCTAACCCTAACCCTAACCCTAACCCTAACCCTAACCCTAACCCTAACCCTAACCCTAAACCCTAACCCTAACCCTAACCCTAACCCTAACCCTAACCCTAACCCTAACCCTAACCCTAACCCTAACCCTAACCCTAACCCTAACCCTAACCCTAACCCTAACCCTAACCCTAACCCTAACCCTAACCCTAACCCTAACCCTAACCCTAACCCTAACCCTAACCCTAACCCTAACCCTAACCCTAACCCTAACCCTAACCCTAACCCTAACCCTAACCCTAACCCTAACCCTAACCCTAACCCTAACCCTAACCCTAACCCTAACCCTAACCCTAACCCTAACCCTAACCCTAACCCTAACCCTAACCCTAACCCTAACCCTAACCCTAACCCTAACCCTAACCCTAACCCTAACCCTAACCCTAACCCTAACCCTAACCCTAACCCTAACCCTAACCCTAACCCTAACCCTAACCCTAACCCTAACCCTAACCCTAACCCTAACCCTAACCCTAACCCTAACCCTAACCCTAACCCTAACCCTAACCCTAACCCTAACCCTAACCCTAACCCTAACCCTAACCCTAACCCTAACCCTAACCCTAACCCTAACCCTAACCCTAACCCTAACCCTAACCCTAACCCTAACCCTAACCCTAACCTAACCCTAACCCTAACCCTAACCCTAACCCTAACCCTAACCCTAACCCTAACCCTAACCCTAACCCTAACCCTAACCCTAACCCTAACCCTAACCCTAACCCTAACCCTAACCCTAACCCTAACCCTAACCCTAACCCTAACCCTAACCCTAACCCTAACCCTAACCCTAACCCTAACCCTAACCCTAACCCTAACCCTAACCCTAACCCTAACCCTAACCCTAACCCTAACCCTAACCCTAACCCTAACCCCTAACCCTAACCCTAACCCTAACCCTAACCCTAACCCTAACCCTAACCCTAACCCTAACCCTAACCCTAACCCTAACCCTAACCCTAACCCTAACCCTAACCCTAACCCTAACCCTAACCCTAACCCTAACCCTAACCCTAACCCTAACCCTAACCCTAACCCTAACCCTAACCCTAACCCTAACCCTAACCCTAACCCTAACCCTAACCCTAACCCTAACCCTAACCCTAACCCTA